>NC_084494.1:0-1487366 GCF_030035675.1 Rhineura floridana
GTTTCTCCGACGCCCCCTGGGCCACTTAGTAACCCTGCTAATGAGGGGTTGAGCCCCTCCCCTGTGTGGCTAAGGGAAATGGAAGAGGAACAATCCGGAGGGCACTCTGAAGAACTTTTTCCAGTGGAGCCCCTACGACCCTTATCAACTGCTAAAGACACAATAGTTGACTCGTGGGTACAGCCCCCCCCCTCAGAGTCAACACTTGAATCTGAACACGTGATGAATAGTGAGAAAGATGGGGTTGCAGAGGGGCGACCTGCCCCTCCCCCGGCCCCTAGAGATGTAATAGAGAATTTAGAGAGCTCACAAGCTTCAGTGAGCTCCAGTGCTGAGTACAACACAGCTGATAGGGCTGGAGACATTGCAAACGCAGGAGATGACACCGGGAGTCTAGACTATGAGATGGAAGACTATGGCCCAGATGGGCCACTACCGGCCATCGGGAGACGAAGGGAGGCTCGCATCCTAGATCGCTGGCAAACCAACCTGCAGTGTGACTGGGGGCGCTATGACACCTGGCTCCTGGCTGACCCGGGAAACCGCTTGGACATGCTCAAATTGTGGGGCTTCCTGGCTGCCCACCTTGCGGTCTTACCCGCACCTACGGGCCCATGCTTAGCCAAACTCAGTCGCGACAAAATCCTTGATTGGCTGGATCGAGCGCACCCTGCTGTACTTGCAGCACTACAAGGCAACATCCAAGGCACGATACAAACTCTGGCAATGCATAGATCAGTGACATTGGGTGTGGTGGAGCGGCTGCTTATAGGGCGCCGTGCACGCACATCCACACGAAGCCTACCGGACTGGCTGGAACCTGCTGCAATGGAGCGAATGGTCCAAGAACTAATTCGCATCTGGGAGGCGCCTACCTATGCCTCCCGCTACCCCCTCATTTGGACTGAGACGGGCAGACCGACCTCTACTCCACGGCGTCAGGACTTTGTGGACTGGCTATGGCGCCTCGTTGGGCACCTGAAATTTTGGCAGCGGAATGCACGACAGCAGAAGGCTACTACCCAGGGACAAAGTCGAATGCTGACCACAGAGACGACGACGACACCGATGGCCCCTCCGGCGAACCCTCCGGCGAATCCTTCGTCTGACAGAGCTGCGTCATTGGTGACTGGCACTTCTGGAACTGGACAACTCAGAGTGACAGCGGAGGAGCATAGTGGCAGAGCGGACAGTCGGGAGCGACGGACAGTGGTAACCGGGGTCGGGCGGCGATCGGCCGTACCCCCGGACCCAAACTTGGAAATGATGGCCCGGAATTCTTGCCAGGGGACTCCCCCGGAAGGGGGGCCCCCGCAAATGGGTGAGGAACAAGCGGGGAGCTATTCTCTTTCTCTTTCTCATTCTCTTTCTTTGCCTTTAAAACAACGTGTTCCTACTTCTCAGGAGAATGGTGGGCAGCGGGGAGGGAGAGTTGGGGAGGAGCTAATGGATGTGATGTGGGTGGAGGAACAAGGGCCAGTGGGAGGGATGAGGGGACTGGAGGAAGGGGTGGTTGGGGAGCCTCGGACTTCGCCACGGTTGCCCTCTCCTGCTGTGCCCTCTCCCCCCTTACAGTGTGCTGATACTCGGAATGCGGATCTCGCATCTGTGATTACATCTCAGAACTCAACCAATGAACACTTACCCAAGAAACCATGTCAAAAATACCCACAAAAGCAAGGACATCCACAACAGCCTTTCTCGACTGCAGATCCTCGCCTCCCTTTGCCATCGCAGCAACAACAGCAACAATTGGTAGAGGTTGGTACCCAAGGACATCAGAATCCCCAGACTGTACTGCGAGCCGCGGACAGTGCCTTTAAAACCCCTGGCCCTCTATCAATAACCTCAGATAGAGACGTAGGTACCAATCCATCTGGAACCTGTATCGAACCATCGCCTAGCACTGCTTTAAATATCAGTTCTTGCCACGAGATTGGGGAGGGAGAACCATCAATAGGCATAGGAGGGCCTTCATCAGGAAGGGAGGCAAGAGTCACGATGCAAGGATTGGGAATGAGACAGGAGGTGGGAGGTGATTCAGTGGCAACTGATGCCCAGAAGGAAGTTCATGAGGGCAGCGGGAGGCCATCGCCTGGAATGGGAAACACAGCGGTCCGGGAGGAGGTGCCTCGGAAGGGTCCTGGAACTCCTTTACAACGCCGGCGAACTCTCAGTAGGGGGGAGGGGCAATGCCCATCACAGCCGCAGAGGCAAACTGCTGGGGAGCCAAGCTCGTTACCTAGAGAGGAAGAGGGGCGGCCTACTGCCAGTGGATCGGTGGGCCCACCCTCGGCAGATAGAGCAGCCAATAACACCGGTCAGAGAGCGCCAGAACCTGGGATCGTTGGCGGACATCCCGCCGGCTTGGTAACCGCTGTTTTGAAGACTTTGATGTCGTTCCGCTCTTTCGGGGCGAAAATAAGGTGGTGAACATTGGGTTTCGCACCACTGGGGTCCCTCCTGAAGATGTAGCGATCTGGTTGCGGAGGCATTGCACAGTCCTCCTTGACCCTGAGCGGCGTATCGATGAGTATGGCATTTGGACTGGTGAATACCGAGCAGTAGTTGCCCTCCATAGGAGTGTAGAAGGAGGACAGGTACTTCATCTGCCGAAGTACTTTTTTATGGGTCCGGACCGCGGAGTGACCCGCTATAGTGGTCAACCCCCGGCCTGCTTTCTCTGTGGCTCTTTCGCTCACCGCCGCCGAGACTGCCGATCGGCCCTCTGTGCGAAATGCGGAGTACGGGGACACGCTACGGCTGCCTGCCAACGGCCGGTCACCTGTAGCCTGTGTCGGAATGAAGGCCATGCGTACCGATGGTGCCCACAGGCATGGCTAAATCAGCAAGACCCAGATGGGTACCAAGATTCCCTACGGCAGGCGGTAGGACGTGCCTGGGCGGCCCAAACGGCAGAGCGCCAAGAATCGGCACCGGCAGCGAATAATGAGGCAGATAGAGAGGGGCGGGCAGCACCGCCACCACCACCGCAGGAAGCCAGATGGGGAGATGGTCAACCTGAAGAAGGGGCCAAAGCGGGCCCCTGGGAGACGGCGAGAGGAACGCAGCGACAACGTCGCAGGTCGCCTTTGGTAGCTCGCCCACAACTGCAACTACATCTAGGCAATCGCTTCCTAGTTTTGGAAGGAAGTGTAGATAATGAGGAGCAGGACAAGATTACTGAGAGTGCTCAGGGAGCCTCCGCCGGGAGGGTGGGGACAGCAAACGCTCTGCAACCTGAAAGATGCGGGCCACCAATAGGTACGGGAATACTAGGCAGAGGAGTGGCACAAGGAGGGATGACGAACAATCGTCGCCGTGCTGCCAAGAGGCAGGTCTCGGAGGCGGCCGGATTTGGCGCTGCGCTCCCACGTAGCCCTCCAGGTGGAACCTCCGGAGGTATCCCAGGCAAACGCAGCAAAGGCCTATCAGAAGAGGAGAAGGCACGTGTTCTATTGCGTTCCCTTCAAGGGGTGTCTGTGGAAGAGCTCCGCAGATCCTTGGCGGACGAACGAATCGAGCTGGAGATTCTGATGCAGCGGGAAGAGCACTGCCGAGAAGGGTGCCTCGAGCGACCAACTGAAGATCGTCTGGCTGAGCTGACGGCGGTTCGCGCTCGTTGCGCGGAACGGCGTTGGCGCATTCAGACGGTGGAGGATCAGCTCGAGCGGGTAGCGAAAGAGGAGAGGAGCAGGGAGCAGGGCAACTCTCAGCGAGAGGAGGATGCCATCGATGAGAACACCCCACAAGAACCTACAGCTGAAGTAATCCAAATGGATACTACTGCTAGTCCAGCTGGAGAGGAGGTGACCATTCGGGCTGTGGAACTGCCGGGGGCACCGGCTGTGCCTCCCCCGGAGCCACCAGATGCTCTCTCATCGCGGTGGCTGCCGGGGGTGGCTACGGTGGGTGTCACCGACATTCCACCAACCATAACAAATAGTAGGCCTGCACCTGCTGCGCTTGGGGCGCAGGAGGGGGCAGGAAAGCAGAGATTGGCCTCCTCTGAGGCTGCTGATAAGGAGCAGAGGAGCGGGGGTCCAGAGTCACTCTAATGGAGTCACTCCGAGTCCTCACCTGGAACGTGCGTGGACTCCGTTCATGGGAGCGCCGCGCAGAGATTCTGGGAGCCCTTCAACAGCTTGGGTCACAGCTCATCATTCTGCAGGAAACATGGTTCGCCTCCGAACGTGAGCGTAGCCACGCGCAACGCCTCTGGAGTGTGGGCCCGTCTTTCTGGAGCTACGAGCCGGGAGAACGGTCGGGGGTCGGAGTACTCTTCGGAGAACCACCCCCGGGTTCAACTTGGCGAGTAGATAGGGTCCTGGAAGCCGTTCCTGGACGGCTGCTAGTTGTGGATTTTGCTCTGCTGCCGACGGCTGGAAGGGAGCTAGAGGCCCCGAGAGGCGCATACCGCCTCTGCGGAGTCTACGCACCGACAGGGAGAGAGGGGCGGCGGCGTTTATGGCCCCGCCTCTTCCTTCAGAGCCATACGCGACGCCAATTGCTGGTAGCGGGAGACTTTAATAACCGAGCCCACCCAGAAGACCGCACAGTACCAGTGGGCAGAGAACCGCCGTCTCTGACAGCGGAGGAGAGAAGGCTGGCAGCTGGCCTGAAAGAGCGTGGCCTAAAGGATACAGCGCTCCAGATACCCAATGAACTAGCCTTCTGCCCACCCGGGCGTGGCAAGCCCTTTAGTGATGGCGAGCGATACGGAGTGGCTCGGGGAGTGGGGGTGTCGGCGCGCTTCACGTTTCACCATCCGCGGGTGGCCAGCCGCGTCGATCGCGTATGGGCACCGACGGGGTGGGAAGTGGAGCGATGCCGCGTCCTTGCCTCTGACTGGTCCGATCATGCTATGCTGGTAGTGACATTCAGTCTTGCTGGCAACCAACCAGCTGCAACGATGAGAAAGGTCGGGACTCAAGGCCGCCCGCTCTGGCGGCTACGTCCAGCCACCCTAGATAGCAGTGAGGAACTACGCCAACAACTAGAAGGCATGGTGGCTGTCTGGGCCGCCCAGGTTGAGGCTGGGGATCCCCTGGATCCGGACCTCTGGGACAGCTGGCAATGTCTGAAAAGACTATTGTCGGAGCGCTGCCGCGAACACTCGCGACGGGGAGCTCGTCGTGAGGTGCGTGGCTATCAAAATGCTGTCTATACCCTCCTACGCTGCCACCGGTGGCGTGACGAGGGGATATCTTTTCAACCGGAGGAACTTCTTGAGGCACAGGAGACTATTTCAGCCTTTCACCAGGGAGAACGGACACGGGCTAAGCGGCACCGTGTCTGTCGCAGCCGTGGCCCAATGGTCGAGGCTGGAGAGTGGGAACGGTCCCGCTTGGCACCGTCGACCACTGCTGCACCGATGTCCTGCACAGGCCTTCGTGATGCACCAGAGGATGTGATTCAGAGCACTCCTGAGGGGATGCTGGCGGTGATGGAGCGTCACTGGCACAAGGTATTTACCCGAAAGCCCATTCCTGAAGAGGAGATTCAAACCTTCCTTGATAGGGTAGAGGCGCAGGTTGGCTGGGGACCGGGGCTAACGAAAGAACAACGACTGATGTTAGAAGCCCCTGTCACGACAGAGGAAGTGCGGATAGCCATTGGCAGGGGGCGGGCGCGTTCCGCCCCTGGGCCAGATGGGCTACCCTGGCGCTTCTATCAATGTTATGTGGCGCTCCTAGCTGGACCGCTTGCGCGGCTTTTCAACTCGCTGCTACTCCGAGATCAAGGGCTCAGGGACTTCTCACAGGCGCTGTTAATCTTCTTTCCGAAAAAAGGGGACCTCTCCCTCCCTGTCAACTGGCGGCCCATTGCCCTTGCTAATGTAGACAATCGCATCCTGGCTAGAGTTCTTAACACCCGTCTGGCGAATGTTGCTGACCGTCTGGTACGCCCATGTCAGACCAGTGCAGTCCCGGGCCGGCGAATGACAGACTCGTTGTGCCTCTTGCGAGAGGTGTTTGCCACCACAGCAAGGGCGCCGGGGCTGGGGGGTGAAACAGAAGAAAGAGCGAAGAGTGTCACGAGTCGCGGTGGCGGAGAGGGCCTTTTCCTGCTCCAACTGGATCAGGAGAAGGCCTTTGATAACATCCACCACGACTACCTTTGGGAGACGCTCCACCGAAAAGGGATCCCTACTCGCTTTGTCTCCCATCTGCAGTGGCTCTACCGAGAGGCAACCGTAATCCCGCAACTGAATGGTTGGCGGGGGGTGGCAATACCGGTCTGCTCAGGAGTGCGACAAGGGTGCCCGCTAAGTGCGCTCCTTTATGTGCTGGCCCTTGACCCCGCTTTAGCACTGGTCGAAGCATCAGGGTTGGTGGGCTTCTCGGCACAACCGCCAGTACCCCGCCCACTGTTAAGGGAAGAGT
Source organism: Rhineura floridana (assembly GCF_030035675.1). NCBI lineage: Eukaryota > Metazoa > Chordata > Lepidosauria > Squamata > Rhineuridae > Rhineura > Rhineura floridana. The sequence continues at coordinate 6,387 of NC_084494.1, forward strand.
GCCCAGGGACGGTGTCAGGGTCGACACAAGAGCCGCTGCAAGAAAGACCAACAGAAACTACAGCGGCTTGGGTGGGACTGGTGGCGCATGCGGACGATGTCACCGTCCTCATTCGGAACCGCACTGAAGTGAATGGTGTTCTAGAGGCCCTTCGTGCCTATGGGTGTGGCTCAGGTGCTAAGGTCAACCTGCACAAGAGCTTCGCCGTAGGGTGGACCTGTGAGGGAGCCGGTGAGCCACCTGACCTGACCGTGCAGCCTCTGACGGCCATTCTAGCGGATGAAGTGGGAGAGGTGACCGAGGGACCGAAAGAGTTGCCGGCCAGAGTGGAGACGGTGGTGGAGGATGTCTCTATATTGGGAGTTAGATACTCACTGGCTCACGGGGGCAACGGCTTTCGAGAGTGGGAGCGCTGGGTGCAGGCCGTCGATGCTCGATTGGAACTGTGGCGGCACTGGCGATTAGGCATCTTCCAAAAAGTCATCTTCCTAAAGACCTACCTGTACCCTATCGCCATGGCCCTAGCTAGAGTTTACCCTATCCCGGAAATTCTGCTCCGGCGAGTAGATCGCTTGGTGCTTCGCTTTCTCTGGGGGACAGTCCATTTCCCTCAGAGCCGAGCGGTAGCCTCCCGCCCGCACGAACAAGGCGGCCTGGCGCTCCCAGCGCTAGGTCCAGCCTGCTTGGCAGAGTTTCTCGCCCAAAACTTTGGGGCCTGGCGGGATTGGGAAGAAGCCACGGGAGCAATTGCGCAAGGAAGGGGAGTGATGTCACCACCGCCGCCAGCCTGGGTGGCCGCTTTTGCCTCGGGATGGCGAGATACGGCATGGGCAGAGAAATGGTGGGACACGGACCAGCTAGCCTTTCGCGTGTCGCCTGCTTGGCGGGCGACCGTGCCAGCGTATCTTATTCCGGTGCTCTCAGCAGTAAAACAATGGGTAGCACACGCCCCATGGGTCAGGAATAATTCGCTCTCCGGCCGCCACTTGCGTCGTCATCTGTACTGGCGCATGGTGGAGGAACGCCTGTTTCACCCTGAGGCAGAACGTCGGGCCGCCCGAGTTGACCAGTCCCCATATCTACGGGAGAGCCGGTACCCGATCCCCCTCTTTCGAGAACGACGGGTCCCACTCTACCTGTGGGATATTCGTTGGCGGTGGTATCACCAGGTAGCGGATATAGCGACGGCCCGTCCGTGGCTATCAGAGGAAGCCCAATTATGCAGACGGCTCCGATGTGTCACTGAACGCCGAGGGGCGGGGATGGTGGTGGTGGGCGGGGAACCTCGAGAGACCGTGCAACATGTAGTGTCCACCTGCCCTGCCTCCCGATGTGTATGGGAAGGGCTGGCTCAGGCGCTGCGCTGGCCGAGCCTGGCCCATCAGCACTGGGAAGCGGTGATCTCTGGGGAAGAGCAACCGGGGCTCCGGGGTCCCGAGCGGCCAAGGGGGGCCCGGGGTCAAGAGTGTTGGCCGGTTCCACCCTCCACCCTCCGCCTTGTCAATCTCACTGTTCTGAAGGGCCTATGGGGGGCGCGCCATTGGGAACGGATTACGCAGAAAGAAAGCAGGTCAGAGGGCACGGTACGCTACATCGTGGCATCCCTACGGCGATTAGCAGGCTATGAACGGGGGCGGATGCCATCGGGGCGTTGGGCCCGCCTTTGGCCCTGGATGACGGACACCCCCCCACCTATTACTTGAACTATGGCCTATAAGCCTTCTGGCCCCATTCTTTTGGACTTTAGGTTTTGGTTTGTGGACTCTGACCTTCGGGTCCTGGACTTTGTATGGACATTATATGATTTCCTGTATTTCCTGGATTTCCTGTGTTTCCTGTATATATTTCTGTATATATTTCTGTATTACTTGTTGTTGGTTTTATTATTATTATTGTTCTTGAATTTCTTACTGTTATTGGATTTGGATATTCAATATCAACTTCCGGATTCTGGACTTTGGACTGCTGCCTCTGGATCTTGGCTTCTGGACTGGACTTTGGCTCTTGGAATTTACATCCTGGTTTCTGGACTTGGACTTGGACTTGGATGCTGTTCCTGTGCTGAGTACTTTTGGGGGTACCTTGGGGAGTTAATGATGTTGTTGTTGCCTTTGGTTTCGGGTTTGTTGGTCTTCAGCCGTATATGTAATGGCTGAGTACCTTTTTTGTAGTATGGCTTATATCTAATAAAAAAATTTGATACCAAAAAAAAAAAAAAAAAAAATTTGATACCTAACCCTAACCCTAACCCTAACCCTAACCCTAACCCTAACCCTAACCCTAACCCTAACCCTAACCCTAACCCTAACCCTAACCCTAACCCTAACCCTAACCCTAACCCTAACCCTAACCCTAACCCTCACCCTCACCCTCACCCTCACCCTCACCCTCACCCTCACCCTCACCCTCACCCTCACCCTCACCCTCACCCTCACCCTCACCCTCACCCTCACCCTCACCCTCACCCTCACCCTCACCCTCACCCTCACCCTCACCCTAACCCTAACCCTAACCCTAACCCTAACCCTAACCCTAACCCTAACCCTAACCCTAACCCTAACCCTAACCCTAACCCTAACCCTCCCCCGGCCCCTAGAGATGTAATAGAGAATTTAGAGAGCTCACAAGCTTCAGTGAGCTCCAGTGCTGAGTACAACACAGCTGATAGGGCTGGAGACATTGCAAACGCAGGAGACGACACCGGGAGTCTAGACTATGAGATGGAAGACTATGGCCCAGATGGGCCACTACCGGCCATCGGGAGACGAAGGGAGGCTCGCATCCTAGATCGCTGGCAAACCAACCTGCAGTGTGACTGGGGGCGCTATGACACCTGGCTCCTGGCTGACCCGGGAAACCGCTTGGACATGCTCAAATTGTGGGGCTTCCTGGCTGCCCACCTTGCGGTCTTACCCGCACCTACGGGCCCATGCTTAGCCAAACTCAGTCGCGACAAAATCCTTGATTGGCTGGATCGAGCGCACCCTGCTGTACTTGCAGCACTACAAGGCAACATCCAAGGCACGATACAAACTCTGGCAATGCATAGATCAGTGACATTGGGTGTGGTGGAGCGGCTGCTTATAGGGCGCCGTGCACGCACATCCACACGAAGCCTACCGGACTGGCTGGAACCTGCTGCAATGGAGCGAATGGTCCAAGAACTAATTCGCATCTGGGAGGCGCCTACCTATGCCTCCCGCTACCCCCTCATTTGGACTGAGACGGGCAGACCGACCTCTACTCCACGGCGTCAGGACTTTGTGGACTGGCTATGGCGCCTCGTTGGGCACCTGAAATTTTGGCAGCGGAATGCACGACAGCAGAAGGCTACTACCCAGGGACAAAGTCGAATGCTGACCACAGAGACGACGACGACACCGATGGCCCCTCCGGCGAACCCTCCGGCGAATCCTTCGTCTGACAGAGCTGCGTCATTGGTGACTGGCACTTCTGGAACTGGACAACTCAGAGTGACAGCGGAGGAGCATAGTGGCAGAGCGGACAGTCGGGAGCGACGGACAGTGGTAACCGGGGTCGGGCGGCGATCGGCCGTACCCCCGGACCCAAACTTGGAAATGATGGCCCGGAATTCTTGCCAGGGGACTCCCCCGGAAGGGGGGCCCCCGCAAATGGGTGAGGAACAAGCGGGGAGCTATTCTCTTTCTCTTTCTCATTCTCTTTCTTTGCCTTTAAAACAACGTGTTCCTACTTCTCAGGAGAATGGTGGGCAGCGGGGAGGGAGAGTTGGGGAGGAGCTAATGGATGTGATGTGGGTGGAGGAACAAGGGCCAGTGGGAGGGATGAGGGGACTGGAGGAAGGGGTGGTTGGGGAGCCTCGGACTTCGCCACGGTTGCCCTCTCCTGCTCTGCCCTCTCCCCCCTTACAGTGTGCTGATACTCGGAATGCGGATCTCGCATCTGTGATTACATCTCAGAACTCAACCAATGAACACTTACCCAAGAAACCACGTCAAAAATACCCACAAAAGCAAGGACATCCACAACAGCCTTTCTCGACTGCAGATCCTCGCCTCCCTTTGCCATCGCAGCAACAACAGCAACAATTGGTAGAGGTTGGTACCCAAGGACATCAGAATCCCCAGACTGTACTGCGAGCCGCGGACAGTGCCTTTAAAACCCCTGGCCCTCTATCAATAACCTCAGATAGAGACGTAGGTACCAATCCATCTGGAACCTGTATCGAACCATCGCCTAGCACTGCTTTAAATATCGGTCCTTGCCACGAGATTGGGGAGGGAGAACCATCAATAGGCATAGGAGGGCCTTCATCAGGAAGGGAGGCAAGAGTCACGATGCAAGGATTGGGAATGAGACAGGAGGTGGGAGGTGATTCAGTGGCAACTGATGCCCAGAAGGAAGTTCATGAGGGCAGCGGGAGGCCATCGCCTGGAATGGGAAACACAGCGGTCCGGGAGGAGGTGCCTCGGAAGGGTCCTGGAACTCCTTTACAACGCCGGCGAACTCTCAGTAGGGGGGAGGGGCAATGCCCATCACAGCCGCAGAGGCAAACTGCTGGGGAGCCAAGCTCGTTACCTAGAGAGGAAGAGGGGCGGCCTACTGCAAGTGGATCGGTGGGCCCACCCTCGGCAGATAGAGCAGCCAATAACATCGGTCAGAGAGCGCCAGAACCCGGTCGCACCTATGCAGCTGCGGCTGGTGGAGGAGCTCGAGCGATGCCGAGAGCTATAGGGGGGGGTGTCGGTGGCTCCACCCGCGGCACGGCGTCAGGTTCGAAATTTGGGTTTGGATTCGATCTGGAAGCGGAGATCCTTGAAGATGCCCGCTTTTTGGACGAATTCTATAGCAGGGTAACACGACACCCCGACCCCAGAGAGCGCTACGTAGTCCGTCTGCGCTACCGGGGGCCCGATCCCGCCCGTCTGACACGGGAATATGTGATCGAACAGGTGCTCCTCGGCCGCCTGGGGATGCAAAGGGATCAGTTTCTAGCGGTCATTACCCCCCCCGGACTGACGGAGGTTGATGTCTGTTTCGCCTCTGAACGCGCGTACCAAGCCTTCTGGGATCGTTGGCGGACATCCCGCCGGCTTGGTAACCGCTGTTTTGAAGACTTTGATGTCGTTCCGCTCTTTCGGGGCGAAAATAAGGTGGTGAACATTGGGTTTCGCACCACTGGGGTTCCTCCTGAAGATGTAGCGATCTGGTTGCGGAGGCATTGCACAGTCCTCCTTGACCCTGAGCGGCGTATCGATGAGTATGGCATTTGGACTGGTGAATACCGAGCAGTAGTTGCCCTCCATAGGAGTGTAGAAGGAGGACAGGTACTTCATCTGCCGAAGTACTTTTTTATGGGTCCGGACCGCGGAGTGACCCGCTATAGTGGTCAACCCCCGGCCTGCTTTCTCTGTGGCTCTTTCGCTCACCGCCGCCGAGACTGCCGATCGGCCCTCTGTGCGAAATGCGGAGTACGGGGACACGCTACGGCTGCCTGCCAACGGCCGGTCACCTGTAGCCTGTGTCGGAATGAAGGCCATGCGTACCGATGGTGCCCACAGGCATGGCTAAATCAGCAAGACCCAGATGGGTACCAAGATTCCCTACGGCAGGCGGTAGGACGTGCCTGGGCGGCCCAAACGGCAGAGCGCCAAGAATCGGCACCGGCAGCGAATAATGAGGCAGATAGAGAGGGGCGGGCAGCACCGCCACCACCACCGCAGGAAGCCAGATGGGGAGATGGTCAACCTGAAGAAGGGGCCAAAGCGGGCCCCTGGGAGACGGCGAGAGGAACGCAGCGACAACGTCGCAGGTCGCCTTTGGTAGCTCGCCCACAACTGCAACTACATCTAGGCAATCGCTTCCTAGTTTTGGAAGGAAGTGTAGATAATGAGGAGCAGGACAAGATTACTGAGAGTGCTCAGGGAGCCTCCGCCGGGAGGGTGGGGACAGCAAACGCTCTGCAACCTGAAAGATGCGGGCCACCAATAGGTACGGGAATACTAGGCAGAGGAGTGGCACAAGGAGGGATGACGAACAATCGTCGCCGTGCTGCCAAGAGGCAGGTCTCGGAGGCGGCCGGATTTGGCGCTGCGCTCCCACGTAGCCCTCCAGGTGGAACCTCCGGAGGTATCCCAGGCAAACGCAGCAAAGGCCTATCAGAAGAGGAGAAGGCACGTGTTCTATTGCGTTCCCTTCAAGGGGTGTCTGTGGAAGAGCTCCGCAGATCCTTGGCGGACGAACGAATCGAGCTGGAGATTCTGATGCAGCGGGAAGAGCACTGCCGAGAAGGGTGCCTCGAGCGACCAACTGAAGATCGTCTGGCTGAGCTGACGGCGGTTCGCGCTCGTTGCGCGGAACGGCGTTGGCGCATTCAGACGGTGGAGGATCAGCTCGAGCGGGTAGCGAAAGAGGAGAGGAGCAGGGAGCAGGGCAACTCTCAGCGAGAGGAGGATGCCATCGATGAGAACACCCCACAAGAACCTACAGCTGAAGTAATCCAAATGGATACTACTGCTAGTCCAGCTGGAGAGGAGGTGACCATTCGGGCTGTGGAACTGCCGGGGGCACCGGCTGTGCCTCCCCCGGAGCCACCAGATGCTCTCTCATCGCGGTGGCTGCCGGGGGTGGCTACGGTGGGTGTCACCGACATTCCACCAACCATAACAAATAGTAGGCCTGCACCTGCTGCGCTTGGGGCGCAGGAGGGGGCAGGAAAGCAGAGATTGGCCTCCTCTGAGGCTGCTGATAAGGAGCAGAGGAGCGGGGGTCCAGAGTCACTCTAATGGAGTCACTCCGAGTCCTCACCTGGAACGTGCGTGGACTCCGTTCATGGGAGCGCCGCGCAGAGATTCTGGGAGCCCTTCAACAGCTTGGGTCACAGCTCATCATTCTGCAGGAAACATGGTTCGCCTCCGAACGTGAGCGTAGCCACGCGCAACGCCTCTGGAGTGTGGGCCCGTCTTTCTGGAGCTACGAGCCGGGAGAACGGTCGGGGGTCGGAGTACTCTTCGGAGAACCACCCCCGGGTTCAACTTGGCGAGTAGATAGGGTCCTGGAAGCCGTTCCTGGACGGCTGCTAGTTGTGGATTTTGCTCTGCTGCCGACGGCTGGAAGGGAGCTAGAGGCCCCGAGAGGCGCATACCGCCTCTGCGGAGTCTACGCACCGACAGGGAGAGAGGGGCGGCGGCGTTTATGGCCCCGCCTCTTCCTTCAGAGCCATACGCGACGCCAATTGCTGGTAGCGGGAGACTTTAATAACCGAGCCCACCCAGAAGACCGCACAGTACCAGTGGGCAGAGAACCGCCATCTCTGACAGCGGAGGAGAGAAGGCTGGCAGCTGGCCTGAAAGAGCGTGGCCTAAAGGATACAGCGCTCCAGATACCCAATGAACTAGCCTTCTGCCCACCCGGGCGTGGCAAGCCCTTTAGTGATGGCGAGCGATACGGAGTGGCTCGGGGAGTGGGGGTGTCGGCGCGCTTCACGTTTCACCATCCGCGGGTGGCCAGCCGCGTCGATCGCGTATGGGCACCGACGGGGTGGGAAGTGGAGCGATGCCGCGTCCTTGCCTCTGACTGGTCCGATCATACTATGCTGGTAGTGACATTCAGTCTTGCTGGCAACCAACCAGCTGCAACGATGAGAAAGGTCGGGACTCAAGGCCGCCCGCTCTGGCGGCTACGTCCAGCCACCCTAGATAGCAGTGAGGAACTACGCCAACAACTAGAAGGCATGGTGGCTGTCTGGGCCGCCCAGGTTGAGGCTGGGGATCCCCTGGATCCGGACCTCTGGGACAGCTGGCAATGTCTGAAAAGACTATTGTCGGAGCGCTGCCGCGAACACTCGCGACGGGGAGCTCGTCGTGAGGTGCGTGGCTATCAAAATGCTGTCTATACCCTCCTACGCTGCCACCGGTGGCGTGACGAGGGGATATCTTTTCAACCGGAGGAACTTCTTGAGGCACAGGAGACTATTTCAGCCTTTCACCAGGGAGAACGGACACGGGCTAAGCGGCACCGTGTCTGTCGCAGCCGTGGCCCAATGGTCGAGGCTGGAGAGTGGGAACGGTCCCGCTTGGCACCGTCGACCACTGCTGCACCGATGTCCTGCACAGGCCTTCGTGATGCACCAGAGGATGTGATTCAGAGCACTCCTGAGGGGATGCTGGCGGTGATGGAGCGTCACTGGCACAAGGTATTTACCCGAAAGCCCATTCCTGAAGAGGAGATTCAAACCTTCCTTGATAGGGTAGAGGCGCAGGTTGGCTGGGGACCGGGGCTAACGAAAGAACAACGACTGATGTTAGAAGCCCCTGTCACGACAGAGGAAGTGCGGATAGCCATTGGCAGGGGGCGGGCGCGTTCCGCCCCTGGGCCAGATGGGCTACCCTGGCGCTTCTATCAATGTTATGTGGCGCTCCTAGCTGGACCGCTTGCGCGGCTTTTCAACTCGCTGCTACTCCGAGATCAAGGGCTCAGGGACTTCTCACAGGCGCTGTTAATCTTCTTTCCGAAAAAAGGGGACCTCTCCCTCCCTGTCAACTGGCGGCCCATTGCCCTTGCTAATGTAGACAATCGCATCCTGGCTAGAGTTCTTAACACCCGTCTGGCGAATGTTGCTGACCGTCTGGTACGCCCATGTCAGACCAGTGCAGTCCCGGGCCGGCGAATGACAGACTCGTTGTGCCTCTTGCGAGAGGTGTTTGCCACCACAGCAAGGGCGCCGGGGCTGGGGGGTGAAACAGAAGAAAGAGCGAAGAGTGTCACGAGTCGCGGTGGCGGAGAGGGCCTTTTCCTGCTCCAACTGGATCAGGAGAAGGCCTTTGATAACATCCACCACGACTACCTTTGGGAGACGCTCCACCGAAAAGGGATCCCTACTCGCTTTGTCTCCCATCTGCAGTGGCTCTACCGAGAGGCAACCGTAATCCCGCAACTGAATGGTTGGCGGGGGGTGGCAATACCGGTCTGCTCAGGAGTGCGACAAGGGTGCCCGCTAAGTGCGCTCCTTTATGTGCTGGCCCTTGACCCCGCTTTAGCACTGGTCGAAGCATCAGGGTTGGTGGGCTTCTCGGCACAACCGCCAGTACCCCGCCCACTGTTAAGGGAAGAGTGCCCAGGGACGGTGTCAGGGTCGACACAAGAGCCGCTGCAAGAAAGACCAACAGAAACTACAGCGGCTTGGGTGGGACTGGTGGCGCATGCGGACGATGTCACCGTCCTCATTCGGAACCGCACTGAAGTGAATGGTGTTCTAGAGGCCCTTCGTGCCTATGGGTGTGGCTCAGGTGCTAAGGTCAACCTGCACAAGAGCTTCGCCGTAGGGTGGACCTGTGAGGGAGCCGGTGAGCCACCTGACCTGACCGTGCAGCCTCTGACGGCCATTCTAGCGGATGAAGTGGGAGAGGTGACCGAGGGACCGAAAGAGTTGCCGGCCAGAGTGGAGACGGTGGTGGAGGATGTCTCTATATTGGGAGTTAGATACTCACTGGCTCACGGGGGCAACGGCTTTCGAGAGTGGGAGCGCTGGGTGCAGGCCGTCGATGCTCGATTGGAACTGTGGCGGCACTGGCGATTAGGCATCTTCCAAAAAGTCATCTTCCTAAAGACCTACCTGTACCCTATCGCCATGGCCCTAGCTAGAGTTTACCCTATCCCGGAAATTCTGCTCCGGCGAGTAGATCGCTTGGTGCTTCGCTTTCTCTGGGGGACGGTCCATTTCCCTCAGAGCCGAGCGGTAGCCTCCCGCCCGCACGAACAAGGCGGCCTGGCGCTCCCAGCGCTAGGTCCAGCCTGCTTGGCAGAGTTTCTCGCCCAAAACTTTGGGGCCTGGCGGGATTGGGAAGAAGCCACGGGAGCAATTGCGCAAGGAAGGGGAGTGATGTCACCACCGCCGCCAGCCTGGGTGGCCGCTTTTGCCTCGGGATGGCGAGATACGGCATGGGCAGAGAAATGGTGGGACACGGACCAGCTAGCCTTTCGCGTGTCGCCTGCTTGGCGGGCGACCGTGCCAGCGTATCTTATTCCGGTGCTCTCAGCAGTAAAACAATGGGTAGCACACGCCCCATGGGTCAGGAATAATTCGCTCTCCGGCCGCCACTTGCGTCGTCATCTGTACTGGCGCATGGTGGAGGAACGCCTGTTTCACCCTGAGGCAGAACGTCGGGCCGCCCGAGTTGACCAGTCCCCATATCTACGGGAGAGCCGGTACCCGATCCCCCTCTTTCGAGAACGACGGGTCCCACTCTACCTGTGGGATATTCGTTGGCGGTGGTATCACCAGGTAGCGGATATAGCGACGGCCCGTCCGTGGCTATCAGAGGAAGCCCAATTATGCAGACGGCTCCGATGTGTCACTGAACGCCGAGGGGCGGGGATGGTGTTGGTGGGCGGGGAACCTCGAGAGACCGTGCAACATGTAGTGTCCACCTGCCCTGCCTCCCGATGTGTATGGGAAGGGCTGGCTCAGGCGCTGCGCTGGCCGAGCCTGGCCCATCAGCACTGGGAAGCGGTGATCTCTGGGGAAGAGCAACCGGGGCTCCGGGGTCCCGAGCGGCCAAGGGGGGCCCGGGGTCAAGAGTGTTGGCCGGTTCCACCCTCCACCCTCCGCCTTGTCAATCTCACTGTTCTGAAGGGCCTATGGGGGGCGCGCCATTGGGAACGGATTACGCAGAAAGAAAGCAGGTCAGAGGGCACGGTACGCTACATCGTGGCATCCCTACGGCGATTAGCAGGCTATGAACGGGGGCGGATGCCATCGGGGCGTTGGGCCCGCCTTTGGCCCTGGATGACGGACACCCCCCCACCTATTACTTGAACTATGGCCTATAAGCCTTCTGGCCCCATTCTTTTGGACTTTAGGTTTTGGTTTGTGGACTCTGACCTTCGGGTCCTGGACATTGTATGGACATTATATGATTTCCTGGATTTCCTGTGTTTCCTGTATATATTTCTGTATATATTTCTGTATTACTTGTTGTTGGTTTTATTATTATTATTGTTCTTGAATTTCTTACTGTTATTGGATTTGGATATTCAATATCAACTTCCGGATTCTGGACTTTGGACTGCTGCCTCTGGATCTTGGCTTCTGGACTGGACTTTGGCTCTTGGAATTTACATCCTGGTTTCTGGACTTGGACTTGGACTTGGATGCTGTTCCTGTGCTGAGTACTTTTGGGGGTACCTTGGGGAGTTAATGATGTTGTTGTTGCCTTTGGTTTCGGGTTTGTTGGTCTTCAGCCGTATATGTAATGGCTGAGTACCTTTTTTGTAGTATGGCTTATATCTAATAAAAAAATTTGATACCTAAAAAAAAAAAAAATTTGATACCTAACCCTAACCCTAACCCTAACCCTAACCCTAACCCTAACCCTAACCCTAACCCTAACCCTAACCCTAACCCTAACCCTAACCTAGTAGTATGAATAATTTAAATAAAAAATCTTACCTAAAAAAAAAAAAAAATCTTACCTAACCCTAACCCTAACCCTAACCCTAACCCTAACCCTAACCCTAACCCTAACCCTAACCCTAACCCTAACCCTGAATTTCTTACTGTTATTGGATTTGGATATTCAATATCAACTTCCGGATTCTGGACTTTGGACTGCTGCCTCTGGATCTTGGCTTCTGGACTGGACTTTGGCTCTTGGAATTTACATCCTGGTTTCTGGACTTGGCCTTGGACTTGGATGCTGTTCCTGTGCTGAGTACTTTTGGGGGTACCTTGGGGAGTTAATGATGTTGTTGTTGCCTTTGGTTTCGGGTTTGTTGGTCTTCAGCCGTATATGTAATGGCTGAGTACCTTTTTTGTAGTATGGCTTATATATAATAAAAAAATTTGATACCTAAAAAAAATTTGATACCTAACCCTAACCCTAACCCTAACCCTAACCCTAACCCTAACCCTAACCCTAACCCTAACCCTAACCCTAACCCTAACCCTAACCCTAACCCTAACCCTAACCCTAACCCTAACCCTGATTTGGTAGGAGGAGGTGGTAGTTTTTGGAGCTCCTGAAGATCCAAAACAAAACGTCTTTTTATTCAAAATCCGGCCAGCATGCCACTGCCTCAAGGCTTGAGGTAGGTGGAGGAGACTCTGGTGCATCTTTTGAGACCAATATGAACCCTGACAGTGGAGGGGATCCTCAAAAAAACGCTGTTGAAGAGAGACCTTTTAAAAATGCTGCAGAGGCCTCCCTGAAAGCAGAGGCCTCTCTGGAAACAATGCCTCGCAGTGAGTACAAAGAGGGGTTTTCAAAAGACCAGCTTTCCCTGGGTGGGGAAATGTTTGCAACTTCAGTGACTTTAAAGGAAGGGGGAACCCCTGAAGTATCAGCAGCTGTTGTTGTGGGCCCTCAGATCCCTTTGAATGAGTCTACAAACTTAGAAGAAGCTGGGACCCCTAGGACTCTCATAGAACAAACAGTAGATAAAATGGCTGACTGTGAAGCAGCACTTTCTATGAAAATAAAGCAGATGAAGAGGGACTATATAGAAATTGTATTAGAATATGAAAGACTTCAGAAAGAGTGTGCTAGAAGAGAAATGGTCAAACAGAAACAAATGCAGTCTGGTGACAAAAGACAAGAAGAAAGTTTGACAAAAATAAACATTGATTGCACAGCTTTTCGCCATGAGATTTTCTTGGCTTGGAAGTATGTAATGCAACAAGAAAATATTCTAAATACCTTTTCAAGTAGAGAAATTGAAATGTATGGAAGAGACACTTATGATAAAGAAAAAAGTATATTGGGAAAATTTAAAGACAATTATGTAATACAATATAACAAATGCTTTGATGAATTGGAAGTTTTGGAATTAAGTGCTCTTAAAGAGACAGTACATGTTAGTAAAACAACTGAGAGACAAAGTGCACAAGCTGCTGAGGCTTGTATGGAACCTTCACTGAATACATTACAAGAACAAAGTTTTGTAGATCTTGAACTTAATCAAGGTGGTAATCAGCAAACAGAACAAGAATGTATTATTATAGATAAAGAAATTGAAAATAATAGGCAAATGACCTTTGCTGAGCAATTAAGTAATAAAGGAGAAAATGATGAAGATAGAGGAGTGGAGAAATCAAAAGGAAGAGAGAGCGCCCTCTCTGATTTTTCTGATTTTTCTGAACCAGAAGTAGAATTAGAATTTCTTACTGAAATTTTTGAAACTGATTTTGAAACCGATTGTGATATGCAAATGGACTTGGTTTCTGTTGAAAAATTAAAATCTGCTGTACCCAATGTGAAAGAGTCAAGGGAGAGGAAAATTCTGGCAAAATGGACTGAAATATTGCAAAAAAATCTAACCAAGGTGGAAGATATTATTTTACCAACTGAATTTGAAAAGCATGATATGTTGAGGCTTTGGGGTTATGTGATGGCCCATGTAGCTTTAACCAATGTTCCGACAAAAAATCTGACTAAATATAGTCAACAAAAAGTAGTGCAATTTTTGGATAAAACTTATCAGCCTTTAAAAGATGTGCTTTCAGGATGGCAGGTAACATTAAGACTGAAGGAATTAAGCTATTTAAAATCATTAGCGCTGGATTGTGTGCGGAGACTTCTAGTGGCGAGGAAGCCGAAGACGTCTATGGAGGCTTATCCTGATTGGCTAGAAGAAAAACACCTAATAAAATATTTCCAAGATATTCACAGAACTCGACTTACTACGGCTGATGATGAGGCTCCGCCTGTCTTTTGGAGTCAAATTGACAATAAGGACACGTTAGTGCCAAATGAGGAATTTAACATATGGTTGGAAAAAGTAATCGATTGTTTAAAACAGAGGCAGAAAATCATAAAACAAAGAAGAGACGATAAACAAGAACGAGTGAAGTCAACATCGGTGGCGGTGGCGTCGAGAATCCAGTCCGAAGCTCGGGTCCCGATTGAAGCAGTTCCCAAAAGGAGAACGGAAGCGGTTGCTGAGATCGATGAGGAGGAGAGACGGGCCCAATGGGTTTTGCAGGGGGTGTCTTCTAAGGAAGCGCCCCCGACAATCGGTGAGGTGATGGGGATGCAGGGAGATCTGGAAACAATGCAGAGTGGTAGATTAAAAAATAAGGGAAGAAGTAGAAAGCTTAATGAAAAAGGAGGGGATGGTACAGACAGTAGTTCAGAGCAGGAAAAAACACCCGAGACGGTACGAAAAAGACCTAGAACTGGATTAGTAGGGGAGGAAGAAGGGGGTAAAGCGATTGAGACTGCTCAGAATTGTATAACAGATGTAAGCGATCAGTCCTTATTGGAGGGAATCTCAGTAATAGAAACAGAGTTGGGAAGCCGAGGGAAGGGTTATGTAGGTGATACCGGTATGGCTTCTGGCGCTTGTGGGTTTTCTTCCTTTCATAGGCATGGAGAAGCAGTTCTGCAATCGAGGGTGGAGCGAGGAGCAGGAGTGAAAGCGAGACAAGAGACTTTTCTAATGGACATTGAAAGAGAAGCACGATCCACATTAACATCGAAAGACATTTTTTTGAAAGGAAACACAAGGACAGATTCTGTGAGTATTGTGGAGAGTGCTTCCTCACCTGGAATGCAGAGTCCTATTAGAGCATCATTGGTGCAAAGGGAACAAGGGGAAGCTAGTACAGCTCATGAGTCTTTAGGTCAGTCCCATCCGAGTGGTTCTGGACTTTCGCAATCTCTTTCTTATGCAAAGGCAACAAGAGGCAATACGCAGAGGAAGGACATTAATTCATCAATGCCTAGGTGGTATTTTGAGGGGGATGAAGAAGATTATTTAGAGAGTTTCCTTAATACTGCTTCAGAGGATAGAGATCCTAGAAAGAGATATGTGGTACGTTTTTGTTATGTAGGAATAGAAGCTGAAAAAGACACGAGGGCTTATGTCACTAAAGTGTTTATAAGAGATACTCTAAATTTTCCCAAAGAGGATATTGTGGCTGTGATACAGTTACCTGGTTCCAAGGAGACGGATGTCTGCCTTGCTTCAGAGCGTGCTTACAGACAATTTTGGACGGCCAGTAGGGCTGCCTGTAGAGCAGATAACTTACTTTTGAGAGGTTATGAAATGATACCATTGTTTCGTGGGGATACTAGAGTACTCACGATCAGTTTACGTACTACTACTGTTCCGGCACAGGATGTAGCACTTTGGGTGATGAAATATGCAGACATTTTAATGGGTCCAACTAAAAAATATGATGAAGAAGGTTTCTGGACTGGAGAATACCGATGTGTGGTTTCTTTTAAAAACCGTTCTGAAGGGACTAGGCAGGGTTACATACCTAAGTATTTCTTTTTAGGATCAGATCGGGGAATTACGAGATACAGTGGCCAACCTGCTGCTTGTTTTCAGTGTGGGGCGTATGATCACATACGACGCAATTGTACAACATCGCTTTGCGCAAAGTGTGGGGAGCGAGGCCATCAAACGGCTTTTTGTCATCGTGGCATTACGTGCAATCTGTGCGATGAGATGGGACATACGTATCTTTGGTGCCCTCAGGCATATTACAATCGACAAGATGCAGATAGATGTGCAAAGGCAGAAAGAATGGCAGAGTCAGGAAAACAAAAAGCTGATGCGCAAATGAGAAAGAAAGCTAGACAGGAAGGAGGGATGGGAAAAGAAGAGAGGGCAAGTAGAGCACACTTTGAAAATTTGGTAGAGTCTGATACTCAAGGGAAGAAAACTGTTTCTATGGAAAAAAATGATAAAAAAATGAAAAGGTAACTTGAAGAGAAGATAAGGAATGAGACTATTTTGCATTTAGGTAATAAAGTTTTATGCTAAGTTTAATGGTAAATTTTAATGGAAAATTTTTTATGTGTTTCTTTTAAAGTATTGTATTTTAAGTTATTATTTTGATGTGATTTTTTATAATATAGGTTTGAGAGGTATATTTTGTATTAGAGTTAGGTTAGAGAGGTAAATTATATGTATTAGTTAGATATGTTTTTCGGTGAGTGGCGATATTGTTACGTGATTTCGCGTGCGGGATGTAACCTAGTAGTATGAATAATTTAAATAAAAAATCTTACCTAAAAAAAAAAAAAAAAAATCTTACCTAACCCTAACCCTAACCCTAACCCTAACCCTAACCCTAACCCTAACCCTAACCCTAACCCTAACCCTAACCCTAACCCTAACCCTAACCCTAACCCTAACCCTAACCCTAACCCTAACCCTAACCCTAACCCTAACCCTAACCCTAACCCTGATTTGGTAGGAGGAGGTGGTAGTTTTTGGAGCTCCTGAAGATCCAAAACAAAACGTCTTTTTATTCAAAATCCGGCCAGCATGCCACTGCCTCAAGGCTTGAGGTAGGTGGAGGAGACTCTGGTGCATCTTTTGAGACCAATATGAACCCTGACAGTGGAGGGGATCCTCAAAAAAACGCTGTTGAAGAGAGACCTTTTAAAAATGCTGCAGAGGCCTCCCTGAAAGCAGAGGCCTCTCTGGAAACAATGCCTCGCAGTGAGTACAAAGAGGGATTTTCAAAAGACCAGCTTTCCCTGGGTGGGGAAATGTTTGCAACTTCAGTGACTTTAAAGGAAGGGGGAACCCCTGAAGTATCAGCAGCTGTTGTTGTGGGCCCTCAGATCCCTTTGAATGAGTCTACAAACTTAGAAGAAGCTGGGACCCCTAGGACTCTCATAGAACAAACAGTAGATAAAATGGCTGACTGTGAAGCAGCACTTTCTATGAAAATAAAGCAGATGAAGAGGGACTATATAGAAATTGTATTAGAATATGAAAGACTTCAGAAAGAGTGTGCTAGAAGAGAAATGGTCAAACAGAAACAAATGCAGTCTGGTGACAAAAGACAAGAAGAAAGTTTGACAAAAATAAACATTGATTGCACAGCTTTTCGCCATGAGATTTTCTTGGCTTGGAAGTATGTAATGCAACAAGAAAATATTCTAAATACCTTTTCAAGTAGAGAAATTGAAATGTATGGAAGAGACACTTATGATAAAGAAAAAAGTATATTGGGAAAATTTAAAGACAATTATGTAATACAATATAACAAATGCTTTGATGAATTGGAAGTTTTGGAATTAAGTGCTCTTAAAGAGACAGTACATGTTAGTAAAACAACTGAGAGACAAAGTGCACAAGCTGCTGAGGCTTGTATGGAACCTTCACTGAATACATTACAAGAACAAAGTTTTGTAGATCTTGAACTTAATCAAGGTGGTAATCAGCAAACAGAACAAGAATGTATTATTATAGATAAAGAAATTGAAAATAATAGGCAAATGACCTTTGCTGAGCAATTAAGTAATAAAGGAGAAAATGATGAAGATAGAGGAGTGGAGAAATCAAAAGGAAGAGAGAGCGCCCTCTCTGATTTTTCTGAACCAGAAGTAGAATTAGAATTTCTTACTGAAATTTTTGAAACTGATTTTGAAACCGATTGTGATATGCAAATGGACTTGGTTTCTGTTGAAAAATTAAAATCTGCTGTACCCAATGTGAAAGAGTCAAGGGAGAGGAAAATTCTGGCAAAATGGACTGAAATATTGCAAAAAAATCTAACCAAGGTGGAAGATATTATTTTACCAACTGAATTTGAAAAGCATGATATGTTGAGGCTTTGGGGTTATGTGATGGCCCATGTAGCTTTAACCAATGTTCCGACAAAAAATCTGACTAAATATAGTCAACAAAAAGTAGTGCAATTTTTGGATAAAACTTATCAGCCTTTAAAAGATGTGCTTTCAGGATGGCAGGTAACATTAAGACTGAAGGAATTAAGCTATTTAAAATCATTAGCGCTGGATTGTGTGCGGAGACTTCTAGTGGCGAGGAAGCCGAAGACGTCTATGGAGGCTTATCCTGATTGGCTAGAAGAAAAACACCTAATAAAATATTTCCAAGATATTCACAGAACTCGACTTACTACGGCTGATGATGAGGCTCCGCCTGTCTTTTGGAGTCAAATTGACAATAAGGACACGTTAGTGCCAAATGAGGAATTTAACATATGGTTGGAAAAAGTAATCGATTGTTTAAAACAGAGGCAGAAAATCATAAAACAAAGAAGAGACGATAAACAAGAACGAGTGAAGTCAACATCGGTGGCGGTGGCGTCGAGAATCCAGTCCGAAGCTCGGGTCCCGATTGAAGCAGTTCCCAAAAGGAGAACGGAAGCGGTTGCTGAGATCGATGAGGAGGAGAGACGGGCCCAATGGGTTTTGCAGGGGGTGTCTTCTAAGGAAGCGCCCCCGACAATCGGTGAGGTGATGGGGATGCAGGGAGATCTGGAAACAATGCAGAGTGGTAGATTAAAAAATAAGGGAAGAAGTAGAAAGCTTAATGAAAAAGGAGGGGATGGTACAGACAGTAGTTCAGAGCAGGAAAAAACACCCGAGACGGTACGAAAAAGACCTAGAACTGGATTAGTAGGGGAGGAAGAAGGGGGTAAAGCGATTGAGACTGCTCAGAATTGTATAACAGATGTAAGCGATCAGTCCTTATTGGAGGGAATCTCAGTAATAGAAACAGAGTTGGGAAGCCGAGGGAAGGGTTATGTAGGTGATACCGGTATGGCTTCTGGCGCTTGTGGGTTTTCTTCCTTTCATAGGCATGGAGAAGCAGTTCTGCAATCGAGGGTGGAGCGAGGAGCAGGAGTGAAAGCGAGACAAGAGACTTTTCTAATGGACATTGAAAGAGAAGCACGATCCACATTAACATCGAAAGACATTTTTTTGAAAGGAAACACAAGGACAGATTCTGTGAGTATTGTGGAGAGTGCTTCCTCACCTGGAATGCAGAGTCCTATTAGAGCATCATTGGTGCAAAGGGAACAAGGGGAAGCTAGTACAGCTCATGAGTCTTTAGGTCAGTCCCATCCGAGTGGTTCTGGACTTTCGCAATCTCTTTCTTATGCAAAGGCAACAAGAGGCAATACGCAGAGGAAGGACATTAATTCATCAATGCCTAGGTGGTATTTTGAGGGGGATGAAGAAGATTATTTAGAGAGTTTCCTTAATACTGCTTCAGAGGATAGAGATCCTAGAAAGAGATATGTGGTACGTTTTTGTTATGTAGGAATAGAAGCTGAAAAAGACACGAGGGCTTATGTCACTAAAGTGTTTATAAGAGATACTCTAAATTTTCCCAAAGAGGATATTGTGGCTGTGATACAGTTACCTGGTTCCAAGGAGACGGATGTCTGCCTTGCTTCAGAGCGTGCTTACAGACAATTTTGGACGGCCAGTAGGGCTGCCTGTAGAGCAGATAACTTACTTTTGAGAGGTTATGAAATGATACCATTGTTTCGTGGGGATACTAGAGTACTCACGATCAGTTTACGTACTACTACTGTTCCGGCACAGGATGTAGCACTTTGGGTGATGAAATATGCAGACATTTTAATGGGTCCAACTAAAAAATATGATGAAGAAGGTTTCTGGACTGGAGAATACCGATGTGTGGTTTCTTTTAAAAACCGTTCTGAAGGGACTAGGCAGGGTTACATACCTAAGTATTTCTTTTTAGGATCAGATCGGGGAATTACGAGATACAGTGGCCAACCTGCTGCTTGTTTTCAGTGTGGGGCGTATGATCACATACGACGCAATTGTACAACATCGCTTTGCGCAAAGTGTGGGGAGCGAGGCCATCAAACGGCTTTTTGTCATCGTGGCATTACGTGCAATCTGTGCGATGAGATGGGACATACGTATCTTTGGTGCCCTCAGGCATATTACAATCGACAAGATGCAGATAGATGTGCAAAGGCAGAAAGAATGGCAGAGTCAGGAAAACAAAAAGCTGATGCGCAAATGAGAAAGAAAGCTAGACAGGAAGGAGGGATGGGAAAAGAAGAGAGGGCAAGTAGAGCACACTTTGAAAATTTGGTAGAGTCTGATACTCAAGGGAAGAAAACTGTTTCTATGGAAAAAAATGATAAAAAAATGAAAAGGTAACTTGAAGAGAAGATAAGGAATGAGACTATTTTGCATTTAGGTAATAAAGTTTTATGCTAAGTTTAATGGTAAATTTTAATGGAAAATTTTTTATGTGTTTCTTTTAAAGTATTGTATTTTAAGTTATTATTTTGATGTGATTTTTTATAATATAGGTTTGAGAGGTATATTTTGTATTAGAGTTAGGTTAGAGAGGTAAATTATATGTATTAGTTAGATATGTTTTTCGGTGAGTGGCGATATTGTTACGTGATTTCGCGTGCGGGATGTAACCTAGTAGTATGAATAATTTAAATAAAAAATCTTACCTAAAAAAAAAAAAAAAAAATCTTACCTAACCCTAACCCTAACCCTAACCCTAACCCTAACCCTAACCCTAACCCTAACCCTAACCCTAACCCTAACCCTAACCCTAACCCTAACCCTAACCCTAACCCTAACCCTAACCCTAACCCTAACCCTAACCCTAACCCTAACCCTAACCCTGATTTGGTAGGAGGAGGTGGTAGTTTTTGGAGCTCCTGAAGATCCAAAACAAAACGTCTTTTTATTCAAAATCCGGCCAGCATGCCACTGCCTCAAGGCTTGAGGTAGGTGGAGGAGACTCTGGTGCATCTTTTGAGACCAATATGAACCCTGACAGTGGAGGGGATCCTCAAAAAAACGCTGTTGAAGAGAGACCTTTTAAAAATGCTGCAGAGGCCTCCCTGAAAGCAGAGGCCTCTCTGGAAACAATGCCTCGCAGTGAGTACAAAGAGGGATTTTCAAAAGACCAGCTTTCCCTGGGTGGGGAAATGTTTGCAACTTCAGTGACTTTAAAGGAAGGGGGAACCCCTGAAGTATCAGCAGCTGTTGTTGTGGGCCCTCAGATCCCTTTGAATGAGTCTACAAACTTAGAAGAAGCTGGGACCCCTAGGACTCTCATAGAACAAACAGTAGATAAAATGGCTGACTGTGAAGCAGCACTTTCTATGAAAATAAAGCAGATGAAGAGGGACTATATAGAAATTGTATTAGAATATGAAAGACTTCAGAAAGAGTGTGCTAGAAGAGAAATGGTCAAACAGAAACAAATGCAGTCTGGTGACAAAAGACAAGAAGAAAGTTTGACAAAAATAAACATTGATTGCACAGCTTTTCGCCATGAGATTTTCTTGGCTTGGAAGTATGTAATGCAACAAGAAAATATTCTAAATACCTTTTCAAGTAGAGAAATTGAAATGTATGGAAGAGACACTTATGATAAAGAAAAAAGTATATTGGGAAAATTTAAAGACAATTATGTAATACAATATAACAAATGCTTTGATGAATTGGAAGTTTTGGAATTAAGTGCTCTTAAAGAGACAGTACATGTTAGTAAAACAACTGAGAGACAAAGTGCACAAGCTGCTGAGGCTTGTATGGAACCTTCACTGAATACATTACAAGAACAAAGTTTTGTAGATCTTGAACTTAATCAAGGTGGTAATCAGCAAACAGAACAAGAATGTATTATTATAGATAAAGAAATTGAAAATAATAGGCAAATGACCTTTGCTGAGCAATTAAGTAATAAAGGAGAAAATGATGAAGATAGAGGAGTGGAGAAATCAAAAGGAAGAGAGAGCGCCCTCTCTGATTTTTCTGAACCAGAAGTAGAATTAGAATTTCTTACTGAAATTTTTGAAACTGATTTTGAAACCGATTGTGATATGCAAATGGACTTGGTTTCTGTTGAAAAATTAAAATCTGCTGTACCCAATGTGAAAGAGTCAAGGGAGAGGAAAATTCTGGCAAAATGGACTGAAATATTGCAAAAAAATCTAACCAAGGTGGAAGATATTATTTTACCAACTGAATTTGAAAAGCATGATATGTTGAGGCTTTGGGGTTATGTGATGGCCCATGTAGCTTTAACCAATGTTCCGACAAAAAATCTGACTAAATATAGTCAACAAAAAGTAGTGCAATTTTTGGATAAAACTTATCAGCCTTTAAAAGATGTGCTTTCAGGATGGCAGGTAACATTAAGACTGAAGGAATTAAGCTATTTAAAATCATTAGCGCTGGATTGTGTGCGGAGACTTCTAGTGGCGAGGAAGCCGAAGACGTCTATGGAGGCTTATCCTGATTGGCTAGAAGAAAAACACCTAATAAAATATTTTCAAGATATTCACAGAACTCGACTTACTACGGCTGATGATGAGGCTCCGCCTGTCTTTTGGAGTCAAATTGACAATAAGGACACGTTAGTGCCAAATGAGGAATTTAACATATGGTTGGAAAAAGTAATCGATTGTTTAAAACAGAGGCAGAAAATCATAAAACAAAGAAGAGACGATAAACAAGAACGAGTGAAGTCAACATCGGTGGCGGTGGCGTCGAGAATCCAGTCCGAAGCTCGGGTCCCGATTGAAGCAGTTCCCAAAAGGAGAACGGAAGCGGTTGCTGAGATCGATGAGGAGGAGAGACGGGCCCAATGGGTTTTGCAGGGGGTGTCTTCTAAGGAAGCGCCCCCGACAATCGGTGAGGTGATGGGGATGCAGGGAGATCTGGAAACAATGCAGAGTGGTAGATTAAAAAATAAGGGAAGAAGTAGAAAGCTTAATGAAAAAGGAGGGGATGGTACAGACAGTAGTTCAGAGCAGGAAAAAACACCCGAGACGGTACGAAAAAGACCTAGAACTGGATTAGTAGGGGAGGAAGAAGGGGGTAAAGCGATTGAGACTGCTCAGAATTGTATAACAGATGTAAGCGATCAGTCCTTATTGGAGGGAATCTCAGTAATAGAAACAGAGTTGGGAAGCCGAGGGAAGGGTTATGTAGGTGATACCGGTATGGCTTCTGGCGCTTGTGGGTTTTCTTCCTTTCATAGGCATGGAGAAGCAGTTCTGCAATCGAGGGTGGAGCGAGGAGCAGGAGTGAAAGCGAGACAAGAGAGTTTTCTAATGGACATTGAAAGAGAAGCACGATCCGCATTAACATCGAAAGACATTTTTTTGAAAGGAAACACAAGGACAGATTCTGTGAGTATTGTGGAGAGTGCTTCCTCACCTGGAATGCAGAGTCCTATTAGAGCATCATTGGTGCAAAGGGAACAAGGGGAAGCTAGTACAGCTCATGAGTCTTTAGGTCAGTCCCATCCGAGTGGTTCTGGACTTTCGCAATCTCTTTCTTATGCAAAGGCAACAAGAGGCAATACGCAGAGGAAGGACATTAATTCATCAATGCCTAGGTGGTATTTTGAGGGGGATGAAGAAGATTATTTAGAGAGTTTCCTTAATACTGCTTCAGAGGATAGAGATCCTAGAAAGAGATATGTGGTACATTTTCGTTATGTAGGAATAGAAGCTGAAAAAGACACGAGGGCTTATGTCACTAAAGTGTTTATAAGAGATACTCTAAATTTTCCCAAAGAGGATATTGTGGCTGTGATACAGTTACCTGGTTCCAAGGAGACGGATGTCTGCCTTGCTTCAGAGCGTGCTTACAGACAATTTTGGACGGCCAGTAGGGCTGCCTGTAGAGCAGATAACTTACTTTTGAGAGGTTATGAAATGATACCATTGTTTCGTGGGGATACTAGAGTACTCACGATCAGTTTACGTACTACTACTGTTCCGGCACAGGATGTAGCACTTTGGGTGATGAAATATGCAGACATTTTAATGGGTCCAACTAAAAAATATGATGAAGAAGGTTTCTGGACTGGAGAATACCGATGTGTGGTTTCTTTTAAAAACCGTTCTGAAGGGACTAGGCAGGGTTACATACCTAAGTATTTCTTTTTAGGATCAGATCGGGGAATTACGAGATATAGTGGCCAACCTGCTGCTTGTTTTCAGTGTGGGGCGTATGATCACATGCGACGCAATTGTACAACATCGCTTTGCGCAAAGTGTGGGGAGCGAGGCCATCAAACGGCTTTTTGTCATCGTGGCATTACGTGCAATCTGTGCGATGAGATGGGACATACGTATCTTTGGTGCCCTCAGGCATATTACAATCGACAAGATGCAGATAGATGTGCAAAGGCAGAAAGAATGGCAGAGTCAGGAAAACAAAAAGCTGATGCGCAAATGAGAAAGAAAGCTAGACAGGAAGGAGGGATGGGAAAAGAAGAGAGGGCAAGTAGAGCACACTTTGAAAATTTGGTAGAGTCTGATACTCAAGGGAAGAAAACTGTTTCTATGGAAAAAAATGATAAAAAAATGAAAAGGTAACTTGAAGAGAAGATAAGGAATGAGACTATTTTGCATTTAGGTAATAAAGTTTTATGCTAAGTTTAATGGTAAATTTTAATGGAAAATTTTTTATGTGTTTCTTTTAAAGTATTGTATTTTAAGTTATTATTTTGATGTGATTTTTTATAATATAGGTTTGAGAGGTATATTTTGTATTAGAGTTAGGTTAGAGAGGTAAATTATATGTATTAGTTAGATATGTTTTTCGGTGAGTGGCGATATTGTTACGTGATTTCGCGTGCGGGATGTAACCTAGTAGTATGAATAATTTAAATAAAAAATCTTACCTAAAAAAAAAAAAAAAAAATCTTACCTAACCCTAACCCTAACCCTAACCCTAACCCTAACCCTAACCCTAACCCTAACCCTAACCCTAACCCTAACCCTAACCCTAACCCTAACCCTAACCCTAACCCTAACCCTAACCCTAACCCTAACCCTAACCCTAACCCTAACCCTGATTTGGTAGGAGGAGGTGGTAGTTTTTGGAGCTCCTGAAGATCCAAAACAAAACGTCTTTTTATTCAAAATCCGGCCAGCATGCCACTGCCTCAAGGCTTGAGGTAGGTGGAGGAGACTCTGGTGCATCTTTTGAGACCAATATGAACCCTGACAGTGGAGGGGATCCTCAAAAAAACGCTGTTGAAGAGAGACCTTTTAAAAATGCTGCAGAGGCCTCCCTGAAAGCAGAGGCCTCTCTGGAAACAATGCCTCGCAGTGAGTACAAAGAGGGATTTTCAAAAGACCAGCTTTCCCTGGGTGGGGAAATGTTTGCAACTTCAGTGACTTTAAAGGAAGGGGGAACCCCTGAAGTATCAGCAGCTGTTGTTGTGGGCCCTCAGATCCCTTTGAATGAGTCTACAAACTTAGAAGAAGCTGGGACCCCTAGGACTCTCATAGAACAAACAGTAGATAAAATGGCTGACTGTGAAGCAGCACTTTCTATGAAAATAAAGCAGATGAAGAGGGACTATATAGAAATTGTATTAGAATATGAAAGACTTCAGAAAGAGTGTGCTAGAAGAGAAATGGTCAAACAGAAACAAATGCAGTCTGGTGACAAAAGACAAGAAGAAAGTTTGACAAAAATAAACATTGATTGCACAGCTTTTCGCCATGAGATTTTCTTGGCTTGGAAGTATGTAATGCAACAAGAAAATATTCTAAATACCTTTTCAAGTAGAGAAATTGAAATGTATGGAAGAGACACTTATGATAAAGAAAAAAGTATATTGGGAAAATTTAAAGACAATTATGTAATACAATATAACAAATGCTTTGATGAATTGGAAGTTTTGGAATTAAGTGCTCTTAAAGAGACAGTACATGTTAGTAAAACAACTGAGAGACAAAGTGCACAAGCTGCTGAGGCTTGTATGGAACCTTCACTGAATACATTACAAGAACAAAGTTTTGTAGATCTTGAACTTAATCAAGGTGGTAATCAGCAAACAGAACAAGAATGTATTATTATAGATAAAGAAATTGAAAATAATAGGCAAATGACCTTTGCTGAGCAATTAAGTAATAAAGGAGAAAATGATGAAGATAGAGGAGTGGAGAAATCAAAAGGAAGAGAGAGCGCCCTCTCTGATTTTTCTGAACCAGAAGTAGAATTAGAATTTCTTACTGAAATTTTTGAAACTGATTTTGAAACCGATTGTGATATGCAAATGGACTTGGTTTCTGTTGAAAAATTAAAATCTGCTGTACCCAATGTGAAAGAGTCAAGGGAGAGGAAAATTCTGGCAAAATGGACTGAAATATTGCAAAAAAATCTAACCAAGGTGGAAGATATTATTTTACCAACTGAATTTGAAAAGCATGATATGTTGAGGCTTTGGGGTTATGTGATGGCCCATGTAGCTTTAACCAATGTTCCGACAAAAAATCTGACTAAATATAGTCAACAAAAAGTAGTGCAATTTTTGGATAAAACTTATCAGCCTTTAAAAGATGTGCTTTCAGGATGGCAGGTAACATTAAGACTGAAGGAATTAAGCTATTTAAAATCATTAGCGCTGGATTGTGTGCGGAGACTTCTAGTGGCGAGGAAGCCGAAGACGTCTATGGAGGCTTATCCTGATTGGCTAGAAGAAAAACACCTAATAAAATATTTTCAAGATATTCACAGAACTCGACTTACTACGGCTGATGATGAGGCTCCGCCTGTCTTTTGGAGTCAAATTGACAATAAGGACACGTTAGTGCCAAATGAGGAATTTAACATATGGTTGGAAAAAGTAATCGATTGTTTAAAACAGAGGCAGAAAATCATAAAACAAAGAAGAGACGATAAACAAGAACGAGTGAAGTCAACATCGGTGGCGGTGGCGTCGAGAATCCAGTCCGAAGCTCGGGTCCCGATTGAAGCAGTTCCCAAAAGGAGAACGGAAGCGGTTGCTGAGATCGATGAGGAGGAGAGACGGGCCCAATGGGTTTTGCAGGGGGTGTCTTCTAAGGAAGCGCCCCCGACAATCGGTGAGGTGATGGGGATGCAGGGAGATCTGGAAACAATGCAGAGTGGTAGATTAAAAAATAAGGGAAGAAGTAGAAAGCTTAATGAAAAAGGAGGGGATGGTACAGACAGTAGTTCAGAGCAGGAAAAAACACCCGAGACGGTACGAAAAAGACCTAGAACTGGATTAGTAGGGGAGGAAGAAGGGGGTAAAGCGATTGAGACTGCTCAGAATTGTATAACAGATGTAAGCGATCAGTCCTTATTGGAGGGAATCTCAGTAATAGAAACAGAGTTGGGAAGCCGAGGGAAGGGTTATGTAGGTGATACCGGTATGGCTTCTGGCGCTTGTGGGTTTTCTTCCTTTCATAGGCATGGAGAAGCAGTTCTGCAATCGAGGGTGGAGCGAGGAGCAGGAGTGAAAGCGAGACAAGAGAGTTTTCTAATGGACATTGAAAGAGAAGCACGATCCGCATTAACATCGAAAGACATTTTTTTGAAAGGAAACACAAGGACAGATTCTGTGAGTATTGTGGAGAGTGCTTCCTCACCTGGAATGCAGAGTCCTATTAGAGCATCATTGGTGCAAAGGGAACAAGGGGAAGCTAGTACAGCTCATGAGTCTTTAGGTCAGTCCCATCCGAGTGGTTCTGGACTTTCGCAATCTCTTTCTTATGCAAAGGCAACAAGAGGCAATACGCAGAGGAAGGACATTAATTCATCAATGCCTAGGTGGTATTTTGAGGGGGATGAAGAAGATTATTTAGAGAGTTTCCTTAATACTGCTTCAGAGGATAGAGATCCTAGAAAGAGATATGTGGTACATTTTCGTTATGTAGGAATAGAAGCTGAAAAAGACACGAGGGCTTATGTCACTAAAGTGTTTATAAGAGATACTCTAAATTTTCCCAAAGAGGATATTGTGGCTGTGATACAGTTACCTGGTTCCAAGGAGACGGATGTCTGCCTTGCTTCAGAGCGTGCTTACAGACAATTTTGGACGGCCAGTAGGGCTGCCTGTAGAGCAGATAACTTACTTTTGAGAGGTTATGAAATGATACCATTGTTTCGTGGGGATACTAGAGTACTCACGATCAGTTTACGTACTACTACTGTTCCGGCACAGGATGTAGCACTTTGGGTGATGAAATATGCAGACATTTTAATGGGTCCAACTAAAAAATATGATGAAGAAGGTTTCTGGACTGGAGAATACCGATGTGTGGTTTCTTTTAAAAACCGTTCTGAAGGGACTAGGCAGGGTTACATACCTAAGTATTTCTTTTTAGGATCAGATCGGGGAATTACGAGATATAGTGGCCAACCTGCTGCTTGTTTTCAGTGTGGGGCGTATGATCACATGCGACGCAATTGTACAACATCGCTTTGCGCAAAGTGTGGGGAGCGAGGCCATCAAACGGCTTTTTGTCATCGTGGCATTACGTGCAATCTGTGCGATGAGATGGGACATACGTATCTTTGGTGCCCTCAGGCATATTACAATCGACAAGATGCAGATAGATGTGCAAAGGCAGAAAGAATGGCAGAGTCAGGAAAACAAAAAGCTGATGCGCAAATGAGAAAGAAAGCTAGACAGGAAGGAGGGATGGGAAAAGAAGAGAGGGCAAGTAGAGCACACTTTGAAAATTTGGTAGAGTCTGATACTCAAGGGAAGAAAACTGTTTCTATGGAAAAAAATGATAATTTTCAAGAAAGGCAGGATGAATGGAATATGGTGCAGAAGGGGAAAGGAGGGAAAAGTAAACAAAAGACAAAGCATTTAGAAACGGTAAATAATGGGAAATTATTTTCTAAAAAAAATAGATACCGGGTCTTAAGTGAAGAAGTGGTAATAGAAGGGGAAAGTGTAATTGTAAATGAGGAGATGAGTCATAGTAATGAGAAGGAACAACAAAAGACACAACAGACACAAAAAAATATTCAAGATGGAGAAGGAATAAAAGAACAAAGAAAACAAAAAAACAGACCCCCTCCTGCAAAACCCCCTCCTGCTGAACCCCCTCCCACTCCCATTCCCTTTAACGCTTTTTCTCTTAGTCAGACTACACTTCAGAATTTTTCTGAAGGGGTAGAAAGAGTGGATGAGGTCCAAGAAAAGGTAACTTGAAGAGAAGATAAGGAATGAGACTATTTTGCATTTAGGTAATAAAGTTTTATGCTAAGTTTAATGGTAAATTTTAATGGAAAATTTTTTATGTGTTTCTTTTAAAGTATTGTATTTTAAGTTATTATTTTGATGTGATTTTTTATAAAATAGGTTTGAGAGGTATATTTTGTATTAGAGTTAGGTTAGAGAGGTAAATTATATGTATTAGTTAGATATGTTTTTCGGGGAGTGGCGATATTGTTACGTGATTTCGCGTGTGGGATGTAACCTAGTAGTATGAATAATTTAAATAAAAAATCTTACCTAAAAAAAAAAAAAAATCTTACCTAACCCTAACCCTAACCCTAACCCTAACCCTAACCCTAACCCTAACCCTAACCCTAACCCTAACCCTAACCCTAACCCTAACCCTAACCCTAACCCTAACCCTAACCCTGATTTGGTAGGAGGAGGTGGTAGTTTTTGGAGCTCCTGAAGATCCAAAACAAAACGTCTTTTTATTCAAAATCCGGCCAGCATGCCACTGCCTCAAGGCTTGAGGTAGGTGGAGGAGACTCTGGTGCATCTTTTGAGACCAATATGAACCCTGACAGTGGAGGGGATCCTCAAAAAAACGCTGTTGAAGAGAGACCTTTTAAAAATGCTGCAGAGGCCTCCCTGAAAGCAGAGGCCTCTCTGGAAACAATGCCTCGCAGTGAGTACAAAGAGGGGTTTTCAAAAGACCAGCTTTCCCTGGGTGGGGAAATGTTTGCAACTTCAGTGACTTTAAAGGAAGGGGGAACCCCTGAAGTATCAGCAGCTGTTGTTGTGGGCCCTCAGATCCCTTTGAATGAGTCTACAAACTTAGAAGAAGCTGGGACCCCTAGGACTCTCATAGAACAAACAGTAGATAAAATGGCTGACTGTGAAGCAGCACTTTCTATGAAAATAAAGCAGATGAAGAGGGACTATATAGAAATTGTATTAGAATATGAAAGACTTCAGAAAGAGTGTGCTAGAAGAGAAATGGTCAAACAGAAACAAATGCAGTCTGGTGACAAAAGACAAGAAGAAAGTTTGACAAAAATAAACATTGATTGCACAGCTTTTCGCCATGAGATTTTCTTGGCTTGGAAGTATGTAATGCAACAAGAAAATATTCTAAATACCTTTTCAAGTAGAGAAATTGAAATGTATGGAAGAGACACTTATGATAAAGAAAAAAGTATATTGGGAAAATTTAAAGACAATTATGTAATACAATATAACAAATGCTTTGATGAATTGGAAGTTTTGGAATTAAGTGCTCTTAAAGAGACAGTACATGTTAGTAAAACAACTGAGAGACAAAGTGCACAAGCTGCTGAGGCTTGTATGGAACCTTCACTGAATACATTACAAGAACAAAGTTTTGTAGATCTTGAACTTAATCAAGGTGGTAATCAGCAAACAGAACAAGAATGTATTATTATAGATAAAGAAATTGAAAATAATAGGCAAATGACCTTTGCTGAGCAATTAAGTAATAAAGGAGAAAATGATGAAGATAGAGGAGTGGAGAAATCAAAAGGAAGAGAGAGCGCCCTCTCTGATTTTTCTGATTTTTCTGAACCAGAAGTAGAATTAGAATTTCTTACTGAAATTTTTGAAACTGATTTTGAAACCGATTGTGATATGCAAATGGACTTGGTTTCTGTTGAAAAATTAAAATCTGCTGTACCCAATGTGAAAGAGTCAAGGGAGAGGAAAATTCTGGCAAAATGGACTGAAATATTGCAAAAAAATCTAACCAAGGTGGAAGATATTATTTTACCAACTGAATTTGAAAAGCATGATATGTTGAGGCTTTGGGGTTATGTGATGGCCCATGTAGCTTTAACCAATGTTCCGACAAAAAATCTGACTAAATATAGTCAACAAAAAGTAGTGCAATTTTTGGATAAAACTTATCAGCCTTTAAAAGATGTGCTTTCAGGATGGCAGGTAACATTAAGACTGAAGGAATTAAGCTATTTAAAATCATTAGCGCTGGATTGTGTGCGGAGACTTCTAGTGGCGAGGAAGCCGAAGACGTCTATGGAGGCTTATCCTGATTGGCTAGAAGAAAAACACCTAATAAAATATTTCCAAGATATTCACAGAACTCGACTTACTACGGCTGATGATGAGGCTCCGCCTGTCTTTTGGAGTCAAATTGACAATAAGGACACGTTAGTGCCAAATGAGGAATTTAACATATGGTTGGAAAAAGTAATCGATTGTTTAAAACAGAGGCAGAAAATCATAAAACAAAGAAGAGACGATAAACAAGAACGAGTGAAGTCAACATCGGTGGCGGTGGCGTCGAGAATCCAGTCCGAAGCTCGGGTCCCGATTGAAGCAGTTCCCAAAAGGAGAACGGAAGCGGTTGCTGAGATCGATGAGGAGGAGAGACGGGCCCAATGGGTTTTGCAGGGGGTGTCTTCTAAGGAAGCGCCCCCGACAATCGGTGAGGTGATGGGGATGCAGGGAGATCTGGAAACAATGCAGAGTGGTAGATTAAAAAATAAGGGAAGAAGTAGAAAGCTTAATGAAAAAGGAGGGGATGGTACAGACAGTAGTTCAGAGCAGGAAAAAACACCCGAGACGGTACGAAAAAGACCTAGAACTGGATTAGTAGGGGAGGAAGAAGGGGGTAAAGCGATTGAGACTGCTCAGAATTGTATAACAGATGTAAGCGATCAGTCCTTATTGGAGGGAATCTCAGTAATAGAAACAGAGTTGGGAAGCCGAGGGAAGGGTTATGTAGGTGATACCGGTATGGCTTCTGGCGCTTGTGGGTTTTCTTCCTTTCATAGGCATGGAGAAGCAGTTCTGCAATCGAGGGTGGAGCGAGGAGCAGGAGTGAAAGCGAGACAAGAGACTTTTCTAATGGACATTGAAAGAGAAGCACGATCCACATTAACATCGAAAGACATTTTTTTGAAAGGAAACACAAGGACAGATTCTGTGAGTATTGTGGAGAGTGCTTCCTCACCTGGAATGCAGAGTCCTATTAGAGCATCATTGGTGCAAAGGGAACAAGGGGAAGCTAGTACAGCTCATGAGTCTTTAGGTCAGTCCCATCCGAGTGGTTCTGGACTTTCGCAATCTCTTTCTTATGCAAAGGCAACAAGAGGCAATACGCAGAGGAAGGACATTAATTCATCAATGCCTAGGTGGTATTTTGAGGGGGATGAAGAAGATTATTTAGAGAGTTTCCTTAATACTGCTTCAGAGGATAGAGATCCTAGAAAGAGATATGTGGTACGTTTTTGTTATGTAGGAATAGAAGCTGAAAAAGACACGAGGGCTTATGTCACTAAAGTGTTTATAAGAGATACTCTAAATTTTCCCAAAGAGGATATTGTGGCTGTGATACAGTTACCTGGTTCCAAGGAGACGGATGTCTGCCTTGCTTCAGAGCGTGCTTACAGACAATTTTGGACGGCCAGTAGGGCTGCCTGTAGAGCAGATAACTTACTTTTGAGAGGTTATGAAATGATACCATTGTTTCGTGGGGATACTAGAGTACTCACGATCAGTTTACGTACTACTACTGTTCCGGCACAGGATGTAGCACTTTGGGTGATGAAATATGCAGACATTTTAATGGGTCCAACTAAAAAATATGATGAAGAAGGTTTCTGGACTGGAGAATACCGATGTGTGGTTTCTTTTAAAAACCGTTCTGAAGGGACTAGGCAGGGTTACATACCTAAGTATTTCTTTTTAGGATCAGATCGGGGAATTACGAGATACAGTGGCCAACCTGCTGCTTGTTTTCAGTGTGGGGCGTATGATCACATACGACGCAATTGTACAACATCGCTTTGCGCAAAGTGTGGGGAGCGAGGCCATCAAACGGCTTTTTGTCATCGTGGCATTACGTGCAATCTGTGCGATGAGATGGGACATACGTATCTTTGGTGCCCTCAGGCATATTACAATCGACAAGATGCAGATAGATGTGCAAAGGCAGAAAGAATGGCAGAGTCAGGAAAACAAAAAGCTGATGCGCAAATGAGAAAGAAAGCTAGACAGGAAGGAGGGATGGGAAAAGAAGAGAGGGCAAGTAGAGCACACTTTGAAAATTTGGTAGAGTCTGATACTCAAGGGAAGAAAACTGTTTCTATGGAAAAAAATGATAAAAAAATGAAAAGGTAACTTGAAGAGAAGATAAGGAATGAGACTATTTTGCATTTAGGTAATAAAGTTTTATGCTAAGTTTAATGGTAAATTTTAATGGAAAATTTTTTATGTGTTTCTTTTAAAGTATTGTATTTTAAGTTATTATTTTGATGTGATTTTTTATAATATAGGTTTGAGAGGTATATTTTGTATTAGAGTTAGGTTAGAGAGGTAAATTATATGTATTAGTTAGATATGTTTTTCGGTGAGTGGCGATATTGTTACGTGATTTCGCGTGCGGGATGTAACCTAGTAGTATGAATAATTTAAATAAAAAATCTTACCTAAAAAAAAAAAAAAAATCTTACCTAACCCTAACCCTAACCCTAACCCTAACCCTAACCCTAACCCTAACCCTAACCCTAACCCTAACCCTAACCCTAACCCTAACCCTAACCCTAACCCTAACCCTAACCCTAACCCTAACCCTGATTTGGTAGGAGGAGGTGGTAGTTTTTGGAGCTCCTGAAGATCCAAAACAAAACGTCTTTTTATTCAAAATCCGGCCAGCATGCCACTGCCTCAAGGCTTGAGGTAGGTGGAGGAGACTCTGGTGCATCTTTTGAGACCAATATGAACCCTGACAGTGGAGGGGATCCTCAAAAAAACGCTGTTGAAGAGAGACCTTTTAAAAATGCTGCAGAGGCCTCCCTGAAAGCAGAGGCCTCTCTGGAAACAATGCCTCGCAGTGAGTACAAAGAGGGATTTTCAAAAGACCAGCTTTCCCTGGGTGGGGAAATGTTTGCAACTTCAGTGACTTTAAAGGAAGGGGGAACCCCTGAAGTATCAGCAGCTGTTGTTGTGGGCCCTCAGATCCCTTTGAATGAGTCTACAAACTTAGAAGAAGCTGGGACCCCTAGGACTCTCATAGAACAAACAGTAGATAAAATGGCTGACTGTGAAGCAGCACTTTCTATGAAAATAAAGCAGATGAAGAGGGACTATATAGAAATTGTATTAGAATATGAAAGACT
Organism: Rhineura floridana; assembly: GCF_030035675.1. NCBI lineage: Eukaryota > Metazoa > Chordata > Lepidosauria > Squamata > Rhineuridae > Rhineura > Rhineura floridana. The sequence continues at coordinate 40,256 of NC_084494.1, forward strand.
TCAGAAAGAGTGTGCTAGAAGAGAAATGGTCAAACAGAAACAAATGCAGTCTGGTGACAAAAGACAAGAAGAAAGTTTGACAAAAATAAACATTGATTGCACAGCTTTTCGCCATGAGATTTTCTTGGCTTGGAAGTATGTAATGCAACAAGAAAATATTCTAAATACCTTTTCAAGTAGAGAAATTGAAATGTATGGAAGAGACACTTATGATAAAGAAAAAAGTATATTGGGAAAATTTAAAGACAATTATGTAATACAATATAACAAATGCTTTGATGAATTGGAAGTTTTGGAATTAAGTGCTCTTAAAGAGACAGTACATGTTAGTAAAACAACTGAGAGACAAAGTGCACAAGCTGCTGAGGCTTGTATGGAACCTTCACTGAATACATTACAAGAACAAAGTTTTGTAGATCTTGAACTTAATCAAGGTGGTAATCAGCAAACAGAACAAGAATGTATTATTATAGATAAAGAAATTGAAAATAATAGGCAAATGACCTTTGCTGAGCAATTAAGTAATAAAGGAGAAAATGATGAAGATAGAGGAGTGGAGAAATCAAAAGGAAGAGAGAGCGCCCTCTCTGATTTTTCTGAACCAGAAGTAGAATTAGAATTTCTTACTGAAATTTTTGAAACTGATTTTGAAACCGATTGTGATATGCAAATGGACTTGGTTTCTGTTGAAAAATTAAAATCTGCTGTACCCAATGTGAAAGAGTCAAGGGAGAGGAAAATTCTGGCAAAATGGACTGAAATATTGCAAAAAAATCTAACCAAGGTGGAAGATATTATTTTACCAACTGAATTTGAAAAGCATGATATGTTGAGGCTTTGGGGTTATGTGATGGCCCATGTAGCTTTAACCAATGTTCCGACAAAAAATCTGACTAAATATAGTCAACAAAAAGTAGTGCAATTTTTGGATAAAACTTATCAGCCTTTAAAAGATGTGCTTTCAGGATGGCAGGTAACATTAAGACTGAAGGAATTAAGCTATTTAAAATCATTAGCGCTGGATTGTGTGCGGAGACTTCTAGTGGCGAGGAAGCCGAAGACGTCTATGGAGGCTTATCCTGATTGGCTAGAAGAAAAACACCTAATAAAATATTTCCAAGATATTCATAGAACTCGACTTACTACGGCTGATGATGAGGCTCCGCCTGTCTTTTGGAGTCAAATTGACAATAAGGACACGTTAGTGCCAAATGAGGAATTTAACATATGGTTGGAAAAAGTAATCGATTGTTTAAAACAGAGGCAGAAAATCATAAAACAAAGAAGAGACGATAAACAAGAACGAGTGAAGTCAACATCGGTGGCGGTGGCGTCGAGAATCCAGTCCGAAGCTCGGGTCCCGATTGAAGCAGTTCCCAAAAGGAGAACGGAAGCGGTTGCTGAGATCGATGAGGAGGAGAGACGGGCCCAATGGGTTTTGCAGGGGGTGTCTTCTAAGGAAGCGCCCCCGACAATCGGTGAGGTGATGGGGATGCAGGGAGATCTGGAAACAATGCAGAGTGGTAGATTAAAAAATAAGGGAAGAAGTAGAAAGCTTAATGAAAAAGGAGGGGATGGTACAGACAGTAGTTCAGAGCAGGAAAAAACACCCGAGACGGTACGAAAAAGACCTAGAACTGGATTAGTAGGGGAGGAAGAAGGGGGTAAAGCGATTGAGACTGCTCAGAATTGTATAACAGATGTAAGCGATCAGTCCTTATTGGAGGGAATCTCAGTAATAGAAACAGAGTTGGGAAGCCGAGGGAAGGGTTATGTAGGTGATACCGGTATGGCTTCTGGCGCTTGTGGGTTTTCTTCCTTTCATAGGCATGGAGAAGCAGTTCTGCAATCGAGGGTGGAGCGAGGAGCAGGAGTGAAAGCGAGACAAGAGAGTTTTCTAATGGACATTGAAAGAGAAGCACGATCCGCATTAACATCGAAAGACATTTTTTTGAAAGGAAACACAAGGACAGATTCTGTGAGTATTGTGGAGAGTGCTTCCTCACCTGGAATGCAGAGTCCTATTAGAGCATCATTGGTGCAAAGGGAACAAGGGGAAGCTAGTACAGCTCATGAGTCTTTAGGTCAGTCCCATCCGAGTGGTTCTGGACTTTCGCAATCTCTTTCTTATGCAAAGGCAACAAGAGGCAATACGCAGAGGAAGGACATTAATTCATCAATGCCTAGGTGGTATTTTGAGGGGGATGAAGAAGATTATTTAGAGAGTTTCCTTAATACTGCTTCAGAGGATAGAGATCCTAGAAAGAGATATGTGGTACATTTTCGTTATGTAGGAATAGAAGCTGAAAAAGACACGAGGGCTTATGTCACTAAAGTGTTTATAAGAGATACTCTAAATTTTCCCAAAGAGGATATTGTGGCTGTGATACAGTTACCTGGTTCCAAGGAGACGGATGTCTGCCTTGCTTCAGAGCGTGCTTACAGACAATTTTGGACGGCCAGTAGGGCTGCCTGTAGAGCAGATAACTTACTTTTGAGAGGTTATGAAATGATACCATTGTTTCGTGGGGATACTAGAGTACTCACGATCAGTTTACGTACTACTACTGTTCCGGCACAGGATGTAGCACTTTGGGTGATGAAATATGCAGACATTTTAATGGGTCCAACTAAAAAATATGATGAAGAAGGTTTCTGGACTGGAGAATACCGATGTGTGGTTTCTTTTAAAAACCGTTCTGAAGGGACTAGGCAGGGTTACATACCTAAGTATTTCTTTTTAGGATCAGATCGGGGAATTACGAGATATAGTGGCCAACCTGCTGCTTGTTTTCAGTGTGGGGCGTATGATCACATGCGACGCAATTGTACAACATCGCTTTGCGCAAAGTGTGGGGAGCGAGGCCATCAAACGGCTTTTTGTCATCGTGGCATTACGTGCAATCTGTGCGATGAGATGGGACATACGTATCTTTGGTGCCCTCAGGCATATTACAATCGACAAGATGCAGATAGATGTGCAAAGGCAGAAAGAATGGCAGAGTCAGGAAAACAAAAAGCTGATGCGCAAATGAGAAAGAAAGCTAGACAGGAAGGAGGGATGGGAAAAGAAGAGAGGGCAAGTAGAGCACACTTTGAAAATTTGGTAGAGTCTGATACTCAAGGGAAGAAAACTGTTTCTATGGAAAAAAATGATAATTTTCAAGAAAGGCAGGATGAATGGAATATGGTGCAGAAGGGGAAAGGAGGGAAAAGTAAACAAAAGACAAAGCATTTAGAAACGGTAAATAATGGGAAATTATTTTCTAAAAAAAATAGATACCGGGTCTTAAGTGAAGAAGTGGTAATAGAAGGGGAAAGTGTAATTGTAAATGAGGAGATGAGTCATAGTAATGAGAAGGAACAACAAAAGACACAACAGACACAAAAAAATATTCAAGATGGAGAAGGAATAAAAGAACAAAGAAAACAAAAAAACAGACCCCCTCCTGCAAAACCCCCTCCTGCTGAACCCCCTCCCACTCCCATTCCCTTTAACGCTTTTTCTCTTAGTCAGACTACACTTCAGAATTTTTCTGAAGGGGTAGAAAGAGTGGATGAGGTCCAAGAAAAGGTAACTTGAAGAGAAGATAAGGAATGAGACTATTTTGCATTTAGGTAATAAAGTTTTATGCTAAGTTTAATGGTAAATTTTAATGGAAAATTTTTTATGTGTTTCTTTTAAAGTATTGTATTTTAAGTTATTATTTTGATGTGATTTTTTATAAAATAGGTTTGAGAGGTATATTTTGTATTAGAGTTAGGTTAGAGAGGTAAATTATATGTATTAGTTAGATATGTTTTTCGGGGAGTGGCGATATTGTTACGTGATTTCGCGTGTGGGATGTAACCTAGTAGTATGAATAATTTAAATAAAAAATCTTACCTAAAAAAAAAAAAAAATCTTACCTAACCCTAACCCTAACCCTAACCCTAACCCTAACCCTAACCCTAACCCTAACCCTAACCCTAACCCTAACCCTAACCCTAACCCTAACCCTAACCCTAACCCTAACCCTAACCCTGATTTGGTAGGAGGAGGTGGTAGTTTTTGGAGCTCCTGAAGATCCAAAACAAAACGTCTTTTTATTCAAAATCCGGCCAGCATGCCACTGCCTCAAGGCTTGAGGTAGGTGGAGGAGACTCTGGTGCATCTTTTGAGACCAATATGAACCCTGACAGTGGAGGGGATCCTCAAAAAAACGCTGTTGAAGAGAGACCTTTTAAAAATGCTGCAGAGGCCTCCCTGAAAGCAGAGGCCTCTCTGGAAACAATGCCTCGCAGTGAGTACAAAGAGGGATTTTCAAAAGACCAGCTTTCCCTGGGTGGGGAAATGTTTGCAACTTCAGTGACTTTAAAGGAAGGGGGAACCCCTGAAGTATCAGCAGCTGTTGTTGTGGGCCCTCAGATCCCTTTGAATGAGTCTACAAACTTAGAAGAAGCTGGGACCCCTAGGACTCTCATAGAACAAACAGTAGATAAAATGGCTGACTGTGAAGCAGCACTTTCTATGAAAATAAAGCAGATGAAGAGGGACTATATAGAAATTGTATTAGAATATGAAAGACTTCAGAAAGAGTGTGCTAGAAGAGAAATGGTCAAACAGAAACAAATGCAGTCTGGTGACAAAAGACAAGAAGAAAGTTTGACAAAAATAAACATTGATTGCACAGCTTTTCGCCATGAGATTTTCTTGGCTTGGAAGTATGTAATGCAACAAGAAAATATTCTAAATACCTTTTCAAGTAGAGAAATTGAAATGTATGGAAGAGACACTTATGATAAAGAAAAAAGTATATTGGGAAAATTTAAAGACAATTATGTAATACAATATAACAAATGCTTTGATGAATTGGAAGTTTTGGAATTAAGTGCTCTTAAAGAGACAGTACATGTTAGTAAAACAACTGAGAGACAAAGTGCACAAGCTGCTGAGGCTTGTATGGAACCTTCACTGAATACATTACAAGAACAAAGTTTTGTAGATCTTGAACTTAATCAAGGTGGTAATCAGCAAACAGAACAAGAATGTATTATTATAGATAAAGAAATTGAAAATAATAGGCAAATGACCTTTGCTGAGCAATTAAGTAATAAAGGAGAAAATGATGAAGATAGAGGAGTGGAGAAATCAAAAGGAAGAGAGAGCGCCCTCTCTGATTTTTCTGAACCAGAAGTAGAATTAGAATTTCTTACTGAAATTTTTGAAACTGATTTTGAAACCGATTGTGATATGCAAATGGACTTGGTTTCTGTTGAAAAATTAAAATCTGCTGTACCCAATGTGAAAGAGTCAAGGGAGAGGAAAATTCTGGCAAAATGGACTGAAATATTGCAAAAAAATCTAACCAAGGTGGAAGATATTATTTTACCAACTGAATTTGAAAAGCATGATATGTTGAGGCTTTGGGGTTATGTGATGGCCCATGTAGCTTTAACCAATGTTCCGACAAAAAATCTGACTAAATATAGTCAACAAAAAGTAGTGCAATTTTTGGATAAAACTTATCAGCCTTTAAAAGATGTGCTTTCAGGATGGCAGGTAACATTAAGACTGAAGGAATTAAGCTATTTAAAATCATTAGCGCTGGATTGTGTGCGGAGACTTCTAGTGGCGAGGAAGCCGAAGACGTCTATGGAGGCTTATCCTGATTGGCTAGAAGAAAAACACCTAATAAAATATTTTCAAGATATTCACAGAACTCGACTTACTACGGCTGATGATGAGGCTCCGCCTGTCTTTTGGAGTCAAATTGACAATAAGGACACGTTAGTGCCAAATGAGGAATTTAACATATGGTTGGAAAAAGTAATCGATTGTTTAAAACAGAGGCAGAAAATCATAAAACAAAGAAGAGACGATAAACAAGAACGAGTGAAGTCAACATCGGTGGCGGTGGCGTCGAGAATCCAGTCCGAAGCTCGGGTCCCGATTGAAGCAGTTCCCAAAAGGAGAACGGAAGCGGTTGCTGAGATCGATGAGGAGGAGAGACGGGCCCAATGGGTTTTGCAGGGGGTGTCTTCTAAGGAAGCGCCCCCGACAATCGGTGAGGTGATGGGGATGCAGGGAGATCTGGAAACAATGCAGAGTGGTAGATTAAAAAATAAGGGAAGAAGTAGAAAGCTTAATGAAAAAGGAGGGGATGGTACAGACAGTAGTTCAGAGCAGGAAAAAACACCCGAGACGGTACGAAAAAGACCTAGAACTGGATTAGTAGGGAAGGAAGAAGGGGGTAAAGCGATTGAGACTGCTCAGAATTGTATAACAGATGTAAGCGATGAGTCCTTAATGGAGGGAATTTCAGTAATAGAAACAGAGTTGGGAAGCCGAGGGAAGGGTTATGTAGGTGATACCGGTATGGCTTCTGGCGCTTGTGGGTTTTCTTCCTTTCATAGGCATGGAGAAGCAGTTCTGCAATCGAGGGTGGAGCGAGGAGCAGGAGTGAAAGCGAGACAAGAGAGTTTTCTAATGGACATTGAAAGAGAAGCACGATCCACATTAACATCGAAAGACATTTTTTTGAAAGGAAACACAAGGACAGATTCTGTGAGTATTGTGGAGAGTGCTTCCTCACCTGGAATGCAGAGTCCTATTAGAGCATCATTGGTGCAAAGGGAACAAGGGGAAGCTAGTACAGCTCATGAGTCTTTAGGTCAGTCCCATCCGAGTGGTTCTGGACTTTCGCAATCTCTTTCTTATGCAAAGGCAACAAGAGGCAATACGCAGAGGAAGGACATTAATTCATCAATGCCTAGGTGGTATTTTGAGGGGGATGAAGAAGATTATTTAGAGAGTTTCCTTAATACTGCTTCAGAGGATAGAGATCCTAGAAAGAGATATGTGGTACGTTTTCGTTATGTAGGAATAGAAGCTGAAAAAGACACGAGGGCTTATGTCACTAAAGTGTTTATAAGAGATACTCTAAACTTTCCCAAAGAGGATATTGTGGCTGTGATACAGTTACCTGGTTCCAAGGAGACGGATGTCTGCCTTGCTTCAGAGCGTGCTTACAGACAATTTTGGACGGCCAGTAGGGCTGCCTGTAGAGCAGATAACTTACTTTTGAGAGGTTATGAAATGATACCATTGTTTCGTGGGGATACTAGAGTACTCACGATCAGTTTACGTACTACTACTGTTCCGGCACAGGATGTAGCACTTTGGGTGATGAAATATGCAGACATTTTAATGGGTCCAACTAAAAAATATGATGAAGAAGGTTTCTGGACTGGAGAATACCGATGTGTGGTTTCTTTTAAAAACCGTTCTGAAGGGACTAGGCAGGGTTACATACCTAAGTATTTCTTTTTAGGATCAGATCGGGGAATTACGAGATATAGTGGCCAACCTGCTGCTTGTTTTCAGTGTGGGGCGTATGATCACATACGACGCAATTGTACAACATCGCTTTGCGCAAAGTGTGGGGAGCGAGGCCATCAAACGGCTTTTTGTCATCGTGGCATTACGTGCAATCTGTGCGATGAGATGGGACATACGTATCTTTGGTGCCCTCAGGCATATTACAATCGACAAGATGCAGATAGATGTGCAAAGGCAGAAAGAATGGCAGAGTCAGGAAAACAAAAAGCTGATGCGCAAATGAGAAAGAAAACTAGACAGGAAGGAGGGATGGGAAAAGAAGAGAGGGCAAGTAGAGCACACTTTGAAAATTTGGTAGAGTCTGATACTCAAGGGAAGAAAACTGTTTCTATGGAAAAAAATGATAATTTTCAAGAAAGGCAGGATGAATGGAATATGGTGCAGAAGGGGAAAGGAGGGAAAAGTAAACAAAAGACAAAGCATTTAGAAACGGTAAATAATGGGAAATTATTTTATAAAAAAAATAGATACCGGGTCTTAAGTGAAGAAGTGGTAATAGAAGGGGAAAGTGTAATTGTAAATGAGGAGATGAGTCATAGTAATGAGAAGGAACAACAAAAGACACAACAGACACAAAAAAATATTCAAGATGGAGAAGGAATAAAAGAACAAAGAAAACAAAAAAACAGACCCCCTCCTGCAAAACCCCCTCCTGCTGAACCCCCTCCCACTCCCATTCCCTTTAACGCTTTTTCTCTTAGTCAGACTACACTTCAGAATTTTTCTGAAGGGGTAGAAAGAGTGGATGAGGTCCAAGAAAAGGTAACTTGAAGAGAAGATAAGGAATGAGACTATTTTGCATTTAGGTAATAAAGTTTTATGCTAAGTTTAATGGTAAATTTTAATGGAAAATTTTTTATGTGTTTCTTTTAAAGTATTGTATTTTAAGTTATTATTTTGATGTGATTTTTTATAAAATAGGTTTGAGAGGTATATTTTGTATTAGAGTTAGGTTAGAGAGGTAAATTATATGTATTAGTTAGATATGTTTTTCGGGGAGTGGCGATATTGTTACGTGATTTCGCGTGCGGGATGTAACCTAGTAGTATGAATAATTTAAATAAAAAATCTTACCTAAAAAAAAAAAAAAAATCTTACCTAACCCTAACCCTAACCCTAACCCTAACCCTAACCCTAACCCTAACCCTAACCCTAACCCTAACCCTCACCCTGACCCTGACCCTGACCCTGACCCTGACCCTCACCCTCACCCTCACCCTCACCCTCACCCTAACCCTCACCCTAACCCTAACCCTCACCCTAACCCTCACCCTCACCCTAACCCTCACCCTAACCCTCACCCTAACCCTCACCCTAACCCTCACCCTCACCCTAACCCTCACCCTCACCCTAACCCTCACCCTAACCCTCACCCTAACCCTAACCCTCACCCTAACCCTCACCCTCACCCTAACCCTAACCCTAACCCTCACCCTAACCCTCACCCTAACCCTCACCCTCACCCTAACCCTAACCCTAACCCTAACCCTAACCCTAACCCTAACCCTAACCCTAACCCTAACCCTAACCCTAACCCTAACCCTAACCCTAACCCTAACCCTAGCCCTAGCCCTAGCCCTAGCCCTAGCCCTAGCCCTAGCCCTAGCCCTAACCCTAACCCTAACCCTAACCCTAACCCTAACCCTAACCCTGATTTAGTGGGAGAAGGTGGTAGTTTTTTGGAGCTCCTGCAGATCCAAAACAAAACGCTTTTATCTTCAAAATCTTTTCAACATGCCACTGCCTCAATGCTTGAGGTAGGTGGAGGAGACTCTGGTGCATCTTTTGAGACCAGTATGAATCCTGACAGTGGAGGGGATCCTCAAAAAAACACTGTTGAAGAAAGACCCTTTCAAAATGCTGCTGAGACTTGCCTGGATACAATGGAGGACAGTGAGTACAAAGAGGGATTTTCAAAAGCCCAGCTTTCCCTAAGTGATGAAATGTTTGCAATGCCAGTGATTTTGAAGGAGGGGGAGATCCCTGAAGTGTTGGTGGAGGTTGAAGTGGGCCCCCAAATCCCCTCAAAAGAGCTTGCAAACTTAGAAGAAGCTGAGACCCCTAGGACTCCCATAGAACAAACAGTAAATAAAATGGCTGACAGTGATTCAGCAGTTCCATTTAAAGCTATGGAGACTGAAAGTGTCTGTGGAAAAAAGTTTACAGAAGCCTTGCTGGCTGCAGAAACTTTGAGAGAGCGTGAAAAGTTTCAGAGAGAGAGTCTTATAGGAGATAATGTCAAACAGCAACAATTGCAGGCTGCTGACAAAATGCAAAAAGAATTTTCACCAGAAACAGGAGATTTTTCGTTAGAGGCTCAGCAGGAATTATTGAAAATGAAAGCAAGTTTGCATAACATAATAAAGGAAGAAAACTATTTTAATAGCTTTTCAAAAAAAGATATTCAAGACTATGGAAAAGATAAATACATAGAAGTAACAAAGAGGTTGAGAAGAAACAGAGCTGAACATGAGAAAATATATAATAAATATATTGTTGAAAATCAATTTGGAGATTTTTTCTCTCTTAAAGAGACAGTACAAATAGCAACCAGTCAGTTTGAAGAAAATGTGGAAGAGAGAGACAGATCTCCACACAAGTCACAGTTGATTTCTTTTGAGTTCCAAGCCTTACAGGAGAAAGATATTATACAATTTACAAGGGAATCGTTAGAACTATCACAAATAATAAATGAAAAAAATGTGAATGATATATCTCACAGTGAAGTAACTGTGGGACAAAATGTACAATCTGCTGAGGAAGTTTATATGCAAACTTTAATTCATCTTGAAGTTAATCAAGGTGATAAACAACAACAAATAGAAGAACATATGGATATTACAAAAATGGAAAATAATACAAAAATTGAAAATAATATAGAAAATAATACAGAAAATAAACATGGAAAAATTAAAAGTGATAATGAATTAGAGGTAATAGATCTCACTGAACAATCCAGTGGTGAGGAAGAAGAAGATGAGGATAGCCAAGAGGAAGAGACAATGGTGGAAAGGAGTGGCCTATCAGAAATTTCTGAAGGGGAAGTTAATTCAGAATTTCTTATGGACATTTTTGAAAATGATTTCACTGGAACTGAGGATGATATGATAACGGCCTCTGAGTCTCGTGAAGACCCAAAATTTGCTGTACCGAAGGTGAGGGAGTCGAGGGAGAAACAAATTTTGGCAAAATGGACTGAAATAATACATAAAAAGTTACCTGAAGTGGAACAGATTATTTTACCTGCTAAATTTGAAAAACGTGACATGCTACACCTTTGGGGCTATGTGATGACCCATGTGGCTTTACCTGATGTTTCGACAAAAAAATTGACCAAATATAGTCAACAAAAAATAGTACAATTTTTGAACAAAACTTTTAAGCCATTAAAAGAAACACTTTCAGGTTTGAGGGTGAAGTCGAGACACAAAGAATTGTGTTACTTAAGATCTTTAGCGATTGATTGTGTGTTAAGACTATTAGTGGCGAGGAAGCCGAGAACGTCTACAGAGGTTTATCCCGATTGGCTAGAAGAAAAACATCTGATAAAGCACTTTCAAGATATTCACAGATCTCGAGTTATTAAGACTTCTGATGAGCCTCCGCCTCCTTTTTGGAGCCAAATTGACAATAGAAGCAAATTAGTGCCGGAAGAAGATTTTATAACATGGTTGGAAAAAGTAATTGATTGTTTAAAACAGAGGCAGAAAATCATAAAACAAGGAAAAGATGATAAACAACAACGAGGGGAGTCAGCATCGGTGGCGTTGACAGTTCCCAAAAGGAGAATGGAAGAGGTTGCTGAGATCGATGAGGAGGAGAGACGGGCCCAATCGGTTTTGCAGGGGGTGTCTTCTAAGGAAGCACCCCCGACAATCGGTGAGGCGATGGGGATGCAGGGAGATCTGGAAACAACGCAGGGTGGTAGACCAAAAAATAAGGGGAGAAGTAGGAAGTTTAATAAAAAAGGAAAGGATTATATAGACAGTAGCTCAGACCAGGAAAAAACACCCGAGACGGTTAAAAAAAGACCTAGAATTGGATTACCGTGGAGTGAACAAGGGGGTGAGAAGATCCAGGCTGTTCAAGATTCCATAAGAAATGTATCTGATGAAGTTTTATTAGAGGGAATCTCAGTATTAGAAACAAATTTAGAAACAGATTTAGAAACAAATTTGGGAAATGGAGGGAAGGGTCATAGGAATGATACTGGTATGGCTTCTGGCGCTTGTGGGTTTTCTTCTTTTCATAGGAATGAAGACAAAGTTTTGCAATCGAGGTTGGAGCGAGGAGAAAGAGTGAAAGCGAGACAAGAGACTTTTATAACTGATATTGAAAGAGAAGTACAATCTACATTAACACCAAAAGACATTTATCCAAAAGGAAATCCAAGAGCAGATTCTGTGAGTATTGTGGAAAGCTCTCGCTCACCTGGACTGCAGAGTCCTATTAGAACATCATCGAAGCAAAGGGAACGAGGAGAAGTTGGGATAACTCATAGTTCTTTAGATCAGTCCCGTCCCACTGGTTCAGGATTGCCACAAACTCGTTCTTATGCAAAGGCAACAAGAGGTAATGTGCAGAGGGAAGATAGTAATCCATTAATGCCTAGGTTGTATTTTGAAGGGGATGAAGAAGAATATATAGAGGGTTTTTTCAATGCTGCCTCGAACGAAAGAGATCCTAGAAAGAGGTATGTTGTACGTTTTCGTTATGTTGGAGTGGAGGCTGAAAAGGACACGAGGGCTTATCTCACTAAAGTGTTCTTAAGAGATACTTTAAAGTTTCCCAAAGAAGATATAGTGGCTGTGATACAACTACCTGGCTCCAAAGAGACGGATGTCTGCCTTGCTTCAGAGCGTGCTTACAGACAATTTTGGATGGCCAGTAGGGCTGCCTGTCAAGCAGACAATTTACTCTTAAGAGGTTATGAGATTATACCATTACTTCGTGGGGATACTAGAGTACTCACAATTAGTTTACGCACTACCACTATTCCGGCACAGGATGTAGCGCTTTGGGTAAGGAAATATGCAGACATTTTAATGGGTCCAAACAAAAAATACGATGAAGAAGGTTATTGGACCGGAGAATACCGATGTGTGGTTTCTTTTAGAAATCGCTCTGAAGAGACTAGGCAGGGTTATATACCTAAATATTTCTTTTTGGGATCAGACCGGGGTATTACAAGATACAGTGGCCAACCTGCTGCATGTTTTCAGTGTGGGGCGTATGATCACATACGACGTAATTGCACAACATCGCTTTGCGCAAAGTGTGGGGAGAGAGGTCATCAAACGGCTTATTGTCATCGTGGTATCACGTGTAATCTGTGCGATGAGATGGGTCATACGTATTTATGGTGCCCCCAATCATACTATAACAGACAGGATGCAGATAGAAGTGCAAAGGCTGAAAGAAGGGCAGAGTCAGGAAAACAAAAAGCTGTTATGCAGATGAAAAGGAAAGCTAGGCAAGAAAGAGATATGGGAAAAGAAGAGAGGACAAGTAGACCACAACCCGAAAGTCGGGCAGAGACTGATACTCAAGGGTGGAAAATTGATTCTATAAGAAATAATTCTCAAGAAAGACAGGATAATTGGAATACAGTTCAGAAGGGAAAAGGAGGAAAAAGTAAGCAAAAGACAAAGCATTTAGAAAGGGTAAATAATGGAACATTAATCACAGAAACAAATAGATACCGAGTCTTAGGTGAAAATTTGGAAATAGTACAGGATGCAAGGTTAGATCAAAATTTAGATCCTGGTGTAATGAGTCATAGTAATAAGGAAGGACAACAAAAGACACAAAAAAATATTCCAGACAGAGATTTCATAAAAGAACAAAGGAAACCAAAGAAAAAATATATAGAACAAAGGCATCAGGAAGGAACTAATCTAGAAGAAGAACAAAGGAATGAAAATATTAAAGAAACAAAGTCTCAATTTTTAGATTCACAACAAGAAAATTCTTTGCTCATCAAGCCGGTTGTTGAATCTATCGGAAGAAAAGACTTAGAGGAATTGCAAGAAGTTAATCTGTCACAACAGAATTTGCATGTACAAACAGTGGTAATAGATAACAGTTCTCCAATTTTCCCTTTAAATATCCCTGAAGAACCCCCTCCTATTCCTTTTACCAATACTTCTCCCAGTAAGACTACACTTCAGGATTTACCTGAAGGGGTAGAAAGAGAAAATGAGATGCAAGGAGAGGTAACTTGAAGAGAAGAGTTAAAAACAAATAGTATTGTGGTGATAAAGATTTTAAGTTCAATAGTGAATCTTCCTGTTTTAGGGCACTGTATTTTAAGAGATAGATAATTTGATTTAATATGTTTTTAATTTAAAGTTTTATTATTAGGGAAAATAATTTATAGGTTTAAATTAGATTATAATAAATTGTTTATAAATTGTTTAAAAATTGTTTATAAATAGGTTTTTTATAAAAATAAGTATAAATAAGTATAAATATAAATAGGTTTTATAAATAAGTATAAATATAAATATAAATATATTTTATGGTAGGTTTAAATTCAATTTCAAATTTAAATTTAAAAATTCTTTCCTGGAATGTTAGAGGTTTTAGAATGAAAACAAAAAGGGATGAGGTGCTTTCTTTATTACCCAGATTGTGTTATGATATTTATGTGCTTCAAGAGATAAATTTTAATAGCGAACAACAGAGATGCGATGCTCAGAAGTTGTGGAATGCGGGACCGTCGTTATGGTCTTACGGTGTGGACAATGCGACAGGAGTTGCGATTCTTTTTCGTTCTCGTACAGATCTCACCGTTGATTTTGTTTTGGAAGCCGTACCGGGACGGCTTTTAATTGTAGATTTTACAGTTATAGAGCAGATAGGTAATAGTAAAAATAGAAGAGTAGCGTTTAGATTGTGTGGACTTTATGCCCCAGTTAGTGTGGCAGAGCGAAAAAAGTTATGGGGTAATCTGAAAGATTATAGTAATACAAATAGAATTTTGTTAATAGTAGGAGATTTTAATAATAGGTCTAGGTTAGCTGATAGGAGTGCATATATATCATCAAAATTTAAAAATAAAAAATTGGCCGTGGGTTTAACGGTTGAAGAAAGAGAATTAGAAACATTTTTGAATAAGTTAAATTTAGTAGATAAGGCTTTAGAGATACAAAATGAATTAGATTATTTTCCTGTAGGTGTAAGACAAGCATATGTTAATAGTTATCCTGTTTTAGATGGTGTGAGGTATACTTTTTATCATCCTTTGTTTGCGAGTAGGATTGATAGAATACGTGCCCCTAAACAATTAAAGGTGGAAAAATGCAAAACAATTGTTACTCCGTGGTCAGATCATGTCATATTAGCGATGGAATTTAGTATGGGGCAAGTTTTTTCTCGAGGCAAGCCTTTATGGCGGTTAAGGCCTAAGTTGTTAGACATGTTAGAGTGTAAAGAGGTCATAGCCACAACATTAGCTATTCTTTTAACTTTATTTGATTTGTATGGGGATGATTTAAATCAATGGTGGGAACGTTTAAAGAGATCAGTAGTTAAACAATGTAGGAATTATGAAAGAAGGGCTAACCAATATGAAATAAAACAATATCATGCTGCCGTTTATCAATTTTTAAAGTGTCACCTGTATGTTAATAAAGGCCAACCATATAATAAACAAGTTTTAGAACAATCCAGAAATACGATTAAAACTTATCATCAAAAACAGAGGGACAAAAGGAAAAGATATAAAAATAACAGAGCAAAGGGACCCATCATTGATATCGATGAATGGGCAAAGGTTAGAAACCCTAAAGTTCCAGTAGAATTTAAAGGATTAAAAAAAGATGAAGACAGCGATGTTGTCTTTCATCCCCAAGGTATGCTCCAGTTAATGGAACAATATTATGAAAATATGTTTAGTTTAAAAAATATTTCAGTTAAACAGGTGCATGACTATATAGTGGCCATACCAAAAGAGAGGTTGAAACATCTTTATGATGGGTTAAATGATGAAGATGAACAAATGCTGACAGCAGTTGTCACAGAGGAAGAAGTGGTGACGGCAATCGTTTCAGGGAAAGGAAAATCAGCACCGGGACCGGACGGTCTGGGCTGGAATTTTTATAAAATATTTAAGAAATGGCTAGCGAAACCACTTGCAGCGGTATATAATCAAGCCCTAGAGAGAAATAATTTACCTAATTCATTTTATAATGGTATTTTAATTTTTTTTCCGAAAGAAGGAGATCTTACGTTAGTAAAAAATTGGCGGCCTATAGCCTTAACAAACACTGATTATAAAATTTTAGCAAAAATATTTAATAATAGGTTAGCTAAGATAGCTAGTAAGATAATAGTTAAATTTCAAACAAGTGCAGTGCCGGGAAGAACTATGGTAGATTCACTACTTTTATTTCGAGAAATTTTTCAACTTGTACAAAAAGGGATGTGGAAAGGACATATGTTACAATTAGATCAAACGAAAGCTTTTGATAATATACATCATCGGTTTTTGTGGGAGATACTTCTTTGGAAAGGCATTCCGGTGAGTTTCGTTAATCATCTTCGATTGATGTATGAAAAAGCAGTGGTAGTGCCTCAAATTAATGGATACAGAGGGAAACAAATAATGTTAAAGTCTGGTGTCAGGCAGGGATGTCCTATGAGTCCATTGTTATATGTGTTAGTTTTAGATGCTGTTTTATGTAAAATAGAGTTGGAAGATAGTTTAAAGGGAATCCAAATACCAATACCTGTTAATTTAATGCACATGTCAGGCTTGGACTCGGGTGATCTAAGTGTGAAGGCTGTTGCTCATGCAGATGATGTATCTATTTTAGTAAATGATAAACGAGAAATAGAAATAATCAGAGATTTGTTTGAACAATTTGGTCAGGCTTCTGGTGCCCATTTAAATATGCAAAAGAGTTTTATAATATCGCCCAATAACATTAAGGGAAATATACAAGTAATGCCATTAGAATATCTGATTAGTAATAAAAATAAAAATCAAGCAATAAATTCAGAAGCTGTAGAAGGGCAAATTAAAATACAAGTTAAATTATTAGGAATTTATTTTGCAGTTAAATGCTGCCACATGACAATCATCGTTTGTAGTAACTTTAACTACATCTGAATGAAGAGACATATACATACAAGGGATGAAGAGAACACGATTAGCAATTCAACGTTACAGGAAAGCTTTGTTTGCTGCCACATGACAATCATCGTTTCTAGTAACTTTAACTACATCTAAATGAAGAGAGATATACATACAAGGGATGAAGAGAACACGATTAGCAATTCAACGTTACAGGAAAGGTTTGTCTGCTGCAACATGACAGTCATCCTTTGTAGAAACATTAACTACATCTGAATGAAGAGAGATATACATACAAGGGATGAAGAGAACACGATTAGCAATTCAACGTTACAGGAAAGCTTTGTTTGCTGCCACATGACAATCATCGTTTCTAGTAACTTTAATTACATCTAAATGAAGAGAGATATACATACAAGGGATGAAAAGAACACGATTAGCAATTCAACGTTACAGGAAAGGTTTGTTTGCTGCAACACGGCCATCATCGTTTCTACTAACTTTAACTACATCTGAATGAAGAGAGATATACATACAAGGGATGAAGAGAACACGATTAGCAATTCAACGTTACAGGAAAGCTTTGTTTGCTGCCACATGACAATCATCGTTTCTAGTAACTTTAACTACATCTAAATGAAGAGAGATATACATACCAGGGATGAAGAGAACACGATTAGCAATTCAACGTTACAGGAAAGGTTTGTTTGCTGCAACATGACAGTCATTGTTTGTAGTAACTTTAACTACATCTGAATGAAGAGAGATATACATACAAGGGATGAAGAGAACACGATTAGGAATTCAACGTTACAGGAAAGGTTTTTTTGCTGGCTCATGACAATCATCATTTCTAGTAACTAACTACATCTGAATGAAGAGAGATATACATACAAGGGATGAAGAGAACACGATTAGCAATTCAACGTTACAGGAAAGCTTTGTTTGCTGCCACATGACAATCATCGTTTCTAGTAACTTTAACTACATCTAAATGAAGAGAGATATACATACAAGGGATGAAGAGAACACGATTAGCAATTCAACGTTACAGGAAAGGTTTGTTTGCTGCAACACGGCCATCATCGTTTCTACTAACTTTAACTACATCTGAATGAAGAGAGATATACATACCAGGGATGAAGAGAACACGATTAGCTATTCAACGTTACAGGAAAGGTTTGTTTGCTGCAACATGACAGTCATCGTTTGTAGTAACTTTAACTACATCTGAATGAAGAGAGATATACATACAAGGGATGAAGGGAACACGATAAGCAATTCAACGTTACAGGAAAGGTTTGTTTGCTGGCTCATGACAATCATCATTTCTAGTAACTTTAACTACATCTGAATGAAGAGAGATTTACATACAAGGGATGAAGAGAACACGATTAGCAATTCAACGTTACAAGAAAGCTTTGTTTGCTGCCACATGACAATCATCGTTTCTAGTAACTTTAACTACATCTGCATGAAGAGAGATATACATACAAGGGATGAAGAGAACACGATTAGGAATTCAACGTTACAGGAAAGGTTTGTTTGCTGCAACATGACAGTCATCGTTTGTAGAAACTTTAACTACATCTGAATGAAGAGAGATATACATACAAGGGATGAAGATAACACGATTAGCAATACAATGTTACAGGAAAGGTTTGTTTGCTGCCACATGACAATCATCGTTTGTAGTAACTTTAACTACATCTGAATGAAGAGACATATACATAGAAGGGATGAAGAGTACACGATTCAACGTTACAGGAAAGGTTTGTTTGCTGCAACATGACAATCATCGTTTCTAGTAACTTTAACTACATCTGAATGAAGAGAGATATACATACAAGGGATGAAGAGAACACGATTAGCAATTCAACGTTACAGGAAAGGTTTGTTTGCTGCAACATGGCCATCATCGTTTCTACTAACTTTAACTACATCTGAATGAAGAGAGATATACATACAAGGGATGAAGAGAACACGATTAGCAATTCAACGTTACAGGGAAAGGTTAGTTTGCTTTTCAACACGGCCATCATCGTTTCTAGTAACTTTAACTACATCTGAATGAAGAGAGATATCCATACAAGGGATGAAGAGAACACGATTAGCAATTCAACGTTACAGGAAAGGTTTGTTTGCTGCAACATGACAATCATCGTTTGTAGTAACTTTAACTACATCTGAATGAAGAGAGATATTACATACACGGGATGAAGAGAACACGATTAGCAATTCAACGTTACAGGAAAGGTTTGTTTGCTGCAACACGGCCATCATCGTTTCTACTAACTTTAACTACATCTGAATGAAGAGAGATATACATACCAGGGATGAAGAGAACACGATTAGCAATTCAACGTTACAGGAAAGGTTTGTTTGCTGCTACATGACAGTCATCGTTTGTAGTAACTTTAACTACATCTGAATGAAGAGAGATATACATACAAGGGATGAAGAGAACACGATTAGCAATTCAACGTTACAGGAAAGCTTTGTTTGCTGCCACATGACAATCATCGTTTCTAGTAACTTTAACTACATCTAAATGAAGAGAGATATACATACAAGGGATGAAGAGAACACGATTAGGAATTCAACGTTACAGGAAAGGTTTGTTTGCTGCAACATGACAGTCATCGTTTGTAGAAACTTTAACTACATCTGAATGAAGAGAGATATACATACAAGGAATGAAGATCACACGATTAGCAATACAATGTTACAGGAAAGGTTTGTTTGCTGCCACATGACAATCATCGTTTGTAGTAACTTTAACTACATCTGAATGAAGAGACATATACATACAAGGGATGAAGAGTACACGATTAGCAATTCAACGTTACAGGAAAGGTTTGTTTGCTGCAACATGACAATCATCGTTTCTAGTAACTTTAACTACATCTGAATGAAGAGAGATATACATACAAGGGATGAAGAGAACACGATTAGCAATTCAACGTTACAGGAAAGGTTTGTTTGCTGCAACACGGCCATCATCGTTTCTACTAACTTTAACTACATCTGAATGAAGAGAGATATACATACCAGGGATGAAGAGAACACGATTAGCAATTCAACGTTACAGGAAAGGTTTGTTTGCTGCAACATGACAGTCATTGTTTGTAGCAACTTTAACTACATCTGAATGAAGAGAGATATACATACAAGGGATGAAGAGAACACGATTAGCAATTCAACGTTACAGGAAAGGTTTGTTTGCTGGCTCATGACAATCATCATTTCTAGTAACTTTAACTACATCTGAATGAAGAGAGATATACATACAAGGGATGAAGAGAACACGATTAGCAATTCAACGTTACAGGAAAGCTTTGTTTGCTGCCACATGACAATCATCGTTTCTAGTAACTTTAACTACATCTAAATGAAGAGAGATATACATACAAGGGATGAAGAGAACACGATTAGGAATTAAACATTACAGGAAAGGTTTGTTTGCTGCAACATGACAGTCATCGTTTGTAGAAACTTTAACTACATCTGAATGAAGAGAGATATACATACAAGGGATGAAGATAACACGATTAGCAATACAATGTTACAGGAAAGGTTTGTTTGCTGCCACATGACAATCATCGTTTGTAGTAACTTTAACTACATCTGAATGAAGAGACATATACATAGAAGGGATGAAGAGTACACGATTCAACGTTACAGGAAAGGTTTGTTTGCTGCAACATGACAATCATCGTTTCTAGTAACTTTAACTACATCTGAATGAAGAGAGATATACATACAAGGGATGAAGAGAACACGATTAGCAATTCAACGTTACAGGAAAGGTTTGTTTGCTGCAACACGGCCATCATCGTTTCTACTAACTTTAACTACATCTGAATGAAGAGAGATATACATACAAGGGATGAAGAGAACACGATTAGCAATTCAACGTTACAGGGAAAGGTTAGTTTGCTTTTCAACACGGCCATCATCGTTTCTAGTAACTTTAACGACATCTGAATGAAGAGAGATATCCATACAAGGGATGAAGAGAACACGATTAGCAATTCAACGTTACAGGAAAGGTTTGTTTGCTGCAACATGACAATCATCGTTTGTAGTAACTTTAACTACATCTGAATGAAGAGAGATATTACATACACGGGATGAAGAGAACACGATTAGCAATTCAACGTTACAGGAAAGGTTTGTTTGCTGCAACACGGCCATCATCGTTTCTACTAACTTTAACTACATCTGAATGAAGAGAGATATACATACCAGGGATGAAGAGAACACGATTAGCAATTCAACGTTACAGGAAAGGTTTGTTTGCTGCTACATGACAGTCATCGTTTGTAGTAACTTTAACTACATCTGAATGAAGAGAGATATACATACAAGGGATGAAGAGAACACGATTAGCAATTCAACGTTACAGGAAAGCTTTGTTTGCTGCCACATGACAATCATCGTTTCTACTAACTTTAACTACATCTAAATGAAGAGAGATATACATACAAGGGATGAAGAGAACACGATTAGGAATTCAACGTTACAGGAAAGGTTTGTTTGCTGCAACATGACAGTCATCGTTTGTAGAAACTTTAACTACATCTGAATGAAGAGAGATATACATACAAGGAATGAAGATCACACGATTAGCAATACAATGTTACAGGAAAGGTTTGTTTGCTGCCACATGACAATCATCGTTTGTAGTAACTTTAACTACATCTGAATGAAGAGACATATACATACAAGGGATGAAGAGTACACGATTAGCAATTCAACGTTACAGGGAAAGGATAGTTTGCTTTTCAACACGGACATCATCGTTTCTAGTAACTTTAACTACATCTGAATGAAGAGAGATATACATACCAGGGATGAAGAGAACACGATTAGCAATTCAACGTTACAGGAAAGGTTTGTTTGCTGCAACATGACAGTCATTGTTTGTAGCAACTTTAACTACATCTGAATGAAGAGAGATATACATACAAGGGATGAAGAGAACACGATTAGCAATTCAACGTTACAGGAAAGGTTTGTTTGCTGGCTCATGACAATCATCATTTCTAGTAACTTTAACTACATCTGAATGAAGAGAGATATACATACAAGGGATGAAGAGAACACGATTAGCAATTCAACGTTACAGGAAAGCTTTGTTTGCTGCCACATGACAATCATCGTTTCTAGTAACTTTAACTACATCTAAATGAAGAGAGATATACATACAAGGGATGAAGAGAACACGATTAGGAATTAAACATTACAGGAAAGGTTTGTTTGCTGCAACATGACAGTCATCGTTTGTAGTAACTTTAACTACATCTGAATGAAGAGAGATATACATACAAGGGATGAAGAGTACACGATTAGCAATTCAACGTTACAGCAAAGGTTTGTTTGCTGCAACATGACAGTCATCGTTTCTAGTAACTTTAACTACATCTGAATTAAGAGAGATATACATACAAGGGATGAAGAGAACACGATTAGCAATTCAACGTTACAGGGAAAGGATAGTTTGCTTTTCAACACGGACATCATCGTTTCTAGTAACTTTAACTACATCTGAATGAAGAGAGATATCCATACAAGGGATGAAGAGAACACGATTAGCAATTCAACGTTACAGGAAAGGTTTGTTTCCTGCAACATGACAGTCATCGTTTGTAGAAACTTTAACTACATCTGAATGAAGAGAGATATACATACAAGGGATGAAGAGAACACGATTAGCAATCAACGTTACAGGAAAGGTTTGTTTGCTGCAACATGACAGTCATCGTTTGTAGAAACTTTAACTACATCTGAATGAAGAGAGATATACATACAAGGGATGAAGAGTACACGATTAGCAATTCAACGTTACAGGAAAGGTTTGTTTGCTGCAACATGACAATCATCGTTTCTAGTAACTTTAACTACATCTGAATGAAGAGAGATATACATACAAGGGATGAAGAGTACACGATTAGCTATTCAACGTCACAGGAAACGTTTGTTTGCTGCAACATGACAATCATCGTTTCTAGTAACTTTAACTACATCTGAATGAAGGGAGATATACATACAAGGGATGAAGAGAACACGATTAGCAATTCAACGTTACAGGAAAGGTTTGTTTGCTGCAACACGGCCATCATCGTTTCTACTAACTTTAACTACATCTGAATGAAGAGAGATATACATACCAGGGATGAAGAGAACACGATTAGCAATTCAACGATACAGGAAAGGTTTGTTTGCTGCAACATGACAGTCATTGTTTGTAGTAACTTTAACTACATCTGCATGAAGAGAGATATACATACAAGGGATGAAGAGAACACGATTAGCAATTCAACGTTACAGGAAAGGTTTGTTTGCTGGCTCATGACAATCATCATTTCTAGTAACTTTAACTACATCTGAATGAAGAGAGATATACATACAAGGGATGAAGAGAACACGATTAGCAATTCAACGTTACAGGAAAGGTTTGTTTGCTGCGACATGACAATCATCGTTTCTAGTAACTTTAACTACATCTAAATGAAGAGAGATATACATACAAGGGATGAAGAGAACACGATTAGCAATTCAACGTTACAGGAAAGGTTTGTCTGCTGCAACATGACAGTCATCCTTTGTAGAAACTTTAACTACATCTGAATGAAGAGAGATATACATACAAGGGATGAAGATAACACGATTAGCAATACAATGTTACAGGAAAGGTTTGTTTGCAGCCACATGACAATCATCATTTCTAGTAACTTTAACTACATCTGAATGAAGAGAGATATACATACAAGGGATGAAGAGTACACGATTAGCAATTCAACGTTACAGGAAAGCTTTGTTTGCTGCCACATGACAATCATCGTTTCTAATAACTTTAACTACACCTAAATGAAGAGAGATATACATACCAGGGATGAAGAGAACACGATTAGCAATTCAACGTTACAGGAAAGGTTTGTTTGCTGCAACATGACAGTCATTGTTTGTAGTAACTTTAACTACATCTGAATGAAGAGAGATATACATACAAGGGATGAAGAGAACACGATTAGCAATTCAACGTTACAGGAAAGGTTTGTTTGCTGGCTCATGACAATCATCATTTCTAGTAACTTTAACTACATCTGAATGCAGAGAGATATACATACAAGGGATGAAGAGAACACGATTAGCAAATAAACATTACAGGAAAGGTTTGTTTGCTGCCACATGACAGTCATCGTTTGTAGAAACTTTAACTACATCTGAATGAAGAGAGATATACATACAAGGGATGAAGAGTACACGATTAGCAATTCAACGTTACAGCAAAGGTTTGTTTGCTGCAACATGACAGTCATCGTTTCTAGTAACTTTAACTACATCTGAATTAAGAGAGATATACATACAAGGGATGAAGAGAACACGATTAGCAATTAAACGTTACAGGGAAAGGTTAGTTTGCTTTTCAACACGGACATCATCGTTTCTAGTAACTTTAACTACATCTGAATGAAGAGAGATATCCATACAAGGGATGAAGAGAACACGATTAGCAATTCAACGTTACAGGAAAGGTTTGTTTGCTGCAACATGACAGTCATCGTTTGTAGAAACTTTAACTACATCTGAATGAAGAGAGATATACATACAAGGGATGAAGAGAACACGATTAGCAATTCAACGTTACAGGAAAGGTTTGTTTGCTGCAACATGACAGTCATCGCTTGTAGAAACTTTAACTACATCTGCATGAAGAGAGATATACATACAAGGGATGAAGAGTACACGATTAGCAATTCAACGTTACAGGAAAGGTTTGTTTGCTGCAACATGACAATCATCGTTTCTAGTAACTTTAACTACATCTGAATGAAGGGAGATATACATACAAGGGATGAAGAGAACACGATTAGCAATTCAACGTTACAGGAAAGGTTTGTTTGCTGCAACACGGCCATCATCGTTTTTACTAACTTTAACTACATCTGAATGAAGGGAGATATACATACCAGGGATGAAGAGAACACGATTAGCAATTCAACGTTACAGGAAAGGTTTGTTTGCTGCAACATGACAGTCATTGTTTGTAGTAACTTTAACTACATCTGCATGAAGAGAGATATACATACAAGGGATGAAGAGAACACGATTAGCAATTCAACGTTACAGGAAAGGTTTGTTTGCTGGCTCATGACAATCATCATTTCTAGTAACTTTAACTACATCTGAATGAAGAGAGATATACATACAAGGGATGAAGAGAACACGATTAGCAATTCAACGTTACAGGAAAGGTTTGTTTGCTGCCACATGACAATCATCGTTTCTAGTAACTTTAACTACATCTAAATGAAGAGAGATATACATACAAGGGATGAAGAGAACACGATTAGCAATTCAACGTTACAGGAAAGGTTTGTCTGCTGCAACATGACAGTCATCCTTTGTAGAAACTTTAACTACATCTGAATGAAGAGAGATATACATACAAGGGATGAAGATAACACGATTAGCAATACAATGTTACAGGAAAGGTTTGTTTGCAGCCACATGACAATCATCATTTCTAGTAACTTTAACTACATCTGAATGAAGAGAGATATACATACAAGGGATGAAGAGTACACGATTAGCAATTCAACGTTACAGGAAAGCTTTGTTTGCTGCCACATGACAATCATCGTTTCTAGTAACTTTAACTACACCTAAATGAAGAGAGATATACATACCAGGGATGAAGAGAACACGATTAGCAATTCAACGTTACAGGAAAGGTTTGTTTGCTGCAACATGACAGTCATCGTTTCTAGTAACTTTAACTACATCTGAATTAAGAGAGATATACATACAAGGGATGAAGAGAACACGATTAGCAATTCAACGTTACAGGGAAAGGTTAGTTTGCTTTTCAACACGGACATCATCGTTTCTAGTAACTTTAACTACATCTGAATGAAGAGAGATATCCATACAAGGGATGAAGAGAACACGATTAGCAATTCAACGTTACAGGAAAGGTTTGTTTCCTGCAACATGACAGTCATCGTTTGTAGAAACTTTAACTACATCTGAATGAAGAGAGATATACATACAAGGGATGAAGAGAACACGATTAGCAATCAACGTTACAGGAAAGGTTTGTTTGCTGCAACATGACAGTCATCGTTTGTAGAAACTTTAACTACATCTGAATGAAGAGAGATATACATACAAGGGATGAAGAGTACACGATTAGCAATTCAACGTTACAGGAAAGGTTTGTTTGCTGCAACATGACAATCATCGTTTCTAGTAACTTTAACTACATCTGAATGAAGAGAGATATACATACAAGGGATGAAGAGTACACGATTAGCTATTCAACGTCACAGGAAACGTTTGTTTGCTGCAACATGACAATCATCGTTTCTAGTAACTTTAACTACATCTGAATGAAGGGAGATATACATACAAGGGATGAAGAGAACACGATTAGCAATTCAACGTTACAGGAAAGGTTTGTTTGCTGCAACACGGCCATCATCGTTTCTACTAACTTTAACTACATCTGAATGAAGAGAGATATACATACCAGGGATGAAGAGAACACGATTAGCAATTCAACGTTACAGGAAAGGTTTGTTTGCTGCAACATGACAGTCATTGTTTGTAGTAACTTTAACTACATCTGCATGAAGAGAGATATACATACAAGGGATGAAGAGAACACGATTAGCAATTCAACGTTACAGGAAAGGTTTGTTTGCTGGCTCATGACAATCATCATTTCTAGTAACTTTAACTACATCTGAATGAAGAGAGATATACATACAAGGGATGAAGAGAACACGATTAGCAATTCAACGTTACAGGAAAGCTTTGTTTGCTGCCACATGACAATCATCGTTTCTAGTAACTTTAACTACATCTAAATGAAGAGAGATATACATACAAGGGATGAAGAGAACACGATTAGCAATTCAACGTTACAGGAAAGGTTTGTTTGCTGCAACATGACAGTCATCATTTGTAGTAACTTTAACTACATCTGAATGAAGAGAGATATACATACAAGGGATGAAGAGAACACGATTAGCAATTCAACGTTACAGGAAAGGTTTGTTTGCTGGCTCATGACAATCATCATTTCTAGTAACTTTAACTACATCTGAATGAAGAGACATATACATAGAAGGGATGAAGAGTACACGATTAGCAATTCAACGTTACAGGAAAGGTTTGTTTGCTGCAACACGGCCATCATCGTTTCTACTAACTTTAACTACATCTGAATGAAGAGAGATATACATACCAGGGATGAAGAGAACACGATTAGCAATTCAACGTTACAGGAAAGGTTTGTTTGCTGCAACATGACAGTCATCGTTTGTAGTAACTTTAACTACTTCTGAATGAAGAGAGATATACATACAAGGGATGAAGAGAACACGATTAGCAATTCAACGTTACAGGAAAGGTTTGTTTGCTGCCACATGACAATCATCGTTTCTAGTAACTTTAACTACATCTAAATGAAGAGAGATATACATACAAGGGATGAAGAGAACACGATTAGCAATTCAACGTTACAGGAAAGGTTTGTTTGCTGCAACATGACAGTCATCGTTTGTAGAAACTTTAACTACATCTGAATGAAGAGAGATATACATACAAGGGATGAAGAGAACACGATTAGCAATTCAATGTTACAGGAAAGGTTTGTTTGCTGCCACATGACAATCATCGTTTGTAGTAACTTTAACTACATCTGAATGAAGAGAGATATCCATACAAGGGATGAAGAGTACACGATTAGCAATTCAACGTTACAGGAAAGGTTTGTTTGCTGCAACATGACAATCATCGTTTCTAGTAACTTTAACTACATCTGAATGAAGAGAGATATACATACAAGGGATGAAGAGAACACGATTAGCAATTCAACGTTACAGGAAAGGTTTGTTTGCTGCAACATGACAGTCATCGTTTGTAGAAACTTTAACTACATCTGAATGAAGAGAGATATACATACAAGGGATGAAGAGAACACGATTAGCAATTCACCGTTACAGGAAAGGTGTGTTTGCTGCAACATGACAGTCATCGTTTGTAGAAACTTTAACTACATCTGAATGAAGAGAGATATACATACAAGGGATGAAGAATACACGATTAGCAATTCAACGTTACAGGAAAGGTTTGTTTGCTGCAACATGACAATCATCGTTTCTAGTAACTTTAACTACATCTGAATGAAAAGAGATATACATACCAGGGATGAAGAGAACACGATTAGCAATTCAACGTTACAGGAAAGCTTTGTTTGCTGCCACATGACAATCATCGTTTCTAGTAACTTTAACTACATCTGAATGAAAAGAGATATACATACAAGGGATGAAGAGTACACGATTAGCAATTCAACGTTACAGGAAAGCTTTGTTTGCTGCCACATGACAATCATCGTTTCTAGTAACTTTAACTACACCTAAATGAAGAGAGATATACATACCAGGGATGAAGAGAACACGATTAGCAATTCAACGTTACAGGAAAGGTTTGTTTGCTGCAACATGACAGTCATTGTTTGTTGTAACTTTAACTACATCTGAATGAAGAGAGATATACATACAAGGGATGAAGAGAACACGATTAGCAATTCAACGTTACAGGAAAGGTTTGTTTGCTGCAACATGACAGTCATCATTTGTAGTAACTTTAACTACATCTGAATGAAGAGAGATATACATACAAGGGATGAAGAGAACACGATTAGCAATTCAACGTTACAGGAAAGGTTTGTTTGCTGGCTAATGATAATCATCATTTCTAGTAACTTTAACTACATCTGAATGAAGAGAGATATACATACAAGGGATGAAGAGAACACGATTAGCAATTCAACGTTACAGGAAAGGTTTGTTTGCTGCCACATGACAATCATCGTTTCTAGTAACTTTAACTACATCTAAATGAAGAGAGATATACATACAAGGGATGAAGAGAACACGATTAGCAATTCAACGTTACAGGAAAGGTTTGTCTGCTGCAACATGACAGTCATCCTTTGTAGAAACTTTAACTACATCTGAATGAAGAGAGATATACAAACAAGGGATGAAGATAACACGATTAGCAATACAATGTTACAGGAAAGGTTTGTTTGCAGCCACATGACAATCATCATTTCTAGTAACTTTAACTACATCTGAATGAAGAGAGATATACATACAAGGGATGAAGAGTACACGATTAGCAATTCAACGTTACAGGAAAGCTTTGTTTGCTGCCACATGACAATCATCGTTTCTAGTAACTTTAACTACACCTAAATGAAGAGAGATATACATACCAGGGATGAAGAGAACACGATTAGCAATTCAACGTTACAGGAAAGGTTTGTTTGCTGCAACATGACAGTCATTGTTTGTAGTAACTTTAACTACATCTGAATGAAGAGAGATATACATACTAGGGATGAAGAGAACACGATTAGCAATTCAACGTTACAGGAAAGGTTTGTTTGCTGGCTCATGACAATCATCATTTCTAGTAACTTTAACTACATCTGAATGAAGAGAGATATACATACAAGGGATGAAGAGAACACGATTAGCAATTCAACGTTACAGGAAAGGTTTGTTTGCTGCAACATGACAATCATCGTTTCTAGTAACTTTAACTACATCTAAATGAAGAGAGATATACATACAAGGGATGAAGAGAACACGATTAGCAATTCAACGTTACAGGAAAGGTTTGTTTGCTGCAACATGACAGTCATCGTTTGTAGAAACTTTAACTACATCTGAATGAAGAGAGATATACATACAAGGGATGAAGAGAACACGATTAGCAATTCACCGTTACAGGAAAGGTGTGTTTGCTGCAACATGACAGTCATCGTTTGTAGAAACTTTAACTACATCTGAATGAAGAGAGATATACATACAAGGGATGAAGAATACACGATTAGCAATTCAACGTTACAGGAAAGGTTTGTTTGCTGCAACATGACAATCATCGTTTCTAGTAACTTTAACTACATCTGAATGAAAAGAGATATACATACCAGGGATGAAGAGAACACGATTAGCAATTCAACGTTACAGGAAAGCTTTGTTTGCTGCCACATGACAATCATCGTTTCTAGTAACTTTAACTACATCTGAATGAAAAGAGATATACATACAAGGGATGAAGAGTACACGATTAGCAATTCAACGTTACAGGAAAGCTTTGTTTGCTGCCACATGACAATCATCGTTTCTAGTAACTTTAACTACACCTAAATGAAGAGAGATATACATACCAGGGATGAAGAGAACACGATTAGCAATTCAACGTTACAGGAAAGGTTTGTTTGCTGCAACATGACAGTCATTGTTTGTTGTAACTTTAACTACATCTGAATGAAGAGAGATATACATACAAGGGATGAAGAGAACACGATTAGCAATTCAACGTTACAGGAAAGGTTTGTTTGCTGCAACATGACAGTCATCATTTGTAGTAACTTTAACTACATCTGAATGAAGAGAGATATACATACAAGGGATGAAGAGAACACGATTAGCAATTCAACGTTACAGGAAAGGTTTGTTTGCTGGCTAATGATAATCATCATTTCTAGTAACTTTAACTACATCTGAATGAAGAGAGATATACATACAAGGGATGAAGAGAACACGATTAGCAATTCAACGTTACAGGAAAGGTTTGTTTGCTGCCACATGACAATCATCGTTTCTAGTAACTTTAACTACATCTAAATGAAGAGAGATATACATACAAGGGATGAAGAGAACACGATTAGCAATTCAACGTTACAGGAAAGGTTTGTCTGCTGCAACATGACAGTCATCCTTTGTAGAAACTTTAACTACATCTGAATGAAGAGAGATATACAAACAAGGGATGAAGATAACACGATTAGCAATACAATGTTACAGGAAAGGTTTGTTTGCAGCCACATGACAATCATCATTTCTAGTAACTTTAACTACATCTGAATGAAGAGAGATATACATACAAGGGATGAAGAGTACACGATTAGCAATTCAACGTTACAGGAAAGCTTTGTTTGCTGCCACATGACAATCATCGTTTCTAGTAACTTTAACTACACCTAAATGAAGAGAGATATACATACCAGGGATGAAGAGAACACGATTAGCAATTCAACGTTACAGGAAAGGTTTGTTTGCTGCAACATGACAGTCATTGTTTGTAGTAACTTTAACTACATCTGAATGAAGAGAGATATACATACTAGGGATGAAGAGAACACGATTAGCAATTCAACGTTACAGGAAAGGTTTGTTTGCTGGCTCATGACAATCATCATTTCTAGTAACTTTAACTACATCTGAATGAAGAGAGATATACATACAAGGGATGAAGAGAACACGATTAGCAATTCAACGTTACAGGAAAGGTTTGTTTGCTGCCACATGACAATCATCGTTTCTAGTAACTTTAACTACATCTAAATGAAGAGAGATATACATACAAGGGATGAAGAGAACACGATTAGCAATTCAACGTTACAGGAAAGGTTTGTTTGCTGCAACATGACAGTCATCATTTGTAGTAACTTTAACTACATCTGAATGAAGAGAGATATACATACAAGGGATGAAGAGAACACGATTAGCAATTCAACGTTACAGGAAAGGTTTGTTTGCTGGCTCATGACAATCATCATTTCTAGTAACTTTAACTACATCTGAATGAAGAGAGATATACATACAAGGGATGAAGAGAACACGATTAGCAATTCAACGTTACAGGAAAGGTTTGTTTGCTGCAACATGACAATCATCGTTTCTAGTAACTTTAACTACATCTGAATGAAGAGAGATATACATACAAGGGATGAAGAGAACACGATTAGCAATTCAACGTTACAGGAAAGGTTTGTTTGCTGCAACACGGCCATCATCGTTTCTACTAACTTTAACTACATCTGAATGAAGAGAGATATACATACCAGGGATGAAGAGAACACGATTAGCAATTCAACGTTACAGGAAAGGTTTGTTTGCTGCAACATGACAGTCATTGTTTGTAGTAACTTTAACTACATCTGAATGAAGAGAGATATACATACTAGGGATGAAGAGAACACGATTAGCAATTCAACGTTACAGGAAAGGTTTGTTTGCTGGCTCATGACAATCATCATTTCTAGTAACTTTAACTACATCTGAATGAAGAGAGATATACATACAAGGGATGAAGAGAACACGATTAGCAATTCAACGTTACAGGAAAGCTTTGTTTGCTGCCACATGACAATCATCGTTTCTAGTAACTTTAACTACATCTAAATGAAGAGAGATATACATACAAGGGATGAAGAGAACACGATTAGCAATTCAACGTTACAGGAAAGGTTTGTTTGCTGCAACATGACAGTCATCATTTGTAGTAACTTTAACTACATCTGAATGAAGAGAGATATACATACAAGGGATGAAGAGAACACGATTAGCAATTCAACGTTACAGGAAAGGTTTGTTTGCTGGCTCATGACAATCATCATTTCTAGTAACTTTAACTACATCTGAATGAAGAGAGATATACATACAAGGGATGAAGAGAACACGATTAGCAATTCAACGTTACAGGAAAGGTTTGTTTGCTGCAACATGACAATCATCGTTTCTAGTAACTTTAACTACATCTGAATGAAGAGAGATATACATACAAGGGATGAAGAGAACACGATTAGCAATTCAACGTTACAGGAAAGGTTTGTTTGCTGCAACACGGCCATCATCGTTTCTACTAACTTTAACTACATCTGAATGAAGAGAGATATACATACCAGGGATGAAGAGAACACGATTAGCAATTCAACGTTACAGGAAAGGTTTGTTTGCTGCAACATGACAGTCATTGTTTGTAGCAACTTTAACTACATCTGAATGAAGAGAGATATACATACAAGGGATGAAGAGAACACGATTAGCAATTCAACGTTACAGGAAAGGTTTGTTTGCTGGTTCATGACAATCATCATTTCTAGTAACTTTAACTACATCTGAATGAAGAGAGATATACATACAAGTGATGAAGAGAACACGATTAGCAATTCAACGTTACAGGAAAGCTTTGTTTCCTGCCACATGACAATCATCGTTTCTAGTAACTTTAACTACATCTAAATGAAGAGAGATATACATACAAGGGATGAAGAGAACACGATTAGCAATTCAACGTTACAGGAAAGGTTTGTCTGCTGCAACATGACAGTCATCCTTTGTAGAAACTTTAACTACATCTGAAAGAAGTGAGATATACATACAAGGGATGAAGAGTACACGATTAGCTGTTCAACGTCACAGGAAAGGTTTGTTTGCTGCAACATGACAATCATCGTTTCTAGTAACTTTAACTACATCTGAATGAAGAGAGATATACATACAAGGGATGAAGAGAACACGATTAGCAATTCAACGTTACAGGAAAGGTTTGTTTGCTGCAACATGACAGTCATTGTTTGTAGTAACTTTAACTACATCTGAATGAAGAGAGATATACATACTAGGGATGAAGAGAACACGATTAGCAATTCAACGTTACAGGAAAGGTTTGTTTGCTGGCTCATGACAATCATCATTTCTAGTAACTTTAACTACATCTGAATGAAGAGAGATATACATACAAGGGATGAAGAGAACACGATTAGCAATTCAACGTTACAGGAAAGCTTTGTTTGCTGCCACATGACAATCATCGTTTCTAGTAACTTTAACTACATCTAAATGAAGAGAGATATACATACAAGGGATGAAGAGAACACGATTAGCAATTCAACGTTACAGGAAAGGTTTGTTTGCTGCAACATGACAGTCATCATTTGTAGTAACTTTAACTACATCTGAATGAAGAGAGATATACATACAAGGGATGAAGAGAACACGATTAGCAATTCAACGTTACAGGAAAGGTTTGTTTGCTGGCTCATGACAATCATCATTTCTAGTAACTTTAACTACATCTGAATGAAGAGAGATATACATACAAGGGATGAAGAGAACACGATTAGCAATTCAACGTTACAGGAAAGGTTTGTTTGCTGCAACATGACAATCATCGTTTCTAGTAACTTTAACTACATCTGAATGAAGAGAGATATACATACAAGGGATGAAGAGAACACGATTAGCAATTCAACGTTACAGGAAAGGTTTGTTTGCTGCAACACGGCCATCATCGTTTCTACTAACTTTAACTACATCTGAATGAAGAGAGATATACATACCAGGGATGAAGAGAACACGATTAGCAATTCAACGTTACAGGAAAGGTTTGTTTGCTGCAACATGACAGTCATTGTTTGTAGCAACTTTAACTACATCTGAATGAAGAGAGATATACATACAAGGGATGAAGAGAACACGATTAGCAATTCAACGTTACAGGAAAGGTTTGTTTGCTGGTTCATGACAATCATCATTTCTAGTAACTTTAACTACATCTGAATGAAGAGAGATATACATACAAGTGATGAAGAGAACACGATTAGCAATTCAACGTTACAGGAAAGCTTTGTTTGCTGCCACATGACAATCATCGTTTCTAGTAACTTTAACTACATCTAAATGAAGAGAGATATACATACAAGGGATGAAGAGAACACGATTAGCAATTCAACGTTACAGGAAAGGTTTGTCTGCTGCAACATGACAGTCATCCTTTGTAGAAACTTTAACTACATCTGAAAGAAGTGAGATATACATACAAGGGATGAAGAGTACACGATTAGCTGTTCAACGTCACAGGAAAGGTTTGTTTGCTGCAACATGACAATCATCGTTTCTAGTAACTTTAACTACATCTGAATGAAGAGAGATATACATACAAGGGATGAAGAGAACACGATTAGCAATTCAACGTTACAGGAAAGGTTTGTTTGCTGCCACATGACAATCATCGTTTCTACTAACTTTAACTACATCTGAATGAAGAGAGATATACATACCAGGGATGAAGAGAACACGATTAGCAATTCAACGTTACAGGAAAGGTTTGTTTGCTGCAACATGACAGTCATTGTTTGTAGTAACTTTAACTACATCTGAATGAAGAGAGATATACATACTAGGGATGAAGAGAACACGATTAGCAATTCAACGTTACAGGAAAGGTTTGTTTGCTGGCTCATGACAATCATCATTTCTAGTAACTTTAACTACATCTGAATGAAGAGAGATATACATACCAGGGATGAAGAGAACACGATTAGCAATTCAACGTTACAGGAAAGCTTTGTTTGCTGCCACATGACAATCATCGTTTCTAGTAACTTTAACTACATCTAAATGAAGAGAGATATACATACAAGGGATGAAGAGAACACGATTAGCAATTCAACGTTACAGGAAAGGTTTGTTTGCTGCAACATGACAGTCATCATTTGTAGTAACTTTAACTACATCTGAATGAAGAGAGATATACATACAAGGGATGAAGAGAACACGATTAGCAATTCAACGTTACAGGAAAGGTTTGTTTGCTGGCTCATGACAATCATCATTTCTAGTAACTTTAACTACATCTGAATGAAGAGAGATATACATACAAGGGATGAAGAGAACACGATTAGCAATTCAACGTTACAGGAAAGGTTTGTTTGCTGCAACATGACAATCATCGTTTCTAGTAACTTTAACTACATCTGAATGAAGAGAGATATACATACAAGGGATGAAGAGAACACGATTAGCAATTCAACGTTACAGGAAAGGTTTGTTTGCTGCAACACGGCCATCATCGTTTCTACTAACTTTAACTACATCTGAATGAAGAGAGATATACATACCAGGGATGAAGAGAACACGATTAGTAATTCAACGTTACAGGAAAGCTTTGTTTGCTGCAACATGACAGTCATTGTTTGTAGCAACTTTAACTACATCTGAATGAAGAGAGATATACATACAAGGGATGAAGAGAACACGATTAGCAATTCAACGTTACAGGAAAGGTTTGTTTGCTGGCTCATGACAATCATCATTTCTAGTAACTTTAACTACATCTGAATGAAGAGAGATATACATACAAGGGATGAAGAGAACACGATTAGCAATTCAACGTTACAGGAAAGGTTTGTTTGCTGCAACATGACAATCATCGTTTCTAGTAACTTTAACTACATCTGAATGAAGAGAGATATACATACAAGGGATGAAGAGAACACGATTAGCAATTCAACGTTACAGGAAAGGTTTGTTTGCTGCAACACGGCCATCATCGTTTCTACTAACTTTAACTACATCTGAATGAAGAGAGATATACATACCAGGGATGAAGAGAACACGATTAGCAATTCAACGTTACAGGAAAGGTTTGTTTGCTGCAACATGACAGTCATTGTTTGTAGCAACTTTAACTACATCTGAATGAAGAGAGATATACATACAAGGGATCAAGAGAACACGATTAGCAATTCAACGTTACAGGAAAGGTTTGTTTGCTGGTTCATGACAATCATCATTTCTAGTAACTTTAACTACATCTGAATGAAGAGAGATATACATACAAGTGATGAAGAGAACACGATTAGCAATTCAACGTTACAGGAAAGCTTTGTTTGCTGCCACATGACAATCATCGTTTCTAGTAACTTTAACTACATCTAAATGAAGAGAGATATACATACAGGGGATGAAGAGAACACGATTAGCAATTCAACGTTACAGGAAAGGTTTGTCTGCTGCAACATGACAGTCATCCTTTGTAGAAACTTTAACTACATCTGAAAGAAGTGAGATATACATACAAGGGATGAAGAGTACACGATTAGCTGTTCAACGTCACAGGAAAGGTTTGTTTGCTGCAACATGACAATCATCGTTTCTAGTAACTTTAACTACATCTGAATGAAGAGAGATATACATACAAGGGATGAAGAGAACACGATTAGCAATTCAACGTTACAGGAAAGGTTTGTTTGCTGCAACATGACAGTCATTGTTTGTAGTAACTTTAACTACATCTGAATGAAGAGAGATATACATACTAGGGATGAAGAGAACACGATTAGCAATTCAACGTTACAGGAAAGGTTTGTTTGCTGGCTCATGACAATCATCATTTCTAGTAACTTTAACTACATCTGAATGAAGAGAGATATACATACAAGGGATGAAGAGAACACGATTAGCAATTCAACGTTACAGGAAAGCTTTGTTTGCTGCCACATGACAATCATCGTTTCTAGTAACTTTAACTACATCTAAATGAAGAGAGATATACATACAAGGGATGAAGAGAACACGATTAGCAATTCAACGTTACAGGAAAGGTTTGTTTGCTGCAACATGACAGTCATCATTTGTAGTAACTTTAACTACATCTGAATGAAGAGAGATATACATACAAGGGATGAAGAGAACACGATTAGCAATTCAACGTTACAGGAAAGGTTTGTTTGCTGGCTCATGACAATCATCATTTCTAGTAACTTTAACTACATCTGAATGAAGAGAGATATACATACAAGGGATGAAGAGAACACGATTAGCAATTCAACGTTACAGGAAAGGTTTGTTTGCTGCAACATGACAATCATCGTTTCTAGTAACTTTAACTACATCTGAATGAAGAGAGATATACATACAAGGGATGAAGAGAACACGATTAGCAATTCAACGTTACAGGAAAGGTTTGTTTGCTGCAACACGGCCATCATCGTTTCTACTAACTTTAACTACATCTGAATGAAGAGAGATATACATACCAGGGATGAAGAGAACACGATTAGCAATTCAACGTTACAGGAAAGGTTTGTTTGCTGCAACATGACAGTCATTGTTTGTAGCAACTTTAACTACATCTGAATGAAGAGAGATATACATACAAGGGATGAAGAGAACACGATTAGCAATTCAACGTTACAGGAAAGGTTTGTTTGCTGGTTCATGACAATCATCATTTCTAGTAACTTTAACTACATCTGAATGAAGAGAGATATACATACAAGTGATGAAGAGAACACGATTAGCAATTCAACGTTACAGGAAAGCTTTGTTTGCTGCCACATGACAATCATCGTTTCTAGTAACTTTAACTACATCTAAATGAAGAGAGATATACATACAAGGGATGAAGAGAACACGATTAGCAATTCAACGTTACAGGAAAGGTTTGTCTGCTGCAACATGACAGTCATCCTTTGTAGAAACTTTAACTACATCTGAAAGAAGTGAGATATACATACAAGGGATGAAGAGTACACGATTAGCTGTTCAACGTCACAGGAAAGGTTTGTTTGCTGCAACATGACAATCATCGTTTCTAGTAACTTTAACTACATCTGAATGAAGAGAGATATACATACAAGGGATGAAGAGAACACGATTAGCAATTCAACGTTACAGGAAAGGTTTGTTTGCTGCCACATGACAATCATCGTTTCTACTAACTTTAACTACATCTGAATGAAGAGAGATATACATACCAGGGATGAAGAGAACACGATTAGCAATTCAACGTTACAGGAAAGGTTTGTTTGCTGCAACATGACAGTCATTGTTTGTAGTAACTTTAACTACATCTGAATGAAGAGAGATATACATACTAGGGATGAAGAGAACACGATTAGCAATTCAACGTTACAGGAAAGGTTTGTTTGCTGGCTCATGACAATCATCATTTCTAGTAACTTTAACTACATCTGAATGAAGAGAGATATACATACAAGGGATGAAGAGAACACGATTAGCAATTCAACGTTACAGGAAAGCTTTGTTTGCTGCCACATGACAATCATCGTTTCTAGTAACTTTAACTACATCTAAATGAAGAGAGATATACATACAAGGGATGAAGAGAACACGATTAGCAATTCAACGTTACAGGAAAGGTTTGTTTGCTGCAACATGACAGTCATCATTTGTAGTAACTTTAACTACATCTGAATGAAGAGAGATATACATACAAGGGATGAAGAGAACACGATTAGCAATTCAACGTTACAGGAAAGGTTTGTTTGCTGGCTCATGACAATCATCATTTCTAGTAACTTTAACTACATCTGAATGAAGAGAGATATACATACAAGGGATGAAGAGAACACGATTAGCAATTCAACGTTACAGGAAAGGTTTGTTTGCTGCAACATGACAATCATCGTTTCTAGTAACTTTAACTACATCTGAATGAAGAGAGATATACATACAAGGGATGAAGAGAACACGATTAGCAATTCAACGTTACAGGAAAGGTTTGTTTGCTGCAACACGGCCATCATCGTTTCTACTAACTTTAACTACATCTGAATGAAGAGAGATATACATACCAGGGATGAAGAGAACACGATTAGCAATTCAACGTTACAGGAAAGCTTTGTTTGCTGCAACATGACAGTCATTGTTTGTAGCAACTTTAACTACATCTGAATGAAGAGAGATATACATACAAGGGATGAAGAGAACACGATTAGCAATTCAACGTTACAGGAAAGGTTTGTTTGCTGGTTCATGACAATCATCATTTCTAGTAACTTTAACTACATCTGAATGAAGAGAGATATACATACAAGTGATGAAGAGAACACGATTAGCAATTCAACGTTACAGGAAAGCTTTGTTTGCTGCCACATGACAATCATCGTTTCTAGTAACTTTAACTACATCTAAATGAAGAGAGATATACATACCAGGGATGAAGAGAACACGATTAGCAATTCAACGTTACAGGAAAGGTTTGTCTGCTGCAACATGACAGTCATCCTTTGTAGAAACTTTAACTACATCTGAAAGAAGTGAGATATACATACAAGGGATGAAGAGTACACGATTAGCTGTTCAACGTCACAGGAAAGGTTTGTTTGCTGCAACATGACAATCATCGTTTCTAGTAACTTTAACTACATCTGAATGAAGAGAGATATACATACAAGGGATGAAGAGAACACGATTAGGAATTAAACATTACAGGAAAGGTTTGTTTGCTGCAACATGACAGTCATCGTTTGTAGTAACTTTAACTACATCTGAATGAAGAGAGATATACATACAAGGGATGAAGAGAACACGATTAGCAAATAAACATTACAGGAAAGGTTTGTTTGCTGCCACATGACAGTCATCGTTTGTAGAAACTTTAACTACATCTGAATGAAGAGAGATATACATACAAGGGATGAAGAGTACACGATTAGCAATTCAAGGTTACAGCAAAGGTTTGTTTGCTGCAACATGACAGTCATCGTTTCTAGTAACTTTAACTACATCTGAATTAAGAGAGATATACATACAAGGGATGAAGAGAACACGATTAGCAATTCAACGTTACAGGGAAAGGTTAGTTTGCTTTTCAACACGGACATCATCGTTTCTAGTAACTTTAACTACATCTGAATGAAGAGAGATATCCATACAAGGGATGAAGAGAACACGATTAGCAATTCAACGTTACAGGAAAGGTTTGTTTGCTGCAACATGACAGTCATCGTTTGTAGAAACTTTAACTACATCTGAATGAAGAGAGATATACATACAAGGGATGAAGAGAACACGATTAGCAATTCAACGTTACAGGAAAGGTTTGTTTGCTGCAACATGACAGTCATCATTTGTAGTAACTTTAACTACATCTGAATGAAGAGAGATATACATACAAGGGATGAAGAATACACGATTAGCAATTCAACATTACAGGAAAGGTTTGTTTGCTGCAACATGACAATCATCGTTTCTAGTAACTTTAACTACATCTGAATGAAAAGAGATATATATACAAGGTATGAAGAGTACACGATTAGCAATTCAACGTTACAGGAAAGCTTTGTTTGCTGCCACATGACAATCATCGTTTCTAGTAACTTTAACTACACCTAAATGAAGAGAGATATACATACCAGGGATGAAGAGAACACGATTAGCAATTCAACGTTACAGGAAAGGTTTGTTTGCTGCAACATGACAGTCATTGTTTGTAGTAACTTTAACTACATCTGAATGAAGAGAGATATACATACAAGGGATGAAGAGAACACGATTAGCAATTCAACGTTACAGGAAAGGTTTGTTTGCTGCAACATGACAGTCATCATTTGTAGTAACTTTAACTACATCTGAATGAAGAGAGATATACATACAAGGGATGAAGAGAACACGATTAGCAATTCAACGTTACAGGAAAGGTTTGTTTGCTGGCTAATGATAATCATCATTTCTAGTAACTTTAACTACATCTGAATGAAGAGAGATATACATACAAGGGATGAAGAGAACACGATTAGCAATTCAACGTTACAGGAAAGGTTTGTTTGCTGCCACATGACAATCATCGTTTCTAGTAACTTTAACTACATCTAAATGAAGAGAGATATACATACAAGGGATGAAGAGAACACGATTAGCAATTCAACGTTACAGGAAAGGTTTGTCTGCTGCAACATGACAGTCATCCTTTGTAGAAACTTTAACTACATCTGAATGAAGAGAGATATACATACAAGGGATGAAGATAACACGATTAGCAATACAATGTTACAGGAAAGGTTTGTTTGCAGCCACATGACAATCATCATTTCTAGTAACTTTAACTACATCTGAATGAAGAGAGATATACATACAAGGGATGAAGAGTACACGATTAGCAATTCAACGTTACAGGAAAGCTTTGTTTGCTGCCACATGACAATCATCGTTTCTAGTAACTTTAACTACACCTAAATGAAGAGAGATATACATACCAGGGATGAAGAGAACACGATTAGCAATTCAACGTTACAGAAAAGGTTTGTTTGCTGCAACATGACAGTCATTGTTTGTAGTAACTTTAACTACATCTGAATGAAGAGAGATATACATACAAGGGATGAAGAGAACACGATTAGCAATTCAACGTTACAGGAAAGGTTTGTTTGCTGCAACATGACAATCATCGTTTCTAGTAACTTTAACTACATCTGAATGAAGAGAGATATACATACAAGGGATGAAGAGAACACGATTAGCAATTCAACGTTACAGGAAAGGTTTGTTTGCTGCAACATGACAGTCATTGTTTGTAGCAACTTTAACTACATCTGAATGAAGAGAGATATACATACAAGGGATGAAGAGAACACGATTAGCAATTCAACGTTACAGGAAAGGTTTGTTTGCTGGTTCATGACAATCATCATTTCTAGTAACTTTAACTACATCTGAATGAAGAGAGATATACATACAAGTGATGAAGAGAACACGATTAGCAATTCAACGTTACAGGAAAGCTTTGTTTGCTGCCACATGACAATCATCGTTTCTAGTAACTTTAACTACATCTAAATGAAGAGAGATATACATACAAGGGATGAAGAGAACACGATTAGCAATTCAACGTTACAGGAAAGGTTTGTCTGCTGCAACATGACAGTCATCCTTTGTAGAAACTTTAACTACATCTGAATGAAGTGAGATATACATACAAGGGATGAAGAGTACACGATTAGCTGTTCAACGTCACAGGAAAGGTTTGTTTGCTGCAACATGACAATCATCGTTTCTAGTAACTTTAACTACATCTGAATGAAGAGAGATATACATACAAGGGATGAAGAGAACACGATTAGGAATTAAACATTACAGGAAAGGTTTGTTTGCTGCAACATGACAGTCATCGTTTGTAGTAACTTTAACTACATCTGAATGAAGAGAGATATACATACAAGGGATGAAGAGAACACGATTAGCAAATAAACATTACAGGAAAGGTTTGTTTGCTGCCACATGACAGTCATCGTTTGTAGAAACTTTAACTACATCTGAATGAAGAGAGATATACATACAAGGGATGAAGAGTACACGATTAGCAATTCAACGTTACAGCAAAGGTTTGTTTGCTGCAACATGACAGTCATCGTTTCTAGTAACTTTAACTACATCTGAATTAAGAGAGATATACATACAAGGGATGAAGAGAACACGATTAGCAATTCAACGTTACAGGGAAAGGTTAGTTTGCTTTTCAACACGGACATCATCGTTTCTAGTAACTTTAACTACATCTGAATGAAGAGAGATATCCATACAAGGGATGAAGAGAACACGATTAGCAATTCAATGTTACAGGAAAGGTTTGTTTGCTGCAACATGACAGTCATCGTTTGTAGAAACTTTAACTACATCTGAATGAAGAGAGATATACATACAAGGGATGAAGAGAACACGATTAGCAATTCAACGTTACAGGAAAGGTTTGTTTGCTGCAACATGACAGTCATCGTTTGTAGAAACTTTAACTACATCTGAATGAAGAGAGATATACATACAAGGGATGAAGAGTACACGATAAGCAATTCAACGTTACAGGAAAGGTTTGTTTGCTGCAACATGACAATCATCGTTTCTAGTAACTTTAACTACATCTGAATGAAGAGAGATATACATACAAGGGATGAAGAGTACACGATTAGCTATTCAACGTCACAGGAAACGTTTGTTTGCTGCAACATGACAATCATCGTTTCTAGTAACTTTAACTACATCTGAATGAAGGGAGATATACATACAAGGGATGAAGAGAACACGATTAGCAATTCAACGTTACAGGAAAGGTTTGTTTGCTGCAACACGGCCATCATCGTTTCTACTAACTTTAACTACATCTGAATGAAGAGAGATATACATACCAGGGATGAAGAGAACACGATTAGCAATTCAACGTTACAGGAAAGGTTTGTTTGCTGCAACATGACAGTCATTGTTTGTAGTAACTTTAACTACATCTGCATGAAGAGAGATATACATACAAGGGATGAAGAGAACACGATTAGCAATTCAACGTTACAGGAAAGGTTTGTTTGCTGGCTCATGACAATCATCATTTCTAGTAACTTTAACTACATCTGAATGAAGAGAGATATACATACAAGGGATGAAGAGAACACGATTAGCAATTCAACGTTACAGGAAAGGTTTGTTTGCTGCCACATGACAATCATCGTTTCTAGTAACTTTAACTACATCTAAATGAAGAGAGATATACATACAAGGGATGAAGAGAACACGATTAGCAATTCAACGTTACAGGAAAGGTTTGTCTGCTGCAACATGACAGTCATCCTTTGTAGAAACTTTAACTACATCTGAATGAAGAGAGATATACATACAAGGGATGAAGATAACACGATTAGCAATACAATGTTACAGGAAAGGTTTGTTTGCAGCCACATGACAATCATCATTTCTAGTAACTTTAACTACATCTGAATGAAGAGAGATATACATACAAGGGATGAAGAGTACACGATTAGCAATTCAACGTTACAGGAAAGCTTTGTTTGCTGCCACATGACAATCATCGTTTCTAGTAACTTTAACTACACCTAAATGAAGAGAGATATACATACCAGGGATGAAGAGAACACGATTAGCAATTCAACGTTACAGGAAAGGTTTGTTTGCTGCAACATGACAGTCATTGTTTGTAGTAACTTTAACTACATCTGAATGAAGAGAGATATACATACAAGGGATGAAGAGAACACGATTAGCAATTCAACGTTACAGGAGAGGTTTGTTTGCTGGCTCATGACAATCATCATTTCTAGTAACTTTAACTACATCTGAATGAAGAGAGATATACATACAAGGGATGAAGAGAACACGATTAGCAAATAAACATTACAGGAAAGGTTTGTTTGCTGCCACATGACAGTCATCGTTTGTAGAAACTTTAACTACATCTGAATTAAGAGAGATATACATACAAGGGATGAAGAGAACACGATTAGCAATTCAACGTTACAGCAAAGGTTTGTTTGCTGCAACATGACAGTCATCGTTTCTAGTAACTTTAACTACATCTGAATTAA
This sequence comes from Rhineura floridana, assembly GCF_030035675.1. NCBI lineage: Eukaryota > Metazoa > Chordata > Lepidosauria > Squamata > Rhineuridae > Rhineura > Rhineura floridana. The sequence goes on from NC_084494.1 coordinate 84,485, forward strand.
GAGAGATATACATACAAGGGATGAAGAGAACACGATTAGCAATTCAACGTTACAGGGAAAGGTTAGTTTGCTTTTCAACACGGACATCATCGTTTCTAGTAACTTTAACTACATCTGAATGAAGAGAGATATCCATACAAGGGATGAAGAGAACACGATTAGCAATTCAACGTTACAGGAAAGGTTTGTTTGCTGCAACATGACAGTCATCGTTTGTAGAAACTTTAACTACATCTGAATGAAGAGAGATATACATACAAGGGATGAAGAGAACACGATTAGCAATTCAACGTTACAGGAAAGGTTTGTTTGCTGCAACATGACAGTCATCGTTTGTAGAAACTTTAACTACATCTGAATGAAGAGAGATATACATACAAGGGATGAAGAGTACACGATTAGCAATTCAACGTTACAGGAAAGGTTTGTTTGCTGCAACATGACAATCATCGTTTCTAGTAACTTTAACTACATCTGAATGAAGAGAGATATACATACAAGGGATGAAGAGTACACGATTAGCTATTCAACGTCACAGGAAACGTTTGTTTGCTGCAACATGACAATCATCGTTTCTAGTAACTTTAACTACATCTGAATGAAGGGAGATATACATACAAGGGATGAAGAGAACACGATTAGCAATTCAACGTTACAGGAAAGGTTTGTTTGCTGCAACACGGCCATCATCGTTTCTACTAACTTTAACTACATCTGAATGAAGAGAGATATACATACCAGGGATGAAGAGAACACGATTAGCAATTCAACGTTACAGGAAAGGTTTGTTTGCTGCAACATGACAGTCATTGTTTGTAGTAACTTTAACTACATCTGCATGAAGAGAGATATACATACAAGGAATGAAGAGAACACGATTAGCAATTCAACGTTACAGGAAAGGTTTGTTTGCTGGCTCATGACAATCATCATTTCTAGTAAGTTTAACTACATCTGAATGAAGAGAGATATACATACAAGGGATGAAGAGAACACGATTAGCAATTCAACGTTACAGGAAAGGTTTGTTTGCTGCCACATGACAATCATCGTTTCTAGTAACTTTAACTACATCTAAATGAAGAGAGATATACATACAAGGGATGAAGAGAACACGATTAGCAATTCAACGTTACAGGAAAGGTTTGTCTGCTGCAACATGACAGTCATCCTTTGTAGAAACTTTAACTACATCTGAATGAAGAGAGATATACATACAAGGGATGAAGATAACACGATTAGCAATACAATGTTACAGGAAAGGTTTGTTTGCAGCCACATGACAATCATCATTTCTAGTAACTTTAACTACATCTGAATGAAGGGAGATATACATACAAGGGATGAAGAGAACACGATTAGCAATTCAACGTTACAGGAAAGCTTTGTTTGCTGCCACATGACAATCATCGTTTCTAGTAACTTTAACTACACCTAAATGAAGAGAGATATACATACCAGGGATGAAGAGAACACGATTAGCAATTCAACGTTACAGGAAAGGTTTGTTTGCTGCAACATGACAGTCATTGTTTGTAGTAACTTTAACTACATCTGAATGAAGAGAGATATACATACAAGGGATGAAGAGAACACGATTAGCAATTCAACGTTACAGGAAAGGTTTGTTTGCTGGCTCATGACAATCATCATTTCTAGTAACTTTAACTACATCTGAATGAAGAGAGATATACATACAAGGGATGAAGAGAACACGATTAGCAATTCAACGTTACAGGAAAGCTTTGTTTGCTGCCACATGACAATCATCGTTTCTAGTAACTTTAACTACATCTAAATGAAGAGAGATATACATACAAGGGATGAAGAGAACACGATTAGCAATTCAACGTTACAGGAAAGGTTTGTTTGCTGCAACATGACAGTCATCATTTGTAGTAACTTTAACTACATCTGAATGAAGAGAGATATACATACAAGGGATGAAGAGAACACGATTAGCAATTCAACGTTACAGGAAAGGTTTGTTTGCTGGCTCATGACAATCATCATTTCTAGTAACTTTAACTACATCTGAATGAAGAGAGATATACATACAAGGGATGAAGAGAACACGATTAGCAATTCAACGTTACAGGAAAGGTTTGTTTGCTGCAACATGACAATCATCGTTTCTAGTAACTTTAACTACATCTGAATGAAGAGAGATATACATACAAGGGATGAAGAGAACACGATTAGCAATTCAACGTTACAGGAAAGGTTTGTTTGCTGCAACACGGCCATCATCGTTTCTACTAACTTTAACTACATCTGAATGAAGAGAGATATACATACCAGGGATGAAGAGAACACGATTAGCAATTCAACGTTACAGGAAAGGTTTGTTTGCTGCAACATGACAGTCATTGTTTGTAGCAACTTTAACTACATCTGAATGAAGAGAGATATACATACAAGGGATGAAGAGAACACGATTAGCAATTCAACGTTACAGGAAAGGTTTGTTTGCTGGTTCATGACAATCATCATTTCTAGTAACTTTAACTACATCTGAATGAAGAGAGATATACATACAAGTGATGAAGAGAACACGATTAGCAATTCAACGTTACAGGAAAGCTTTGTTTGCTGCCACATGACAATCATCGTTTCTAGTAACTTTAACTACATCTAAATGAAGAGAGATATACATACAAGGGATGAAGAGAACACGATTAGCAATTCAACGTTACAGGAAAGGTTTGTCTGCTGCAACATGACAGTCATCCTTTGTAGAAACTTTAACTACATCTGAATGAAGTGAGATATACATACAAGGGATGAAGAGTACACGATTAGCTGTTCAACGTCACAGGAAAGGTTTGTTTGCTGCAACATGACAATCATCGTTTCTAGTAACTGTAACTACATCTGAATGAAGAGAGATATACATACAAGGGATGAAGAGAACACGATTAGGAATTAAACATTACAGGAAAGGTTTGTTTGCTGCAACATGACAGTCATCGTTTGTAGTAACTTTAACTACATCTGAATGAAGAGAGATATACATACAAGGGATGAAGAGAACACGATTAGCAAATAAACATTACAGGAAAGGTTTGTTTGCTGCCACATGACAGTCATCGTTTGTAGAAACTTTAACTACATCTGAATGAAGAGAGATATACATACAAGGGATGAAGAGTACACGATTAGCAATTCAACGTTACAGCAAAGGTTTGTTTGCTGCAACATGACAGTCATCGTTTCTAGTAACTTTAACTACATCTGAATTAAGAGAGATATACATACAAGGGATGAAGAGAACACGATTAGCAATTCAACGTTACAGGGAAAGGTTAGTTTGCTTTTCAACACGGACATCATCGTTTCTAGTAACTTTAACTACATCTGAATGAAGAGAGATATCCATACAAGGGATGAAGAGAACACGATTAGCAATTCAATGTTACAGGAAAGGTTTGTTTGCTGCAACATGACAGTCATCGTTTGTAGTAACTTTAACTACATCTGAATGAAGAGAGATATACATACAAGGGATGAAGAGAACACGATTAGCAAATAAACATTACAGGAAAGGTTTGTTTGCTGCAACATGACAATCATCGTTTCTAGTAACTGTAACTACATCTGAATGAAGAGAGATATACATACAAGGGATGAAGAGAACACGATTAGGAATTAAACATTACAGGAAAGGTTTGTTTGCTGCAACATGACAGTCATCGTTTGTAGTAACTTTAACTACATCTGAATGAAGAGAGATATACATACAAGGGATGAAGAGAACACGATTAGCAAATAAACATTACAGGAAAGGTTTGTTTGCTGCCACATGACAGTCATCGTTTGTAGAAACTTTAACTACATCTGAATGAAGAGAGATATACATACAAGGGATGAAGAGTACACGATTAGCAATTCAACGTTACAGCAAAGGTTTGTTTGCTGCAACATGACAGTCATCGTTTCTAGTAACTTTAACTACATCTGAATTAAGAGAGATATACATACAAGGGATGAAGAGAACACGATTAGCAATTCAACGTTACAGGGAAAGGTTAGTTTGCTTTTCAACACGGACATCATCGTTTCTAGTAACTTTAACTACATCTGAATGAAGAGAGATATCCATACAAGGGATGAAGAGAACACGATTAGCAATTCAATGTTACAGGAAAGGTTTGTTTGCTGCAACATGACAGTCATCGTTTGTAGAAACTTTAACTACATCTGAATGAAGAGAGATATACATACAAGGGATGAAGAGAACACGATTAGCAATTCAACGTTACAGGAAAGGTTTGTTTGCTGCAACATGACAGTCATCGTTTGTAGAAACTTTAACTACATCTGAATAAAGACAGATATACATACAAGGGATGAAGAGTACACGATTAGCAATTCAACGTTACAGGAAAGGTTTGTTTGCTGCAACATGACAGTCATTGTTTGTAGCAACTTTAACTACATCTGAATGAAGAGAGATATACATACAAGGGATGAAGAGAACACGATTAGCAATTCAACGTTACAGGAAAGGTTTGTTTGCTGGTTCATGACAATCATCATTTCTAGTAACTTTAACTACATCTGAATGAAGAGAGATATACATACAAGTGATGAAGAGAACACGATTAGCAATTCAACGTTACAGGAAAGCTTTGTTTGCTGCCACATGACAATCATCGTTTCTAGTAACTTTAACTACATCTAAATGAAGAGAGATATACATACAAGGGATGAAGAGAACACGATTAGCAATTCAACGTTACAGGAAAGGTTTGTCTGCTGCAACATGACAGTCATCCTTTGTAGAAACTTTAACTACATCTGAATGAAGTGAGATATACATACAAGGGATGAAGAGTACACGATTAGCTGTTCAACGTCACAGGAAAGGTTTGTTTGCTGCAACATGACAATCATCGTTTCTAGTAACTGTAACTACATCTGAATGAAGAGAGATATACATACAAGGGATGAAGAGAACACGATTAGGAATTAAACATTACAGGAAAGGTTTGTTTGCTGCAACATGACAGTCATCGTTTGTAGTAACTTTAACTACATCTGAATGAAGAGAGATATACATACAAGGGATGAAGAGAACACGATTAGCAAATAAACATTACAGGAAAGGTTTGTTTGCTGCAACATGACAGTCATCGTTTGTAGAAACTTTAACTACATCTGAATGAATAGAGATATACATACAAGGGATGAAGAGTACACGATTAGCAATTCAACGTTACAGCAAAGGTTTGTTTGCTGCAACATGACAGTCATCGTTTCTAGTAACTTTAACTACATCTGAATGAAGAGAGATATACATACAAGGGATGAAGAGAACACGATTAGCAATTCAACGTTACAGGGAAAGGTTAGTTTGCTTTTCAACACGGACATCATCGTTTCTAGTAACTTTAACTACATCTGAATGAAGAGAGATATCCATACAAGGGATGAAGAGAACACGATTAGCAATTCAATGTTACAGGAAAGGTTTGTTTGCTGCAACATGACAGTCATCGTTTGTAGAAACTTTAACTACATCTGAATGAAGAGAGATATACATACAAGGGATGAAGAGAACACGATTAGCAATTCAACGTTACAGGAAAGGTTTGTTTGCTGCAACATGACAGTCATCGTTTGTAGAAACTTTAACTACATCTGAATGAAGACAGATATACATACAAGGGATGAAGAGTACACGATTAGCAATTCAACGTTACAGGAAAGGTTTGTTTGCTGCAACATGACAATCATCGTTACTAGTAACTTTAACTACATCTGAATGAAGAGAGATATACATACAAGGGATGAAGAGTACACGATTAGCTATTCAACGTCACAGGAAACGTTTGTTTGCTGCAACATGACAATCATCGTTTCTAGTAACTTTAACTACATCTGAATGAAGGGAGATATACATACAAGGGATGAAGAGAACACGATTAGCAATTCAACGTTACAGGAAAGGTTTGTTTGCTGCAACACGGCCATCATCGTTTCTACTAACTTTAACTACATCTGAATGAAGAGAGATATACATACCAGGGATGAAGAGAACACGATTAGCAATTCAACGTTACAGGAAAGGTTTGTTTGCTGCAACATGACAGTCATTGTTTGTAGTAACTTTAACTACATCTGCATGAAGAGAGATATACATACAAGGGATGAAGAGAACACGATTAGCAATTCAACGTTACAGGAAAGGTTTGTTTGCTGGCTCATGACAATCATCATTTCTAGTAACTTTAACTACATCTGAATGAAGAGAGATATACATACAAGGGATGAAGAGAACACGATTAGCAATTCAACGTTACAGGAAAGGTTTGTTTGCTGCCACATGACAATCATCGTTTCTAGTAACTTTAACTACATCTAAATGAAGAGAGATATACATACAAGGGATGAAGAGAACACGATTAGCAATTCAACGTTACAGGAAAGGTTTGTCTGCTGCAACATGACAGTCATCCTTTGTAGAAACTTTAACTACATCTGAATGAAGAGAGATATACATACAAGGGATGAAGATAACACCATTAGCAATACAATGTTACAGGAAAGGTTTGTTTGCAGCCACATGACAATCATCATTTCTAGTAACTTTAACTACATCTGAATGAAGAGAGATATACATACAAGGGATGAAGAGTACACGATTAGCAATTCAACGTTACAGGAAAGCTTTGTTTGCTGCCACATGACAATCATCGTTTCTAGTAACTTTAACTACACCTAAATGAAGAGAGATATACATACCAGGGATGAAGAGAACACGATTAGCAATTCAACGTTACAGGAAAGATTTGTTTGCTGCAACATGACAGTCATTGTTTGTAGTAACTTTAACTACATCTGAATGAAGAGAGATATACATACAAGGGATGAAGAGAACACGATTAGCAATTCAACGTTACAGGAGAGGTTTGTTTGCTGGCTCATGACAATCATCATTTCTAGTAACTTTAACTACATCTGAATGAAGAGAGATATACATACAAGGGATGAAGAGAACACGATTAGCAAATAAACATTACAGGAAAGGTTTGTTTGCTGCCACATGACAGTCATCGTTTGTAGAAACTTTAACTACATCTGAATGAAGAGAGATATACATACAAGGGATGAAGAGTACACGATTAGCAATTCAACGTTACAGCAAAGGTTTGTTTGCTGCAACATGACAGTCATCGTTTCTAGTAACTTTAACTACATCTGAATTAAGAGAGATATACATACAAGGGATGAAGAGAACACGATTAGCAATTCAACGTTACAGGGAAAGGTTAGTTTGCTTTTCAACACGGACATCATCGTTTCTAGTAACTTTAACTACATCTCAATGAAGAGAGATATAAATACCAGGGATGAAGAGAACACGATTAGCAATTCAACGTTACAGGAAAGGTTTGTTTGCTGCAACATGACAGTCATTGTTTGTAGTAACTTTAACTACATCTGCATGAAGAGAGATATACATACAAGGGATGAAGAGAACACGATTAGCAATTCAACGTTACAGGAAAGGTTTGTTTGCTGGCTCATGACAATCATCATTTCTAGTAACTTTAACTACATCTGAATGAAGAGAGATATACATACAAGGGATGAAGAGAACACGATTAGCAATTCAACGTTACAGGAAAGGTTTGTTTGCTGCCACATGACAATCATCGTTTCTAGTAACTTTAACTACATCTAAATGAAGAGAGATATACATACAAGGGATGAAGAGAACACGATTAGCAATTCAACGTTACAGGAAAGGTTTGTCTGCTGCAACATGACAGTCATCCTTTGTAGAAACTTTAACTACATCTGAATGAAGAGAGATATACATACAAGGGATGAAGATAACACGATTAGCAATACAATGTTACAGGAAAGGTTTGTTTGCAGCCACATGACAATCATCATTTCTAGTAACTTTAACTACATCTGAATGAAGAGAGATATACATACAAGGGATGAAGAGTACACGATTAGCAATTCAACGTTACAGGAAAGCTTTGTTTGCTGCTACATGACAATCATCGTTTCTAGTAACTTTAACTACACCTAAATGAAGAGAGATATACATACAAGGGATGAAGAGAACACGATTAGCAATTCAACGTTACAGGAAAGGTTTGTTTGCTGCAACATGACAGTCATCATTTGTAGTAACTTTAACTACATCTGAATGAAGAGAGATATACATACAAGGGATGAAGAGAACACGATTAGCAATTCAACGTTACAGGAAAGGTTTGTTTGCTGGCTCATGACAATCATCATTTCTAGTAACTTTAACTACATCTGAATGAAGAGACATATACATAGAAGGGATGAAGAGTACACGATTAGCAATTCAACGTTACAGGAAAGGTTTGTTTGCTGCAACACGGCCATCATCGTTTCTACTAACTTTAACTACATCTGAATGAAGAGAGATATACATACCAGGGATGAAGAGAACACGATTAGCAATTCAACGTTACAGGAAAGGTTTGTTTGCTGCAACATGACAGTCATCGTTTGTAGTAACTTTAACTACATCTGAATGAAGAGAGATATACATACAAGGGATGAAGAGAACACGATTAGCAATTCAACGTTACAGGAAAGGTTTGTTTGCTGCCACATGACAATCATCGTTTCTAGTAACTTTAACTACATCTAAATGAAGAGAGATATACATACAAGGGATGAAGAGAACACGATTAGCAATTCAACGTTACAGGAAAGGTTTGTTTGCTGCAACATGACAGTCATCGTTTGTAGAAACTTTAACTACATCTGAATGAAGAGAGATATACATACAAGGGATGAAGAGAACACGATTAGCAATTCAATGTTACAGGAAAGGTTTGTTTGCTGCCACATGACAATCATCATTTGTAGTAACTTTAACTACATCTGAATGAAGAGAGATATCCATACAATGGATGAAGAGTACACGATTAGCAATTCAACGTTACAGGAAAGGTTTGTTTGCTGCAACATGACAATCATCGTTTCTAGTAACTTTAACTACATCTGAATGAAGAGAGATGTACATACAAGGGATGAAGAGAACACGATTAGCAATTCAACGTTACAGGAAAGGTTTGTTTCCTGCAACATGACAGTCATCGTTTGTAGAAACTTTAACTACATCTGAATGAAGAGAGATATACATACAAGGGATGAAGAGAACACGATTAGCAATTCAACGTTACAGGAAAGGTGTGTTTGCTGCAACATGACAGTCATCGTTTGTAGAAACTTTAACTACATCTGAATGAAGAGAGATATACATACAAGGGATGAAGAATACACGATTAGCAATTCAACGTTACAGGAAAGGTTTGTTTGCTGCAACATGACAGTCATCGTTTGTAGAAACTTTAACTACATCTGAATGAAAAGAGATATATATACAAGGGATGAAGAGTACACGATTAGCAATTCAACGTTACAGGAAAGCTTTGTTTGCTGCCACATGACAATCATCGTTTCTAGTAACTTTAACTACACCTAAATGAAGAGAGATATACATACCAGGGATGAAGAGAACACGATTAGCAATTCAACGTTACAGGAAAGGTTTGTTTGCTGCAACATGACAGTCATTGTTTGTAGTAACTTTAACTACATCTGAATGAAGAGAGATATACATACAAGGGATGAAGAGAACACGATTAGCAATTCAACGTTACAGGAAAGGTTTGTTTGCTGCAACATGACAGTCATCATTTGTAGTAACTTTAACTACATCTGCATGAAGAGAGATATACATACAAGGGATGAAGAGAACACGATTAGCTGTTCAACGTCACAGGAAAGGTTTGTTTGCTGCAACATGACAATCATCGTTTCTAGTAACTGTAACTACATCTGAATGAAGAGAGATATACATACAAGGGATGAAGAGAACACGATTAGGAATTAAACATTACAGGAAAGGTTTGTTTGCTGCAACATGACAGTCATCGTTTGTAGTAACTTTAACTACATCTGAATGAAGAGAGATATACATACAAGGGATGAAGAGAACACGATTAGCAAATAAACATTACAGGAAAGGTTTGTTTGCTGCAACATGACAGTCATCGTTTGTAGAAACTTTAACTACATCTGAATGAATAGAGATATACATACAAGGGATGAAGAGTACACGATTAGCAATTCAACGTTACAGCAAAGGTTTGTTTGCTGCAACATGACAGTCATCGTTTCTAGTAACTTTAACTACATCTGAATTAAGAGAGATATACATACAAGGGATGAAGAGAACACGATTAGCAATTCAACGTTACAGGGAAAGGTTAGTTTGCTTTTCAACACGGACATCATCGTTTCTAGTAACTTTAACTACATCTGAATGAAGAGAGATATCCATACAAGGGATGAAGAGAACACGATTAGCAATTCAATGTTACAGGAAAGGTTTGTTTGCTGCAACATGACAGTCATCGTTTGTAGAAACTTTAACTACATCTGAATGAAGAGAGATATACATACAAGGGATGAAGAGAACACGATTAGCAATTCAACGTTACAGGAAAGGTTTGTTTGCTGCAACATGACAGTCATCGTTTGTAGAAACTTTAACTACATCTGAATGAAGACAGATATACATACAAGGGATGAAGAGTACACGATTAGCAATTCAACGTTACAGGAAAGGTTTGTTTGCTGCAACATGACAATCATCGTTTCTAGTAACTTTAACTACATCTGAATGAAGAGAGATATACATACAAGGGATGAAGAGTACACGATTAGCTATTCAACGTCACAGGAAACGTTTGTTTGCTGCAACATGACAATCATCGTTTCTAGTAACTTTAACTACATCTGAATGAAGGGAGATATACATACAAGGGATGAAGAGAACACGATTAGCAATTCAACGTTACAGGAAAGGTTTGTTTGCTGCAACACGGCCATCATCGTTTCTACTAACTTTAACTACATCTGAATGAAGAGAGATATACATACCAGGGATGAAGAGAACACGATTAGCAATTCAACGTTACAGGAAAGGTTTGTTTGCTGCAACATGACAGTCATTGTTTGTAGTAACTTTAACTACATCTGCATGAAGAGAGATATACATACAAGGGATGAAGAGAACACGATTAGCAATTCAACGTTACAGGAAAGGTTTGTTTGCTGGCTCATGACAATCATCATTTCTAGTAACTTTAACTACATCTGAATGAAGAGAGATATACATACAAGGGATGAAGAGAACACGATTAGCAATTCAACGTTACAGGAAAGGTTTGTTTGCTGCCACATGACAATCATCGTTTCTAGTAACTTTAACTACATCTAAATGAAGAGAGATATACATACAAGGGATGAAGAGAACACGATTAGCAATTCAACGTTACAGGAAAGGTTTGTCTGCTGCAACATGACAGTCATCCTTTGTAGAAACTTTAACTACATCTGAATGAAGAGAGATATACATACAAGGGATGAAGATAACACGATTAGCAATACAATGTTACAGGAAAGGTTTGTTTGCAGCCACATGACAATCATCATTTCTAGTAACTTTAACTACATCTGAATGAAGAGAGATATACATACAAGGGATGAAGAGTACACGATTAGCAATTCAACGTTACAGGAAAGCTTTGTTTGCTGCCACATGACAATCATCGTTTCTAGTAACTTTAACTACACCTAAATGAAGAGAGATATACATACCAGGGATGAAGAGAACACGATTAGCAATTCAACGTTACAGGAAAGGTTTGTTTGCTGCAACATGACAGTCATTGTTTGTAGTAACTTTAACTACATCTGAATGAAGAGAGATATACATACAAGGGATGAAGAGAACACGATTAGCAATTCAACGTTACAGGAGAGGTTTGTTTGCTGGCTCATGACAATCATCATTTCTAGTAACTTTAACTACATCTGAATGAAGAGAGATATACATACAAGGGATGAAGAGAACACGATTAGCAAATAAACATTACAGGAAAGGTTTGTTTGCTGCCACATGACAGTCATCGTTTGTAGAAACTTTAACTACATCTGAATGAAGAGAGATATACATACAAGGGATGAAGAGTACACGATTAGCAATTCAACGTTACAGCAAAGGTTTGTTTGCTGCAACATGACAGTCATCGTTTCTAGTAACTTTAACTACATCTGAATTAAGAGAGATATACATACAAGGGATGAAGAGAACACGATTAGCAATTCAACGTTACAGGGAAAGGTTAGTTTGCTTTTCAACACGGACATCATCGTTTCTAGTAACTTTAACTACATCTCAATGAAGAGAGATATAAATACCAGGGATGAAGAGAACACGATTAGCAATTCAACGTTACAGGAAAGGTTTGTTTGCTGCAACATGACAGTCATTGTTTGTAGTAACTTTAACTACATCTGCATGAAGAGAGATATACATACAAGGGATGAAGAGAACACGATTAGCAATTCAACGTTACAGGAAAGGTTTGTTTGCTGCCACATGACAATCATCGTTTCTAGTAACTTTAACTACATCTAAATGAAGAGAGATATACATACAAGGGATGAAGAGAACACGATTAGCAATTCAACGTTACAGGAAAGGTTTGTTTGCTGCAACATGACAGTCATCGTTTGTAGAAACTTTAACTACATCTGAATGAAGAGAGATATACATACAAGGGATGAAGAGAACACGATTAGCAATTCAATGTTACAGGAAAGGTTTGTTTGCTGCCACATGACAATCATCATTTGTAGTAACTTTAACTACATCTGAATGAAGAGAGATATCCATACAATGGATGAAGAGTACACGATTAGCAATTCAACGTTACAGGAAAGGTTTGTTTGCTGCAACATGACAATCATCGTTTCTAGTAACTTTAACTACATCTGAATGAAGAGAGATATACATACAAGGGATGAAGAGAACACGATTAGCAATTCAACGTTACAGGAAAGGTTTGTTTCCTGCAACATGACAGTCATCGTTTGTAGAAACTTTAACTACATCTGAATGAAGAGAGATATACATACAAGGGATGAAGAGAACACGATTAGCAATTCAACGTTACAGGAAAGGTTTGTTTGCTGCAACATGACAGTCATCGTTTGTAGAAACTTTAACTACATCTGAATGAAAAGAGATATACATACAAGGGATGAAGAGTACACGATTAGCAATTCAACGTTACAGCAAAGGTTTGTTTGCTGCAACATGACAGTCATCGTTTCTAGTAACTTTAACTACATCTGAATTAAGAGAGATATACATACAAGGGATGAAGAGAACACGATTAGCAATTCAACGTTACAGGGAAAGGTTAGTTTGCTTTTCAACACGGACATCATCGTTTCTAGTAACTTTAACTACATCTCAATGAAGAGAGATATAAATACCAGGGATGAAGAGAACACGATTAGCAATTCAACGTTACAGGAAAGGTTTGTTTGCTGCAACATGACAGTCATTGTTTGTAGTAACTTTAACTACATCTGCATGAAGAGAGATATACATACAAGGGATGAAGAGAACACGATTAGCAATTCAACGTTACAGGAAAGGTTTGTTTGCTGCAACATGACAGTCATCGTTTCTAGTAACTTTAACTACATCTGAATGAAGAGAGATATACATACAAGGGATGAAGAGAACACGATTAGCAATTCAACGTTACAGGGAAAGGTTAGTTTGCTTTTCAACACGGACATCATCGTTTCTAGTAACTTTAACTACATCTGAATGAAGAGAGATATCCATACAAGGGATGAAGAGAACACGATTAGCAATTCAATGTTACAGGAAAGGTTTGTTTGCTGCAACATGACAGTCATCGTTTGTAGAAACTTTAACTACATCTGAATGAAGAGAGATATACATACAAGGGATGAAGAGAACACGATTAGCAATTCAACGTTACAGGAAAGGTTTGTTTGCTGCAACATGACAGTCATCGTTTGTAGAAACTTTAACTACATCTGAATGAAGACAGATATACATACAAGGGATGAAGAGTACACGATTAGCAATTCAACGTTACAGGAAAGGTTTGTTTGCTGCAACATGACAATCATCGTTTCTAGTAACTTTAACTACATCTGAATGAAGAGAGATATACATACAAGGGATGAAGAGTACACGATTAGCTATTCAACGTCACAGGAAACGTTTGTTTGCTGCAACATGACAATCATCGTTTCTAGTAACTTTAACTACATCTGAATGAAGGGAGATATACATACAAGGGATGAAGAGAACACGATTAGCAATTCAACGTTACAGGAAAGGTTTGTTTGCTGCAACACGGCCATCATCGTTTCTACTAACTTTAACTACATCTGAATGAAGAGAGATATACATACCAGGGATGAAGAGAACACGATTAGCAATTCAACGTTACAGGAAAGGTTTGTTTGCTGCAACATGACAGTCATTGTTTGTAGTAACTTTAACTACATCTGCATGAAGAGAGATATACATACAAGGGATGAAGAGAACACGATTAGCAATTCAACGTTACAGGAAAGGTTTGTTTGCTGGCTCATGACAATCATCATTTCTAGTAACTTTAACTACATCTGAATGAAGAGAGATATACATACAAGGGATGAAGAGAACACGATTAGCAATTCAACGTTACAGGAAAGGTTTGTTTGCTGCCACATGACAATCATCGTTTCTAGTAACTTTAACTACATCTAAATGAAGAGAGATATACATACAAGGGATGAAGAGAACACGATTAGCAATTCAACGTTACAGGAAAGGTTTGTCTGCTGCAACATGACAGTCATCCTTTGTAGAAACTTTAACTACATCTGAATGAAGAGAGATATACATACAAGGGATGAAGATAACACCATTAGCAATACAATGTTACAGGAAAGGTTTGTTTGCAGCCACATGACAATCATCATTTCTAGTAACTTTAACTACATCTGAATGAAGAGAGATATACATACAAGGGATGAAGAGTACACGATTAGCAATTCAACGTTACAGGAAAGCTTTGTTTGCTGCCACATGACAATCATCGTTTCTAGTAACTTTAACTACACCTAAATGAAGAGAGATATACATACCAGGGATGAAGAGAACACGATTAGCAATTCAACGTTACAGGAAAGGTTTGTTTGCTGCAACATGACAGTCATTGTTTGTAGTAACTTTAACTACATCTGAATGAAGAGAGATATACATACAAGGGATGAAGAGAACACGATTAGCAATTCAACGTTACAGGAGAGGTTTGTTTGCTGGCTCATGACAATCATCATTTCTAGTAACTTTAACTACATCTGAATGAAGAGAGATATACATACAAGGGATGAAGAGAACACGATTAGCAAATAAACATTACAGGAAAGGTTTGTTTGCTGCCACATGACAGTCATCGTTTGTAGAAACTTTAACTACATCTGAATGAAGAGAGATATACATACAAGGGATGAAGAGTACACGATTAGCAATTCAACGTTACAGCAAAGGTTTGTTTGCTGCAACATGACAGTCATCGTTTCTAGTAACTTTAACTACATCTGAATTAAGAGAGATATACATACAAGGGATGAAGAGAACACGATTAGCAATTCAACGTTACAGGGAAAGGTTAGTTTGCTTTTCAACACGGACATCATCGTTTCTAGTAACTTTAACTACATCTCAATGAAGAGAGATATAAATACCAGGGATGAAGAGAACACGATTAGCAATTCAACGTTACAGGAAAGGTTTGTTTGCTGCAACATGACAGTCATTGTTTGTAGTAACTTTAACTACATCTGCATGAAGAGAGATATACATACAAGGGATGAAGAGAACACGATTAGCAATTCAACGTTACAGGAAAGGTTTGTTTGCTGGCTCATGACAATCATCATTTCTAGTAACTTTAACTACATCTGAATGAAGAGAGATATACATACAAGGGATGAAGAGAACACGATTAGCAATTCAACGTTACAGGAAAGGTTTGTTTGCTGCCACATGACAATCATCGTTTCTAGTAACTTTAACTACATCTAAATGAAGAGAGATATACATACAAGGGATGAAGAGAACACGATTAGCAATTCAACGTTACAGGAAAGGTTTGTCTGCTGCAACATGACAGTCATCCTTTGTAGAAACTTTAACTACATCTGAATGAAGAGAGATATACATACAAGGGATGAAGATAACACGATTAGCAATACAATGTTACAGGAAAGGTTTGTTTGCAGCCACATGACAATCATCATTTCTAGTAACTTTAACTACATCTGAATGAAGAGAGATATACATACAAGGGATGAAGAGTACACGATTAGCAATTCAACGTTACAGGAAAGCTTTGTTTGCTGCTACATGACAATCATCGTTTCTAGTAACTTTAACTACACCTAAATGAAGAGAGATATACATACAAGGGATGAAGAGAACACGATTAGCAATTCAACGTTACAGGAAAGGTTTGTTTGCTGCAACATGACAGTCATCATTTGTAGTAACTTTAACTACATCTGAATGAAGAGAGATATACATACAAGGGATGAAGAGAACACGATTAGCAATTCAACGTTACAGGAAAGGTTTGTTTGCTGGCTCATGACAATCATCATTTCTAGTAACTTTAACTACATCTGAATGAAGAGACATATACATAGAAGGGATGAAGAGTACACGATTAGCAATTCAACGTTACAGGAAAGGTTTGTTTGCTGCAACACGGCCATCATCGTTTCTACTAACTTTAACTACATCTGAATGAAGAGAGATATACATACCAGGGATGAAGAGAACACGATTAGCAATTCAACGTTACAGGAAAGGTTTGTTTGCTGCAACATGACAGTCATCGTTTGTAGTAACTTTAACTACATCTGAATGAAGAGAGATATACATACAAGGGATGAAGAGAACACGATTAGCAATTCAACGTTACAGGAAAGGTTTGTTTGCTGCCACATGACAATCATCGTTTCTAGTAACTTTAACTACATCTAAATGAAGAGAGATATACATACAAGGGATGAAGAGAACACGATTAGCAATTCAACGTTACAGGAAAGGTTTGTTTGCTGCAACATGACAGTCATCGTTTGTAGAAACTTTAACTACATCTGAATGAAGAGAGATATACATACAAGGGATGAAGAGAACACGATTAGCAATTCAATGTTACAGGAAAGGTTTGTTTGCTGCCACATGACAATCATCATTTGTAGTAACTTTAACTACATCTGAATGAAGAGAGATATCCATACAATGGATGAAGAGTACACGATTAGCAATTCAACGTTACAGGAAAGGTTTGTTTGCTGCAACATGACAATCATCGTTTCTAGTAACTTTAACTACATCTGAATGAAGAGAGATGTACATACAAGGGATGAAGAGAACACGATTAGCAATTCAACGTTACAGGAAAGGTTTGTTTCCTGCAACATGACAGTCATCGTTTGTAGAAACTTTAACTACATCTGAATGAAGAGAGATATACATACAAGGGATGAAGAGAACACGATTAGCAATTCAACGTTACAGGAAAGGTGTGTTTGCTGCAACATGACAGTCATCGTTTGTAGAAACTTTAACTACATCTGAATGAAGAGAGATATACATACAAGGGATGAAGAATACACGATTAGCAATTCAACGTTACAGGAAAGGTTTGTTTGCTGCAACATGACAGTCATCGTTTGTAGAAACTTTAACTACATCTGAATGAAAAGAGATATATATACAAGGGATGAAGAGTACACGATTAGCAATTCAACGTTACAGGAAAGCTTTGTTTGCTGCCACATGACAATCATCGTTTCTAGTAACTTTAACTACACCTAAATGAAGAGAGATATACATACCAGGGATGAAGAGAACACGATTAGCAATTCAACGTTACAGGAAAGGTTTGTTTGCTGCAACATGACAGTCATTGTTTGTAGTAACTTTAACTACATCTGAATGAAGAGAGATATACATACAAGGGATGAAGAGAACACGATTAGCAATTCAACGTTACAGGAAAGGTTTGTTTGCTGCAACATGACAGTCATCATTTGTAGTAACTTTAACTACATCTGCATGAAGAGAGATATACATACAAGGGATGAAGAGAACACGATTAGCTGTTCAACGTCACAGGAAAGGTTTGTTTGCTGCAACATGACAATCATCGTTTCTAGTAACTGTAACTACATCTGAATGAAGAGAGATATACATACAAGGGATGAAGAGAACACGATTAGGAATTAAACATTACAGGAAAGGTTTGTTTGCTGCAACATGACAGTCATCGTTTGTAGTAACTTTAACTACATCTGAATGAAGAGAGATATACATACAAGGGATGAAGAGAACACGATTAGCAAATAAACATTACAGGAAAGGTTTGTTTGCTGCAACATGACAGTCATCGTTTGTAGAAACTTTAACTACATCTGAATGAATAGAGATATACATACAAGGGATGAAGAGTACACGATTAGCAATTCAACGTTACAGCAAAGGTTTGTTTGCTGCAACATGACAGTCATCGTTTCTAGTAACTTTAACTACATCTGAATTAAGAGAGATATACATACAAGGGATGAAGAGAACACGATTAGCAATTCAACGTTACAGGGAAAGGTTAGTTTGCTTTTCAACACGGACATCATCGTTTCTAGTAACTTTAACTACATCTGAATGAAGAGAGATATCCATACAAGGGATGAAGAGAACACGATTAGCAATTCAATGTTACAGGAAAGGTTTGTTTGCTGCAACATGACAGTCATCGTTTGTAGAAACTTTAACTACATCTGAATGAAGAGAGATATACATACAAGGGATGAAGAGTACACGATTAGCAATTCAACGTTACAGGAAAGCTTTGTTTGCTGCCACATGACAATCATCGTTTCTAGTAACTTTAACTACACCTAAATGAAGAGAGATATACATACCAGGGATGAAGAGAACACGATTAGCAATTCAACGTTACAGGAAAGGTTTGTTTGCTGCAACATGACAGTCATTGTTTGTAGTAACTTTAACTACATCTGAATGAAGAGAGATATACATACAAGGGATGAAGAGAACACGATTAGCAATTCAACGTTACAGGAAAGGTTTGTTTGCTGCAACATGACAGTCATCATTTGTAGTAACTTTAACTACATCTGCATGAAGAGAGATATACATACAAGGGATGAAGAGAACACGATTAGCTGTTCAACGTCACAGGAAAGGTTTGTTTGCTGCAACATGACAATCATCGTTTCTAGTAACTGTAACTACATCTGAATGAAGAGAGATATACATACAAGGGATGAAGAGAACACGATTAGGAATTAAACATTACAGGAAAGGTTTGTTTGCTGCAACATGACAGTCATCGTTTGTAGTAACTTTAACTACATCTGAATGAAGAGAGATATACATACAAGGGATGAAGAGAACACGATTAGCAAATAAACATTACAGGAAAGGTTTGTTTGCTGCAACATGACAGTCATCGTTTGTAGAAACTTTAACTACATCTGAATGAATAGAGATATACATACAAGGGATGAAGAGTACACGATTAGCAATTCAACGTTACAGCAAAGGTTTGTTTGCTGCAACATGACAGTCATCGTTTCTAGTAACTTTAACTACATCTGAATTAAGAGAGATATACATACAAGGGATGAAGAGAACACGATTAGCAATTCAACGTTACAGGGAAAGGTTAGTTTGCTTTTCAACACGGACATCATCGTTTCTAGTAACTTTAACTACATCTGAATGAAGAGAGATATCCATACAAGGGATGAAGAGAACACGATTAGCAATTCAATGTTACAGGAAAGGTTTGTTTGCTGCAACATGACAGTCATCGTTTGTAGAAACTTTAACTACATCTGAATGAAGAGAGATATACATACAAGGGATGAAGAGAACACGATTAGCAATTCAACGTTACAGGAAAGGTTTGTTTGCTGCAACATGACAGTCATCGTTTGTAGAAACTTTAACTACATCTGAATGAAGACAGATATACATACAAGGGATGAAGAGTACACGATTAGCAATTCAACGTTACAGGAAAGGTTTGTTTGCTGCAACATGACAATCATCGTTTCTAGTAACTTTAACTACATCTGAATGAAGAGAGATATACATACAAGGGATGAAGAGTACACGATTAGCTATTCAACGTCACAGGAAACGTTTGTTTGCTGCAACATGACAATCATCGTTTCTAGTAACTTTAACTACATCTGAATGAAGGGAGATATACATACAAGGGATGAAGAGAACACGATTAGCAATTCAACGTTACAGGAAAGGTTTGTTTGCTGCAACACGGCCATCATCGTTTCTACTAACTTTAACTACATCTGAATGAAGAGAGATATACATACCAGGGATGAAGAGAACACGATTAGCAATTCAACGTTACAGGAAAGGTTTGTTTGCTGCAACATGACAGTCATTGTTTGTAGTAACTTTAACTACATCTGCATGAAGAGAGATATACATACAAGGGATGAAGAGAACACGATTAGCAATTCAACGTTACAGGAAAGGTTTGTTTGCTGGCTCATGACAATCATCATTTCTAGTAACTTTAACTACATCTGAATGAAGAGAGATATACATACAAGGGATGAAGAGAACACGATTAGCAATTCAACGTTACAGGAAAGGTTTGTTTGCTGCCACATGACAATCATCGTTTCTAGTAACTTTAACTACATCTAAATGAAGAGAGATATACATACAAGGGATGAAGAGAACACGATTAGCAATTCAACGTTACAGGAAAGGTTTGTCTGCTGCAACATGACAGTCATCCTTTGTAGAAACTTTAACTACATCTGAATGAAGAGAGATATACATACAAGGGATGAAGATAACACGATTAGCAATACAATGTTACAGGAAAGGTTTGTTTGCAGCCACATGACAATCATCATTTCTAGTAACTTTAACTACATCTGAATGAAGAGAGATATACATACAAGGGATGAAGAGTACACGATTAGCAATTCAACGTTACAGGAAAGCTTTGTTTGCTGCCACATGACAATCATCGTTTCTAGTAACTTTAACTACACCTAAATGAAGAGAGATATACATACCAGGGATGAAGAGAACACGATTAGCAATTCAACGTTACAGGAAAGGTTTGTTTGCTGCAACATGACAGTCATTGTTTGTAGTAACTTTAACTACATCTGAATGAAGAGAGATATACATACAAGGGATGAAGAGAACACGATTAGCAATTCAACGTTACAGGAGAGGTTTGTTTGCTGGCTCATGACAATCATCATTTCTAGTAACTTTAACTACATCTGAATGAAGAGAGATATACATACAAGGGATGAAGAGAACACGATTAGCAAATAAACATTACAGGAAAGGTTTGTTTGCTGCCACATGACAGTCATCGTTTGTAGAAACTTTAACTACATCTGAATGAAGAGAGATATACATACAAGGGATGAAGAGTACACGATTAGCAATTCAACGTTACAGCAAAGGTTTGTTTGCTGCAACATGACAGTCATCGTTTCTAGTAACTTTAACTACATCTGAATTAAGAGAGATATACATACAAGGGATGAAGAGAACACGATTAGCAATTCAACGTTACAGGGAAAGGTTAGTTTGCTTTTCAACACGGACATCATCGTTTCTAGTAACTTTAACTACATCTCAATGAAGAGAGATATAAATACCAGGGATGAAGAGAACACGATTAGCAATTCAACGTTACAGGAAAGGTTTGTTTGCTGCAACATGACAGTCATTGTTTGTAGTAACTTTAACTACATCTGCATGAAGAGAGATATACATACAAGGGATGAAGAGAACACGATTAGCAATTCAACGTTACAGGAAAGGTTTGTTTGCTGCCACATGACAATCATCGTTTCTAGTAACTTTAACTACATCTAAATGAAGAGAGATATACATACAAGGGATGAAGAGAACACGATTAGCAATTCAACGTTACAGGAAAGGTTTGTTTGCTGCAACATGACAGTCATCGTTTGTAGAAACTTTAACTACATCTGAATGAAGAGAGATATACATACAAGGGATGAAGAGAACACGATTAGCAATTCAATGTTACAGGAAAGGTTTGTTTGCTGCCACATGACAATCATCATTTGTAGTAACTTTAACTACATCTGAATGAAGAGAGATATCCATACAATGGATGAAGAGTACACGATTAGCAATTCAACGTTACAGGAAAGGTTTGTTTGCTGCAACATGACAATCATCGTTTCTAGTAACTTTAACTACATCTGAATGAAGAGAGATATACATACAAGGGATGAAGAGAACACGATTAGCAATTCAACGTTACAGGAAAGGTTTGTTTCCTGCAACATGACAGTCATCGTTTGTAGAAACTTTAACTACATCTGAATGAAGAGAGATATACATACAAGGGATGAAGAGAACACGATTAGCAATTCAACGTTACAGGAAAGGTTTGTTTGCTGCAACATGACAGTCATCGTTTGTAGAAACTTTAACTACATCTGAATGAAAAGAGATATACATACAAGGGATGAAGAGTACACGATTAGCAATTCAACGTTACAGCAAAGGTTTGTTTGCTGCAACATGACAGTCATCGTTTCTAGTAACTTTAACTACATCTGAATTAAGAGAGATATACATACAAGGGATGAAGAGAACACGATTAGCAATTCAACGTTACAGGGAAAGGTTAGTTTGCTTTTCAACACGGACATCATCGTTTCTAGTAACTTTAACTACATCTCAATGAAGAGAGATATAAATACCAGGGATGAAGAGAACACGATTAGCAATTCAACGTTACAGGAAAGGTTTGTTTGCTGCAACATGACAGTCATTGTTTGTAGTAACTTTAACTACATCTGCATGAAGAGAGATATACATACAAGGGATGAAGAGAACACGATTAGCAATTCAACGTTACAGGAAAGGTTTGTTTGCTGCCACATGACAATCATCGTTTCTAGTAACTTTAACTACATCTAAATGAAGAGAGATATACATACAAGGGATGAAGAGAACACGATTAGCAATTCAACGTTACAGGAAAGGTTTGTTTGCTGCAACATGACAGTCATCGTTTGTAGAAACTTTAACTACATCTGAATGAAGAGAGATATACATACAAGGGATGAAGAGAACACGATTAGCAATTCAATGTTACAGGAAAGGTTTGTTTGCTGCCACATGACAATCATCATTTGTAGTAACTTTAACTACATCTGAATGAAGAGAGATATCCATACAATGGATGAAGAGTACACGATTAGCAATTCAACGTTACAGGAAAGGTTTGTTTGCTGCAACATGACAATCATCGTTTCTAGTAACTTTAACTACATCTGAATGAAGAGAGATATACATACAAGGGATGAAGAGAACACGATTAGCAATTCAACGTTACAGGAAAGGTTTGTTTCCTGCAACATGACAGTCATCGTTTGTAGAAACTTTAACTACATCTGAATGAAGAGAGATATACATACAAGGGATGAAGAGAACACGATTAGCAATTCAACGTTACAGGAAAGGTGTGTTTGCTGCAACATGACAGTCATCGTTTGTAGAAACTTTAACTACATCTGAATGAAGAGAGATATACATACAAGGGATGAAGAATACACGATTAGCAATTCAACGTTACAGGAAAGGTTTGTTTGCTGCAACATGACAGTCATCGTTTGTAGAAACTTTAACTACATCTGAATGAAAAGAGATATATATACAAGGGATGAAGAGTACACGATTAGCAATTCAACGTTACAGGAAAGCTTTGTTTGCTGCCACATGACAATCATCGTTTCTAGTAACTTTAACTACACCTAAATGAAGAGAGATATACATACCAGGGATGAAGAGAACACGATTAGCAATTCAACGTTACAGGAAAGGTTTGTTTGCTGCAACATGACAGTCATTGTTTGTAGTAACTTTAACTACATCTGAATGAAGAGAGATATACATACAAGGGATGAAGAGAACACGATTAGCAATTCAACGTTACAGGAAAGGTTTGTTTGCTGCAACATGACAGTCATCATTTGTAGTAACTTTAACTACATCTGCATGAAGAGAGATATACATACAAGGGATGAAGAGAACACGATTAGCTGTTCAACGTCACAGGAAAGGTTTGTTTGCTGCAACATGACAATCATCGTTTCTAGTAACTGTAACTACATCTGAATGAAGCGAGATATACATACAAGGGATGAAGAGAACACGATTAGGAATTAAACATTACAGGAAAGGTTTGTTTGCTGCAACATGACAGTCATCGTTTGTAGTAACTTTAACTACATCTGAATGAAGAGAGATATACATACAAGGGATGAAGAGAACACGATTAGCAAATAAACATTACAGGAAAGGTTTGTTTGCTGCAACATGACAGTCATCGTTTGTAGAAACTTTAACTACATCTGAATGAATAGAGATATACATACAAGGGATGAAGAGTACACGATTAGCAATTCAACGTTACAGCAAAGGTTTGTTTGCTGCAACATGACAGTCATCGTTTCTAGTAACTTTAACTACATCTGAATTAAGAGAGATATACATACAAGGGATGAAGAGAACACGATTAGCAATTCAACGTTACAGGGAAAGGTTAGTTTGCTTTTCAACACGGACATCATCGTTTCTAGTAACTTTAACTACATCTGAATGAAGAGAGATATCCATACAAGGGATGAAGAGAACACGATTAGCAATTCAATGTTACAGGAAAGGTTTGTTTGCTGCAACATGACAGTCATCGTTTGTAGAAACTTTAACTACATCTGAATGAAGAGAGATATACATACAAGGGATGAAGAGAACACGATTAGCAATTCAACGTTACAGGAAAGGTTTGTTTGCTGCAACATGACAGTCATCGTTTGTAGAAACTTTAACTACATCTGAATGAAGACAGATATACATACAAGGGATGAAGAGTACACGATTAGCAATTCAACGTTACAGGAAAGGTTTGTTTGCTGCAACATGACAATCATCGTTTCTAGTAACTTTAACTACATCTGAATGAAGAGAGATATACATACAAGGGATGAAGAGTACACGATTAGCTATTCAACGTCACAGGAAACGTTTGTTTGCTGCAACATGACAATCATCGTTTCTAGTAACTTTAACTACATCTGAATGAAGGGAGATATACATACAAGGGATGAAGAGAACACGATTAGCAATTCAACGTTACAGGAAAGGTTTGTTTGCTGCAACACGGCCATCATCGTTTCTACTAACTTTAACTACATCTGAATGAAGAGAGATATACATACCAGGGATGAAGAGAACACGATTAGCAATTCAACGTTACAGGAAAGGTTTGTTTGCTGCAACATGACAGTCATTGTTTGTAGTAACTTTAACTACATCTGCATGAAGAGAGATATACATACAAGGGATGAAGAGAACACGATTAGCAATTCAACGTTACAGGAAAGGTTTGTTTGCTGGCTCATGACAATCATCATTTCTAGTAACTTTAACTACATCTGAATGAAGAGAGATATACATACAAGGGATGAAGAGAACACGATTAGCAATTCAACGTTACAGGAAAGGTTTGTTTGCTGCCACATGACAATCATCGTTTCTAGTAACTTTAACTACATCTAAATGAAGAGAGATATACATACAAGGGATGAAGAGAACACGATTAGCAATTCAACGTTACAGGAAAGGTTTGTCTGCTGCAACATGACAGTCATCCTTTGTAGAAACTTTAACTACATCTGAATGAAGAGAGATATACATACAAGGGATGAAGATAACACCATTAGCAATACAATGTTACAGGAAAGGTTTGTTTGCAGCCACATGACAATCATCATTTCTAGTAACTTTAACTACATCTGAATGAAGAGAGATATACATACAAGGGATGAAGAGTACACGATTAGCAATTCAACGTTACAGGAAAGCTTTGTTTGCTGCCACATGACAATCATCGTTTCTAGTAACTTTAACTACACCTAAATGAAGAGAGATATACATACCAGGGATGAAGAGAACACGATTAGCAATTCAACGTTACAGGAAAGGTTTGTTTGCTGCAACATGACAGTCATTGTTTGTAGTAACTTTAACTACATCTGAATGAAGAGAGATATACATACAAGGGATGAAGAGAACACGATTAGCAATTCAACGTTACAGGAGAGGTTTGTTTGCTGGCTCATGACAATCATCATTTCTAGTAACTTTAACTACATCTGAATGAAGAGAGATATACATACAAGGGATGAAGAGAACACGATTAGCAAATAAACATTACAGGAAAGGTTTGTTTGCTGCCACATGACAGTCATCGTTTGTAGAAACTTTAACTACATCTGAATGAAGAGAGATATACATACAAGGGATGAAGAGTACACGATTAGCAATTCAACGTTACAGCAAAGGTTTGTTTGCTGCAACATGACAGTCATCGTTTCTAGTAACTTTAACTACATCTGAATTAAGAGAGATATACATACAAGGGATGAAGAGAACACGATTAGCAATTCAACGTTACAGGGAAAGGTTAGTTTGCTTTTCAACACGGACATCATCGTTTCTAGTAACTTTAACTACATCTCAATGAAGAGAGATATAAATACCAGGGATGAAGAGAACACGATTAGCAATTCAACGTTACAGGAAAGGTTTGTTTGCTGCAACATGACAGTCATTGTTTGTAGTAACTTTAACTACATCTGCATGAAGAGAGATATACATACAAGGGATGAAGAGAACACGATTAGCAATTCAACGTTACAGGAAAGGTTTGTTTGCTGGCTCATGACAATCATCATTTCTAGTAACTTTAACTACATCTGAATGAAGAGAGATATACATACAAGGGATGAAGAGAACACGATTAGCAATTCAACGTTACAGGAAAGGTTTGTTTGCTGCCACATGACAATCATCGTTTCTAGTAACTTTAACTACATCTAAATGAAGAGAGATATACATACAAGGGATGAAGAGAACACGATTAGCAATTCAACGTTACAGGAAAGGTTTGTCTGCTGCAACATGACAGTCATCCTTTGTAGAAACTTTAACTACATCTGAATGAAGAGAGATATACATACAAGGGATGAAGATAACACGATTAGCAATACAATGTTACAGGAAAGGTTTGTTTGCAGCCACATGACAATCATCATTTCTAGTAACTTTAACTACATCTGAATGAAGAGAGATATACATACAAGGGATGAAGAGTACACGATTAGCAATTCAACGTTACAGGAAAGCTTTGTTTGCTGCTACATGACAATCATCGTTTCTAGTAACTTTAACTACACCTAAATGAAGAGAGATATACATACCAGGGATGAAGAGAACACGATTAGCAATTCAACGTTACAGGAAAGGTTTGTTTGCTGCAACATGACAGTCATTGTTTGTAGTAACTTTAACTACATCTGAATGAAGAGAGATATACATACAAGGGATGAAGAGAACACGATTAGCAATTCAACGTTACAGGAAAGGTTTGTTTGCTGGCTCATGACAATCATCATTTCTAGTAACTTTAACTACATCTGAATGAAGAGAGATATACATACAAGGGATGAAGAGAACACGATTAGCAATTCAACGTTACAGGAAAGCTTTGTTTGCTGCCACATGACAATCATCGTTTCTAGTAACTTTAACTACATCTAAATGAAGAGAGATATACATACAAGGGATGAAGAGAACACGATTAGCAATTCAACGTTACAGGAAAGGTTTGTTTGCTGCAACATGACAGTCATCATTTGTAGTAACTTTAACTACATCTGAATGAAGAGAGATATACATACAAGGGATGAAGAGAACACGATTAGCAATTCAACGTTACAGGAAAGGTTTGTTTGCTGGCTCATGACAATCATCATTTCTAGTAACTTTAACTACATCTGAATGAAGAGACATATACATAGAAGGGATGAAGAGTACACGATTAGCAATTCAACGTTACAGGAAAGGTTTGTTTGCTGCAACACGGCCATCATCGTTTCTACTAACTTTAACTACATCTGAATGAAGAGAGATATACATACCAGGGATGAAGAGAACACGATTAGCAATTCAACGTTACAGGAAAGGTTTGTTTGCTGCAACATGACAGTCATCGTTTGTAGTAACTTTAACTACATCTGAATGAAGAGAGATATACATACAAGGGATGAAGAGAACACGATTAGCAATTCAACGTTACAGGAAAGGTTTGTTTGCTGCCACATGACAATCATCGTTTCTAGTAACTTTAACTACATCTAAATGAAGAGAGATATACATACAAGGGATGAAGAGAACACGATTAGCAATTCAACGTTACAGGAAAGGTTTGTTTGCTGCAACATGACAGTCATCGTTTGTAGAAACTTTAACTACATCTGAATGAAGAGAGATATACATACAAGGGATGAAGAGAACACGATTAGCAATTCAATGTTACAGGAAAGGTTTGTTTGCTGCCACATGACAATCATCATTTGTAGTAACTTTAACTACATCTGAATGAAGAGAGATATCCATACAATGGATGAAGAGTACACGATTAGCAATTCAACGTTACAGGAAAGGTTTGTTTGCTGCAACATGACAATCATCGTTTCTAGTAACTTTAACTACATCTGAATGAAGAGAGATATACATACAAGGGATGAAGAGAACACGATTAGCAATTCAACGTTACAGGAAAGGTTTGTTTCCTGCAACATGACAGTCATCGTTTGTAGAAACTTTAACTACATCTGAATGAAGAGAGATATACATACAAGGGATGAAGAGAACACGATTAGCAATTCAACGTTACAGGAAAGGTGTGTTTGCTGCAACATGACAGTCATCGTTTGTAGAAACTTTAACTACATCTGAATGAAGAGAGATATACATACAAGGGATGAAGAATACACGATTAGCAATTCAACGTTACAGGAAAGGTTTGTTTGCTGCAACATGACAGTCATCGTTTGTAGAAACTTTAACTACATCTGAATGAAAAGAGATATATATACAAGGGATGAAGAGTACACGATTAGCAATTCAACGTTACAGGAAAGCTTTGTTTGCTGCCACATGACAATCATCGTTTCTAGTAACTTTAACTACACCTAAATGAAGAGAGATATACATACCAGGGATGAAGAGAACACGATTAGCAATTCAACGTTACAGGAAAGGTTTGTTTGCTGCAACATGACAGTCATTGTTTGTAGTAACTTTAACTACATCTGAATGAAGAGAGATATACATACAAGGGATGAAGAGAACACGATTAGCAATTCAACGTTACAGGAAAGGTTTGTTTGCTGCAACATGACAGTCATCATTTGTAGTAACTTTAACTACATCTGCATGAAGAGAGATATACATACAAGGGATGAAGAGAACACGATTAGCAATTCAACGTTACAGGGAAAGGTTAGTTTGCTTTTCAACACGGACATCATCGTTTCTAGTAACTTTAACTACATCTCAATGAAGAGAGATATCCATACAAGGGATGAAGAGAACACGATTAGCAATTCAACGTTACAGGAAAGGTTTGTTTGCTGCAACATGACAGTCATCGTTTGTAGAAACTTTAACTACATCTGAATGAAGAGAGATATACATACAAGGGATGAAGAGAACACGATTAGCAATTCAACGTTACAGGAAAGGTTTGTTTGCTGCAACATGACAGTCATCGTTTGTAGAAACTTTAACTACATCTGAATGAAGAGAGATATACATACAAGGGATGAAGAGTACACGATTAGCAATTCAACGTTACAGGAAAGGTTTGTTTGCTGCAACATGACAATCATCGTTTCTAGTAACTTTAACTACATCTGAATGAAGAGAGATATACATACAAGGGATGAAGAGTACACGATTAGCTATTCAACGTCACAGGAAACGTTTGTTTGCTGCAACATGACAATCATCGTTTCTAGTAACTTTAACTACATCTGAATGAAGGGAGATATACATACAAGGCATGAAGAGAACACGATTAGCAATTCAACGTTACAGGAAAGGTTTGTTTGCTGCAACACGGCCATCATCGTTTCTACTAACTTTAACTACATCTGAATGAAGAGAGATATACATACCAGGGATGAAGAGAACACGATTAGCAATTCAACGTTACAGGAAAGGTTTGTTTGCTGCAACATGACAGTCATTGTTTGTAGTAACTTTAACTACATCTGCATGAAGAGAGATATACATACAAGGGATGAAGAGAACACGATTAGCAATTCAACGTTACAGGAAAGGTTTGTTTGCTGGCTCATGACAATCATCATTTCTAGTAACTTTAACTACATCTGAATGAAGAGAGATATACATACAAGGGATGAAGAGAACACGATTAGCAATTCAACGTTACAGGAAAGGTTTGTTTGCTGCCACATGACAATCATCGTTTCTAGTAACTTTAACTACATCTAAATGAAGAGAGATATACATACAAGGGATGAAGAGAACACGATTAGCAATTCAACGTTACAGGAAAGGTTTGTCTGCTGCAACATGACAGTCATCCTTTGTAGAAACTTTAACTACATCTGAATGAAGAGAGATATACATACAAGGGATGAAGATAACACGATTAGCAATACAATGTTACAGGAAAGGTTTGTTTGCAGCCACATGACAATCATCATTTCTAGTAACTTTAACTACATCTGAATTTAGAGAGATATACATACAAGGGATGAAGAGTACACGATTAGCAATTCAACGTTACAGGAAAGCTTTGTTTGCTGCCACATGACAATCATCGTTTCTAGTAACTTTAACTACACCTAAATGAAGAGAGATATACATACCAGGGATGAAGAGAACACGATTAGCAATTCAACGTTACAGGAAAGGTTTGTTTGCTGCAACATGACAGTCATTGTTTGTAGTAACTTTAACTACATCTGAATGAAGAGAGATATACATACAAGGGATGAAGAGAACACGATTAGCAATTCAACGTTACAGGAAAGGTTTGTTTGCTGGCTCATGACAATCATCATTTCTAGTAACTTTAACTACATCTGAATGAAGAGAGATATACATACAAGGGATGAAGAGAACACGATTAGCAATTCAACGTTACAGGAAAGCTTTGTTTGCTGCCACATGACAATCATCGTTTCTAGTAACTTTAACTACATCTAAATGAAGAGAGATATACATACAAGGGATGAAGAGAACACGATTAGCAATTCAACGTTACAGGAAAGGTTTGTTTGCTGCAACATGACAGTCATCATTTGTAGTAACTTTAACTACATCTGAATGAAGAGAGATATACATACAAGGGATGAAGAGAACACGATTAGCAATTCAACGTTACAGGAAAGGTTTGTTTGCTGGCTCATGACAATCATCATTTCTAGTAACTTTAACTACATCTGAATGAAGAGACATATACATAGAAGGGATGAAGAGTACACGATTAGCAATTCAACGTTACAGGAAAGGTTTGTTTGCTGCAACACGGCCATCATCGTTTCTACTAACTTTAACTACATCTGAATGAAGAGAGATATACATACCAGGGATGAAGAGAACACGATTAGCAATTCAACGTTACAGGAAAGGTTTGTTTGCTGCAACATGACAGTCATCGTTTGTAGTAACTTTAACTACATCTGAATGAAGAGAGATATACATACAAGGGATGAAGAGAACACGATTAGCAATTCAACGTTACAGGAAAGGTTTGTTTGCTGCCACATGACAATCATCGTTTCTAGTAACTTTAACTACATCTAAATGAAGAGAGATATACATACAAGGGATGAAGAGAACACGATTAGCAATTCAACGTTACAGGAAAGGTTTGTTTGCTGCAACATGACAGTCATCGTTTGTAGAAACTTTAACTACATCTGAATGAAGAGAGATATACATACAAGGGATGAAGAGAACACGATTAGCAATTCAATGTTACAGGAAAGGTTTGTTTGCTGCCACATGACAATCATCATTTGTAGTAACTTTAACTACATCTGAATGAAGAGAGATATCCATACAATGGATGAAGAGTACACGATTAGCAATTCAACGTTACAGGAAAGGTTTGTTTGCTGCAACATGACAATCATCGTTTCTAGTAACTTTAACTACATCTGAATGAAGAGAGATATACATACAAGGGATGAAGAGAACACGATTAGCAATTCAACGTTACAGGAAAGGTTTGTTTCCTGCAACATGACAGTCATCGTTTGTAGAAACTTTAACTACATCTGAATGAAGAGAGATATACATACAAGGGATGAAGAGAACACGATTAGCAATTCAACGTTACAGGAAAGGTGTGTTTGCTGCAACATGACAGTCATCGTTTGTAGAAACTTTAACTACATCTGAATGAAGAGAGATATACATACAAGGGATGAAGAATACACGATTAGCAATTCAACGTTACAGGAAAGGTTTGTTTGCTGCAACATGACAGTCATCGTTTGTAGAAACTTTAACTACATCTGAATGAAAAGAGATATATATACAAGGGATGAAGAGTACACGATTAGCAATTCAACGTTACAGGAAAGCTTTGTTTGCTGCCACATGACAATCATCGTTTCTAGTAACTTTAACTACACCTAAATGAAGAGAGATATACATACCAGGGATGAAGAGAACACGATTAGCAATTCAACGTTACAGGAAAGGTTTGTTTGCTGCAACATGACAGTCATCATTTGTAGTAACTTTAACTACATCTGAATGAAGAGAGATATACATACAAGGGATGAAGAGAACACGATTAGCAATTCAACGTTACAGGAAAGGTTTGTTTGCTGGCTAATGACAATCATCATTTCTAGTAACTTTAACTACATCTAAATGAAGAGAGATATACATACAAGGGATGAAGTGAACACGATTAGCAATTCAACGTTACAGGAAAGGTTTGTTTGCTGCCACATGACAATCATCGTTTCTAGTAACTTTAACTACATCTAAATGAAGAGAGATATACATACAAGGGATGAAGAGAACACGATTAGCAATTCAACGTTACAGGAAAGGTTTGTCTGCTGCAACATGACAGTCATCCTTTGTAGAAACTTTAACTACATCTGAATGAAGAGAGATATACATACAAGGGATGAAGATAACACGATTAGCAATACAATGTTACAGGAAAGGTTTGTTTGCAGCCACATGACAATCATCATTTCTAGTAACTTTAACTACATCTGAATGAAGAGAGATATACATACAAGGGATGAAGAGTACACGATTAGCAATTCAACGTTACAGGAAAGGTTTGTTTGCTGCAACATGACAGTCATTGTTTGTAGTAACTTTAACTACATCTGAATGAAGAGAGATATACATACAAGGGATGAAGAGAACACGATTAGCAATTCAACGTTACAGGAAAGGTTTGTTTGCTGGCTCATGACAATCATCATTTCTAGTAACTTTAACTACATCTGAATGAAGAGAGATATACATACAAGGGATGAAGAGAACACGATTAGCAATTCAACGTTACAGGAAAGCTTTGTTTGCTGCCACATGACAATCATCGTTTCTAGTAACTTTAACTACATCTAAATGAAGAGAGATATACATACAAGGGATGAAGAGAACACGATTAGCAATTCAACGTTACAGGAAAGGTTTGTTTGCTGCAACATGACAGTCATCATTTCTAGTAACTTTAACTACATCTGAATGAAGAGAGATATACATACAAGGGATGAAGAGAACACGATTAGCAATTCAACGTTACAGGAAAGGTTTGTTTGCTGGCTCATGACAATCATCATTTCTAGTAACTTTAACTACATCTGAATGAAGAGAGATATACATACAAGGGATGAAGAGAACACGATTAGCAATTCAACGTTACAGGAAAGGTTTGTTTGCTGCAACATGACAATCATCGTTTCTAGTAACTTTAACTACATCTGAATGAAGAGAGATATACATACAAGGGATGAAGAGAACACGATTAGCAATTCAACGTTACAGGAAAGGTTTGTTTGCTGCAACACGGCCATCATCGTTTCTACTAACTTTAACTACATCTGAATGAAGAGAGATATACATACCAGGGATGAAGAGAACACGATTAGCAATTCAACGTTACAGGAAAGGTTTGTTTGCTGCAACATGACAGTCATTGTTTGTAGCAACTTTAACTACATCTGAATGAAGAGAGATATACATACAAGGGATGAAGAGAACACGATTAGCAATTCAACGTTACAGGAAAGGTTTGTTTGCTGGTTCATGACAATCATCATTTCTAGTAACTTTAACTACATCTGAATGAAGAGAGATATACATACAAGGGATGAAGAGAACACGATTAGCAATTCAACGTTACAGGAAAGCTTTGTTTGCTGCCACATGACAATCATCGTTTCTAGTAACTTTAACTACATCTAAATGAAGAGAGATATACATACAAGGGATGAAGAGAACACGATTAGCAATTCAACGTTACAGGAAAGGTTTGTCTGCTGCAACATGACAGTCATCCTTTGTAGAAACTTTAACTACATCTGAATGAAGTGAGATATACATACAAGGGATGAAGAGTACACGATTAGCTGTTCAACGTCACAGGAAAGGTTTGTTTGCTGCAACATGACAATCATCGTTTCTAGTAACTTTAACTACATCTGAATGAAGAGAGATATACATACAAGGGATGAAGAGAACACGATTAGGAATTAAACATTACAGGAAAGGTTTGTTTGCTGCAACATGACAGTCATCGTTTGTAGTAACTTTAACTACATCTGAATGAAGAGAGATATACATACAAGGGATGAAGAGAACACGATTAGCAAAAAAACATTACAGGAAAGGTTTGTTTGCTGCCACATGACAGTCATCGTTTGTAGAAACTTTAACTACATCTGAATGAAGAGAGATATACATACAAGGGATGAAGAGTACACGATTAGCAATTCAACGTTACAGCAAAGGTTTGTTTGCTGCAACATGACAGTCATCGTTTCTAGTAACTTTAACTACATCTGAATTAAGAGAGATATACATACAAGGGATGAAGAGAACACGATTAGCAATTCAACGTTACAGGGAAAGGTTAGTTTGCTTTTCAACACGGACATCATCGTTTCTAGTAACTTTAACTACATCTGAATGAAGAGAGATATCCATACAAGGGATGAAGAGAACACGATTAGCAATTCAATGTTACAGGAAAGGTTTGTTTGCTGCAACATGACAGTCATCGTTTGTAGAAACTTTAACTACATCTGAATGAAGAGAGATATACATACAAGGGATGAAGAGAACACGATTAGCAATTCAACGTTACAGGAAAGGTTTGTTTGCTGCAACATGACAGTCATCGTTTGTAGAAACTTTAACTACATCTGAATGAAGAGAGATATACATACAAGGGATGAAGAGTACACGATTAGCAATTCAACGTTACAGGAAAGGTTTGTTTGCTGCAACATGACAATCATCGTTTCTAGTAACTTTAACTACATCTGAATGAAGAGAGATATACATACAAGGGATGAAGAGTACACGATTAGCTATTCAACGTCACAGGAAACGTTTGTTTGCTGCAACATGACAATCATCGTTTCTAGTAACTTTAACTACATCTGAATGAAGGGAGATATACATACAAGGGATGAAGAGAACACGATTAGCAATTCAACGTTACAGGAAAGGTTTGTTTGCTGCAACACGGCCATCATCGTTTCTACTAACTTTAACTACATCTGAATGAAGAGAGATATACATACCAGGGATGAAGAGAACACGATTAGCAATTCAACGTTACAGGAAAGGTTTGTTTGCTGCAACATGACAGTCATTGTTTGTAGTAACTTTAACTACATCTGCATGAAGAGAGATATACATACAAGGGATGAAGAGAACACGATTAGCAATTCAACGTTACAGGAAAGGTTTGTTTGCTGGCTCATGACAATCATCATTTCTAGTAACTTTAACTACATCTGAATGAAGAGAGATATACATACAAGGGATGAAGAGAACACGATTAGCAATTCAACGTTACAGGAAAGGTTTGTTTGCTGCCACATGACAATCATCGTTTCTAGTAACTTTAACTACATCTAAATGAAGAGAGATATACATACAAGGGATGAAGAGAACACGATTAGCAATTCAACGTTACAGGAAAGGTTTGTCTGCTGCAACATGACAGTCATCCTTTGTAGAAACTTTAACTACATCTGAATGAAGAGAGATATACATACAAGGGATGAAGATAACACCATTAGCAATACAATGTTACAGGAAAGGTTTGTTTGCAGCCACATGACAATCATCATTTCTAGTAACTTTAACTACATCTGAATGAAGAGAGATATACATACAAGGGATGAAGAGTACACGATTAGCAATTCAACGTTACAGGAAAGCTTTGTTTGCTGCCACATGACAATCATCGTTTCTAGTAACTTTAACTACACCTAAATGAAGAGAGATATACATACCAGGGATGAAGAGAACACGATTAGCAATTCAACGTTACAGGAAAGGTTTGTTTGCTGCAACATGACAGTCATTGTTTGTAGTAACTTTAACTACATCTGAATGAAGAGAGATATACATACAAGGGATGAAGAGAACACGATTAGCAATTCAACGTTACAGGAGAGGTTTGTTTGCTGGCTCATGACAATCATCATTTCTAGTAACTTTAACTACATCTGAATGAAGAGAGATATACATACAAGGGATGAAGAGAACACGATTAGCAAATAAACATTACAGGAAAGGTTTGTTTGCTGCCACATGACAGTCATCGTTTGTAGAAACTTTAACTACATCTGAATGAAGAGAGATATACATACAAGGGATGAAGAGTACACGATTAGCAATTCAACGTTACAGCAAAGGTTTGTTTGCTGCAACATGACAGTCATCGTTTCTAGTAACTTTAACTACATCTGAATTAAGAGAGATATACATACAAGGGATGAAGAGAACACGATTAGCAATTCAACGTTACAGGGAAAGGTTAGTTTGCTTTTCAACACGGACATCATCGTTTCTAGTAACTTTAACTACATCTCAATGAAGAGAGATATCCATACAAGGGATGAAGAGAACACGATTAGCAATTCAACGTTACAGGAAAGGTTTGTTTGCTGCAACATGACAGTCATCGTTTGTAGAAACTTTAACTACATCTGAATGAAGAGAGATATACATACAAGGGATGAAGGGAACACGATTAGCAATTCAACGTTACAGGAAAGGTTTGTTTGCTGCAACATGACAGTCATCGTTTGTAGAAACTTTAACTACATCTGAATGAAGAGAGATATACATACAAGGGATGAAGAGTACACGATTAGCAATTCAACGTTACAGGAAAGGTTTGTTTGCTGCAACATGACAATCATCGTTTCTAGTAACTTTAACTACATCTGAATGAAGAGAGATATACATACAAGGGATGAAGAGTACACGATTAGCTATTCAACGTCACAGGAAACGTTTGTTTGCTGCAACATGACAATCATCGTTTCTAGTAACTTTAACTACATTTGAATGAAGGGAGATATACATACAAGGGATGAAGAGAACACGATTAGCAATTCAACGTTACAGGAAAGGTTTGTTTGCTGCAACACGGCCATCATCGTTTCTACTAACTTTAACTACATCTGAATGAAGAGAGATATACATACCAGGGATGAAGAGAACACGATTAGCAATTCAACGTTACAGGAAAGGTTTGTTTGCTGCAACATGACAGTCATTGTTTGTAGTAACTTTAACTACATCTGCATGAAGAGAGATATACATACAAGGGATGAAGAGAACACGATTAGCAATTCAACGTTACAGGAAAGGTTTGTTTGCTGGCTCATGACAATCATCATTTCTAGTAACTTTAACTACATCTGAATGAAGAGAGATATACATACAAGGGATGAAGAGAACACGATTAGCAATTCAACGTTACAGGAAAGGTTTGTTTGCTGCCACATGACAATCATCGTTTCTAGTAACTTTAACTACATCTAAATGAAGAGAGATATACATACAAGGGATGAAGAGAACACGATTAGCAATTCAACGTTACAGGAAAGGTTTGTCTGCTGCAACATGACAGTCATCCTTTGTAGAAACTTTAACTACATCTGAATGAAGAGAGATATACATACAAGGGATGAAGATAACACGATTAGCAATACAATGTTACAGGAAAGGTTTGTTTGCAGCCACATGACAATCATCATTTCTAGTAACTTTAACTACATCTGAATGAAGAGAGATATACATACAAGGGATGAAGAGTACACGATTAGCAATTCAACGTTACAGGAAAGCTTTGTTTGCTGCCACATGACAATCATCGTTTCTAGTAACTTTAACTACACCTAAATGAAGAGAGATATACATACCAGGGATGAAGAGAACACGATTAGCAATTCAACGTTACAGGAAAGGTTTGTTTGCTGCAACATGACAGTCATTGTTTGTAGTAACTTTAACTACATCTGAATGAAGAGAGATATACATACAAGGGATGAAGAGAACACGATTAGCAATTCAACGTTACAGGAGAGGTTTGTTTGCTGGCTCATGACAATCATCATTTCTAGTAACTTTAACTACATCTGAATGAAGAGAGATATACATACAAGGGATGAAGAGAACACGATTAGCAAATAAACATTACAGGAAAGGTTTGTTTGCTGCCACATGACAGTCATCGTTTGTAGAAACTTTAACTACATCTGAATGAAGAGAGATATGCATACAAGGGATGAAGAGTACACGATTAGCAATTCAACGTTACAGCAAAGGTTTGTTTGCTGCAACATGACAGTCATCGTTTCTAGTAACTTTAACTACATCTGAATTAAGAGAGATATACATACAAGGGATGAAGAGAACACGATTAGCAATTCAACGTTACAGGGAAAGGTTAGTTTGCTTTTCAACACGGACATCATCGTTTCTAGTAACTTTAACTACATCTCAATGAACAGAGATATCCATACAAGGGATGAAGAGAACACGATTAGCAATTCAACGTTACAGGAAAGGTTTGTTTGCTGCAACATGACAGTCATCGTTTGTAGAAACTTTAACTACATCTGAATGAAGAGAGATATACATACAAGGGATGAAGAGAACACGATTAGCAATTCAACGTTACAGGAAAGGTTTGTTTGCTGCAACATGACAGTCATCGTTTGTAGAAACTTTAACTACATCTGAATGAAGAGAGATATACATACAAGGGATGAAGAGTACACGATTAGCAATTCAACGTTACAGGAAAGGTTTGTTTGCTGCAACATGACAATCATCGTTTCTAGTAACTTTAACTACATCTGAATGAAGAGAGATATACATACAAGGGATGAAGAGTACACGATTAGCTATTCAACGTCACAGGAAACGTTTGTTTGCTGCAACATGACAATCATCGTTTCTAGTAACTTTAACTACATCTGAATGAAGGGAGATATACATACAAGGGATGAAGAGAACACAATTAGCAATTCAACGTTACAGGAAAGGTTTGTTTGCTGCAACACGGCCATCATCGTTTCTACTAACTTTAACTACATCTGAATGAAGAGAGATATACATACCAGGGATGAAGAGAACACGATTAGCAATTCAACGTTACAGGAAAGGTTTGTTTGCTGCAACATGACAGTCATTGTTTGTAGTAACTTTAACTACATCTGCATGAAGAGAGATATACATACAAGGGATGAAGAGAACACGATTAGCAATTCAACGTTACAGGAAAGGTTTGTTTGCTGGCTCATGACAATCATCATTTCTAGTAACTTTAACTACATCTGAATGAAGAGAGATATACATACAAGGGATGAAGAGAACACGATTAGCAATTCAACGTTACAGGAAAGGTTTGTTTGCTGCCACATGACAATCATCGTTTCTAGTAACTTTAACTACATCTAAATGAAGAGAGATATACATACAAGGGATGAAGAGAACACGATTAGCAATTCAACGTTACAGGAAAGGTTTGTCTGCTGCAACATGACAGTCATCCTTTGTAGAAACTTTAACTACATCTGAATGAAGAGAGATATACATACAAGGGATGAAGATAACACGATTAGCAATACAATGTTACAGGAAAGGTTTGTTTGCAGCCACATGACAATCATCATTTCTAGTAACTTTAACTACATCTGAATGAAGAGAGATATACATACAAGGGATGAAGAGTACACGATTAGCAATTCAACGTTACAGGAAAGCTTTGTTTGCTGCCACATGACAATCATCGTTTCTAGTAACTTTAACTACACCTAAATGAAGAGAGATATACATACCAGGGATGAAGAGAACACGATTAGCAATTCAACGTTACAGGAAAGGTTTGTTTGCTGCAACATGACAGTCATTGTTTGTAGTAACTTTAACTACATCTGAATGAAGAGAGATATACATACAAGGGATGAAGAGAACACGATTAGCAATTCAACGTTACAGGAAAGGTTTGTTTGCTGGCTCATGACAATCATCATTTCTAGTAACTTTAACTACATCTGAATGAAGAGAGATATACATACAAGGGATGAAGAGAACACGATTAGCAATTCAACGTTACAGGAAAGCTTTGTTTGCTGCCACATGACAATCATCGTTTCTAGTAACTTTAACTACATCTAAATGAAGAGAGATATACATACAAGGGATGAAGAGAACACGATTAGCAATTCAACGTTACAGGAAAGGTTTGTTTGCTGCAACATGACAGTCATCATTTGTAGTAACTTTAACTACATCTGAATGAAGAGAGATATACATACAAGGGATGAAGAGAACACGATTAGCAATTCAACGTTACAGGAAAGGTTTGTTTGCTGGCTCATGACAATCATCATTTCTAGTAACTTTAACTACATCTGAATGAAGAGACATATACATAGAAGGGATGAAGAGTACACGATTAGCAATTCAACGTTACAGGAAAGGTTTGTTTGCTGCAACACGGCCATCATCGTTTCTACTAACTTTAACTACATCTGAATGAAGAGAGATATACATACCAGGGATGAAGAGAACACGATTAGCAATTCAACGTTACAGGAAAGGTTTGTTTGCTGCAACATGACAGTCATCGTTTGTAGTAACTTTAACTACATCTGAATGAAGAGAGATATACATACAAGGGATGAAGAGAACACGATTAGCAATTCAACGTTACAGGAAAGGTTTGTTTGCTGCCACATGACAATCATCGTTTCTAGTAACTTTAACTACATCTAAATGAAGAGAGATATACATACAAGGGATGAAGAGAACACGATTAGCAATTCAACGTTACAGGAAAGGTTTGTTTGCTGCAACATGACAGTCATCGTTTGTAGAAACTTTAACTACATCTGAATGAAGAGAGATATACATACAAGGGATGAAGAGAACACGATTAGCAATTCAATGTTACAGGAAAGGTTTGTTTGCTGCCACATGACAATCATCGTTTGTAGTAACTTTAACTACATCTGAATGAAGAGAGATATCCATACAATGGATGAAGAGTACACGATTAGCAATTCAACGTTACAGGAAAGGTTTGTTTGCTGCAACATGACAATCATCGTTTCTAGTAACTTTAACTACATCTGAATGAAGAGAGATATACATACAAGGGATGAAGAGAACACGGTTAGCAATTCAACGTTACAGGAAAGGTTTGTTTCCTGCAACATGACAGTCATCGTTTGTAGAAACTTTAACTACATCTGAATGAAGAGAGATATACATACAAGGGATGAAGAGAACACGATTAGCAATTCAACGTTACAGGAAAGGTGTGTTTGCTGCAACATGACAGTCATCGTTTGTAGAAACTTTAACTACATCTGAATGAAGAGAGATATACATACAAGGGATGAAGAATACACGATTAGCAATTCAACGTTACAGGAAAGGTTTGTTTGCTGCAACATGACAATCATCGTTTCTAGTAACTTTAACTACATCTGAATGAAAAGAGATATATATACAAGGGATGAAGAGTACACGATTAGCAATTCAACGTTACAGGAAAGCTTTGTTTGCTGCCACATGACAATCATCGTTTCTAGTAACTTTAACTACACCTAAATGAAGAGAGATATACATACCAGGGATGAAGAGAACACGATTAGCAATTCAACGTTACAGGAAAGGTTTGTTTGCTGCAACATGACAGTCATTGTTTGTAGTAACTTTAACTACATCTGAATGAAGAGAGATATACATACAAGGGATGAAGAGAACACGATTAGCAATTCAACGTTACAGGAAAGGTTTGTTTGCTGCAACATGACAGTCATCATTTGTAGTAACTTTAACTACATCTGAATGAAGAGAGATATACATACAAGGGATGAAGAGAACACGATTAGCAATTCAACGTTACAGGAAAGGTTTGTTTGCTGGCTAATGACAATCATCATTTCTAGTAACTTTAACTACATCTAAATGAAGAGAGATATACATACAAGGGATGAAGAGAACACGATTAGCAATTCAACGTTACAGGAAAGGTTTGTTTGCTGCCACATGACAATCAACGTTTCTAGTAACTTTAACTACATCTAAATGAAGAGAGATATACATACAAGGGATGAAGAGAACACGATTAGCAATTCAACGTTACAGGAAAGGTTTGTCTGCTGCAACATGACAGTCATCCTTTGTAGAAACTTTAACTACATCTGAATGAAGAGAGATATACATACAAGGGATGAAGATAACACGATTAGCAATACAATGTTACAGGAAAGGTTTGTTTGCAGCCACATGACAATCATCATTTCTAGTAACTTTAACTACATCTGAATGAAGAGAGATATACATACAAGGGATGAAGAGTACACGATTAGCAATTCAACGTTACAGGAAAGCTTTGTTTGCTGCCACATGACAATCTTCGTTTCTAGTAACTTTAACTACACCTAAATGAAGAGAGATATACATACCAGGGATGAAGAGAACACGATTAGCAATTCAACGTTACAGGAAAGGTTTGTTTGCTGCAACATGACAGTCATTGTTTGTAGTAACTTTAACTACATCTGAATGAAGAGAGATATACATACAAGGGATGAAGAGAACACGATTAGCAATTCAACGTTACAGGAAAGGTTTGTTTGCTGGCTCATGACAATCATCATTTCTAGTAACTTTAACTACATCTGAATGAAGAGAGATATACATACAAGGGATGAAGAGAACACGATTAGCAATTCAACGTTACAGGAAAGCTTTGTTTGCTGCCACATGACAATCATCGTTTCTAGTAACTTTAACTAAATCTAAATGAAGAGAGATATACATACAAGGGATGAAGAGAACACGATTAGCAATTCAACGTTACAGGAAAGGTTTGTTTGCTGCAACATGACAGTCATCATTTGTAGTAACTTTAACTACATCTGAATGAAGAGAGATATACATACAAGGGATGAAGAGAACACGATTAGCAATTCAACGTTACAGGAAAGGTTTGTTTGCTGCAACATGACAATCATCATTTCTAGTAACTTTAACTACATCTGAATGAAGAGAGATATACATACAAGGGATGAAGAGAACACGATTAGCAATTCAACGTTACAGGAAAGGTTTGTTTGCTGCAACATGACAATCATCGTTTCTAGTAACTTTAACTACATCTGAATGAAGAGAGATATACATACAAGGGATGAAGAGAACACGATTAGCAATTCAACGTTACAGGAAAGGTTTGTTTGCTGCAACACGGCCATCATCGTTTCTAGTAACTTTAACTACATCTGAATGAAGAGAGATATACATACAAGGGATGAAGAGAACACGATTAGCAATTCAACGTTACAGGAAAGGTTTGTTTGCTGCAACATGACAATCATCGTTTCTAGTAACTTTAACTACATCTGAATGAAGAGA
This sequence comes from Rhineura floridana, assembly GCF_030035675.1. NCBI lineage: Eukaryota > Metazoa > Chordata > Lepidosauria > Squamata > Rhineuridae > Rhineura > Rhineura floridana. The sequence continues at coordinate 128,349 of NC_084494.1, forward strand.
GATATACATACAAGGGATGAAGAGAACACGATTAGCAATTCAACGTTACAGGAAAGGTTTGTTTGCTGCAACATGACAGTCATTGTTTGTAGCAACTTTAACTACATCTGAATGAAGAGAGATATACATACAAGGGATGAAGAGAACACGATTAGCAATTCAACGTTACAGGAAAGGTTTGTTTGCTGGTTCATGACAATCATCATTTCTAGTAACTTTAACTACATCTGAATGAAGAGAGATATACATACAAGGGATGAAGAGAACACGATTAGCAATTCAACGTTACAGGAAAGCTTTGTTTGCTGCCACATGACAATCATCGTTTCTAGTAACTTTAACTACATCTAAATGAAGAGAGATATACATACAAGGGATGAAGAGAACACGATTAGCAATTCAACGTTACAGGAAAGGTTTGTCTGCTGCAACATGACAGTCATCCTTTGTAGAAACTTTAACTACATCTGAATGAAGTGAGATATACATACAAGGGATGAAGAGTACACGATTAGCTGTTCAACGTTACAGGAAAGGTTTGTTTGCTGCAACATGACAATCATCGTTTCTAGTAACTTTAACTACATCTGAATGAAGAGAGATATACATACAAGGGATGAAGAGAACACGATTAGGAATTAAACATTACAGAAAAGGTTTGTTTGCTGCAACATGACAGTCATCGTTTGTAGTAACTTTAACTACATCTGAATGAAGAGAGATATACATACAAGGGATGAAGAGAACACGATTAGCAAATAAACATTACAGGAAAGGTTTGTTTGCTGCCACATGACAGTCATCGTTTGTAGAAACTTTAACTACATCTGAATGAAGAGAGATATACATACAAGGGATGAAGAGTACACGATTAGCAATTCAACGTTACAGCAAAGGTTTGTTTGCTGCAACATGACAGTCATCGTTTCTAGTAACTTTAACTACATCTGAATTAAGAGAGATATACATACAAGGGATGAAGAGAACACGATTAGCAATTCAACGTTACAGGGAAAGGTTAGTTTGCTTTTCAACACGGATATCATCGTTTCTAGTAACTTTAACTACATCTGAATGAAGAGAGATATCCATACAAGGGATGAAGAGAACACGATTAGCAATTCAACGTTACAGGAAAGGTTTGTTTGCTGCAACATGACAGTCATCGTTTGTAGAAACTTTAACTACATCTGAATGAAGAGAGATATCCATACAAGGGATGAAGAGAACACGATTAGCAATTCAACGTTACAGGAAAGGTTTGTTTGCTGCAACATGACAGTCATCGTTTGTAGAAACTTTAACTACATCTGAATGAAGAGAGATATACATACAAGGGATGAAGAGTACACGATTAGCAATTCAACGTTACAGGAAAGGTTTGTTTGTTGCAACATGACAATCATCGTTTCTAGTAACTTTAACTACATCTGAATGAAGAGAGATATACATACAAGGGATGAAGAGTACACGATTAGCAATTCAACGTCACAGGAAACGTTTGTTTGCTGCAACATGACAATCATCGTTTCTAGTAACTTTAACTACATCTGAATGAAGGGAGATATACATACAAGGGATGAAGAGAACATGATTAGCAATTCAACGTTACAGGAAAGGTTTGTTTGCTGCAACACGGCCATCATCGTTTCTACTAACTTTAACTACATCTGAATGAAGAGAGATATACATACCAGGGATGAAGAGAACACGATTAGCAATTCAACGTTACAGGAAAGGTTTGTTTGCTGCAACATGACAGTCATTGTTTGTAGTAACTTTAAGTACATCTGCATGAAGAGAGATATACATACAAGGGATGAAGAGAACACGATTAGCAATTCAACGTTACAGGAAAGGTTTGTTTGCTGGCTCATGACAATCATCATTTCTAGTAACTTTAACTACATCTGAATGAAGAGAGATATACATACAAGGGATGAAGAGAACACGATTAGCAAATAAACATTACAGGAAAGGTTTGTTTGCTGCCACATGACAGTCATCGTTTGTAGAAACTTTAACTACATCTGAATGAAGAGAGATATACATACAAGGGATGAAGAGAACACGATTAGCAATTCAACGTTACAGGAAAGGTTTGTTTGCTGCAACATGACAGTCATCGTTTGTAGAAACTTTAACTACATCTGAATGAAGAGAGATATACATACAAGGGATGAAGAGTACACGATTAGCAATTCAACGTTACAGCAAAGGTTTGTTTGCTGCAACATGACAGTCATCGTTTCTAGTAACTTTAACTACATCTGAATTAAGAGAGATACACATACAAGGGATGAAGAGAACACGATTAGCAATTCAACGTTACAGGGAAAGGTTAGTTTGCTTTTCAACACGGACATCATCGTTTCTAGTAACTTTAACTACATCTGAATGAAGAGAGATATCCATACAAGGGATGAAGAGAACACGATTAGCAATTCAACGTTACAGGAAAGGTTTGTTTGCTGCAACATGACAGTCATCGTTTGTAGAAACTTTAACTACATCTGAATGAAGAGAGATATACATACAAGGGATGAAGAGAACACGATTAGCAATTCAACGTTAAAGGAAAGGTTTGTTTGCTGCAACATGACAGTCATCGTTTGTAGAAACTTTAACTACATCTGAATGAAGAGAGATATACATACAAGTGATGAAGAGTACACGATTAGCAATTCAACGTTACAGGAAAGGTTTGTTTGCTGCAACATGACAATCATCGTTTCTAGTAACTTTAACTACATCTGAATGAAGAGAGATATACATACAAGGGATGAAGAGTACACGATTAGCTATTCAACGTCACAGGAAACGTTTGTTTGCTGCAACATGACAATCATCGTTTCTAGTAACTTTAACTACATCTGAATGAAGGGAGATATACATACAAGGGATGAAGAGAACACGATTAGCAATTCAACGTTACAGGAAAGGTTTGTTTGCTGCAACACGGCCATCATCGTTTCTACTAACTTTAACTACATCTGAATGAAGAGAGATATACATACCAGGGATGAAGAGAACACGATTAGCAATTCAACGTTACAGGAAAGGTTTGTTTGCTGCAACATGACAGTCATTGTTTGTAGTAACTTTAACTACATCTGCATGAAGAGAGATATACATACAAGGGATGAAGAGAACACGATTACCAATACAATGTTACAGGAAAGGTTTGTTTGCAGCCACATGACAATCATCATTTCTAGTAACTTTAACTACATCTGAATGAAGAGAGATATACATACAAGGGATGAAGAGTACACGATTAGCAATTCAACGTTACAGGAAAGCTTTGTTTGCTGCCACATGACAATCATCGTTTCTAGTAACTTTAACTACACCTAAATGAAGAGAGATATACATACCAGGGATGAAGAGAACACGATTAGCAATTCAACGTTACAGGAAAGGTTTGTTTGCTGCAACATGACAGTCATTGTTTGTAGTAACTTTAACTACATCTGAATGAAGAGAGATATACATACAAGGGATGAAGAGAACACGATTAGCAATTCAACGTTACAGGAAAGGTTTGTTTGCTGGCTCATGACAATCATCATTTCTAGTAACTTTAACTACATCTGAATGAAGAGACATATACATAGAAGGGATGAAGAGTACACGATTAGCAATTCAACGTTACAGGAAAGGTTTGTTTGCTGCAACACGGCCATCATCGTTTCTACTAACTTTAACTACATCTGAATGAAGAGAGATATACATACCAGCGATGAAGAGAACACGATTAGCAATTCAACGTTACAGGAAAGGTTTGTTTGCTGCAACATGACAGTCATCGTTTGTAGTAACTTTAACTACATCTGAATTAAGAGAGATATACATACAAGGGATGAAGAGAACACGATTAGCAATTCAACGTTACAGGGAAAGGTTAGTTTGCTTTTCAACACGGACATCATCGTTTCTAGTAACTTTAACTACATCTGAATGAAGAGAGATATCCATACAAGGGATGAAGAGAACACGATTAGCAATTCAACGTTACAGGAAAGGTTTGTTTGCTGCAACATGACAGTCATCGTTTGTAGAAACTTTAACTACATCTGAATGAAGAGAGATATACATACAAGGGATGAAGAGAACACGATTAGCAATTCAACGTTACAGGAAAGGTTTGTTTGCTGCAACATGACAGTCATCGTTTGTAGAAACTTTAACTACATCTGAATGAAGAGAGATATACATACAAGGGATGAAGAGTACACGATTAGCAATTCAACGTTACAGGAAAAGTTTGTTTGCTGCAACATGACAATCATCGTTTCTAGTAACTTTAACTACATCTGAATGAAGAGAGATATACATACAAGGGATGAAGAGTACACGATTAGCTATTCAACGTCACAGGAAACGTTTGTTTGCTGCAACATGACAATCATCGTTTCTAGTAACTTTAACTACATCTGAATGAAGGGAGATATACATACAAGGGATGAAGAGAACACGATTAGCAATTCAACGTTACAGGAAAGGTTTGTTTGCTGCAACACGGCCATCATCGTTTCTACTAACTTTAACTACATCTGAATGAAGAGAGATATACATACCAGGGATGAAGAGAACACGATTAGCAATTCAACGTTACAGGAAAGGTTTGTTTGCTGCAACATGACAGTCATTGTTTGTTGTAACTTTAACTACATCTGCATGAAGAGAGATATACATACAAGGGATGAAGAGAACACGATTAGCAATTCAACGTTACAGGAAAGGTTTGTTTGCTGGCTCATGACAATCATCATTTCTAGTAACTTTAACTACATCTGAATGAAGAGAGATATACATACAAGGGATGAAGAGAACACGATTAGCAATTCAACGTTACAGGAAAGGTTTGTTTGCTGCCACATGACAATCATCGTTTCTAGTAACTTTAACTACATCTAAATGAAGAGAGATATACATACAAGGGATGAAGAGAACACGATTAGCAATTCAACGTTACAGGAAAGGTTTGTCTGCTGCAACATGACAGTCATCCTTTGTAGAAACTTTAACTACATCTGAATGAAGAGAGATATACATACAAGGGATGAAGATAACACGACTAGCAATACAATGTTACAGGAAAGGTTTGTTTGCAGCCACATGACAATCATCATTTCTAGTAACTTTAACTACATCTGAATGAAGAGAGATATACATACAAGGGATGAAGAGTACACGATTAGCAATTCAACGTTACAGGAAAGCTTTGTTTGCTGCCACATGACAATCATCGTTTCTAGTAACTTTAACTACACCTAAATGAAGAGAGATATACATACCAGGGATGAAGAGAACACGATTAGCAATTCAACGTTACAGGAAAGGTTTGTTTGCTGCAACATGACAGTCATTGTTTGTAGTAACTTTAACTACATCTGAATGAAGAGAGATATACATACAAGGGATGAAGAGAACACGATTAGCAATTCAACGTTACAGGAAAGGTTTGTTTGCTGGCTCATGACAATCATCATTTCTAGTAACTTTAACTACATCTGAATGAAGAGACATATACATAGAAGGGATGAAGAGTACACGATTAGCAATTCAACGTTACAGGAAAGGTTTGTTTGCTGCAACACGGCCATCATCGTTTCTACTAACTTTAACTACATCTGAATGAAGAGAGATATACATACCAGGGATGAAGAGAACACGATTAGCAATTCAACGTTACAGGAAAGGTTTGTTTGCTGCAACATGACAGTCATCATTTGTAGTAACTTTAACTACATCTGAATGAGAGAGATATACATACAAGGGATGAAGAGAACACGATTAGCAATTCAACGTTACAGGAAAGGTTTGTTTGCTGGCTAATGACAATCATCATTTCTAGTAACTTTAACTACATCTAAATGAAGAGAGATATACATACAAGGGATGAAGAGAACACGATTAGCAATTCAACGTTACAGGAAAGGTTTGTTTGCTGCCACATGACAATCAACGTTTCTAGTAACTTTAACTACATCTAAATGAAGAGAGATATACATACAAGGGATGAAGAGAACACGATTAGCAATTCAACGTTACAGGAAAGGTTTGTCTGCTGCAACATGACAGTCATCCTTTGTAGAAACTTTAACTACATCTGAATGAAGAGAGATATACATACAAGGGATGAAGATAACACGATTAGCAATACAATGTTACAGGAAAGGTTTGTTTGCAGCCACATGACAATCATCATTTCTAGTAACTTTAACTACATCTGAATGAAGAGAGATATACATACAAGGGATGAAGAGTACACGATTAGCAATTCAACGTTACAGGAAAGCTTTGTTTGCTGCCACATGACAATCTTCGTTTCTAGTAACTTTAACTACACCTAAATGAAGAGAGATATACATACCAGGGATGAAGAGAACACGATTAGCAATTCAACGTTACAGGAAAGGTTTGTTTGCTGCAACATGACAGTCATTGTTTGTAGTAACTTTAACTACATCTGAATGAAGAGAGATATACATACAAGGGATGAAGAGAACACGATTAGCAATTCAACGTTACAGGAAAGGTTTGTTTGCTGGCTCATGACAATCATCATTTCTAGTAACTTTAACTACATCTGAATGAAGAGAGATATACATACAAGGGATGAAGAGAACACGATTAGCAATTCAACGTTACAGGAAAGCTTTGTTTGCTGCCACATGACAATCATCGTTTCTAGTAACTTTAACTAAATCTAAATGAAGAGAGATATACATACAAGGGATGAAGAGAACACGATTAGCAATTCAACGTTACAGGAAAGGTTTGTTTGCTGCAACATGACAGTCATCATTTGTAGTAACTTTAACTACATCTGAATGAAGAGAGATATACATACAAGGGATGAAGAGAACACGATTAGCAATTCAACGTTACAGGAAAGGTTTGTTTGCTGCAACATGACAATCATCATTTCTAGTAACTTTAACTACATCTGAATGAAGAGAGATATACATACAAGGGATGAAGAGAACACGATTAGCAATTCAACGTTACAGGAAAGGTTTGTTTGCTGCAACATGACAATCATCGTTTCTAGTAACTTTAACTACATCTGAATGAAGAGAGATATACATACAAGGGATGAAGAGAACACGATTAGCAATTCAACGTTACAGGAAAGGTTTGTTTGCTGCAACACGGCCATCATCGTTTCTACTAACTTTAACTACATCTGAATGAAGAGAGATATACATACCAGGGATGAAGAGAACACGATTAGCAATTCAACGTTACAGGAAAGGTTTGTTTGCTGCAACATGACAGTCATTGTTTGTAGCAACTTTAACTACATCTGAATGAAGAGAGATATACATACAAGGGATGAAGAGAACACGATTAGCAATTCAACGTTACAGGAAAGGTTTGTTTGCTGGTTCATGACAATCATCATTTCTAGTAACTTTAACTACATCTGAATGAAGAGAGATATACATACAAGGGATGAAGAGAACACGATTAGCAATTCAACGTTACAGGAAAGCTTTGTTTGCTGCCACATGACAATCATCGTTTCTAGTAACTTTAACTACATCTAAATGAAGAGAGATATACATACAAGGGATGAAGAGAACACGATTAGCAATTCAACGTTACAGGAAAGGTTTGTCTGCTGCAACATGACAGTCATCCTTTGTAGAAACTTTAACTACATCTGAATGAAGTGAGATATACATACAAGGGATGAAGAGTACACGATTAGCTGTTCAACGTCACAGGAAAGGTTTGTTTGCTGCAACATGACAATCATCGTTTCTAGTAACTTTAACTACATCTGAATGAAGAGAGATATACATACAAGGGATGAAGAGAACACGATTAGGAATTAAACATTACAGAAAAGGTTTGTTTGCTGCAACATGACAGTCATCGTTTGTAGTAACTTTAACTACATCTGAATGAAGAGAGATATACATACAAGGGATGAAGAGAACACGATTAGCAAATAAACATTACAGGAAAGGTTTGTTTGCTGCCACATGACAGTCATCGTTTGTAGAAACTTTAACTACATCTGAATGAAGAGAGATATACATACAAGGGATGAAGAGTACACGATTAGCAATTCAACGTTACAGCAAAGGTTTGTTTACTGCAACATGACAGTCATCGTTTCTAGTAACTTTAACTACATCTGAATTAAGAGAGATATACATACAAGGGATGAAGAGAACACGATTAGCAATTCAACGTTACAGGGAAAGGTTAGTTTGCTTTTCAACACGGATATCATCGTTTCTAGTAACTTTAACTACATCTGAATGAAGAGAGATATCCATACAAGGGATGAAGAGAACACGATTAGCAATTCAACGTTACAGGAAAGGTTTGTTTGCTGCAACATGACAGTCATCGTTTGTAGAAACTTTAACTACATCTGAATGAAGAGAGATATCCATACAAGGGATGAAGAGAACACGATTAGCAATTCAACGTTACAGGAAAGGTTTGTTTGCTGCAACATGACAGTCATCGTTTGTAGAAACTTTAACTACATCTGAATGAAGAGAGATATACATACAAGGGATGAAGAGTACACGATTAGCAATTCAACGTTACAGGAAAGGTTTGTTTGTTGCAACATGACAATCATCGTTTCTAGTAACTTTAACTACATCTGAATGAAGAGAGATATACATACAAGGGATGAAGAGTACACGATTAGCAATTCAACGTCACAGGAAACGTTTGTTTGCTGCAACATGACAATCATCGTTTCTAGTAACTTTAACTACATCTGAATGAAGGGAGATATACATACAAGGGATGAAGAGAACACGATTAGCAATTCAACGTTACAGGAAAGGTTTGTTTGCTGCAACACGGCCATCATCGTTTCTACTAACTTTAACTACATCTGAATGAAGAGAGATATACATACCAGGGATGAAGAGAACACGATTAGCAATTCAACGTTACAGGAAAGGTTTGTTTGCTGCAACATGACAGTCATTGTTTGTAGTAACTTTAAGTACATCTGCATGAAGAGAGATATACATACAAGGGATGAAGAGAACACGATTAGCAATTCAACGTTACAGGAAAGGTTTGTTTGCTGGCTCATGACAATCATCATTTCTAGTAACTTTAACTACATCTGAATGAAGAGAGATATACATACAAGGGATGAAGAGAACACGATTAGCAAATAAACATTACAGGAAAGGTTTGTTTGCTGCCACATGACAGTCATCGTTTGTAGAAACTTTAACTACATCTGAATGAAGAGAGATATACATACAAGGGATGAAGAGAACACGATTAGCAATTCAACGTTACAGGAAAGGTTTGTTTGCTGCAACATGACAGTCATCGTTTGTAGAAACTTTAACTACATCTGAATGAAGAGAGATATACATACAAGGGATGAAGAGTACACGATTAGCAATTCAACGTTACAGCAAAGGTTTGTTTGCTGCAACATGACAGTCATCGTTTCTAGTAACTTTAACTACATCTGAATTAAGAGAGATACACATACAAGGGATGAAGAGAACACGATTAGCAATTCAACGTTACAGGGAAAGGTTAGTTTGCTTTTCAACACGGACATCATCGTTTCTAGTAACTTTAACTACATCTGAATGAAGAGAGATATCCATACAAGGGATGAAGAGAACACGATTAGCAATTCAACGTTACAGGAAAGGTTTGTTTGCTGCAACATGACAGTCATCGTTTGTAGAAACTTTAACTACATCTGAATGAAGAGAGATATACATACAAGGGATGAAGAGAACACGATTAGCAATTCAACGTTACAGGAAAGGTTTGTTTGCTGCAACATGACAGTCATCGTTTGTAGAAACTTTAACTACATCTGAATGAAGAGAGATATACATACAAGGGATGAAGAGAACACGATTACCAATACAATGTTACAGGAAAGGTTTGTTTGCAGCCACATGACAATCATCATTTCTAGTAACTTTAACTACATCTGAATGAAGAGAGATATACATACAAGGGATGAAGAGTACACGATTAGCAATTCAACGTTACAGGAAAGCTTTGTTTGCTGCCACATGACAATCATCATTTCTAGTAACTTTAACTACACCTAAATGAAGAGAGATATACATACCAGGGATGAAGAGAACACGATTAGCAATTCAACGTTACAGGAAAGGTTTGTTTGCTGCAACATGACAGTCATTGTTTGTAGTAACTTTAACTACATCTGAATGAAGAGAGATATACATACAAGGGATGAAGAGAACACGATTAGCAATTCAACGTTACAGGAAAGGTTTGTTTGCTGGCTCATGACAATCATCATTTCTAGTAACTTTAACTACATCTGAATGAAGAGACATATACATAGAAGGGATGAAGAGTACACGATTAGCAATTCAACGTTACAGGAAAGGTTTGTTTGCTGCAACACGGCCATCATCGTTTCTACTAACTTTAACTACATCTGAATGAAGAGAGATATACATACCAGCGATGAAGAGAACACGATTAGCAATTCAACGTTACAGGAAAGGTTTGTTTGCTGCAACATGACAGTCATCGTTTGTAGTAACTTTAACTACATCTGAATAAAGAGAGATATACATACAAGGGATGAAGAGAACACGATTAGCAATTCAACGTTACAGGGAAAGGTTAGTTTGCTTTTCAACACGGACATCATCGTTTCTAGTAACTTTAACTACATCTGAATGAAGAGAGATATCCATACAAGGGATGAAGAGAACACGATTAGCAATTCAACGTTACAGGAAAGGTTTGTTTGCTGCAACATGACAGTCATCGTTTGTAGAAACTTTAACTACATCTGAATGAAGAGAGATATACATACAAGGGATGAAGAGAACACGATTAGCAATTCAACGTTACAGGAAAGGTTTGTTTGCTGCAACATGACAGTCATCGTTTGTAGAAACTTTAACTACATCTGAATGAAGAGAGATATACATACAAGGGATGAAGAGTACACGATTAGCAATTCAACGTTACAGGAAAAGTTTGTTTGCTGCAACATGACAATCATCGTTTCTAGTAACTTTAACTACATCTGAATGAAGAGAGATATACATACAAGGGATGAAGAGTACACGATTAGCTATTCAACGTCACAGGAAACGTTTGTTTGCTGCAACATGACAATCATCGTTTCTAGTAACTTTAACTACATCTGAATGAAGGGAGATATACATACAAGGGATGAAGAGAACACGATTAGCAATTCAACGTTACAGGAAAGGTTTGTTTGCTGCAACACGGCCATCATCGTTTCTACTAACTTTAACTACATCTGAATGAAGAGAGATATACATACCAGGGATGAAGAGAACACGATTAGCAATTCAACGTTACAGGAAAGGTTTGTTTGCTGCAACATGACAGTCATTGTTTGTAGTAACTTTAACTACATCTGCATGAAGAGAGATATACATACAAGGGATGAAGAGAACACGATTAGCAATTCAACGTTACAGGAAAGGTTTGTTTGCTGGCTCATGACAATCATCATTTCTAGTAACTTTAACTACATCTGAATGAAGAGAGATATACATACAAGGGATGAAGAGAACACGATTAGCAATTCAACGTTACAGGAAAGGTTTGTTTGCTGCCACATGACAATCATCGTTTCTAGTAACTTTAACTACATCTAAATGAAGAGAGATATACATACAAGGGATGAAGAGAACACGATTAGCAATTCAACGTTACAGGAAAGGTTTGTCTGCTGCAACATGACAGTCATCCTTTGTAGAAACTTTAACTACATCTGAATGAAGAGAGATATACATACAAGGGATGAAGAGTACACGATTAGCTATTCAACGTCACAGGAAACGTTTGTTTGCTGCAACATGACAATCATCGTTTCTAGTAACTTTAACTACATCTGAATGAAGAGAGATATACATACAAGGGATGAAGAGTACACGATTAGCAATTCAACGTTACAGGAAAGCTTTGTTTGCTGCCACATGACAATCATCGTTTCTAGTAACTTTAACTACACCTAAATGAAGAGAGATATACATACCAGGGATGAAGAGAACACGATTAGCAATTCAACGTTACAGGAAAGGTTTGTTTGCTGCAACATGACAGTCATTGTTTGTAGTAACTTTAACTACATCTGAATGAAGAGAGATATACATACAAGGGATGAAGAGAACACGATTAGCAATTCAACGTTACAGGAAAGGTTTGTTTGCTGGCTCATGACAATCATCATTTCTAGTAACTTTAACTACATCTGAATGAAGAGACATATACATAGAAGGGATGAAGAGTACACGATTAGCAATTCAACGTTACAGGAAAGGTTTGTTTGCTGCAACACGGCCATCATCGTTTCTACTAACTTTAACTACATCTGAATGAAGAGAGATATACATACCAGCGATGAAGAGAACACGATTAGCAATTCAACGTTACAGGAAAGGTTTGTTTGCTGCAACATGACAGTCATCGTTTGTAGTAACTTTAACTACATCTGAATTAAGAGAGATATACATACAAGGGATGAAGAGAACACGATTAGCAATTCAACGTTACAGGGAAAGGTTAGTTTGCTTTTCAACACGGACATCATCGTTTCTAGTAACTTTAACTACATCTGAATGAAGAGAGATATCCATACAAGGGATGAAGAGAACACGATTAGCAATTCAACGTTACAGGAAAGGTTTGTTTGCTGCAACATGACAGTCATCGTTTGTAGAAACTTTAACTACATCTGAATGAAGAGAGATATACATACAAGGGATGAAGAGAACACGATTAGCAATTCAACGTTACAGGAAAGGTTTGTTTGCTGCAACATGACAGTCATCGTTTGTAGAAACTTTAACTACATCTGAATGAAGAGAGATATACATACAAGGGATGAAGAGTACACGATTAGCAATTCAACGTTACAGGAAAAGTTTGTTTGCTGCAACATGACAATCATCGTTTCTAGTAACTTTAACTACATCTGAATGAAGAGAGATATACATACAAGGGATGAAGAGTACACGATTAGCTATTCAACGTCACAGGAAACGTTTGTTTGCTGCAACATGACAATCATCGTTTCTAGTAACTTTAACTACATCTGAATGAAGGGAGATATACATACAAGGGATGAAGAGAACACGATTAGCAATTCAACGTTACAGGAAAGGTTTGTTTGCTGCAACACGGCCATCATCGTTTCTACTAACTTTAACTACATCTGAATGAAGAGAGATATACATACCAGGGATGAAGAGAACACGATTAGCAATTCAACGTTACAGGAAAGGTTTGTTTGCTGCAACATGACAGTCATTGTTTGTAGTAACTTTAACTACATCTGCATGAAGAGAGATATACATACAAGGGATGAAGAGAACACGATTAGCAATTCAACGTTACAGGAAAGGTTTGTTTGCTGGCTCATGACAATCATCATTTCTAGTAACTTTAACTACATCTGAATGAAGAGAGATATACATACAAGGGATGAAGAGAACACGATTAGCAATTCAACGTTACAGGAAAGGTTTGTTTGCTGCCACATGACAATCATCGTTTCTAGTAACTTTAACTACATCTAAATGAAGAGAGATATACATACAAGGGATGAAGAGAACACGATTAGCAATTCAACGTTACAGGAAAGGTTTGTCTGCTGCAACATGACAGTCATCCTTTGTAGAAACTTTAACTACATCTGAATGAAGAGAGATATACATACAAGGGATGAAGATAACACGACTAGCAATACAATGTTACAGGAAAGGTTTGTTTGCAGCCACATGACAATCATCATTTCTAGTAACTTTAACTACATCTGAATGAAGAGAGATATACATACAAGGGATGAAGAGTACACGATTAGCAATTCAACGTTACAGGAAAGCTTTGTTTGCTGCCACATGACAATCATCGTTTCTAGTAACTTTAACTACACCTAAATGAAGAGAGATATACATACCAGGGATGAAGAGAACACGATTAGCAATTCAACGTTACAGGAAAGGTTTGTTTGCTGCAACATGACAGTCATTGTTTGTAGTAACTTTAACTACATCTGAATGAAGAGAGATATACATACAAGGGATGAAGAGAACACGATTAGCAATTCAACGTTACAGGAAAGGTTTGTTTGCTGGCTCATGACAATCATCATTTCTAGTAACTTTAACTACATCTGAATGAAGAGACATATACATAGAAGGGATGAAGAGTACACGATTAGCAATTCAACGTTACAGGAAAGGTTTGTTTGCTGCAACACGGCCATCATCGTTTCTACTAACTTTAACTACATCTGAATGAAGAGAGATATACATACCAGGGATGAAGAGAACACGATTAGCAATTCAACGTTACAGGAAAGGTTTGTTTGCTGCAACATGACAGTCATCATTTGTAGTAACTTTAACTACATCTGAATGAAGAGAGATATACATACAAGGGATGAAGAGAACACGATTAGCAATTCAACGTTACAGGAAAGGTTTGTTTGCTGGCTAATGACAATCATCATTTCTAGTAACTTTAACTACATCTAAATGAAGAGAGATATACATACAAGGGATGAAGAGAACACGATTAGCAATTCAACGTTACAGGAAAGGTTTGTTTGCTGCCACATGACAATCAACGTTTCTAGTAACTTTAACTACATCTAAATGAAGAGAGATATACATACAAGGGATGAAGAGAACACGATTAGCAATTCAACGTTACAGGAAAGGTTTGTCTGCTGCAACATGACAGTCATCCTTTGTAGAAACTTTAACTACATCTGAATGAAGAGAGATATACATACAAGGGATGAAGATAACACGATTAGCAATACAATGTTACAGGAAAGGTTTGTTTGCAGCCACATGACAATCATCATTTCTAGTAACTTTAACTACATCTGAATGAAGAGAGATATACATACAAGGGATGAAGAGTACACGATTAGCAATTCAACGTTACAGGAAAGCTTTGTTTGCTGCCACATGACAATCTTCGTTTCTAGTAACTTTAACTACACCTAAATGAAGAGAGATATACATACCAGGGATGAAGAGAACACGATTAGCAATTCAACGTTACAGGAAAGGTTTGTTTGCTGCAACATGACAGTCATTGTTTGTAGTAACTTTAACTACATCTGAATGAAGAGAGATATACATACAAGGGATGAAGAGAACACGATTAGCAATTCAACGTTACAGGAAAGGTTTGTTTGCTGGCTCATGACAATCATCATTTCTAGTAACTTTAACTACATCTGAATGAAGAGAGATATACATACAAGGGATGAAGAGAACACGATTAGCAATTCAACGTTACAGGAAAGCTTTGTTTGCTGCCACATGACAATCATCGTTTCTAGTAACTTTAACTAAATCTAAATGAAGAGAGATATACATACAAGGGATGAAGAGAACACGATTAGCAATTCAACGTTACAGGAAAGGTTTGTTTGCTGCAACATGACAGTCATCATTTGTAGTAACTTTAACTACATCTGAATGAAGAGAGATATACATACAAGGGATGAAGAGAACACGATTAGCAATTCAACGTTACAGGAAAGGTTTGTTTGCTGCAACATGACAATCATCATTTCTAGTAACTTTAACTACATCTGAATGAAGAGAGATATACATACAAGGGATGAAGAGAACACGATTAGAAATTCAACGTTACAGGAAAGGTTTGTTTGCTGCAACATGACAATCATCGTTTCTAGTAACTTTAACTACATCTGAATGAAGAGAGATATACATACAAGGGATGAAGAGAACACGATTAGCAATTCAACGTTACAGGAAAGGTTTGTTTGCTGCAACACGGCCATCATCGTTTCTACTAACTTTAACTACATCTGAATGAAGAGAGATATACATACCAGGGATGAAGAGAACACGATTAGCAATTCAACGTTACAGGAAAGGTTTGTTTGCTGCAACATGACAGTCATTGTTTGTAGCAACTTTAACTACATCTGAATGAAGAGAGATATACATACAAGGGATGAAGAGAACACGATTAGCAATTCAACGTTACAGGAAAGGTTTGTTTGCTGGTTCATGACAATCATCATTTCTAGTAACTTTAACTACATCTGAATGAAGAGAGATATACATACAAGGGATGAAGAGAACACGATTAGCAATTCAACGTTACAGGAAAGCTTTGTTTGCTGCCACATGACAATCATCGTTTCTAGTAACTTTAACTACATCTAAATGAAGAGAGATATACATACAAGGGATGAAGAGAACACGATTAGCAATTCAACGTTACAGGAAAGGTTTGTCTGCTGCAACATGACAGTCATCCTTTGTAGAAACTTTAACTACATCTGAATGAAGTGAGATATACATACAAGGGATGAAGAGTACACGATTAGCTGTTCAACGTCACAGGAAAGGTTTGTTTGCTGCAACATGACAATCATCGTTTCTAGTAACTTTAACTACATCTGAATGAAGAGAGATATACATACAAGGGATGAAGAGAACACGATTAGGAATTAAACATTACAGAAAAGGTTTGTTTGCTGCAACATGACAGTCATCGTTTGTAGTAACTTTAACTACATCTGAATGAAGAGAGATATACATACAAGGGATGAAGAGAACACGATTAGCAAATAAACATTACAGGAAAGGTTTGTTTGCTGCCACATGACAGTCATCGTTTGTAGAAACTTTAACTACATCTGAATGAAGAGAGATATACATACAAGGGATGAAGAGTACACGATTAGCAATTCAACGTTACAGCAAAGGTTTGTTTGCTGCAACATGACAGTCATCGTTTCTAGTAACTTTAACTACATCTGAATTAAGAGAGATATACATACAAGGGATGAAGAGAACACGATTAGCAATTCAACGTTACAGGGAAAGGTTAGTTTGCTTTTCAACACGGATATCATCGTTTCTAGTAACTTTAACTACATCTGAATGAAGAGAGATATCCATACAAGGGATGAAGAGAACACGATTAGCAATTCAACGTTACAGGAAAGGTTTGTTTGCTGCAACATGACAGTCATCGTTTGTAGAAACTTTAACTACATCTGAATGAAGAGAGATATCCATACAAGGGATGAAGAGAACACGATTAGCAATTCAACGTTACAGGAAAGGTTTGTTTGCTGCAACATGACAGTCATCGTTTGTAGAAACTTTAACTACATCTGAATGAAGAGAGATATACATACAAGGGATGAAGAGTACACGATTAGCAATTCAACGTTACAGGAAAGGTTTGTTTGTTGCAACATGACAATCATCGTTTCTAGTAACTTTAACTACATCTGAATGAAGAGAGATATACATACAAGGGATGAAGAGTACACGATTAGCAATTCAACGTCACAGGAAACGTTTGTTTGCTGCAACATGACAATCATCGTTTCTAGTAACTTTAACTACATCTGAATGAAGGGAGATATACATACAAGGGATGAAGAGAACACGATTAGCAATTCAACGTTACAGGAAAGGTTTGTTTGCTGCAACACGGCCATCATCGTTTATACTAACTTTAACTACATCTGAATGAAGAGAGATATACATACCAGGGATGAAGAGAACACGATTAGCAATTCAACGTTACAGGAAAGGTTTGTTTGCTGCAACATGACAGTCATTGTTTGTAGTAACTTTAAGTACATCTGCATGAAGAGAGATATACATACAAGGGATGAAGAGAACACGATTAGCAATTCAACGTTACAGGAAAGGTTTGTTTGCTGGCTCATGACAATCATCATTTCTAGTAACTTTAACTACATCTGAATGAAGAGAGATATACATACAAGGGATGAAGAGAACACGATTAGCAAATAAACATTACAGGAAAGGTTTGTTTGCTGCCACATGACAGTCATCGTTTGTAGAAACTTTAACTACATCTGAATGAAGAGAGATATACATACAAGGGATGAAGAGAACACGATTAGCAATTCAACGTTACAGGAAAGGTTTGTTTGCTGCAACATGACAGTCATCGTTTGTAGAAACTTTAACTACATCTGAATGAAGAGAGATATACATACAAGGGATGAAGAGTACACGATTAGCAATTCAACGTTACAGCAAAGGTTTGTTTGCTGCAACATGACAGTCATCGTTTCTAGTAACTTTAACTACATCTGAATTAAGAGAGATACACATACAAGGGATGAAGAGAACACGATTAGCAATTCAACGTTACAGGGAAAGGTTAGTTTGCTTTTCAACACGGACATCATCGTTTCTAGTAACTTTAACTACATCTGAATGAAGAGAGATATCCATACAAGGGATGAAGAGAACACGATTAGCAATTCAACGTTACAGGAAAGGTTTGTTTGCTGCAACATGACAGTCATCGTTTGTAGAAACTTTAACTACATCTGAATGAAGAGAGATATACATACAAGGGATGAAGAGAACACGATTAGCAATTCAACGTTACAGGAAAGGTTTGTTTGCTGCAACATGACAGTCATCGTTTGTAGAAACTTTAACTACATCTGAATGAAGAGAGATATACATACAAGGGATGAAGAGTACACGATTAGCAATTCAACGTTACAGGAAAGGTTTGTTTGCTGCAACATGACAATCATCGTTTCTAGTAACTTTAACTACATCTGAATGAAGAGAGATATACATACAAGGGATGAAGAGTACACGATTAGCTATTCAACGTCACAGGAAACGTTTGTTTGCTGCAACATGACAATCATCGTTTCTAGTAACTTTAACTACATCTGAATGAAGGGAGATATACATACAAGGGATGAAGAGAACACGATTACCAATACAATGTTACAGGAAAGGTTTGTTTGCAGCCACATGACAATCATCATTTCTAGTAACTTTAACTACATCTGAATGAAGAGAGATATACATACAAGGGATGAAGAGTACACGATTAGCAATTCAACGTTACAGGAAAGCTTTGTTTGCTGCCACATGACAATCATCATTTCTAGTAACTTTAACTACACCTAAATGAAGAGAGATATACATACCAGGGATGAAGAGAACACGATTAGCAATTCAACGTTACAGGAAAGGTTTGTTTGCTGCAACATGACAGTCATTGTTTGTAGTAACTTTAACTACATCTGAATGAAGAGAGATATACATACAAGGGATGAAGAGAACACGATTAGCAATTCAACGTTACAGGAAAGGTTTGTTTGCTGGCTCATGACAATCATCATTTCTAGTAACTTTAACTACATCTGAATGAAGAGACATATACATAGAAGGGATGAAGAGTACACGATTAGCAATTCAACGTTACAGGAAAGGTTTGTTTGCTGCAACACGGCCATCATCGTTTCTACTAACTTTAACTACATCTGAATGAAGAGAGATATACATACCAGCGATGAAGAGAACACGATTAGCAATTCAACGTTACAGGAAAGGTTTGTTTGCTGCAACATGACAGTCATCGTTTGTAGTAACTTTAACTACATCTGAATAAAGAGAGATATACATACAAGGGATGAAGAGAACACGATTAGCAATTCAACGTTACAGGGAAAGGTTAGTTTGCTTTTCAACACGGACATCATCGTTTCTAGTAACTTTAACTACATCTGAATGAAGAGAGATATCCATACAAGGGATGAAGAGAACACGATTAGCAATTCAACGTTACAGGAAAGGTTTGTTTGCTGCAACATGACAGTCATCGTTTGTAGAAACTTTAACTACATCTGAATGAAGAGAGATATACATACAAGGGATGAAGAGAACACGATTAGCAATTCAACGTTACAGGAAAGGTTTGTTTGCTGCAACATGACAGTCATCGTTTGTAGAAACTTTAACTACATCTGAATGAAGAGAGATATACATACAAGGGATGAAGAGTACACGATTAGCAATTCAACGTTACAGGAAAAGTTTGTTTGCTGCAACATGACAATCATCGTTTCTAGTAACTTTAACTACATCTGAATGAAGAGAGATATACATACAAGGGATGAAGAGTACACGATTAGCTATTCAACGTCACAGGAAACGTTTGTTTGCTGCAACATGACAATCATCGTTTCTAGTAACTTTAACTACATCTGAATGAAGGGAGATATACATACAAGGGATGAAGAGAACACGATTAGCAATTCAACGTTACAGGAAAGGTTTGTTTGCTGCAACACGGCCATCATCGTTTCTACTAACTTTAACTACATCTGAATGAAGAGAGATATACATACCAGGGATGAAGAGAACACGATTAGCAATTCAACGTTACAGGAAAGGTTTGTTTGCTGCAACATGACAGTCATTGTTTGTAGTAACTTTAACTACATCTGCATGAAGAGAGATATACATACAAGGGATGAAGAGAACACGATTAGCAATTCAACGTTACAGGAAAGGTTTGTTTGCTGGCTCATGACAATCATCATTTCTAGTAACTTTAACTACATCTGAATGAAGAGAGATATACATACAAGGGATGAAGAGAACACGATTAGCAATTCAACGTTACAGGAAAGGTTTGTTTGCTGCCACATGACAATCATCGTTTCTAGTAACTTTAACTACATCTAAATGAAGAGAGATATACATACAAGGGATGAAGAGAACACGATTAGCAATTCAACGTTACAGGAAAGGTTTGTCTGCTGCAACATGACAGTCATCCTTTGTAGAAACTTTAACTACATCTGAATGAAGAGAGATATACATACAAGGGATGAAGATAACACGACTAGCAATACAATGTTACAGGAAAGGTTTGTTTGCAGCCACATGACAATCATCATTTCTAGTAACTTTAACTACATCTGAATGAAGAGAGATATACATACAAGGGATGAAGAGTACACGATTAGCAATTCAACGTTACAGGAAAGCTTTGTTTGCTGCCACATGACAATCATCGTTTCTAGTAACTTTAACTACACCTAAATGAAGAGAGATATACATACCAGGGATGAAGAGAACACGATTAGCAATTCAACGTTACAGGAAAGGTTTGTTTGCTGCAACATGACAGTCATTGTTTGTAGTAACTTTAACTACATCTGAATGAAGAGAGATATACATACAAGGGATGAAGAGAACACGATTAGCAATTCAACGTTACAGGAAAGGTTTGTTTGCTGGCTCATGACAATCATCATTTCTAGTAACTTTAACTACATCTGAATGAAGAGACATATACATAGAAGGGATGAAGAGTACACGATTAGCAATTCAACGTTACAGGAAAGGTTTGTTTGCTGCAACACGGCCATCATCGTTTCTACTAACTTTAACTACATCTGAATGAAGAGAGATATACATACCAGGGATGAAGAGAACACGATTAGCAATTCAACGTTACAGGAAAGCTTTGTTTGCTGCAACATGACAGTCATCGTTTGTAGTAACTTTAACTACATCTGAATGAAGAGAGATATACATACAAGGGATGAAGAGAACACGATTAGCAATTCAACGTTACAGGAAAGGTTTGTTTGCTGCCACATGACAATCATCGTTTCTAGTAACTTTAACTACATCTAAATGAAGAGAGATATACATACAAGGGATGAAGAGAACACGATTAGCAATTCAACGTTACAGGAAAGGTTTGTTTGCTGCAACATGACAGTCATCGTTTGTAGAAACTTTAACTACATCTGAATGAAGAGAGATATACATACAAGGGATGAAGAGAACACGATTAGCAATTCAATGTTACAGGAAAGGTTTGTTTGCTGCCACATGACAATCATCGTTTGTAGTAACTTTAACTACATCTGAATGAAGAGAGATATCCATACAATGGATGAAGAGTACACGATTAGCAATTCAACGTTACAGGAAAGGTTTGTTTGCTGCAACATGACAATCATCGTTTCTAGTAACTTTAACTACATCTGAATGAAGAGAGATATACATACCAGGGATGAAGAGAACACGATTAGCAATTCAACGTTACAGGAAAGGTTTGTTTCCTGCAACATGACAGTCATCGTTTGTAGAAACTTTAACTACATCTGAATGAAGAGAGATATACATACAAGGGATGAAGAGAACACGATTAGCAATTCAACGTTACAGGAAAGGTGTGTTTGCTGCAACATGACAGTCATCGTTTGTAGAAACTTTAACTACATCTGAATGAAGAGAGATATACATACAAGGGATGAAGAATACACGATTAGCAATTCAACGTTACAGGAAAGGTTTGTTTGCTGCAACATGACAATCATCGTTTCTAGTAACTTTAACTACATCTGAATGAAAAGAGATATATATACAAGGGATGAAGAGTACACGATTAGCAATTCAACGTTACAGGAAAGCTTTGTTTGCTGCCACATGACAATCATCGTTTCTAGTAACTTTAACTACACCTAAATGAAGAGAGATATACATACCAGGGATGAAGAGAACACGATTAGCAATTCAACGTTACAGGAAAGGTTTGTTTGCTGCAACATGACAGTCATTGTTTGTAGTAACTTTAACTACATCTGAATGAAGAGAGATATACATACAAGGGATGAAGAGAACACGATTAGCAATTCAACGTTACAGGAAAGGTTTGTTTGCTGCAACATGACAGTCATCATTTGTAGTAACTTTAACTACATCTGAATGAAGAGAGATATACATACAAGGGATGAAGAGAACACGATTAGCAATTCAACGTTACAGGAAAGGTTTGTTTGCTGGCTAATGACAATCATCATTTCTAGTAACTTTAACTACATCTAAATGAAGAGAGATATACATACAAGGGATGAAGAGAACACGATTAGCAATTCAACGTTACAGGAAAGGTTTGTTTGCTGCCACATGACAATCATCGTTTCTAGTAACTTTAACTACATCTAAATGAAGAGAGATATACATACAAGGGATGAAGAGAACACGATTAGCAATTCAACGTTACAGGAAAGGTTTGTTTGCTGCAACATGACAGTCATCCTTTGTAGAAACTTTAACTACATCTGAATGAAGAGAGATATACATACAAGGGATGAAGAGTACACGATTAGCAATTCAACGTTACAGGAAAAGTTTGTTTGCTGCAACATGACAATCATCGTTTCTAGTAACTTTAACTACATCTGAATGAAGAGAGATATACATACAAGGGATGAAGAGTACACGATTAGCTATTCAACGTCACAGGAAACGTTTGTTTGCTGCAACATGACAATCATCGTTTCTAGTAACTTTAACTACATCTGAATGAAGGGAGATATACATACAAGGGATGAAGAGAACACGATTAGCAATTCAACGTTACAGGAAAGGTTTGTTTGCTGCAACACGGCCATCATCGTTTCTACTAACTTTAACTACATCTGAATGAAGAGAGATATACATACCAGGGATGAAGAGAACACGATTAGCAATTCAACGTTACAGGAAAGGTTTGTTTGCTGCAACATGACAGTCATTGTTTGTAGTAACTTTAACTACATCTGCATGAAGAGAGATATACATACAAGGGATGAAGAGAACACGATTAGCAATTCAACGTTACAGGAAAGGTTTGTTTGCTGGCTCATGACAATCATCATTTCTAGTAACTTTAACTACATCTGAATGAAGAGAGATATACATACAAGGGATGAAGAGAACACGATTAGCAATTCAACGTTACAGGAAAGGTTTGTTTGCTGCCACATGACAATCATCGTTTCTAGTAACTTTAACTACATCTAAATGAAGAGAGATATACATACAAGGGATGAAGAGAACACGATTAGCAATTCAACGTTACAGGAAAGGTTTGTCTGCTGCAACATGACAGTCATCCTTTGTAGAAACTTTAACTACATCTGAATGAAGAGAGATATACATAGAAGGGATGAAGATAACACGACTAGCAATACAATGTTACAGGAAAGGTTTGTTTGCAGCCACATGACAATCATCATTTCTAGTAACTTTAACTACATCTGAATGAAGAGAGATATACATACAAGGGATGAAGAGTACACGATTAGCAATTCAACGTTACAGGAAAGCTTTGTTTGCTGCCACATGACAATCATCGTTTCTAGTAACTTTAACTACACCTAAATGAAGAGAGATATACATACCAGGGATGAAGAGAACACGATTAGCAATTCAACGTTACAGGAAAGGTTTGTTTGCTGCAACATGACAGTCATTGTTTGTAGTAACTTTAACTACATCTGAATGAAGAGAGATATACATACAAGGGATGAAGAGAACACGATTAGCAATTCAACGTTACAGGAAAGGTTTGTTTGCTGGCTCATGACAATCATCATTTCTAGTAACTTTAACTACATCTGAATGAAGAGACATATACATAGAAGGGATGAAGAGTACACGATTAGCAATTCAACGTTACAGGAAAGGTTTGTTTGCTGCAACACGGCCATCATCGTTTCTACTAACTTTAACTACATCTGAATGAAGAGAGATATACATACCAGGGATGAAGAGAACACGATTAGCAATTCAACGTTACAGGAAAGGTTTGTTTGCTGCAACATGACAGTCATCATTTGTAGTAACTTTAACTACATCTGAATGAAGAGAGATATACATACAAGGGATGAAGAGAACACGATTAGCAATTCAACGTTACAGGAAAGGTTTGTTTGCTGGCTAATGACAATCATCATTTCTAGTAACTTTAACTACATCTAAATGAAGAGAGATATACATACAAGGGATGAAGAGAACACGATTAGCAATTCAACGTTACAGGAAAGGTTTGTTTGCTGCCACATGACAATCAACGTTTCTAGTAACTTTAACTACATCTAAATGAAGAGAGATATACATACAAGGGATGAAGAGAACACGATTAGCAATTCAACGTTACAGGAAAGGTTTGTCTGCTGCAACATGACAGTCATCCTTTGTAGAAACTTTAACTACATCTGAATGAAGAGAGATATACATACAAGGGATGAAGATAACACGATTAGCAATACAATGTTACAGGAAAGGTTTGTTTGCAGCCACATGACAATCATCATTTCTAGTAACTTTAACTACATCTGAATGAAGAGAGATATACATACAAGGGATGAAGAGTACACGATTAGCAATTCAACGTTACAGGAAAGCTTTGTTTGCTGCCACATGACAATCTTCGTTTCTAGTAACTTTAACTACACCTAAATGAAGAGAGATATACATACCAGGGATGAAGAGAACACGATTAGCAATTCAACGTTACAGGAAAGGTTTGTTTGCTGCAACATGACAGTCATTGTTTGTAGTAACTTTAACTACATCTGAATGAAGAGAGATATACATACAAGGGATGAAGAGAACACGATTAGCAATTCAACGTTACAGGAAAGGTTTGTTTGCTGGCTCATGACAATCATCATTTCTAGTAACTTTAACTACATCTGAATGAAGAGAGATATACATACAAGGGATGAAGAGAACACGATTAGCAATTCAACGTTACAGGAAAGCTTTGTTTGCTGCCACATGACAATCATCGTTTCTAGTAACTTTAACTAAATCTAAATGAAGAGAGATATACATACAAGGGATGAAGAGAACACGATTAGCAATTCAACGTTACAGGAAAGGTTTGTTTGCTGCAACATGACAGTCATCATTTGTAGTAACTTTAACTACATCTGAATGAAGAGAGATATACATACAAGGGATGAAGAGAACACGATTAGCAATTCAACGTTACAGGAAAGGTTTGTTTGCTGCAACATGACAATCATCATTTCTAGTAACTTTAACTACATCTGAATGAAGAGAGATATACATACAAGGGATGAAGAGAACACGATTAGCAATTCAACGTTACAGGAAAGGTTTGTTTGCTGCAACACGGCCATCATCGTTTCTAGTAACTTTAACTACATCTGAATGAAGAGAGATATACATACCAGGGATGAAGAGAACACGATTAGCAATTCAACGTTACAGGAAAGGTTTGTTTGCTGCAACATGACAGTCATTGTTTGTAGCAACTTTAACTACATCTGAATGAAGAGAGATATACATACAAGGGATGAAGAGAACACGATTAGCAATTCAACGTTACAGGAAAGGTTTGTTTGCTGGTTCATGACAATCATCATTTCTAGTAACTTTAACTACATCTGAATGAAGAGAGATATACATACAAGGGATGAAGAGAACACGATTAGCAATTCAACGTTACAGGAAAGCTTTGTTTGCTGCCACATGACAATCATCGTTTCTAGTAACTTTAACTACATCTAAATGAAGAGAGATATACATACAAGGGATGAAGAGAACACGATTAGCAATTCAACGTTACAGGAAAGGTTTGTCTGCTGCAACATGACAGTCATCCTTTGTAGAAACTTTAACTACATCTGAATGAAGTGAGATATACATACAAGGGATGAAGAGTACACGATTAGCTGTTCAACGTCACAGGAAAGGTTTGTTTGCTGCAACATGACAATCATCGTTTCTAGTAACTTTAACTACATCTGAATGAAGAGAGATATACATACAAGGGATGAAGAGAACACGATTAGGAATTAAACATTACAGAAAAGGTTTGTTTGCTGCAACATGACAGTCATCGTTTGTAGTAACTTTAACTACATCTGAATGAAGAGAGATATACATACAAGGGATGAAGAGAACACGATTAGCAAATAAACATTACAGGAAAGGTTTGTTTGCTGCCACATGACAGTCATCGTTTGTAGAAACTTTAACTACATCTGAATGAAGAGAGATATACATACAAGGGATGAAGAGTACACGATTAGCAATTCAACGTTACAGCAAAGGTTTGTTTGCTGCAACATGACAGTCATCGTTTCTAGTAACTTTAACTACATCTGAATTAAGAGAGATATACATACAAGGGATGAAGAGAACACGATTAGCAATTCAACGTTACAGGGAAAGGTTAGTTTGCTTTTCAACACGGATATCATCGTTTCTAGTAACTTTAACTACATCTGAATGAAGAGAGATATCCATACAAGGGATGAAGAGAACACGATTAGCAATTCAACGTTACAGGAAAGGTTTGTTTGCTGCAACATGACAGTCATCGTTTGTAGAAACTTTAACTACATCTGAATGAAGAGAGATATCCATACAAGGGATGAAGAGAACACGATTAGCAATTCAACGTTACAGGAAAGGTTTGTTTGCTGCAACATGACAGTCATCGTTTGTAGAAACTTTAACTACATCTGAATGAAGAGAGATATACATACAAGGGATGAAGAGTACACGATTAGCAATTCAACGTTACAGGAAAGGTTTGTTTGTTGCAACATGACAATCATCGTTTCTAGTAACTTTAACTACATCTGAATGAAGAGAGATATACATACAAGGGATGAAGAGTACACGATTAGCAATTCAACGTCACAGGAAACGTTTGTTTGCTGCAACATGACAATCATCGTTTCTAGTAACTTTAACTACATCTGAATGAAGGGAGATATACATACAAGGGATGAAGAGAACACGATTAGCAATTCAACGTTACAGGAAAGGTTTGTTTGCTGCAACACGGCCATCATCGTTTCTACTAACTTTAACTACATCTGAATGAAGAGAGATATACATACCAGGGATGAAGAGAACACGATTAGCAATTCAACGTTACAGGAAAGGTTTGTTTGCTGCAACATGACAGTCATTGTTTGTAGTAACTTTAAGTACATCTGCATGAAGAGAGATATACATACAAGGGATGAAGAGAACACGATTAGCAATTCAACGTTACAGGAAAGGTTTGTTTGCTGGCTCATGACAATCATCATTTCTAGTAACTTTAACTACATCTGAATGAAGAGAGATATACATACAAGGGATGAAGAGAACACGATTAGCAAATAAACATTACAGGAAAGGTTTGTTTGCTGCCACATGACAGTCATCGTTTGTAGAAACTTTAACTACATCTGAATGAAGAGAGATATACATACAAGGGATGAAGAGAACACGATTAGCAATTCAACGTTACAGGAAAGGTTTGTTTGCTGCAACATGACAGTCATCGTTTGTAGAAACTTTAACTACATCTGAATGAAGAGAGATATACATACAAGGGATGAAGAGTACACGATTAGCAATTCAACGTTACAGCAAAGGTTTGTTTGCTGCAACATGACAGTCATCGTTTCTAGTAACTTTAACTACATCTGAATTAAGAGAGATACACATACAAGGGATGAAGAGAACACGATTAGCAATTCAACGTTACAGGGAAAGGTTAGTTTGCTTTTCAACACGGACATCATCGTTTCTAGTAACTTTAACTACATCTGAATGAAGAGAGATATCCATACAAGGGATGAAGAGAACACGATTAGCAATTCAACGTTACAGGAAAGGTTTGTTTGCTGCAACATGACAGTCATCGTTTGTAGAAACTTTAACTACATCTGAATGAAGAGAGATATACATACAAGGGATGAAGAGAACACGATTAGCAATTCAACGTTACAGGAAAGGTTTGTTTGCTGCAACATGACAGTCATCGTTTGTAGAAACTTTAACTACATCTGAATGAAGAGAGATATACATACAAGGGATGAAGAGTACACGATTAGCAATTCAACGTTACAGGAAAGGTTTGTTTGCTGCAACATGACAATCATCGTTTCTAGTAACTTTAACTACATCTGAATGAAGAGAGATATACATACAAGGGATGAAGAGTACACGATTAGCTATTCAACGTCACAGGAAACGTTTGTTTGCTGCAACATGACAATCATCGTTTCTAGTAACTTTAACTTCATCTGAATGAAGGGAGATATACATACAAGGGATGAAGAGAACACGATTACCAATACAATGTTACAGGAAAGGTTTGTTTGCAGCCACATGACAATCATCATTTCTAGTAACTTTAACTACATCTGAATGAAGAGAGATATACATACAAGGGATGAAGAGTACACGATTAGCAATTCAACGTTACAGGAAAGCTTTGTTTGCTGCCACATGACAATCATCGTTTCTAGTAACTTTAACTACACCTAAATGAAGAGAGATATACATACCAGGGATGAAGAGAACACGATTAGCAATTCAACGTTACAGGAAAGGTTTGTTTGCTGCAACATGACAGTCATTGTTTGTAGTAACTTTAACTACATCTGAATGAAGAGAGATATACATACAAGGGATGAAGAGAACACGATTAGCAATTCAACGTTACAGGAAAGGTTTGTTTGCTGGCTCATGACAATCATCATTTCTAGTAACTTTAACTACATCTGAATGAAGAGACATATACATAGAAGGGATGAAGAGTACACGATTAGCAATTCAACGTTACAGGAAAGGTTTGTTTGCTGCAACACGGCCATCATCGTTTCTACTAACTTTAACTACATCTGAATGAAGAGAGATATACATACCAGCGATGAAGAGAACACGATTAGCAATTCAACGTTACAGGAAAGGTTTGTTTGCTGCAACATGACAGTCATCGTTTGTAGTAACTTTAACTACATCTGAATTAAGAGAGATATACATACAAGGGATGAAGAGAACACGATTAGCAATTCAACGTTACAGGGAAAGGTTAGTTTGCTTTTCAACACGGACATCATCGTTTCTAGTAACTTTAACTACATCTGAATGAAGAGAGATATCCATACAAGGGATGAAGAGAACACGATTTGCAATTCAACGTTACAGGAAAGGTTTGTTTGCTGCAACATGACAGTCATCGTTTGTAGAAACTTTAACTACATCTGAATGAAGAGAGATATACATACAAGGGATGAAGAGAACACGATTAGCAATTCAACGTTACAGGAAAGGTTTGTTTGCTGCAACATGACAGTCATCGTTTGTAGAAACTTTAACTACATCTGAATGAAGAGAGATATACATACAAGGGATGAAGAGTACACGATTAGCAATTCAACGTTACAGGAAAAGTTTGTTTGCTGCAACATGACAATCATCGTTTCTAGTAACTTTAACTACATCTGAATGAAGAGAGATATACATACAAGGGATGAAGAGTACACGATTAGCTATTCAACGTCACAGGAAACGTTTGTTTGCTGCAACATGACAATCATCGTTTCTAGTAACTTTAACTACATCTGAATGAAGGGAGATATACATACAAGGGATGAAGAGAACACGATTAGCAATTCAACGTTACAGGAAAGGTTTGTTTGCTGCAACATGACAGTCATTGTTTGTAGTAACTTTAACTACATCTGCATGAAGAGATATATACATACAAGGGATGAAGAGAACACGATTAGCAATTCAACGTTACAGGAAAGGTTTGTTTGCTGGCTCATGACAATCATCATTTCTAGTAACTTTAACTACATCTGAATGAAGAGAGATATACATACAAGGGATGAAGATAACACGACTAGCAATACAATGCTACAGGAAAGGTTTGTTTGCAGCCACATGACAATCATCATTTCTAGTAACTTTAACTACATCTGAATGAAGAGAGATATACATACAAGGGATGAAGAGTACACGATTAGCAATTCAACGTTACAGGAAAGCTTTGTTTGCTGCCACATGACAATCATCGTTTCTAGTAACTTTAACTACACCTAAATGAAGAGAGATATACATACCAGGGATGAAGAGAACACGATTAGCAATTCAACGTTACAGGAAAGGTTTGTTTGCTGCAACATGACAGTCATTGTTTGTAGTAACTTTAACTACATCTGAATGAAGAGAGATATACATACAAGGGATGAAGAGAACACGATTAGCAATTCAACGTTACAGGAAAGGTTTGTTTGCTGGCTCATGACAATCATCATTTCTAGTAACTTTAACTACATCTGAATGAAGAGACATATACATAGAAGGGATGAAGAGTACACGATTAGCAATTCAACGTTACAGGAAAGGTTTGTTTGCTGCAACATGACAATCATCATTTCTAGTAACTTTAACTACATCTGAATGAAGAGAGATATACATACAAGGGATGAAGAGAACACGATTAGCAATTCAACGTTACAGGAAAGGTTTGTTTGCTGCAACATGACAATCATCGTTTCTAGTAACTTTAACTACATCTGAATGAAGAGAGATATACATACAAGGGATGAAGAGAACACGATTAGCAATTCAACGTTACAGGAAAGGTTTGTTTGCTGCAACACGGCCATCATCGTTTCTACTAACTTTAACTACATCTGAATGAAGAGAGATATACATACCAGGGATGAAGAGAACACGATTAGCAATTCAACGTTACAGGAAAGGTTTGTTTGCTGCAACATGACAGTCATTGTTTGTAGCAACTTTAACTACATCTGAATGAAGAGAGATATACATACAAGGGATGAAGAGAACACGATTAGCAATTCAACGTTACAGGAAAGGTTTGTTTGCTGGTTCATGACAATCATCATTTCTAGTAACTTTAACTACATCTGAATGAAGAGAGATATACATACAAGGGATGAAGAGAACACGATTAGCAATTCAACGTTACAGGAAAGCTTTGTTTGCTGCCACATGACAATCATCGTTTCTAGTAACTTTAACTACATCTAAATGAAGAGAGATATACATACAAGGGATGAAGAGAACACGATTAGCAATTCAACGTTACAGGAAAGGTTTGTCTGCTGCAACATGACAGTCATCCTTTGTAGAAACTTTAACTACATCTGAATGAAGTGAGATATACATACAAGGGATGAAGAGTACACGATTAGCTGTTCAACGTCACAGGAAAGGTTTGTTTGCTGCAACATGACAATCATCGTTTCTAGTAACTTTAACTACATCTGAATGAAGAGAGATATACATACAAGGGATGAAGAGAACACGATTAGGAATTAAACATTACAGAAAAGGTTTGTTTGCTGCAACATGACAGTCATCGTTTGTAGTAACTTTAACTACATCTGAATGAAGAGAGATATACATACAAGGGATGAAGAGAACACGATTAGCAAATAAACATTACAGGAAAGGTTTGTTTGCTGCCACATGACAGTCATCGTTTGTAGAAACTTTAACTACATCTGAATGAAGAGAGATATACATACAAGGGATGAAGAGTACACGATTAGCAATTCAACGTTACAGCAAAGGTTTGTTTGCTGCAACATGACAGTCATCGTTTCTAGTAACTTTAACTACATCTGAATTAAGAGAGATATAAATACAAGGGATGAAGAGAACACGATTAGCAATTCAACGTTACAGGGAAAGGTTAGTTTGCTTTTCAACACGGATATCATCGTTTCTAGTAACTTTAACTACATCTGAATGAAGAGAGATATCCATACAAGGGATGAAGAGAACACGATTAGCAATTCAACGTTACAGGAAAGGTTTGTTTGCTGCAACATGACAGTCATCGTTTGTAGAAACTTTAACTACATCTGAATGAAGAGAGATATCCATACAAGGGATGAAGAGAACACGATTAGCAATTCAACGTTACAGGAAAGGTTTGTTTGCTGCAACATGACAGTCATCGTTTCTAGTAACTTTAACTTCATCTGAATGAAGGGAGATATACATACAAGGGATGAAGAGAACACGATTACCAATACAATGTTACAGGAAAGGTTTGTTTGCAGCCACATGACAATCATCATTTCTAGTAACTTTAACTACATCTGAATGAAGAGAGATATACATACAAGGGATGAAGAGTACACGATTAGCAATTCAACGTTACAGGAAAGCTTTGTTTGCTGCCACATGACAATCATCGTTTCTAGTAACTTTAACTACACCTAAATGAAGAGAGATATACATACCAGGGATGAAGAGAACACGATTAGCAATTCAACGTTACAGGAAAGGTTTGTTTGCTGCAACATGACAGTCATTGTTTGTAGTAACTTTAACTACATCTGAATGAAGAGAGATATACATACAAGGGATGAAGAGAACACGATTAGCAATTCAACGTTACAGGAAAGGTTTGTTTGCTGGCTCATGACAATCATCATTTCTAGTAACTTTAACTACATCTGAATGAAGAGACATATACATAGAAGGGATGAAGAGTACACGATTAGCAATTCAACGTTACAGGAAAGGTTTGTTTGCTGCAACACGGCCATCATCGTTTCTACTAACTTTAACTACATATGAATGAAGAGAGATATACATACCAGCGATGAAGAGAACACGATTAGCAATTCAACGTTACAGGAAAGGTTTGTTTGCTGCAACATGACAGTCATCGTTTGTAGTAACTTTAACTACATCTGAATTAAGAGAGATATACATACAAGGGATGAAGAGAACACGATTAGCAATTCAACGTTACAGGGAAAGGTTAGTTTGCTTTTCAACACGGACATCATCGTTTCTAGTAACTTTAACTACATCTGAATGAAGAGAGATATCCATACAAGGGATGAAGAGAACACGATTTGCAATTCAACGTTACAGGAAAGGTTTGTTTGCTGGTTCATGACAATCATCATTTCTAGTAACTTTAACTACATCTGAATGAAGAGAGATATACATACAAGGGATGAAGAGAACACGATTAGCAATTCAACGTTACAGGAAAGGTTTGTCTGCTGCAACATGACAGTCATCCTTTGTAGAAACTTTAACTACATCTGAATGAAGTGAGATATACATACAAGGGATGAAGAGTACACGATTAGCTGTTCAACGTCACAGGAAAGGTTTGTTTGCTGCAACATGACAATCATCGTTTCTAGTAACTTTAACTACATCTGAATGAAGAGAGATATACATACAAGGGATGAAGAGAACACGATTAGGAATTAAACATTACAGAAAAGGTTTGTTTGCTGCAACATGACAGTCATCGTTTGTAGTAACTTTAACTACATCTGAATGAAGAGAGATATACATACAAGGGATGAAGAGAACACGATTAGCAATTCAACGTTACAGGAAAGGTTTGTTTGCTGGTTCATGACAATCATCATTTCTAGTAACTTTAACTACATCTGAATGAAGAGAGATATACATACAAGGGATGAAGAGAACACGATTAGCAATTCAACGTTACAGGAAAGCTTTGTTTGCTGCCACATGACAATCATCGTTTCTAGTAACTTTAACTACATCTAAATGAAGAGAGATATACATACAAGGGATGAAGAGAACACGATTAGCAATTCAACGTTACAGGAAAGCTTTGTTTGCTGCCACATGACAATCATCGTTTCTAGTAACTTTAACTACATCTAAATGAAGAGAGATATACATACAAGGGATGAAGAGAACACGATTAGCAATTCAACGTTACAGGAAAGGTTTGTCTGCTGCAACATGACAGTCATCCTTTGTAGAAACTTTAACTACATCTGAATGAAGTGAGATATACATACAAGGGATGAAGAGTACACGATTAGCTGTTCAACGTCACAGGAAAGGTTTGTTTGCTGCAACATGACAATCATCGTTTCTAGTAACTTTAACTACATCTGAATGAAGAGAGATATACATACAAGGGATGAAGAGAACACGATTAGGAATTAAACATTACAGAAAAGGTTTGTTTGCTGCAACATGACAGTCATCGTTTGTAGTAACTTTAACTACATCTGAATGAAGAGAGATATACATACAAGGGATGAAGAGAACACGATTAGCAAATAAACATTACAGGAAAGGTTTGTTTGCTGCCACATGACAGTCATCGTTTGTAGAAACTTTAACTACATCTGAATGAAGAGAGATATACATACAAGGGATGAAGAGTACACGATTAGCAATTCAACGTTACAGCAAAGGTTTGTTTGCTGCAACATGACAGTCATCGTTTCTAGTAACTTTAACTACATCTGAATTAAGAGAGATATACATACAAGGGATGAAGAGAACACGATTAGCAATTCAACGTTACAGGGAAAGGTTAGTTTGCTTTTCAACACGGATATCATCGTTTCTAGTAACTTTAACTATATCTGAATGAAGAGAGATATCCATACAAGGGATGAAGAGAACACGATTAGCAATTCAACGTTACAGGAAAGGTTTGTTTGCTGCAACATGACAGTCATCGTTTGTAGAAACTTTAACTACATCTGAATGAAGAGAGATATCCATACAAGGGATGAAGAGAACACGATTAGCAATTCAACGTTACAGGAAAGGTTTGTTTGCTGCAACATGACAGTCATCGTTTCTAGTAACTTTAACTTCATCTGAATGAAGGGAGATATACATACAAGGGATGAAGAGAACACGATTACCAATACAATGTTACAGGAAAGGTTTGTTTGCAGCCACATGACAATCATCATTTCTAGTAACTTTAACTACATCTGAATGAAGAGAGATATACATACAAGGGATGAAGAGTACACGATTAGCAATTCAACGTTACAGGAAAGCTTTGTTTGCTGCCACATGACAATCATCGTTTCTAGTAACTTTAACTACACCTAAATGAAGAGAGATATACATACCAGGGATGAAGAGTACACGATTAGCAATTCAACGTTACAGGAAAGGTTTGTTTGCTGCAACATGACAGTCATTGTTTGTAGTAACTTTAACTACATCTGAATGAAGAGAGATATACATACAAGGGATGAAGAGAACACGATTAGCAATTCAACGTTACAGGAAAGGTTTGTTTGCTGGCTCATGACAATCATCATTTCTAGTAACTTTAACTACATCTGAATGAAGAGACATATACATAGAAGGGATGAAGAGTACACGATTAGCAATTCAACGTTACAGGAAAGGTTTGTTTGCTGCAACACGGCCATCATCGTTTCTACTAACTTTAACTACATCTGAATGAAGAGAGATATACATACCAGCGATGAAGAGAACACGATTAGCAATTCAACGTTACAGGAAAGGTTTGTTTGCTGCAACATGACAGTCATCGTTTGTAGTAACTTTAACTACATCTGAATTAAGAGAGATATACATACAAGGGATGAAGAGAACACGATTAGCAATTCAACGTTACAGGGAAAGGTTAGTTTGCTTTTCAACACGGACATCATCGTTTCTAGTAACTTTAACTACATCTGAATGAAGAGAGATATCCATACAAGGGATGAAGAGAACACGATTTGCAATTCAACGTTACAGGAAAGGTTTGTTTGCTGCAACATGACAGTCATCGTTTGTAGAAACTTTAACTACATCTGAATGAAGAGAGATATACATACAAGGGATGAAGAGAACACGATTAGCAATTCAACGTTACAGGAAAGGTTTGTTTGCTGCAACATGACAGTCATCGTTTGTAGAAACTTTAACTACATCTGAATGAAGAGAGATATACATACAAGGGATGAAGAGTACACGATTAGCAATTCAACGTTACAGGAAAAGTTTGTTTGCTGCAACATGACAATCATCGTTTCTAGTAACTTTAACTACATCTGAATGAAGAGAGATATACATACAAGGGATGAAGAGTACACGATTACCAATACAATGTTACAGGAAAGGTTTGTTTGCAGCCACATGACAATCATCATTTCTAGTAACTTTAACTACATCTGAATGAAGAGAGATATACATACAAGGGATGAAGAGTACACGATTAGCAATTCAACGTTACAGGAAAGCTTTGTTTGCTGCCACATGACAATCATCGTTTCTAGTAACTTTAACTACACCTAAATGAAGAGAGATATACATACCAGGGATGAAGAGAACACGATTAGCAATTCAACGTTACAGGAAAGGTTTGTTTGCTGCAACATGACAGTCATTGTTTGTAGTAACTTTAACTACATCTGAATGAAGAGAGATATACATACAAGGGATGAAGAGAACACGATTAGCAATTCAACGTTACAGGAAAGGTTTGTTTGCTGGCTCATGACAATCATCATTTCTAGTAACTTTAACTACATCTGAATGAAGAGACATATACATAGAAGGGATGAAGAGTACACGATTAGCAATTCAACGTTACAGGAAAGGTTTGTTTGCTGCAACACGGCCATCATCGTTTCTACTAACTTTAACTACATCTGAATGAAGAGAGATATACATACCAGCGATGAAGAGAACACGATTAGCAATTCAACGTTACAGGAAAGGTTTGTTTGCTGCAACATGACAGTCATCGTTTGTAGTAACTTTAACTACATCTGAATTAAGAGAGATATACATACAAGGGATGAAGAGAACACGATTAGCAATTCAACGTTACAGGGAAAGGTTAGTTTGCTTTTCAACACGGACATCATCGTTTCTAGTAACTTTAACTACATCTGAATGAAGAGAGATATCCATACAAGGGATGAAGAGAACACGATTTGCAATTCAACGTTACAGGAAAGGTTTGTTTGCTGCAACATGACAGTCATCGTTTGTAGAAACTTTAACTACATCTGAATGAAGAGAGATATACATACAAGGGATGAAGAGAACACGATTAGCAATTCAACGTTACAGGAAAGGTTTGTTTGCTGCAACATGACAGTCATCGTTTGTAGAAACTTTAACTACATCTGAATGAAGAGAGATATACATACAAGGGATGAAGAGTACACGATTAGCAATTCAACGTTACAGGAAAAGTTTGTTTGCTGCAACATGACAATCATCGTTTCTAGTAACTTTAACTACATCTGAATGAAGAGAGATATACATACAAGGGATGAAGAGTACACGATTAGCTATTCAACGTCACAGGAAACGTTTGTTTGCTGCAACATGACAATCATCGTTTCTAGTAACTTTAACTACATCTGAATGAAGGGAGATATACATACAAGGGATGAAGAGAACACGATTAGCAATTCAACGTTACAGGAAAGGTTTGTTTGCTGCAACACGGCCATCATCGTTTCTACTAACTTTAACTACATCTGAATGAAGAGAGATATACATACCAGGGATGAAGAGAACACGATTAGCAATTCAACGTTACAGGAAAGGTTTGTTTGCTGCAACATGACAGTCATTGTTTGTAGTAACTTTAACTACATCTGCATGAAGAGAGATATACATACAAGGGATGAAGAGAACACGATTAGCAATTCAACGTTACAGGAAAGGTTTGTTTGCTGGCTCATGACAATCATCATTTCTAGTAACTTTAACTACATCTGAATGAAGAGAGATATACATACAAGGGATGAAGAGAACACGATTAGCAATTCAACGTTACAGGAAAGGTTTGTTTGCTGCCACATGACAATCATCGTTTCTAGTAACTTTAACTACATCTAAATGAAGAGAGATATACATACAAGGGATGAAGAGAACACGATTAGCAATTCAACGTTACAGGAAAGGTTTGTCTGCTGCAACATGACAGTCATCCTTTGTAGAAACTTTAACTACATCTGAATGAAGAGAGATATACATACAAGGGATGAAGATAACACGACTAGCAATACAATGTTACAGGAAAGGTTTGTTTGCAGCCACATGACAATCATCATTTCTAGTAACTTTAACTACATCTGAATGAAGAGAGATATACATACAAGGGATGAAGAGTACACGATTAGCAATTCAACGTTACAGGAAAGCTTTGTTTGCTGCCACATGACAATCATCGTTTCTAGTAACTTTAACTACACCTAAATGAAGAGAGATATACATACCAGGGATGAAGAGAACACGATTAGCAATTCAACGTTACAGGAAAGGTTTGTTTGCTGCAACATGACAGTCATTGTTTGTAGTAACTTTAACTACATCTGAATGAAGAGAGATATACATACAAGGGATGAAGAGAACACGATTAGCAATTCAACGTTACAGGAAAGGTTTGTTTGCTGGCTCATGACAATCATCATTTCTAGTAACTTTAACTACATCTGAATGAAGAGACATATACATAGAAGGGATGAAGAGTACACGATTAGCAATTCAACGTTACAGG
Organism: Rhineura floridana; assembly: GCF_030035675.1. Taxonomy (NCBI): domain Eukaryota; kingdom Metazoa; phylum Chordata; class Lepidosauria; order Squamata; family Rhineuridae; genus Rhineura; species Rhineura floridana. The sequence goes on from NC_084494.1 coordinate 167,094, forward strand.
AAAGGTTTGTTTGCTGCAACATGACAATCATCATTTCTAGTAACTTTAACTACATCTGAATGAAGAGAGATATACATACAAGGGATGAAGAGAACACGATTAGCAATTCAACGTTACAGGAAAGGTTTGTTTGCTGCAACATGACAATCATCGTTTCTAGTAACTTTAACTACATCTGAATGAAGAGAGATATACATACAAGGGATGAAGAGAACACGATTAGCAATTCAACGTTACAGGAAAGGTTTGTTTGCTGCAACACGGCCATCATCGTTTCTACTAACTTTAACTACATCTGAATGAAGAGAGATATACATACCAGGGATGAAGAGAACACGATTAGCAATTCAACGTTACAGGAAAGGTTTGTTTGCTGCAACATGACAGTCATTGTTTGTAGCAACTTTAACTACATCTGAATGAAGAGAGATATACATACAAGGGATGAAGAGAACACGATTAGCAATTCAACGTTACAGGAAAGGTTTGTTTGCTGGTTCATGACAATCATCATTTCTAGTAACTTTAACTACATCTGAATGAAGAGAGATATACATACAAGGGATGAAGAGAACACGATTAGCAATTCAACGTTACAGGAAAGCTTTGTTTGCTGCCACATGACAATCATCGTTTCTAGTAACTTTAACTACATCTAAATGAAGAGAGATATACATACAAGGGATGAAGAGAACACGATTAGCAATTCAACGTTACAGGAAAGGTTTGTCTGCTGCAACATGACAGTCATCCTTTGTAGAAACTTTAACTACATCTGAATGAAGTGAGATATACATACAAGGGATGAAGAGTACACGATTAGCTGTTCAACGTCACAGGAAAGGTTTGTTTGCTGCAACATGACAATCATCGTTTCTAGTAACTTTAACTACATCTGAATGAAGAGAGATATACATACAAGGGATGAAGAGAACACGATTAGGAATTAAACATTACAGAAAAGGTTTGTTTGCTGCAACATGACAGTCATCGTTTGTAGTAACTTTAACTACATCTGAATGAAGAGAGATATACATACAAGGGATGAAGAGAACACGATTAGCAAATAAACATTACAGGAAAGGTTTGTTTGCTGCCACATGACAGTCATCGTTTGTAGAAACTTTAACTACATCTGAATGAAGAGAGATATACATACAAGGGATGAAGAGTACACGATTAGCAATTCAACGTTACAGCAAAGGTTTGTTTGCTGCAACATGACAGTCATCGTTTCTAGTAACTTTAACTACATCTGAATTAAGAGAGATATACATACAAGGGATGAAGAGAACACGATTAGCAATTCAACGTTACAGGGAAAGGTTAGTTTGCTTTTCAACACGGATATCATCGTTTCTAGTAACTTTAACTACATCTGAATGAAGAGAGATATCCATACAAGGGATGAAGAGAACACGATTAGCAATTCAACGTTACAGGAAAGGTTTGTTTGCTGCAACATGACAGTCATCGTTTGTAGAAACTTTAACTACATCTGAATGAAGAGAGATATCCATACAAGGGATGAAGAGAACACGATTAGCAATTCAACGTTACAGGAAAGGTTTGTTTGCTGCAACATGACAGTCATCGTTTGTAGAAACTTTAACTACATCTGAATGAAGAGAGATATACATACAAGGGATGAAGAGTACACGATTAGCAATTCAACGTTACAGGAAAGGTTTGTTTGTTGCAACATGACAATCATCGTTTCTAGTAACTTTAACTACATCTGAATGAAGAGAGATATACATACAAGGGATGAAGAGTACACGATTAGCAATTCAACGTCACAGGAAACGTTTGTTTGCTGCAACATGACAATCATCGTTTCTAGTAACTTTAACTACATCTGAATGAAGGGAGATATACATACAAGGGATGAAGAGAACACGATTAGCAATTCAACGTTACAGGAAAGGTTTGTTTGCTGCAACACGGCCATCATCGTTTCTACTAACTTTAACTACATCTGAATGAAGAGAGATATACATACCAGGGATGAAGAGAACACGATTAGCAATTCAACGTTACAGGAAAGGTTTGTTTGCTGCAACATGACAGTCATTGTTTGTAGTAACTTTAAGTACATCTGCATGAAGAGAGATATACATACAAGGGATGAAGAGAACACGATTAGCAATTCAACGTTACAGGAAAGGTTTGTTTGCTGGCTCATGACAATCATCATTTCTAGTAACTTTAACTACATCTGAATGAAGAGAGATATACATACAAGGGATGAAGAGAACACGATTAGCAAATAAACATTACAGGAAAGGTTTGTTTGCTGCCACATGACAGTCATCGTTTGTAGAAACTTTAACTACATCTGAATGAAGAGAGATATACATACAAGGGATGAAGAGAACACGATTAGCAATTCAACGTTACAGGAAAGGTTTGTTTGCTGCAACATGACAGTCATCGTTTGTAGAAACTTTAACTACATCTGAATGAAGAGAGATATACATACAAGGGATGAAGAGTACACGATTAGCAATTCAACGTTACAGCAAAGGTTTGTTTGCTGCAACATGACAGTCATCGTTTCTAGTAACTTTAACTACATCTGAATTAAGAGAGATACACATACAAGGGATGAAGAGAACACGATTAGCAATTCAACGTTACAGGGAAAGGTTAGTTTGCTTTTCAACACGGACATCATCGTTTCTAGTAACTTTAACTACATCTGAATGAAGAGAGATATCCATACAAGGGATGAAGAGAACACGATTAGCAATTCAACGTTACAGGAAAGGTTTGTTTGCTGCAACATGACAGTCATCGTTTGTAGAAACTTTAACTACATCTGAATGAAGAGAGATATACATACAAGGGATGAAGAGAACACGATTAGCAATTCAACGTTACAGGAAAGGTTTGTTTGCTGCAACATGACAGTCATCGTTTGTAGAAACTTTAACTACATCTGAATGAAGAGAGATATACATACAAGGGATGAAGAGTACACGATTAGCAATTCAACGTTACAGGAAAGGTTTGTTTGCTGCAACATGACAATCATCGTTTCTAGTAACTTTAACTACATCTGAATGAAGAGAGATATACATACAAGGGATGAAGAGTACACGATTAGCTATTCAACGTCACAGGAAACGTTTGTTTGCTGCAACATGACAATCATCGTTTCTAGTAACTTTAACTACATCTGAATGAAGGGAGATATACATACAAGGGATGAAGAGAACACGATTACCAATACAATGTTACAGGAAAGGTTTGTTTGCAGCCACATGACAATCATCATTTCTAGTAACTTTAACTACATCTGAATGAAGAGAGATATACATACAAGGGATGAAGAGTACACGATTAGCAATTCAACGTTACAGGAAAGCTTTGTTTGCTGCCACATGACAATCATCGTTTCTAGTAACTTTAACTACACCTAAATGAAGAGAGATATACATACCAGGGATGAAGAGAACACGATTAGCAATTCAACGTTACAGGAAAGGTTTGTTTGCTGCAACATGACAGTCATTGTTTGTAGTAACTTTAACTACATCTGAATGAAGAGAGATATACATACAAGGGATGAAGAGAACACGATTAGCAATTCAACGTTACAGGAAAGGTTTGTTTGCTGGCTCATGACAATCATCATTTCTAGTAACTTTAACTACATCTGAATGAAGAGACATATACATAGAAGGGATGAAGAGTACACGATTAGCAATTCAACGTTACAGGAAAGGTTTGTTTGCTGCAACACGGCCATCATCGTTTCTACTAACTTTAACTACATCTGAATGAAGAGAGATATACATACCAGCGATGAAGAGAACACGATTAGCAATTCAACGTTACAGGAAAGGTTTGTTTGCTGCAACATGACAGTCATCGTTTGTAGTAACTTTAACTACATCTGAATTAAGAGAGATATACATACAAGGGATGAAGAGAACACGATTAGCAATTCAACGTTACAGGGAAAGGTTAGTTTGCTTTTCAACACGGACATCATCGTTTCTAGTAACTTTAACTACATCTGAATGAAGAGAGATATCCATACAAGGGATGAAGAGAACACGATTTGCAATTCAACGTTACAGGAAAGGTTTGTTTGCTGCAACATGACAGTCATCGTTTGTAGAAACTTTAACTACATCTGAATGAAGAGAGATATACATACAAGGGATGAAGAGAACACGATTAGCAATTCAACGTTACAGGAAAGGTTTGTTTGCTGCAACATGACAGTCATCGTTTGTAGAAACTTTAACTACATCTGAATGAAGAGAGATATACATACAAGGGATGAAGAGTACACGATTAGCAATTCAACGTTACAGGAAAAGTTTGTTTGCTGCAACATGACAATCATCGTTTCTAGTAACTTTAACTACATCTGAATGAAGAGAGATATACATACAAGGGATGAAGAGTACACGATTAGCTATTCAACGTCACAGGAAACGTTTGTTTGCTGCAACATGACAATCATCGTTTCTAGTAACTTTAACTACATCTGAATGAAGGGAGATATACATACAAGGGATGAAGAGAACACGATTAGCAATTCAACGTTACAGGAAAGGTTTGTTTGCTGCAACACGGCCATCATCGTTTCTACTAACTTTAACTACATCTGAATGAAGAGAGATATACATACCAGGGATGAAGAGAACACGATTAGCAATTCAACGTTACAGGAAAGCTTTGTTTGCTGCAACATGACAGTCATCGTTTGTAGTAACTTTAACTACATCTGAATGAAGAGAGATATACATACAAGGGATGAAGAGAACACGATTAGCAATTCAACGTTACAGGAAAGGTTTGTTTGCTGCCACATGACAATCATCGTTTCTAGTAACTTTAACTACATCTAAATGAAGAGAGATATACATACAAGGGATGAAGAGAACACGATTAGCAATTCAACGTTACAGGAAAGGTTTGTTTGCTGCAACATGACAGTCATCGTTTGTAGAAACTTTAACTACATCTGAATGAAGAGAGATATACATACAAGGGATGAAGAGAACACGATTAGCAATTCAATGTTACAGGAAAGGTTTGTTTGCTGCCACATGACAATCATCGTTTGTAGTAACTTTAACTACATCTGAATGAAGAGAGATATCCATACAATGGATGAAGAGTACACGATTAGCAATTCAACGTTACAGGAAAGGTTTGTTTGCTGCAACATGACAATCATCGTTTCTAGTAACTTTAACTACATCTGAATGAAGAGAGATATACATACCAGGGATGAAGAGAACACGATTAGCAATTCAACGTTATAGGAAAGGTTTGTTTCCTGCAACATGACAGTCATCGTTTGTAGAAACTTTAACTACATCTGAATGAAGAGAGATATACATACAAGGGATGAAGAGAACACGATTAGCAATTCAACGTTACAGGAAAGGTGTGTTTGCTGCAACATGACAGTCATCGTTTGTAGAAACTTTAACTACATCTGAATGAAGAGAGATATACATACAAGGGATGAAGAATACACGATTAGCAATTCAACGTTACAGGAAAGGTTTGTTTGCTGCAACATGACAATCATCGTTTCTAGTAACTTTAACTACATCTGAATGAAAAGAGATATATATACAAGGGATGAAGAGTACACGATTAGCAATTCAACGTTACAGGAAAGCTTTGTTTGCTGCCACATGACAATCATCGTTTCTAGTAACTTTAACTACACCTAAATGAAGAGAGATATACATACCAGGGATGAAGAGAACACGATTAGCAATTCAACGTTACAGGAAAGGTTTGTTTGCTGCAACATGACAGTCATCGTTTGTAGTAACTTTAACTACATCTGAATGAAGAGAGATATACATACAAGGGATGAAGAGAACACGATTAGCAATTCAACGTTACAGGAAAGGTTTGTTTGCTGCAACATGACAGTCATCATTTGTAGTAACTTTAACTACATCTGAATGAAGAGAGATATACATACAAGGGATGAAGAGAACACGATTAGCAATTCAACGTTACAGGAAAGGTTTGTTTGCTGGCTAATGACAATCATCATTTCTAGTAACTTTAACTACATCTAAATGAAGAGAGATATACATACAAGGGATGAAGAGAACACGATTAGCAATTCAACGTTACAGGAAAGGTTTGTTTGCTGCCACATGACAATCATCGTTTCTAGTAACTTTAACTACATCTAAATGAAGAGAGATATACATACAAGGGATGAAGAGTACACGATTAGCAATTCAACGTTACAGGAAAGCTTTGTTTGCTGCCACATGACAATCATCGTTTCTAGTAACTTTAACTACACCTAAATGAAGAGAGATATACATACCAGGGATGAAGAGAACACGATTAGCAATTCAACGTTACAGGAAAGGTTTGTTTGCTGCAACATGACAGTCATTGTTTGTAGTAACTTTAACTACATCTGAATGAAGAGAGATATACATACAAGGGATGAAGAGAACACGATTAGCAATTCAACGTTACAGGAAAGGTTTGTTTGCTGGCTCATGACAATCATCATTTCTAGTAACTTTAACTACATCTGAATGAAGAGAGATATACATACAAGGGATGAAGAGAACACGATTAGCAATTCAACGTTACAGGAAAGCTTTGTTTGCTGCCACATGACAATCATTGTTTCTAGTAACTTTAACTACATCTAAATGAAGAGAGATATACATACAAGGGATGAAGAGAACACGATTAGCAATTCAACGTTACAGGAAAGGTTTGTTTGCTGCAACATGACAGTCATCATTTGTAGTAACTTTAACTACATCTGAATGAAGAGAGATATACATACAAGGGATGAAGAGAACACGATTAGCAATTCAACGTTACAGGAAAGGTTTGTCTGCTGCAACATGACAGTCATCCTTTGTAGAAACTTTAACTACATCTGAATGAAGAGAGATATACATACAAGGGATGAAGATAACACGACTAGCAATACAATGTTACAGGAAAGGTTTGTTTGCAGCCACATGACAATCATCATTTCTAGTAACTTTAACTACATCTGAATGAAGAGAGATATACATACAAGGGATGAAGAGTACACGATTAGCAATTCAACGTTACAGGAAAGCTTTGTTTGCTGCCACATGACAATCATCGTTTCTAGTAACTTTAACTACACCTAAATGAAGAGAGATATACATACCAGGGATGAAGAGAACACGATTAGCAATTCAACGTTACAGGAAAGGTTTGTTTGCTGCAACATGACAGTCATTGTTTGTAGTAACTTTAACTACATCTGAATGAAGAGAGATATACATACAAGGGATGAAGAGAACACGATTAGCAATTCAACGTTACAGGAAAGGTTTGTTTGCTGGCTCATGACAATCATCATTTCTAGTAACTTTAACTACATCTGAATGAAGAGACATATACATAGAAGGGATGAAGAGTACACGATTAGCAATTCAACGTTACAGGAAAGGTTTGTTTGCTGCAACACGGCCATCATCGTTTCTACTAACTTTAACTACATCTGAATGAAGAGAGATATACATACCAGGGATGAAGAGAACACGATTAGCAATTCAACGTTACAGGAAAGCTTTGTTTGCTGCAACATGACAGTCATCGTTTGTAGTAACTTTAACTACATCTGAATGAAGAGAGATATACATACAAGGGATGAAGAGAACACGATTAGCAATTCAACGTTACAGGAAAGGTTTGTTTGCTGCCACATGACAATCATCGTTTCTAGTAACTTTAACTACATCTAAATGAAGAGAGATATACATACAAGGGATGAAGAGAACACGATTAGCAATTCAACGTTACAGGAAAGGTTTGTTTGCTGGCTAATGACAATCATCATTTCTAGTAACTTTAACTACATCTAAATGAAGAGAGATATACATACAAGGGATGAAGAGAACACGATTAGCAATTCAACGTTACAGGAAAGGTTTGTTTGCTGCCACATGACAATCATCGTTTCTAGTAACTTTAACTACATCTAAATGAAGAGAGATATACATACAAGGGATGAAGAGTACACGATTAGCAATTCAACGTTACAGGAAAGCTTTGTTTGCTGCCACATGACAATCATCGTTTCTAGTAACTTTAACTACACCTAAATGAAGAGAGATATACATACCAGGGATGAAGAGAACACGATTAGCAATTCAACGTTACAGGAAAGGTTTGTTTGCTGCAACATGACAGTCATTGTTTGTAGTAACTTTAACTACATCTGAATGAAGAGAGATATACATACAAGGGATGAAGAGAACACGATTAGCAATTCAACGTTACAGGAAAGGTTTGTTTGCTGGCTCATGACAATCATCATTTCTAGTAACTTTAACTACATCTGAATGAAGAGAGATATACATACAAGGGATGAAGAGAACACGATTAGCAATTCAACGTTACAGGAAAGCTTTGTTTGCTGCCACATGACAATCATTGTTTCTAGTAACTTTAACTACATCTAAATGAAGAGAGATATACATACAAGGGATGAAGAGAACACGATTAGCAATTCAACGTTACAGGAAAGGTTTGTTTGCTGCAACATGACAGTCATCATTTGTAGTAACTTTAACTACATCTGAATGAAGAGAGATATACATACAAGGGATGAAGAGAACACGATTAGCAATTCAACGTTACAGGAAAGGTTTGTTTGCTGGCTCATGACAATCATCATTTCTAGTAACTTTAACTACATCTGAATGAAGAGAGATATACATACAAGGGATGAAGAGAACACGATTAGCAATTCAACGTTACAGGAAAGGTTTGTTTGCTGCAACATGACAATCATAGTTTCTAGTAACTTTAACTACATCTGAATGAAGAGAGATATACATACAAGGGATGAAGAGAACACGATTAGCAATTCAACGTTACAGGAAAGGTTTGTTTGCTGCAACACGGCCATCATCGTTTCTACTAACTTTAACTACATCTGAATGAAGAGAGATATACATACAAGGGATGAAGAGAACACGATTAGCAATTCAACGTTACAGGAAAGGTTTGTTTGCTGCAACATGACAGTCATTGTTTGTAGCAACTTTAACTACATCTGAATGAAGAGAGATATACATACAAGGGATGAAGAGAACACGATTAGCAATTCAACGTTACAGGAAAGGTTTGTTTGCTGGTTCATGACAATCATCATTTCTAGTAACTTTAACTACATCTGAATGAAGAGAGATATACATACAAGGGATGAAGAGAACACGATTAGCAATTCAACGTTACAGGAAAGCTTTGTTTGCTGCCACATGACAATCATCGTTTCTAGTAACTTTAACTACATCTAAATGAAGAGAGATATACATACAAGGGATGAAGAGAACACGATTAGCAATTCAACGTTACAGGAAAGGTTTGTCTGCTGCAACATGACAGTCATCCTTTGTAGAAACTTTAACTACATCTGAATGAAGAGAGATATACATACAAGGGATGAAGAGTACACGATTAGCAATTCAACGTTACAGGAAAGCTTTGTTTGCTGCCACATGACAATCATCGTTTCTAGTAACTTTAACCACACCTAAATGAAGAGAGATATACATACCAGGGATGAAGAGAACACGATTAGCAATTCAACGTTACAGGAAAGGTTTGTTTGCTGCAACATGACAGTCATTGTTTGTAGTAACTTTAACTACATCTGAATGAAGAGAGATATACATACAAGGGATGAAGAGAACACGATTAGCAATTCAACGTTACAGGAAAGGTTTGTTTGCTGGCTCATGACAATCATCATTTCTAGTAACTTTAACTACATCTGAATGAAGAGACATATACATAGAAGGGATGAAGAGTACACGATTAGCAATTCAACGTTACAGGAAAGGTTTGTTTGCTGCAACACGGCCATCATCGTTTCTACTAACTTTAACTACATCTGAATAAAGAGAGATATACATACCAGGGATGAAGAGAACACGATTAGCAATTCAACGTTACAGGAAAGGTTTGTTTGCTGCAACATGACAGTCATCGTTTGAAGTAACTTTAACTACATCTGAATGAAGAGAGATATACATACAAGGGATGAAGAGAACACGATTAGCAATTCAACGTTACAGGAAAGGTTTGTTTGCTGCAACATGACAGTCATCGTTTGTAGAAACTTTAACTACATCTGAATGAAGAGAGATATACATACAAGGGATGAAGAGAACACGATTAGCAATTCAATGTTACAGGAAAGGTCTGTTTGCTGCCACATGACAATCATCGTTTGTAGTAACTTTAACTACATCTGAATGAAGAGAGATATCCATACAATGGATGAAGAGTACACGATTAGCAATTCAACGTTACAGGAAAGGTTTGTTTGCTGCAACATGACAATCATCGTTTCTAGTAACTTTAACTACATCTGAATGAAGAGAGATATACATACAAGGGATGAAGAGAACACGATTAGCAATTCAACGTTACAGGAAAGGTTTGTTTCCTGCAACATGACAGTCATCGTTTGTAGAAACTTTAACTACATCTGAATGAAGAGAGATATACATACAAGTGATGAAGAGAACACGATTAGCAATTCAACGTTACAGGAAAGGTGTGTTTGCTGCAACATGACAGTCATCGTTTGTAGAAACTTTAACTACATCTGAATGAAGAGAGATATACATACAAGGGATGAAGAATACACGATTAGCAATTCAACGTTACAGGAAAGGTTTGTTTGCTGCAACATGACAATCATCGTTTCTAGTAACTTTAACTACATCTGAATGAAAAGAGATATATATACAAGGGATGAAGAGTACACGATTAGCAATTCAACGTTACAGGAAAGCTTTGTTTGCTGCCACATGACAATCATCGTTTCTAGTAACTTTAACTACACCTAAATGAAGAGAGATATTCATACAAGGGATGAAGAGAACACGATTAGGAATTCAACGTTACAGGAAAGGTTTGTTTGCTGCAACATGACAGTCATTGTTTGTAGTAACTTTAACTACATCTGAATGAAGAGAGATATACATACAAGGGATGAAGAGAACACGATTAGCAATTCAACGTTACAGGAAAGGTTTGTTTGCTGGCTCATGACAATCATCATTTCTAGTAACTTTAACTACATCTGAATGAAGAGAGATATACATACAAGGGATGAAGAGAACACGATTAGCAATTCAACGTTACAGGAAAGCTTTGTTTGCTGCCACATGACAATCATTGTTTCTAGTAACTTTAACTACATCTGAATGAAGAGAGATATACATACCAGGGATGAAGAGAACACGATTAGCAATTCAACGTTACAGGAAAGGTTTGTTTGCTGCAACATGACAGTCATTGTTTGTAGTAACTTTAACTACATCTGCATGAAGAGAGATATACATACAAGGGATGAAGTGAACACGATTAGCAATTCAACGTTACAGGAAAGGTTTGTTTGCTGGCTCATGACAATCATCATTTCTAGTAACTTTAACTACATCTGAATGAAGAGAGATATACATACAAGGGATGAAGAGAACACGATTAGCAAATAAACATTACAGGAAAGGTTTGTTTGCTGCCACATGACAGTCATCGTTTGTAGAAACTTTAACTACATCTGAATGAAGAGAGATATACATACAAGGGATGAAGAGTACACGATTAGCAATTCAACGTTACAGCAAAGGTTTGTTTGCTGCAACATGACAGTCATCGTTTCTAGTAACTTTAACTACATCTGAATTAAGAGAGATATACATACAAGGGATGAAGAGAACACGATTAGCAATTCAACGTTACAGGGAAAGGTTAGTTTGCTTTTCAACACGGACATCATCGTTTCTAGTAACTTTAACTACATCTGAATGAAGAGAGATATCCATACAAGGGATGAAGAGAACACGATTAGCAATTCAACGTTACAGGAAAGGTTTGTTTGCTGCAACATGACAGTCATCGTTTGTAGAAACTTTAACTACATCTGAATGAAGAGAGATATACATACAAGGGATGAAGAGAACACGATTAGCAATTCAACGTTACAGGAAAGGTTTGTTTGCTGCAACATGACAGTCATCGTTTGTAGAAACTTTAACTACATCTGAATGAAGAGAGATATACATACAAGGGATGAAGAGTACACGATTAGCAATTCAACGTTACAGGAAAGGTTTGTTTGCTGCAACATGACAATCATCGTTTCTAGTAACTTTAACTACATCTGAATGAAGAGAGATATACATACAAGGGATGAAGAGAACACGATTAGCAATTCAACGTTACAGGAAAGGTTTGTTTGCTGCAACATGACAGTCATCGTTTGTAGAAACTTTAACTACATCTGAATGAAGAGAGATATACATACAAGGGATGAAGAGAACACGATTAGCAATTCAACGTTACAGGAAAGGTTTGTTTGCTGCAACATGACAGTCATTGTTTGTAGTAACTTTAACTACATCTGCATGAAGAGAGATATACATACAAGGGATGAAGAGAACACGATTAGCAATTCAACGTTACAGGAAAGGTTTGTTTGCTGGCTCATGACAATCATCATTTCTAGTAACTTTAACTACATCTGAATGAAGAGAGATATACATACAAGGGATGAAGAGAACACGATTAGCAATTCAACGTTACAGGAAAGGTTTGTTTGCTGCCACATGACAATCATCGTTTCTAGTAACTTTAACTACATCTAAATGAAGAGAGATATACATACAAGGGATGAAGAGAACACGATTAGCAATTCAACGTTACAGGAAAGGTTTGTCTGCTGCAACATGACAGTCATCCTTTGTAGAAACTTTAACTACATCTGAATGAAGAGAGATATACATACAAGGGATGAAGAGAACACGATTAGCAATACAATGTTACAGGAAAGGTTTGTTTGCAGCCACATGACAATCATCATTTCTAGTAACTTTAACTACATCTGAATGAAGAGAGATATACATACAAGGGATGAAGAGTACACGAATAGCAATTCAACGTTACAGGAAAGCTTTGTTTGCTGCCACATGACAATCATCGTTTCTAGTAACTTTAACTACACCTAAATGAAGAGAGATATACATACCAGGGATGAAGAGAACACGATTAGCAATTCAACGTTACAGGAAAGGTTTGTTTGCTGCAACATGACAGTCATTGTTTGTAGTAACTTTAACTACATCTGAATGAAGAGAGATATACATACAAGGGATGAAGAGTACACGATTAGCAATTCAACGTTACAGGAAAGCTTTGTTTGCTGCCACATGACAATCATCGTTTCTAGTAACTTTAACTACATCTAAATGAAGAGAGATATACATACAAGGGATGAAGAGAACACGATTAGCAATTCAACGTTACAGGAAAGGTTTGTTTGCTGCAACATGACAGTCATCATTTGTAGTAACTTTAACTACATCTGAATGAAGAGAGATATACATACAAGGGATGAAGAGAACACGATTAGCAATTCAACGTTACAGGAAAGGTTTGTTTGCTGGCTCATGACAATCATCATTTCTAGTAACTTTAACTACATCTGAATGAAGAGACATATACATAGAAGGGATGAAGAGTACACGATTAGCAATTCAACGTTACAGGAAAGGTTTGTTTGCTGCAACACGGCCATCATCGTTTCTACTAACTTTAACTACATCTGAATGAAGAGAAATATACATACCAGGGATGAAGAGAACACGATTAGCAATTCAACGTTACAGGAAAGGTTTGTTTGCTGCCACATGACAATCATCGTTTCTAGTAACTTTAACTACATCTAAATGAAGAGAGATATACATACAAGGGATGAAGAGAACACGATTAGCAATTCAACGTTACAGGAAAGGTTTGTTTGCTGCAACATGACAGTCATCGTTTGTAGAAACTTTAACTACATCTGAATGAAGAGAGATATACATACAAGGGATGAAGAGAACACGATTAGCAATTCAATGTTACAGGAAAGGTTTGTTTGCTGCCACATGACAATCATCATTTGTAGTAACTTTAACTACATCTGAATGAAGAGAGATATACATACAAGGGATGAAGAGAACACGATTAGCAATTCAACGTTACAGGAAAGGTGTGTTTGCTGCAACATGACAGTCATCGTTTGTAGAAACTTTAACTACATCTGAATGAAGAGAGATATATATACAAGGGATGAAGAGTACACGATTAGCAATTCAACGTTACAGGAAAGCTTTGTTTGCTGCCACATGACAATCATCGTTTCTAATAACTTTAACTACACCTAAATGAAGAGAGATATACATACCAGGGATGAAGAGAACACGATTAGCAATTCAACGTTACAGGAAAGGTTTGTTTGCTGCAACATGACAGTCATTGTTTGTAGTAACTTTAACTACATCTGAATGAAGAGAGATATACATACAAGGGATGAAGAGAACACGATTAGCAATTCAACGTTACAGGAAAGGTTTGTTTGCTGCAACATGACAGTCATCATTTGTAGTAACTTTAACTACATCTGAATGAAGAGAGATATACATACAAGGGATGAAGAGAACACGATTAGCAATTCAACGTTACAGGAAAGGTTTGTTTGCTGGCTAATGACAATCATCATTTCTAGTAACTTTAACTACATCTGAATGAAGAGAGATATACATACAAGGGATGAAGAGAACACGATTAGCAATTCAACGTTACAGGAAAGGTTTGTTTGCTGCCACATGACAATCATCGTTTCTAGTAACTTTAACTACATCTAAATGAAGAGAGATATACATACCAGGGATGAAGAGAACACGATTAGCAATTCAACGTTACAGGAAAGGTTTGTTTGCTGCAACATGACAGTCATTGTTTGTAGTAACTTTAACTACATCTGAATGAAGAGAGATATACATACAAGGGATGAAGAGAACACGATTAGCAATTCAACGTTACAGCAAAGGTTTGTTTGCTGCAACACGGACATCATCGTTTCTACTAACTTTAACTACATCTGAATGAAGAGAGATATCCATACAAGGGATGAAGAGAACACGATTAGCAATTCAACGTTACAGGAAAGGTTTGTTTGCTGCAACATGACAGTCATCGTTTGTAGAAACTTTAACTACATCTGAATGAAGAGAGATATACATACAAGGGATGAAGAGAACACGATTAGCAATTCAACGTTACAGGAAAGGTTTGTTTGCTGCAACATGACAGTCATCGTTTGTAGAAACTTTAACTACATCTGAATGAAGGGAGATATACATACAAGGGATGAAGAGAACACGATTAGCAATTCAACGTTACAGGAAAGGTTTGTTTGCTGGCTCATGACAATCATCATTTCTAGTAACTTTAACTACATCTGAATGAAGAGAGATATACATACAAGGGATGAAGAGAACACGATTAGCAATTCAACGTTACAGGAAAGGTTTGTTTGCTGCCACATGACAATCATCGTTTCTAGTAACTTTAACTACATCTAAATGAAGAGATATACATACAAGGGATGAAGAGAACACGATTAGCAATTCAACGTTACAGGAAAGGTTTGTTTGCTGCAACATGACAGTCATTGTTTGTAGTAACTTTAACTACATCTGAATGAAGAGAGATATACATACAAGGGATGAAGATAACACGATTAGCAATACAATGTTACAGGAAAGGTTTGTTTGCAGCCACATGACAATCATCATTTCTAGTAACTTTAACTACATCTGAATGAAGAGAGATATACATACAAGGGATGAAGAGTACACGATTAGCAATTCAACGTTACAGGAAAGCTTTGTTTGCTGCCACATGACAATCATCGTTTCTAGTAACTTTAACTACACCTAAATGAAGAGAGATATACATACCAGGGATGAAGAGAACACGATTAGCAATTCAACGTTACAGGAAAGGTTTGTTTGCTGCAACATGACAGTCATTGTTTGTAGTAACTTTAACTACATCTGAATGAAGAGAGATATACATACAAGGGATGAAGAGAACACGATTAGCAATTCAACGTTACAGGAAAGGTTTGTTTGCTGGCTCATGACAATCATCATTTCTAGTAACTTTAACTACATCTGAATGAAGAGAGATATACATACAAGGGATGAAGAGAACACGATTAGCAATTCAACGTTACAGGAAAGCTTTGTTTGCTGCCACATGACAATCATCGTTTCTAGTAACTTTAACTACATCTAAATGAAGAGAGATATACATACAAGGGATGAAGAGAACACGATTAGCAATTCAACGTTACAGGAAAGGTTTGTTTGCTGCAACATGACAGTCATCATTTGTAGTAACTTTAACTACATCTGAATGAAGAGAGATATACATACAAGGGATGAAGAGAACACGATTAGCAATTCAACGTTACAGGAAAGGTTTGTTTGCTGGCTCATGACAATCATCATTTCTAGTAACTTTAACTACATCTGAATGAAGAGACATATACATAGAAGGGATGAAGAGTACACGATTAGCAATTCAACGTTACAGGAAAGGTTTGTTTGCTGCAAAACGGCCATCATCGTTTCTACTAACTTTAACTACATCTGAATGAAGAGAGATATACATACCAGGGATGAAGAGAACACGATTAGCAATTCAACGTTACAGGAAAGGTTTGTTTGCTGCAACATGACAGTCATCGTTTGTAGTAACTTTAACTACATCTGAATGAAGAGAGATATACATACAAGGGATGAAGAGAACACGATTAGCAATTCAACGTTACAGGAAAGGTTTGTTTGCTGCCACATGACAATCATCGTTTCTAGTAACTTTAACTACATCTAAATGAAGAGAGATATACATACAAGGGATGAAGAGAACACGATTAGCAATTCAACGTTACAGGAAAGGTTTGTTTGCTGCAACATGACAGTCATCGTTTGTGGAAACTTTAACTACATCTGAATGAAGAGAGATATACATACAAGGGATGAAGAGAACACGATTAGCAATTCAATGTTACAGGAAAGGTTTGTTTGCTGCCACATGACAATCATCGTTTGTAGTAACTTTAACTACATCTGAATGAAGAGAGATATACATACAAGGGATGAAGAGAACA
Source organism: Rhineura floridana (assembly GCF_030035675.1). NCBI lineage: Eukaryota > Metazoa > Chordata > Lepidosauria > Squamata > Rhineuridae > Rhineura > Rhineura floridana. Next base: position 184,120 of record NC_084494.1, read on the forward strand.
CGATTAGCAATTCAACGTTACAGGAAAGGTGTGTTTGCTGCAACATGACAGTCATCGTTTGTAGAAACTTTAACTACATCTGAATGAAGAGAGATATACATACAAGGGATGAAGAATACACGATTAGGAATTCAACGTTACAGGAAAGGTTTGTTTGCTGCAACATGACAATCATCGTTTCTAGTAACTTTAACTACATCTGAATGAAAAGAGATATATATACAAGGGATGAAGAGTACACGATTAGCAATTCAACGTTACAGGAAAGCTTTGTTTGCTGCCACATGACAATCATCGTTTCTAGTAACTTTAACTACACCTAAATGAAGAGAGATATACATACCAGGGATGAAGAGAACACGATTAGCAATTCAACGTTACAGGAAAGGTTTGTTTGCTGCAACATGACAGTCATTGTTTGTAGTAACTTTAACTACATCTGAATGAAGAGAGATATACATACAAGGGATGAAGAGAACACGATTAGCAATTCAACGTTACAGGAAAGGTTTGTTTGCTGCAACATGACAGTCATCATTTGTAGTAACTTTAACTACATCTGAATGAAGAGAGATATACATACAAGGGATGAAGAGAACACGATTAGCAATTCAACGTTACAGGAAAGGTTTGTTTGCTGGCTAATGACAATCATCATTTCTAGTAACTTTAACTACATCTGAATGAAGAGAGATATACATACAAGGGATGAAGAGAACACGATTAGCAATTCAACGTTACAGGAAAGGTTTGTTTGCTGCCACATGACAATCATCGTTTCTAGTAACTTTAACTACATCTAAATGAAGAGAGATATACATACAAGGGATGAAGAGAACACGATTAGCAATTCAACGTTACAGGAAAGGTTTGTCTGCTGCAACATGACAGTCATCCTTTGTAGAAACTTTAACTACATCTGAATGAAGAGAGATATACATACAAGGGATGAAGATAACACGATTAGCAATACAATGTTACAGGAAAGGTTTGTTTGCAGCCACATGACAATCATCATTTCTAGTAACTTTAACTACATCTGAATGAGGAGAGATATACATACAAGGGATGAAGAGTACACGATTAGCAATTCAACGTTACAGGAAAGCTTTGTTTGCTGCCACATGACAATCATCGTTTCTAGTAACTTTAACTACACCTAAATGAAGAGAGATATTCATACCAGGGATGAAGAGAACACGATTAGCAATTCAACGTTACAGGAAAGGTTTGTTTGCTGCAACATGACAGTCATTGTTTGTAGTAACTTTAACTACATCTGAATGAAGAGAGATATACATACAAGGGATGAAGAGAACACGATTAGCAATTCAACGTTACAGGAAAGGTTTGTTTGCTGGCTCATGACAATCATCATTTCTAGTAACTTTAGCTACATCTGAATGAAGAGAGATATACATACAAGGGATGAAGAGAACACGATTAGCAATTCAACGTTACAGGAAAGCTTTGTTTGCTGCCACATGACAATCATCGTTTCTAGTAACTTTAACTACATCTAAATGAAGAGAGATATACATACAAGGGATGAAGAGAACACGATTAGCAATTCAACGTTACAGGAAAGGTTTGTTTGCTGCAACATGACAGTCATCATTTGTAGTAACTTTAACTACATCTGAATGAAGAGAGATATACATACAAGGGATGAAGAGAACACGATTAGCAATTCAACGTTACAGGAAAGGTTTGTTTGCTGGCTCATGACAATCATCATTTCTAGTAACTTTAACTACATCTGAATGAAGAGAGATATACATACAAGGGATGAAGAGAACACGATTAGCAATTCAACGTTACAGGAAAGGTTTGTTTGCTGCAACATGACAATCATCGTTTCTAGTAACTTTAACTACATCTGAATGAAGAGAGATATACATACAAGGGATGAAGAGAACACGATTAGCAATTCAACGTTACAGGAAAGGTTTGTTTGCTGCAACACGGCCATCATCGTTTCTACTAACTTTAACTACATCTGAATGAAGAGAGATATACATACCAGGGATGAAGAGAACACGATTAGCAATTCAACGTTACAGGAAAGGTGTGTTTGCTGCAACATGACAGTCATCGTTTGTAGAAACTTTAACTACATCTGAATGAAGAGAGATATACATACAAGGGATGAAGAGAACACGATTAGCAATTCAACGTTACAGGAAAGGTTTGTTTGCTGCAACATGACAGTCATCGTTTGTAGAAACTTTAACTACATCTGAATGAAGAGAGATATACATACAAGGGATGAAGAGTACACGATTAGCAATTCAACGTTACAGGAAAGGTTTGTTTGCTGCAACATGACAATCATCGTTTCTAGTAACTTTAACTACATCTGAATGAAGAGAGATATACATACAAGGGATGAAGAGTACACGATTAGCTATTCAACGTCACAGGAAACGTTTGTTTGCTGCAACATGACAGTCATCGTTTGTAGTAACTTTAACTACATCTGAATGAAGAGAGATATACATACAAGGGATGAAGAGAACACGATTAGCAATTCAACGTTACAGGAAAGCTTTGTTTGCTGCCACATGACAATCATCGTTTCTAGTAACTTTAACTACACCTAAATGAAGAGAGATATACATACCAGGGATGAAGAGAACACGATTAGCAATTCAACGTTACAGGAAAGGTTTGTTTGCTGCAACATGACAGTCATTGTTTGTAGTAACTTTAACTACATCTGAATGAAGAGAGATATACATACAAGGGATGAAGAGAACACGATTAGCAATTCAACGTTACAGGAAAGGTTTGTCTGCTGCAACATGACAGTCATCCTTTGTAGAAACTTTAACTACATCTGAATGAAGAGAGATATACATACAAGGGATGAAGATAACACGATTAGCAATACAATGTTACAGGAAAGGTTTGTTTGCAGCCACATGACAATCATCATTTCTAGTAACTTTAACTACATCTGAATGAAGAGAGATATACATACAAGGGATGAAGAGTACACGATTAGCAATTCAACGTTACAGGAAAGCTTTGTTTGCTACCACATGACAATCATCGTTTCTAGTAACTTTAACTACATCTAAATGAAGAGAGATATACATAAAAGGGTTGAAGAGAACACGATTAGCAATTCAACGTTACAGGAAAGGTTTGTTTGCTGGCTCATGACAATCATCATTTCTAGTAACTTTAACTACATCTGAATGAAGAGACATATACATAGAAGGGATGAAGAGTACACGATTAGCAATTCAACGTTACAGGAAAGCTTTGTTTGCTGCCACATGACAATCATCATTTCTAGTAACTTTAACTACATCTAAATGAAGAGAGATATACATACAAGGGATGAAGAGAACACGATTAGCAATTCAACGTTACAGGAAAAGTTCTTTGCTGCAACATGACAGTCATCATTTGTAGTAACTTTAACTACATCTGAATGAAGAGAGATATACATACAAGGGATGAAGAGAACACGATTAGCAATTCAATGTTACAGGAAAGGTTTGTTTGCTGGCTCATGACAATCATCATTTCTAGTAACTTTAACTACATCTGAATGAAGAGAGATATACATACAAGGGATGAAGAGAACACGATTAGCAATTCAACGTTACAGGAAAGGTTTGTTTGCTGCAAAATGTCAATCATCGTTTCTAGTAACTTTAACTACATCTGAATGAAGAGAGATATTCATACAAGGGATGAAGAGAACACGATTAGGAATTAAACATTACAGGAAAGTTTTGTTTGCTGCAACATGACAATCATCATTTCTAGTAACTTTAACTACATCTGAATGAAGAGAGATATACATACAAGGGATGAAGAGAACACGATTAGCAATTCAACGTTACAGGAAAGGTTTGTTTGCTGCAACATGACAGTCATCGTTTGTAGAAACTTTAACTACATCTGAATGAAGAGAGATATACATACAAGGGATGAAGAGAACACGATTAGCAATTCAACGTTACAGGAAAGTTTTGTTTGCTGGCTGATGACAATCATCATTTCTAGTAACTTTAACTACATCTGAATGAAGAGAGATATACATACAAGGGATGAAGATAACACGATTAGCAATTCAATGTTACAGGAAAGGTTTGTTTGCTGCCACATGACAATCATCGTTTGTAGTAACTTTAACTACATCTGAATGAAGAGACATATACATAGAAGGGATGAAGAGTACACGATTAGCAATTCAACGTTACAGGAAAGGTTTGTTTGCTGCAACATGACAGTCATCGTTTGTAGAAACTTTAACTACATCTGAATGAAGAGAGACATACATACAAGATATGAAGATAACACGATTAGCAATACAATGTTACAGGAAAGGTTTGTTTGCTGCCACATGACAATCATCGTTTGTAGTAACTTTAACTACATCTGAATGAAGAGACATATACATAGAAGGGATGAAGAGTACACGATTAGCAATTCAACGTTACAGGAAAGGTTTGTTTGCTGCAACATGACAATCATCGTTTCTAGTAACTTTAACTACATCTGAATGAAGAGAGATAAACATACAAGGGATGAAGAGAACACGATTAGCAATTCAACGTTACAGGAAAGGTTTGTTTGCTGGCTCATGACAATCATCATTTCTAGTAACTTTAACTACATCTGAATGAAGAGAGATATACATACAAGGGATGAAGAGAACACGATTAGCAATTCAACGTTACAGGAAAGCTTTGTTTGCTGCCACATGACAATCATCGTTTCTAGTAACTTTAACTACATCTAAATGAAGAGAGATATCCATACAAGGGATGAAGAGAACACGATTAGCAATTCAACGTTACAGGAAAGGTTTGTTTGCTGCAACATGACAGTCATCGTTTGTAGAAACTTTAACTACATCTGAATGAAGAGAGATATACATACAAGGGATGAAGATAACACGATTAGCCATTCAATGTTACAGGAAAGGTTTGTTTGCTGCCACATGACAATCATCGTTTGTAGTAAGTTTAACTACATCTGAATGAAGAGACATATACATAGAAGGGATGAAGAGTACACGATTAGCAATTCAACGTTACAGGAAAGGTTTGTTTGCTGCAACATGACAGTCATCGTTTGTAGAAACTTTAACTACATCTGAATGAAGAGAGATATACATACAAGGGATGAAGATAACACGATTAGCAATTCAACGTTACAGGAAAGGTTTGTTTGCTGCCACATGACAATAATCGTTTGTAGTAACTTTAACTACATCTGAATGAAGAGACATATACATAGAAGGGATGAAGAGTACACGATTAGCAATTCAACGTTACAGGAAAGGTTTGTTTGCTGCAACATGACAATCATCGTTTCTAGTAACTTTAACTACATCTGAATGAAGAGAGATATACATACAAGGGATGAAGAGAACACGATTAGCAATTCAACGTTACAGGAAAGGTTTGTTTGCTGGCTCATGACAATCATCATTTCTAGTAACTTTAACTACATCTGAATGAAGAGAGATATACATACAAGGGATGAAGAGAACACGATTAGCAATTCAACGTTACAGGAAAGCTTTGTTTGCTGCCACATGACAATCATCGTTTCTAGTAACTTTAACTACATCTGAATGAAGAGACATATACATAGAAGGGATGAAGAGTACACGATTAGCAATTCAACGTTACAGGAAAGGTTTGTTTGCTGCAACATGACAGTCATCGTTTGTAGAAACTTTAACTACATCTGAATGAAGAGAGATATACATACAAGATATGAAGATAACAAGATTAGCAATACAATGTTACAGGAAAGGTTTGTTTGCTGCCACATGACAATCATCGTTTGTAGTAACTTTAACTACATCTGAATGAAGAGACATATACATAGAAGGGATGAAGAGTACACGATTAGCAATTCATCGTTACAGGAAAGGTTTGTTTGCTGCAACATGACAGTCATCGTTTGTAGAAACTTTAACTACATCTGAATGAAGAGAGATATACATACAAGGGATGAAGATAACACGATTAGCAATTCAATGTTACAGGAAAGGTTTGTTTGCTGCCACATGACAATCATCGTTTGTAGTAACTTTAACTACATCTGAATGAAGAGACATATACATAGAAGGGATGAAGAGTACACGATTAGCAATTCAACGTTACAGGAAAGGTTTGTTTGCTGCAACATGACAGTCATCGTTTGTAGAAACTTTAACTACATCTGAATGAAGAGAGATATACATACAAGGGATGAAGATAACACGATTAGCAATTCAATGTTACAGGAAAGGTTTGTTTGCTGCCACATGACAATAATCGTTTGTAGTAACTTTAACTACATCTGAATGAAGAGACATATACATAGAAGGGATGAAGAGTACACGATTAGCAATTCAACGTTACAGGAAAGGTTTGTTTGCTGCAACATGACAGTCATCGTTTGTAGAAACTTTAACTACATCTGAATGAAGAGAGATATACATACAAGGGATGAAGAGAACACGATTAGCAATTCAACGTTACAGGAAAGCTTTGTTTGCTGCCACATGACAATCATCGTTTCTAGTAACTTTAACTACATCTAAATGAAAAGAGATATCCATACAAGGGATGAAGAGAACACGATTAGCAATTCAACGTTACAGGAAAGGTTTGTTTGCTGCAACATGACAGTCATCGTTTGTAGAAACTTTAACTACATCTGAATGAAGAGAGATATACATACAAGGGATGAAGATAACACGATTAGCCATTCAATGTTACAGGAAAGGTTTGTTTGCTGCCACATGACAATCATCGTTTGTAGTAAGTTTAACTACATCTGAATGAAGAGACATATACATAGAAGGGATGAAGAGTACACGATTAGCAATTCAACGTTACAGGAAAGGTTTGTTTGCTGCCACATGACAATAATCGTTTGTAGTAACTTTAACTACATCTGAATGAAGAGACATATACATAGAAGGGATGAAGAGTACACGATTAGCAATTCAACGTTACAGGAAAGGTTTGTTTGCTGCAACATGACAGTCATCGTTTGTAGAAACTTTAACTACATCTGAATGAAGAGAGATATACATACAAGATATGAAGATAACAAGATTAGCAATACAATGTTACAGGAAAGGTTTGTTTGCTGCCACATGACAATCATCGTTTGTAGTAACTTTAACTACATCTGAATGAAGAGACATATACATAGAAGGGATGAAGAGTACACGATTAGCAATTCATCGTTACAGGAAAGGTTTGTTTGCTGCAACATGACAGTCATCGTTTGTAGAAACTTTAACTACATCTGAATGAAGAGAGATATACATACAAGGGATGAAGATAACACGATTAGCAATTCAATGTTACAGGAAAGGTTTGTTTGCTGCCACATGACAATCATCGTTTGTAGTAACTTTAACTACATCTGAATGAAGAGACATATACATAGAAGGGATGAAGAGTACACGATTAGCAATTCAACGTTACAGGAAAGGTTTGTTTGCTGCCACATGACAATCATCGTTTCTAGTAACTTTAACTACATCTGAATGAAGAGAGATATACATACAAGGGATGAAGAGAACACGATTAGCAATTCAACGTTACAGGAAAGGTTTGTTTGCTGCAAAATGACAATCATCGTTTGTAGTAACTTTAACTACATCTGAATGAAGAGACATATACATAGAAGGGATGAAGAGTACACGATTAGCAATTCATCGTTACAGTAAAGGTTTGTTTGCTGCAACATGACAGTCATCGTTTGTAGAAACTTTAACTACATCTGAATGAAGAGAGATATACATACAAGGGATGAAGATAACACGATTAGCAATTCAATGTTACAGGAAAGGTTTGTTTGCTGCCACATGACAATCATCGTTTGTAGTAACTTTAACTACATCTGAATGAAGAGACATATACATAGAAGGGATGAAGAGTACACGATTAGCAATTCAACGTTACAGGAAAGGTTTGTTTGCTGCCACATGACAATCATCGTTTCTAGTAACTTTAACTACATCTGAATGAAGAGAGATATACATACAAGGGATGAAGAGAACACGATTAGCAATTCAACGTTACAGGAAAGGTTTGTTTGCTGCAAAATGACAATCATCGTTTCTAGTACCTTTAACTACATCTGAATGAAGAGAGATATTCATACAAGGGATGAAGAGAACACGATTAGGAATTAAACATTACAGGAAAGGTTTGTTTGCTGCAACATGACAATCATCATTTCTAGTAACTTTAACTACATCTGAATGAAGAGAGATATACATACAAGGGATGAAGAGAACACGATTAGCAATTCAACGTTACAGGAAAGGTTTGTTTGCTGCAACATGACAGTCATCGTTTGTAGAAACTTTAACTACATCTGAATGAAGAGAGATATACATACAAGGGATGAAGAGAACACGATTAGCAATTCAACGTTACAGGAAAGTTTTGTTTGCTGGCTGATGACAATCATCATTTCTAGTAACTTTAACTACATCTGAATGAAGAGAGATATACATACAAGGGATGAAGATAACACGATTAGCAATTCAACGTTACAGGAAAGGTTTGTTTGCTGCCACATGACAATAATCGTTTGTAGTAACTTTAACTACATCTGAATGAAGAGACATATACATAGAAGGGATGAAGAGTACACGATTAGCAATTCAACGTTACAGGAAAGGTTTGTTTGCTGCAACATGACAGTCATCGTTTGTAGAAACTTTAACTACATCTGAATGAAGAGAGATATACATACAAGATATGAAGATAACAAGATTAGCAATACAATGTTACAGGAAAGGTTTGTTTGCTGCCACATGACAATCATCGTTTGTAGTAACTTTAACTACATCTGAATGAAGAGACATATACATAGAAGGGATGAAGAGTACACGATTAGCAATTCATCGTTACAGGAAAGGTTTGTTTGCTGCAACATGACAGTCATCGTTTGTAGAAACTTTAACTACATCTGAATGAAGAGAGATATACATACAAGGGATGAAGATAACACGATTAGCAATTCAATGTTACAGGAAAGGTTTGTTTGCTGCCACATGACAATCATCGTTTGTAGTAACTTTAACTACATCTGAATGAAGAGACATATACATAGAAGGGATGAAGAGTACACGATTAGCAATTCAACGTTACAGGAAAGGTTTGTTTGCTGCCACATGACAATCATCGTTTCTAGTAACTTTAACTACATCTGAATGAAGAGAGATATACATACAAGGGATGAAGAGAACACGATTAGCAATTCAACGTTACAGGAAAGGTTTGTTTGCTGCAAAATGACAATCATCGTTTCTAGTAACTTTAACTACATCTGAATGAAGAGAGATATTCATACAAGGGATGAAGAGAACACGATTAGGAATTAAACATTACAGGAAAGGTTTGTTTGCTGCAACATGACAATCATCATTTCTAGTAACTTTAACTACATCTGAATGAAGAGAGATATACATACAAGGGATGAAGAGAACACGATTAGCAATTCAACGTTACAGGAAAGGTTTGTTTGCTGCAACATGACAGTCATCGTTTGTAGAAACTTTAACTACATCTGAATGAAGAGAGATATTCATACAAGGGATGAAGAGAACACGATTAGGAATTAAACATTACAGGAAAGGTTTGTTTGCTGCAACATGACAATCATCATTTCTAGTAACTTTAACTACATCTGAATGAAGAGAGATATACATACAAGGGATGAAGAGAACACGATTAGCAATTCAACGTTACAGGAAAGGTTTGTTTGCTGCAACATGACAGTCATCGTTTGTAGAAACTTTAACTACATCTGAATGAAGAGAGATATACATACAAGGGATGAAGAGAACACGATTAGCAATTCAACGTTACAGGAAAGTTTTGTTTGCTGGCTGATGACAATCATCATTTCTAGTAACTTTAACTACATCTGAATGAAGAGAGATATACATACAAGGGATGAAGATAACACGATTAGCAATTCAATGTTACAGGAAAGGTTTGTTTGCTGCCACATGACAATCATCGTTTGTAGTAACTTTAACTACATCTGAATGAAGAGACATATACATAGAAGGGATGAAGAGTACACGATTAGCAATTCAACGTTACAGGAAAGGTTTGTTTGCTGCAACATGACAGTCATCGTTTGTAGAAACTTTAACTACATCTGAATGAAGAGAGATATCCATACAAGGGATGAAGAGAACACGATTAGCAATTCAACGTTACAGGAAAGGTTTGTTTGCTGCCACATGACAATCATCGTTTCTAGTAACTTTAACTACATCTAAATGAAGAGAGATATCCATACAAGGGATGAAGAGAACACGATTAGCAATTCAACGTTACAGGAAAGGTTTGTTTGCTGCAACATGACAGTCATCGTTTGTAGAAACTTTAACTACATCTGAATGAAGAGAGATATACATACAAGGGATGAAGATAACACGATTAGCCATTCAATGTTACAGGAAAGGTTTGTTTGCTGCCACATGACAATCATCGTTTGTAGTAAGTTTAACTACATCTGAATGAAGAGACATATACATAGAAGGGATGAAGAGTACACGATTATCAATTCAACGTTACAGGAAAGGTTTGTTTGCTGCAACATGACAGTCATCGTTTGTAGAAACTTTAACTACATCTGAATGAAGAGAGATATACATACAAGGGATGAAGAGAACACGATTAGCAATTCAACGTTACAGGAAAGGTTTGTTTGCTGCCACATGACAATAATCGTTTGTAGTAAGTTTAACTACATCTGAATGAAGAGACATATACATAGAAGGGATGAAGAGTACACGATTAGCAATTCAACGTTACAGGAAAGGTTTGTTTGCTGCAACATGACAATCATCGTTTCTAGTAACTTTAACTACATCTGAATGAAGAGAGATATACATACAAGGGATGAAGAGAACACGATTAGCAATTCAACGTTACAGGAAAGGTTTGTTTGCTGGCTCATGACAATCATCATTTCTAGTAACTTTAACTACATCTGAATGAAGAGAGATATACATACAAGGGATGAAGAGAACACGATTAGCAATTCAACGTTACAGGAAAGCTTTGTTTGCTGCCACATGACAATCATCGTTTCTAGTAACTTTAACTACATCTGAATGAAGAGACATATACATAGAAGGGATGAAGAGTACACGATTAGCAATTCAACGTTACAGGAAAGGTTTGTTTGCTGCAACATGACAGTCATCGTTTGTAGAAACTTTAACTACATCTGAATGAAGAGAGATATACATACAAGATATGAAGATAACAAGATTAGCAATACAATGTTACAGGAAAGGTTTGTTTGCTGCCACATGACAATCATCGTTTGTAGTAACTTTAACTACATCTGAATGAAGAGACATATACATAGAAGGGATGAAGAGTACACGATTAGCAATTCATCGTTACAGGAAAGGTTTGTTTGCTGCAACATGACAGTCATCGTTTGTAGAAACTTTAACTACATCTGAATGAAGAGAGATATACATACAAGGGATGAAGAGAACACGATTAGCAATTCAACGTTACAGGAAAGGTTTGTTTGCTGGCTCATGACAATCATCATTTCCAGTAACTTTAACTACATCTGAATGAAGAGAGATATACATACAAGGGATGAAGAGAACACGATTAGCAATTCAACGTTACAGGAAAGCTTTGTTTGCTGCCACATGACAATCATCGTTTCTAGTAACTTTAACTACATCTAAATGAAAAGAGATATCCATACAAGGGATGAAGAGAACACGATTAGCAATTCAACGTTACAGGAAAGGTTTGTTTGCTGCAACATGACAGTCATCGTTTGTAGAAACTTTAACTACATCTGAATGAAGAGAGATATACATACAAGGGATGAAGATAACACGATTAGCCATTCAATGTTACAGGAAAGGTTTGTTTGCTGCCACATGACAATCATCGTTTGTAGTAAGTTTAACTACATCTGAATGAAGAGACATATACATAGAAGGGATGAAGAGTACACGATTAGCAATTCAACGTTACAGGAAAGGTTTGTTTGCTGCAACATGACAGTCATCGTTTGTAGAAACTTTAACTACATCTGAATGAAGAGAGATATACATACAAGGGATGAAGATAACACGATTAGCAATTCAACGTTACAGGAAAGGTTTGTTTGCTGCCACATGACAATAATCGTTTGTAGTAACTTTAACTACATCTGAATGAAGAGACATATACATAGAAGGGATGAAGAGTACACGATTAGCAATTCAACGTTACAGGAAAGGTTTGTTTGCTGCAACATGACAGTCATCGTTTGTAGAAACTTTAACTACATCTGAATGAAGAGAGATATACATACAAGATATGAAGATAACAAGATTAGCAATACAATGTTACAGGAAAGGTTTGTTTGCTGCCACATGACAATCATCGTTTGTAGTAACTTTAACTACATCTGAATGAAGAGACATATACATAGAAGGGATGAAGAGTACACGATTAGCAATTCATCGTTACAGGAAAGGTTTGTTTGCTGCAACATGACAGTCATCGTTTGTAGAAACTTTAACTACATCTGAATGAAGAGAGATATACATACAAGGGATGAAGATAACACGATTAGCAATTCAATGTTACAGGAAAGGTTTGTTTGCTGCAAAATGACAATCATCGTTTCTAGTAACTTTAACTACATCTGAATGAAGAGAGATATTCATACAAGGGATGAAGAGAACACGATTAGGAATTAAACATTACAGGAAAGGTTTGTTTGCTGCAACATGACAATCATCATTTCTAGTAACTTTAACTACATCTGAATGAAGAGAGATATACATACAAGGGATGAAGAGAACACGATTAGCAATTCAACGTTACAGGAAAGGTTTGTTTGCTGCAACATGACAGTCATCGTTTGTAGAAACTTTAACTACATCTGAATGAAGAGAGATATACATACAAGGGATGAAGAGAACACGATTAGCAATTCAACGTTACAGGAAAGTTTTGTTTGCTGGCTGATGACAATCATCATTTCTAGTAACTTTAACTACATCTGAATGAAGAGAGATATACATACAAGGGATGAAGATAACACGATTAGCAATTCAATGTTACAGGAAAGGTTTGTTTGCTGCCACATGACAATCATCGTTTGTAGTAACTTTAACTACATCTGAATGAAGAGACATATACATAGAAGGGATGAAGAGTACACGATTAGCAATTCAACGTTACAGGAAAGGTTTGTTTGCTGCCACATGACAATCATCGTTTCTAGTAACTTTAACTACATCTAAATGAAGAGAGATATCCATACAAGGGATGAAGAGAACACGATTAGCAATTCAACGTTACAGGAAAGGTTTGTTTGCTGCAACATGACAGTCATCGTTTGTAGAAACTTTAACTACATCTGAATGAAGAGAGATATACATACAAGGGATGAAGATAACACGATTAGCCATTCAATGTTACAGGAAAGGTTTGTTTGCTGCCACATGACAATCATCGTTTGTAGTAAGTTTAACTACATCTGAATGAAGAGACATATACATAGAAGGGATGAAGAGTACACGATTATCAATTCAACGTTACAGGAAAGGTTTGTTTGCTGCAACATGACAGTCATCGTTTGTAGAAACTTTAACTACATCTGAATGAAGAGAGATATACATACAAGGGATGAAGATAACACGATTAGCAATTCAACGTTACAGGAAAGGTTTGTTTGCTGCCACATGACAATAATCGTTTGTAGTAACTTTAACTACATCTGAATGAAGAGACATATACATAGAAGGGATGAAGAGTACACGATTAGCAATTCAACGTTACAGGAAAGGTTTGTTTGCTGCAACATGACAATCATCGTTTCTAGTAACTTTAACTACATCTGAATGAAGAGAGATATACATACAAGGGATGAAGAGAACACGATTAGCAATTCAACGTTACAGGAAAGGTTTGTTTGCTGGCTCATGACAATCATCATTTCTAGTAACTTTAACTACATCTGAATGAAGAGAGATATACATACAAGGGATGAAGAGAACACGATTAGCAATTCAACGTTACAGGAAAGCTTTGTTTGCTGCCACATGACAATCATCGTTTCTAGTAACTTTAACTACATCTGAATGAAGAGACATATACATAGAAGGGATGAAGAGTACACGATTAGCAATTCAACGTTACAGGAAAGGTTTGTTTGCTGCAACATGACAGTCATCGTTTGTAGAAACTTTAACTACATCTGAATGAAGAGAGATATACATACAAGATATGAAGATAACAAGATTAGCAATACAATGTTACAGGAAAGGTTTGTTTGCTGCCACATGACAATCATCGTTTGTAGTAACTTTAACTACATCTGAATGAAGAGACATATACATAGAAGGGATGAAGAGTACACGATTAGCAATTCATCGTTACAGGAAAGGTTTGTTTGCTGCAACATGACAGTCATCGTTTGTACAAACTTTAACTACATCTGAATGAAGAGAGATATACATACAAGGGATGAAGATAACACGATTAGCAATTCAATGTTACAGGAAAGCTTTGTTTGCTGCCACATGACAATCATCGTTTGTAGTAACTTTAACTACATCTGAATGAAGAGACATATACATAGAAGGGATGAAGAGTACACGATTAGCAATTCAACGTTACAGGAAAGGTTTGTTTGCTGCCACATGACAATCATCGTTTCTAGTAACTTTAACTACATCTGAATGAAGAGAGATATACATACAAGGGATGAAGAGAACACGATTAGCAATTCAACGTTACAGGAAAGGTTTGTTTGCTGCAAAATGACAATCATCGTTTCTAGTAACTTTAACTACATCTGAATGAAGAGAGATATTCATACAAGGGATGAAGAGAACACGATTAGGAATTAAACATTACAGGAAAGGTTTGTTTGCTGCAACATGACAATCATCATTTCTAGTAACTTTAACTACATCTGAATGAAGAGAGATATACATACCAGGGATGAAGAGAACACGATTAGCAATTCAACGTTACAGGAAAGGTTTGTTTGCTGCTACATGACAGTCATCGTTTGTAGAAACTTTAACTACATCTGAATGAAGAGAGATATACATACAAGGGATGAAGAGAACACGATTAGCAATTCAACGTTACAGGAAAGTTTTGTTTGCTGGCTGATGACAATCATCATTTCTAGTAACTTTAACTACATCTGAATGAAGAGAGATATACATACAAGGGATGAAGATAACACGATTAGCAATTCAATGTTACAGGAAAGGTTTGTTTGCTGCCACATGACAATCATCGTTTGTAGTAACTTTAACTACATCTGAATGAAGAGACATATACATAGAAGGGATGAAGAGTACACGATTAGCAATTCAACGTTACAGGAAAGGTTTGTTTGCTGCAACATGACAGTCATCGTTTGTAGAAACTTTAACTACATCTGAATGAAGAGAGATATACATATAAGATATGAAGATAACACGATTAGCAATACAATGTTACAGGAAAGGTTTGTTTGCTGCCACATGACATTCATCGTTTGTAGTAACTTTAACTACATCTGAATGAAGAGACATATACATACAAGGGATGAAGAGTACACGATTAGCAATTCAACGTTACAGGAAAGGTTTGTTTGCTGCAACATGACAATCATCGTTTCTAGTAACTTTAACTACATCTGAATGAAGAGAGATATACATACAAGGGATGAAGAGAACACGATTAGCAATTCAACGTTACAGGAAAGGTTTGTTTGCTGGCTCATGACAATCATCATTTCCAGTAACTTTAACTACATCTGAATGAAGAGAGATATACATACAAGGGATGAAGAGAACACGATTAGCAATTCAATGTTACAGGAAAGCTTTGTTTGCTGCCACATGACAATCATCGTTTCTAGTAACTTTAACTACATCTAAATGAAGAGAGATATCCATACAAGGGATGAAGAGAACACGATTAGCAATTCAACGTTACAGGAATGGTTTGTTTGCTGCAACATGACAGTCATCCTTTGTAGAAACTTTAACTACATCTGAATGAAGAGAGATATACATACAAGGGATGAAGATAACACGATTAGCCATTCAATGTTACAGGAAAGGTTTGTTTGCTGCCACATGACAATCATCGTTTGTAGTAACTTTAACTACATCTGAATGAAGAGACATATACATAGAAGGGATGAAGAGTACACGATTAGCAATTCAACGTTACAGGAAAGGTTTGTTTGCTGCAACATGACAGTCATCGTTTGTAGAAACTTTAACTACATCTGAATGAAGAGAGATATGCATACAAGGGATGAAGATAACACGATTAGCAATTCAATGTTACAGGAAAGGTTTGTTTGCTGCCACATGACAATAATCGTTTGTAGTAACTTTAACTACATCTGAATGAAGAGACATATACATAGAAGGGATGAAGAGTACACGATTAGCAATTCAACGTTACAGGAAAGGTTTGTTTGCTGCCACATGACAATCATCGTTTCTAGTAACTTTAACTACATCTGAATGAACAGAGATATACATACAAGGGATGAAGAGAACACGATTAGCAATTCAACGTTACAGGAAAGGTTTGTTTGCTGCAAAATGACAATCATCGTTTCTAGTAACTTTAACTACATCTGAATGAAGAGAGATATTCATACAAGGGATGAAGAGAACACGATTAGGAATTAAACATTACAGGAAAGGTTTGTTTGCTGCCACATGACAATCATCGTTTCTAGTAACTTTAACTACATCTGAATGAAGAGAGATATTCATACAAGGGATGAAGAGAACACGATTAGCAATTCAACGTTACAGGAAAGTTTTGTTTGCTGGCTGATGACAATCATCATTTCTAGTAACTTTAACTACATCTGAATGAAGAGAGATATACATACAAGGGATGAAGATAACACGATTAGCAATTCAATGTTACAGGAAAGGTTTGTTTGCTGCCACATGACAATCATCGTTTGTAGTAACTTTAACTACATCTGAATGAAGAGACATATACATAGAAGGGATGAAGAGTACACGATTAGCAATTCAACGTTATAGGAAAGGTTTGTTTGCTGCAACATGACAGTCATGGTTTGTAGAAACTTTAACTACATCTGAATGAAGAGAGATATACATACAAGATATGAAGATAACACGATTAGCAATACAATGTTACAGGAAAGGTTTGTTTGCTGCCACATGACAATCATCGTTTGTAGTAACTTTAACTACATCTTAATGAAGAGACATATACATAGAAGGGATGAAGAGAACACGATTAGCAATTCAACGTTACAGGAAAGGTTTCTTTGCTGCAACATGACAATCATCATTTCTAGTAACTTTAACTACATCTGAATGAAGAGAGATATACATACAAGGGATGAAGAGAACACGATTAGCAATTCAACGTTACAGGAAAGCTTTGTTTGCTGCCACATGACAATCATCGTTTCTAGTAACTTTAACTACATCTAAATGAAGAGAGATATCCATACAAGGGATGAAGAGAACACGATTAGCAATTCAACGTTACAGGAAAGGTTTGTTTGCTGCAACATGACAGTCATCGTTTGTAGAAACTTTAACTACATCTGAATGAAGAGACATATACATAGAAGGGATGAAGAGTACACGATTAGCAATTCAACGTTACAGGAAAGGTTTGTTTGCTGCCACATGACAATAATCGTTTGTAGTAACTTTAACTACATCTGAATGAAGAGACATATACATAGAAGGGATGAAGAGTACACGATTAGCAATTCAACGTTACAGGAAAGTTTGTTTGCTGCAACATGACAATCATCGTTTCTAGTAACTTTAACTACATCTAAATGAAGAGAGATATCCATACAAGGGATGAAGAGAACACGATTAGCAATTCAACGTTACAGGAAAGGTTTGTTTGCTGCAACATGACAGTCATCGTTTGTAGAAACTTTAACTACATCTGAATGAAGAGACATATACATAGAAGGAATGAAGAGTACACGATTAGCAATTCAACGTTACAGGAAAGGTTTGTTTGCTGCCACATGACAATAATCGTTTGTAGTAACTTTAACTACATCTGAATGAAGAGACATATACATAGAAGGGATGAAGAGTACACGATTAGCAATTCAACGTTACAGGAAAGTTTGTTTGCTGCAACATGACAATCATCGTTTCTAGTAACTTTAACTACATCTGAATGAAGAGAGATATACATACAAGGGATGAAGAGAACACGATTAGCAATTCAAGGTTACAGGAAAGGTTTGTTTGCTGCAACATGACAGTCATCGTTTGTAGAAACTTTAACTACATCTGAATGAAGAGAGATATACATACAAGGGATGAAGAGAACACGATTAGCAATTCAACGTTACAGGAAAGTTTTGTTTGCTGGCTGATGACAATCATCGTTTCTAGTAACTTTAACTACATCTAAATGAAGAGAGATATCCATACAAGGGATGAAGAGAACACGATTAGCAATTCAACGTTACAGGAAAGGTTTGTTTGCTGCAACATGACAGTCATCGTTTGTAGAAACTTTAACTACATCTGAATGAAGAGACATATACATAGAAGGGATGAAGAGTACACGATTAGCAATTCAACGTTACAGGAAAGGTTTGTTTGCTGCCACATGACAATAATCGTTTGTAGTAACTTTAACTACATCTGAATGAAGAGACATATATATAGAAGGGATGAAGAGTACACGATTAGCAATTCAACGTTACAGGAAAGTTTGTTTGCTGCAACATGACAATCATCGTTTCTAGTAACTTTAACTACATCTAAATGAAGAGAGATATCCATACAAGGGATGAAGAGAACACGATTAGCAATTCAACGTTACAGGAAAGGTTTGTTTGCTGCAACATGACAGTCATCGTTTGTAGAAACTTTAACTACATCTGAATGAAGAGACATATACATAGAAGGAATGAAGAGTACACGATTAGCAATTCAACGTTACAGGAAAGGTTTGTTTGCTGCCACATGACAATAATCGTTTGTAGTAACTTTAACTACATCTGAATGAAGAGACATATACATAGAAGGGATGAAGAGTACACGATTAGCAATTCAACGTTACAGGAAAGTTTGTTTGCTGCAACATGACAATCATCGTTTCTAGTAACTTTAACTACATCTGAATGAAGAGAGATATACATACAAGGGATGAAGAGAACACGATTAGCAATTCAAGGTTACAGGAAAGGTTTGTTTGCTGCAACATGACAGTCATCGTTTGTAGAAACTTTAACTACATCTGAATGAAGAGAGATATACATACAAGGGATGAAGAGAACACGATTAGCAATTCAACGTTACAGGAAAGTTTTGTTTGCTGGCTGATGACAATCATCATTTCTAGTAACTTTAACTACATCTGAATGAAGAGAGATATACATACAAGGGATGAAGATAACACGATTAGCAATTCAATGTTACAGGAAAGGTTTGTTTGCTGCCACATGACAATCATCGTTTGTAGTAACTTTAACTACATCTGAATGAAGAGACATATACATAGAAGGGATGAAGAGTACACGATTAGCAATTCAACGTTACAGGAAAGGTTTGTTTGCTGCAACATGACAGTCATCGTTTGTAGAAACTTTAACTACATCTGAATGAAGAGAGATATACATACAAGATATGAAGATAACACGATTAGCAATACAATGTTACAGGAAAGGTTTGTTTGCTGCCACATGACAATCATCGTTTGTAGTAACTTTAACTACATCTGAATGAAGAGACATATACATAGAAGGGATGAAGAGAACACGATTAGCAATTCAACGTTACAGGAAAGGTTTGTTTGCTGCAACATGACAATCATCATTTCTAGTAACTTTAACTACATCTGAATGAAGAGAGATATACATACAAGGGATGAAGAGAACACGATTAGCAATTCAACGTTACAGGAAAGCTTTGTTTGCTGCCACATGACAATCATCGTTTCTAGTAACTTTAACTACATCTAAATGAAGAGAGATATCCATACAAGCGATGAAGAGAACACGATTAGCAATTCAACGTTACAGGAAAGTTTTGTTTGCTGCAACATGACAGTCATCGTTTGTAGAAACTTTAACTACATCTGAATGAAGAGAGATATACATACAAGGGATGAAGATAACACGATTAGCCATTCAATGTTACAGGAAAGGTTTGTTTGCTGCCACATGACAATCATCGTTTGTAGTAACTTTAACTACATCTGAATGAAGAGACATATACATACAAGATATGAAGATAACACGATTAGCAATACAATGTTACAGGAAAGGTTTGTTTGCTGCCACATGACAATCATCGTTTGTAGTAACTTTAACTACATCTGAATGAAGAGACATATACATAGAAGGGATGAAGAGAACACGATTAGCAATTCAACGTTACAGGAAAGGTTTGTTTGCTGCAACATGACAATCATCATTTCTAGTAACTTTAACTACATCTGAATGAAGAGAGATATACATACAAGGGATGAAGAGAAGACGATTAGCAATTCAACGTTACAGGAAAGGTTTGTTTGCTGCCACATGACAATCATCGTTTGTAGTAACTTTAACTACATCTGAATGAAGAGACATATACATACAAGGGATGAAGAGAACACGATTAGCAATTCAAGGTTACAGGAAAGGTTTGTTTGCTGCAACATGACAGTCATCGTTTGTAGAAACTTTAACTACATCTGAATGAAGAGAGATATACATACAAGGGATGAAGAGAACACGATTAGCAATTCAACGTTACAGGAAAGTTTTGTTTGCTGGCTGATGACAATCATCGTTTCTAGTAACTTTAACTACATCTAAATGAAGAGAGATATCCATACAAGGGATGAAGAGAACACGATTAGCAATTCAACGTTACAGGAAAGGTTTGTTTGCTGCAACATGACAGTCATCGTTTGTAGAAACTTTAACTACATATGAATGAAGAGAGATATACATACAAGGGATGAAGAGAACACGATTAGCAATTCAAGGTTACAGGAAAGGTTTGTTTGCTGCAACATGACAGTCATCGTTTGTAGAAACTTTAACTACATCTGAATGAAGAGAGATATACATACAAGGGATGAAGAGAACACGATTAGCAATTCAACGTTACAGGAAAGTTTTGTTTGCTGGCTGATGACAATCATCGTTTCTAGTAACTTTAACTACATCTAAATGAAGAGAGATATCCATACAAGGGATGAAGAGAACACGATTAGCAATTCAACGTTACAGGAAAGGTTTGTTTGCTGCAACATGACAGTCATCGTTTGTAGAAACTTTAACTACATCTGAATGAAGAGACATATACATAGAAGGGATGAAGAGTACACGATTAGCAATTCAACGTTACAGGAAAGGTTTGTTTGCTGCCACATGACAATAATCGTTTGTAGTAACTTTAACTACATCTGAATGAAGAGACATATACATAGAAGGGATGAAGAGTACACGATTAGCAATTCAACGTTACAGGAAAGTTTGTTTGCTGCAACATGACAATCATCGTTTCTAGTAACTTTAACTACATCTAAATGAAGAGAGATATCCATACAAGGGATGAAGAGAACACGATTAGCAATTCAACGTTACAGGAAAGGTTTGTTTGCTGCAACATGACAGTCATCGTTTGTAGAAACTTTAACTACATCTGAATGAAGAGACATATACATAGAAGGAATGAAGAGTACACGATTAGCAATTCAACGTTACAGGAAAGGTTTGTTTGCTGCCACATGACAATAATCGTTTGTAGTAACTTTAACTACATCTGAATGAAGAGAGATATACATACAACGGATGAAGAGAACACGATTAGCAATTCAACGTTACAGGAAAGGTTTGTTTGCTGGCTCATGACAATCATCATTTCTAGTAACTTTAACTACATCTGAATGAAGAGAGATATACATACAAGGGATGAAGAGAACACGATTAGCAATTCAACGTTACAGGAAAGCTTTGTTTGCTGCCACATGACAATCATCGTTTCTAGTAACTTTAACTACATCTAAATGAAGAGAGATATCCATACAAGGGATGAAGAGAACACGATTAGCAATTCAACGTTACAGGAAAGGTTTGTTTGCTGCAACATGACAGTCATCGTTTGTAGAAACTTTAACTACATCTGAATGAAGAGAGCTATACATACAAGGGATGAAGAGAACACGATTAGCAATTCAACGTTACAGGAAAGGTTTGTTTGCTGGCTCATGACAATCATCATTTCTAGTAACTTTAACTACATCTGAATGAAGAGAGATATACATACAAGGGATGAAGAGAACACGATTAGCAATTCAACGTTACAGGAAAGCTTTGTTTGCTGCGACATGACAATCATCGTTTCTAGTAACTTTAACTACATCTAAATGAAGAGAGATATACATACAAGGGATGAAGAGAACACGATTAGCAATTCAACGTTACAGGAAAGGTTTGTTTGCTGCAACATGACAGTCATCGTTTGTAGAAACTTTAACTACATCTGAATGAAGAGAGATATACATACAAGGGATGAAGAGTACACGATTAGCAATTCAACGTTACAGGAAAGGTTTGTTTGCTGCAACATGACAATCATCGTTTCTAGTAACTTTAACTACATCTGAATGAAGAGAGATATACATACAAGGGATGAAGAGAACACGATTAGCAATTCAACGTTACAGGAAAGGTTTGTTTGCTGCAACATGACAGTCATCGTTTGTAGAAACTTTAACTACATCTGAATGAAGAGAGATATACATACAAGGGATGAAGAGAACACGATTAGCAATTCAACGTTACAGGAAAGGTTTGTTTGCTGGCTCATGACAATCATCATTTCTAGTAACTTTAACTACATCTAAATGAAGAGAGATATACATACAAGGGATGAAGAGAACACGATTAGCAATTCAACGTTACAGGAAAGGTTTGTTTGCTGCAACATGACAGTCATCGTTTGTAGAAACTTTAACTACATCTGAATGAAGAGAGATATACATACAAGATATGAAGATAACACGATTAGCAATACAATGTTACAGGAAAGGTTTGTTTGCTGCCACATGACAATCATCGTTTGTAGTAACTTTAACTACATCTGAATGAAGAGACATATACATAGAAGGGATGAAGAGAACACGATTAGCAATTCAACGTTACAGGAAAGGTTTGTTTGCTGCAACATGACAGTCATCGTTTGTAGAAACTTTAACTACATCTGAATGAAGAGAGATATACATACAAGGGATGAAGATAACACGATTAGCAATTCAATGTTACAGGAAAGGTTTGTTTGCTGCCACATGACAATAATCGTTTGTAGTAACTTTAACTACATCTGAATGAAGAGACATATACATAGAAGGGATGAAGAGTACACGATTAGCAATTCAACGTTACAGGAAAGGTTTGTTTGCTGCAACATGACAATCATCGTTTCTAGTAACTTTAACTACATCTGAATGAAGAGAGATATACATACCAGGGATGAAGAGAACACGATTAGCAATTCAACGTTACAGGAAAGGTTTGTTTGCTGGCTCATGACAATCATCATTTCTAATAACTTTAACTACATCTGAATGAAGAGACATATACATAGAAGGGATGAAGAGAACACGATTAGCAATTCAACGTTACAGGAAAGGTTTGTTTGCTGCAACATGACAATCATCGTTTCTAGTAACTTTAACTACATCTGAATGAAGAGAGATATACATACAAGGGATGAAGAGAACACGATTAGCCATTCAATGTTACAGGAAAGGTTTGTTTGCTGCCACATGACAATCATCGTTTGTAGTAACTTTAACTACATCTGAATGAAGAGACATATACATAGAAGGGATGAAGAGTACACGATTAGCAATTCAACGTTACAGGAAAGGTTTGTTTGCTGCAACATGACAGTCATCGTTTGTAGAAACTTTAACTACATCTGAATGAAGAGAGATATACATACAAGATGTGAAGATAACACGATTAGCAATACAATGTTACAGGAAAGGTTTGTTTGCTGCCACATGACAATCATCGTTTGTAGTAACTTTAACTACATCTGAATGAAGAGACATATACATAGAAGGGATGAAGAGTACACGATTAGCAATTCAACGTTACAGGAAAGGTTTGTTTGCTGCAACATGACAGTCATCGTTTGTAGAAACTTTAACTACATCTGAATGAAGAGAGATATACATAGAAGGGATGAAGATAACACGATTAGCAATTCAATGTTACAGGAAAGGTTTGTTTGCTGCCACATGACAATAATCGTTTGTAGTAACTTTAACTACATCTGAATGAAGAGACATATACATAGAAGGGATGAAGAGTACACGATTAGCAATTCAACGTTACAGGAAAGGTTTGTTTGCTGCAACATGAGAATCATCGTTTCTAGTAACTTTAACTACATCTGAATGAAGAGAGATATACATACAAGGGATGAAGAGAACACGATTAGCAATTCAAGGTTACAGGAAAGGTTTGTTTGCTGCAACATGACAGTCATCGTTTCTAGTAACTTTAACTACATCTGAATGAAGAGAGATATACATACAAGATATGAAGATAACACGATTAGCAATACAATGTTACAGGAAAGGTTTGTTTGCTGCCACATGACAATCATCGTTTGTAGTAACTTTAACTACATCTGAATGAAGAGACATATACATAGAAGGGATGAAGAGTACACGATTAGCAATTCAACGTTACAGGAAAGGTTTGTTTGCTGCAACATGACAATCATCGTTTCTAGTAACTTTAACTACATCTGAATGAAGAGAGATATACATACAACGGATGAAGAGAACACGATTAGCAATTCAACGTTACAGGAAAGGTTTGTTTGCTGGCTCATGACAATCATCATTTCTAGTAACTTTAACTACATCTGAATGAAGAGAGATATACATACAAGGGATGAAGAGAACACGATTAGCAATTCAACGTTACAGGAAAGCTTTGTTTGCTGCCACATGACAATCATCGTTTCTAGTAACTTTAACTACATCTAAATGAAGAGAGATATCCATACAAGGGATGAAGAGAACACGATTAGCAATTCAACGTTACAGGAAAGGTTTGTTTGCTGCAACATGACAGTCATCGTTTGTAGAAACTTTAACTACATCTGAATGAAGAGAGCTATACATACAAGGGATGAAGAGAACACGATTAGCAATTCAACGTTACAGGAAAGGTTTGTTTGCTGGCTCATGACAATCATCATTTCTAGTAACTTTAACTACATCTGAATGAAGAGAGATATACATACAAGGGATGAAGAGAACACGATTAGCAATTCAACGTTACAGGAAAGCTTTGTTTGCTGCGACATGACAATCATCGTTTCTAGTAACTTTAACTACATCTAAATGAAGAGAGATATACATACAAGGGATGAAGAGAACACGATTAGCAATTCAACGTTACAGGAAAGGTTTGTTTGCTGCAACATGACAGTCATCGTTTGTAGAAACTTTAACTACATCTGAATGAAGAGAGATATACATACAAGGGATGAAGAGTACACGATTAGCAATTCAACGTTACAGGAAAGGTTTGTTTGCTGCAACATGACAATCATCGTTTCTAGTAACTTTAACTACATCTGAATGAAGAGAGATATACATACAAGGGATGAAGAGAACACGATTAGCAATTCAACGTTACAGGAAAGGTTTGTTTGCTGCAACATGACAGTCATCGTTTGTAGAAACTTTAACTACATCTGAATGAAGAGAGATATACATACAAGGGATGAAGAGAACACGATTAGCAATTCAACGTTACAGGAAAGGTTTGTTTGCTGGCTCATGACAATCATCATTTCTAGTAACTTTAACTACATCTAAATGAAGAGAGATATACATACAAGGGATGAAGAGAACACGATTAGCAATTCAACGTTACAGGAAAGGTTTGTTTGCTGCAACATGACAGTCATCGTTTGTAGAAACTTTAACTACATCTGAATGAAGAGAGATATACATACAAGATATGAAGATAACACGATTAGCAATACAATGTTACAGGAAAGGTTTGTTTGCTGCCACATGACAATCATCGTTTGTAGTAACTTTAACTACATCTGAATGAAGAGACATATACATAGAAGGGATGAAGAGAACACGATTAGCAATTCAACGTTACAGGAAAGGTTTGTTTGCTGCAACATGACAGTCATCGTTTGTAGAAACTTTAACTACATCTGAATGAAGAGAGATATACATACAAGGGATGAAGATAACACGATTAGCAATTCAATGTTACAGGAAAGGTTTGTTTGCTGCCACATGACAATAATCGTTTGTAGTAACTTTAACTACATCTGAATGAAGAGACATATACATAGAAGGGATGAAGAGTACACGATTAGCAATTCAACGTTACAGGAAAGGTTTGTTTGCTGCAACATGACAATCATCGTTTCTAGTAACTTTAACTACATCTGAATGAAGAGAGATATACATACAAGGGATGAAGAGAACACGATTAGCAATTCAACGTTACAGGAAAGGTTTGTTTGCTGGCTCATGACAATCATCATTTCTAATAACTTTAACTACATCTGAATGAAGAGAGATATACATACAAGGGATGAAGAGAACACGATTAGCAATTCAACGTTACAGGAAAGCTTTGTTTGCTGCCACATGACAATCATCGTTTCTAGTAACTTTAACTACATCTAAATGAAGAGAGATATACATACAAGGGATGAAGAGAACACGATTAGCAATTCAACGTTACAGGAAAGGTTTGTTTGCTGCAACATGACAGTCATCGTTTGTAGAAACTTTAACTACATCTGAATGAAGAGAGATATACATACAAGATATGAAGATAACACGATTAGCAATACAATGTTACAGGAAAGGTTTGTTTGCTGCCACATGACAATCATCGTTTGTAGTAACTTTAACTACATCTGAATGAAGAGACATATACATAGAAGGGATGAAGAGAACACGATTAGCAATTCAACGTTACAGGAAAGGTTTGTTTGCTGCAACATGACAGTCATCGTTTGTAGAAACTTTAACTACATCTGAATGAAGAGAGATATACATACAAGGGATGAAGATAACACGATTAGCAATTCAATGTTACAGGAAAGGTTTGTTTGCTGCCACATGACAATAATCGTTTGTAGTAACTTTAACTACATCTCAATGAAGAGACATATACATAGAAGGGATGAAGAGTACACGATTAGCAATTCAACGTTACAGGAAAGGTTTGTTTGCTGCAACATGACAATCATCGTTTCTAGTAACTTTAACTACATCTGAATGAAGAGAGATATACATACAAGGGATGAAGAGAACACGATTAGCAATTCAACGTTACAGGAAAGGTTTGTTTGCTGGCTCATGACAATCATCATTTCTAATAACTTTAACTACATCTGAATGAAGAGAGATATACATACAAGGGATGAAGAGAACACGATTAGCAATTCAACGTTACAGGAAAGCTTTGTTTGCTGCCACATGACAATCATCGTTTCTAGTAACTTTAACTACATCTAAATGAAGAGAGATATACATACAAGGGATGAAGAGAACACGATTAGCAATTCAACGTTACAGGAAAGGTTTGTTTGCTGCAATATGACAGTCATCGTTTGTAGAAACTTTAACTACATCTGAATGAAGAGACATATACATAGAAGGGATGAAGAGTACACGATTAGCAATTCAACGTTACAGGAAAGGTTTGTTTGCTGCCACATGACAATCATCGTTTGTAGTAACTTTAACTACATCTGAATGAAGAGACATATACATAGAAGGGATGAAGAGAACACGATTAGCAATTCAACGTTACAGGAAAGGTTTGTTTGCTGTCACATGACAATCATCGTTTCTAGTAACGTTAACTACATCTAAATGAAGAGAGATATCCATACAAGGGATGAAGAGAACACGATTAGCAATTCAACATTACAGGAAAGGTTTGTTTGCTGCAACATGACAGTCATCGTTTGTAGAAACTTTAACTACATCTGAATGAAGAGAGATATACATACAAGGGATGAAGATAACACGATTAGCAATTCAACGTTACAGGAAAGGTTTGTTTGCTGCCACATGACAATCATCGTTTGTAGTAACTTTAACTACATCTGAATGAAGAGAGATATACATACCAGGGATGAAGAGAACACGATTAGCAATTCAACGTTACAGGAAAGGTTTGTTTGCTGCCATATGACAATCATCGTTTGTAGTAACTTTAACTACATCTGAATGAAGAGACATATACATAGAAGGGATGAAGAGTACACGATTAGCAATTCAACGTTACAGGAAAGGTTTGTTTGCTGCAACACGGCCATCATCGTTTCTACTAACTTTAACTACATCTGAATGAAGAGAGATATACATACCAGGGATGAAGAGAACACGATTAGCAATTCAACGTTACAGGAAAGGTTTGTTTGCTGCCACATGACAGTCATCGTTTGTAGTAACTTTAACTACATCTGAATGAAGAGAGATATACATACAAGGGATGAAGAGAACACGATTAGCAATTCAACGTTACAGGAAAGGTTTGTTTGCTGGCTCATGACAATCATCATTTCTAGTAACTTTAACTACATCTGAATGAAGAGAGATATACATACAAGGGATGAAGAGAACACGATTAGCAATTCAACGTTACAGGAAAGCTTTGTTTGCTGTCACATGACAATCATCGTTTCTAGTAACGTTAACTACATCTAAATGAAGAGAGATATCCATACAAGGGATGAAGAGAACACGATTAGCAATTCAACGTTACAGGAAACGTTTGTTTGCTGCAACATGACAGTCATCGTTTGTAGAAACTTTAACTACATCTGAATGAAGAGAGATATACATACAAGGGATGAAGATAACACGATTAGCAATTCAATGTTACAGGAAAGGTTTGTTTGCTGCCACATGACAATCATCGTTTGTAGTAACTTTAACTACATCTGAATGAAGAGACATATACATAGAAGGGATGAAGAGTACACGATTAGCAATTCAACGTTACAGGAAAGGTTTGTTTGCTGCAACATGACAATCATCGTTTCTAGTAACTTTAACTACATCTGAATGAAGAGAGATATACATACAAGGGATGAAGAGAACACAATTAGCAATTCAACGTTACAGGAAAGGTTTGTTTGCTGCAACATGACAGTCATCGTTTGTAGAAACTTTAACTACATCTGAATGAAGAGAGATATACATACGAGGGATGAAGAGTACACGATTAGCAATTCAACGTTACAGTAAAGGTTTGTTTGCTGCAACACGGCCATCATCGTTTCTACTAACTTTAACTACATCTGAATGAAGAGAGATATACATACAAGGGATGAAGAGAACACAATTAGCAATTCAACGTTACAGGAAAGGTTTGTTTGCTGCTACATGACAGTCATCGTTTGTAGAAACTTTAACTACATCTGAATGAAGAGAGATATACATACAAGATATGAAGATAACACGATTAGCAATACAATGTTACAGGAAAGGTTTGTTTGCTGCCACATGACAATAATCGTTTGTAGTAACTTTAACTACATCTGAATGAAGAGACATATACATAGAAGGGATGAAGAGTACACGATTAGCAATTCAACGTTACAGGAAAGGTTTGTTTGCTGCAACATGACAATCATCGTTTCTAGTAACTTTAACTACATCTGAATGAAGAGAGATATCCATACAAGCGATGAAGAGAACACGATTAGCAATTCAACGTTACAGGAAAGTTTTGTTTGCTGCAACATGACAGTCATCGTTTGTAGAAACTTTAACTACATCTGAATGAAGAGAGATATACATACAAGGGATGAAGATAACACGATTAGCCATTCAATGTTACAGGAAAGGTTTGTTTGCTGCCACATGACAATCATCGTTTGTAGTAACTTTAACTACATCTGAATGAAGAGACATATACATAGAAGGGATGAAGAGTACACGATTAGCAATTCAACGTTACAGGAAAGGTTTGTTTGCTGCAACATGACAGTCATCGTTTGTAGAAACTTTAAATACATCTGAATGAAGAGAGATATACATACAAGGGATGAAGAGAACACGATTAGCAATTCAACGTTACAGGAAAGGTTTGTTTGCTGGCTCATGACAATCATCATTTCTAGTAACTTTAACTACATCTCAATGAAGAGAGATATACATACAAGGGATGAAGAGAACACGATTAGCAATTCAACGTTACAGGAAAGGTTTGTTTGCTGCAACATGACAGTCATCGTTTGTAGAAACTTTAACTACATCTGAATGAAGAGACATAAACATACAAGGGATGAAGATAACACGATTAGCAATTCAATGTTACAGGAAAGGTTTGTTTGCTGCCACATGACAATCATCGTTTCTAGTAACTTTAACTACATCTGAATGAAGAGAGATATACACACAAGGGATGAAGAGAACACGATTAGCAATTCAACGTTACAGGAAAGGTTTGTTTGCTGCAACATGACAGTCATCGTTTGTAGAAACTTTAACTACATCTGAATGAAGAGAGATATACATACAAGGGATGAAGAGAACACGATTAGCAATTCAACGTTACAGGAAAGGTTTGTTTGCTGGCTCATGACAATCATCATTTCTAGTAACTTTAACTACATCTGAATGAAGAGAGATATACATACAAGGGATGAAGACAACACGATTAGCAATTCAACGTTACAGGAAAGGTTTGTTTGCTGCAACATGACAGTCATCGTTTGTAGAAACTTTAACTACATCTGAATGAAGAGACATATACAAGGGATGAAGATAACACGATTAGCAATTCAATGTTACAGGAAAGGTTTGTTTGCTGCCACATGACAATCATCGTTTGTAGTAACTTTAACTACATCTGAATGAAGAGACATATACATAGAAGGGATGAAGAGTACACGATTAGCAATTCAACGTTACAGGAAAGGTTTGTTTCCTGCAACATGACAATCATCGTTTCTAGTAACTTTAACTACATCTAAATGAAGAGAAATGTACATACAAGGGATGAAGAGAACACGATTAGCAATTCAACGTTACAGGAAAGCTTTGTTTGCTGCAACATGACAGTCATCGTTTGTAGAAACTTTAACTACATCTGAATGAAGAGAGATATACCTACAAGGGATGAAGAGAACACGATTAGCAATTCAACGTTACAGGAAAGGTTTGTTTGCTGCAACATGACAATCATCGTTTCTAGTAACTTTAACTACATCTGAATGAAGAGAGATATACATACAAGGGATGAAGAGTACACGATTAGCTATTCAACGTCACAGGAAAGGTTTGTTTGCTGCAACATGACAATCATCGTTTCTAGTAACTTTAATTACATCTGAATGAAGGGAGATATACATACAAGGGATGAAGAGAACACGATTAGCAACTCAACGTTAAAGGAAAGGTTTGTTTGCTGCAACACGGCCATATCGTTTCTACTAACTTTAACTACATCTGAATGAAGAGAGATATACATACCAGGGATGAAGAGAACACGATTAGCAATTCAACGTTACAGGAAAGGTTTGTTTCCTGCAACATGACAATCATCGTTTCTAGTAACTTTAACTACATCTGAATGAAGAGAGATATACATACAAGGGATGAAGAGAACACGATTAGCAATTCAACGTTACAGGAAAGGTTTGTTTGCTGGCTCATGACAATCATCATTTCTAGTAACTTTAACTACATCTGTATGAAGAGAGATATACATACAAGGGATGAAGATAACACGATTAGCAATTCAATGTTACAGGAAAGGTTTGTTTGCTGCCACATGACAATCATCGTTTGTAGTAACTTTAACTACATCTGAATGAAGAGACATATAGATAGAAGGGATGAAGAGTACACGATTAGCAATTCAACGTTACAGGAAAGGTTTGTTTGCTGCAACATGACAATCATCGTTTCTAGTAACTTTAACTACATCTGAATGAAGGGAGATATACATACAAGGGATGAAGAGAACACGATTAGCAATTCAACGTTAAAGGAAACGTTTGTTTGCTGCAACACGGCCATCATCGTTTCTACTAACTTTAACTACATCTGAATGAAGAGAGATATACATACCAGGGATGAAGAGAACACGATTAGCAATTCAACGTTACAGGAAAGGTTTGTTTGCTGCAACATGACAGTCATCGTTTGTAGAAACTTTAACTACATCTGAATGAAGAGAGATATACCTACAAGGGATGAAGATAACACGATTAGCAATTCAACGTTACAGGAAAGGTTTGTTTGCTGCAACATGACAGTCATCATTTGTAGAAACTTTAACTACATCTGAATGAAGAGAGATAAACATACAAGGGATGAAGATAACACGATTAGCAATTCAATGTTACAGGAAAGGTTTGTTTGCTGCCACATGACAATAATCGTTTGTAGTAACTTTAACTACATCTGAATGAAGAGACATATACATAGAAGGGATGAAGAGTACACGATTAGCAATTCAACGTTACAGGAAAGGTTTGTTTCCTGCAACATGACAATCATCGTTTCTAGTAACTTTAACTACATCTAAATGAAGAGAAATGTACATACAAGGGATGAAGAGAACACGATTAGCAATTCAACGTTACAGGAAAGCTTTGTTTGCTGCAACATGACAGTCATCGTTTGTAGAAACTTTAACTACATCTGAATGAAGAGAGATATACATACAAGATATGAAGATAACACGATTAGCAATACAATGTTACAGGAAAGGTTTGTTTGCTGCCACATGACAATAATCGTTTGTAGTAACTTTAACTACATCTGAATGAAGAGACATATACATAGAAGGGATGAAGAGTACACGATTAGCAATTCAACGTTACAGGAAAGGTTTGTTTGCTGCAACATGACAATCATCGTTTCTAGTAACTTTAACTACATCTGAATGAAGAGAGATATCCATACAAGCGATGAAGAGAACACGATTAGCAATTCAACGTTACAGGAAAGTTTTGTTTGCTGCAACATGACAGTCATCGTTTGTAGAAACTTTAACTACATCTGAATGAAGAGAGATATACATACAAGGGATGAAGATAACACGATTAGCCATTCAATGTTACAGGAAAGGTTTGTTTGCTGCCACATGACAATCATCGTTTGTAGTAACTTTAACTACATCTGAATGAAGAGACATATACATAGAAGGGATGAAGAGTACACGATTAGCAATTCAACGTTACAGGAAAGGTTTGTTTGCTGCAACATGACAGTCATCGTTTGTAGAAACTTTAAATACATCTGAATGAAGAGAGATATACATACAAGGGATGAAGAGAACACGATTAGCAATTCAACGTTACAGGAAAGGTTTGTTTGCTGGCTCATGACAATCATCATTTCTAGTAACTTTAACTACATCTCAATGAAGAGAGATATACATACAAGGGATGAAGAGAACACGATTAGCAATTCAACGTTACAGGAAAGGTTTGTTTGCTGCAACATGACAGTCATCGTTTGTAGAAACTTTAACTACATCTGAATGAAGAGACATAAACATACAAGGGATGAAGATAACACGATTAGCAATTCAATGTTACAGGAAAGGTTTGTTTGCTGCCACATGACAATCATCGTTTCTAGTAACTTTAACTACATCTGAATGAAGAGAGATATACACACAAGGGATGAAGAGAACACGATTAGCAATTCAACGTTACAGGAAAGGTTTGTTTGCTGCAACATGACAGTCATCGTTTGTAGAAACTTTAACTACATCTGAATGAAGAGAGATATACATACAAGGGATGAAGAGAACACGATTAGCAATTCAACGTTACAGGAAAGGTTTGTTTGCTGGCTCATGACAATCATCATTTCTAGTAACTTTAACTACATCTGAATGAAGAGAGATATACATACAAGGGATGAAGACAACACGATTAGCAATTCAACGTTACAGGAAAGGTTTGTTTGCTGCAACATGACAGTCATCGTTTGTAGAAACTTTAACTACATCTGAATGAAGAGACATATACAAGGGATGAAGATAACACGATTAGCAATTCAATGTTACAGGAAAGGTTTGTTTGCTGCCACATGACAATAATCGTTTGTAGTAACTTTAACTACATCTGAATGAAGAGACATATACATAGAAGGGATGAAGAGTACACGATTAGCAATTCAACGTTACAGGAAAGGTTTGTTTCCTGCAACATGACAATCATCGTTTCTAGTAACTTTAACTACATCTAAATGAAGAGAAATGTACATACAAGGGATGAAGAGAACACGATTAGCAATTCAACGTTACAGGAAAGCTTTGTTTGCTGCAACATGACAGTCATCGTTTGTAGAAACTTTAACTACATCTGAATGAAGAGAGATATACCTACAAGGGATGAAGAGAACACGATTAGCAATTCAACGTTACAGGAAAGGTTTGTTTGCTGCAACATGACAATCATCGTTTCTAGTAACTTTAACTACATCTGAATGAAGAGAGATATACATACAAGGGATGAAGAGTACACGATTAGCTATTCAACGTCACAGGAAAGGTTTGTTTGCTGCAACATGACAATCATCGTTTCTAGTAACTTTAATTACATCTGAATGAAGGGAGATATACATACAAGGGATGAAGAGAACACGATTAGCAACTCAACGTTAAAGGAAAGGTTTGTTTGCTGCAACACGGCCATATCGTTTCTACTAACTTTAACTACATCTGAATGAAGAGAGATATACATACCAGGGATGAAGAGAACACGATTAGCAATTCAACGTTACAGGAAAGGTTTGTTTCCTGCAACATGACAATCATCGTTTCTAGTAACTTTAACTACATCTGAATGAAGAGAGATATACATACAAGGGATGAAGAGAACACGATTAGCAATTCAACGTTACAGGAAAGGTTTGTTTGCTGGCTCATGACAATCATCATTTCTAGTAACTTTAACTACATCTGTATGAAGAGAGATATACATACAAGGGATGAAGATAACACGATTAGCAATTCAATGTTACAGGAAAGGTTTGTTTGCTGCCACATGACAATCATCGTTTGTAGTAACTTTAACTACATCTGAATGAAGAGACATATAGATAGAAGGGATGAAGAGTACACGATTAGCAATTCAACGTTACAGGAAAGGTTTGTTTGCTGCAACATGACAATCATCGTTTCTAGTAACTTTAACTACATCTGAATGAAGGGAGATATACATACAAGGGATGAAGAGAACACGATTAGCAATTCAACGTTAAAGGAAACGTTTGTTTGCTGCAACACGGCCATCATCGTTTCTACTAACTTTAACTACATCTGAA
Organism: Rhineura floridana; assembly: GCF_030035675.1. NCBI lineage: Eukaryota > Metazoa > Chordata > Lepidosauria > Squamata > Rhineuridae > Rhineura > Rhineura floridana. The sequence goes on from NC_084494.1 coordinate 219,468, forward strand.
TGAAGAGAGATATACATACCAGGGATGAAGAGAACACGATTAGCAATTCAACGTTACAGGAAAGGTTTGTTTGCTGCAACATGACAGTCATCGTTTGTAGAAACTTTAACTACATCTGAATGAAGAGAGATATACCTACAAGGGATGAAGATAACACGATTAGCAATTCAACGTTACAGGAAAGGTTTGTTTGCTGCAACATGACAGTCATCATTTGTAGAAACTTTAACTACATCTGAATGAAGAGAGATAAACATACAAGGGATGAAGATAACACGATTAGCAATTCAATGTTACAGGAAAGGTTTGTTTGCTGCCACATGACAATAATCGTTTGTAGTAACTTTAACTACATCTGAATGAAGAGACATATACATAGAAGGGATGAAGAGTACACGATTAGCAATTCAACGTTACAGGAAAGGTTTGTTTCCTGCAACATGACAATCATCGTTTCTAGTAACTTTAACTACATCTAAATGAAGAGAAATGTACATACAAGGGATGAAGAGAACACGATTAGCAATTCAACGTTACAGGAAAGCTTTGTTTGCTGCAACATGACAGTCATCGTTTGTAGAAACTTTAACTACATCTGAATGAAGAGAGATATACATACAAGGGATGAAGAGTACACGATTAGCTATTCAACGTCACAGGAAAGGTTTGTTTGCTGCAACATGACAATCATCGTTTCTAGTAACTTTAATTACATCTGAATGAAGGGAGATATACATACAAGGGATGAAGAGAACACGATTAGCAACTCAACGTTAAAGGAAAGGTTTGTTTGCTGCAACACGGCCATATCGTTTCTACTAACTTTAACTACATCTGAATGAAGAGAGATATACATACCAGGGATGAAGAGAACACGATTAGCAATTCAACGTTACAGGAAAGGTTTGTTTCCTGCAACATGACAATCATCGTTTCTAGTAACTTTAACTACATCTGAATGAAGAGAGATATACATACAAGGGATGAAGAGAACACGATTAGCAATTCAACGTTACAGGAAAGGTTTGTTTGCTGGCTCATGACAATCATCATTTCTAGTAACTTTAACTACATCTGTATGAAGAGAGATATACATACAAGGGATGAAGATAACACGATTAGCAATTCAATGTTACAGGAAAGGTTTGTTTGCTGCCACATGACAATCATCGTTTGTAGTAACTTTAACTACATCTGAATGAAGAGACATATAGATAGAAGGGATGAAGAGTACACGATTAGCAATTCAACGTTACAGGAAAGGTTTGTTTGCTGCAACATGACAATCATCGTTTCTAGTAACTTTAACTACATCTGAATGAAGGGAGATATACATACAAGGGATGATGAGAACACGATTAGCAATTCAACGTTAAAGGAAACGTTTGTTTGCTGCAACACGGCCATCATCGTTTCTACTAACTTTAACTACATCTGAATGAAGAGAGATATACATACCAGGGATGAAGAGAACACGATTAGCAATTCAACGTTACAGGAAAGGTTTGTTTGCTGCAACATGACAGTCATCGTTTGTAGAAACTTTAACTACATCTGAATGAAGAGAGATATACCTACAAGGGATGAAGATAACACGATTAGCAATTCAACGTTACAGGAAAGGTTTGTTTGCTGCAACATGACAGTCATCATTTGTAGAAACTTTAACTACATCTGAATGAAGAGAGATATACATACAAGGGATGAAGAGAACACGATTAGCAATTCAACGTTACAGGAAAGGTTTGTTTGCTGCAACATGACAGTCATCGTTTGTAGAAACTTTAACTACATCTGAATGAAGAGAGATAAACATACAAGGGATGAAGATAACACGATTAGCAATTCAATGTTACAGGAAAGGTTTGTTTGCTGCCACATGACAACAATCGTTTGTAGTAACTTTAACTACATCTGAATGAAGAGACATATACATAGAAGGGATGAAGAGTACACGATTAGCAATTCAACGTTACAGGAAAGGTTTGTTTCCTGCAACATGACAATCATCGTTTCTAGTAACTTTAACTACATCTAAATGAAGAGAGATATACATACAAGGGATGAAGAGAACACGATTAGCAATTCAACGTTACAGGAAAGGTTTGTTTGCTGCAACATGATAGTCATCGTTTGTAGAAACTTTAACTACATCTGAATGAAGAGAGATATACATACAAGGGATGAAGAGTACACGATTAGCAATTCAACGTTACAGGAAAGGTTTGTTTGCTGCAACATGACAATCATCGTTTCTAGTAACTTTAAGTACATCTGAATGAAGAGAGATATACATACAAGGGATGAAGAGTACACGATTAGCCATTCAACGTCACAGGAAAGGTTTGTTTGCTGCAACATGACAATCATCGTTTCTAGTAACTTTAACTACATCTGAATGAAGGGAGATATACATACAAGGGATGAAGAGAACACGATTAGCAATTCAACGTTACAGGAAAGGTTTGTTTGCTGCAACATGACAGTCATCGTTTGTAGAAACTTTAACTACATCTGAATGAAGAGAGATATACATACAAGGGATGAAGATAACACGATTAGCAATTCAACGTTACAGGAAAGCTTTGTTTGCTGCCACATGACAATCATCGTTTCTAGTAACTTTAACTACATCTGAATGAAGAGAGATATACATACAAGGGATGAAGAGAACACGATTAGCAATTCAACGTTACAGGAAAGGTTTGTTTGCTAGAACATGACAGTCATCGTTTGTAGAAACTTTAACTACATCTGAATGAAGAGAGATATACATATAAGGGATGAAGAGAACACGATTAGGAATTCAACGTTACAGGAAAGCTTTGTTTGCTGGCTCATGACAATCATAGTTTCTAGTAACTTTAACTACATCTAAATGAAGAGAGATATACATACAAGGGATGAAGATAACACGATTAGCAATACAATGTTATAGGAAAGGTTTGTTTGCTGCCACATGACAATCATCGTTTGTAGTAACTTTAACTACATCTGAATAAAGAGACATATACATAGAAGGGATGAAGAGTAAACGATTAGCAATTCAACGTTACAGGAAAGGTTTGTTTGCTGCAACATGACAATCATCGTTTCTAGTAACTTTAACTACATCTGAATGAAGAGAGATATACATACAAGGGATGAAGAGAACACGATTAGCAATTCAACGTTACAGGAAAGGTTTGTTTGCTGCAACATGACAGTCATCGTTTGTAGAAACTTTAACTACATCTGAATGAAGAGAGATATACATACAAGGGATGAAGATAACACAATTAGCAATTCAACGTTACAGGAAAGCTTTGTTTGCTGCCACATGACAATCATCGTTTCTAGTAACTTTAACTACATCTAAATGAAGAGAAATGTACATACAAGGGATGAAGAGAACACGATTAGCAATTCAACGTTACAGGAAAGCTTTGTTTGCTGCAACATGACAGTCATCGTTTGTAGAAACTTTAACTACATCTGAATGAAGAGAGATATACCTACAAGGGATGAAGAGAACACGATTAGCAATTCAACGTTACAGGAAAGGTTTGTTTGCTGCAACATGACAATCATCGTTTCTAGTAACTTTAACTACATCTGAATGAAGAGAGATATACATACAAGGGATGAAGAGTACACGATTAGCTATTCAACGTCACAGGAAAGGTTTGTTTGCTGCAACATGACAATCATCGTTTCTAGTAACTTTAACTACATCTGAATGAAGGGAGATATACATACAAGGGATGAAGAGAACACGATTAGCAACTCAACGTTAAAGGAAAGGTTTGTTTGCTGCAACACGGCCATCATCGTTTCTACTAACTTTAACTACATCTGAATGAAGAGAGATATACATACCAGGGATGAAGAGAACACGATTAGCAATTCAACGTTACAGGAAAGGTTTGTTTCCTGCAACATGACAATCATCGTTTCTAGTAACTTTAACTACATCTGAATGAAGAGAGATATACATACAAGGGATGAAGAGAACACGATTAGCAACTCAACGTTAAAGGAAAGGTTTGTTTGCTGCAACACGGCCATCATCGTTTCTACTAACTTTAACTACATCTGAATGAAGAGAGATATACATACCAGGGATGAAGAGAACACGATTAGCAATTCAACGTTACAGGAAAGGTTTGTTTCCTGCAACATGACAATCATCGTTTCTAGTAACTTTAACTACATCTGAATGAAGAGAGATATACATACAAGGGATGAAGAGAACACGATTAGCAATTCAACGTTACAGGAAAGGTTTGTTTGCTGGCTCATGACAATCATCATTTCTAGTAACTTTAACTACATCTGAATGAAGAGAGATATACATACAAGGGATGAAGATAACACGATTAGCAATTCAACGTTACAGGAAAGGTTTGTTTGCTGCAACATGACAATCATCGTTTCTAGTAACTTTAACTACATCTGAATGAAGAGAGATATACATACAAGGGATGAAGAGAACACGATTAGCAATTCAACGTTAAAGGAAACGTTTGTTTGCTGCAACACGGCCATCATCGTTTCTATTAACTTTAACTACATCTGAATGAAGAGAGATATACATACCAGGGATGAAGAGAACACGATTAGCAATTCAACGTTACAGGAAAGGTTTGTTTGCTGCAACATGACAGTCATCGTTTGTAGAAACTTTAACTACATCTGAATGAAGAGAGATATACCTAGAAGGGATGAAGATAACACGATTAGCAATTCAACGTTACAGGAAAGGTTTGTTTGCTGCAACATGACAGTCATCATTTGTAGAAACTTTAACTACATCTGAATGAAGAGAGATATACATACAAGGGATGAAGAGAACACGATTAGCAATTCAACGTTACAGGAAAGGTTTGTTTGCTGCAACATGACAGTCATCGTTTGTAGAAACTTTAACTACATCTGAATGAAGAGAGATATACCTACAAGGGATGAAGAGAACACGATTAGCAATTCAACGTTACAGGAAAGGTTTGTTTGCTGCAACATGACAATCATCGTTTCTAGTAACTTTAACTACATCTGAATGAAGAGAGATATACATACAAGGGATGAAGAGTACACGATTAGCTATTCAACGTCACAGGAAAGGTTTGTTTGCTGCAACATGACAATCATCGTTTCTAGTAACTTTAACTACATCTGAATGAAGGGAGATATACATACAAGGGATGAAGAGAACACGATTAGCAACTCAACGTTAAAGGAAAGGTTTGTTTGCTGCAACACGGCCATCATCGTTTCTACTAACTTTAACTACATCTGAATGAAGAGAGATATACATACCAGGGATGAAGAGAACACGATTAGCAATTCAACGTTACAGGAAAGGTTTGTTTCCTGCAACATGACAATCATCGTTTCTAGTAACTTTAACTACATCTGAATGAAGAGAGATATACATACAAGGGATGAAGAGAACACGATTAGCAACTCAACGTTAAAGGAAAGGTTTGTTTGCTGCAACACGGCCATCATCGTTTCTACTAACTTTAACTACATCTGAATGAAGAGAGATATACATACCAGGGATGAAGAGAACACGATTAGCAATTCAACGTTACAGGAAAGGTTTGTTTCCTGCAACATGACAATCATCGTTTCTAGTAACTTTAACTACATCTGAATGAAGAGAGATATACATACAAGGGATGAAGAGAACACGATTAGCAATTCAACGTTACAGGAAAGGTTTGTTTGCTGGCTCATGACAATCATCATTTCTAGTAACTTTAACTACATCTGAATGAAGAGAGATATACATACAAGGGATGAAGATAACACGATTAGCAATTCAACGTTACAGGAAAGGTTTGTTTGCTGCCACATGACAATCATCGTTTGTAGTAACTTTAACTACATCTGAATGAAGAGACATATAGATAGAAGGGATGAAGAGTACACGATTAGCAATTCAACGTTACAGGAAAGGTTTGTTTGCTGCAACATGACAATCATCGTTTCTAGTAACTTTAACTACATCTGAATGAAGGGAGATATACATACAAGGGATGAAGAGAACACGATTAGCAATTCAACGTTAAAGGAAACGTTTGTTTGCTGCAACACGGCCATCATCGTTTCTATTAACTTTAACTACATCTGAATGAAGAGAGATATACATACCAGGGATGAAGAGAACACGATTAGCAATTCAACGTTACAGGAAAGGTTTGTTTGCTGCAACATGACAGTCATCGTTTGTAGAAACTTTAACTACATCTGAATGAAGAGAGATATACCTAGAAGGGATGAAGATAACACGATTAGCAATTCAACGTTACAGGAAAGGTTTGTTTGCTGCAACATGACAATCATCGTTTCTAGTAACTTTAACTACATCTGAATGAAGAGAGATATACATACAAGGGATGAAGAGTACACGATTAGCTATTCAACGTCACAGGAAAGGTTTGTTTGCTGCAACATGACAATCATCGTTTCTAGTAACTTTAACTACATCTGAATGAAGGGAGATATACATACAAGGGATGAAGAGAACACGATTAGCAACTCAACGTTAAAGGAAAGGTTTGTTTGCTGCAACACGGCCATCATCGTTTCTACTAACTTTAACTACATCTGAATGAAGAGAGATATACATACCAGGGATGAAGAGAACACGATTAGCAATTCAACGTTACAGGAAAGGTTTGTTTCCTGCAACATGACAATCATCGTTTCTAGTAACTTTAACTACATCTGAATGAAGAGAGATATACATACAAGGGATGAAGAGAACACGATTAGCAACTCAACGTTAAAGGAAAGGTTTGTTTGCTGCAACACGGCCATCATCGTTTCTACTAACTTTAACTACATCTGAATGAAGAGAGATATACATACCAGGGATGAAGAGAACACGATTAGCAATTCAACGTTACAGGAAAGGTTTGTTTCCTGCAACATGACAATCATCGTTTCTAGTAACTTTAACTACATCTGAATGAAGAGAGATATACATACAAGGGATGAAGAGAACACGATTAGCAATTCAACGTTACAGGAAAGGTTTGTTTGCTGGCTCATGACAATCATCATTTCTAGTAACTTTAACTACATCTGAATGAAGAGAGATATACATACAAGGGATGAAGATAACACGATTAGCAATTCAACGTTACAGGAAAGGTTTGTTTGCTGCCACATGACAATCATCGTTTGTAGTAACTTTAACTACATCTGAATGAAGAGACATATAGATAGAAGGGATGAAGAGTACACGATTAGCAATTCAACGTTACAGGAAAGGTTTGTTTGCTGCAACATGACAATCATCGTTTCTAGTAACTTTAACTACATCTGAATGAAGGGAGATATACATACAAGGGATGAAGAGAACACGATTAGCAATTCAACGTTAAAGGAAACGTTTGTTTGCTGCAACACGGCCATCATCGTTTCTATTAACTTTAACTACATCTGAATGAAGAGAGATATACATACCAGGGATGAAGAGAACACGATTAGCAATTCAACGTTACAGGAAAGGTTTGTTTGCTGCAACATGACAGTCATCGTTTGTAGAAACTTTAACTACATCTGAATGAAGAGAGATAAACATACAAGGGATGAAGACAACACGATTAGCAATTCAATGTTACAGGAAAGGTTTGTTTGCTGCCACATGACAACAATCGTTTGTAGTAACTTTAACTACATCTGAATGAAGAGACATATACATAGAAGGGATGAAGAGTACACGATTAGCAATTCAACGTTACAGGAAAGGTTTGTTTCCTGCAACATGACAATCATCGTTTCTAGTAACTTTAACTACATCTAAATGAAGAGAGATATACATACAAGGGATGAAGAGAACACGATTAGCAATTCAACGTTACAGGAAAGGTTTGTTTGCTGGCTCATGACAATCATCATTTCTAGTAACTTTAACTACATCTGAATGAAGAGAGATATACATACAAGGGATGAAGATAACACGATTAGCAATTCAATGTTACAGGAAAGGTTTGTTTGCTGCCACATGACAATCATCGTTTGTAGTAACTTTAACTACATCTGAATGAAGAGACATATAGATAGAAGGGATGAAGAGAACACGATTAGCAATTCAACGTTACAGGAAAGGTTTGTTTGCTGCAACATGACAATCATCGTTTCTAGTAACTTTAACTACATCTGAATGAAGGGAGATATACATACAAGGGATGAAGAGAACACGATTAGCAATTCAACGTTACAGGAAAGCTTTGTTTGCTGCGACATGACAATCATCGTTTCTAGTAACTTTAACTACATCTGAATGAAGAGAGATATACATACAAGGGATGAAGAGAACACGATTAGCAATTCAACGTTACAGGAAAGGTTTGTTTGCTGCAACATGACAGTCATCGTTTGTAGAAACTTTAACTACATCTGAATGAAGAGAGATATACATACAAGGGATGAAGATAACACGATTAGCAATTCAACGTTACAGGAAAGCTTTGTTTGCTGCCACATGACAATCATCGTTTCTAGTAACTTTAACTACATCTAAATGAAGAGAGATATACATACAAGGGATGAAGAGAACACGATTAGCAATTCAACGTTACAGGAAAGGTTTGTTTGCTGCAACATGACAGTCATCGTTTGCAGAAACTTTAACTACATCTGAATGAAGAGAGATATACATACAAGGGATGAAGAGAACACGATTAGCAATTCAACGTTACAGGAAAGCTTTGTTTGCTGCAAGATGACAGTCATCGTTTGTAGTAACTTTAACTACATCTGAATGAAGAGAGATATACATACAAGGGATGAAGAGAACACGATTAGCAATTCAACGTTACAGGAAAGGTTTGTTTGCTGGCTCATGACAATCATCATTTCTAGTAACTTTAACTACATCTGAATGAAGAGAGATATACATACAAGGGATGAAGAGAACACGATTAGCAATTCAACGTTACAGGAAAGCTTTGTTTGCTGCCACATGACAATCATCGTTTCTAGTAACTTTAACTACATCTAAATGAAGAGAGATATCCATACAAGGGATGAAGAGAACACGATTAGCAATTCAACGTTACAGGAAAGGTTTGTTTGCTGCAACATGACAGTGATCGTTTGTAGAAACTTTAACTACATCTGAATGAAGAGAGATATACATACAAGGGATGAAGAGAACACGATTAGCTATTCAACGTTACAGGAAAGGTTTGTTTGCTGGCTCATGACAATCATCATTTCTAGTAACTTTAACTACATCTGAATGAAGAGAGATATACATACAAGGGATGAAGAGTACACGATTAGCAATTCAACGTTACAGGAAAGCTTTGTTTGCTGCCACATGACAATCATCGTTTGTAGTAACTTTAACTACATCTGAATGAAGAGACATATACATAGAAGGGATGAAGAGTACACGATTAGCAATTCAACGTTACAGGAAAGCTTTGTTTCCTGCAACATGACAATCATCGTTTCTAGTAACTTTAACTACATCTGAATGAAGAGAGATATACATACAAGGGATGAAGAGAACACGATTAGCAATTCAACGTTACAGGAAAGGTTTGTTTGCTGCAACATGACAGTCATCGTTTGTAGAAACTTTAACTACATCTGAATGAAGAGAGATATACATACAAGGGGTGAAGAGTACACGATTAGCAATTCAACGTTACAGGAAAGGTTTGTTTGCTGCAACATGACAGTCATCGTTTGTAGTAACTTTAACTACATCTGAATGAAGAGAGATATACATACAAGGGATGAAGAGAACACGATTAGCAATTCAACGTTACAGGAAAGGTTTGTTTGCTGCAACACGGCCATCATCGTTTCTACTAACTTTAACTACATCTGAATGAAGAGAGATATACATACCAGGGATGAAGAGAACACGATTAGCAATTCAACGTTACAGGAAAGGTTTGTTTGCTGCAACATGACAGTCATCGTTTGTAGTAACTTTAACTACATCTGAATGAAGAGAGATATACATACAAGGGATGAAGAGAACACGATTAGCAATTCAACGTTACAGGAAAGGTTTGTTTGCTGGCTCATGACAATCATCATTTCTAGTAACTTTTACATCTGAATGAAGAGAGATATACATACAAGGGATGAAGAGAACACGATTAGCAATTCAACGTTACAGGAAAGCTTTGTTTGCTGCGACATGACAATCATCGTTTCTAGTAACTTTAACTACATCTAAATGAAGAGAGATATACATACAAGGGATGAAGAGAACACGATTAGCAATTCAACGTTACAGGAAAGGTTTGTTTGCTGCAACATGACAGTCATCGTTTGTAGAAACTTTAACTACATCTGAATGAAGAGAGATATACATACAAGGGATGAAGATAACACGATTAGCAATTCAATGTTACAGGAAAGGTTTGTTTGCTGCCACATGACAATCATCGTTTGTAGTAACTTTAACTACATCTGAATAAAGAGACATATACATAGAAGGGATGAAGAGTACACGATTAGCAATTCAACGTTACAGGAAAGGTTTGTTTGCTGCAACATGACAGTCATCGTTTGTAGAAACTTTAACTACATCTGAATGAAGAGAGATATACATACAAGGGATGAAGAGTACACGATTAGCAATTCAACGTTACAGGAAAGGTTTGTTTTCTGCAACATGACAATCATCGTTTCTAGTAACTTTAACTACATCTAAATGAAGAGAGATATACATACAAGGGATGAAGAGTACACGATTAGCTATTCAACGTCACAGGAAAGGTTTGTTTGCTGCAACATGACAATCATCGTTTCTAGTAACTTTACATCTGAGTGAAGGGAGATATACATACCAGGGATGAAGAGAACACGATTAGCAATTCAACGTTACAGGAAAGGTTTGTTTGCTGCAAGATGACAGTCATCGTTTGTAGTAACTTTAACTACATCTGAATGAAGAGAGATATACATACAAGGGATGAAGAGAACACGATTAGCAATTCAACGTTACAGGAAAGGTTTGTTTGCTGGCTCATGACAATCATCATTTCTAGTAACTTTAACTACATCTGAATGAAGAGAGATATACATACAAGGGATGAAGAGAACACGATTAGCAATTCAACGTTACAGGAAAGCTTTGTTTGCTGCCACATGACAATCATCGTTTCTAGTAACTTTAACTACATCTAAATGAAGAGAGATATCCATACAAGGGATGAAGAGAACACGATTAGCAATTCAACGTTACAGGAAAGGTTTGTTTGCTGCAACATGACAGTCATCGTTTGTAGAAACTTTAACTACATCTGAATGAAGAGAGATATACATACAAGGGATGAAGAGAACACGATTAGCTATTCAACGTTACAGGAAAGGTTTGTTTGCTGGCTCATGACAATCATCATTTCTAGTAACTTTAACTACATCTGAATGAAGAGAGATATACATACAAGGGATGAAGAGAACACGATTAGCAATTCAACGTTACAGGAAAGGTTTGTTTGCTGCAACATGACAATCATCGTTTCTAGTAACTTTAACTACATCTGAATGAAGAGAGATATACATACCAGGGATGAAGAGAACACGATTAGCAATTCAACGTTACAGGAAAGGTTTGTTTGCTGCAACATGACAGTCATCGTTTGTAGTAACTTTAACTACATCTGAATGAAGAGAGATATACATACAAGGGATGAAGAGAACACGATTAGCAATTCAACGTTACAGGAAAGGTTTGTTTGCTGGCTCATGACAATCATCGTTTCTAGTAACTTTAACTACATCTGAATGAAGAGAGATATACATACAAGGGATGAAGAGAACACGATTAGCAATTCAACGTTACAGGAAAGCTTTGTTTGCTGCGACATGACAATCATCGTTTCTAGTAACTTTAACTACATCTAAATGAAGAGAGATATACATACAAGGGATGAAGAGAACACGATTAGCAATTCAACGTTACAGGAAAGGTTTGTTTGCTGCAACATGACAGTCATCGTTTGTAGAAACTTTAACTACATCTGAATGAAGAGAGATATACATACAAGGGATGAAGATAACACGATTAGCAATTCAATGTTACAGGAAAGGTTTGTTTGCTGCCACATGACAATCATCGTTTGTAGTAACTTTAACTACATCTGAATGAAGAGACATATACATAAAAGGGATGAAGAGTACACGATTAGCAATTCAACGTTACAGGAAAGGTTTGTTTTCTGCAACATGACAATCATCGTTTCTAGTAACTTTAACTACATCTGAATGAAGAGAGATATACATACAAGGGATGAAGAGTACACGATTAGCTATTCAACGTCACAGGAAAGGTTTGTTTGCTGCAACATGACAATCATCGTTTCTAGTAACTTTAACTACATCTGAATGAAGGGAGATATACATACCAGGGATGAAGAGAACACGATTAGCAATTCAACGTTACAGGAAAGGTTTCTTTGCTGCAAGATGACTGTCATCGTTTGTAGTAACTTTAACTACATCTGAATGAAGAGAGATATACATACAAGGGATGAAGAGAACACGATTAGCAATTCAACGTTACAGGAAAGGTTTGTTTGCTGGCTCATGACAATCATCATTTCTAGTAACTTTAACTACATCTGAATGAAGAGAGATATACATACAAGGGATGAAGAGAACACGATTAGCAATTCAACGTTACAGGAAAGGTTTGTTTGCTGGCTCATGACAATCATCGTTTCTAGTAACTTTAACTACATCTAAATGAAGAGAGATATCCATACAAGGGATGAAGAGAACACGATTAGCAATTCAACGTTACAGGAAAGGTTTGTTTGCTGCAACATGACAGTCATCGTTTGTAGAAACTTTAACTACATCTGAATGAAGAGAGATATACATACAAGGGATGAAGAGAACACGATTAGCAATTCAACGTTACAGGAAAGGTTTGTTTGCTGGCTCATGACAATCATCATTTCTAGTAACTTTAACTACATCTGAATGAAGAGAGATATACATACCAGGGATGAAGAGAACACGATTAGCAATTCAACGTTACAGGAAAAGTTTGTTTGCTGCAACATGACAGTCATCGTTTGTAGTAACTTTAACTACATCTGAATGAAGAGAGATATACATACAAGGGATGAAGAGAACACGATTAGCAATTCAACGTTACAGGAAAGGTTTGTTTGCTGGCTCATGACAATCATCGTTTCTAGTAACTTTAACTACATCTGAATGAAGAGAGATATACATACAAGGGATGAAGAGAACACGATTAGCAATTCAACGTTACAGGAAAGCTTTGTTTGCTGCGACATGACAATCATCGTTTCTAGTAACTTTAACTACATCTAAATGAAGAGAGATATACATACAAGGGATGAAGAGAACACGATTAGCAATTCAACGTTACAGGAAAGGTTTGTTTGCTGCAACATGACAGTCATCGTTTGTAGAAACTTTAACTACATCTGAATGAAGAGAGATATACATACAAGGGATGAAGATAACACGATTAGCAATTCAACGTTACAGGAAAGGTTTGTTTGCTGCAACATGACAATCATCGTTTCTAGTAACTTTAACTACATCTGAATGAAGAGAGATATACATACAAGGGATGAAGAGAACACGATTAGCAATTCAACGTTACAGGAAAGGTTTGTTTGCTGGCTCATGACAATCATCATTTCTAGTAACTTTAACTACATCTGAATGAAGAGAGATATACATACAAGGGATGAAGAGAACACGATTAGCAATTCAACGTTACAGGAAATCTTTGTTTGCTGCGACATGACAATCATCGTTTCTAGTAACTTTAACTACATCTAAATGAAGAGAGATATACATACAAGGGATGAAGAGAACACGATTAGCAATTCAACGTTACAGGAAAGGTTTGTTTGCTGCAACATGACAATCATCATTTCTAGTAACTTTAACTACATCTGAATGAAGAGAGATATACATACAAGGGATGAAGAGAACACGATTAGCAATTCAACGTTACAGGAAATCTTTGTTTGCTGCGACATGACAATCATCGTTTCTAGTAACTTTAACTACATCTAAATGAAGAGAGATATACATACAAGGGATGAAGAGAACACGATTAGCAATTCAACGTTACAGGAAAGGTTTGTTTGCTGCAACATGACAATCATCATTTCTAGTAACTTTAACTACATCTGAATGAAGAGAGATATACATACAAGGGATGAAGAGAACACGATTAGCAATTCAACGTTACAGGAAATCTTTGTTTGCTGCGACATGACAATCATCGTTTCTAGTAACTTTAACTACATCTAAATGAAGAGAGATATACATACAAGGGATGAAGAGAACACGATTAGCAATTCAACGTTACAGGAAAGGTTTGTTTGCTGCAACATGACAGTCATCGTTTGTAGAAACTTTAACTACATCTGAATGAAGAGAGATATACATACAAGGGATGAAGATAACACGATTAGCAATTCAATGTTACAGGAAAGGTTTGTTTGCTGCCACATGACAATCATCGTTTGTAGTAACTTTAACTACATCTGAATGAAGAGACATATACATAGAAGGGATGAAGAGTACACGATTAGCAATTCAACGTTACAGGAAAGGTTTGTTTGCTGCAACATGACAATCATCGTTTCTAGTAACTTTAACTACATCTGAATGAAGAGAGATATACATACAAGGGATGAAGAGAACACGATTAGCAATTCAACGTTACAGGAAAGGTTTGTTTGCTGCAACACGGCCATCATCGTTTCTACTAACTTTAACTACATCTGAATGAAGAGAGATATACATACCAGGGATGAAGAGAACACGATTAGCAATTCAACGTTACAGGAAAGGTTTGTTTGCTGCAACATGACAGTCATCGTTTGTAGAAACTGTAACTACATCTGAATGAAGAGAGATATACATACAAGGGATGAAGAGAACACGATTAGCAATTCAACGTTACAGGAAAGGTTTGTTTGCTGGCTCATGACAATCATCATTTCTAGTAACTTTAACTACATCTGAATGAAGAGAGATATACATACAAGGGATGAAGAGAACACGATTAGCAATTCAACGTTACAGGAAATCTTTGTTTGCTGCGACATGACAATCATCGTTTCTAGTAACTTTAACTACATCTAAATGAAGAGAGATATACATACAAGGGATGAAGAGAACACGATTAGCAATTCAACGTTACAGGAAAGGTTTGTTTGCTGCAACATGACAATCATCATTTCTAGTAACTTTAACTACATCTGAATGAAGAGAGATATACATACAAGGGATGAAGAGAACACGATTAGCAATTCAACGTTACAGGAAATCTTTGTTTGCTGCGACATGACAATCATCGTTTCTAGTAACTTTAACTACATCTAAATGAAGAGAGATATACATACAAGGGATGAAGAGAACACGATTAGCAATTCAACGTTACAGGAAATCTTTGTTTGCTGCGACATGACAATCATCGTTTCTAGTAACTTTAACTACATCTAAATGAAGAGAGATATACATACAAGGGATGAAGAGAACACGATTAGCAATTCAACGTTACAGGAAAGGTTTGTTTGCTGCAACATGACAATCATCATTTCTAGTAACTTTAACTACATCTGAATGAAGAGAGATATACATACAAGGGATGAAGAGAACACGATTAGCAATTCAACGTTACAGGAAATCTTTGTTTGCTGCGACATGACAATCATCGTTTCTAGTAACTTTAACTACATCTAAATGAAGAGAGATATACATACAAGGGATGAAGAGAACACGATTAGCAATTCAACGTTACAGGAAAGGTTTGTTTGCTGCAACATGACAATCATCGTTTCTAGTAACTTTAACTACATCTGAATGAAGAGAGATATACATACAAGGGATGAAGAGAACACGATTAGCAATTCAACGTTACAGGAAAGGTTTGTTTGCTGCAACACGGCCATCATCGTTTCTACTAACTTTAACTACATCTGAATGAAGAGAGATATACATACCAGGGATGAAGAGAACACGATTAGCAATTCAACGTTACAGGAAAGGTTTGTTTGCTGCAACATGACAGTCATCGTTTGTAGAAACTGTAACTACATCTGAATGAAGAGAGATATACATACAAGGGATGAAGAGAACACGATTAGCAATTCAACGTTACAGGAAAGGTTTGTTTGCTGGCTCATGACAATCATCATTTCTAGTAACTTTAACTACATCTGAATGAAGAGAGATATACATACAAGGGATGAAGAGAACACGATTAGCAATTCAACGTTACAGGAAATCTTTGTTTGCTGCGACATGACAATCATCGTTTCTAGTAACTTTAACTACATCTAAATGAAGAGAGATATACATACAAGGGATGAAGAGAACACGATTAGCAATTCAACGTTACAGGAAAGGTTTGTTTGCTGCAACATGACAATCATCATTTCTAGTAACTTTAACTACATCTGAATGAAGAGAGATATACATACAAGGGATGAAGAGAACACGATTAGCAATTCAACGTTACAGGAAATCTTTGTTTGCTGCGACATGACAATCATCGTTTCTAGTAACTTTAACTACATCTAAATGAAGAGAGATATACATACAAGGGATGAAGAGAACACGATTAGCAATTCAACGTTACAGGAAAGGTTTGTTTGCTGCAACATGACAGTCATCATTTCTAGTAACTTTAACTACATCTGAATGAAGAGAGATATACATACAAGGGATGAAGAGAACACGATTAGCAATTCAACGTTACAGGAAATCTTTGTTTGCTGCGACATGACAATCATCGTTTCTAGTAACTTTAACTACATCTAAATGAAGAGAGATATACATACAAGGGATGAAGAGAACACGATTAGCAATTCAACGTTACAGGAAAGGTTTGTTTGCTGCAACATGACAATCATCATTTCTAGTAACTTTAACTACATCTGAATGAAGAGAGATATACATACAAGGGATGAAGAGAACACGATTAGCAATTCAACGTTACAGGAAATCTTTGTTTGCTGCGACATGACAATCATCGTTTCTAGTAACTTTAACTACATCTAAATGAAGAGAGATATACATACAAGGGATGAAGAGAACACGATTAGCAATTCAACGTTACAGGAAAGGTTTGTTTGCTGCAACATGACAGTCATCGTTTGTAGAAACTTTAACTACATCTGAATGAAGAGAGATATACATACAAGGGATGAAGATAACACGATTAGCAATTCAATGTTAGAGGAAAGGTTTGTTTGCTGCCACATGACAATCATCGTTTGTAGTAACTTTAACTACATCTGAATGAAGAGACATATACATAGAAGGGATGAAGAGTACACGATTAGCAATTCAACGTTACAGGAAAGGTTTGTTTGCTGCAACATGACAATCATCGTTTCTAGTAACTTTAACTACATCTGAATGAAGAGAGATATACATACAAGGGATGAAGAGAACACGATTAGCAATTCAACGTTACAGGAAAGGTTTGTTTGCTGCAACACGGCCATCATCGTTTCTACTAACTTTAACTACATCTGAATGAAGAGAGATATACATACCAGGGATGAAGAGAACACGATTAGCAATTCAACGTTACAGGAAAGGTTTGTTTGCTGCAACATGACAGTCATCGTTTGTAGAAACTGTAACTACATCTGAATGAAGAGAGATATACATACAAGGGATGAAGAGAACACGATTAGCAATTCAACGTTACAGGAAAGGTTTGTTTGCTGGCTCATGACAATCATCATTTCTAGTAACTTTAACTACATCTGAATGAAGAGAGATATACATACAAGGGATGAAGAGAACACGATTAGCAATTCAACGTTACAGGAAATCTTTGTTTGCTGCGACATGACAATCATCGTTTCTAGTAACTTTAACTACATCTAAATGAAGAGAGATATACATACAAGGGATGAAGAGAACACGATTAGCAATTCAACGTTACAGGAAAGGTTTGTTTGCTGCAACATGACAATCATCATTTCTAGTAACTTTAACTACATCTGAATGAAGAGAGATATACATACAAGGGATGAAGAGAACACGATTAGCAATTCAACGTTACAGGAAATCTTTGTTTGCTGCGACATGACAATCATCGTTTCTAGTAACTTTAACTACATCTAAATGAAGAGAGATATACATACAAGGGATGAAGAGAACACGATTAGCAATTCAACGTTACAGGAAAGGTTTGTTTGCTGCAACATGACAGTCATCGTTTGTAGAAACTTTAACTACATCTGAATGAAGAGAGATATACATACAAGGGATGAAGATAACACGATTAGCAATTCAATGTTACAGGAAAGGTTTGTTTGCTGCCACATGACAATCATCGTTTGTAGTAACTTTAACTACATCTGAATGAAGAGACATATACATAGAAGGGATGAAGAGTACACGATTAGCAATTCAACGTTACAGGAAAGGTTTGTTTGCTGCAACATGACAATCATCGTTTCTAGTAACTTTAACTACATCTGAATGAAGAGAGATATACATACAAGGGATGAAGAGTACACGATTAGCTATTCAACGTCACAGGAAAGGTTTGTTTGCTGCAACATGACAATCATCGTTTCTAGTAACTTTAACTACATCTGAATGAAGGGAGATATACATACCAGGGATGAAGAGTACACGATTAGCAATTCAACGTTACAGGAAAGGTTTGTTTGCTGGCTCATGACAATCATCATTTCTAGTAACTTTAACTACATCTGAATGAAGAGAGATATACATACAAGGGATGAAGAGAACACGATTAGCAATTCAACGTTACAGGAAAGCTTTGTTTGCTGCCACATGACAATCATCGTTTCTAGTAACTTTAACTACATCTAAATGAAGAGAGATATACATACAAGGGATGAAGAGAACACGATTAGCAATTCAACGTTACAGGAAAGGTTTGTTTGCTGCAACATGACAGTCATCGTTTGTAGAAACTTTAACTACATCTGAATGAAGAGAGATATACATACAAGGGATGAAGATAACACGATTAGCAATTCAATGTTACAGGAAAGGTTTGTTTGCTGCCACATGACAATCATCGTTTGTAGTAACTTTAACTACATCTGAATGAAGAGACATATACATAGAAGGGATGAAGAGTACACGATTAGCAATTCAACGTTACAGGAAAGGTTTGTTTGCTGCAACATGACAATCATCGTTTCTAGTAACTTTAACTACATCTGAATGAAGAGAGATATACATACAAGGGATGAAGAGAACACGATTAGCAATTCAACGTTACAGGAAAGGTTTGTTTGCTGCAACACGGCCATCATCGTTTCTACTAACTTTAACTACATCTGAATGAAGAGAGATATACATACCAGGGATGAAGAGAACACGATTAGCAATTCAACGTTACAGGAAAGGTTTGTTTGCTGCAACATGACAGTCATCGTTTGTAGAAACTGTAACTACATCTGAATGAAGAGAGATATACATACAAGGGATGAAGAGAACACGATTAGCAATTCAACGTTACAGGAAAGGTTTGTTTGCTGGCTCATGACAATCATCATTTCTAGTAACTTTAACTACATCTGAATGAAGAGAGATATACATACAAGGGATGAAGAGAACACGATTAGCAATTCAACGTTACAGGAAATCTTTGTTTGTTGCGACATGACAATCATCGTTTCTAGTAACTTTAACTACATCTAAATGAAGAGAGATATACATACAAGGGATGAAGAGAACACGATTAGCAATTCAACGTTACAGGAAAGGTTTGTTTGCTGCAACATGACAATCATCATTTCTAGTAACTTTAACTACATCTGAATGAAGAGAGATATACATACAAGGGATGAAGAGAACACGATTAGCAATTCAACGTTACAGGAAATCTTTGTTTGCTGCGACATGACAATCATCGTTTCTAGTAACTTTAACTACATCTAAATGAAGAGAGATATACATACAAGGGATGAAGAGAACACGATTAGCAATTCAACGTTACAGGAAAGGTTTGTTTGCTGCAACATGACAGTCATCGTTTGTAGAAACTTTAACTACATCTGAATGAAGAGAGATATACATACAAGGGATGAAGATAACACGATTAGCAATTCAATGTTACAGGAAAGGTTTGTTTGCTGCCACATGACAATCATCGTTTGTAGTAACTTTAACTACATCTGAATGAAGAGACATATACATAGAAGGGATGAAGAGTACACGATTAGCAATTCAACGTTACAGGAAAGGTTTGTTTGCTGCAACATGACAATCATCGTTTCTAGTAACTTTAACTACATCTGAATGAAGAGAGATATACATACAAGGGATGAAGAGTACACGATTAGCTATTCAACGTCACAGGAAAGGTTTGTTTGCTGCAACATGACAATCATCGTTTCTAGTAACTTTAACTACATCTGAATGAAGGGAGATATACATACCAGGGATGAAGAGTACACGATTAGCAATTCAACGTTACAGGAAAGGTTTGTTTGCTGGCTCATGACAATCATCATTTCTAGTAACTTTAACTACATCTGAATGAAGAGAGATATACATACAAGGGATGAAGAGAACACGATTAGCAATTCAACGTTACAGGAAAGCTTTGTTTGCTGCCACATGACAATCATCGTTTCTAGTAACTTTAACTACATCTAAATGAAGAGAGATATACATACAAGGGATGAAGAGAACACGATTAGCAATTCAACGTTACAGGAAAGGTTTGTTTGCTGCAACATGACAGTCATCGTTTGTAGAAACTTTAACTACATCTGAATGAAGAGAGATATACATACAAGGGATGAAGATAACACGATTAGCAATTCAATGTTACAGGAAAGGTTTGTTTGCTGCCACATGACAATCATCGTTTGTAGTAACTTTAACTACATCTGAATGAAGAGACATATACATAGAAGGGATGAAGAGTACACGATTAGCAATTCAACGTTACAGGAAAGGTTTGTTTGCTGCAACATGACAATCATCGTTTCTAGTAACTTTAACTACATCTGAATGAAGAGAGATATACATACAAGGGATGAAGAGAACACGATTAGCAATTCAACGTTACAGGAAAGGTTTGTTTGCTGCAACACGGCCATCATCGTTTCTACTAACTTTAACTACATCTGAATGAAGAGAGATATACATACCAGGGATGAAGAGAACACGATTAGCAATTCAACGTTACAGGAAAGGTTTGTTTGCTGCAACATGACAGTCATCGTTTGTAGAAACTGTAACTACATCTGAATGAAGAGAGATATACATACAAGGGATGAAGAGAACACGATTAGCAATTCAACGTTACAGGAAAGGTTTGTTTGCTGGCTCATGACAATCATCATTTCTAGTAACTTTAACTACATCTGAATGAAGAGAGATATACATACAAGGGATGAAGAGAACACGATTAGCAATTCAACGTTACAGGAAATCTTTGTTTGCTGCGACATGACAATCATCGTTTCTAGTAACTTTAACTACATCTAAATGAAGAGAGATATACATACAAGGGATGAAGAGAACACGATTAGCAATTCAACGTTACAGGAAAGGTTTGTTTGCTGCAACATGACAGTCATCGTTTGTAGAAACTTTAACTACATCTGAATGAAGAGAGATATACATACAAGGGATGAAGATAACACGATTAGCAATTCAATGTTACAGGAAAGGTTTGTTTGCTGCCACATGACAATCATCGTCTGTAGTAACTTTAACTACATCTGAATGAAGAGACATATACATAGAAGGGATGAAGAGTACACGATTAGCAATTCAACGTTACAGGAAAGGTTTGTTTGCTGCAACATGACAATCATCGTTTCTAGTAACTTTAACTACATCTGAATGAAGAGAGATATACATACAAGGGATGAAGAGTACACGATTAGCTATTCAACGTCACAGGAAAGGTTTGTTTGCTGCAACATGACAATCATCGTTTCTAGTAACTTTAACTACATCTGAATGAAGGGAGATATACATACCAGGGATGAAGAGTACACGATTAGCAATTCAACGTTACAGGAAAGGTTTCTTTGCTGCAAGATGACTGTCATCGTTTGTAGTAACTTTAACTACATCTGAATGAAGAGAGATATACATACAAGGGATGAAGAGAACACGATTAGCAATTCAACGTTACAGGAAAGGTTTGTTTGCTGGCTCATGACAATCATCATTTCTAGTAACTTTAACTACATCTGAATGAAGAGAGATATACATACAAGGGATGAAGAGAACACGATTAGCAATTCAACGTTACAGGAAAGCTTTGTTTGCTGCCACATGACAATCATCGTTTCTAGTAACTTTAACTACATCTAAATGAAGAGAGATATCCATACAAGGGATGAAGAGAACACGATTAGCAATTCAACGTTACAGGAAAGGTTTGTTTGCTGCAACATGACAGTCATCGTTTGTAGAAACTTTAACTACATCTGAATGAAGAGAGATATACATACAAGGGATGAAGAGAACACGATTAGCAATTCAACGTTACAGGAAAGGTTTGTTTGCTGGCTCATGACAATCATCATTTCTAGTAACTTTAACTACATCTGAATGAAGAGAGATATACATACAAGGGATGAAGAGTACACGATTAGCTATTCAACGTCACAGGAAAGGTTTGTTTGCTGCAACATGACAATCATCGTTTGTAGTAACTTTAACTACATCTGAATGAAGAGACATATACATAGAAGGGATGAAGAGTACACGATTAGCAATTCAACGTTACAGGAAAGGTTTGTTTGCTGCAACATGACAATCATCGTTTCTAGTAACTTTAACTACATCTGAATGAAGAGAGATATACATACAAGGGATGAAGAGAACACGATTAGCAATTCAACGTTACAGGAAAGCTTTGTTTGCTGCCACATGACAATCATCGTTTCTAGTAACTTTAACTACATCTAAATGAAGAGAGATATCCATACAAGGGATGAAGAGAACACGATTAGCAATTCAACGTTACAGGAAAGGTTTGTTTGCTGCAACATGACAGTCATCGTTTGTAGAAACTTTAACTACATCTGAATGAAGAGAGATATACATACAAGGGATGAAGAGAACACGATTAGCAATTCAACGTTACAGGAAAGGTTTGTTTGCTGGCTCATGACAATCATCATTTCTAGTAACTTTAACTACATCTGAATGAAGAGAGATATACATACAAGGGATGAAGAGTACACGATTAGCTATTCAACGTCACAGGAAAGGTTTGTTTGCTGCAACATGACAATCATCGTTGGTAGTAACTTTAACTACATCTGAATGAAGAGACATATACATAGAAGGGATGAAGAGTACACGATTAGCTATTCAACGTCACAGGAAAGGTTTGTTTGCTGCAACATGACAATCATCGTTTCTAGTAACTTTAACTACATCTGAATGAAGGGAGATATACATACAAGGGATGAAGAGAACACGATTAGCAATTCAACGTTACAGGAAAGCTTTGTTTGCTGCCACATGACAATCATCGTTTCTAGTAACTTTAACTACATCTAAATGAAGAGAGATATCCATACAAGGGATGAAGAGAACACGATTAGCAATTCAACGTTACAGGAAAGGTTTGTTTGCTGCAACATGACAGTGATCGTTTGTAGAAACTTTAACTACATCTGAATGAAGAGAGATATACATACAAGGGATGAAGAGAACACGATTAGCTATTCAACGTTACAGGAAAGGTTTGTTTGCTGGCTCATGACAATCATCATTTCTAGTAACTTTAACTACATCTGAATGAAGAGAGATATACATACAAGGGATGAAGAGTACACGATTAGCAATTCAACGTTACAGGAAAGCTTTGTTTGCTGCCACATGACAATCATCGTTTGTAGTAACTTTAACTACATCTGAATGAAGAGACATATACATAGAAGGGATGAAGAGTACACGATTAGCAATTCAACGTTACAGGAAAGCTTTGTTTCCTGCAACATGACAATCATCGTTTCTAGTAACTTTAACTACATCTGAATGAAGAGAGATATACATACAAGGGATGAAGAGAACACGATTAGCAATTCAACGTTACAGGAAAGGTTTGTTTGCTGCAACATGACAGTCATCGTTTGTAGAAACTTTAACTACATCTGAATGAAGAGAGATATACATACAAGGGGTGAAGAGTACACGATTAGCAATTCAACGTTACAGGAAAGGTTTGTTTGCTGCAACATGACAATCATCGTTTGTAGTAACTTTAACTACATCTGAATAAAGAGACATATACATAGAAGGGATGAAGAGTACACGATGAGCAATTCAACGTTACAGGAAAGGTTTGTTTGCTGCAACATGACAGTCATCGTTTGTAGAAACTTTAACTACATCTGAATGAAGAGAGATATACATACAAAGGATGAAGAGTACACGATTAGCAATTCAACGTTACAGGAAAGGTTTGTTTTCTGCAACATGACAATCATCGTTTCTAGTAACTTTAACTACATCTAAATGAAGAGAGATATACATACAAGGGATGAAGAGTACACGATTAGCTATTCAACGTCACAGGAAAGGTTTGTTTGCTGCAACATGACAATCATCGTTTCTAGTAACTTTACATCTGAGTGAAGGGAGATATACATACCAGGGATCAAGAGAACACGATTAGCAATTCAACGTTACAGGAAAGGTTTGTTTGCTGCAAGATGACAGTCATCGTTTGTAGTAACTTTAACTACATCTGAATGAAGAGAGATATACATACAAGGGATGAAGAGAACACGATTAGCAATTCAACGTTACAGGAAAGGTTTGTTTGCTGGCTCATGACAATCATCATTTCTAGTAACTTTAACTACATCTGAATGAAGAGAGATATACATACAAGGGATGAAGAGAACACGATTAGCAATTCAACGTTACAGGAAAGCTTTGTTTGCTGCCACATGACAATCATCGTTTCTAGTAACTTTAACTACATCTAAATGAAGAGAGATATCCATACAAGGGATGAAGAGAACACGATTAGCAATTCAACGTTACAGGAAAGGTTTGTTTGCTGCGACATGACAATCATCGTTTCTAGTAACTTTAACTACATCTAAATGAAGAGAGATATCCATACAAGGGATGAAGAGAACACGATTAGCAATTCAACGTTACAGGAAAGGTTTGTTTGCTGCAACATGACAGTCATCGTTTGTAGAAACTTTAACTACATCTGAATGAAGAGAGATATACATACAAGGGAGGAAGAGAACACGATTAGCTATTCAACGTTACAGGAAAGGTTTGTTTGCTGGCTCATGACAATCATCATTTCTAGTAACTTTAACTACATCTGAATGAAGAGAGATATACATACAAGGGATGAAGAGAACACGATTAGCAATTCAACGTTACAGGAAAGGTTTGTTTGCTGCAACATGACAATCATCGTTTCTAGTAACTTTAACTACATCTGAATGAAGAGAGATATACATACCAGGGATGAAGAGAACACGATTAGCAATTCAACGTTACAGGAAAGGTTTGTTTGCTGCAACATGACAGTCATCGTTTGTAGTAACTTTAACTACATCTGAATGAAGAGAGATATACATACAAGGGATGAAGAGAACACGATTAGCAATTCAACGTTACAGGAAAGGTTTGTTTGCTGGCTCATGACAATCATCGTTTCTAGTAACTTTAACTACATCTGAATGAAGAGAGATATACATACAAGGGATGAAGAGAACACGATTAGCAATTCAACGTTACAGGAAAGCTTTGTTTGCTGCGACATGACAATCATCGTTTCTAGTAACTTTAACTACATCTAAATGAAGAGAGATATACATACAAGGGATGAAGAGAACACGATTAGCAATTCAACGTTACAGGAAAGGTTTGTTTGCTGCAACATGACAGTCATCGTTTGTAGAAACTTTAACTACATCTGAATGAAGAGAGATATACATACAAGGGATGAAGATAACACGATTAGCAATTCAATGTTACAGGAAAGGTTTGTTTGCTGCCACATGACAATCATCGTTTGTAGTAACTTTAACTACATCTGAATGAAGAGACATATACATAAAAGGGATGAAGAGTACACGATTAGCAATTCAACGTTACAGGAAAGGTTTGTTTTCTGCAACATGACAATCATCGTTTCTAGTAACTTTAACTACATCTGAATGAAGAGAGATATACATACAAGGGATGAAGAGTACACGATTAGCTATTCAACGTCACAGGAAAGGTTTGTTTGCTGCAACATGACAATCATCGTTTCTAGTAACTTTAACTACATCTGAATGAAGGGAGATATACATACCAGGGATGAAGAGAACACGATTAGCAATTCAACGTTACAGGAAAGGTTTCTTTGCTGCAAGATGACTGTCATCGTTTGTAGTAACTTTAACTACATCTGAATGAAGAGAGATATACATACAAGGGATGAAGAGAACACGATTAGCAATTCAACGTTACAGGAAAGGTTTGTTTGCTGGCTCATGACAATCATCATTTCTAGTAACTTTAACTACATCTGAATGAAGAGAGATATACATACAAGGGATGAAGAGAACACGATTAGCAATTCAACGTTACAGGAAAGCTTTGTTTGCTGCCACATGACAATCATCGTTTCTAGTAACTTTAACTACATCTAAATGAAGAGAGATATCCATACAAGGGATGAAGAGAACACGATTAGCAATTCAACGTTACAGGAAAGGTTTGTTTGCTGCAACATGACAGTCATCGTTTGTAGAAACTTTAACTACATCTGAATGAAGAGAGATATACATACAAGGGATGAAGATAACACGATTAGCAATTCAACGTTACAGGAAAGGTTTGTTTGCTGCAACATGACAATCATCGTTTCTAGTAACTTTAACTACATCTGAATGAAGAGAGATATACATACAAGGGATGAAGAGAACACGATTAGCAATTCAACGTTACAGGAAAGGTTTGTTTGCTGCAACACGGCCATCATCGTTTCTACTAACTTTAACTATATCTGAATGAAGAGAGATATACATACCAGGGATGAAGAGAACACGATTAGCAATTCAACGTTACAGGAAAGGTTTGTTTGCTGCAACATGACAGTCATCGTTTGTAGAAACTGTAACTACATCTGAATGAAGAGAGATATACATACAAGGGATGAAGAGAACACGATTAGCAATTCAACGTTACAGGAAAGGTTTGTTTGCTGGCTCATGACAATCATCATTTCTAGTAACTTTAACTACATCTGAATGAAGAGAGATATACATACAAGGGATGAAGAGAACACGATTAGCAATTCAACGTTACAGGAAATCTTTGTTTGCTGCGACATGACAATCATCGTTTCTAGTAACTTTAACTACATCTAAATGAAGAGAGATATACATACAAGGGATGAAGAGAACACGATTAGCAATTCAACGTTACAGGAAAGGTTTGTTTGCTGCAACATGACAATCATCATTTCTAGTAACTTTAACTACATCTGAATGAAGAGAGATATACATACAAGGGATGAAGAGAACACGATTAGCAATTCAACGTTACAGGAAATCTTTGTTTGCTGCGACATGACAATCATCGTTTCTAGTAACTTTAACTACATCTAAATGAAGAGAGATATACATACAAGGGATGAAGAGAACACGATTAGCAATTCAACGTTACAGGAAAGGTTTGTTTGCTGCAACATGACAGTCATCGTTTGTAGAAACTTTAACTACATCTGAATGAAGAGACATATACATAGAAGGGATGAAGAGTACACGATTAGCAATTCAACGTTACAGGAAAGGTTTGTTTGCTGCAACATGACAATCATCGTTTCTAGTAACTTTAACTACATCTGAATGAAGAGAGATATACATACAAGGGATGAAGAGAACACGATTAGCAATTCAACGTTACAGGAAAGGTTTGTTTGCTGCAACACGGCCATCATCGTTTCTACTAACTTTAACTACATCTGAATGAAGAGAGATATACATACCAGGGATGAAGAGAACACGATTAGCAATTCAACGTTACAGGAAAGGTTTGTTTGCTGCAACATGACAGTCATCGTTTGTAGAAACTGTAACTACATCTGAATGAAGAGAGATATACATACAAGGGATGAAGAGAACACGATTAGCAATTCAACGTTACAGGAAAGGTTTGTTTGCTGGCTCATGACAATCATCATTTCTAGTAACTTTAACTACATCTGAATGAAGAGAGATATACATACAAGGGATGAAGAGAACACGATTAGCAATTCAACGTTACAGGAAATCTTTGTTTGCTGCGACATGACAATCATCGTTTCTAGTAACTTTAACTACATCTAAATGAAGAGAGATATACATACAAGGGATGAAGAGAACACGATTAGCAATTCAACGTTACAGGAAAGGTTTGTTTGCTGCGACATGACAATCATCGTTTCTAGTAACTTTAACTACATCTAAATGAAGAGAGATATACATACAAGGGATGAAGAGAACACGATTAGCAATTCAACGTTACAGGAAAGGTTTGTTTGCTGCAACATGACAGTCATCATTTCTAGTAACTTTAACTACATCTGAATGAAGAGAGATATACATACAAGGGATGAAGAGAACACGATTAGCAATTCAACGTTACAGGAAATCTTTGTTTGCTGCGACATGACAATCATCGTTTCTAGTAACTTTAACTACATCTAAATGAAGAGAGATATACATACAAGGGATGAAGAGAACACGATTAGCAATTCAACGTTACAGGAAAGGTTTGTTTGCTGCAACATGACAATCATCATTTCTAGTAACTTTAACTACATCTGAATGAAGAGAGATATAAATACAAGGGATGAAGAGAACACGATTAGCAATTCAACGTTACAGGAAATCTTTGTTTGCTGCGACATGACAATCATCGTTTCTAGTAACTTTAACTACATCTAAATGAAGAGAGATATACATACAAGGGATGAAGAGAACACGATTAGCAATTCAACGTTACAGGAAAGGTTTGTTTGCTGCAACATGACAGTCATCGTTTGTAGAAACTTTAACTACATCTGAATGAAGAGAGATATACATACAAGGGATGAAGATAACACGATTAGCAATTCAATGTTACAGGAAAGGTTTGTTTGCTGCCACATGACAATCATCGTTTGTAGTAACTTTAACTACATCTGAATGAAGAGACATATACATAGAAGGGATGAAGAGTACACGATTAGCAATTCAACGTTACAGGAAAGGTTTGTTTGCTGCAACATGACAATCATCGTTTCTAGTAACTTTAACTACATCTGAATGAAGAGAGATATACATACAAGGGATGAAGAGAACACGATTAGCAATTCAACGTTACAGGAAAGGTTTGTTTGCTGCAACACGGCCATCATCGTTTCTACTAACTTTAACTACATCTGAATGAAGAGAGATATACATACCAGGGATGAAGAGAACACGATTAGCAATTCAACGTTACAGGAAAGGTTTGTTTGCTGCAACATGACAGTCATCGTTTGTAGAAACTGTAACTACATCTGAATGAAGAGAGATATACATACAAGGGATGAAGAGAACACGATTAGCAATTCAACGTTACAGGAAAGGTTTGTTTGCTGGCTCATGACAATCATCATTTCTAGTAACTTTAACTACATCTGAATGAAGAGAGATATACATACAAGGGATGAAGAGAACACGATTAGCAATTCAACGTTACAGGAAATCTTTGTTTGCTGCGACATGACAATCATCGTTTCTAGTAACTTTAACTACATCTAAATGAAGAGAGATATACATACAAGGGATGAAGAGAACACGATTAGCAATTCAACGTTACAGGAAAGGTTTGTTTGCTGCAACATGACAATCATCATTTCTAGTAACTTTAACTACATCTGAATGAAGAGAGATATACATACAAGGGATGAAGAGAACACGATTAGCAATTCAACGTTACAGGAAATCTTTGTTTGCTGCGACATGACAATCATCGTTTCTAGTAACTTTAACTACATCTAAATGAAGAGAGATATACATACAAGGGATGAAGAGAACACGATTAGCAATTCAACGTTACAGGAAAGGTTTGTTTGCTGCAACATGACAGTCATCGTTTGTAGAAACTTTAACTACATCTGAATGAAGAGAGATATACATACAAGGGATGAAGATAACACGATTAGCAATTCAATGTTACAGGAAAGGTTTGTTTGCTGCCACATGACAATCATCGTTTGTAGTAACTTTAACTACATCTGAATGAAGAGACATATACATAGAAGGGATGAAGAGTACACGATTAGCAATTCAACGTTACAGGAAAGGTTTGTTTGCTGCAACATGACAATCATCGTTTCTAGTAACTTTAACTACATCTGAATGAAGAGAGATATACATACAAGGGATGAAGAGAACACGATTAGCAATTCAACGTTACAGGAAATCTTTGTTTGCTGCGACATGACAATCATCGTTTCTAGTAACTTTAACTACATCTAAATGAAGAGAGATATACATACAAGGGATGAAGAGAACACGATTAGCAATTCAACGTTACAGGAAAGGTTTGTTTGCTGCAACATGACAGTCATCGTTTGTAGAAACTTTAACTACATCTGAATGAAGAGAGATATACATACAAGGGATGAAGATAACACGATTAGCAATTCAATGTTACAGGAAAGGTTTGTTTGCTGCCACATGACAATCATCGTTTGTAGTAACTTTAACTACATCTGAATGAAGAGACATATACATAGAAGGGATGAAGAGTACACGATTAGCAATTCAACGTTACAGGAAAGGTTTGTTTGCTGCAACATGACAATCATCGTTTCTAGTAACTTTAACTACATCTGAATGAAGAGAGATATACATACAAGGGATGAAGAGTACACGATTAGCTATTCAACGTCACAGGAAAGGTTTGTTTGCTGCAACATGACAATCATCATTTCTAGTAACTTTAACTACATCTGAATGAAGAGAGATATACATACAAGGGATGAAGAGAACACGATTAGCAATTCAACGTTACAGGAAAGCTTTGTTTGCTGCCACATGACAATCATCGTTTCTAGTAACTTTAACTACATCTAAATGAAGAGAGATATACATACAAGGGATGAAGAGAACACGATTAGCAATTCAACGTTACAGGAAAGGTTTGTTTGCTGCAACATGACAGTCATCGTTTGTAGAAACTTTAACTACATCTGAATGAAGAGAGATATACATACAAGGGATGAAGATAACACGATTAGCAATTCAATGTTACAGGAAAGGTTTGTTTGCTGCCACATGACAATCATCGTTTGTAGTAACTTTAACTACATCTGAATGAAGAGACATATACATAGAAGGGATGAAGAGTACACGATTAGCAATTCAACGTTACAGGAAAGGTTTGTTTGCTGCAACATGACAATCATCGTTTCTAGTAACTTTAACTACATCTGAATGAAGAGAGATATACATACAAGGGATGAAGAGAACACGATTAGCAATTCAACGTTACAGGAAAGGTTTGTTTGCTGCAACACGGCCATCATCGTTTCTACTAACTTTAACTACATCTGAATGAAGAGAGATATACATACCAGGGATGAAGAGAACACGATTAGCAATTCAACGTTACAGGAAAGGTTTGTTTGCTGCAACATGACAGTCATCGTTTGTAGAAACTGTAACTACATCTGAATGAAGAGAGATATACATACAAGGGATGAAGAGAACACGATTAGCAATTCAACGTTACAGGAAAGGTTTGTTTGCTGGCTCATGACAATCATCATTTCTAGTAACTTTAACTACATCTGAATGAAGAGAGATATACATACAAGGGATGAAGAGAACACGATTAGCAATTCAACGTTACAGGAAATCTTTGTTTGTTGCGACATGACAATCATCGTTTCTAGTAACTTTAACTACATCTAAATGAAGAGAGATATACATACAAGGGATGAAGAGAACACGATTAGCAATTCAACGTTACAGGAAAGGTTTGTTTGCTGCAACATGACAATCATCATTTCTAGTAACTTTAACTACATCTGAATGAAGAGAGATATACATACAAGGGATGAAGAGAACACGATTAGCAATTCAACGTTATAGGAAATCTTTGTTTGCTGCGACATGACAATCATCGTTTCTAGTAACTTTAACTACATCTAAATGAAGAGAGATATACATACAAGGGATGAAGAGAACACGATTAGCAATTCAACGTTACAGGAAAGGTTTGTTTGCTGCAACATGACAGTCATCGTTTGTAGAAACTTTAACTACATCTGAATGAAGAGAGATATACATACAAGGGATGAAGATAACACGATTAGCAATTCAATGTTACAGGAAAGGTTTGTTTGCTGCCACATGACAATCATCGTCTGTAGTAACTTTAACTACATCTGAATGAAGAGACATATACATAGAAGGGATGAAGAGTACACGATTAGCAATTCAACGTTACAGGAAAGGTTT
Source organism: Rhineura floridana (assembly GCF_030035675.1). Taxonomy (NCBI): domain Eukaryota; kingdom Metazoa; phylum Chordata; class Lepidosauria; order Squamata; family Rhineuridae; genus Rhineura; species Rhineura floridana. The sequence goes on from NC_084494.1 coordinate 251,924, forward strand.
GTTTGCTGCAACATGACAATCATCGTTTCTAGTAACTTTAACTACATCTGAATGAAGAGAGATATACATACAAGGGATGAAGAGTACACGATTAGCTATTCAACGTCACAGGAAAGGTTTGTTTGCTGCAACATGACAATCATCGTTTCTAGTAACTTTAACTACATCTGAATGAAGGGAGATATACATACCAGGGATGAAGAGTACACGATTAGCAATTCAACGTTACAGGAAAGGTTTCTTTGCTGCAAGATGACTGTCATCGTTTGTAGTAACTTTAACTACATCTGAATGAAGAGAGATATACATACAAGGGATGAAGAGTACACGATTAGCTATTCAACGTCACAGGAAAGGTTTGTTTGCTGCAACATGACAATCATCATTTCTAGTAACTTTAACTACATCTGAATGAAGAGAGATATACATACAAGGGATGAAGAGAACACGATTAGCAATTCAACGTTACAGGAAAGCTTTGTTTGCTGCCACATGACAATCATCGTTTCTAGTAACTTTAACTACATCTAAATGAAGAGAGATATACATACAAGGGATGAAGAGAACACGATTAGCAATTCAACGTTACAGGAAAGGTTTGTTTGCTGCAACATGACAGTCATCGTTTGTAGAAACTTTAACTACATCTGAATGAAGAGAGATATACATACAAGGGATGAAGATAACACGATTAGCAATTCAACGTTACAGGAAAGGTTTGTTTGCTGCAACACGGCCATCATCGTTTCTACTAACTTTAACTACATCTGAATGAAGAGAGATATACATACCAGGGATGAAGAGAACACGATTAGCAATTCAACGTTACAGGAAAGGTTTGTTTGCTGCAACATGACAGTCATCGTTTGTAGAAACTGTAACTACATCTGAATGAAGAGAGATATACATACAAGGGATGAAGAGAACACGATTAGCAATTCAACGTTACAGGAAAGGTTTGTTTGCTGGCTCATGACAATCATCATTTCTAGTAACTTTAACTACATCTGAATGAAGAGAGATATACATACAAGGGATGAAGAGAACACGATTAGCAATTCAACGTTACAGGAAATCTTTGTTTGTTGCGACATGACAATCATCGTTTCTAGTAACTTTAACTACATCTAAATGAAGAGAGATATACATACAAGGGATGAAGAGAACACGATTAGCAATTCAACGTTACAGGAAAGGTTTGTTTGCTGCAACATGACAATCATCATTTCTAGTAACTTTAACTACATCTGAATGAAGAGAGATATACATACAAGGGATGAAGAGAACACGATTAGCAATTCAACGTTATAGGAAATCTTTGTTTGCTGCGACATGACAATCATCGTTTCTAGTAACTTTAACTACATCTAAATGAAGAGAGATATACATACAAGGGATGAAGAGAACACGATTAGCAATTCAACGTTACAGGAAAGGTTTGTTTGCTGCAACATGACAGTCATCGTTTGTAGAAACTTTAACTACATCTGAATGAAGAGAGATATACATACAAGGGATGAAGATAACACGATTAGCAATTCAATGTTACAGGAAAGGTTTGTTTGCTGCCACATGACAATCATCGTCTGTAGTAACTTTAACTACATCTGAATGAAGAGACATATACATAGAAGGGATGAAGAGTACACGATTAGCAATTCAACGTTACAGGAAAGGTTTGTTTGCTGCAACATGACAATCATCGTTTCTAGTAACTTTAACTACATCTGAATGAAGAGAGATATACATACAAGGGATGAAGAGTACACGATTAGCTATTCAACGTCACAGGAAAGGTTTGTTTGCTGCAACATGACAATCATCGTTTCTAGTAACTTTAACTACATCTGAATGAAGGGAGATATACATACCAGGGATGAAGAGTACACGATTAGCAATTCAACGTTACAGGAAAGGTTTCTTTGCTGCAAGATGACTGTCATCGTTTGTAGTAACTTTAACTACATCTGAATGAAGAGAGATATACATACAAGGGATGAAGAGAACACGATTAGCAATTCAACGTTACAGGAAAGGTTTGTTTGCTGGCTCATGACAATCATCATTTCTAGTAACTTTAACTACATCTGAATGAAGAGAGATATACATACAAGGGATGAAGAGAACACGATTAGCAATTCAACGTTACAGGAAAGCTTTGTTTGCTGCCACATGACAATCATCGTTTCTAGTAACTTTAACTACATCTAAATGAAGAGAGATATCCATACAAGGGATGAAGAGAACACGATTAGCAATTCAACGTTACAGGAAAGGTTTGTTTGCTGCAACATGACAGTCATCGTTTGTAGAAACTTTAACTACATCTGAATGAAGAGAGATATACATACAAGGGATGAAGAGAACACGATTAGCAATTCAACGTTACAGGAAAGGTTTGTTTGCTGGCTCATGACAATCATCATTTCTAGTAACTTTAACTACATCTGAATGAAGAGAGATATACATACAAGGGATGAAGAGTACACGATTAGCTATTCAACGTCACAGGAAAGGTTTGTTTGCTGCAACATGACAATCATCGTTTGTAGTAACTTTAACTACATCTGAATGAAGAGACATATACATAGAAGGGATGAAGAGTACACGATTAGCAATTCAACGTTACAGGAAAGGTTTGTTTGCTGCAACATGACAATCATCGTTTCTAGTAACTTTAACTACATCTGAATGAAGAGAGATATACATACAAGGGATGAAGAGAACACGATTAGCAATTCAACGTTACAGGAAAGCTTTGTTTGCTGCCACATGACAATCATCGTTTCTAGTAACTTTAACTACATCTAAATGAAGAGAGATATCCATACAAGGGATGAAGAGAACACGATTAGCAATTCAACGTTACAGGAAAGGTTTGTTTGCTGCAACATGACAGTCATCGTTTGTAGAAACTTTAACTACATCTGAATGAAGAGAGATATACATACAAGGGATGAAGAGAACACGATTAGCAATTCAACGTTACAGGAAAGGTTTGTTTGCTGGCTCATGACAATCATCATTTCTAGTAACTTTAACTACATCTGAATGAAGAGAGATATACATACAAGGGATGAAGAGTACACGATTAGCTATTCAACGTCACAGGAAAGGTTTGTTTGCTGCAACATGACAATCATCGTTGGTAGTAACTTTAACTACATCTGAATGAAGAGACATATACATAGAAGGGATGAAGAGTACACGATTAGCAATTCAACGTTACAGGAAAGGTTTGTTTGCTGCAACACGGCCATCATCGTTTCTACTAACTTTAACTACATCTGAATGAAGAGAGATATACATACCAGGGATGAAGAGAACACGATTAGCAATTCAACGTTACAGGAAAGGTTTCTTTGCTGCAAGATGACAGTCATCGTTTGTAGAAACTGTAACTACATCTGAATGAAGAGAGATATACATACAAGGGATGAAGAGAACACGATTAGCAATTCAACGTTACAGGAAAGGTTTGTTTGCTGGCTCATGACAATCATCATTTCTAGTAACTTTAACTACATCTGAATGAAGAGAGATATACATACAAGGGATGAAGAGAACACGATTAGCAATTCAACGTTACAGGAAATCTTTGTTTGTTGCGACATGACAATCATCGTTTCTAGTAACTTTAACTACATCTAAATGAAGAGAGATATACATACAAGGGATGAAGAGAACACGATTAGCAATTCAACGTTACAGGAAAGGTTTGTTTGCTGCAACATGACAGTCATCGTTTGTAGAAACTTTAACTACATCTAAATGAAGAGAGATATACATACAAGGGATGAAGAGAACACGATTAGCAATTCAACGTTACAGGAAAGGTTTGTTTGCTGCAACATGACAGTCATCGTTTGTAGAAACTTTAACTACATCTGAATGAAGAGAGATATACATACAAGGGATGAAGATAACACGATTAGCAATTCAATGTTACAGGAAAGGTTTGTTTGCTGCCACATGACAATCATCGTCTGTAGTAACTTTAACTACATCTGAATGAAGAGACATATACATAGAAGGGATGAAGAGTACACGATTAGCAATTCAACGTTACAGGAAAGGTTTGTTTGCTGCAACATGACAATCATCGTTTCTAGTAACTTTAACTACATCTGAATGAAGAGAGATATACATACAAGGGATGAAGAGTACACGATTAGCTATTCAACGTCACAGGAAAGGTTTGTTTGCTGCAACATGACAATCATCGTTTCTAGTAACTTTAACTACATCTGAATGAAGGGAGATATACATACCAGGGATGAAGAGTACACGATTAGCAATTCAACGTTACAGGAAAGGTTTGTTTGCTGGCTCATGACAATCATCATTTCTAGTAACTTTAACTACATCTGAATGAAGAGAGATATACATACAAGGGATGAAGAGAACACGATTAGCAATTCAACGTTACAGGAAAGCTTTGTTTGCTGCCACATGACAATCATCGTTTCTAGTAACTTTAACTACATCTAAATGAAGAGAGATATCCATACAAGGGATGAAGAGAACACGATTAGCAATTCAACGTTACAGGAAAGGTTTGTTTGCTGCAACATGACAGTCATCGTTTGTAGAAACTTTAACTACATCTGAATGAAGAGAGATATACATACAAGGGATGAAGAGAACACGATTAGCAATTCAACGTTACAGGAAAGGTTTGTTTGCTGGCTCATGACAATCATCATTTCTAGTAACTTTAACTACATCTGAATGAAGAGAGATATACATACAAGGGATGAAGAGTACACGATTAGCTATTCAACGTCACAGGAAAGGTTTGTTTGCTGCAACATGTCAGTCATCGTTTGTAGAAACTTTAACTACATCTGAATGAAGAGAGATATACATACAAGGGATGAAGAGTACACGATTAGCAATTCAACGTTACAGGAAAGGTTTGTTTGCTGGCTCATGACAATCATCATTTCTAGTAACTTTAACTACATCTGAATGAAGAGAGATATACATACAAGGGATGAAGAGTACACGATTAGCTATTCAACGTCACAGGAAAGGTTTGTTTGCTGCAACATGACAATCATCGTTTCTAGTAACTTTAACTACATCTGAATGAAGGGAGATATACATACAAGGGATGAAGAGAACACGATTAGCAATTCAACGTTACAGGAAACGTTTGTTTGCTGCAACACGGCCATCATCGTTTCTACTAACTTTAACTACATCTGAATGAAGAGAGATATACATACCAGGGATGAAGAGAACACGATTAGCAATTCAACGTTACAGGAAACGTTTGTTTGCTGCAAGATGACAGTCATCGTTTGTAGTAACTTTAACTACATCTGAATGAAGAGAGATATACATACAAGGGATGAAGAGAACACGATTAGCAATTCAACGTTACAGGAAAGCTTTGTTTGCTGCCACATGACAATCATCGTTTCTAGTAACTTTAACTACATCTGAATGAAGAGAGATATACATACAAGGGATGAAGAGAACACGATTAGCAATTCAACGTTACAGGAAAGGTTTGTTTGCTGCAACATGACAATCATCGTTTCTAGTAACTTTAACTACATCTGAATGAAGAGAGATATACATACAAGGGATGAAGAGTACACGATTAGCTATTCAACGTCACAGGAAAGGTTTGTTTGCTGCAACATGACAATCATCGTTTCTAGTAACTTTAACTACATCTGAATGAAGAGAGATATACATACAAGGGATGAAGAGTACACGATTAGCTATTCAACGTCACAGGAAAGGTTTGTTTGCTGCAACATGACAATCATCGTTTCTAGTAACTTTAACTACATCTGAATGAAGGGAGATATACATACCAGGGATGAAGAGTACACGATTAGCAATTCAACGTTACAGGAAAGGTTTCTTTGCTGCAAGATGACTGTCATCGTTTGTAGTAACTTTAACTACATCTGAATGAAGAGAGATATACATACAAGGGATGAAGAGAACACGATTAGCAATTCAACGTTACAGGAAAGGTTTGTTTGCTGGCTCATGACAATCATCATTTCTAGTAACTTTAACTACATCTGAATGAAGAGAGATATACATACAAGGGATGAAGAGAACACGATTAGCAATTCAACGTTACAGGAAAGCTTTGTTTGCTGCCACATGACAATCATCGTTTCTAGTAACTTTAACTACATCTAAATGAAGAGAGATATCCATACAAGGGATGAAGAGAACACGATTAGCAATTCAACGTTACAGGAAAGGTTTGTTTGCTGCAACATGACAGTCATCGTTTGTAGAAACTTTAACTACATCTGAATGAAGAGAGATATACATACAAGGGATGAAGAGAACACGATTAGCAATTCAACGTTACAGGAAAGGTTTGTTTGCTGGCTCATGACAATCATCATTTCTAGTAACTTTAACTACATCTGAATGAAGAGAGATATACATACAAGGGATGAAGAGTACACGATTAGCTATTCAACGTCACAGGAAAGGTTTGTTTGCTGCAACATGACAATCATCGTTTGTAGTAACTTTAACTACATCTGAATGAAGAGACATATACATAGAAGGGATGAAGAGTACACGATTAGCAATTCAACGTTACAGGAAAGGTTTGTTTGCTGCAACATGACAATCATCGTTTCTAGTAACTTTAACTACATCTGAATGAAGAGAGATATACATACAAGGGATGAAGAGAACACGATTAGCAATTCAACGTTACAGGAAAGCTTTGTTTGCTGCCACATGACAATCATCGTTTCTAGTAACTTTAACTACATCTAAATGAAGAGAGATATCCATACAAGGGATGAAGAGAACACGATTAGCAATTCAACGTTACAGGAAAGGTTTGTTTGCTGCAACATGACAGTCATCGTTTGTAGAAACTTTAACTACATCTGAATGAAGAGAGATATACATACAAGGGATGAAGAGAACACGATTAGCAATTCAACGTTACAGGAAAGGTTTGTTTGCTGGCTCATGACAATCATCATTTCTAGTAACTTTAACTACATCTGAATGAAGAGAGATATACATACAAGGGATGAAGAGTACACGATTAGCTATTCAACGTCACAGGAAAGGTTTGTTTGCTGCAACATGACAATCATCGTTGGTAGTAACTTTAACTACATCTGAATGAAGAGACATATACATAGAAGGGATGAAGAGTACACGATTAGCAATTCAACGTTACAGGAAAGGTTTGTTTGCTGCAACATGACAATCATCGTTTCTAGTAACTTTAACTACATCTGAATGAAGAGAGATATACATACAAGGGATGAAGAGAACACGATTAGCAATTCAACGTTACAGGAAAGGTTTGTTTGCTGCAACATGTCAGTCATCGTTTGTAGAAACTTTAACTACATCTGAATGAAGAGAGATATACATACAAGGGATGAAGAGTACACGATTAGCAATTCAACGTTACAGGAAAGGTTTGTTTGCTGCAACATGACAATCATCGTTTCTAGTAACTTTAACTACATCTGAATGAAGAGAGATATACATACAAGGGATGAAGAGAACACGATTAGCAATTCAACGTTACAGGAAATCTTTGTTTGTTGCGACATGACAATCATCGTTTCTAGTAACTTTAACTACATCTAAATGAAGAGAGATATACATACAAGGGATGAAGAGAACACGATTAGCAATTCAACGTTACAGGAAAGGTTTGTTTGCTGCAACATGACAGTCATCGTTTGTAGAAACTTTAACTACATCTAAATGAAGAGAGATATACATACAAGGGATGAAGAGAACACGATTAGCAATTCAACGTTACAGGAAAGGTTTGTTTGCTGCAACATGACAGTCATCGTTTGTAGAAACTTTAACTACATCTGAATGAAGAGAGATATACATACAAGGGATGAAGATAACACGATTAGCAATTCAATGTTACAGGAAAGGTTTGTTTGCTGCCACATGACAATCATCGTCTGTAGTAACTTTAACTACATCTGAATGAAGAGACATATACATAGAAGGGATGAAGAGTACACGATTAGCAATTCAACGTTACAGGAAAGGTTTGTTTGCTGCAACATGACAATCATCGTTTCTAGTAACTTTAACTACATCTGAATGAAGAGAGATATACATACAAGGGATGAAGAGTACACGATTAGCTATTCAACGTCACAGGAAAGGTTTGTTTGCTGCAACATGACAATCATCGTTTCTAGTAACTTTAACTACATCTGAATGAAGGGAGATATACATACCAGGGATGAAGAGTACACGATTAGCAATTCAACGTTACAGGAAAGGTTTGTTTGCTGGCTCATGACAATCATCATTTCTAGTAACTTTAACTACATCTGAATGAAGAGAGATATACATACAAGGGATGAAGAGAACACGATTAGCAATTCAACGTTACAGGAAAGCTTTGTTTGCTGCCACATGACAATCATCGTTTCTAGTAACTTTAACTACATCTAAATGAAGAGAGATATCCATACAAGGGATGAAGAGAACACGATTAGCAATTCAACGTTACAGGAAAGGTTTGTTTGCTGCAACATGACAGTCATCGTTTGTAGAAACTTTAACTACATCTGAATGAAGAGAGATATACATACAAGGGATGAAGAGAACACGATTAGCAATTCAACGTTACAGGAAAGGTTTGTTTGCTGGCTCATGACAATCATCATTTCTAGTAACTTTAACTACATCTGAATGAAGAGAGATATACATACAAGGGATGAAGAGTACACGATTAGCTATTCAACGTCACAGGAAAGGTTTGTTTGCTGCAACATGTCAGTCATCGTTTGTAGAAACTTTAACTACATCTGAATGAAGAGAGATATACATACAAGGGATGAAGAGTACACGATTAGCAATTCAACGTTACAGGAAAGGTTTGTTTGCTGGCTCATGACAATCATCATTTCTAGTAACTTTAACTACATCTGAATGAAGAGAGATATACATACAAGGGATGAAGAGTACACGATTAGCTATTCAACGTCACAGGAAAGGTTTGTTTGCTGCAACATGACAATCATCGTTTCTAGTAACTTTAACTACATCTGAATGAAGGGAGATATACATACAAGGGATGAAGAGAACACGATTAGCAATTCAACGTTACAGGAAACGTTTGTTTGCTGCAACACGGCCATCATCGTTTCTACTAACTTTAACTACATCTGAATGAAGAGAGATATACATACCAGGGATGAAGAGAACACGATTAGCAATTCAACGTTACAGGAAACGTTTGTTTGCTGCAAGATGACAGTCATCGTTTGTAGTAACTTTAACTACATCTGAATGAAGAGAGATATACATACAAGGGATGAAGAGAACACGATTAGCAATTCAACGTTACAGGAAAGCTTTGTTTGCTGCCACATGACAATCATCGTTTCTAGTAACTTTAACTACATCTGAATGAAGAGAGATATACATACAAGGGATGAAGAGAACACGATTAGCAATTCAACGTTACAGGAAAGGTTTGTTTGCTGCAACATGACAATCATCGTTTCTAGTAACTTTAACTACATCTGAATGAAGAGAGATATACATACAAGGGATGAAGAGTACACGATTAGCTATTCAACGTCACAGGAAAGGTTTGTTTGCTGCAACATGACAATCATCGTTTCTAGTAACTTTAACTACATCTGAATGAAGAGAGATATACATACAAGGGATGAAGAGTACACGATTAGCTATTCAACGTCACAGGAAAGGTTTGTTTGCTGCAACATGACAATCATCGTTTCTAGTAACTTTAACTACATCTGAATGAAGGGAGATATACATACCAGGGATGAAGAGTACACGATTAGCAATTCAACGTTACAGGAAAGGTTTCTTTGCTGCAAGATGACTGTCATCGTTTGTAGTAACTTTAACTACATCTGAATGAAGAGAGATATACATACAAGGGATGAAGAGAACACGATTAGCAATTCAACGTTACAGGAAAGGTTTGTTTGCTGGCTCATGACAATCATCATTTCTAGTAACTTTAACTACATCTGAATGAAGAGAGATATACATACAAGGGATGAAGAGAACACGATTAGCAATTCAACGTTACAGGAAAGCTTTGTTTGCTGCCACATGACAATCATCGTTTCTAGTAACTTTAACTACATCTAAATGAAGAGAGATATCCATACAAGGGATGAAGAGAACACGATTAGCAATTCAACGTTACAGGAAAGGTTTGTTTGCTGCAACATGACAGTCATCGTTTGTAGAAACTTTAACTACATCTGAATGAAGAGAGATATACATACAAGGGATGAAGAGAACACGATTAGCAATTCAACGTTACAGGAAAGGTTTGTTTGCTGGCTCATGACAATCATCATTTCTAGTAACTTTAACTACATCTGAATGAAGAGAGATATACATACAAGGGATGAAGAGTACACGATTAGCTATTCAACGTCACAGGAAAGGTTTGTTTGCTGCAACATGACAATCATCGTTTGTAGTAACTTTAACTACATCTGAATGAAGAGACATATACATAGAAGGGATGAAGAGTACACGATTAGCAATTCAACGTTACAGGAAAGGTTTGTTTGCTGCAACATGACAATCATCGTTTCTAGTAACTTTAACTACATCTGAATGAAGAGAGATATACATACAAGGGATGAAGAGAACACGATTAGCAATTCAACGTTACAGGAAAGCTTTGTTTGCTGCCACATGACAATCATCGTTTCTAGTAACTTTAACTACATCTAAATGAAGAGAGATATCCATACAAGGGATGAAGAGAACACGATTAGCAATTCAACGTTACAGGAAAGGTTTGTTTGCTGCAACATGACAGTCATCGTTTGTAGAAACTTTAACTACATCTGAATGAAGAGAGATATACATACAAGGGATGAAGAGAACACGATTAGCAATTCAACGTTACAGGAAAGGTTTGTTTGCTGGCTCATGACAATCATCATTTCTAGTAACTTTAACTACATCTGAATGAAGAGAGATATACATACAAGGGATGAAGAGTACACGATTAGCTATTCAACGTCACAGGAAAGGTTTGTTTGCTGCAACATGACAATCATCGTTGGTAGTAACTTTAACTACATCTGAATGAAGAGACATATACATAGAAGGGATGAAGAGTACACGATTAGCAATTCAACGTTACAGGAAAGGTTTGTTTGCTGCAACATGACAATCATCGTTTCTAGTAACTTTAACTACATCTGAATGAAGAGAGATATACATACAAGGGATGAAGAGAACACGATTAGCAATTCAACGTTACAGGAAAGGTTTGTTTGCTGCAACATGTCAGTCATCGTTTGTAGAAACTTTAACTACATCTGAATGAAGAGAGATATACATACAAGGGATGAAGAGTACACGATTAGCAATTCAACGTTACAGGAAAGGTTTGTTTGCTGCAACATGACAATCATCGTTTCTAGTAACTTTAACTACATCTGAATGAAGAGAGATATACATACAAGGGATGAAGAGTACACGATTAGCTATTCAACGTCACAGGAAAGGTTTGTTTGCTGCAACATGACAATCATCGTTTCTAGTAACTTTAACTACATCTGAATGAAGGGAGATATACATACAAGGGATGAAGAGAACACGATTAGCAATTCAACGTTACAGGAAACGTTTGTTTGCTGCAACACGGCCATCATCGTTTCTACTAACTTTAACTACATCTGAATGAAGAGAGATATACATACCAGGGATGAAGAGAACACGATTAGCAATTCAACGTTACAGGAAAGGTTTGTTTGCTGCAAGATGACAGTCATCGTTTGTAGTAACTTTAACTACATCTGAATGAAGAGAGATATACATACAAGGGATGAAGAGAACACGATTAGCAATTCAACGTTACAGGAAAGCTTTGTTTGCTGCCACATGACAATCATCGTTTCTAGTAACTTTAACTACATCTGAATGAAGAGAGATATACATACAAGGGATGAAGAGAACACGATTAGCAATTCAACGTTACAGGAAAGGTTTGTTTGCTGCAACATGACAATCATCGTTTCTAGTAACTTTAACTACATCTGAATGAAGAGAGATATACATACAAGGGATGAAGAGTACACGATTAGCTATTCAACGTCACAGGAAAGGTTTGTTTGCTGCAACATGACAATCATCGTTTCTAGTAACTTTAACTACATCTAAATGAAGAGAGATATCCATACAAGGGATGAAGAGAACACGATTAGCAATTCAACGTTACAGGAAAGGTTTGTTTGCTGCAACATGACAATCATCGTTTCTAGTAACTTTAACTACATCTGAATGAAGAGAGATATTCATACAAGGGATGAAGAGAACACGATTAGGAATTAAACATTACAGGAAAGGTTTGTTTGCTGCAACATGACAATCATCATTTCTAGTAACTTTAACTACATCTGAATGAAGAGAGATATACATACCAGGGATGAAGAGAACACGATTAGCAATTCAACGTTACAGGAAAGGTTTGTTTGCTGCAACATGACAGTCATCGTTTGTAGAAACTGTAACTACATCTGAATGAAGAGAGATATACATACAAGGGATGAAGAGAACACGATTAGCAATTCAACGTTACAGGAAAGGTTTGTTTGCTGGCTCATGACAATCATCATTTCTAGTAACTTTAACTACATCTGAATGAAGAGAGATATACATACAAGGGATGAAGAGAACACGATTAGCAATTCAACGTTACAGGAAATCTTTGTTTGTTGCGACATGACAATCATCGTTTCTAGTAACTTTAACTACATCTAAATGAAGAGAGATATACATACAAGGGATGAAGAGAACACGATTAGCAATTCAACGTTACAGGAAAGGTTTGTTTGCTGCAACATGACAATCATCATTTCTAGTAACTTTAACTACATCTGAATGAAGAGAGATATACATACAAGGGATGAAGAGAACACGATTAGCAATTCAACGTTACAGGAAATCTTTGTTTGCTGCGACATGACAATCATCGTTTCTAGTAACTTTAACTACATCTAAATGAAGAGAGATATACATACAAGGGATGAAGAGAACACGATTAGCAATTCAACGTTACAGGAAAGGTTTGTTTGCTGCAACATGACAGTCATCGTTTGTAGAAACTTTAACTACATCTGAATGAAGAGAGATATACATACAAGGGATGAAGATAACACGATTAGCAATTCAATGTTACAGGAAAGGTTTGTTTGCTGCCACATGACAATCATCGTCTGTAGTAACTTTAACTACATCTGAATGAAGAGACATATACATAGAAGGGATGAAGAGTACACGATTAGCAATTCAACGTTACAGGAAAGGTTTGTTTGCTGCAACATGACAATCATCGTTTCTAGTAACTTTAACTACATCTGAATGAAGAGAGATATACATACAAGGGATGAAGAGTACACGATTAGCTATTCAACGTCACAGGAAAGGTTTGTTTGCTGCAACATGACAATCATCGTTTCTAGTAACTTTAACTACATCTGAATGAAGGGAGATATACATACCAGGGATGAAGAGTACACGATTAGCAATTCAACGTTACAGGAAAGGTTTCTTTGCTGCAAGATGACTGTCATCGTTTGTAGTAACTTTAACTACATCTGAATGAAGAGAGATATACATACAAGGGATGAAGAGAACACGATTAGCAATTCAACGTTACAGGAAAGGTTTGTTTGCTGGCTCATGACAATCATCATTTCTAGTAACTTTAACTACATCTGAATGAAGAGAGATATACATACAAGGGATGAAGAGAACACGATTAGCAATTCAACGTTACAGGAAAGCTTTGTTTGCTGCAACATGACAATCATCGTTTCTAGTAACTTTAACTACATCTGAATGAAGGGAGATATACATACCAGGGATGAAGAGTACACGATTAGCAATTCAACGTTACAGGAAAGGTTTCTTTGCTGCAAGATGACTGTCATCGTTTGTAGTAACTTTAACTACATCTGAATGAAGAGAGATATACATACAAGGGATGAAGAGAACACGATTAGCAATTCAACGTTACAGGAAAGGTTTGTTTGCTGGCTCATGACAATCATCATTTCTAGTAACTTTAACTACATCTGAATGAAGAGAGATATACATACAAGGGATGAAGAGAACACGATTAGCAATTCAACGTTACAGGAAAGCTTTGTTTGCTGCCACATGACAATCATCGTTTCTAGTAACTTTAACTACATCTAAATGAAGAGAGATATCCATACAAGGGATGAAGAGAACACGATTAGCAATTCAACGTTACAGGAAAGGTTTGTTTGCTGCAACATGACAGTCATCGTTTGTAGAAACTTTAACTACATCTGAATGAAGAGAGATATACATACAAGGGATGAAGAGAACACGATTAGCAATTCAACGTTACAGGAAAGGTTTGTTTGCTGGCTCATGACAATCATCATTTCTAGTAACTTTAACTACATCTGAATGAAGAGAGATATACATACAAGGGATGAAGAGTACACGATTAGCTATTCAACGTCACAGGAAAGGTTTGTTTGCTGCAACATGACAATCATCGTTTGTAGTAACTTTAACTACATCTGAATGAAGAGACATATACATAGAAGGGATGAAGAGTACACGATTAGCAATTCAACGTTACAGGAAAGGTTTGTTTGCTGCAACATGACAATCATCGTTTCTAGTAACTTTAACTACATCTGAATGAAGAGAGATATACATACAAGGGATGAAGAGAACACGATTAGCAATTCAACGTTACAGGAAAGGTTTGTTTGCTGCCACATGACAATCATCGTTTCTAGTAACTTTAACTACATCTAAATGAAGAGAGATATCCATACAAGGGATGAAGAGAACACGATTAGCAATTCAACGTTACAGGAAAGGTTTGTTTGCTGCAACATGACAGTCATCGTTTGTAGAAACTTTAACTACATCTGAATGAAGAGAGATATACATACAAGGGATGAAGAGAACACGATTAGCAATTCAACGTTACAGGAAAGGTTTGTTTGCTGGCTCATGACAATCATCATTTCTAGTAACTTTAACTACATCTGAATGAAGAGAGATATACATACAAGGGATGAAGAGTACACGATTAGCTATTCAACGTCACAGGAAAGGTTTGTTTGCTGCAACATGACAATCATCGTTTGTAGTAACTTTAACTACATCTGAATGAAGAGACATATACATAGAAGGGATGAAGAGTACACGATTAGCAATTCAACGTTACAGGAAAGGTTTGTTTGCTGCAACATGACAATCATCGTTTCTAGTAACTTTAACTACATCTGAATGAAGAGAGATATACATACAAGGGATGAAGAGAACACGATTAGCAATTCAACGTTACAGGAAAGGTTTGTTTGCTGCAACATGTCAGTCATCGTTTGTAGAAACTTTAACTACATCTGAATGAAGAGAGATATACATACAAGGGATGAAGAGTACACGATTAGCAATTCAACGTTACAGGAAAGGTTTGTTTGCTGCAACATGACAATCATCGTTTCTAGTAACTTTAACTACATCTGAATGAAGAGAGATATACATACAAGGGATGAAGAGTACACGATTAGCTATTCAACGTCACAGGAAAGGTTTGTTTGCTGCAACATGACAATCATCGTTTCTAGTAACTTTAACTACATCTGAATGAAGGGAGATATACATACAAGGGATGAAGAGAACACGATTAGCAATTCAACGTTACAGGAAACGTTTGTTTGCTGCAACACGGCCATCATCGTTTCTACTAACTTTAACTACATCTGAATGAAGAGAGATATACATACCAGGGATGAAGAGAACACGATTAGCAATTCAACGTTACAGGAAAGGTTTGTTTGCTGCAAGATGACAGTCATCGTTTGTAGTAACTTTAACTACATCTGAATGAAGAGAGATATACATACAAGGGATGAAGAGAACACGATTAGCAATTCAACGTTACAGGAAAGGTTTGTTTGCTGCCACATGACAATCATCGTTTCTAGTAACTTTAACTACATCTGAATGAAGAGAGATATACATACAAGGGATGAAGAGAACACGATTAGCAATTCAACGTTACAGGAAAGGTTTGTTTGCTGCAACATGACAATCATCGTTTCTAGTAACTTTAACTACATCTGAATGAAGAGAGATATACATACAAGGGATGAAGAGTACACGATTAGCTATTCAACGTCACAGGAAAGGTTTGTTTGCTGCAACATGACAATCATCGTTTCTAGTAACTTTAACTACATCTGAATGAAGGGAGATATACATACAAGGGATGAAGAGAACACGATTAGCAATTCAACGTTACAGGAAACGTTTGTTTGCTGCAACACGGCCATCATCGTTTCTACTAACTTTAACTACATCTGAATGAAGAGAGATATACATACCAGGGATGAAGAGAACACGATTAGCAATTCAACGTTACAGGAAAGGTTTGTTTGCTGCAAGATGACAGTCATCGTTTGTAGTAACTTTAACTACATCTGAATGAAGAGAGATATACATACAAGGGATGAAGAGAACACGATTAGCAATTCAACGTTACAGGAAAGCTTTGTTTGCTGCCACATGACAATCATCGTTTCTAGTAACTTTAACTACATCTGAATGAAGAGAGATATACATACAAGGGATGAAGAGAACACGATTAGCAATTCAACGTTACAGGAAAGGTTTGTTTGCTGCAACATGACAATCATCGTTTCTAGTAACTTTAACTACATCTGAATGAAGAGAGATATACATACAAGGGATGAAGAGTACACGATTAGCTATTCAACGTCACAGGAAAGGTTTGTTTGCTGCAACATGACAATCATCGTTTCTAGTAACTTTAACTACATCTGAATGAAGGGAGATATACATACAAGGGATGAAGAGAACACGATTAGCAATTCAACGTTACAGGAAAGGTTTGTTTGCTGCAACATGACAGTCATCGTTTGTAGAAACTTTAACTACATCTGAATGAAGAGAGATATACATACAAGGGATGAAGAGTACACGATTAGCAATTCAACGTTACAGGAAAGGTTTGTTTTCTGCAACACGGCCATCATCGTTTCTACTAACTTTAACTACATCTGAATGAAGAGAGATATACATACAAGGGATGAAGAGAACACGATTAGCAATTCAACGTTACAGGAAAGCTTTGTTTGCTGCCACATGACAATCATAGTTTCTAGTAATTTTAACTACATCTAAATGAAGAGAGATATCCATACAAGGGATGAAGAGAACACGATTAGCAATTCAACGTTACAGGAAAGGTTTGTTTGCTGCAACATGACAATCATCGTTTCTAGTAACTTTAACTACATCTGAATGAAGAGAGATATACATACAGGGGATGAAGAGAACACGATTAGCAATTCAACGTTACAGGAAAGGTTTGTTTGCTGCAACATGACAGTCATCGTTTGTAGAAACTTTAACTACATCTGAATGAAGAGAGATATACATACAAGGGATGAAGAGAACACGATTAGCAATTCAACGTTACAGGAAAGGTTTGTTTGCTGCAACATGACAGTCATCGTTTGTAGAAACTTTAACTACATCTGAATGAAGAGAGATATACATACAAGGGATGAAGAGTACACGATTAGCAATTCAACGTTACAGGAAAGGTTTGTTTTCTGCAACATGACAATCATCGTTTCTAGTAACTTTAACTACATCTGAATGAAGAGAGATATACATACAAGGGATGAAGAGTACACGATTAGCTATTCAACGTCACAGGAAAGGTTTGTTTGCTGCAACATGACAATCATCGTTTCTAGTAACTTTAACTACATCTGAGTGAAGGGAGATATACATACCAGGGATGAAGAGAACACGATTAGCAATTCAACGTTACAGGAAAGGTTTGTTTGCTGCAAGATGACAGTCATCGTTTGTAGTAACTTTAACTACATCTGAATGAAGAGAGATATACATACAAGGGATGAAGAGAACACGATTAGCTATTCAACGTTACAGGAAAGGTTTGTTTGCTGGCTCATGACAATCATCATTTCTAGTAACTTTAACTACATCTGAATGAAGAGAGATATACATACAAGGGATGAAGAGAACACGATTAGCAATTCAACGTTACAGGAAAGGTTTGTTTGCTGCAACATGACAATCATCGTTTCTAGTAACTTTAACTACATCTGAATGAAGAGAGATATACATACCAGGGATGAAGAGAACACGATTAGCAATTCAACGTTACAGGAAAGGTTTGTTTGCTGCAACATGACAGTCATCGTTTGTAGTAACTTTAACTACATCTGAATGAAGAGATATATACATACAAGGGATGAAGATAACACGATTAGCAATTCAATGTTACAGGAAAGGTTTGTTTGCTGCCACATGACAATCATCGTTTGTAGTAACTTTAACTACATCTGAATGAAGAGACATATACATAGAAGGGATGAAGAGTACACGATTAGCAATTCAACGTTACAGGAAATCTTTATTTGCTGCGACATGACAATCATCGTTTCTAGTAACTTTAACTACATCTAAATGAAGAGAGATATACATACAAGGGATGAAGAGAACACGATTAGCAATTCAACGTTACAGGAAAGGTTTGTTTGCTGCAACATGACAGTCATCGTTTGTAGAAACTTTAACTACATCTGAATGAAGAGAGATATACATACAAGGGATGAAGGTAACACGATTAGCAATTCAATGTTACAGGAAAGGTTTGTTTGCTGCCACATGACAATCATCGTTTGTAGTAACTTTAACTACATCTGAATGAAGAGACATATACATAGAAGGGATGAAGAGTACACGATTAGCAATTCAACGTTACAGGAAAGGTTTGTTTGCTGCAACATGACAATCATCGTTTCTAGTAACTTTAACTACATCTGAATGAAGAGAGATATACATACAAGGGATGAAGAGAACACGATTAGCAATTCAACGTTACAGGAAAGGTTTGTTTGCTGCAACACGGCCATCATCGTTTCTACTAACTTTAACTACATCTGAATGAAGAGAGATATACATACCAGGGATGAAGAGAACACGATTAGCAATTCAACGTTACAGGAAAGGTTTGTTTGCTGCAACATGACAGTCATCGTTTGTAGAAACTGTAACTACATCTGAATGAAGAGAGATATACATACAAGGGATGAAGAGAACACGATTAGCTATTCAACGTCACAGGAAAGGTTTGTTTGCTGCAACATGACAATCATCGTTTCTAGTAACTTTAACTACATCTGAATGAAGGGAGATATACATACAAGGGATGAAGAGTACACGATTAGCTATTCAACGTCACAGGAAAGGTTTGTTTGCTGCAACATGACAATCATCGTTTCTAGTAACTTTAACTACATCTGAATGAAGGGAGATATACATACAAGGGATGAAGAGAACACGATTAGCAATTCAACGTTACAGGAAACGTTTGTTTGCTGCAACACGGCCATCATCGTTTCTACTAACTTTAACTACATCTGAATGAAGAGAGATATACATACCAGGGATGAAGAGAACACGATTAGCAATTCAACGTTACAGGAAAGGTTTGTTTGCTGCAAGATGACAGTCATCGTTTGTAGTAACTTTAACTACATCTGAATGAAGAGAGATATACATACAAGGGATGAAGAGAACACGATTAGCAATTCAACGTTACAGGAAAGCTTTGTTTGCTGCCACATGACAATCATCGTTTCTAGTAACTTTAACTACATCTGAATGAAGAGAGATATACATACAAGGGATGAAGAGAACACGATTAGCAATTCAACGTTACAGGAAAGGTTTGTTTGCTGCAACATGACAATCATCATTTCTAGTAACTTTAACTACATCTGAATGAAGAGAGATATACATACAAGGGATGAAAAGTACACGATTAGCTATTCAACGTCACAGGAAAGGTTTGTTTGCTGCAACATGACAATCATCGTTTCTAGTAACTTTAACTACATCTGAATGAAGGGAGATATACATACAAGGGATGAAGAGAACACGATTAGCAATTCAACGTTACAGGAAACGTTTGTTTGCTGCAACACGGCCATCATCGTTTCTACTAACTTTAACTACATCTGAATGAAGAGAGATATACATACAAGGGATGAAGAGAACACGATTAGCAATTCAACGTTACAGGAAAGCTTTGTTTGCTGCCACATGACAATCATAGTTTCTAGTAACTTTAACTACATCTAAATGAAGAGAGATATACATACAAGGGATGAAGAGAACACGATTAGCAATTCAACGTTACAGGAAAGGTTTGTTTGCTGCAACATGACAGTCATCGTTTGTAGAAACTTTAACTACATCTGAAAGAAGAGAGATATACATACAAGGGATGAAGATAACACGATTAGCAATACAATGTTATAGGAAAGGTTTGTTTGCTGCCACATGACAATCATCGTTTGTAGTAACTTTAACTACATCTGAATGAAGAGACATGTGCATAGAAGGGATGAAGAGTACACGATTAGCAATTCAACATTACAGGAAAGGTTTGTTTGCTGCAACATGACAATCATCGTTTCTAGTAACTTTAACTACATCTGAATGAAGAGAGATATACATACAGGGGATGAAGAGAACACGATTAGCAATTCAACGTTACAGGAAAGGTTTGTTTGCTGCAACATGACAGTCATCGTTTGTAGAAACTTTAACTACATCTGAATGAAGAGAGATATACATACAAGGGATGAAGAGAACACGATTAGCAATTCAACGTTACAGGAAAGGTTTGTTTGCTGCAACATGACAGTCATCGTTTGTAGAAACTTTAACTACATCTGAATGAAGAGAGATATACATACAAGGGATGAAGAGTACACGATTAGCAATTCAACGTTACAGGAAAGGTTTGTTTTCTGCAACATGACAATCATCGTTTCTAGTAACTTTAACTACATCTGAATGAAGAGAGATATACATACAAGGGATGAAGAGTACACGATTAGCTATTCAACGTCACAGGAAAGGTTTGTTTGCTGCAACATGACAATCATCGTTTCTAGTAACTTTAACTACATCTGAGTGAAGGGAGATATACATACCAGGGATGAAGAGAACACGATTAGCAATTCAACGTTACAGGAAAGGTTTGTTTGCTGCAAGATGACAGTCATCGTTTGTAGTAACTTTAACTACATCTGAATGAAGAGAGATATACATACAAGGGATGAAGAGAACACGATTAGCTATTCAACGTTACAGGAAAGGTTTGTTTGCTGGCTCATGACAATCATCATTTCTAGTAACTTTAACTACATCTGAATGAAGAGAGATATACATACAAGGGATGAAGAGAACACGATTAGCAATTCAACGTTACAGGAAAGGTTTGTTTGCTGCAACATGACAATCATCGTTTCTAGTAACTTTAACTACATCTGAATGAAGAGAGATATACATTCCAGGGATGAAGAGAACACGATTAGCAATTCAACGTTACAGGAAAGGTTTGTTTGCTGCAACATGACAGTCATCGTTTGTAGTAACTTTAACTACATCTGAATGAAGAGATATATACATACAAGGGATGAAGAGAACACGATTAGCAATTCAACGTAACAGGAAAGGTTTGCTGGCTCATGACAATCATCATTTCTAGTAACTTTAACTACATCTGAATGAAGAGAGATATACATACCAGGGATGAAGAGAACACGATTAGCAATTCAACGTTACAGGAAAGGTTTGTTTGCTGCAAGATGACAGTCATCGTTTGTAGTAACTTTAACTACATCTGAATGAAGAGAGATATACATACAAGGGATGAAGAGAACACGATTAGCAATTCAACGTTACAGGAAAGGTTTGTTTGCTGCAACATGACAGTCATCGTTTGTAGAAACTTTAACTACATCTGAATGAAGAGAGATATACATACAAGGGATGAAGAGAACACGATTAGCAATTCAACGTTACAGGAAAGGTTTGTTTGCTGCAACATGACAATCATCGTTTCTAGTAACTTTAACTACATCTGAATGAAGAGAGATATACATTCCAGGGATGAAGAGAACACGATTAGCAATTCAACGTTACAGGAAAGGTTTGTTTGCTGCAACATGACAATCATCGTTTCTAGTAACTTTAACTACATCTGAATGAAGAGAGATATACATACAGGGGATGAAGAGAACACGATTAGCAATTCAACGTTACAGGAAAGGTTTGTTTGCTGCAACATGACAGTCATCGTTTGTAGAAACTTTAACTACATCTGAATGAAGAGAGATATACATACAAGGGATGAAGAGAACACGATTAGCAATTCAACGTTACAGGAAAGGTTTGTTTGCTGCAACATGACAGTCATCGTTTGTAGAAACTTTAACTACATCTGAATGAAGAGAGATATACATACAAGGGATGAAGAGTACACGATTAGCAATTCAACGTTACAGGAAAGGTTTGTTTTCTGCAACATGACAATCATCGTTTCTAGTAACTTTAACTACATCTGAATGAAGAGAGATATACATACAAGGGATGAAGAGTACACGATTAGCTATTCAACGTCACAGGAAAGGTTTGTTTGCTGCAACATGACAATCATCGTTTCTAGTAACTTTAACTACATCTGAGTGAAGGGAGATATACATACCAGGGATGAAGAGAACACGATTAGCAATTCAACGTTACAGGAAAGGTTTGTTTGCTGGAAGATGACAGTCATCGTTTGTAGTAACTTTAACTACATCTGAATGAAGAGAGATATACATACAAGGGATGAAGAGAACACGATTAGCTATTCAACGTTACAGGAAACGTTTGTTTGCTGGCTCATGACAATCATCATTTCTAGTAACTTTAACTACATCTGAATGAAGAGAGATATACATACAAGGGATGAAGAGAACACGATTAGCAATTCAACGTTACAGGAAAGGTTTGTTTGCTGCAACATGACAATCATCGTTTCTAGTAACTTTAACTACATCTGAATGAAGAGAGATATACATTCCAGGGATGAAGAGAACACGATTAGCAATTCAACGTTACAGGAAAGGTTTGTTTGCTGCAACATGACAGTCATCGTTTGTAGTAACTTTAACTACATCTGAATGAAGAGAGATATACATACAAGGGATGAAGAGAACACGATTAGCAATTCAACGTAACAGGAAAGGTTTGCTGGCTCATGACAATCATCATTTCTAGTAACTTTAACTACATCTGAATGAAGAGAGATATACATACAAGGGATGAAGAGAACACGATTAGCAATTCAACGTTACAGGAAAGCTTTGTTTGCTGCGACATGACAATCATCGTTTCTAGTAACTTTAACTACATCTAAATGAAGAGAGATATACATACAAGGGATGAAGAGAACACGATTAGCAATTCAATGTTACAGGAAAGGTTTGTTTGCTGCCACATGACAATCATCGTTTGTAGTAACTTTAACTACATCTGAATGAAGAGACATATACATAGAAGGGATGAAGAGTACACGATTAGCAATTCAACGTTACAGGAAAGGTTTGTTTGCTGCAACATGACAATCATCGTTTCTAGTAACTTTAACTACATCTGAATGAAGAGAGATATACATACAAGGGATGAAGAGAACACGATTAGCAATTCAACGTTACAGGAAAGCTTTGTTTGCTGCGACATGACAATCATCGTTTCTAGTAACTTTAACTACATCTAAATGAAGAGAGATATCCATACAAGGGATGAAGAGAACACGATTAGCAATTCAACGTTACAGGAAAGGTTTGTTTGCTGCAACATGACAGTCATCGTTTGTAGAAACTTTAACTACATCTGAATGAAGAGAGATATACATACAAGGGATGAAGATAACACGATTAGCAATTCAATGTTACAGGAAACGTTTGTTTGCTGCCACATGACAATCATCGTTTGTAGTAACTTTAACTACATCTGAATGAAGAGACATATACATAGAAGGGATGAAGAGTACACGATTAGCAATTCAACGTTACAGGAAAGGTTTGTTTGCTGCAACATGACAATCATCGTTTCTAGTAACTTTAACTACATCTGAATGAAGAGACATATACATAGAAGGGATGAAGAGTACACGATTAGCAATTCAACGTTACAGGAAAGGTTTGTTTGCTGCAACATGACAGTCATCGTTTGTAGAAACTGTAACTACATCTGAATGAAGAGAGATATACATACAAGGGATGAAGAGAACACGATTAGCAATTCAACGTTACAGGAAAGGTTTGTTTGCTGGCTCATGACAATCATCATTTCTAGTAACTTTAACTACATCTGAATGAAGAGAGATATACATACAAGGGATGAAGAGAACACGATTAGCAATTCAACGTTACAGGAAATCTTTGTTTGCTGCGACATGACAATCATCGTTTCTAGTAACTTTAACTACATCTAAATGAAGAGAGATATACATACAAGGGATGAAGAGAACACGATTAGCAATTCAACGTTACAGGAAAGGTTTGTTTGCTGCAACATGACAATCATCATTTCTAGTAACTTTAACTACATCTGAATGAAGAGAGATATACATACAAGGGATGAAGAGAACACGATTAGCAATTCAACGTTACAGGAAATCTTTGTTTGCTGCGACATGACAATCATCGTTTCTAGTAACTTTAACTACATCTAAATGAAGAGAGATATACATAGAAGGGATGAAGAGAACACGATTAGCAATTCAACGTTACAGGAAAGGTTTGTTTGCTGCAACATGACAGTCATCGTTTGTAGAAACTTTAACTACATCTGAATGAAGAGAGATATACATACAAGGGATGAAGATAACACGATTAGCAATTCAACGTTACAGGAAAGGTTTGTTTGCTGCCACATGACAATCATCGTCTGTAGTAACTTTAACTACATCTGAATGAAGAGACATATACATAGAAGGGATGAAGAGTACACGATTAGCAATTCAACGTTACAGGAAAGGTTTGTTTGCTGCAACATGACAATCATCGTTTCTAGTAACTTTAACTACATCTGAATGAAGAGAGATATACATACAAGGGATGAAGAGTACACGATTAGCTATTCAACGTCACAGGAAAGGTTTGTTTGCTGCAACATGACAATCATCGTTTCTAGTAACTTTAACTACATCTGAATGAAGGGAGATATACATACCAGGGATGAAGAGTACACGATTAGCAATTCAACGTTACAGGAAAGGTTTCTTTGCTGCAAGATGACTGTCATCGTTTGTAGTAACTTTAACTACATCTGAATGAAGAGAGATATACATACAAGGGATGAAGAGAACACGATTAGCAATTCAACGTTACAGGAAAGGTTTGTTTGCTGGCTCATGACAATCATCATTTCTAGTAACTTTAACTACATCTGAATGAAGAGAGATATACATACAAGGGATGAAGAGAACACGATTAGCAATTCAACGTTACAGGAAAGCTTTGTTTGCTGCCACATGACAATCATCGTTTCTAGTAACTTTAACTACATCTGAATGAAGAGAGATATACATACAAGGGATGAAGAGAACACGATTAGCAATTCAACGTTACAGGAAAGGTTTGTTTGCTGCAACATGTCAGTCATCGTTTGTAGAAACTTTAACTACATCTGAATGAAGAGAGATATACATACAAGGGAGGAAGAGTACACGATTAGCAATTCAACGTTACAGGAAAGGTTTGTTTGCTGCAACATGACAATCATCGTTTCTAGTAACTTTAACTACATCTGAATGAAGAGAGATATACATACAAGGGATGAAGAGTACACGATTAGCTATTCAACGTCACAGGAAAGGTTTGTTTGCTGCAACATGACAATCATCGTTTCTAGTAACTTTAACTACATCTGAATGAAGGGAGATATACATACAAGGGATGAAGAGAACACGATTAGCAATTCAACGTTACAGGAAACGTTTGTTTGCTGCAACACGGCCATCATCGTTTCTACTAACTTTAACTACATCTGAATGAAGAGAGATATACATACCAGGGATGAAGAGAACACGATTAGCAATTCAACGTTACAGGAAAGGTTTGTTTGCTGCAAGATGACAGTCATCGTTTGTAGTAACTTTAACTACATCTGAATGAAGAGAGATATACATACAAGGGATGAAGAGAACACGATTAGCAATTCAACGTTACAGGAAAGCTTTGTTTGCTGCCACATGACAATCATCGTTTCTAGTAACTTTAACTACATCTGAATGAAGAGAGATATACATACAAGGGATGAAGAGAACACGATTAGCAATTCAACGTTACAGGAAAGGTTTGTTTGCTGCAACATGACAATCATCGTTTCTAGTAACTTTAACTACATCTGAATGAAGAGAGATATACATACAAGGGATGAAGAGTACACGATTAGCTATTCAACGTCACAGGAAAGGTTTGTTTGCTGCAACATGACAATCATCGTTTCTAGTAACTTTAACTACATCTGAATGAAGGGAGATATACATACAAGGGATGAAGAGAACACGATTAGCAATTCAACGTTACAGGAAACGTTTGTTTGCTGCAACACGGCCATCATCGTTTCTACTAACTTTAACTACATCTGAATGAAGAGAGATATACATACAAGGGATGAAGAGAACACGATTAGCAATTCAACGTTACAGGAAAGCTTTGTTTGCTGCCACATGACAATCATAGTTTCTAGTAACTTTAACTACATCTAAATGAAGAGAGATATACATACAAGGGATGAAGAGAACACGATTAGCAATTCAACGTTACAGGAAAGGTTTGTTTGCTGCAACATGACAGTCATCGTTTGTAGAAACTTTAACTACATCTGAAAGAAGAGAGATATACATACAAGGGATGAAGATAACACGATTAGCAATACAATGTTATAGGAAAGGTTTGTTTGCTGCCACATGACAATCATCGTTTGTAGTAACTTTAACTACATCTGAATGAAGAGACATATACATAGAAGGGATGAAGAGTACACGATTAGCAATTCAACGTTACAGGAAAGGTTTGTTTGCTGCAACATGACAATCATCGTTTCTAGTAACTTTAACTACATCTGAATGAAGAGAGATATACATACAGGGGATGAAGAGAACACGATTAGCAATTCAACGTTACAGGAAAGGTTTGTTTGCTGCAACATGACAGTCATCGTTTGTAGAAACTTTAACTACATCTGAATGAAGAGAGATATACATAAAAGGGATGAAGAGTACACGATTAGCAATTCAACGTTACAGGAAAGGTTTGTTTTCTGCAACATGACAATCATCGTTTCTAGTAACTTTAACTACATCTGAATGAAGAGAGATATACATACAAGGGATGAAGAGTACACGATTAGCTATTCAACGTCACAGGAAAGGTTTGTTTGCTGCAACATGACAATCATCGTTTCTAGTAACTTTAACTACATCTGAGTGAAGGGAGATATACATACCAGGGATGAAGAGAACACGATTAGCAATTCAACGTTACAGGAAAGGTTTGTTTGCTGCAAGATGACAGTCATCGTTTGTAGTAACTTTAACTACATCTGAATGAAGAGAGATATACATACAAGGGATGAAGAGAACACGATTAGCTATTCAACGTTACAGGAAAGGTTTGTTTGCTGGCTCATGACAATCATCATTTCTAGTAACTTTAACTACATCTGAATGAAGAGAGATATACATACAAGGGATGAAGAGAACACGATTAGCAATTCAACGTTACAGGAAAGGTTTGTTTGCTGCAACATGACAATCATCGTTTCTAGTAACTTTAACTACATCTGAATGAAGAGAGATATACATACCAGGGATGAAGAGAACACGATTAGCAATTCAACGTTACAGGAAAGGTTTGTTTGCTGCAACATGACAGTCATCGTTTGTAGTAACTTTAACTACATCTGAATGAAGAGATATATACATACAAGGGATGAAGAGAACACGATTAGCAATTCAACGTAACAGGAAAGGTTTGCTGGCTCATGACAATCATCATTTCTAGTAACTTTAACTACATCTGAATGAAGAGAGATATACATACAAGGGATGAAGAGAACACGATTAGCAATTCAACGTTACAGGAAAGCTTTGTTTGCTGCGACATGACAATCATCGTTTCTAGTAACTTTAACTACATCTAAATGAAGAGAGATATACATACAAGGGATGAAGAGAACACGATTAGCAATTCAACGTTACAGGAAACGTTTGTTTGCTGCCACATGACAATCATCGTTTGTAGTAACTTTAACTACATCTGAATGAAGAGACATATACATAGAAGGGATGAAGAGTACACGATTAGCAATTCAACGTTACAGGAAAGGTTTGTTTGCTGCAACATGACAATCATCGTTTCTAGTAACTTTAACTACATCTGAATGAAGAGAGATATACATACAAGGGATGAAGAGTACACGATTAGCTATTCAACGTCACAGGAAAGGTTTGTTTGCTGCAACATGACAATCATCGTTTCTAGTAACTTTAACTACATCTGAATGAAGGGAGATATACATACCAGGGATGAAGAGAACACGATTAGCAATTCAACGTTACAGGAAAGGTTTCTTTGCTGCAAGATGACTGTCATCGTTTGTAGTAACTTTAACTACATCTGAATGAAGAGAGATATACATACAAGGGATGAAGAGAACACGATTAGCAATTCAACGTTACAGGAAAGGTTTGTTTGCTGGCTCATGACAATCATCATTTCTAGTAACTTTAACTACATCTGAATGAAGAGAGATATCCATACAAGGGATGAAGAGAACACGATTAGCAATTCAACGTTACAGGAAAGGTTTGTTTGCTGCAACATGACAGTCATCATTTGTAGAAACTTTAACTACATCTGAATGAAGAGAGATATACATACAAGGGATGAAGAGAACACGATTAGCCATTCAACGTTACAGGAAAGGTTTGTTTGCTGGCTCATGACAATCATCATTTCTAGTAACTTTAACTACATCTGAATGAAGAGAGATATACATACAAGGGATGAAGAGAACACGATTAGCAATTCAACGTTACAGGAAAGGTTTGTTTGCTGCAACATGACAATCATCGTTTCTAGTAACTTTAACTACATCTGAATGAAGAGAGATATACATACCAGGGATGAAGAGAACACGATTAGCAATTCAACGTTACAGGAAAGGTTTGTTTGCTGCAATATGACAGTCATCGTTTGTAGAAACTTTAACTACATCTGAATGAAGAGAGATATACATACAAGGGATGAAGAGAACACGATTAGCAATTCAACGTTACAGGAAAGGTTTGTTTGCTGGCTCATGACAATCATTATTTCTAGTAACTTTAACTACATCTGAATGAAGAGAGATATACATACAAGGGATGAAGAGAACACGATTAGCAATTCAACGTTACAGGAAAGGTTTGTTTGCTGCAACATGACAATCATCGTTTCTAGTAACTTTAACTACATCTGAATGAAGAGAGATATACATACCAGGGATGAAGAGAACACGATTAGCAATTCAACGTTACAGGAAAGGTTTGTTTGCTGCAACATGACAGTCATCGTTTGTAGTAACTTTAACTACATCTGAATGAAGAGAGATATACATACAAGGGATGAAGAGAACACGATTAGCAATTCAACGTTACAGGAAAGGTTTGTTTGCTGGCTCATGACAATCATCATTTCTAGTAACTTTAACTACATCTGAATGAAGAGAGATATACATACAAGGGATGAAGAGAACACGATTAGCAATTCAACGTTACAGGAAAGGTTTGTTTGCTGCGACATGACAATCATCGTTTCTAGTAACTTTAACTACATCTGAATGAAGAGAGATATACATACAAGGGATGAAGAGTACACGATTAGCTATTCAACGTCACAGGAAAGGTTTGTTTGCTGCAACATGACAATCATCGTTTGTAGTAACTTTAACTACATCTGAATGAAGAGACATATACATAGAAGGGATGAAGAGTACACGATTAGCAATTCAACGTTACAGGAAAGGTTTGTTTGCTGCAACATGACAATCATCGTTTCTAGTAACTTTAACTACATCTGAATGAAGAGAGATATACATACAAGGGATGAAGAGAACACGATTAGCAATTCAAAGTTACAGGAAAGGTTTGTTTGCTGCAACATGACAGTCATCGTTTGTAGAAACTTTAACTACATCTGAATGAAGAGAGATATACATACAAGGGATGAAGAGTACACGATTAGCAATTCAACGTTACAGGAAAGGTTTGTTTGCTGCAACATGACAATCATCGTTTCTAGTAACTTTAACTACATCTGAATGAAGAGAGATATACATACAAGGGATGAAGAGAACACGATTAGCAATTCAACGTTACAGGAAAGGTTTGTTTGCTGCAACATGACAGTCATCGTTTGTAGAAACTTTAACTACATCTGAATGAAGAGACATATACATACAAGGGATGAAGAGTACACGATTAGCAATTCAACGTTACAGGAAAGGTTTGTTTGCTGCAACATGACAATCATCGTTTCTAGTAACTTTAACTACATCTGAATGAAGAGAGATATACATACAAGGGATGAAGAGTACACGATTAGCTATTCAACGTCACAGGAAAGGTTTGTTTGCTGCAACATGACAATCATCGTTTCTAGTAACTTTAACTACATCTGAATGAAGGGAGATATACATACAAGGGATGAAGAGAACACGATTAGCAATTCAACGTTACAGGAAAGGTTTGTTTGCTGCAACACGGCCATCATCGTTTCTAGTAACTTGAACTACATCTAAATGAAAGGAGATATACATACAAGGGATGAAAAGAACACGATTAGCCATTCAACGTTACAAGAAAGGTTTGTTTGCTGAAACATGACAATCATAGTTTCTAGAAACTTTAACTACATCTGAATGAAGAGAGATATACATACAAGGGCTGAAGAGAATACGATTAGCAATTCAACGTTACAGGAAAGGTTTGTTTGCTGCAACACGGCCATAATAATTTCTAGTAACTTTAACTACATCTGAATGAAGAGAGATATACATACAAGGGATGAAGAGTACACGATTAGCTATTCAACGTCACAGGAAAGGTTTGTTTGCTGCAACATGACAATCATCGTTTCTAGTAACTTTAACTACATCTGAATGAAGGGAGATATACATACAAGGGATGAAGAGAACACGATTAGCAATTCAACGTTACAGGAAACGTTTGTTTGCTGCAACACGGCCATCATCGTTTCTACTAACTTTAACTACATCTGAATGAAGAGACATATACATACCAGGGATGAAGAGAACACGATTAGCAATTCAACGTTACAGGAAAGGTTTGTTTGCTGCAAGATGACAGTCATCGTTTGTAGTAACTTTAACTACATCTGAATGAAGTGAGATATACATACAAGGGATGAAGAGAACACGATTAGCAATTCAACGTTACAGAAAAGCTTTGTTTGCTGCCACATGACAATCATCGTTTCTAGTAACTTTAACTACATCTAAATGAAGAGAGATATCCATACAAGGGATGAAGAGAACACGATTAGCAATTCAACGTTAAAGGAAAGGTTTGTTTGCTGCAACATGACAGTCATCGTTTGTAGAAACTTTAACTACATCTGAATGAAGAGAGATATACATACAAGGGATGAAGAGAACACGATTAGCAATTCAACGTTACAGGAAAGGTTTGTTTGCTGGCTCATGACAATCATCATTTCTAGTAACTTTAACTACATCTGAATGAAGAGAGATATACATACAAGGGATGAAGAGAACACGATTAGCAATTCAATGTTATAGGAAAGGTTTGTTTGCTGCCACATGACAATCATCGTTTGTAGTAACTTTAACTACATCTGAATGAAGAGACATATACATAGAAGGGATGAAGAGTACACGATTAGCAATTCAACGTTACAGGAAAGGTTTGTTTGCTGCAACATGACAATCATCGTTTCTAGTAACTTTAACTACATCTGAATGAAGAGAGATATACATACAAGGGATGTAGAGAACACGATTAGCAATTCAACGTTACAGGAAAGGTTTGTTTGCTGCAACATGACAGTCATCGTTTGTAGAAACTTTAACTACATCTGAATGAAGAGAGATATACATACAAGGGATGAAGATAACACGATAAGCAATTCAACGTTACAGGAAAGCTTTGTTTGCTGCCACATGACAATCATCGTTTCTAGTAACTTTAACTACATCTAAATGAAGAGAAATGTACATACAAGGGATGAAGAGAACACGATTAGCAATTCAACGTTACAGGAAAGCTTTGTTTGCTGCCACATGACAATCATCGTTTCTAGTAACTTTAACTACATCTGAATGAAGAGAGATATACATACAAGGGATGAAGAGAACACGATTAGCAATACAATGTTACAGGAAAGGTTTGTTTGCTGCAACATGACAGTCATCGTTTGTAGAAACTTTAACTACATCTGAATGAAGAGAGATATACATACAAGGGGTGAAGAGTACACGATTAGCAATTCAACGTTACAGGAAAGGTTTGTTTGCTGCAACATGACAATCATCGTTTCTAGTAACTTTAACTACATCTGAATGAAGAGAGATATACATACCAGGGATGAAGAGAACACGATTAGCAATTCAACGTTACAGGAAAGGTTTGTTTGCTGCAACATGACAGTCATCGTTTGTAGAAACTTTAACTACATCTGAATGAAGAGAGATATACCTACAAGGGATGAAGATAACACGATTAGCAATACAATGTTACAGGAAAGGTTTGTTTGCTGCCACATGACAATCATCGTTTGTAGAAACTTTAACTACATCTGAATGAAGAGACATATACATACAAGGGATGAAGAGTACACGATTAGCAATTCAACGTTACAGGAAAGGTTTGTTTGCTGCAACATGACAATCATCGTTTCTAGTAACTTTAACTACATCTGAATGAAGAGAGATATACATACAAGGGATGAAGAGTACACGATTAGCTATTCAACGTCACAGGAAAGGTTTGTTTGCTGCAACATGACAATCATCGTTTCTAGTAACTTTAACTACATCTGAATGAAGGGAGATATACATACAAGGGATGAAGAGAACACGATTAGCAATTCAACGTTACAGGAAAGGTTTGTTTGCTGCAACACGGCCATCATCGTTTCTAGTAACTTGAACTACATCTAAATGAAAGGAGATATACATACAAGGGATGAAAAGAACACGATTAGCCATTCAACGTTACAAGAAAGGTTTGTTTGCTGAAACATGACAATCATAGTTTCTAGAAACTTTAACTACATCTGAATGAAGAGAGATATACATACAAGGGCTGAAGAGAATACGATTAGCAATTCAACGTTACAGGAAAGGTTTGTTTGCTGCAACACGGCCATAATAATTTCTAGTAACTTTAACTACATCTGAATGAAGAGAGATATACATACAAGGGATGAAGAGTACACGATTAGCTATTCAACGTCACAGGAAAGGTTTGTTTGCTGCAACATGACAATCATCGTTTCTAGTAACTTTAACTACATCTGAATGAAGGGAGATATACATACAAGGGATGAAGAGAACACGATTAGCAATTCAACGTTACAGGAAACGTTTGTTTGCTGCAACACGGCCATCATCGTTTCTACTAACTTTAACTACATCTGAATGAAGAGACATATACATACCAGGGATGAAGAGAACACGATTAGCAATTCAACGTTACAGGAAAGGTTTGTTTGCTGCAAGATGACAGTCATCGTTTGTAGTAACTTTAACTACATCTGAATGAAGTGAGATATACATACAAGGGATGAAGAGAACACGATTAGCAATTCAACGTTACAGAAAAGCTTTGTTTGCTGCCACATGACAATCATCGTTTCTAGTAACTTTAACTACATCTAAATGAAGAGAGATATCCATACAAGGGATGAAGAGAACACGATTAGCAATTCAACGTTAAAGGAAAGGTTTGTTTGCTGCAACATGACAGTCATCGTTTGTAGAAACTTTAACTACATCTGAATGAAGAGAGATATACATACAAGGGATGAAGAGAACACGATTAGCAATTCAACGTTACAGGAAAGGTTTGTTTGCTGGCTCATGACAATCATCATTTCTAGTAACTTTAACTACATCTGAATGAAGAGAGATATACATACAAGGGATGAAGAGAACACGATTAGCAATTCAATGTTATAGGAAAGGTTTGTTTGCTGCCACATGACAATCATCGTTTGTAGTAACTTTAACTACATCTGAATGAAGAGACATATACATAGAAGGGATGAAGAGTACACGATTAGCAATTCAACGTTACAGGAAAGGTTTGTTTGCTGCAACATGACAATCATCGTTTCTAGTAACTTTAACTACATCTGAATGAAGAGAGATATACATACAAGGGATGTAGAGAACACGATTAGCAATTCAACGTTACAGGAAAGGTTTGTTTGCTGCAACATGACAGTCATCGTTTGTAGAAACTTTAACTACATCTGAATGAAGAGAGATATACATACAAGGGATGAAGATAACACGATAAGCAATTCAACGTTACAGGAAAGCTTTGTTTGCTGCCACATGACAATCATCGTTTCTAGTAACTTTAACTACATCTAAATGAAGAGAAATGTACATACAAGGGATGAAGAGAACACGATTAGCAATTCAACGTTACAGGAAAGCTTTGTTTGCTGCCACATGACAATCATCGTTTCTAGTAACTTTAACTACATCTGAATGAAGAGAGATATACATACAAGGGATGAAGAGAACACGATTAGCAATACAATGTTACAGGAAAGGTTTGTTTGCTGCAACATGACAGTCATCGTTTGTAGAAACTTTAACTACATCTGAATGAAGAGAGATATACATACAAGGGGTGAAGAGTACACGATTAGCAATTCAACGTTACAGGAAAGGTTTGTTTGCTGCAACATGACAATCATCGTTTCTAGTAACTTTAACTACATCTGAATGAAGAGAGATATACATACCAGGGATGAAGAGAACACGATTAGCAATTCAACGTTACAGGAAAGGTTTGTTTGCTGCAACATGACAGTCATCGTTTGTAGAAACTTTAACTACATCTGAATGAAGAGAGATATACCTACAAGGGATGAAGATAACACGATTAGCAATACAATGTTACAGGAAAGGTTTGTTTGCTGGCTCATGACAATCATCATTTCTAGTAACTTTAACTACATCTGAATGAAGAGAGATATACATACAAGGGATGAAGAGAACACGATTAGCAATTCAATGTTATAGGAAAGGTTTGTTTGCTGCCACATGACAATCATCGTTTGTAGTAACTTTAACTACATCTGAATGAAGAGACATATACATAGAAGGGATGAAGAGTACACGATTAGCAATTCAACGTTACAGGAAAGGTTTGTTTGCTGCAACATGACAATCATCGTTTCTAGTAACTTTAACTACATCTGAATGAAGAGAGATATACATACAAGGGATGTAGAGAACACGATTAGCAATTCAACGTTACAGGAAAGGTTTGTTTGCTGCAACATGACAGTCATCGTTTGTAGAAACTTTAACTACATCTGAATGAAGAGAGATATACATACAAGGGATGAAGATAACACGATAAGCAATTCAACGTTACAGGAAAGCTTTGTTTGCTGCCACATGACAATCATCGTTTCTAGTAACTTTAACTACATCTAAATGAAGAGAAATGTACATACAAGGGATGAAGAGAACACGATTAGCAATTCAACGTTACAGGAAAGCTTTGTTTGCTGCCACATGACAATCATCGTTTCTAGTAACTTTAACTACATCTGAATGAAGAGAGATATACATACAAGGGATGAAGAGAACACGATTAGCAATACAATGTTACAGGAAAGGTTTGTTTGCTGCAACATGACAGTCATCGTTTGTAGAAACTTTAACTACATCTGAATGAAGAGAGATATACATACAAGGGGTGAAGAGTACACGATTAGCAATTCAACGTTACAGGAAAGGTTTGTTTGCTGCAACATGACAATCATCGTTTCTAGTAACTTTAACTACATCTGAATGAAGAGAGATATACATACCAGGGATGAAGAGAACACGATTAGCAATTCAACGTTACAGGAAAGGTTTGTTTGCTGCAACATGACAGTCATCGTTTGTAGAAACTTTAACTACATCTGAATGAAGAGAGATATACCTACAAGGGATGAAGATAACACGATTAGCAATACAATGTTACAGGAAAGGTTTGTTTGCTGCCACATGACAATCATCGTTTGTAGTAACTTTAACTACATCTGAATGAAGAGACATATACATAGAAGGGATGAAGAGTACACGATTAGCAATTCAACGTTACAGGAAAGGTTTGTTTGCTGCAACATGACAATCATCGTTTCTAGTAACTTTAACTACATCTGAATGAAGAGAGATATACATACAAGGGATGAAGAGAACACGATTAGCAATTCAACGTTACAGGAAAGGTTTGTTTGCTGGCTCATGACAATCATCATTTCTAGTAACTTTAACTACATCTGAATGAAGAGAGATATACATACAAGGGATGAACAGAACACGATTAGCAATTCAACGTTACAGGAAAGGTTTGTTTGCTGCCACATGACAATCATCGTTTGTAGTAACTTTAACTACATCTGAATGAAGAGACATATACATAGAAGGGATGAAGAGTACACGATTAGCAATTCAACGTTACAGGAAAGGTTTGTTTGCTGCAACATGACAATCATCGTTTCTAGTAACTTTAACTACATCTGAATGAAGAGAGATATACATACAAGGGATGAAGAGTACACGATTAGGTATTCAACGTCACAGGAAAGGTTTGTTTGCTGCAACATGACAATCATCGTTTCTAGTAACTTTTACTACATCTAAATGAAGAGAGATATACATACAAGGGATGAAGAGAACACGATTAGCAATTCAACGTTACAGGAAAGGTTTGTTTGCTGCAACATGACAGTCATCGTTTGTAGAAACTTTAACTACATCTGAATGAAGAGAGATATACATACAAGGGATGAAGATAACACGATTAGCAATTCAACGTTACAGGAAAGCTTTGTTTGCTGCGACATGACAATCATCGTTTCTAGTAACTTTTACTACATCTAAATGAAGAGAGATATACATACAAGGGATGAAGAGAACACGATTAGCAATTCAACGTTACAGGAAAGGTTTGTTTGCTGCAACATGACAGTCATCGTTTGTAGAAACTTTAACTACATCTGAATGAAGAGACATACATAGAAGGGATGAAGAGTACACGATTAGCAATTCAACGTTACAGGAAAGGTTTGTTTGCTGCAACATGACAATCATCGTTTCTAGTAACTTTAACTACATCTGAATGAAGAGAGATATACATACAAGGGATAAAGAAAACACGATTAGCAATTCAACGTTACAGGAAAGGTTTGTTTGCTGCAACATGACAATCATCGTTTCTAGTAACTTTAACTACATCTGAATGAAGAGAGATATACATACAAGGGATGAAGAGAACACGATTAGCAATTCAATGTTACAGGAAAGGTTTGTTTGCTGCCACATGACAATCATCGTTTGTAGTAACTTTAACTACATCTGAATGAAGAGACATATACATAGAAGGGATGAAGAGAACACGATTAGCAATTCAACGTTACAGGAAAGGTTTGTTTGCTGCAACATGACAATCATCGTTTCTAGTAACTTTAACTACATCTGAATGAAGAGAGATATACATACAAGGGATAAAGAAAACACGATTAGCAATTCAACGTTACAGGAAAGGTTTGTTTGCTGCAACATGACAGTCATCGTTTGTAGAAACTTTAACTACATCTGAATGAAGAGAGATATACATAAAAGGGATGAAGAGTACACGATTAGCAATTCAACGTTACAGGAAAGGTTTGTTTGCTGCAACATGACAATCATCGTTTCTAGTAACTTTAACTACATCTGAATGAAGAGAGATATACATACAAGGGATGAAGAGTACACGATTAGGTATTCAACGTCACAGGAAAGGTTTGTTTGCTGCAACATGACAGTCATCGTTTGTAGAAACTTTAACTACATCTGAATGAAGAGAGATATACATACAAGGGATGAAGAGAACACGATTAGCAATACAATGTTACAGGAAAGGTTTGTTTGCTGCAACATGACAGTCATCGTTTGTAGAAACTTTAACTACATCTGAATGAAGAGAGATATACATACAAGGGGTGAAGAGTACACGATTAGCAATTCAACGTTACAGGAAAGGTTTGTTTGCTGCAACATGACAATCATCGTTTCTAGTAACTTTAACTACATCTGAATGAAGAGAGATATACATACCAGGGATGAAGAGAACACGATTAGCAATTCAACGTTACAGGAAAGGTTTGTTTGCTGCAACATGACAGTCATCGTTTGTAGAAACTTTAACTACATCTGAATGAAGAGACATATACATAGAAGGGATGAAGAGTACACGATTAGCAATTCAACGTTACAGGAAAGGTTTGTTTGCTGCAACATGACAATCATCGTTTCTAGTAACTTTAACTACATCTGAATGAAGAGAGATATACATACAAGGGATGAAGAGAACACGATTAGCAATTCAACGTTACAGGAAAGGTTTGTTTGCTGCAACACGGCCATCATCGTTTCTACTAACTTTAACTACATCTGAATGAAGAGAGATATACATACAAGGGATGAAGAGAACACGATTAGCAATTCAACGTTACAGGAAAGGTTTGTTTGCTGGCTCATGACAATCATCATTTCTAGTAACTTTAACTACATCTGAATGAAGAGAGATATACATACAAGGGATGAACAGAACACGATTAGCAATTCAACGTTACAGGAAAGGTTTGTTTGCTGCAACATGACAATCATCGTTTCTAGTAACTTTAACTACATCTGAATGAAGAGAGATATACATACAAGGGATGAAGAGTACACGATTAGGTATTCAACGTCACAGGAAAGGTTTGTTTGCTGCAACATGACAATCATCGTTTCTAGTAACTTTTACTACATCTAAATGAAGAGAGATATACATACAAGGGATGAAGAGAACACGATTAGCAATTCAACGTTACAGGAAAGGTTTGTTTGCTGCAACATGACAGTCATCGTTTGTAGAAACTTTAACTACATCTGAATGAAGAGAGATATACATACAAGGGATGAAGATAACACGATTAGCAATTCAACGTTACAGGAAAGCTTTGTTTGCTGCGACATGACAATCATCGTTTCTAGTAACTTTTACTACATCTGAATGAAGAGAGATATACATACAAGGGATGAAGAGAACACGATTAGCAATTCAACGTTACAGGAAAGGTTTGTTTGCTGCAACATGACAATCATCGTTTCTAGTAACTTTAACTACATCTGAATGAAGAGAGATATACATACAAGGGATGAAGAGTACACGATTAGCTATTCAACGTCACAGGAAAGGTTTGTTTGGTGCAACATGACAATCATCGTTTCTAGTAACTTTAACTACATCTGAATGAAGGGAGATATACATACAAGGGATGAAGAGAACACGATTAGCAATTCAACGTTACAGGAAAGCTTTGTTTGCTGCCACATGACAATCATAGTTTCTAGTAACTTTAACTACATCTAAATGAAGAGAGATATACATACAAGGGATGAAGAGAACACGATTAGCAATTCAACGTTACAGGAAAGGTTTGTTTGCTGCAACATGACAGTCATCGTTTGTAGAAACTTTAACTACATCTGAAAGAAGAGAGATATACATACAAGGGATGAAGATAACACGATTAGCAATACAAAGTTATAGGAAAGGTTTGTTTGCTGCCACATGACAATCATCGTTTGTAGTAACTTTAACTACATCTGAATGAAGAGACATATACATAGAAGGGATGAAGAGTACACGATTAGCAATTCAACGTTACAGGAAAGGTTTGTTTGCTGCAACATGACAATCATCGTTTCTAGTAACTTTAACTACATCTGAATGAAGAGAGATATACATACAAGGGATGAAGAGAACACGATTAGCAATTCAACGTTACAGGAAAGCTTTGTTTGCTGCGACATGACAATCATCGTTTCTAGTAACTTTAACTACATCTAAATGAAGAGAGATATACATACAAGGGATGAAGAGAACACGATTAGCAATTCAACGTTACAGGAAAGGTTTGTTTGCTGCAACATGACAGTCATCGTTTGTAGAAACTTTAACTACATCTGAATGAAGAAAGATATACATACAAGGGATGAAGATAACACGATTAGCAATTCAATGTTACAGGAAAGGTTTGTTTGCTGCCACATGACAATCATCGTTTGTAGTAACTTTAACTACATCTGAATGAAGAGACATATACATAGAAGGGATGAAGAGCACACGATTAGCAATTCAACGTTACAGGAAAGGTTTGTTTGCTGCAACATGACAATCATCGTTTCTAGTAACTTTAACTACATCTGAATGAAGAGAGATATACATACAAGGGGTGAAGAAAACACGATTAGCAATTCAACGTTACAGGAAAGGTTTGTTTGCTGCAACATGACAGTCATCGTTTGTAGAAACTTTAACTACATCTGAATGAAGAGAGATATACATACAAGGGATGAAGAGTACACGATTAGGTATTCAACGTCACAGGAAAGGTTTGTTTGCTGCAACATGACAATCATCGTTTCTAGTAACTTTAACTACATCTGAATGAAGGGAGATATACATACAAGGGATGAAGAGAACACGATTAGCAATTCAACGTTACAGGGAACGTTTGTTTGCTGCAACACGGCCATCATCGTTTCTACTAACTTTAACTACATCTGAATGAAGAGAGATATACATACCAGGGATGAAGAGAACACGATTAGCAATTCAACGTTACAGGAAAGGTTTGTTTGCTGCAAGATGACAGTCATCGTTTGTAGTAACTTTAACTACATCTGAATGAAGAGAGATATACATACAAGGGATGAAGAGAACACGATTAGCAATTCAACGTTACAGGAAAGGTTTGTTTGCTGGCTCATGACAATCATCATTTCTAGTAACTTTAACTACATCTGAATGAAGAGAGATATACATACAAGGGATGAAGAGAACACGATTAGCAATTCAACGTTACAGGAAACGTTTGTTTGCTGCAACACGGCCATCATCGTTTTTACTAACTTTAACTACATCTGAATGAAGAGAGATATACATACCAGGGATGAAGAGAACACGATTAGCAATTCAACGTTACAGGAAAGGTTTGTTTGCTGCAAGATGACAGTCATCGTTTGTAGTAACTTTAACTACATCTGAATGAAGAGAGATATACATACAAGGGATGAAGAGAACACGATTAGCAATTCAACGTTACAGGAAAGGTTTGTTTGCTGGCTCATGACAATCATCATTTCTAGAAACTTTAACTACATCTGAATGAAGAGAGATATACATACAAGGGATGAAGAGAACACGATTAGCAATTCAACGTTACAGGAAAGCTTTGTTTGCTGCCACATGACAATCATCGTTTCTAGTAACTTTAACTACATCTAAATGAAGAGAGATATCCATACAAGGGATGAAGAGAACACGATTAGCAATTCAACGTTAAAGGAAACGTTTGTTTGCTGCAACACGGCCATCATCGTTTCTACTAACTTTAACTACATCTGAATGAAGAGAGATATACATACCAGGGATGAAGAGAACACGATTAGCAATTCAACGTTACAGGAAAGGTTTGTTTGCTGCAAGATGACAGTCATCGTTTGTAGTAACTTTAACTACATCTGAATGAAGAGAGATATACATACAAGGGATGAAGAGAACACGATTAGCAATTCAACGTTACAGGAAAGGTTTGTTTGCTGGCTCATGACAATCATCATTTCTAGTAACTTTAACTACATCTGAATGAAGAGAGATATACATAGAAGGGATGAAGAGAACACGATTAGCACTTCAACGTTACAGGAAAGGTTTGTTTGCTGCAAAATGACAATCATCGTTTCTAGTAACTTTAACTACATCTGAATGAAGAGAGATATTCATACAAGGGATGAAGAGAACACGATTAGCAATTCAACGTTACAGGAAAGTTTTGTTTGCTGGCTGATGACAATCATCATTTCTAGTAACTTTAACTACATCTGAATGAAGAGAGATATACATACAAGGGATGAAGAGAACACGATTAGCAATTCAACGTTACAGGAAAGCTTTGTTTGCTGCCACATGACAATCATCGTTTCTAGTAACTTTAACTACATCTAAATGAAGAGAGATATCCATACAAGGGATGAAGAGAACACGATTAGCAATTCAACGTTACAGGAAAGGTTTGTTTGCTAGAACATTACAGTCATCGTTTGTAGAAACTTTAACTACATCTGAATGAAGAGAGATATACATACAAGGGATGAAGAGAACACGATTAGGAATTCAACGTTACAGGAAAGCTTTGTTTGCTGGCTCATGACAATCATCATTTCTAGTAACTTTAACTACATCCGAATGAAGAGAGATATACATACAAGGGATGAAGAGAACACGATTAGCAATTCAACGTTACAGGAAAGCTTTGTTTGCTGCGACATGACAATCATCGTTTCTAGTAACTTTAACTACATCTAAATGAAGAGAGATATACATACAAGGGATGAAGAGAACACGATTAGCAATTCAACGTTACAGGAAAGGTTTGTTTGCTGCAACATGACAGTCATCGTTTGTAGAAACTTTAACTACATCTGAATGAAGAGAGATATACATACAAGGGATGAAGATAACACGATTAGCAATTCAATGTTACAGGAAAGGTTTGTTTGCTGCCACATGACAATCATCGTTTGTAGTAACTTTAACTACATCTGAATGAAGAGACATATACATAGAAGGGATGAAGAGTACACGATTAGCAATTCAACGTTACAGGAAAGGTTTGTTTGCTGCAACATGACAATCATCGTTTCTAGTAACTTTAACTACATCTGAATGAAGAGAGATATACATACAAGGGATGAAGAGAACACGATTAGCAATTCAACGTTACAGGAAAGGTTTGTTTGCTGCAACATGACAGTCATCGTTTGTAGAAACTTTAACTACATCTGAATGAAGAGAGATATACATACAAGGGATGAAGAGTACACGATTAGCTATTCAACGTCACAGGAAAGGTTTGTTTGCTGCAACATGACAATCATCGTTTCTAGTAACTTTAACTACATCTGAATGAAGGGAGATATACATACCAGGGATGAAGAGAACACGATTAGCAATTCAACGTTACAGGAAAGGTTTGTTTGCTGCAAGATGACAGTCATCGTTTGTAGTAACTTTAACTACATCTGAATGAAGAGAGATATACATACAAGGGATGAAGAGAACACGATTAGCAATTCAACGTTACAGGAAAGGTTTGTTTGCTGGCTCATGACAATCATCATTTCTAGTAACTTTAACTACATCTGAATGAAGAGAGATATACATACAAGGGATGAAGAGAACACGATTAGCAATTCAACGTTACAGGAAAGCTTTGTTTGCTGCCACATGACAATCATCGTTTCTAGTAACTTTAACTACATCTAAATGAAGAGAGATATCCATACAAGGGATGAAGAGAACACGATTAGCAATTCAACGTTACAGGAAAGGTTTGTTTGCTGCAACATGACAGTCATCGTTTGTAGAAACTTTAACTACATCTGAATGAAGAGAGATATACATACAAGGGATGAAGAGAACACGATTAGCAATTCAACGTTACAGGAAAGGTTTGTTTGCTGGCTCATGACAATCATCATTTCTAGTAACTTTAACTACATCTGAATGAAGAGAGATATACATACAAGGGATGAAGATAACACGATTAGCAATACAATGTTATAGGAAAGGTTTGTTTGCTGCCACATGACAATCATCGTTTGTAGTAACTTTAACTACATCTGAATGAAGAGACATATACATAGAAGGGATGAAGAGTACACAATTAGCAATTCAACGTTACAGGAAAGGTTTGTTTGCTGCAACATGACAATCATCGTTTCTAGTAACTTTAACTACATCTGAATGATATGAGATATACATACAAGGGATGAAGATAACACGATTAGCAATTCAACGTTACAGGAAAGGTTTGTTTGCTGCCACATGACAATCATCGTTTCTAGTAACTTTAACTACATCTAAATGAAGAGAGATATACATACAAGGGATGAAGAGAACACGATTAGCAATTCAACGTTACAGGAAAGGTTTGTTTGCTGCAACATGACAGTCCTCGTATGTAGAAACTTTAACTACATCTGAATGAAGAGAGATATACATACAAGGGATGAAGAGAACACGATTAGCAATACAATGTTACAGGAAAGGTTTGTTTGCTGCCACATGACAATCATCGTTTGTAGTAACTTTAACTACATCTGAATGAAGAGACATATACATAGAAGGGATGAAGAGTACACGATTAGCAATTCAACGTTACAGGAAAGGTTTGTTTGCTGCAACATGACAATCATCGTTTCTAGTAACTTTAACTACATCTAAATGAAGAGAGATATACATACAAGGGATGAAGAGAACACGATTAGCAATTCAACGTTACAGGAAAGGTTTGTTTGCTGCAACATGACAGTCATCGTTTGTAGAAACTTTAACTACATCTGAATGAAGAGAGATATACATACAAGGGATGAAGATAACACGATTAGCAATTCAATGTTACAGGAAAGGTTTGTTTGCTGCCACATGACAATCATCGTTTGTAGTAACTTTAACTACATCTGAATGAAGAGACATATACATAGAAGGGATGAAGAGTACACGATTAGCAATTCAACGTTACAGGAAAGGTTTGTTTGCTGCAAGATGACAGTCATCATTTCTAGTAACTTTAACTACAT
Organism: Rhineura floridana; assembly: GCF_030035675.1. Taxonomy (NCBI): domain Eukaryota; kingdom Metazoa; phylum Chordata; class Lepidosauria; order Squamata; family Rhineuridae; genus Rhineura; species Rhineura floridana. The sequence goes on from NC_084494.1 coordinate 296,837, forward strand.
CTGAATGAAGAGAGATATACATACAAGGGATGAAGAGAACACGATTAGCAATTCAACGTTACAGGAAAGCTTTGTTTGCTGCCACATGACAATCATCGTTTCTAGTAACTTTAACTACATCTAAATGAAGAGAGATATCCATACAAGGGATGAAGAGAACACGATTAGCAATTCAACGTTACAGGAAAGGTTTGTTTGCTGCAACATGACAGTCATCGTTTGTAGCAACTTTTACTACATCTGAATGAAGAGAGATATACATACAAGGGATGAAGAGAACACGATTAGCAATTCAACGTTACAGGAAAGGTTTGTTTGCTAGCTCATGACAATCATCATTTCTAGTAACTTTAACTACATCTGAATGAAGAGAGATATTCATACAAGGGATGAAGAGAACACGATTAGGAATTAAACATTACAGGAAAGGTTTGTTTGCTGCAACATGACAATCATCATTTCTAGTAACTTTAACTACATCTGAATGAAGAGAGATATACATACAAGGGATGAAGAGAACACGATTAGCAATTCAACGTTACAGGAAAGGTTTGTTTGCTGCAACATGACAATCATCGTTTCTAGTAACTTTAACTACATCTGAATGAAGAGAGATATTCATACAAGGGATGAAGAGAACACGATTAGGAATTAAACATTACAGGAAAGGTTTGTTTGCTGCAACATGACAATCATCATTTCGAGTAACTTTAACTACATCTGAATGAAGAGAGATATACATACAAGGGATGAAGAGAACACGATTAGCAATTCAACGTTACAGGAAAGGTTTGTTTGCTGCAACATGACAGTCATCGTTTGTAGAAACTTTAAATACATCTGAATGAAGAGAGATATACATACAAGGGATGAAGAGAACACGATTAGGAATTCAACGTTACAGGAAAGGTTTGTTTGCTGCAACATGACAGTCATCGTTTGTAGAAACTTTAACTACATCTGAATGAAGAGAGATATACATACAAGGGATGAAGAGAACATGATTAGCAATTCAATGTTACAGGAAAGGTTTGTTTGCTGCAAGATGACAGTCATCGTTTGTAGTAACTTTAACTACATCTGAATGAAGAGAGATATACATACAAGGGGTGAAGAGAACACGATTAGCAATTCAACGTTATAGGAAAGCTTTGATTGCTGCAACATGACAATCATCGTTTCTAGTAATTTTAACTATATCTGAATGAAGAGATATACATACAAGGGATGAAGAGAACACGATTAGCAATTCAACGTTACAGGAAAGGTTTGTTTGCTGCAATACGACAATCATCGTTTCTAGTAAGTTTAACTACATCTGAATGAAGAGAGATATACATACAAGGGGTGAAGAGAACACGATTAGCAATTCAACGTTGCAGGAAAGCTTTGATTGCTGCAACATGACCATCATCGTTTCAGGTAACTTTAACTACATCTGAATGAAGAGAGATATACATACAAGGGATGAAGAGAACACGATTAGCAATTCAACATTACAGGAAATGTCTGTTTGCTGCAAGTCGGCCATCACCGTTTCTATTAACTTTAACTATATCTGAATGAAGAGAGATATACATACAAGGGATGAAGAGAACACGATTAGCAATTCAACGTTATAGGAAAGGTTTGTTTGCTGCAACACGGCCATCATCCTTTCTAGTACCATTAACTACATCTGAATGAAGAGAGATATACATACAAGGGGTGAAGAGAACACGATTAGCAATTCAACGTTATAGGAAAGCTTTGATTGCTGCCACATGACAATCATCGTTTGTAGTAACTTTAACTACATCTGAATGAAGAGACATATACATAGAAGGGATGAAGAGTACACAATTAGCAATTCAACGTTACAGGAAAGGTTTGTTTGCTGCAACATGACAATCATCGTTTCTAGTAACTTTAACTACATCTGAATGAAGAGAGATATACATACAAGGGATGAAGATAACACGATTAGCAATTCAACGTTACAGGAAAGGTTTGTTTGCTGCCACATGACAATCATCGTTTCTAGTAACTTTAACTACATCTAAATGAAGAGAGATATACATACAAGGGATGAAGAGAACACGATTAGCAATTCAACGTTACAGGAAAGGTTTGTTTGCTGCAACATGACAGTCCTCGTATGTAGAAACTTTAACTACATCTGAATGAAGAGAGATATACATACAAGGGATGAAGAGAACACGATTAGCAATACAATGTTACAGGAAAGGTTTGTTTGCTGCCACATGACAATCATCGTTTGTAGTAACTTTAACTACATCTGAATGAAGAGACATATACATAGAAGGGATGAAGAGTACACGATTAGCAATTCAACGTTACAGGAAAGGTTTGTTTGCTGCAACATGACAATCATCGTTTCTAGTAACTTTAACTACATCTAAATGAAGAGAGATATACATACAAGGGATGAAGAGAACACGATTAGCAATTCAACGTTACAGGAAAGGTTTGTTTGCTGCAACATGACAGTCATCGTTTGTAGAAACTTTAACTACATCTGAATGAAGAGAGATATACATACAAGGGATGAAGATAACACGATTAGCAATTCAATGTTACAGGAAAGGTTTGTTTGCTGCCACATGACAATCATCGTTTGTAGTAACTTTAACTACATCTGAATGAAGAGACATATACATAGAAGGGATGAAGAGTACACGATTAGCAATTCAACGTTACAGGAAAGGTTTGTTTGCTGCAAGATGACAGTCATCGTTTGTAGTAACTTTAACTACATCTGAATGAAGAGAGATATACATACAAGGGATGAAGAGAACACGATTAGCAATTCAACGTTACAGGAAAGGTTTGTTTGCTGGCTCATGACAATCATCATTTCTAGTAACTTTAACTACATCTGAATGAAGAGAGATATACATACAAGGGATGAAGAGAACACGATTAGCAATTCAACGTTACAGGAAAGCTTTGTTTGCTGCCACATGACAATCATCGTTTCTAGTAACTTTAACTACATCTAAATGAAGAGAGATATCCATACAAGGGATGAAGAGAACACGATTAGCAATTCAACGTTACAGGAAAGGTTTGTTTGCTGCAACATGACAGTCATCGTTTGTAGCAACTTTAACTACATCTGAATGAAGAGAGATATACATACAAGGGATGAAGAGAACACGATTAGCAATTCAACGTTACAGGAAAGGTTTGTTTGCTGCAGCATGACAATCATCATTTCTAGTAACTTTAACTACATCTGAATGAAGAGAGATATTCATACAAGGGATGAAGAGAACACGATTAGGAATTAAACATTACAGGAAAGGTTTGTTTGCTGCAACATGACAATCATCATTTCTAGTAACTTTAACTACATCTGAATGAAGAGAGATATACATACAAGGGATGAAGAGAACACGATTAGCAATTCAACGTTACAGGAAAGGTTTGTTTGCTGCAACATGACAATCATCGTTTCTAGTAACTTTAACTACATCTGAATGAAGAGAGATATTCATACAAGGGATGAAGAGAACACGATTAGGAATTAAACATTACAGGAAAGGTTTGTTTGCTGCAACATGACAATCATCATTTCGAGTAACTTTAACTACATCTGAATGAAGAGAGATATACATACAAGGGATGAAGAGAACACGATTAGCAATTCAACGTTACAGGAAAGGTTTGTTTGCTGCAACATGACAGTCATCGTTTGTAGAAACTTTAAATACATCTGAATGAAGAGAGATATACATACAAGGGATGAAGAGAACACGATTAGGAATTCAACGTTACAGGAAAGGTTTGTTTGCTGCAACATGACAGTCATCGTTTGTAGAAACTTTAACTACATCTGAATGAAGAGAGATATACATACAAGGGATGAAGAGAACATGATTAGCAATTCAATGTTACAGGAAAGGTTTGTTTGCTGGCTCATGACAATCATCATTTCTAGTAACTTTAACTACATCTGAATGAAGAGAGATATACATACAAGGGGTGAAGAGAACACGATTAGCAATTCAACGTTATAGGAAAGCTTTGATTGCTGCAACATGACAATCATCGTTTCTAGTAATTTTAACTATATCTGAATGAAGAGATATACATACAAGGGATGAAGAGAACACGATTAGCAATTCAACGTTACAGGAAAGGTTTGTTTGCTGCAATACGACAATCATCATTTCTAGTAAGTTTAACTACATCTGAATGAAGAGAGATATACATACAAGGGGTGAAGAGAACACGATTAGCAATTCAACGTTGCAGGAAAGCTTTGATTGCTGCAACATGACCATCATCGTTTCAGGTAACTTTAACTACATCTGAATGAAGAGAGATATACATACAAGGGATGAAGAGAACACGATTAGCAATTCAACATTACAGGAAATGTCTGTTTGCTGCAAGTCGGCCATCACCGTTTCTAGTAACTTTAACTATATCTGAATGAAGAGAGATATACATACAAGGGATGAAGAGAACAAGATTAGCAATTCAACGTTACAGGAAAGGTTTGTTTGCTGCAATACGACAATCATCGTTTCTAGTAAGTTTAACTACATCTGAATGAAGAGAGAGATATACATACAAGGGGTGAAGAGAACACGATTAGCAATTCAACGTTGCAGGAAAGCTTTGATTGCTGCAACATGACCATCATCGTTTCAGGTAACTTTAACTACATCTGAATGAAGTGAGATATACATACAAGGGATGAAGAGAACACGATTAGCAATTCAACATTACAGGAAATGTCTGTTTGCAGCAACATGACAATCATCGTTTCTAGTAAATTTAACTACATCTGAATGATGAGAGATATACATACAAGGGATGAAGAGAACACGATTAGCAATTCAACGTTACAGGAAAGGTTTGTTTGCTGCAACACGGCCATCATCCTTTCTAGTACCATTAACTACATCTGAATGAAGAGAGATATACATACAAGGGGTGAAGAGAACACGATTAGGATTTCAACGTTATAGGAAAGCTTTGATTGCTGCAACATGACAATCATCGTTTCTAGTAACTTTAACTATATCTGAATGAAGAGAGATATACATACAAGGGGAGAAGAGAACACGATTAGCAATTCAACGTTATAGGAAAGGTTTGATTGCTGCAACATGATAATCATCGTTTCTAGTAACTTTAACTATATCTGAATGAAGAGAGATATACATACAAGGGATGAAGAGAACAAGATTAGCAATTCAACGTTACAGGAAAGGTTTGTTTGCTGCAATACGACAATCATCGTTTCTAGTAAGTTTAACTACATCTGAATGAAGAGAGATATATATACAAGGGGTGAAGAGAACACGATTAGCAATTCAACGTTGCAGGAAAGCTTTGATTGCTGCAACATGACCATCATCGTTTCAGGTAACTTTAACTACATCTGAATGAAGAGAGATATACATACAAGGGATGAAGAGAACACGATTAGCAATTCAACATTACAGGAAATGTCTGTTTGCTGCAACATGACAATCATCGTTTCTAGTAAATTTAACTACATCTGAATGATGAGAGATATACATACAAGGGATGAAGAGAACACGATTAGCAATTCAACGTTACAGGAAAGGTTTGTTTGCTGCAACACGGCCATCATCCTTTCTAGTACCATTAACTACATCTGAATGAAGAGAGATATACATACAAGGGGTGAAGAGAACACGATTAGCAATTCAACGTTATAGGAAAGCTTTGATTGCTGCAACATGACAATCATCGTTTCTAGTAACTTTAACTACATCTGAATGAAGAGAGATATACATACAAGGGGAGAAGAGAACACGATTAGCAATTCAACGTTATAGGAAAGCTTTGATTGCTGCAACATGATAATCATCGTTTCTAGTAACTTTAACTATATCTGAATGAAGAGAGATATACATACAAGGGATGAAGAGAACACGATTAGCAATTCAACGGTACAGGAAAGGTTTGTTTGCTGCAACATGACAATCATCGTTTCTAGTAACTTTAACTACATCTGAATGAAGAGAGATATACATACAAGGGATGAAGAGAACACGATTAGCAATTCAACGTTAAAGGAAAGGTGTGTTTGCTACAACACGGCCATCATCGTTTCTAGTAACTTTAACTACATCTGAATGAAGAGTGATATACATACAAGGGATGAAGACAACACGATTAGCAATTCAACGTTACAGGAAAGGTTTGTTTGCTGCAACACTGCCATTATCTTTTCTAGTAACTTTAACGACATCTGAATGAAGAGAGATATACATATAAGGGATGAAGAGAACACGATTAGCAATTCAACGTTACAGGAAAGGTGTGTTTGCTGCAACATGACAATCATCGTTTCTAGTAACTTTAACTACATCTGAATGAAGAGAGATATACATACAAGGGATGAAGAGAACACGATTAGCAATTCAACGTTAAAGGAAAGGTGTGTTTGCTGCAACACGGCCATCATCGTTTCTAGTAACTTTAACTACATCTGAATGAAGAGAGATATACATACAAGGGATGAAGAGAACACGATTAGCAATTCAACGTTACAGGAAAGGTGTGTTTGCTGCAACACAGCCATCATCCTTTCTAGTACCTTTAACTACATCTGAATGAAGAGAGATATACATACAAGGGATGAAGAGAAGACGATTAGCAATTCAACGTTACAGGAAAGCTTTGATTGCTGCAAGATGACATCCATCGTTTCTAGTAACTTTAACTACATCTGAATGAAGAGATATATACATAGAAGGGATGAAGAGAACACGATCAGCAATTCAACGTTACAGGAAAGTTTTGTTTGCTGCAACACGGCCACCATCCTTTCTAGTACCTATAAGTACATCTGAATGAAGAGAGATATACATACAAGGGGTGAAGAGAACACGATTAGCAATTCAACGTTATAGGAAAGCTTTGATTGCTGCAACATGACAATCATCGTTTCTAGTAACTTTAACTACATCTGAATGAAGAGAGATATACATACAAGGGATGAAAACACGATTAGCAATTCAACGTTACAGGAAAGGTTTGTTTGCTGCAACATGACAATCATCGTTTCTAGTAACTTTAACTACATCTGAATGAAGAGAGATATACATACAAGGGATGAAAACACGATTAGCAATTCAACGTTACAGGAAAGGTTTGTTTGCTGCAACATGACAATCATCGTTTCTAGTAACTTTAACTACATCTGAATGAAGAGAGATATTCATACAAGGGATGAAGAGAACACGATTAGGAATTAAACATTACAGGAAAGGTTTGTTTGCTGCAACATGACAATCATCATTTCGAGTAACTTTAACTACATCTGAATGAAGAGAGATATACATACAAGGGATGAAGAGAACACGATTAGCAATTCAACGTTACAGGAAAGGTTTGTTTGCTGCAACATGACAGTCATCGTTTGTAGAAACTTTAAATACATCTGAATGAAGAGAGATATACATACAAGGGATGAAGAGAACACGATTAGGAATTCAACGTTACAGGAAAGGTTTGTTTGCTGCAACATGACAGTCATCGTTTGTAGAAACTTTAACTACATCTGAATGAAGAGAGATATACATACAAGGGATGAAGAGAACATGATTAGCAATTCAATGTTACAGGAAAGGTTTGTTTGCTGGCTCATGACAATCATCATTTCTAGTAACTTTAACTACATCTGAATGAAGAGAGATATACATACAAGGGGTGAAGAGAACACGATTAGCAATTCAACGTTATAGGAAAGCTTTGATTGCTGCAACATGACAATCATCGTTTCTAGTAATTTTAACTATATCTGAATGAAGAGATATACATACAAGGGATGAAGAGAACACGATTAGCAATTCAACGTTACAGGAAAGGTTTGTTTGCTGCAATACGACAATCATCGTTTCTAGTAAGTTTAACTACATCTGAATGAAGAGAGATATACATACAAGGGGTGAAGAGAACACGATTAGCAATTCAACGTTGCAGGAAAGCTTTGATTGCTGCAACATGACCATCATCGTTTCAGGTAACTTTAACTACATCTGAATGAAGAGAGATATACATACAAGGGATGAAGAGAACACGATTAGCAATTCAACATTACAGGAAATGTCTGTTTGCTGCAAGTCGGCCATCACCGTTTCTAGTAACTTTAACTATATCTGAATGAAGAGAGATATACATACAAGGGATGAAGAGAACAAGATTAGCAATTCAACGTTACAGGAAAGGTTTGTTTGCTGCAATACGACAATCATCGTTTCTAGTAAGTTTAACTACATCTGAATGAAGAGAGAGATATACATACAAGGGGTGAAGAGAACACGATTAGCAATTCAACGTTGCAGGAAAGCTTTGATTGCTGCAACATGACCATCATCGTTTCAGGTAACTTTAACTACATCTGAATGAAGTGAGATATACATACAAGGGATGAAGAGAACACGATTAGCAATTCAACATTACAGGAAATGTCTGTTTGCAGCAACATGACAATCATCGTTTCTAGTAAATTTAACTACATCTGAATGATGAGAGATATACATACAAGGGATGAAGAGAACACGATTAGCAATTCAACGTTACAGGAAAGGTTTGTTTGCTGCAACACGGCCATCATCCTTTCTAGTACCATTAACTACATCTGAATGAAGAGAGATATACATACAAGGGGTGAAGAGAACACGATTAGGATTTCAACGTTATAGGAAAGCTTTGATTGCTGCAACATGACAATCATCGTTTCTAGTAACTTTAACTATATCTGAATGAAGAGAGATATACATACAAGGGGAGAAGAGAACACGATTAGCAATTCAACGTTATAGGAAAGCTTTGATTGCTGCAACATGATAATCATCGTTTCTAGTAACTTTAACTATATCTGAATGAAGAGAGATATACATACAAGGGATGAAGAGAACAAGATTAGCAATTCAACGTTACAGGAAAGGTTTGTTTGCTGCAATACGACAATCATCGTTTCTAGTAAGTTTAACTACATCTGAATGAAGAGAGATATACATACAAGGGGTGAAGAGAACACGATTAGCAATTCAACGTTGCAGGAAAGCTTTGATTGCTGCAACATGACCATCATCGTTTCAGGTAACTTTAACTACATCTGAATGAAGAGAGATATACATACAAGGGATGAAGAGAACACGATTAGCAATTCAACATTACAGGAAATGTCTGTTTGCTGCAACATGACAATCATCGTTTCTAGTAAATTTAACTACATCTGAATGATGAGAGATATACATACAAGGGATGAAGAGAACACGATTAGCAATTCAACGTTACAGGAAAGGTTTGTTTGCTGCAACACGGCCATCATCCTTTCTAGTACCATTAACTACATCTGAATGAAGAGAGATATACATACAAGGGGTGAAGAGAACACGATTAGCAATTCAACGTTATAGGAAAGCTTTGATTGCTGCAACATGACAATCATCGTTTCTAGTAACTTTAACTACATCTGAATGAAGAGAGATATACATACAAGGGGAGAAGAGAACACGATTAGCAATTCAACGTTATAGGAAAGCTTTGATTGCTGCAACATGATAATCATCGTTTCTAGTAACTTTAACTATATCTGAATGAAGAGAGATATACATACAAGGGATGAAGAGAACACGATTAGCAATTCAACGGTACAGGAAAGGTTTGTTTGCTGCAACATGACAATCATCGTTTCTAGTAACTTTAACTACATCTGAATGAAGAGAGATATACATACAAGGGATGAAGAGAACACGATTAGCAATTCAACGTTAAAGGAAAGGTGTGTTTGCTACAACACGGCCATCATCGTTTCTAGTAACTTTAACTACATCTGAATGAAGAGTGATATACATACAAGGGATGAAGAGAACACGATTAGCAATTCAACGTTACAGGAAAGGTTTGTTTGCTGCAACACTGCCATTATCTTTTCTAGTAACTTTAACGACATCTGAATGAAGAGAGATATACATATAAGGGATGAAGAGAACACGATTAGCAATTCAACGTTACAGGAAAGGTGTGTTTGCTGCAACATGACAATCATCGTTTCTAGTAACTTTAACTACATCTGAATGAAGAGAGATATACATACAAGGGATGAAGAGAACACGATTAGCAATTCAACGTTAAAGGAAAGGTGTGTTTGCTGCAACACGGCCATCATCGTTTCTAGTAACTTTAACTACATCTGAATGAAGAGAGATATACATACAAGGGATGAAGAGAACACGATTAGCAATTCAACGTTACAGGAAAGGTGTGTTTGCTGCAACACAGCCATCATCCTTTCTAGTACCTTTAACTACATCTGAATGAAGAGAGATATACATACAAGGGATGAAGAGAAGACGATTAGCAATTCAACGTTACAGGAAAGCTTTGATTGCTGCAAGATGACATCCATCGTTTCTAGTAACTTTAACTACATCTGAATGAAGAGATATATACATAGAAGGGATGAAGAGAACACGATCAGCAATTCAACGTTACAGGAAAGTTTTGTTTGCTGCAACACGGCCACCATCCTTTCTAGTACCTATAAGTACATCTGAATGAAGAGAGATATACATACAAGGGGTGAAGAGAACACGATTAGCAATTCAACGTTATAGGAAAGCTTTGATTGCTGCAACATGACAATCATCGTTTCTAGTAACTTTAACTACATCTGAATGAAGAGAGATATACATACAAGGGATGAAAACACGATTAGCAATTCAACGTTACAGGAAAGGTTTGTTTGCTGCAATACGACAATCATCGTTTCTAGTAACTTTAACTACATCTGAATGAAGAGAGATATACATACAAGGGATGAAGAGAACACGATTAGCAATTCAACGTTACAGGAAAGGTTTCTTTGCTGCAATACGACAATCATCGTTTCTAGTAAGTTTAACTACATCTGAATGAAGAGAGATATACATACAAGGGGTGAAAGAACACGATTAGCAATTCAACGTTACAGGAAAGCTTTTATTGCTGCAACATGACCATCATCGTTTCAGGTAACTTTAACTACATCTGAATGAAGAGAGATATACATACAAGGGGTGAAGAGAACACGATTAGCAATTCAACGTTATAGGAAAGCTTTGATTGCTGCAACATGACAATCATCGTTTCTAGTAACTTTAACTACATCTGAATGAAGAGAGATATACATACAAGGGATGAAAACACGATTAGAAATTCAACGTTACAGGAAAGGTGTGTTTGCTGCAACATGACAATCATCGTTTCTAGTAACTTTAACTACATCTGAATGAAGAGAGATATACATACAAGGGATGAAGAGAACACGATTGGCAATTCAACGTTAAAGGAAAGGTGTGTTTGCTGCAACACGGCCATCATCGTTTCTAGTAACTTTAACTACATCTGAATGAAGAGAGATATACATACAAGGGATGAAGTGAAGACGATTAGCAATTCAACGTTACAGTAAAGGTTTGATTGCTGCAACACGGCCATCATCGTTTCTAGTAACTTTAACTACATCTGAATGAAGAGAAAGATACATACAAGGGATGAAGAGAACACGATTAGCAATTCAACGTTACAGGAAAGGTGTGTTTGCTGCAACACTGCCATTATCTTTTCTAGTAACTTTAATTACATCTGAATGAAGAGAGATATACATATAAGGGATGAAGAGAACACGGTTAGCAATTCAACGTTACAGGAAAGGTGTGTTTGCTGCAACACAGCCATCATCCTTTCCAGTACTTTTAACTACATCTGAATGGAGAGAGATATACATACAAGGGATGAAGAGAAGACGATTAGCAATTCAACGTTACAGGAAAGCTTTGATTGCTCCAAGATGACAACCATCGTTTCTAGTAACTTTAACTACATCTGAATGAAGAGATATATACATACAAGGGATGAAGAGAACACGATCAGCAATTCAACGTTACAGGAAAGGTTTGTTTGCTGCAACACGGCCATCATCCTTTCTAGTACCTTTAAGTACATCTGAATGAAGAGAGATATACATACAAGGGGTGAAGAGAACACGATTAGTAATTCAACGTTGTAGGAAAGCTTTGATTGCTGCAACATGACAATCATCGTTTCTAGTAACTTTAACTACATCTGAATGAAGAGAGATATACATACAAGGGATGAAGAGAACACGATTAGCAATTCAACGTTACAGGAAAGCTTTTATTGCTGCAACATGACCATCATCGTTTCAGGTAACTTTAACTACATCTGAATGAAGAGAGATATACATACAAGGGATGAAGAGAACACGATTAGCAATTCAACGTTACAGGAAAGGTTTGTTTGCTGCAATATGACAATCATCGTTTCTAGTAAGTTTAACTACATCTGAATGAAGAGAGATATACATACAAGGGGTGAAGAGAACACGATTAGCAATTCAACGTTACAGGAAAGCTTTTATTGCTGCAACATGACCATCATCGTTTCAGGTAACTTTAACTACATCTGAATGAAGAGACATATACATACAAGGGATGAAGTGAAGACGATTAGAAATTCAACGTTACAGGAAAGGTGTGTTTGCTGCAACATGACAATCATCGTTTCTAGTAACTTTAACTACATCTGAATGAAGAGAGATATACATACAAGGGATGAAGTGAAGACGATTAGCAATTCAACGTTACAGGAAAGGTTTGATTGCTGCAACATGAGAATCATCATTTCTAGTAACTTTAACTACATCTGAATGAAGAGAGATATACATACAAGGGATGAAGAGAACACGATTAGCAATTCAACGTTACAGGAAAGGTTTGTTTGCTGCAACACTGCCATTATCTTTTCTAGTAACTTTAACTACATCTGAATGAAGAGAGATATACATATAAGGGATGAAGAGAACACAGTTAGCAATTCAACGTTACAGGAAAGGTGTGTTTGCTGCAACACAGCCATCTTCCTTTCTAGTACTTTTAACTACATCTGAATGAAGAGAGATATACATACAAGGGATGAAGAGAAGACGATTAGCAATTCAACGTTACAGGAAAGCTTTGATTGCTGCAAGATGACAACCATCGTTTCTAGTAACTTTAACTACATCTGAATGAAGAGAGATATACATACAAGGGATGAAGAGAACACGATCAGCAATTCAACGTTACAGGAAAGGTTTGTTTGCTGCAACACGGCCATCATCCTTTCTAGTACCTTTAAGTACATCTGAATGAAGAGAGATATACATACAAGGGGTGAAGAGAACACGATTAGCAATTCAACGTTATAGGAAAGCTTTGATTGCTGCAACATGACAATCATCGTTTCTAGTAACTTTAACTACATCTGAATGAAGAGAGATATACATACAAGGGATGAAGAGAACACGATTAGCAATTCAACGTTACAGGAAAGGTTTGTTTGCTGCAATACGACAATCATCGTTTCTAGTAACTTTAACTACATCTGAATGAAGAGAGATATACATACAAGGGATGAAGAGAACACGATTAGCAATTCAACGTTACAGGAAAGGTTTGTTTGCTGTAGTGCGACAATCATCGTTTCTAGTAAGTTTAACTACATCTGAATGAAGAGAGATATACATACAAGGGGTGAAGAGAACACGATTAGCAATTCAACGTTACAGGAAAGCTTTTATTGCTGCAACATGACCATCATCGTTTCAGGTAACTTTAAATACATCTGAATGAAGAGACATATACATACAAGGGATGAAGTGAAGACGATTAGAAATTCAACGTTACAGGAAAGGTGTGTTTGCTGCAACATGACAATCATCGTTTGTAGTAACTTTAACTACATCTGAATGAAGAGAGATATACATACAAGGGATGAAGAGAACACGATTGGCAATTCAACGTTAAAGGAAAGGTGTGTTTGCTGCAACACGGCCATCATCGTTTCTAGTAACTTTAACTACATCTGAATGAAGAGAGATATACATACAAGGGGTGAAGAGAACCCGATTAGCAATTCAACATTACAGGAAAGGTTTGATTGCTGCAACATGAGAATCATTGTTTCTAGTAACTTTAACTACATCTGAATGAAGAGAAAGATACATACGAGGGATGAAGAGAACACGATTAGCCATTCAACGTTACAGGAAAGGTGTGTTTGCTGCTACACGGCCATCATCGTTTCTAGTAACTTTAACTACATCTGAATGAAGAGAGAAAAACATACAAGGGATGAAGAGAACACGATTAGCAATTCAACGTTACAGGAAAGGGGTGTTTGCTGCAAGACGGCCATCACCGTTTCTACTAACTTTAACTACATCTGAATGAAGAGAGATATACATACAAGGGATGAAGAGAACACGATTAGCAATTCAACATTACAGGAAAGGTTTGTTTGCTGCAACATGACAATCATTGTTTCTAGTAACTTTAACTACATCTGAATGTAGGGAGATATACATACAAGGGATGAAGAGAAGACGATTAGCAATTCAACGTTACAGGAAAGGTTTGTTTGCTGCAACATGCCCATCATCCTTTCTAGTACCATTAACTACATCTGAATGAAGAGAGATATACATACAAGGGGTGAAGAGAACACGATTAGCAATTCAACGTTATAGGAAAGCTTTGATTGCTGCAACATGACAATCATCGTTTCTAGTAACTTTAACTACATCTGAATGTAGGGAGATATACATACAAGGGATGAAGAGAAGACGATTAGCAATTCAACGTTACAGGAAAGGTTTGTTTGCTGCAACATGCCCATCATCCTTTCTAGTACCATTAACTACATCTGAATGAAGAGAGATATACATACAAGGGGTGAAGAGAACACGATTAGCAATTCAACGTTATAGGAAAGCTTTGATTGCTGCAACATGACAATCATCGTTTCTAGTAACTTTAACTACATCTGAATGAAGAGAGATATACATACAAGGGGAGAAGAGAACACGATTAGCAATTCAACGTTATAGGAAAGCTTTGATTGCTGCAACATGATAATCATCGTTTCTAGTAACTTTAACTATATCTGAATGAAGAGAGATATACATACAAGGGATGAAGAGAACACGATTAGCAATTCAACGGTACAGGAAAGGTTTGTTTGCTGCAACATGACAATCATCGTTTCTAGTAACTTTAACTACATCTGAATGAAGAGAGATATACATACAAGGGATGAAGAGAACACGATTAGCAATTCAACGTTAAAGGAAAGGTGTGTTTGCTACAACACGGCCATCATCGTTTCTAGTAACTTTAACTACATCTGAATGAAGAGTGATATACATACAAGGGATGAAGAGAACACGATTAGCAATTCAACGTTACAGGAAAGGTTTGTTTGCTGCAACACTGCCATTATCTTTTCTAGTAACTTTAACGACATCTGAATGAAGAGAGATATACATATAAGGGATGAAGAGAACACGATTAGCAATTCAACGTTACAGGAAAGGTGTGTTTGCTGCAACATGACAATCATCGTTTCTAGTAACTTTAACTACATCTGAATGAAGAGAGATATACATACAAGGGATGAAGAGAACACGATTAGCAATTCAACGTTAAAGGAAAGGTGTGTTTGCTGCAACACGGCCATCATCGTTTCTAGTAACTTTAACTACATCTGAATGAAGAGAGATATACATACAAGGGATGAAGAGAACACGATTAGCAATTCAACGTTACAGGAAAGGTGTGTTTGCTGCAACACAGCCATCATCCTTTCTAGTACCTTTAACTACATCTGAATGAAGAGAGATATACATACAAGGGATGAAGAGAAGACGATTAGCAATTCAACGTTACAGGAAAGCTTTGATTGCTGCAAGATGACATCCATCGTTTCTAGTAACTTTAACTACATCTGAATGAAGAGATATATACATACAAGGGATGAAGAGAACACGATCAGCAATTCAACGTTACAGGAAAGTTTTGTTTGCTGCAACACGGCCACCATCCTTTCTAGTACCTATAAGTACATCTGAATGAAGAGAGATATACATACAAGGGGTGAAGAGAACACGATTAGCAATTCAACGTTATAGGAAAGCTTTGATTGCTGCAACATGACAATCATCGTTTCTAGTAACTTTAACTACATCTGAATGAAGAGAGATATACATACAAGGGATGAAAACACGATTAGCAATTCAACGTTACAGGAAAGGTTTGTTTGCTGCAATACGACAATCATCGTTTCTAGTAACTTTAACTACATCTGAATGAAGAGAGATATACATACAAGGGATGAAGAGAACACGATTAGCAATTCAACGTTACAGGAAAGGTTTGTTTGCTGCAATACGACAATCATCGTTTCTAGTAAGTTTAACTACATCTGAATGAAGAGAGATATACATACAAGGGGTGAAAGAACACGATTAGCAATTCCACGTTACAGGAAAGCTTTTATTGCTGCAACATGACCATCATCGTTTCAGGTAACTTTAACTACATCTGAATGAAGAGAGATATACATACAAGGGGTGAAGAGAACACGATTAGCAATTCAACGTTATAGGAAAGCTTTGATTGCTGCAACATGAGAATCATCGTTTCTAGTAACTTTAACTACATCTGAATGAAGAGAGATATACATACAAGGGATGAAAACACGATTAGAAATTCAACGTTACAGGAAAGGTGTGTTTGCTGCAACATGACAATCATCGTTTCTAGTAACTTTAACTACATCTGAATGAAGAGAGATATACATACAAGGGATGAAGAGAACACGATTGGCAATTCAACGTTAAAGGAAAGGTGTGTTTGCTGCAACACGGCCATCATCGTTTCTAGTAACTTTAACTACATCTGAATGAAGAGAGATATACATACAAGGGATGAAGTGAAGACGATTAGCAATTCAACGTTACAGTAAAGGTTTGATTGCTGCAACACGGCCATCATCGTTTCTAGTAACTTTAACTACATCTGAATGAAGAGAAAGATACATACAAGGGATGAAGAGAACACGATTAGCAATTCAACGTTACAGGAAAGGTGTGTTTGCTGCAACACTGCCATTATCTTTTCTAGTAACTTTAATTACATCTGAATGAAGAGAGATATACATATAAGGGATGAAGAGAACACGGTTAGCAATTCAACGTTACAGGAAAGGTGTGTTTGCTGCAACACAGCCATCATCCTTTCCAGTACTTTTAACTACATCTGAATGAAGAGAGATATACATACAAGGGATGAAGAGAAGACGATTAGCAATTCAACGTTACAGGAAAGCTTTGATTGCTCCAAGATGACAACCATCGTTTCTAGTAACTTTAACTACATCTGAATGAAGAGATATATACATACAAGGGATGAAGAGAACACGATCAGCAATTCAACGTTACAGGAAAGGTTTGTTTGCTGCAACACGGCCATCATCCTTTCTAGTACCTTTAAGTACATCTGAATGAAGAGAGATATACATACAAGGGGTGAAGAGAACACGATTAGTAATTCAACGTTGTAGGAAAGCTTTGATTGCTGCAACATGACAATCATCGTTTCTAGTAACTTTAACTACATCTGAATGAAGAGAGATATACATACAAGGGATGAAGAGAACACGATTAGCAATTCAACGTTACAGGAAAGCTTTTATTGCTGCAACATGACCATCATCGTTTCAGGTAACTTTAACTACATCTGAATGAAGAGAGATATACATACAAGGGATGAAGAGAACACGATTAGCAATTCAACGTTACAGGAAAGGTTTGTTTGCTGCAATACGACAATCATCGTTTCTAGTAAGTTTAACTACATCTGAATGAAGAGAGATATACATACAAGGGGTGAAGAGAACACGATTAGCAATTCAACGTTACAGGAAAGCTTTTATTGCTGCAACATGACCATCATCGTTTCAGGTAACTTTAACTACATCTGAATGAAGAGACATATACATACAAGGGATGAAGTGAAGACGATTAGAAATTCAACGTTACAGGAAAGGTGTGTTTGCTGCAACATGACAATCATCGTTTCTAGTAACTTTAACTACATCTGAATGAAGAGAGATATACATACAAGGGATGAAGTGAAGACGATTAGCAATTCAACGTTACAGGAAAGGTTTGATTGCTGCAACATGAGAATCATCATTTCTAGTAACTTTAACTACATCTGAATGAAGAGAGATATACATATAAGGGATGAAGAGAACACAGTTAGCAATTCAACGTTACAGGAAAGGTGTGTTTGCTGCAACACAGCCATCTTCCTTTCTAGTACTTTTAACTACATCTGAATGAAGAGAGATATACATACAAGGGATGAAGAGAAGACGATTAGCAATTCAACGTTACAGGAAAGCTTTGATTGCTGCAAGATGACAACCATCGTTTCTAGTAACTTTAACTACATCTGAATGAAGAGAGATATACATACAAGGGATGAAGAGAACACGATCAGCAATTCAACGTTACAGGAAAGGTTTGTTTGCTGCAACACGGCCATCATCCTTTCTAGTACCTTTAAGTACATCTGAATGAAGAGAGATATACATACAAGGGGTGAAGAGAACACGATTAGCAATTCAACGTTATAGGAAAGCTTTGATTGCTGCAACATGACAATCATCGTTTCTAGTAACTTTAACTACATCTGAATGAAGAGAGATATACATACAAGGGATGAAGAGAACACGATTAGCAATTCAACGTTACAGGAAAGGTTTGTTTGCTGCAATACGACAATCATCGTTTCTAGTAACTTTAACTACATCTGAATGAAGAGAGATATACATACAAGGGATGAAGAGAACACGATTAGCAATTCAACGTTACAGGAAAGGTTTGTTTGCTGTAGTGCGACAATCATCGTTTCTAGTAAGTTTAACTACATCTGAATGAAGAGAGATATACATACAAGGGGTGAAGAGAACACGATTAGCAATTCAACGTTACAGGAAAGCTTTTATTGCTGCAACATGACCATCATCGTTTCAGGTAACTTTAAATACATCTGAATGAAGAGACATATACATACAAGGGATGAAGTGAAGACGATTAGAAATTCAACGTTACAGGAAAGGTGTGTTTGCTGCAACATGACAATCATCGTTTGTAGTAACTTTAACTACATCTGAATGAAGAGACATATACATACAAGGGATGAAGAGAACACGATTGGCAATTCAACGTTAAAGGAAAGGTGTGTTTGCTGCAACACGGCCATCATCGTTTCTAGTAACTTTAACTACATCTGAATGAAGAGAGATATACATACAAGGGGTGAAGAGAACCCGATTAGCAATTCAACATTACAGGAAAGGTTTGATTGCTGCAACATGAGAATCATTGTTTCTAGTAACTTTAACTACATCTGAATGAAGAGAAAGATACATACGAGGGATGAAGAGAACACGATTAGCCATTCAACGTTACAGGAAAGGTGTGTTTGCTGCTACACGGCCATCATCGTTTCTAGTAACTTTAACTACATCTGAATGAAGAGAGAAAAACATACAAGGGATGAAGAGAACACGATTAGCAATTCAACGTTACAGGAAAGGGGTGTTTGCTGCAAGACGGCCATCACCGTTTCTACTAACTTTAACTACATCTGAATGAAGAGAGATATACATACAAGGGATGAAGAGAACACGATTAGCAATTCAACATTACAGGAAAGGTTTGTTTGCTGCAACATGACAATCATTGTTTCTAGTAACTTTAACTACATCTGAATGTAGGGAGATATACATACAAGGGATGAAGAGAAGACGATTAGCAATTCAATGTTACAGGAAAGGTTTGTTTGCTGCAACATGCCCATCATCGTTTATAGTAACTTTAAATACATCTGAATGAAGAGAGATATACTCGAACAAATCACAATCTGGATTACAGAACGGAAGGGCACTGATCTTCTCAGACCCAAAGAAAAGGAATTGGAAGAGAGTGTCCACGAACATCACACATCAGTTTCTATGGCTTCTGAAACACATACAAGGGACGAAGAGAAGACGAATATCAATTCAACGTTACAGAAAAAGTGTATTTGTTGCAACATGCCCATCCACGAACATCTCATATCAGTTTCTATGCCCTCTGAAACACATACAAGGGATGAAGAGAAGACGATTAAAAATTCAACGATACAGAAAAGGTGTGTCTGCTATTGTAAAGTTATAGTAACTTTAAGTACATCTGAATGAAGAGAGATATACTCGAGCAAATTAGAATCTGGATTACAGACCGGATGGGTTAGTAGATTAGCAAAACAGTTGGAGCACACATACAAGGGATGAAGAGAAGACGATTATCAACGTTACAGAAAAGGTGTGTTTGCTGCAACATGCCCATGATTGTTTATAATCACTTTAAATACATATGAATAAAGAGAGAGATACTAGAGCAAATCATAATCTGGATTACAGAGAATTTTCAAGAGCATCCACGAACATCAAATATCAGTTTCTATGGCCTGTGAAACACATACAAGGGATGAAGAGAAGACGATTATCAATTCAACGTTACAGAAAAGGTGCGTTTGTTGCAACATGCCGATCCACGAACATCACATATCAGTTTCTATGCCCTCTGAAATACACACAAGGAATGAAGAAAAGACGATTAAAAATTCAACGATACAGAAAAGGTGTGTCTGCTGCAATATGCCCATCAACATTTATAGCAACTTTAAATACATCTGAATGAAGAGAGATATACTCGAGCAAATCACAATCTGGATTACAGAACGGATGAGCACTGATCTTCTCAGACCCAAAGAAAAGGAATTTCAAGAGAGTGTCCACGAACATCACACATCAATTTCTATGGCTTCTGAAACACATACAAGGGATGAAGAGAAGACGATTATCAACGTTACAGAAAAGGTGTGTTCGCTGCAACATGCCCATCATCGTTTATGGTAACTTTAAATACATCTGAATAAAGACAGATATACTCGAGCAAATCACAATGTGGATTACAGAACGGATGGGCACTGATCTTCTCAGACCCAAAGGGAAGGAATTTCAAGAGAGTGTCCACGAACCTCACATATCAGTTTCTATGGCTTCTGAAACACATACAAGGGATAAAGAGAAGACGATTATCAATTCAACGTTACAGAAAAGGTGTGTTTGCTGCAACATGCCCATGATCGTTTATAGTAACTTTAAATACATATTAATAAAGAGAGAGATACTTGAGCATATCACAATCTGGATTACAGAGAATTTTCAAGAGAGTGTCCACGAACATCACATTTCAGTTTCTATGCTCTCTGTAACAAATAAAAGGGATGAAGAGAAGACGATTATCATTTCAACATTACAGAAAAGGTGTGTTTGCTGCAACAGGCCCATCATCATTTATGATTTGCTTGAGTATATTTCTCTTCATTCAGATGTATTTAAAGTTACTATAAACGATGATGGGCATGTTTCATAGAAACTGATATGTGATGATGTTCTCAGACCCAAAGGGAAGGAATTTCCAGAGAGTGTCCACGAACATCACATATCAGTTTCTATGCCCTTTGAAACACAGTCAAGGGATGAAGAGAAGACGATTATCAATTCAACATTACAGAATAGATCTGTTTGCTGCAACATGCCCATCATCGATTATGATTTGCTCTAGTATATCTCTCTTCATTCAGATGTATTTAAAGTTACTATAAACGATGACGGGCATGTTTCATAGAAACTGATATGTGATGATGTTCTCAGACCCAAAGGGAAGGAATTTCAAGAGAGTGTCCACGAACATCACATATCAGTTTCCATGCCCTCTGAAACACAGACAAGGGATGAAGAGAAGACGATTATCAATTCAACGTTACAGAAATTGTGTGTTTGCTGCAACATGCCCTTCATTGTTTATAGTAACTTTAAATACATCTGAATAAAGAGAGAGATACTCGAGCAAATCACAATCTGGATTACAGAACGGATGGGCTAATACGTTAGCAAAATAGTTGGAGCAAAAGAACATATAAAAGAAAATATATTGCTGTATCACCGTTTACATTGATGTTCTCAGACCCAAAGGAAAGGAATTTCAAGAGTGTCCACGAACATCACATATCAGTTTCTATGGCTTCTTAAAAATTCAACAATACAGAAAAGGTGTGTTTCCTACAACATGCCCATCATCGTTTATAGTAACTTCAAATATATCTGAATGAAGAGAGATATAATCTAACAAACCACAATCTAGACCCAAAGGGAAGGAATTTCAAGAGAGTGTCCACGAACATCAAGTATCAGTTTCTATGTTTCCTGAAACAAATACAAGGGATGAAGAGAAGACGATTATCAATTCAACGTTACAGAAAAGGTGTGTTTGCTGCAACATGCCCATCATCGTTTATAGTAACTTTAAATACATCTGAATGAAGAGAGATATACATACATGGGGTGAAGAGAACACGATTAGCAATTCAACGTTAAAGGAAAGCTTTGATTGCTGCAACATGACAATCATCGTTTCTAGTAACTTAAACTACATCTGAATGAAGAGAGATATACATACAAGGGATGAAGAGAAGACGATTAGCAATTCAACGTTACAGGAAACGTTTGTTTGCTGCAACATCATTGTAAACGGTGATACAGCAATATATTTTCTTTTATATGTTCTTTTCCTCCAACTGTTTTGCTAACGTATTAGCCCATCCGTTCTGTAATCCAGATTGTGATTTGCTCGAGTATCTCTCTCTTTATTCAGATGTATTTAAAGTTACTATAAACAATGAAGGGCATGTTGCAGCAAACACACAATTTCTGTAACGTTGAATTGATAATCGTCTTCTCTTCATCCCTTGTATGTGTTTCAGAGGGCATGGAAACTGATATGTGATGTTCGTGGACACTCTCTTGAAATTCCTTTTCTTTGGGTCTGAGAACATCATCACATATCAGTTTCTATGAAACATGCCCATCATCGTTTATAGTAACTTTAAATACATCTGAATGAAGAGAGATATACTCGAGCAAATCACAATCTGGATTACAAAACGGATGGGCACTGATCTTCTCAGACCCAAAGAAAAGGAATTTCGAGAGAGTGTCCACGAACATCACACATCAGTTTCTATGGCTTCTGAAACACATACAAGGGATGAAGAGAAGACGAATATCAATTCAACGTTACAGAAAAAGTGTATTTGTTGCAACATGCCCATCCACGAACATCACATATCAGTTTCTATGCCCTCTGAAACACATACAAGGGATGAAGAGAAGAGGATTAAAAATTCAACGATACAGAAAAGGTGTGTCTGCTGTTATAAAGTTGTAGTAACTTTAAAAACATCTGAATGAAGAGAGATATACTCGAGCAAATTAGAATCTGGATTACAGAACGGATGGGTTAGTAGGTTAGCAAAACAGTTGGAGCACACATACAAGGGATGAAGAGAAGACGATTATCAACGTTACAGAAAAGGTGTGTTTGCTGCAACATGCCCATGATCGTTTATAATCACTTTAAATACATATGAATAAAGAGAGAGATACTAGAGCAAATCATAATCTGGATTACAGAGAATTTTCAAGAGTGTCCACGAACATCACATATCAGTTTCTATGGCCTCTGAAACACATACAAGGGATGAAGAGAAGACGATTATCAATTCAACGTTACAGAAAAGGTGCGTTTGTTGCATCATGCCGATCCACGAACATCACATATCAGTTTCTATGCCCTCTGAAATACACACAAGGAATGAAGAAAAGACGATTAAAAATTCAACGATACAGAAAAGTTGTGTCTGCTGCAACATGCCCATCAACATTTATAGCAACTTTAAATACATCTTAATGAAGAGAGATATACTCGAGCAAATCACAATCTGGATTACAGAACGGATGGGCACTGATCTTCTCAGACCAAAGAAAAGGAATTTCAAGAGAGTGTCCACGAACATCACACATCAGTTTCTATGGCTTCTATAGGTTAGCAAAACAGTTGGAGCACACATACAAGGGATGAAGAGAAGACGATTATCAACGTTACAGAAAAGGTGTGTTCGCTGCAACATGCCCATCATCGTTTATGGTAACTTTAAATACATCTGAATAAAGACAGATATACTTGAGCAAATCACAATGTGGATTACAGAACGGATGCGCTAGTATTTTAGCAAAAGAGTTGAAGCAAAAGAACACATACAGGCGATGGAGAGGATTATCAATTGAACGTTACAGAAAAGGTATGTTTGCTGCAACTTGCCCATCATCGTTTATAGTAATTTTAAATACATCTGAATGAGGAGAGATATACTCGAGCAAATCACAATCTGGATTACAGAACGGATGGGCACTGATCTTCTCAGACCCAAAGGGAAGGAATTTCAAGAGAGTGTCCACGAACATCACACATCAGTTTCTATGGCTTCTGAAACACATACAAGGGATGAAGAGAAGACGATTATCAATGTTACAGAAAAGGTGTGTTCGCTGCAACATGCCCATAATCGTTTATGGTAACTTTAAATACATCTGAATAAAGACAGATATACTTGAGCAAATCACAATGTGGATTACAGAACGGATGCTCTAGTATTTTAGCAAAAGATTTGAAGCAAAAGAACACATACAGGCGATGGAGAGGATTATCAATTGAACGTTACAGAAAAGGTATGTTTGCTGCAACATGCCCATCATCGTTTATAGTAACTTTAAATACATCTGAATGAAGAGAGATATACTCGAGCAAATCACAATCTGGATTACAGAACGGATGGGCACTGATCTTCTCAGACCCAAAGGGAAGGAATTTCAAGAGAGTGTCCACGAACCTCACATATCAGTTTCTATGGCTTCTGAAACACATACAAGGGATAAAGAGAAGACGATTATCAATTCAACGTTACAGAAAAGGTGTGTTTGCTGCAACATGCCCATGATCGTTTATAGTAACTTTAAATACATATTAATAAAGAGAGAGATACTTGAGCATATCACAATCTGGATTACAGAGAATTTTCAAGAGTGTGTCCACGAACATCACATTTCAGTTTCTATGCCCTCTGTAACAAATAAAAGGGATGAAGAGAAGACGATTATCATTTCAACATTACAGAAAAGGTGTGTTTGCTGCAACATGCCCATCATCGATTATGATTTGCTCTAGTATATCTCTCTTCATTCAGATGTATTTAAAGTTACTATAAACGATGATGGGCATGTTTCACAGAAACTGATATGTGATGATGTTCTCAGACCCAAAGGGAAGGAATTTCAAGAGAGTGTCCACGAACATCACATATCAGTTTCCATGCCCTCTGAAACACATACAAGGGATGAAGAGAAGACGATTAACAATTCAACGTTACAGAAAAGGTGTGTTCGCTGCAACATGCCCATCATTGTTTATGGTAACTTTAAATACATCTGAATAAAGACAGATATACTTGAGCAAATCACAATGTGGATTACAGAACGGATGCGCTAGTATTTTAGCAAAAGAGTTGAAGCAAAAGAACACATACAGGCGATGGAGAGGATTATCAATTGAACGTTACAGAAAAGGTATGTTTGCTGCAACATGCCCATCATCGTTTATAGTAACTTTAAATACATCTGAATGAAGAGAGATATACTCGAGCAAATCACAATCTGGATTACAGAACGGATGGGCACTGATCTTCTCAGACCCAAAGGGAAGGAATTTCAAGAGTGTGTCCACGAACCTCACATATCAGTTTCTATGGCTTCTGAAACACATACAAGGGATAAAGAGAAGACGATTATCAATTCAACGTTACAGAAGAGGTGTATTTGTTGCAACATGCCCATCCACGAACATCACATATCAGTTTCTACGCCCTCTGAAACACATACAAGGGATGAAGAGAAGACGATTAAAAATTCAACGATACAGAAAAGGTGTGTTTGCTGCAACATGCCCATCATCGTTTATGGTAACTTTAAATACATCTGAATAAAGACAGATATACTTGAGCAAATCACAGTGTGGATTACAGAACGGATGCGCTAGTATTTTAGCAAAAGAGTTGAAGCAAAAGAACACATACAAGCGATGGAGAGGATTATCAATTGAACGTTGCAGAAAAGGTATGTTTGCTGCAACATGCCCATCATCCTTTATAGTAACTTTAAATACATCTGAATGAAGAGAGATATAGCAATATAGTTTCTTTTATATGTTCTTTTGCGCCCACTGTTTTGGTATCGTAATTGCCCACAGAAAACGCTTTTTGAAAACGCTTGTCGAAATTTGGGGATTGTGAGGTGATCTAAGTATATACTTAATTTTCAGGGGGGAGATTCAAATTCAGATATAGTGGAGAACATCTTTTAGACGCTTGGGTAAATGTTATCTGATAATCGATGTCCTTGATTCTTGAGCGGATTATTGTTAATGCGTCTTTAGGAGGTTGAGATCTTAAATACTCTTTTGAGAGGCCTATATGGCGTAAGTTCGATTCCAGTTTGGAATTCCATTTGGAATGGCAATTGTCATTCCAGAGTAGAGTTATTAGATTGGGCGTGGATTCAGATGAAATTCTAACCCAGTAGTTAACGGTTGTCAGCCAAGCCTGACATTCCATTGAGAGAAAACCGCATTCCAATCTGAGAGCCGCCGAGGGCACGCATCTGGGAACTCCTAATAAACGTCTTAAGAAGGAAGATAGAATTACTTCAATTGAGGGGTCCCAGGAGTGAATCCAAATTGGGGCTCCGTATAGAATTTGTGGGATAATTTTACTTTTAAATATTTGCAAAATCGCAGGGATAAATTGCCCTCCTTTATAATAGAAAAATTGAATCAAACTATTTAGGGAATACTTTATTTGCCTTAAGGTTGTTTTTATATGGAAAGCCCAATTCTTTGAGGAATGGAAATTTATTCCAAGATATTTGTAATGTGAGACTTGTTCTATAGAATGATTATTTACAATCCAAAGTGGAGTACTTATTCGCTTGGAGAAAACCATAATTTTTGTTTTGTCAAAGTTGATTTTTAGATGATTCACTGCACAGTACAACATAAAAGCCTTTAAAGTGCGTTTTAAACCTACTTTTGACAATTAAAGGAGCACGGCGTCATCAGCATAAAGTAAGAGGGGACATCGCACATCTGCTAGCTTAGGGGAATGAAAATCGTGGGAAAGGCAGCTTTCGTTCAGATCATTAAGGAACAGGTTAAAAAGGAACGGCGCGAGTATGCAACCTTGTCTGACCCCTTTTTCAGTGGGAATAGAATTTGATAGCCCTCCCTCTTTTCCACAACGGATACGCAAGGAAGTTTGTTGGTGAAGCTGGAAAATCAGAAACAAAAGTCTTTTATCAATTGAAGAGTTGGATAATTTTGCCCAAAGAATATCGCGGGGGATTGAATCAAATGCCGACTTTAAGTCTATAAAGGCAACAAATAGTCCATTTCCCTTTTGTTTACTATATTTTTCAGCTAGGTGTTTTAGAATCAAGCAGTGGTCCAGGCTCGAAGAGCCTTTTCTGAATCCTACTTGGTCCTTGCCAAGTATATTTTGTTCGTTCATCCATCGCTGGAGTTTTACAGAAATGGTATGTTTGCTGCAACATGCCCATCATCGTTTACAGTAAATCCACGTACATGTGCAACGTAAAGGTGATATAGCAATATAGTTTCTTTTATATGTTCTTTTGCTCCCACTGTTTTGCTATCGTACTAGCCCACAGAAACTGATATGTGATGTTTGTGGACACTCTCTTGAGTCTATGCCCTGTGAAAGGGATGAAAATAAGACAATTATCAACGTTACAGAAAAGGTGTGTTTGCTGCAACAGGCCCATGATCGTTTATAGTAACTTTAAATACATCTGAATAAAGAGAGAGATACTCGAGCAAATCACAATCTGGATTACAGTGAATTTTCAAGAGAGTGTCCACGAACATCACATGTCAGTTTCTATGTCCTGTGTAACACATAAAAGGGATGAAGAGAAGACGATTATCAATTCAACATTACAGAAAAGGTGTGTTTGCTGTAACAGGCCCATCATCATTTATGATTTGCTCTAGTATATCTCTCTTCATTCAGATGTATTTAAAGTTACTATAAACGATGATGGGCATGTTTCATAGAAACTGATATGTGATGATGTTCTCAGACCCAAAGGGAAGGAATTTCAAGAGAGTGTCCACGAACATCACATATCAGTTTCCATGCCCTCTGAAACACATACAAGGGATGAAGAGAAGACGATTATCAATTCAACGTTACAGAAATTGTGTGTTTGCTGCAACATGCCCTTCATTGTTTATAGTAACTTTAAATACATCTGAATAAAGAGAGAGATACTCGAGCAAATCACAATCTGGATTACAGAACAGATGGGCTAATACGTTGGCAAAACAGTTGGAGCAAAAGAACATATAAAAGAAAATATATTGCTGTATCACCGTTTACATTGATGTTCTCAGACCCAAAGGAAACGAATTTCAAGAGTGTCCACGAACATCACATATCAGTTTCTATGGCTTCTTAAAAATTCAACAATACAGAAAAGGTGTGCTTCCTGCAACATGCCCATCATCGTTTATAGTAACTTCAAATATCTCTGAATGAAGAGAGATATAATTGAACAAACCACAATCTAGACCCAAAGGGAAGTAATTTCAAGAGAGTGTCCACGAACTACACATATCAGAGTCTATGCCCTTTGAAACACGGTCAAGGGATGAAGAGAAAACGATTATCAATTCAACGTTACAGAAAAGATCTGTTTGCTGCAACATGCCCATCATCGATTATGATTTGCTCGAGTATATCTCTCTTCATTTAGATGTATTTAAAGTTACTATAAACGATGATGGGCATGTTTCAGAGGGCATAGAAACTGATATGTGATGATGTTCTCAGACCCAAAGAAAAGGAATTTCAAGAGAGTGTCCACGAACATCAAGTATCAGTTTCTATGTTCCCTGAAACAAATACAAGGGATGAAGAGAAGATGATTATCAATTGAACGTTACAGAAAAGGTATGTTTGCTGCAACATGCCCATCATCGTTTATAGTAACTTTAAATACATCTGAATGAAGAGAGATATACTCGAGCAAATCACAATCTGGATTACAGAACGGATGGGCACTGATCTTCTCAGACCCAAAGGGAAGGAATTTCAAGAGAGTGTCCACGAACCTCACATATCAGTTTCTATGGCTTCTGAAACACATACAAGGGATAAAGAGAAGACGATTATCAATTCAACGTTACAGAAAAGGTTTATTTGTTGCAACATGCCCATCCACGAACATCACATATCAGTTTCTATGCCCTCTGAAACACATACAAGGGATGAAGAGAAGAAGATTAAAAATTCAATGATACAGAAAAGGTGTGTTTGCTGCAACATGCCCATCATCGTTTATGGTAACTTTAAATACATCTGAATAAAGACAGATATACTTGAGCAAATCACAATGTGGATTACAGAATGGATGCGCTAGTATTTTAGCAAAAGAGTTGAAGCAAAAGAACACATACAAGCGATGGAGAAGATTATCAATTGAACATTGCAGAAAAGGTATGTTTGCTGCAACATGCCCATCATCCTTTATAGTAACTTTAAATACATCTGAATGAAGAGAGATATAGCAATATAGTTTCTTTTATATGTTCTTTTGCGCCCACTGTTTTGCTATCGTACTAGCCCACAAAAAACGCTTTTTGAAAACGCTTGTCGAAATTTGGGGATTGTGAGGTGATCTAAGTATATACTTGATTTTTCAGGGGGGAGATTCAAATTCAGATATAGTGGAGAACATCTTTTAGACGCTTGGGTAAATGTTATCTGATAATCGATGTCCTTGATTCTTGAGCGGATTATTGTTAATGCGTCTTTAGGAGGTTGAGATCTTAAATACTCTTTTGAGAGGCCTATATGGCGTAAGTTCGATTCCAGTTTGGAATTCCATTTGGAATGGCAATTGTCATTCCAGAGTAGAGTTATTAGATTGGGCGTGGATTCAGATGAAATTCTAACCCAGTAGTTAACGGTTGTCAGCCAAGCCTGACATTCCATTGAGAGAAAACCGCATTCCAATCTGAGAGCCGCCGAGGGCACGCATCTGGGAACTCCTAATAAACGTCTTAAGAAGGAAGATAGAATTACTTCAATTGAGGGGTCCCAGGAGTGAATCCAAATTGGGGCTCCGTATAGAATTTGTGGGATAATTTTACTTTTAAATATTTGCAAAATCGCAGGGATAAATTGCCCTCCTTTATAATAGAAAAATTGAATCAAACTATTTAGGGAATACTTTATTTGCCTTAAGGTTGTTTTTATATGGAAAGCCCAATTCTTTGAGGAATGGAAATTTATTCCAAGATATTTGTAATGTGAGACTTGTTCTATAGAATGATTATTTACAATCCAAAGTGGAGTACTTA
Source organism: Rhineura floridana (assembly GCF_030035675.1). Taxonomy (NCBI): domain Eukaryota; kingdom Metazoa; phylum Chordata; class Lepidosauria; order Squamata; family Rhineuridae; genus Rhineura; species Rhineura floridana. Next base: position 327,168 of record NC_084494.1, read on the forward strand.
TTCGCTTGGAGAAAACCATAATTTTTGTTTTGTCAAAGTTAATTTTTAGATGATTCACTGCACAGTACGACATAAAAGCCTTTAAAGTGCGTTTTAAACCTACTTTTGACAATGAAAGGAGCACGGTGTCGTCAGCATAAAGTAAGAGGGGACATCGCACATCTGCTAGCTTAGGGGAATGAAAATCGTGGGAAAGGCAGCTTTCGTTCAGATCATTTAGGAACAGGTTAAAAAGGAACGGCGCGAGTATGCAACCTTGTCTGACCCCTTTTTCAGTGGGAATAGAATTTGATAGCCCTTCCTCTTTTCCACAACGGATACGCAAGGAAGTTTGTTGGTGAAGCTGGAAAATCAGAAACAAAAGTCTTTTATCAATTGAAGAGTTGGATAATTTTGCCCAAAGAATATCGCGGGGGATTGAATCAAATGCCGCCTTTAAGTCTATAAAGGCAACAAATAGTCCATTTCCCTTTTGTTTACTATATTTTTCAGCTAGGTGTTGTAGAATCAAGCAGTGGTCCAGGCTCGAAGAGCCTTTTCTGAATCCTACTTGGTCCTTGCCAAGTATATTTTGTTCGTTCATCCATCGCTGGAGCTTTTACAGAAAAGGTATGTTTGCTGCAACATGCCCATCATCGTTTACAGTAAATCCACGTACATGTGCAACGTAATGGTGATATAGCAATATAGTTTCTTTTATATGTTCTTTTGCTCCCACTGTTTTGCTATCGTACTAGCCCACAGAAACTGATATGTGATGTTTGCGGACACACTCTTGAGTCTATGCCCTGTGAAATACATACAAGGGATGAAGAGAAGACGATTATCAATTCAACGTTACAGAAATTGTGTTTGCTGCAAAACGCCCATCATCATTTATGATTTGCTCGAGTATATTTCTCTTCATTCAGATGTATTTAAAGTTACTATAAACGATGATGGGCATGTTTCATAGAAACTGATATGTGATGATGTTCTCAGACCCAAAGGGAAGGAATTTCAAGAGATTGTCCACGAACATCACATATCAGTTTCCATGCCCTCTGAAACACATACAAGGGATGAAGAGAAGACGATTATCAATTCAACGTTACAGAAATTGTGTGTTTGGTACAACATGCCCATGATCGTTTATAGAATGAATGAGAGATATACTCGAGCAAATCACAATCTGGATTACAGAACGGATGGGTTAGTACGTTACCAAACAGTTGGAGCACATATACAAGGGATGAAGAGAAGATGATTATCAACGTTACAGAAAAGGTGTGTTTCATGCAACATGCCCATCATCGATTATAGTAACTTTAAATACATCTGAATAAAGAGAGAGATACTCGAGCAAATCACAATCTGGATTACAGAACGGATGGGCTAGTAAGTTAGCAAAACAGTTGGAGAGAAAGAACATATAAAAGAAAATAGATTGCTGTATCACCATTTACATTGATGTTCTCAGACCCAAAGGAAAGGAATCTCAAGAGTGTCCACGAACATCACATATCAGTTTCTATGGCTTCTTAAAAATTCAACAAGACAGAAATTGTGTGTTTGCTGCAACATGCCCATCATCGTTTATAGTAACTTTGAATACATCTGAATGAAGAGAGATATACTCGAGCAAATCACAATCTGGATTACAGAACGCATGGGCACTGATCTTCTCAGACCCAAAGAAAAGGAATTTCAAGAGAGTGTCCACGAACATCACACATCAGTTTCTATGGCTTCTGAAACACATACAAGGGATGAGGAGAAGACGATTAAAAATTCAACGATACAGAAAAGGTATGTTTGCTGCAACATGCCCATCATCGTTTACAGTAAATCCATGTACATGTGCAACGTAAATGGTGATATAGCAATATAGTTTCTTTTATATGTTCTTTTGCTCCAACTGTTTTGCTATCGTACTAGCCCACAGAAACTGATATGTGATGTTCGCGGACACTCTCTTGAGTCTATGCCCTGTCAAACACATACAAGGGATGAAGAGAAGACGATTATCAATTCAAAATTACAGAAAAGGTGTGTTTGCTGCATCAGGCCCATCATCATTTATGATTTACTCTAGTATCTCTCTCTTCATTCAGATGTATTTAAAGTTACTGTAAACGATCATGGGCATGTTTCATAGAAACTGATTTGATGATGTTCTCAGACCCAAAGGGAAGTAATTTCAAGAGAGTGTCCACGAACTACATATATCAGAGTCTATGCCCTTTGAAACACGTTCAAGGGATGAAGAGAAGACGATTATCAATTCAACATAACAGAAAAGATCTGTTTGCTGCAACATGCCCATCATCGATTATGATTTGCTCGAGTATATCTCTCTTCATTTAGATGTATTTAAAGTTACTATAAACGATGATGGGCATGTTTCAGAGGGCATAGAAACTGATATGTGATGATGTTCTCAGAACCAAAGGGAAGGAATTTCAAGAGAGTGTCCACGAACATCAAGTATCAGTTTCTATGTTCCCTGAAACAAATACAAGGGATGAAGAGAAGACGATTATCAATTCAACATTACAGAAAAGGTGTGTTTGCTGCAGCATGCCCATCATCGATTATGATTTGCTCAAGTATATCTCTCTTCATTTAGATGTATTTAAAGTTACTATAAATGATGATGGGCATGTTTCAGAGGGCATAGAAACTGATATGTGATGATCTTCTCAGACCCAAAGAAAAGGAATTTCAAGAGAGTGTCCACGAAGATCACACATCAGTTTCTATGGCTTCTGAAACACATACAAGGGATGAAGAGAAGACGATTATCAATTCAACGTTACAGAAAAAGTGTATTTGTTGCAACATGCCCATCCACGAACATCACATATCAGTTTCTATGCCCTCTGAAACACATACAAGCAATGAAGAGGATTATCAATTGAACGTTACAGAAAAGGTAGGTTTGCTGCAACATGCCCATCATCGTTTACAGTAAATCCACGTACATTTGCAACGTAATGGTGATATAGCAATATAGTTTCTTTTATATGTTCTTTTGCTCCAACTGTTTTGCTATCGTACTAGCCCACAGAAACTGATATGTGTTGTTTGTGGATACTCTTTTAAGTCTGTGCCCTGTGAAAGAAATGAAAATAAGACGATTATCAATGTTACAGAAAAGGTGTGTTTGCTGCAACATGCCCATGATCGTTTATAGTAACTTTAAATACATCTGAATAAAGAGAGAGATACTCGAGCAAATCACAATCTGGATTACAGAGAATTTTCAAGAGAGTGTCCACGAACATCATATGTCAGTTTCTATGCCCTGTGTAACACATAAAAGGGATGAAGAGAAGACGATTATCAATTCAACGTTACAGAAAAGGTGTGTTTGCTGTAACAGGCCCATCATCATTTATGATTTGCTCTAGTATATCTCTCTTCATACAGATGTATTTAAAGTTACTATAAACGATGATGGGCATGTTTCATAGAAACTGATATGTGATGCTGTTCTCAGACCCAAAGGGAAGGAATTTCAAGAGAGTGTCCACGAACATCACATATCAGTTTCCATGCCCTCTGAAACACATACAAGGGATGAAGAGAAGACGATTATCAATTCAACGTTACAGAAATTGTGTGTTTGCTGCAACATGCCCATCATCGTTTATAGTAACTTTAAATACATCTGAATGAAGAGAGATATACTCGAGCAAATCACAATCTGGATTACAGAACGGATGGGTAGTGATGTTCTCAGACCCAAAGGGAAGGAATTTCAAGAGAGTGTCCACGAACATCACATATCAGTTTCTATGGCTTCTGAAACACATACAAAGGATGAAGAGAAGACCATTATCAATTCAACATTACAGAAAAGGTGTGTTTGCTGTTACATGCCCATCCACGAACATCACATATCAGTTTCTATGCTCTCTGAAACACATACAAGGGATGAAGAGAAGACGATTAAAAATTCAACGATACAGAAAAGGTGTGTCTGCTGCAACATTCCCATCAACGTTTATAGCAACTTTGAATACTTCTGAATGAAGAGAGATATGGTTGAGCAAATCACAATATGGATTACAGAACGGATGGGCTAGTACGTTAGAAAAGAGTTGGAGCAAAAGAACACATACAAGCGATGAAGAGGATTATCAACTGAACGTTACAGAAAAGATATTTGCTGCAACATGCCCATGATCATTTATAGTAACTTTAAATACATATGAATGAAGGGAGATATAGTCGAGCAAATTAGAATCTGGATTACAGAATGGATGGGTTAGTACGTTAGCAAAACAGTTGGAGCACACATACAAGGGATGAAGAGAAGACGGATGGGCACTGATCTTCTCAGACCCAAAGGGAAGGAATTTCAAGAGAGTGTCCACGAACATCACACATCAGTTTCTATGGCTTCTGAAACACATACAAGGGATGAAGAGAAGACGATTATCAACATTACAGAAAAGGTGTGTTTGCTGCAACATGCCCATGATCGTTTATAATAACTTTAAATACATATGAATAAAGAGAGAGATACTCGAGCAAATCATAATCTGGATTACAGAACGGATTACAATCTGGATTACAGAATGAAGAGATACTCGAGCAAATCACAATGGCAGTGATGTCAGACCCAAAGGGAAGCAATTTCAAGAGAGTGTACACGAACATCACATATCAGTTTCTATGCCCTCTGAAACACATAGAAGGGATGAAGAGAAGACGATTATGAATTCAACGTTACAGGAAATGTGTGTTTGCTGCAACATGCCCTTCATCGTTTATAGTAACTTAAAATATTGTGCTTTGCTCGAGTATATCTCTCTGCGTTCAGATGTATTTAAAGTTACTATAAACGATGATGGGCATGTTGCAGCAAACAGACCTTTTCTGTAATGTTGAGTTGATAATCGTCTTCTCTTCATCCCTTGTTCAGAGGGCATAGAAACTGATATGTGATGTTCTCAGACCCAAAGGGTAGGAATTTCAAGAGAGTGTCCACGAACATCATATATTAGTTTCTATGCCCTCTTAACACATAAAATGGATGAAGAGAAGACGATTATCAACTCAACGTTACAGAAAAGGTCTGTTTGCTGCAACATGCCCATCATCGTTTATAGTAACCTTAAATACATCTGAATGAAGAGAGATATACTCGAGCATATATTTATTTATTTATTTTATTTATTATTTATTAAATTTATATACCGCCCGACTAGCAATAGCTCTCTGGGCGGTGAACATAAAACAATCTGGATTACAGAACGGATGGGCAGTGATGTTCTCAGACCCAAAGGGAAGGAGTTTTAAGAGAGTGTCCACGAACATCACATATCAGTTTCTATGCCCTCTGAAACACATACAAGGGATGAAGAGAAGACGATTATCAACTCAACGTTACAGAAAAGGTCTGTTTGCTGCAACATGCCCATCATCGTTTATAGTAAATCCATGTACATGTGCAACGTAAATGGTGATAAAGCAATATATTTTCTTTTATATGTTCTTTTGCTCCAACTGTTTTGCTAACGTACTATCCCATCCGTTCTGTAATACAGAATGTGATCTGTTCGAGTATCTCTCTCTTCATTCAGATGTATTTAAAATTACAATAAACGATGATGGGCATGTTGCAGCAAACACACCTTTTCTGTAATGTTGAATTCATACTCATCTTCTCTTCATCCCTTCTATGTGTTTCAGAGGGCATAGAAACTGATATAGACAATCTCTACATTGTGATAATGGAACTGTATCCCAAATTTAGAAAATGAAATATCAGGACTACAGAAGGATGAAGCCATTCAAAGATTGTTGCAAGTGAACGATGCCTTTAGGAGTTATAAACGGCGTTCGGAGAAACTTGAATGGTTGACACAGTTTCAGAATTACGTAGCAAAACGTCTGTGGGATTGCTATGGGTCTGAAGAAGACATGATAACCTCCCGCCTATCCTTTTTATTTAGTTCCAGACAGTACTCCATCTGTAGCAATCTTGACTGTCCAAAAAGGATAAGGGAAATGAAATGTATGTCAATATGTTTATCGTGGGTAAACTGTTTCATTGCTATTTATTGCCCCTCTAGCTTCACTGGATCAGTATTCACTGGCAAATTTTAAAGAACAAAAGAAGATATGCAATGGTTTGAAGTAACACACTTCCAAGGATATTAATCCCTTTTATGATGTCCCATCTTGTCTGTGTTCTAAGGACTTTTTACACAATAAACTGGGAAAGCAGTATTAACCAGAGGAACCACACTGGGTGTTCTCAAAGAGATTGCTAACACTGTACGCATACAATAAGGATATATTTCTGCACAGGTTGTTTGATGTTACACAATGGTTTTGTCCAGCATGTGAATCAGAACTGCCATTTTAAGCAGGCCTATCAATTCAGTGCATTTCAAGTTATTTCTAATGAAGCTACCCAAAATGAATCATATTTTAATTCACCGACTTAAATAAATTAATCTAATAAATTAGATTAAATAAACAGGGTGATAGAATACACCCGTCTCACACCCTTTCCAATGGGGAACCAATCAGTTTCTCCATATTCTTTCCTTACCATTATCCAACGTATGTTTGCGATACGATCTCTGGTACCTCTTCCCTTTCTAAATCCAGCTTGGACATCTGGCATTTCTCGCTCCATATATGGCAAGAGCCTTTGTTGTAGTATCTTGAGCATTACTTTACTTGCATGGGATATTAAGGCAATAGTTCAATAATTACTGCATTTCCTGGGATCCCCTTTCTTTGGAATTGGGATGTATATGGAACGCTTCCAGTCTGTGGGCCATTGTTTAATTTTCCATATTTCTCTCTGTGCATATATTCAATGCAGTGGGGGTGTAACCTTCCCCCCCCTTAAGACTAATAGGAATGGAACAGCTACCCTGTCTAATGCTACCACAGCTTGCCAGGTCTCTAGAATTCACTGCATTTTTATTTTATTTTTTAAAAAAGAGGTGCCAGCACCCAGGTCTCCATCAAGTTGCAGCCTTTATCATAGAAGGCTCCATTTCCCCTCTCTCTGACCGGATATGTGAGAATCGGTGTACGAGAGACACTTCTTACATGCTCAGACATGTTCCCTTTAGATAAGATGATTGACAGAACTGATAATATTGAAATCTTGATTTCTATCTGTGTTAAAAGTTGTATGATTTTTATAGTGCTGCACTGACTTGTTTTGTTTGTTGTGTTTTTATTGTTTTTACATTGATTGTGCATTTTTATTGTTTTTACTGTGTTTTTAAGCTGCCCTGAACTCCATTTTTAACAGTGGAAAGGCAGGATATAAATCCTCTTAATAAATAAATATTCCATAATAGGCATTTAAGGTTGAAAATGAAGGATTTTTTAAAATCTTCAAATCCTCCCCCAGTTTTTGGTGGTAATTGCTAGGCACAAAACAAAACTGGACAATGCAACATTTAATATGATTAATTTGCCTAATCAGGACATGAGTTGCATAATATGCAAATCATGCAACTAATCTATAATTTGCATAATATGCAAATCAGCCTGCCTGGATTGGTGGAATTGGAATATGGCAACCCTAAGCTCAACAGCACAATCCTCTGCAGGTTGACACAGAAGGAGGCCCCACTGGACTCAATGGGGCTTCCTTCCAGGAAAGGACACACAGGATGGCAACCTTACAGAGCTACACAGGCTCCCTCTTTTTCCCCAAGCACAGTGCCATTGGGTTCAGGAAAGCCTTTGTTCACCTTTGACATTTTGGAGGGTTGGTTTCGGTCAGTATCGGGACAGGTCACCTTGCAGCATGAATGGCTTCACTGCAGAGGCTGCCAGTTTCCTCCCTTTTGTAGTCAGAATTTCTGTGCCTATGTTATTATTTGAAAGAACTTTTCTATATTGGATGTTGTGGGAAGGAGTGAATCTGTGTGTCTCACAGAGGAGGTTGCATGCTCTTAGGATCAATGTCTAAACAGAAGATATCTAAGAAGTTGCCTTATTCCAAGTCCATCTAGCTCAGTATTGTCAACACTGACTGGCAGCAGCCCGCCAGGACATCAAACAGGGTCTTTCCTTCCCAGCCCTGCCTAGAGAAGCTGGGGATTGAGCCAGGACCTTTTGCAGGCACAGCAGATGCTCTGCCCCCCTGAGCCTCCAAACTGTGGGGCGATGAGTTTCCCACTGGGTATAAAAGGAGGCTGGGGGGACTGTCTCCCTTCAGAAAAGCTGTTTAATGGAGAACAACCCGATTCATTAGAGAAACAGACACATTTAGACGAAGAGGGATGCTGAGGCAAGCCGGCCAGTGGGACAGCAGGGCCTCCAAGTTCTGAAGACGCCTCCGGAAGACTCAGGAGGGGCCATTGCCCGGGGTCCAGGGAGAAGGGTTGCCAAGGCAACAGGTACCCGCCCTCCTTTGTGAGGCCCTTCTTGTGCTCCCCACACCTTCGCAAGTACATATGATGCAGACACGAGATAGGGCCTTTTCAGTGGCCGCCCCTAGGCTATGGAACTCCCTTCCGAGTGAGGTGTGATTAGCTCCCTCCTTGCCGTCTTTCCGGCGACAAGTAAAGACTGTTTTATTTCAACGGGCATTTGGGATAGAGAACGACTAGGATTAAGTGACTACATTATATGGTCTTATTATTTTAAATTGCTGTTTTTAACGTATGTTTTAATTTTTCTCAAAGTTTAATTCTATTTTTAATTGTATACTTTGTATGTTTTAATGGTGTGTTGTTTTTAGTTGTAACCCTCTCTGAGTCCTATTGGAAAAAGGGCGGGGTAGAAATAAAGTTTATTATTATTATTATTATTATTATCATCATCATCATCATCATCATCATCTCTGGCTGCCGGCTTAAAAGCCACCAACTAGGGATGTCCCTTGTGGGTTAGTCAGGAGGAGCGGGAGGAGGTGGAGGAGAGAGAGAGAAGGAGTGGTTGGAGAGAGAGGAGTGGTTGGAGTGCAAGGAGAGGAGGTTTTGGTTTATTTATCTTTTGGTTTATTTTTGTTTGTTGTTGTTATGTGCCTTCAAGTCAATTATGACTTATGGCGACCCTATGAATCAGTGACCTCCAACAGCATCTGTCATGAACTACCCTGTTCAGATCTTGTAAATTCAGGTCTGTGGCTTCCTTTATGGAATCAATCCATCTCTTGTTTGGCCTTCCTCTTTTTCTACTCCCTGCTGTTTTCCCCAGCATTATTGCCTTTTCTAGTGAATCATGTCTTCTCATGATGTGTCCAAAGTATGATAACCTCAGTTTCATCATTTTAGCTTCTATTTATCTTCTGTTGTCATTACTTTAGTCTTTTTGACGTTCAGCTGTAGTCCTCCTTTTGTGCTTTCCTCTTGAACTTTCATCAGCATTCGCTTCAAATCATTATTGGTTTCTGCTAAGAGTATGGTATTGTTAGAATGGAAAATTTTGAATTGATTTGTTCCATGTGAAATAGATCTTTAGTAAAAGCCAATGTTAAGTTGTCTGACATGCAAGGGTTACGGGATGAAGGCCGACACTGGAACAAGTAAGACTTACATATTTTGTATCATCTTGTGGTACTGTGCGTAATTATGCCAGGCCAAGGCTCCCAAGACTCCCAAGACTCCCACCTGTGTGCTTTGTGCAATCTGCCTAGTGATAGAAGAATATATCTATGCTTGTGAGAACTGTAACTTTAGACCTCACTGGACTGGCAAGAGCTGTCTGTGAGTCTCCGTTTGCAAACGTAATAAAGCTTTGGTTTGAAACCTTGAGTCTCACGTTGCTTGAGTATTGGGATCTCATCCAGCGGTACGAACCTTGGAATTGAGTGTAACAACTTGGCGAGCCAGCCAGGAGTTTCCTCTGGTGACCCGTCGGCTCCTTGGGCCACGCCGGAGAGCCAGGGGTAGAGCGCTCCAGGTCGTTTTGGCCTGCCCTGGGGCCGGGCAGTTGGAGAGCAAGTAGCACAATGGTATCAATTGAGGACTCCCTTTTAGAGACTCGAGCAAACCAATGCCTATCCGGACGCGGATTCCTCTTCCCGACAAAACCCGGTAAGCATTGCGGGAATCTAAGGAGAGGTGGGAGGATGAGAGCCTACTGAAAATCCCAGGGATCCTGTGGGAGGTGGAATCCCCATCTGACCCGGTGTGTGAGTGTGACTGAGATGCAAAAGTGTTTGCGAAGTGAGTGTGGAGTCTGGATTCACGGTTCCGTCTATCCCACGAAGGAAGCAGCTGGAGAAGGACGAAGCGAGAGAAGAGGTGTGTGCCAGCTGGGTCAGGGTTGTGAAGCAACCAGGTGAAAACCCCAAGAATGGGAGTAGGGGCATCCAAACGAAAAGGAGGGACACCCCTTAGTTTAGTGTTAAAACATAAAAACCGGTTTTTGGGGAGATATGGGGAGGGGATAGTGTCTAACAAGGGAATGAAAATGTGTTGCCAGAAGGTGTGGCCAAGCTGGGGAGTAGGCTAGCCAGAGGGAGGAACGTTTGATTTAAATGTTATTCAAGCTGTTTGTAAACAAACCAAGACAGATGGGTATGCAGATTCAGCACCATATGCCGAAGTGTGGAAAGCCATGGTGGAGGCTAGACCACAATGGCTTGTTGAATATGAATGTATAAAACTTGGTAAAATAATGTTGGTAGCTAGATCTGGAGGTCAGAGGCCCAAGGACCCCTGCCCTATCCTCCCTGTTGAGGAGGACTTTTTATTGGATAGCTCTATAAGTTCGACCCCCACCCTATAACCCACAGCTGGCACTCGTTCATCCCCCAGCAATGCCAGCCCCCGGTATACCTCCACCTCCACAGACGATGCGGCAGGCTAGTGAGGAAATAATGAAGGACCTTTGTAAACAGAGCGAGAGAAGGCTACAGAATATACAAAGGGAAATTGATATTATGCAGAACCAGTTTGAGCAAGATATGAAAGAGGCAAGTGAAAGAAGATATACCGGACCAGTAACTAGGTCCAGGGCCCGAGAGCAAGAAGATAGTTTCGGAGAACTCCAATGCCCCATGAGAGAGGTGGCAGTTTCCACAGCACTTGCTGGGGCCCCAAGAGCATATGTATACGTTCCTTTCACAACCTCCAATTTGTTCAATTGGAAAAATCAAACCCCTACTCTGAGGGAGGATTCTTCAAAAATGACCACCCTATTCCAGTCCATTTTCCTGAGCCATAACCCAACATGGGGAGATATACAAACTTTGTTGCAAACCTTATTGGGACCTGAGGAAAGGTCCATGGTTTTAAGTCAAGCAAGGAGACAGGCTGAGTTAGAAGCTGGCCAACAAGGAGGGAGGCTATTATGAGAGTGCCCCAACCAAAAACACCAAAAGAGCGAACAGCCTTCTTAGGGCTAACAGGATTTTGCTGACAATGGATCCCCGAGTACAGAAATAAGGCTAAAGCCCTTTATGAGTCATTAACAAAGGAAGGTTTGAAAGACTGGAACTGGAGGGGCAATATGGAAAAAGCATTTAGAGAATTAAAATCAGCGCTGAGTCAACCCCCAGTGCTTGCCTTGCCTAACGACCAGAAGCCCTATAGACTCTATGTCACTGAAAAGAACGGAGTGGCTTCAGGGGTGTTGGCTCATCAGTGGGGCGATGGGTGGAGACCCTTGGGATTTTACTCGAAGATTCTGGACCCAGTAGCAAAAGGGTGGCCGTCTTGTTTACGTGCAGTAGCAGCAGCAGCGGTATTGCTGAAAAAGGCTGAGAAAATTGTTTTGGGAGCCCCCTTAAACATTCAGGGACCCCACGATGTTGCAAAAATCCTGGGATCAAAGGCAGATAAAGTATTGAATCCTTCCAGGCAAACACCATACGAGCAAACCTTGACAGGAAGGCGAGGCTTGACACTTTCGGTTTGTAACACTTTGAATCCAGCTACGCTCATGCCAGAGCCTGGTGATCTCCTACATGACTGTTTAGAAGTCTTGGAGCAGGATATTTCCATTAGACCAGGGCTGTCAGACATTCCCCTATTAGAATCTGACCAAGTGTTTGTAGACGGGTCAAACCGCATCTGTGCTGGAAAACGCCTTACAGGAGCAGCAGTAGTAAAAGCAAATTCGGTAGTTTGGACAGGAAAACTTCCTGGAAACTGGTCTGCCCAGCAAGCAGAACTATTTGCAGCAACGAAAGCCTTGAAATTATGGAGAGGGAGGAGAATAAATTTATACACTGACTCTAAATATGTGTTCGGGACAGCCCATGCGTTTGGAGTTTTGTGGAAAGAACGTGGCTTTTTAGGGAGTGATGGTAAGCCCATTCAAAATGGAGAGCAGATTCGGAACTTTTTAATGTCCCTATTATTGCCAAAAGAAGTATCAGTGATGCATGTACCAGCCCATGGGCGCTGCAAGGACCCTATCTTGAGACAGGGTAATAAGTTGGCAGATGAGGCTTCTAAAGAAGCAGCCCTAGGAGGAGAGACGGATCCTCCCCTGGAAGGGGCTCTGCTACCTAGTTGGCCCTTAGCTGAGTTGAAACCCATTTATTCTCCTAAAGAAGAGGAAAGAGCACTAGAGGCAAAAGCGAAGAAAAGGGCTGACGGATGGTGGCAAGTACCCAGTGGACATATTATAATACCCAGACCATTGTTAAGACATTTGGTGATTGCAGCACACAAAGCTACACACTTGGGAGGAAGCGCTTTGGGGGATTTGCTAATGCGACAGTTAATTGCACCAGGGCTATATGTAGAAACCCAAAGAGCGGCAACTCAATGCCCCATATGTGCAGCACAGAACCCAGCCGGCATTAAACGTCCACATCCAATGGGAGGCAGACCTTGGGCATTTTATCCATTTCAACGTCTTCAAATTGACTTTGCAGAATTGCCCAGAACAAATGGGTATAGATATTTGCTAGTAATCATTGATCAGCTTACAGGATGGCCAGAAGCGTATCCTTGCAGAAATAACACAGCTGCAACGGTAGATAAAGTATTGTTGAAAGAAATCATTCCACGTTTTATGCTACCAAAAGTAATTGAATCTGATCAAGGACCACATTTCGTCTCAAAGATTGTACAGGGTGTTGCAACTGATTTGGGAATACAATGGAAGTTACACACTCCATGGAGGCCCCAATCCTCTGGCTAGATTGAGAGATGCAATCGTTCTTTGAAATTGATTGTGGTAAAGATCTGTAGAGAAACTAAGTTAAAATGGCCTGAGGCTTTGCCATTAGCTTTGACTCGACTACAATCTATGCCAAGGGGTGAGACTAAATTAACACCTTATGAGATGTTGTATGGCAGACCTCCTGATCTGGGTATAAGGAAGGGGCAAGGAGTATCTTTGATAATAGGGGAAACACAGTTACGAGAATATGTAATTGCCCTGCAGTCTGTTTTACATGATCTCCATAGGTATGCCAGAGAATTCCAGAGGTTGCCATTGGAAGGTCCAATCCACCAGTTCCAGCCAGGTGACTGGGTCCGTGTTAAGAACTGGCAGAAAGATTCCCTAACTGACAACTGGGGACCACCACAACAAATCTTGTTGACAACCCAAAGTCAGCGGGAACCCGAAGTGGATCCATACAGATCGGGTCAAATCTTCTTCCCAAGCAGTGGAACCAGGCAAGGAGGTAGCCAAGGACCTCCCACCAGCTGAGGGACAGGAGAAGGGTCCTGAAGAAAATTGGCTCTCGGAAACAGTGCCTGGTTTCGGCCTGAAAATTAAATTGCGGAGAATGCAGTGACTTTTGATATCTTCCAGCACCATCTAGTGGATCATGCTAAAAGGATAGCATATGTTGGGGATCAACACTGGAATGGAGTGGATATCAGCTGGTTGTGGAACTGGCTCCCAAATTGGGGTTGGATAAATCCCAAATTGGGATCCCCGGGGTGGGCTAATTTTTTTATATTGTTTTAAAACTGTCTATTGATGGCCCTAAACTGTTTTGTACTGCTGCTTTTAAAATGATTATTGTTGACTGCACTGTATTTTATTATGTATTTATATTGTATTGTTGAACTTTAATGTTGTACATCGCCTAGAGTGGTTTCGGCCAGATAGGCGACACAAAAATTAAATTTATTATTATTATTATTATTATTATTGGATAAGGCATATGTTTGTGATTTTTTGTATAATACTGTTAATTTTGTTGCTTCTTCCATGTATTTTGCCATGTGTCAGATGTATGATGGAAAATGCGATGAAGAATTTAGTGCAAAGACAAATGATGGTCAGGTATCAGAAACTAAACCTAGAGGATTGTATGATTTAATTCTCTAAACGCTTTTGAGGGAGGATTGTTAGAATGGAAAATTTTGAATTGATTTGTTCCATGTGAAATAGATCTTTAGTAAAAGCCAATGTTAAGTTGTCTGACATGCAAGGGTTAAGGGATGAAGGCCAACACTGGAATAACAAGTAAGACTTACATATTTTGTATCATCTTGTGGTACTGTGCGTAATTATGCCAGGCCAAGACTCCCAAGACTCCCACCTGTGTGCTTTGTGCAATCTGCCTAGTGATAGAAGAATATATCTATGCTTGTGAGAACTGTAACTTTAGACCTCACTGGACTGGCAAGAGTTGTCTGTGAGTCTCCGTTTGCAAACGTAATAAAGCTTTGGTTTGAAACCTTGAGTCTCACATTGCTTGAGTATTGGGATCTCATCCAGCGGTACGAACCTCGGAATTGAGTGTAACAGTATCATCTGCATATCTTAAATTATTGATGTTTCTCCCTCCAATTTTAAGAGCAGCTTTCACTTCACATTCTAAAATTTCTGGTTCTTCATCATACAGTTCCTCCATGAATGAATCTGTCATCCTGGCATCTCTTTTATAGAGTTCTTCAGTGTATTGCTTCCATCTTCCTTTTATTTCATCTCGGTCAGTCAGTGTGTTCCCCTGTTGATTATTCAACATCCCTACTCGTGGTTTAAATTTCCCTTTCATTTCTCTAATCTTATTTTTGTTTACATTTCACTTTTGTTTACATTTCATTTTATCTTATTTTTGTTTTATCTTATTTTGTTGATTTTTATTTTTATTTTGCTGCTTCTATTTTGTTTACCTTTTTGTTTATTTTTTTCTTTGCCATTTGAATATATTTGTGTATATTGCTTTTGTATATAGGGGTTGGGGCCGGGTTAGGGGCTGGGGGAGGGGCTCAGGGTAGAATTAGGGCTCGGGTTAGTTTAGGGAGGTCTTTTAGAGTAGGTTTAGGTAGGTGCTTTACAAAGAGGCCTCAACACATTCAAAACGTAAGTAAGATTTCTTCACAGTATTTCTATTTTTGTGTTGATATTCTGGGGGTTCCCCTACGTGGCCTTGGTCCCTGGAGGGCACTTAGGCAAGTTGCCCCAGTTTTCTGCTGCTGAGCCCAGGGACTTCACTCCACAACCCACCTTGGCACCTGCCTCCACCCCCTCCTGAGACCAGCACAATTCTCCCTCCACAAGACAGTGGAACACCCAGATAAGGGCGCAGCTAGATTAAAACAGAAAATGTGTGTTTATTTAAAGAAAATAATATTTGGAACTAGTTGTCCTCTTGCACAGAATGCTAAAACAAACATTTTGACACCCTGGTAAAATCACCCCTCCTCAGGAGCCGCCCTCCTCCCCCAAACTCTTCCCCCTCCTCCCCCCCTCCTTCCTTCTCCTTCCTCCATCTTCCATCTCTCCAACGGTCCCAGGAGACACCCTCTCCGCCTCCCTGTCAACACTCTCCATCGCACTCCGTCTGCTCCCAAAGTTCTCCCTCTGGCTCTTCTTGCACACCTGGAGGCTTGCAGGGTGCTCCTCGAGGCCTCCTCATCCTCACCACGGATCAAAGATTGCTGCCTCTGTGCTGCGCGTGCAACGCGGGGAGAGGAATCTTGGCTTCGCTGGGATCGTTGGGGAGCAGAAGGTTTAGCACACAGACATATGCACACACACAGAGTGATCTTGATGGACCTAAAATGAGAAAGGCGATACCTGCCCTGAAGGAGGTTGAAACTTGGGCAGGCACCCCTATTTCTGTTTTGCTTGCTCTGATCCCTGGCCTCCCTCTGCTCCCCTCCCCTCCCCACAGCCTTTCCAGCCATGGGCTTCATTCTGACCTCTCCCTCTTCTGTTCTAGGTTGAGGCTCCTGCGGAAGCTTCTGTGGAACAGTCCTGGGAGGCCAATAAAAAGCCCTCCTGGAGGTGTGCCTGTTTCGGGAAAAAAAACCCAGAAGCCAAGCCAGGTGAGGTTGCCAGGGAGGAGGTGGTGTCCAGTTTTGGGGGAAGGGAGGCTTTTTTTAAAAGTAACTGAAATGTAATTGTAGTCATTACTTTGGAGGAAAAGTAAAGTAATCAGTTACTTTCAGAGCAATTGTAATTCTAACGGTAATTACTACTTTTTGGGGACATGTAACTGTAACTGTAATTTATTACTTTTTAAAAGTAATCTCCCAAGCTCTGATTACATGTGAATAACTGTATGAGTGTACAGCCCAACTACTTCTGTACCCAGGTACACAGATTGTACACTTGTTGACTGTAATGTGTGAACAGGGCCAAGGAGAGTGAGAATTCTGTCATGGCAGAAGAAGGGAGAGTGAATCCTGAGGATAGTATCCCATCTACATCCTCAAACAGCCTGGTAGCAGCAGGAGATAAATGTGTAGACACTGAACTCAGTAATTCAAGCAATATCTCTTGACAGTGAGAAAGGACAGTCAAATGGTGGCATTGCTAGAGAAGCACAAAGCAGCATTCAAGCCTGGCCAGATTATTCTATTATTTTAGAAGGTGGTATAATCTTAGTAAGGGGGCCTGAATCATGAAGGAACCCTGCGCTTCTGAATCTGCCACCACTCTACTGTGGTGTGGAGTAGAAGATACCGTGTATCTTCTCCCTCTAATGAAGAGCCCCGCAGGTTCAGACCACAGGCCCATCTGGCCTTTTCTGAGAGTGGCCACTGGATGCTTCAGGGGGAAAGTCCACCAAAGGACACCTTGATGGTAGTCCTCTGCCACTCATGATCTCCAACAATATTTGGCCCTTTAGATGTTGCTGAAGTACAACTCCCATCAACATAGGGTTGCCGGGTTCAATCCCTGAGACTGATCCTGTATCTTTAGGAGAAGAGAAAGTCAACCAAGTGCAGGTGTTCTTGCAACACTGTAATGAGAAAAACCACAAGGTGGAATTCTCCCTTCCCCCGGCACAACTTTTAAAGATACAGAAGACCTCTTGGAGGTCGGGCCTGGAAATCTGAAGAATGGCCAGGAGATGGGGAGCAGGAAGGTCTGCAATAGGATGGCTAAAGGGATCAGGGCAGGAAATACTAAGAGGTGCATGGACGTTCCTTCAAGGCCTTTCCTCCTGTTTCTGTTGCAGAACTGCAGGTGCCATAGGGGAAGGAGTTCATCCCCTCGCCCGAGGTCAGTATCTGGGGAACGGAAGCAAAGCCCATCAACACAGGAGGTTCCCTTGCCTGAGCATGCACACAAAGACACAGAGACTCACACGCACACTCACCCCAAACCAGGAAAATGCCCATTCTAGGTGTTTGCACTTTGGGGTCTGAGAGCACCCAAGGGGGTCAAGAAGGTGGGGGCAGGGAAGTGTGTACCCCCCCTGAAGTCTGAATGTAATGGCGGGTGGTTTGCCAAGTCATGACCTGTAGTGTAATTCACAGACTTTACACCCCCTGAAATCTTTCTGCAGACACTCTTGGGACCACTCCTTTCTCCCCATTATTTTCATAGCTCTGTATTTTTGAAAACTAAAACGTCATCCCCTGGTTAAAGGTTTTACTGTTTCCCTTTTCAGCAACTCGCGAGGGATGAATTCTTCCTCTTCTCCCTGTGAGGAAGCCTGGGGGAGGGACCAGGACACCCTCCCCTTTTCCAAGGATGCTGCAGCTCATGTGATTGGGGTGAGTTGCAGGAGGAGAAGCCCCGTAGAGAGGTGGGGGGGAGTAGGGAGCCCTGGGGATGGGGTTTGGGGGGAGGTCTGTGGGTCTGGAAGGGAGGAGGACTTTGCAGGTATCTGGAAAGACCAATGGCCAGGGAAGTCAAGCCCTGCATTTGGGGCTGGAGCAGCCGCCCTGACGTCCCTGGAGAAATGATTTTGTCTCTTCTTCTCTCTTCTCAGGACATCCTTGACAGGTTCCAAAAATTCCTGGACCCCCTGAAAATTGTCAAAATGGCCCTAGAGGCAGTTTATGAACTCAGGTATATTGTTGGGGGGGGGTTGATTGTTTTGGAACAGTCATTGGGGTTTTCAGCTATTGTGGGGAGGGGGGAGCTTTTGGGGGCCAGGGAAGGTCCAAGTCAGCAACTTGCTCTGGCTAAGTCTCCCAGGGGCTTTAATGCTCCCAACGCCAGCTGACTCCTCCCAGTCTCCGCCCCTTCCTTGCAGAGGGGGAGCCCTTAAACGAGCAGGACTCTGGCGTGGAAGCTACAGCTTAATGGGTCCCTGGCTGGATGGCTGGCATGGGGGGTGGCTGGATCCTCAGGGGGACATGGAGGCTTTCAGGGTTCAGACTCTGGAAGTCCCAACTTGAGAGGTCTTTGCTTCAAGAGCCGCTGATATGTTGGCTTCAGGTTGTGGGTCAGGCGTGGTCCTGATTCTGGGGACTAGGCTGGTGTCTGCTAGCTCTGCCTCCAGTGCTAGTGGTCTGAGGGTCCCACTGGCTCCTCCTCATCTCTGAGACTCTGCATGGGGATGGGGAGCTAAGAGAGGCCTGAGAGGAGGTTGGGGCTCCCACCATCCCTTGCAACTGTCTACAGGACTTTGGGAAACCCCCTCTCATACTTTCCCCTCCATCCTCTCAGCTTCATGAACATGAGGAGCACCAGAGGGCCGCCCTGATAAATGTGCCCATCCAGAGGAACTCCAGATAGAAGAATTGGAATATGATCATGTCCATACCCAGAGATGAGTTTCCAGAGATGAGTTCCTCTTCTCGGACCTAGATTTTCTGGGCAGCGATGATGGAGGGACCATAGTGTGTGTTTTATGTTTGTGTGGTTTTTATTGAAGTTTTTTGTTTGTTGTCACTTTATCATGTATACTGCATTTTATCTAATAAAATTTATAAACAGTTCTGAGTCTGCATTTCTTATTTCTTAGAATATGGAATCATAGAATAGTAGAGTTGTAAGGGGCTTGTAAGGCCATCGAGTCCAACCCCCTGCTCAGAGCAGGAATCCAAGTTAAAGGATCCCCAACAGGTGGCTGTCCAGCTACCTCTTGAATGCCTCCCATGTTGGAGAGCTCATCACCTCCATAGGTCATTTATTTATTTCATTATTTATTTCATTAAACTTATAGACCGCCCCATAGCTGAAGCTCTCTGGGCGGTTCACAAGACAAGAAACATCAAAAATACAATAAACGTGTAACAATATAAAACATTAAAAGTTTAAAATGTTAAAAAGTTAAAAACAATGTCAGCGCATACTAAACATGTTAAAAAGCCTGGGTGAAGAGAAAAGTTTTAACCTGGCGCCGAAAAGATAGTAACGTTGGCTCCCTTGTAGTACCACTCTAACAGTTAGGAAGTTTTTCCTGATGTTCAGCTGAAATCTGGCTTCCTTGTAAGAGGAGTTTGATAGCGGAATCAGTGGCACAGAAGGGCAATGGGCTCTTCCCTCACTGAAGGTCTTCAGAGGCTGACAGTAGTGTAGTGACAAATTCAGAAGTGCAGGGTCCCTTTATGATAGTCACGCCACACTACCACATAGCCAAGCCGCCTTTTCCACTTTTCCTTGTCTCTCTTTCTCTCCTGTCGTCTCACAAGTCCACACTCTACTACAGTTCATGTCCCTAAGAGCCAATCAGCATGAAAGGGGAGTCTGTGTTAGCTACTGAGAAGAGTCTTCTCAGAGGCTGACTCACTTCCTTTCACTCTGATTGGCTCCAATCAGCACAAAAGGACAAGGACTCTTCTCAGTGGCTAACACACTTCAGGCTTTCATGTGGATTGACTTATACATAGGGACCTGGCTGGGACCCTGCCCACCAAAAAGCAATAGGTCTACAATGCTCCACCTGTTGGAGATACCGTAGCTCTGGATTTCCTGCATCAAAGAGATGGTACAATTAGATGGCTTCCAAGGCCGGCTCCAAATCTATTTTATTTTTTATTAAATTGAAATGCAGGGCCATAGGCCGACGCAAGTAAAACAGTAAAAAAAAAAATACAATACAAACATAATATAAATACAATAAAACATGTTGCCTAGGTGATATTTGATGAAGTAATGTAATTTGTTTGAAGTTTTCTGGCCGCTATTATAAAAAGGGAAACATTATAAGTTACTTCTCAGTTATGATCTGCCATTAAGAATATAATTTTTTCATCAGATGAGATAAGCCTGGGAATGTCTAGCCATTTCTTAAGAAATCCAGATCTAGGTTGGATATATATTGGACAATAGAGCAATACATGAGGGAGGTCCTCCAGTATGGGAGAACCACAGACACAAATCCTTTGATCCTTGGGAACACCAGCTAATCGGCCTTCCCTGTCAGCATTTGGAAGGGAAAAAAAAACATAAGGTTGTAAATGCCTGTCTAAGGGCAAAGGGTATAGGTAGTGTGAGGTAAGTAGCGCATTGAGGAACAAGTTTAAAATGCCAGAACCAGGGAGAAACCTTTGAATTGATAATAGTTAGCATATCTAATTTCAGGGAGTGATGAAATATTCGTTCACGTAGAGATTTGTTGTTTGAATCTAAATTAAACTCCAATGGTGAGAGATGGTATGTAGATAGCAAGTTATTTAGCTTAGAGCCCCATAGGGCAAAGGCAAAAGGGTGATTAAGGCATAACTGGAGTAGTACCCTAGACTGAGACTCTTCAGGAGATCTTAGAAACTTCAAAAGAGTGTAATGTATATGTGCTATAAGAGGAGGGAAGCCAGTCTCTGCACGCATCATTGCTGCTGAGGTTCCCATCGGGAGAGATAGTAAGCGTCTGAGGAAGCTGTTTCGTATTGTTTCTAGGGCTTTTACAGTGTGGTTATCCCAACCCCAAACGAAGACTCCATATAAGATCTGTGGGATCACCTTGGCATTATAAATTTTTAATGCTGGTTGGATCTGATTGCCACCCATAGTGCGAAAGAATTTTAGTATTGCCCCTACTGTCTTAGATGCAAGCAGTTTAGTATATTGTCGATGGTATTGCCAGGAAAGAGTGTCCGAGAAATAAATTCCCAGATATTTGAATTCCCGGGGTTGCTCTAGCTGATGTTCAGCTATATACCAGTGATGGCCTTGGAATTTCTTCCCAAATACTAAAACTTTAGTTTTAGCGTAGTTTATATTCAGGTTTTCCTTTGTACAATAGGTCTGTAGAGATCTCAACAGCTTTCTGAGGCCGATAGGGACTATGGAAAGGAGGACCATGTCATCGGCGTAAAGAAGTATCGAGACTTTCCTTTGGCCAATTGAGGGGAAAAAAAATTGAGGTCCTGATAAGAAAGGGATAATGTCATTTAAAAACAGGTTAAAAAGCAGGGGGGCTAACAGGCATCCTTGCTTGACACCTCTCTCTACCTTGATCGGGTCAGAGAGGGCTCCAGAAAAGGGAGTTCTTACCAGAGCAAATGTATCAGCATATAAAGTGCGAATTAAGTATAAAAGATGCAGGTCAATGTTCAGTTTGTGCAACTTATGCCACAGAGCGTTCCTGTCTATCGAATCGAACGCCGCAGCCAGATCAACAAATGCTGCGTATAAATGTCGTGTGGGACCTGCGATGGCCTATTTTACCAAAAAATGAAGAGTAAGGCAATGATCAGTCGGGGAGGAGCCTTTACAGAAGCCTACTTGCTCTGGGTGAATGATCTGTTGTGCCAGAACCCAATCTTCTAGTTTAATTAAAAGAAACTTGGCGAAGAGTTTAGAAACTACGTTCAGCAGGCTGATTGGCCGGAAGTTAGCTGGATTAGATGGATCTCCTTTTTTATAAATAGGGATGATGATGTTACATCTCCAGCCCTCAGGGATTATGCCTGTGTGATTTATTTTAGTAAATAAGCGGGCCAGGAATGGGGCCCACCAGCCTGAAAATTGTTTAATGACCTCTGGTAAAAGAAAATCTTCACCCGGGGCTTTTCCATTTTTTAATGAGTCAATCAATGATTTTATTTCTTGGATTGAAACTGGGGGCCATGGCGGCAAATTCATGATATCTGACATGGGGAGAATATTGTATGGAGACAAAATTGAGGAATAAAGATATTGAAAATGAGCTTGCCAGGTTGAAGTCCAGATCAGGCCGGGCTTAAGAATATTACTCAGCCCTTGTCCCGACTTTACTAAAAACCAGAACTGACGTTCTTGGTTCTTGTTTATCGTCTTTGTTAGTAGGTTCCAACGAGATTCCGCAAAGGCTATTTTTTTTCCTTCAAAAAGGCTCTGTAAAAGGCCTTCTGAGATTTGAAGGCCATAAGAGATTGGGGGGACGGGAACTTGATTGACCACTGGAGAAATTTTTTTAGGATTTTTTTGGCCTCTCTGAAGTCTTGATCGAACCATTGGCTCGTTTGGAATTTACTGGGAGGACAATTATTTTTATTGGTCATTTAAGGCCTGAGTAAAGATAGAACGGATTGAAGTGCCAATGAGGGGTCTTGAATTTTGTTCAGAACCTCAAACCGAATTAATTGGAATGTGTCGCTCTCCAGCAGTTGAGCGACTAATTTGGACCTCCTGTCTGACCAAAAGACTCTTTTCTCAGGGGCAACCGACTTTGTAAGTAAAGGAAATGACGGGCTACTCTTAGGTGCCTTAAGACTAAGTGAGAGCGGGAAGTGGTCGCTCTCAATCCTTAGATTGACTTTAAAGTCTATGATATCCTTCAGCATCAACTGAGAGACCAGTATATAGTCAATCACACTTGAGCCACGTGGTGTCCAATAGGTGAAGGAACCCGAGGATTGGTCATATGTAGAGCCATTTAGTATTTCCAAAAGGTGTGTTGATACGAGTTCTGGCCGAAGCCACTCTAGGCGACGTACAAACTAAAATTCAGTAAATTACAATACAATACAGATAAAATACAATAAAATCAGAACGATCATTAATCACAGCAGCATGAAATCAGTTAGGGCGATCAATAGATAATAAAATATCCCAAAAAAGTTAGCCCTCCCCGGAATTCCTGAAGGCCTGTCCAAAAAGCCAAGTTTTTAATGCCTGGCGAAATATATCCAGGGAAGGGGCTTGGCGAAGATCGAATGGGAGGGAGTTCCAGAGAGTGGGGGCCGCCACTGAAAATGCCCTCTCTCTAGTCCCTACCAACCTAGCTGTTTTCGTTGGTGGGACTGAGAGAAGGCCCTGTGTGGCTGATCTGGTTGGGCGGCTTAATTTGTGGTACTGGAGGCGCTCCTTCAGATAAACTGGGCCAAGACCATATAGGGATTTAAAGGTTAATACCAACACCTTGAATTGGGCCCGGAAAACAACTGGCAGCCAATGTAGATGAAATAATACTGGCGTGATGTGATCACGGCGGCGGCTGTTTGTAAGCAACCGAGCCGCCGCATTCTGCACCAGTTGTAGTTTCCGGACCGTTTTCAAGGGTAACCCCACGTAGAGTGCATTGCAGTAGTCTAATTGAGAGCTGACCAGGGCATGTACTACCAGTGGGAGCTGATGAATAGGGAGGTAGGGTTGCAGCCTCCGTATGAGATGTAATTGGTACCAAGCTGCCCGGCTCACTGCCGAAATCTGAGCCTCCATGGACAGCTTGGAATCAAGAACCACCCTGAGGCTGCGGACCTGATCTTTCAGGGGTAAACTCACCCCATTAAACTGTAGGTCAACAGCACCCAACCTCCCCCTGTCACCCACAAGTAGCACCTCGGTCTTATCAGGATTGAGCTTCAGTCTGTTCCTTCCCATCCATCCACTCACGGATTCCAGGCACTTGGACAAGGTCTCCACAGCCATCTCTGGTGAAGATTTAAAGGAGAGATAGAGCTGCGTGTCATCTGCATATTGATGACATCGCAGCCCAAAACTCCTGATGATAGCTCCCAGCGGCTTTACATAGATGTTAAATAGCATGGGAGAGAGGATAGAACCCTGTGGCACTCCGCATGTGAGGGGCCAAGGGTCTGAAACCTCATCTCCCAATGCTACCTGTTGATGCCTGTCAGAGAGAAAGGAACGGAACCACTGCAAAACACTGCCTCCTATTCCCAATCCTTCCAGGCGATCCAACACGGTACCGTGGTCGACGGTATCAAAAGCCGCCGAGAGATCCAGGAGAACAAGAAAGATGGATTCTCCCCTATCTAATGCCCTCCTCATATCATCCACCAGAGCGACCAAGGCTGTTTCAGTACTATGTCCAGTCCTGAAACCCGATTGGTATGGATCCAAATAATCCGTTTCATCCAAGTGTGCTGCCAACTGGCCAGCCACCACTCGCTCAATGATCTTCCCCAAAAATGGCAGATTTGAAACGGGGCGAAAGTTGTTCAAGACTTTGGGATCCAAGGAGGCCTTTTTCAAAATAGGTTTTATAATTGCCTCCTTGAGGGCTGGTGGCAAAACACCCTCCTTCAAGGATGCATTTACCACCGCCCTGATCCCTTTGCCTAATTTCTCCCTACATTTCATAAGAAACCATGATGGGCAAGGATCAATCAGACAGGTGGTAGGCTTTACCGTTGAAAGCACCTTGTCCACATCCTCAGAAGGGAGAGGCTGGAACCGATCCCACAGAACCGGACTGCAATTGGTCAACTCTGGATCCCCCACTGCATACACAGCGTACGGAATCGAGTTCTTCAGGTGCTCGACTTTATCAGCAAAGTGCTTTGCCAATTTGTCACAGGAAGCCTTATAATGTTGCAAGGGTTCCTGAGCAACTGGACTGACCAGGCTTCGGACCACTTGGAACAGCTTCCTGGGACAGCACTCTGCGGATGCAATAGAGGCAGCAAAGAAATCCTTCTTTGTTGCCCTCACTGCCACCTGGTAGGCAGCTATTGCTGCTCTAACCTGTGTCCGAGCATCTTCAGAACGGGATTTTTGCCACCGGCGGTCTAGTCGTCTCACCTCCTGCCTCAGACTACGCAACCGGGGTGTATACCACGGAGCCATCTGAGTCCTATTCAGGGGGAGAGGACGTTTCGGAGCCACCCGGTCTAATGCCCTGGTGATTCCCTCATTCCACTCCATCACCAGGGTTTCGACTGGGCGACCTTCAGCAGGTTCCAATTCTCCCAGCGCAGTCAGGAATCCCTCTGGATCCATCAGGCGCCTAGGGCGGACCATTCTAATAGGTCCTTTACCCCTGCGGAGGGAGTGTGGCATCGAGATGTCAAAATTCACCAGATAGTGATCTGACCATGACACGGGGGTAAAAGAAATAGCCTCCAACTTCAGAACACTTCCTACCACTCCCAGGACAAATACAAGGTCGAGAGCATGACCGGCTACATGGGTGGGCTCAGTATTATTAAGGTGCAGTTCCCAGGAAGCCATGGTTTCCAGGAAATCCCAAGGGGCTCCACTGAGGGTGGTCTCAGCATGCACGTTGAAATCCCCCAGTACTAAAAGCTCTGGGGTCAACGCTCGTACATCCGAGACCACCTCGAGCACCTTGGACAGAGAATCTGCCGTGCAGCGGGGTGGGCGGTACACGAGCAAGATCCCCAAACTGCCATTCGGGCCCAACCTCCAGTACATGCAATCAACAAACTTGGTCCTTGGGAGCGGAGGCCTGGTGAAAATCAAAGACTCCTGGTAGATGACTGCCACTCCCCCTCCCCGCTTACCTACCCTCGGTTGCTGTGCATAATAGAAACCTGGCGGACACATGGCCTTAAGGATGGGAGCTGAGGCCTCATCCAGCCAGGTCTCCGTGATACACACCAGGTCTGCGCACTCATCCAGTATCATATCATGGATGACAGATGTTTTTTGTGTCACAGACCTGGCATTACACATCAGCAATCGAAGGTCAGTAGGAATCCTGCTTCCCCCAGTTAATTTCTGGTTTTGGGCAGACCTGGAACATGGGATAGGTATTATGCATCTATCCCGTGTTCCTCTAAATTGACATGGTCTGCCCCTAGCATCAATCCGGCACCTGCCACCCAAACTTGGTATAGCTTGGGCCCTCTCCTTCTCTGTTTCATCCCTCCTTGGTTTGCACATGCCCCTATCCCTAATTGCCTGCTGGACAGGCCTATCTTAAATAATATAACAAATAAACATAAAAACCCACCCCTTACCCCCCAGGGGCTGCCAGTCACTTCTTGTACACCACAACAATATACAAACAACATACATACAACAAACATGTAATTAGAACAAAGATACAACACGTAACATACGACATAAGACAGACAATACACAACTTACACCTTACATACAACATGCATTTGAGTGTAATCACTCCATACAATTCAACCCGCTAAACCAACATCGTCCAGCACTATATAAGTAGATGAAATCTTCCAGCAGCAGCGCAGCAGCAGCGCAGCAGCAGCGCAGCAGCAGCGCAGCAGCAGCGCAGCAGCAGCGCAGCAGCAGCGCAGCAGCAGCGCAGGCAGGCAGATGGCTCTCCTTCCCTGGGCAGCGATGGTCCTCTTCCCCTTGCAGGCAGTGGGTCTCCCAAGCCCCCTCAGCCAGCCGGCCTATATATCCCCTCCAAAGAAGGGACAGGTGGAACAGTATCAGCCACAGCTGGCTGAGTACCTGGGGCCTGGTCCTGCAAGATGCCCACATGCAGAGCAGGAGCCCAAGAAGGAGAGAGCAGAGATGTTGCCTTGCTTGTTCAACTTTAGGTCTTGTATTAAGTTATGGGAGGGCAGGTTTTGAATAAGGGGGGCTTGGTTGGAAGAATTGATGTTAAGCTGCCAGGTGTTGCCAATTCTGGCATTAAAGTCCCCACATAAGATAATTCTGTCGTTTGGGAACTGAGTCTCTATATAAGAGAGGGCCTCATCCATCCTATCCCATAGATCAGTAAAATCATGTAAAGGAGGTAGATAAATGTTAATGCAGATTACGGGACCATCGCTTATGCCCTTTATCCTAAGGGCCAGCATAAAGGTTGGAAGTATTAAAGGGAGCTGAACGGTTGTCGCTGCCAAGGAACTAGTAACGAAGATTGTGAGGCCCCCACTAGGGCGGCCTTGCTTAAAGTTCTTGGTCGCTAAGATTGAAAAAGGAACGTAATCTGGTAGTATCGTTTTATCTGGGGAAGTGGTCCAGGTTTCCTGCAGGCAGATAATCATGAAATTATTTAGATATTCTTTAAAATCAATGTCAAAACATTTATTTTCCCAACCGCTAATATTCCAGGACAGAAAAGTTATGGGTCATATAGAGGTAATTTCATCAAAGAAAGTGGGCTGTACAACACAGCCGTTTTTCCATGATGGTCCTGGAGGGAGTTGTACTTGTGGGTCAAGATTGTTTATCACAGGGGCCGGGGGGGAGACCCTCTTTCCTCTGGGGCCAGAAACTGCATTTTTGTCCAAAACCCTGGGGGGTCAGTTTTTGCCCGTTTAGCTAACTCATAGGAGGAAAGATTATTGGGAGTAGGGTCTTTTGAAGGTGGGATAGGGGGAAATTCATGCAAAATCCTCTGCTCAGTTTGTTGACGAGGGGGCTGATTGGGAAGGAGAACGGTCTCCAAATTAATCTTTGGGTCCCCTAAAGTGCTAGTAATGGAAGCATGTCTGGGATCTAAGATTTTAATTTGTGGCTCCTTAATAGCAGAGGGGATAAGATTCGATGATGGTAGATGAGGTGAGTTACTTTTCTTGAGTGAGATAAGGTAGATTTTCAATTGTTCTAAGCAATCTAATATCTCATTCTGGTTGGGGACCGGTAAGGAGCTACAGGTTTCTATAAGCTGTAGCTCTTCCGGAGTAAAAGGATTCATAGAGGCCTGTGGAAGAAGAGGTAAGTTTAATGGCAAAGGACCTTTAGAGATCTGTACCATTGAAGGGGAGATAGTAATAAGGGGAACTGTGAGTTCATGAGTCGAGGGGTTAAGCTGTGGAGGAATGTGTGATCTAGGATTAAAGGAACTACCAATTAAGGATTTAGGAGCTGTTCTATTTTCAAAATATCTATGAAGAGTTATACCCAGGTCAGCTAATAATGGTCTAATAGAGAGAAATTTACGGGATATGTTACAAGAAGAAAATTGAATTAATGCACATGCCTTATAGCCATTATAGAATAAGTATTTAACGTTGGATATATCTGTTATAGATAAAGTCAGTTTTGCTCTAAATAAATTGCAAAAATGTTGAATCCGTTCTGATTGAGAAAGTAGTCCAGGCGGTTTTGGATAGTTTTCAAATATTAAGTGAGAGGGATTCAAAACTAAGTTCCATTGATTAACCTTATTAATAAAGTTCTTTTTAGGTATTAACAATGCTTCGGCCCACGGATCTTGCGGAAAATCTGTAAATGTGTTTGCCTGCTTCTGAAAGGAAAGTGATAGATCAAAAGCATCCGAGGATGAGGAGAAATGTTTGGTCAGCGGACAGTTATGTTGTTCAGAAAGGGTGGTATCATCTTTGGACGCTTTCTTAAGAGTGTTCAATGGAGCATTAATGCGGTGGGGTGGCAACTTCGGATTCTTTTTTCCCTTGGGAGAATACTCCTTTGTTTTCCCAATAGACCTTGTGGATACACTGCCCTCCAAGAGGGCAAATAATTTATTAAAGTTCATTTTTCTCCGGGGTGAATGTTTATAGTTCTTCACATTACCAGATTTCTTTCCCTTAGATGATGGCGGTAGGCAGTGACGTCGTTTTGGTTTCCTGGATTTTACTCTGTTATTTTTGTTTCCCAATTTCCCTTGTTTACTATGAAGAGGGACAGAGGGAGTAATTGGTAGCTGAGTATCTGAATAGATGTGTTCGTGGTTAAAACGTAAGTTAACCAGCGAAGTTACTAGACGGTTGGATTCAAGTATTAAGGAGTTAATAGAGTCTAAATCAAGGGCTATCATAAAAAGACAGCCTAATAGAGTAGGACTAATTTCCTTAAGAGCTGCTGAGACCTCCGAGGTCTTACGGGGCGGGGAGGCTTCAGCCTCCTCAAAGGGAGAGTCCACCTTTGTCTCTTCGTGACAGGATGGCTTCATCGTTCTGCGCTGGAGCTGGAATGATGTATTTAGGGGCTGGTCGTTAAGCGAGCATGGCGAAAGTTCAGCTGAGTTCTGTATAAGGTACTCAGGATCATCCATTTTAATATCCAAGGTTGTTTTACGAGAGTGGGTGGTTTCATCCGATGAATCAGATCACTTTCCAGATTTTGATTCCACTATGGCAATCTCTTCTGCAAGGGATAAAGCCGTTGGAGCAGTTGTATTGTAATCAACTGGATCTTTAAAGGGAAGATGTGAAATGGACCAGTCATGATTCTGCAAAGGATCAGGAGAAGTGTACTTTAAGGCAGATTTTGGGGAAACTAGATACTGAGTAATATGTTGCTGGGTCTTTAAGTTTGTTGAAAGTTGGTGCTGATTGTGTGGATCAGGTAAAATAAGGGTGGGCGTCGAGGCTATGGATTTAATTTTTTTTGTCGTTTTTCCCTTTTCCTGATTATTTTGTTTATTTTGTTTACGTTTTTGTTTCAAATCCCGGAACAGAGGAGATATTCCTAATGTTTTCCATTTACTTCTCGTCACTACCATTCTGATTTAATGCAATAAAATGTCAGTCAGTCAGTCAGATTTTATTACGGTCAATGACCCGTCAAAAAAGGTAAAATAGAACAGATACAAACAAATCTAGACACTTGTATCAATTTGCACTAAAACTACTAAAATTATACACTAAAACTACTAAAATACTATTACATAACAATTAAGGAGAGTGATGATGACCAAATACAGAACGTTTACACTGGCATATGTATAAAAACTTAGCAACAGATATCAGATGTAAGCTGTTATTACCAGACAAAAGCTTAGACGTCCAATGCTCTACAGAATTAGGGTACTCTTGGATAAAAGGTAAAATAAGTTGGTTCCTTTCCTTTTTTTTTTTTTTTCAATAATTTTTATTCAGATTTTCATAAAACATACAAGACAAAATCATAAAACATTCAAAGACAAAAAACAAAATCAAAAATAGTTAAACAAAAAGAAAAAAAGAAAAGAAGAAAAAAAAAAAAAAACAAAAATAAAAAATAAAGAGTAAAATATTGACTTCCCATTTGTCAAAGATCAAATCAGTTATAAGTCTATAATATATAGCAATCCTGTCTCTTAAGTCATATTATAAAATCACTTTCCTCCAGTAGTTATCTTACTTAATCATCAAATCTCATAAACATTACTTTATTCTTTCCACAAAAAGTCAAAGAGAGGTTTCAATTCTTTAAGAAATATATCTATCAATTTTTTTTTCCAGATAAGCATATCGATTAATCCATCTCATTACTAATTATGATAATCTTATTGTCATAACCATAGTCAAAATAAACATTTCAATTAATCCATCACATCAGAATCTGTTAGGTTCAGTAATTTCAGTAGCCATTGTTCTATTATCTCTATTAGTTCCATTTTCCATCTTCCATCTTCAGTAGTCTTGTTAAGTCCAGTAATTTCAATATCCAATCTTCCATTATCAGTATTCCATAATAATCTTGCTGTCAAAGCCATAGTCATATAATAAGAGTCTGATGGGAATTACCTCTATCCCAAATATTTTCTTGCCATCCATTCTGAATAAGTTGCTGAAATACTGCTGTAAAATCATATCTCTGTTCTTTTTTTCAAAATACACTGGGTCATCTCTTAAAAGTTTTTCCATTGTCACATGGCTGCAGTTAATTCCATAGATTTTCTCTATATTGGGCTCCATCACATCATTCCAGTCCAGAAGATAATCCATGCCATTGATAACTTTATCTCTAGAATCTTCATTCATTTCTTCAGAGATAACATTGAGTTCCAAACAATAGATTTTATTTCTAAAGTCCATAGACTCCAAATCTTGTTCCTGTTCCACGTTTGTTCCAATCTCCGGGATCTCCTCTCTCACAGGGACCCCTATTCCAGTCTCCAGGGTCTCCTCTCTCACAGGGACCCCTATTCCAATCTCCGGGGTCTCCTCTCTCACAGGGACCCCTTCCAGGGTCACCTCTCTCACAGGGACCCTTATATCTTTAATCTCCTGCTTCATTTTACTCAATTCAATTTTCGTTATCTCAATCTCATTCATTATTCTCTGAAACATAGTTATTTCCAGATTCTCAGCCACTTTCTTAATTGCCATTTTAAAAGAAAAATATAGGAAAACCACTTCTTATTTCAGCAACAATTGGGTTAATACTCCAAACTTGGTGACATCACAGTATAAACAGAGCAGACAGCCTTATCTCTCCAATAGTTAAGTAAACAAAATGCAGTTCCCAGGATCGAAGCAATTAATGGCAATCGTCAAGAAACAGATTCGTCAAAATAAAATAGACCAAAAAGAGAGTAGTCTCAAAACAGTATAATATTTTTCAAAATAAAAATCTGGAATAGAAATCCCTCTTCTGTGTGTATCTTTAGAATGCAAATCCAGGACAGCTTTTTGCAACAAAAACAGAGATAAGCTATTAATTAGTGCGTAGCAGAGAGAAGTTACGGCTCCCCAGTGAGATGTCAAAAACCGATCAATCTGGCAAATCTCTTTTAAACAGCAACAATTTAAGTCAAGTAAAAGAATTCCATGGAATATAGTGGGCAAACGAAAAGAACATGGGTAAGCGTCTCTACATATCCTTTACTGCATGGACATAGACGTTGCTCCAGAGGAACACCCTGAAATCTACCCTCCAGAAGAGCCGACTCTAGACAGTTAAAGCGTGCCTTAGAGTAGGCCAAACGATATTTGGGGTTCGTAAGAGCCTCCAGATAGGGAGCATATTTTAAATGATGGAAACTCAAATTATGATGGATAGGGGAGCAGACTTTAGCTGCTGCTTGGATCGTAGCTTGTGTGTCAATGTCCTGAAGCCGGGTAATGATAATCTGTCTAGCCTTATTAAAAGCTTGGGAAGAAAGAAATTCAGTTGAAAGGCCCAAATAAGGAAGCTTAGCTGCCATGGATTTTTTCCAGGAGGAAAGGAAGTTGTCCTCCTCAAGGAGTGACATATAGCCTGGCGGACAAACATAAGCAATTTTAGCCCATAGATTAAAAGCCATAGACCACGCTTGGCATTCGACCGAACTTAGGCCGGCTTCCAATCTTAAGGCCGCATTCGGAACGCAGTTGGGAATTCCAAAGATTTGGCGCAGGAAGATAGATAGAACTGCTTCAACTGTGGAATTAAACGAGTATATCCATAGTTGGACCCCATATAATAGTTGGGGTAGAACTTTGGCTCTAAAAACCTGAATGGCTGCTGGTATAAATCGTCCTCCTTTACTATAATGATAATGTAGAATGGCCTGCGATGTTGTCCGTGCCGTAGCAACTGCCGCACGAATGTGAGGCACCCACGAAAGAGAGGAGTGGAATATCATCCCTAGGTATTTATATGAACTGACTTGCTCGATAGAATGGCCATTGATTTTCCATCTGGAAGTCGAGCGGGATTTTGAGGACACTAAAATTTTGGTTTTGGTGAAGTTAATTGTTAGTGAGTTCTCTGCGCAATAATTCATAAAAACTCTAATCAGTCGTATAAGGCCTACTTTTGAAAAGGAAAGTAGGGCCGCATCATCTGCGTAAAGCAGGAGGGGGTATCTACTTCCTTTGATTTTGGGCGAATGAAGGTCCTGCTCAAGACAGTTGGAAGCCAGGTCGTTCAAAAAGAGATTAAAAAGAGGAGGAGCCAATACACATCCCTGTCTGACACCTTTTGACGTGGGGATTGAGTTGGAGAGATCCCCATTACATCCACAGCGAACACGAATCGAGGTGTTCAGATGGAGATTGTATATCAGGAATAGGAGCCTTTTGTCAATAGAGGTTTTATCCAATTTGGCCCAAAGTAAGTCCCTCGGGATGGAATCAAACGCAGACTTCAGGTCAATAAACGTGACATAAAGACCACTCCCAGCGTGGTTCCTATATTTTTCGGCTAAGTGATGGAGGATGAGACAGTGATCCATAACAGATCTGCCACTCCTAAATCCTGCCTGTTCGCATCCTAGTACATTTTCCCCTTCCATCCAATTTAACAATTTCCTCTTTAGATAGTTGGCATAAAGCTTTCCAATGATCGAAAGCAGGCTTATTGGCCTATAGCTGGACGGCTCATCCCTAGGACCTTTTTTGAAGATGGGAACCACAATGAACATAAGAACATAAGAACATAAGAAGAGCCTGCTGGATCAGGCCAGTGGCCCATCTAGTCCAGCATCCTGTTCTCACAGTGGCCAACCAGGTGCCTGGGGGAAGCCCGCAAGCAGGACCCGGGTGCAAGAACACTCTCCCCTCCTGAGGCTTCCGGCAACTGGTTTTCAGAAGCATGCTGCCTCTGACTAGGGTGGCACAGCACAGCCATCATGGCTAGTAGCCATTGATAGCCCTGTCCTTCATGAATTTGTCTAATCTTCTTTTAAATCCATCCAAGCTGGTGGCCGTTACTGCATCTTGTGGGAGCAAATTCCATAGTTTAACTATGCGCTGAGTAAAGAAGTACTTCCTTTTGTCTGTCCTGAATCTTCCAACATTCAGCTTCTTTGAATGTCCACGAGTTCTAGTATTATGAGAGAGGGAGAAGAACTTTTCTCTATCTACTTTCTCAATGCCATGCATAATTTTATACACTTCTATCATGTCTCCTCTGACCCGCCTTTTCTTTAAACTAAAAAGCCCCAAATGCTGCAACCTTTCCTCGTAAGGGAGTCGCTCCATCCCCTTGATCATTCTGGTTGCCCTCTTCTGAACCTTTTCCAACTCTAGAACATCCTTTTTGAGATGAGGCGACCAGAACTGTACACAGTATTCCAAATGCGGCCGCACCATAGATTTATACAACGGCATTATGATATCGGCTGTTTTATTTTCAATACCTTTCCTAATTATTGCTAGCATGGAATTTGCCTTTTTCACAGCTGCCGCACACTGGGTCGACATTTTCATCGTGCTATCCACTACAACCCCGAGGTCTCTCTCCTGGTCGGTCACCGCCAGTTCAGACCCCATGAGCGTATATGTGAAATTAAGATTTTTTGCTCCAATATGCATAATTTTACACTTGTTTATATTGAATTGCATTTGCCATTTTTCCGCCCATTCACTCAGTTTGGAGAGGTCTTTTTGGAGCTCTTCGCAATCCCTTTTTGTTTTAACAACCCTGAACAATTTAGTGTCGTCAGCAAACTTGGCCACTTCACTGCTCACTCCTAATTCTCGGTCATTAATGAACAAGTTGAAAAGTACAGGTCCCAATACCGATCCTTGAGGGACTCCACTTTCTACAGCCCTCCATTGGGAGAACTGTCCGTTTATTCCTACTCTCTGCTTTCTGCTTCTTAACCAATTCCTTATCCACAAGAGGACCTCTCCTCTTATTCCATGACTGCTAAGCTTCCTCAGAAGCCTTTGGTGAGGTACCTTGTCAAACGCTTTTTGAAAGTCTAAGTACACTATGTCCACTGGATCACCTCTATCTATATGCTTGTTGACACTCTCAAAGAATTCTAATAGGTTATTGAGACAGGACTTTCCCTTGCAGAAGCCATGCTGGCTCTGCTTCAGCAAGGCTTGTTCTTCTATGTGCTTAGTTAATCTAGCTTTAATAATACTTTCTACCAGTTTTCCAGGGACAGAAGTTAAGCTAACTGGCCTGTAATTTCCGGGATCCCCTCTGGATCCCTTTTTGAAGATTGGTGTTACATTTGCCACTTTCCAGTCCTCAGGCACGGAGGA
Organism: Rhineura floridana; assembly: GCF_030035675.1. Classification (NCBI taxonomy): domain Eukaryota; kingdom Metazoa; phylum Chordata; class Lepidosauria; order Squamata; family Rhineuridae; genus Rhineura; species Rhineura floridana. The sequence goes on from NC_084494.1 coordinate 361,961, forward strand.
GGACCCGAGGGACAAGTTACATATTTTAGTTAGCAGATCAGCAATGTCACCTTTGAGTTCTTTGAGAACTCTCGAGTGGATGCCATCCGGGCCCGGTGATTTGTCAGTTTTTATATTGTCCATTAAGCCTAGAACTTCCTCTCTCGTTACCACTATTTGTCTCAGTTCCTCAGAATCCCTTCCTGCAAATGTTAGTTCAGGTTCAGGGATCTGCCCTATATCTTCCACTGTGAAGACAGATGCAAAGAATTCATTTAGCTTCTCTGCAATCTCCTTATCGTCCTTTAGGACACCTTTGACTGGCTTCCAGTCAATGGCTTCCTTTCAGGCCTGAAGGAAGTGTCCAGAGTTGTTAATCAATGTAAATAAATTGTCCAGAAGAGGTACCCACCAGGCTGAATGCTTTTTCAGGAGTTCTGGAGGAATATTATCTCCACCCGGGGCTTTAGCCGGCTTTAAATTATTAATCAGCTCCATAATTTCTGACTGCGAGACCGGGGTCCAGATGGGAAGATTTCCATTGTCATCAGTAGGGAGGGCCTTTAAGGAAGTGTGACATGACTCCTTTTGTAGGTCAGTAAAGTATTGTTCCCAAACACACGGTAATATGTTACAGGGGGCAAGATTGTACGGTCTGGTAGAGCCGTTAACTAGTGACCAAAAGCTCTTAGAATTTTTGTCAATGGCTGCTTGTCTCAAAGTTTCCCATCCCTTTAAGGAGGCTTGCCATTTTTTGGAGGCTATAAGCGCTTTATACTTCCTTTTAATATTATAATACGCATCCGGCAAGCAATTAGCATTTTGCCGGCGATAACATAAATATATTTTTTTAAGATGTCTTTTCAGAGTTAGGCATTCTGAATCATACCAGTTATGTGTACCAGAGCTTAAGTTGGTTTGAATGGCTGCGACTTTTGGTACTAGAAGAGGTTGAAGAGACTCAATCAGAGCTTCATAAGCAGTTAGAAAGGTTGGAAGAGCTTCCAAGAACCTCATGTATGATTTTGGTCGAAGGAGATGAGATAAATTCCGCTATTTTAGAGTCAACTGTCACCGTCCATCTAGGGCGTTTGTGGGTAAAGTACAAGTGATTAATGGCAGGATTATAAGAACATAAGAACATAAGAAGAGCCTGCTGGATCAGGCCAGTGGCCCATCTAGTCCAGCATCCTGTTCTCACAGTGGCACTGCAACCATGAAACTGAAGTGAGTGGTTACCCGAGATTCCAAACTAGTGAGCAGATGCTGATTGGGCTGAAGACACTACAGATAGAAAATGCACCAATGGCAACATCTTCTACGATGGAGATTCAGTGATCACCTGGGCAAGTAAGAAACAAGAGACTGTAGCACTCTCTTCCACAGAAGCACAGTATGTGTCAGCTTCTGAAGCAAGCAGACAGTTGACATGGCTACTTGAACTGTTCAAACAATTGGGCATCTTTATACCTGGGCCTGCCATGATGCATGAAGACAATCAAGGATGCATCAGACTTATAGAGTCAGAAGGGGTGAGTTCACAAATCAAGCACATAGACATGAAGCACCATTTCATTAGAAAAGACATGACTGCAGACACTCTGACGAAGGCCTTGAGCAAAGTCAGATACTACAAGCTGTGAGACAGTATGAATCATGGGCTGAACCAAACACTCATTGAGAAGAGGTGTCACACACAGCTCAGACTGCTGAGTTATCCTGCATATCCATAACAATTTTGGTAGTACATAAGTTTGCACGAGAAAAGTTAAATAAGGTGAATTATTTATAATAAAGTGGGGGTCTAAAACTATTGCAACTATGGCTCTAGCCACATTACACTCTTTAAAACTATTTTGAAATGGAACCAGCTTGAAAGGATTGAAAGGATATCTTTTTCAACTCTTTTAACAAACTAGGGAAGAAATGCCCCCCAGACATGCATGCACACACAATATTCCAGCAGTTCATTGCCTGGACTAAGTAAGTAAGGTCTCATTAGGCGTCCTGGGCCTTGGAGACCCAGCTCACTCTCCTCTTTGCTTCTTCACAGGTCCTGCCCTGGAATAGGCTGGGCTGCTGCACAGTCTAGGCCCCAAAGTCTAGGCACACCCATCAGATGCACTAATTGTTGGAATGTATGAGGTTCAACTCCAACTTGGTGAGTTGAGGCTGCATGGGGGTTAATAAGGGTAGCTAGAGAGCTAGACCTCTTGCTGGTTGAGGCTATACTTATCCCTTTGCTCCTCTGCTGTCTTTCCTCTTCCTGCTAGGCTGATAAGCAAAGGAATGTTGATCCCAGTTCCTTCCCGCCTTTCTCAGTGTTCTCGTTCTCTCGAGAAGGAAGCAGACATCTTCTCTTTGTCTCTCCTCTCAACCAGGATGAGGGCCAGCACTGGGACCAGTGCAGGCTGCTCCAGCATAGCCAGTTAGCTAGATATAGAACTCTTTCCTATCAAGCATGTACTTGTAGTTGTTTCTTATTTTAAAGCTTAAAGTCTCTGTCTGACTAATTTGCAGGGAAGGTAGAATCTTAGCAAAGATTCACACACACACACACTAAGCTCGCTCAATACTCTCCATTCCACAGCGCTACACAACTCTGCTATGCATCTCAATAGAGAAATTCCGACACTAATAGCACTCACCACCTACAAAGGCTGCCTGAGCACTACAGGGGAGGGGGATATCAGTGTTGCCAACAAGAATTCCCACCACCACCAGACCGATGCCCCAAATCCACCAAAATCTGACCTTAACCCACTAGACACTGAGTTTGATAACATGTTTGTGTTATTGTGAAACATTGTTATGAATTGCTTAACAAGGTGGAATTTAAAAGTACTAGCAACCATTGGTGTGTTGTATTTATGTTTGGAACTGCAGATATAAATGTGTGTGTGTCTTTTAGATCTGAGAGAAGTATGGAGGTTTTGCATTCCTGGTTTTTTTTAGGTTTAAACATGCTCTGTGTGTGTTTGTGTGGTTGGTTGGCTGTTCTGAAACAGGATGCTGGACTAGGTGGACCTTTGCCTGATCCAGCTTTTCCTGTGATGATTATAAGTTGTACTGTTTATAGGAAGAATGCCCATTGTGGAATCACCTTATTAAACACAAACAGAGATTCTTCATTGGTGAGGCAGGTGCACTCAGGCCATTTATTTCTGAGGCTTATAGTTCCTAATCATCATGTCTCCTCTGCTGGTTCTTAGGCTACATCACACTTTGGGTAGAATATTGCCTGCACATTTTCTTTCTCAGTCAGCCAATTGGCAAGATCCTCCTTGTCTTTATACTTTAAAAAACAAGCACCCCAGAGGATCTGGAGACTTGACTTAAAAATCCTCCTCTCTGTCAGTGGCTTAATGTGTATCCTTTGCAGAGCTTGGAAGTAACACGTTACAAATAATGAGTTACTCGTAATGTGTTACTTTTTTTAGTAACTTAGTTCCAATTTGCTAGTAAAAGAACGAGTGGCAATTTCATTACTTTTTAGCTGCAACTGTAATGTTTCCAGCATTACTTTTGGACGTTACTTGGGGGGGAAAGGGGAAGTCTTCTGCTCCTCTGACTGGTGGACAAAAGACATGTGCCTCACCTGTACAGTGTTGCTCTTCCCTTGTGCTCTGTGTTAGGAGGCCACGAGGGAGATGGTTGTGGAGCGGAGACAGAAAAAAAAATTGCTTCAGAAATGGACAGTGGAGGGAGAAAGCCGGAGGGCAAGGATGAAGGAGGAGAAGGCAGCAGCAGAATAGAGATGAGGAACTGTGGAGGTGAGTGACGATGATATGTGTGTTTGTGTGTGTGTGTGAATTAGGGATACCCTTTCCAGCTTTCAGGGGTGATCTCCGGACTCACTCTGGATGGTGGATCTCCGCTCACTTGCCCTCCAGCCCCCCTGCACCCACCTGCAAGCTCACTCGCTCAACCGCCCCCGCTCTCACTTACCCTACCGCCCCACTCTCTTGCCCCCCTCTCCCACTTGCTCACTCCCTCATTTGCCCTACTGCCCTCCCCCACACCCACCTGCAAGCCCACTTGCTCACTCGCCCTACTGCCCCATGCTCGCTCACTCCCTCATTCGCCCTACAGCCCCCACCACTCCACTCACTCGCCCCTCACTTGCTTACTTGCCCTACTGCCCCCCCACTGCTCTCTCACCACCCGCTCACTCACTCGCCCTACCCCCCCACCCCTGCTGTCTTACCCCCTCTTCCTCACTCCCTCACTCGCCCCCGCTGCCCCCACCCCCAATCCCCCACTCAGTTCAAAATCTGTTTGCAATCCAGGATGCAACTACACCATCCCTAACAGATGACCACCCAGCCTCTGCTGAAATACATCTTGAGGCAACTTTTTTGAGTTTTACTTTCACAAGTTCTTACCACTAGGAACTTTCTCATAAAGTGCAGCCACAATCTGCTTGCCTACCAGTTGCACTGACCATTTCTAGTCCTGCCCTCTGGGGCAAGCCTGGTACCCTATTTTTTTTTAAAATCAATACCTTTCCAATTCTGCAACATTACTCAGAGCTAAACATTTGGGGAAACTGCCCAACGTGAGACCACGGCTTCATTTAGCTCCATATTGTTTGTGCTGAGGGGCAGTGGCTCGCCAGGGTTTCAGGTGAAGCTTTTTCCTTTTTTTTTTTTTTTTTCCAATAATTTTTATTCAGATTTTCATAAAACATACAAGACAAAATCATAAAACATTCAAAGACAAAAAACAAAATCAAAAATAGTTAAACAAAAAGAAAAAAAGAAAAGAAGAAAAAAAAAAAAAAAAAAAAAACAAAAATAAAAAATAAAGAGTAAAATATTGACTTCCCATTTGTCAAAGATCAAATCAGTTATAAGTCTATAATATATAGCAATCCTGTCTCTTAAGTCATATTATAAAATCACTTTCCTCCAGTAGTTATCTTACTTAATCATCAAATCTCATAAACATTACTTTATTCTTTCCACAAAAAGTCAAAGAGAGGTTTCAATTCTTTAAGAAATATATCTATCAATTTTTTTTTTCCAGATAAGCATATCGATTAATCCATCTCATTACTAATTATGATAATCTTATTGTCATAACCATAGTCAAAATAAACATTTCAATTAATCCATCACATCAGAATCTGTTAGGTTCAGTAATTTCAGTAGCCATTGTTCTATTATCTCTATTAGTTCCATTTTCCATCTTCCATCTTCAGTAGTCTTGTTAAGTCCAGTAATTTCAATATCCAATCTTCCATTATCAGTATTCCATAATAATCTTGCTGTCAAAGCCATAGTCATATAATAAGAGTCTGATGGGAATTACCTCTATCCCAAATATTTTCTTGCCATCCATTCTGAATAAGTTGCTGAAATACTGCTGTAAAATCATATCTCTGTTCTTTTTTTCAAAATACACTGGGTCATCTCTTAAAAGTTTTTCCATTGTCACATGGCTGCAGTTAATTCCATAGATTTTCTCTATATTGGGCTCCATCACATCATTCCAGTCCAGAAGATAATCCATGCCATTGATAACTTTATCTCTAGAATCTTCATTCATTTCTTCAGAGATAACATTGAGTTCCAAACAATAGATTTTATTTCTAAAGTCCATAGACTCCAAATCTTGTTCCTGTTCCACGTTTGTTCCAATCTCCGGGATCTCCTCTCTCACAGGGACCCCTATTCCAGTCTCTAGGGTCTCCTCTCTCACAGGGACCCCTATTCCAATCTCCGGGGTCTCCTCTCTCACAGGGACCCCTTCCAGGGTCACCTCTCTCACAGGGACCCTTATATCTTTAATCTCCTGCTTCATTTTACTCAATTCAATTTTCGTTATCTCAATCTCATTCATTATTCTCTGAAACATAGTTATTTCCAGATTCTCAGCCACTTTCTTAATTGCCATTTTAAAAGAAAAATATAGGAAAACCACTTCTTATTTCAGCAACAATTGGGTTAATACTCCAAACTTGGTGACATCACAGTATAAACAGAGCAGACAGCCTTATCTCTCCAATAGTTAAGTAAACAAAATGCAGTTCCCAGGATCGAAGCAATTAATGGCAATCGTCAAGAAACAGATTCGTCAAAATAAAATAGACCAAAAAGAGAGTAGTCTCAGAACAGTATAATATTTTTCAAAATAAAAATCTGGAATAGAAATCCCTCTTCTGTGTGTATCTTTAGAATGCAAATCCAGGACAGCTTTTTGCAACAAAAACAGAGATAAGCTATTAATTAGTGCGTAGCAGAGAGAAGTTACGGCTCCCCAGTGAGATGTCAAAAACCGATCAATCTGGCAAATCTCTTTTAAACAGCAACAATTTAAGTCAAGTAAAAGAAAAATATAGAAAGAAGGGTGCTTGCCTGTTAGTGCGTTCTCTCTTAGAAGATAAGATGAACGTTCGCTTTAACAGATAGAGCTTGCTGTTGAAAATCCGTCCCACCTTCGTCGGCTGGACCTCGTCCCATAAATTAATGAGATCTGGTCGTCCCAACAAAAATAGGCTTTGAGGTTAATCTCTTCGTTTCTCCCTACCCGGGAGAAGTTTAATCAGTCAAAAAAAAAAGAAAAAACTGACTGATATATCTGAATAAGCTTCTTTTGAGGCAGGAGCCCGTCTCAAAAGCAGGCACAGGCTAAGTCACCCTTCCCGGAAGTCCCCTTTTGTCTGTCCTGAATCTTCCAACATTCAGCTTCTTTGAATGTCCACGAGTTCTAGTATTATGAGAGAGGGAGAAGAACTTTTCTCTATCCTCTTTCTCAATGCCATGCATAATTTTATACACTTCTATCATGTCTCCTCTGACCCGCCTTTTCTCTAAACTAAAAAGCCCCAAATGCTGCAACCTTTCCTCGTAAGGGAGTCGCTCCATCCCCTTGATCATTCTGGTTGCCCTCTTCTGAATTATAATTTGCCTGAAGCCGGCAGTTTGCCTTTAGTCGGATTGATAGGGATAAGGGTAAGTGGTCACTGTCTAATCTCTTATCTATCGAAAAATTAGCTATTAGATTCAAAAGAGGGTAAGATGTGATCACATAATCGATCACACTGCTTCCCGTTTGAAATGAATGTAAATTCCGCCCTAGAATCAAAGGGCCTTAGGCCATTAAGAATAAACAGATTATGGCTTCCTACGGGTTAGACATATACCCGAATAATTAACTTTTAGGTCCTTAGAGGACCTCTCTAAGTTGGGCACTAAATGTGAGTTGGCTTCACCCCTCCATAACTTGGAGTCAAGGAGCCTCTCATTACTCTGTCCAATTCTAGCATTAAAGTCTCCCATGATTACTATGGAAGCTTTGGGGAATTGTGCCTCCTGCTCTGAAATACATTGATCTATCTCCTCCCACGTTTGATCCGTGAGTGCCCTGGAGATGGCTGGTGGAATATAAACATTAAGTAAAAGTGACAAAAAGTCAAAGGTCAAGATGACAGCCATGGCATATTTGTGACAAGGCAAAAGTTTATGACATAGGACCTTTAGTGATGTTGAGATAAGAATTGCCAAGCCTCCTTTAGGGCGTCCTTTAGTTTTGGGCAAGGCAAAGTCAGCAGGTAAAGTTATAGAAGTAAAACCATCTATATTTAGGTCACATGTATTCCAGGTCTCCTGTAAGCAGATTATGTTTTCCATTTACTTCTCGTCACTACCATTCTGATTTAATGCAATAAAATGTTGTCTCCTTTTCCCAGAGGAGGCACAAATCACTTTCCTTTTGAAGGAGTTTTATCTAGTTCCAGTTATGTTCTTGTTTATATTGTATAAATATGTGTTTGTGTTAGGTTGTTAGGTTGGAGAGCTATCGTTGGTTATAGCCGGCTTTGATAAAGAGCTCTTCTTTTAAACAGAGAGATACACCCACAGCTTTTGGGCTCGGATTTGCCAGGTATTCTATTTAGGCAACAACTCTCAGAAAAAGGTATCTGGGAAGATCAAAATACGATCACCATCTTGAGATCATCTGGATCCTGATCGCCTTGTAATCTTAATTACAGCTACCCTTTGGCTTTGAAATGATGTTTTAAGTTTTAAGTTCTGGGCTGTATGCCAAGTCTTTTTAGCTTCACACTATCGCTTTTTGCTGAGAGGTGAATAGAATTTAAAGGCTTGTATTTTGTGAATTCAGGGAGCTGAAATGAAGAGCTGGAAAGATATCAGCTTACCCTTCACCGGAACTGGAAAGGATGTCCTCCAAATCTATGATCCTACACTTTTTATACCTCTAAAAATAGATGGCATATACTAGGGATTAATATGAGTCTGTCATAATGACTATTGAATCCTATTTTTGTTAGAGCTTTTGGTATATACATACTGCAGCCGGGTGCAGAAATGACTGGTCTGTTAAGACTGATACTTGAAAGAATAAAGAAATGTAAGGTTTATTACTACAAAGAGGTAATGGATGGTTTCCTGATGGCTCTTGGAGATTTTCCTGTCACCTTGGCAGGCGATCCTGTCGAAGCCCTGGTTGATATCTGGAATAGAGAAATGACCAGGGCGGTGGACACGATCGCTCCCGAGCGTCCCCTCTTTCGGAGTGGAGCCAAACCGGCTCCATGGTTTTCCAAGGAGCTGGTGGTGATGAAGTGTGTCAGACGGGGACTAGAGCGACGTTGGCGGAAGACTCGGAGCGAAGCTGATCGATCTCGGGCTAGAGCCTATTTGAAGGCCTACTCCGAGGCAGTATGGGCTAAGAAGAAATCTTTCTTCTCGGCCTCCATTGTGTCTGCTGGGAGCTGTCCAGCGGAACTGTTTTGAGTGGTTAGGGGGCTTTTAAGTTCCAGCCCCCGTGAGGGTAATTCTGACCACTCAGCAGACCGCTGTCAAGAATTTGCACGTCACTTTGCGGACAAAGTCGCTCAGATTCGCTGTGACTTGGATGCTATTATTATTTATTTATTATTTATTAGACTTTTATACCGCCCAACTAGCAATAGCTCTCTGGGCGGTGAACACAGAGAATACAATAAAATACACAATATACACGCTAAAATTTATAGTCTCTGAGGATGTAACTTCGGTGCCTGTTTGTCCAATTAAAATGGATTCTTTTCAACTTGTTCTACTTGAGGATGTGGACAAGATCCTTGGAGCGGCGTGTGCCACCACGTGTGTACTGGACCCTTGCCCTTCCTGGCTCATTAGAAGTACCAGAGGGGGTCTGGTCGATTGGGTCAGGGGAATAGTTAATGCTTCTCTACAACAAGGCAGAATTCCATCATGCTTAAAGGAGGCAGTTATAAGACCACTGCTGAAAAAGCCCTCCCTGGATCCCTCTTTACTAGGTAACTACCGGCCAGTCTCCAATATTCCATTTTTAAGCAAGATAATAGAGCGTGTGGTGGTCGCCCAACTCCAGAGATTCCTGGATGATACGGATTATCTGGATCCATTTCAATCTGGTTTCAGGCCTGGCTATGGGACAGAGATGGCTTTGGTCGCCTTGGTGGATGACCTACGCAGAGAACTGGACAGGGGGAGTGTGTCTCTGCTGGTTCTACTGGACCTCTCAGCGGCTTCCAATACCATCGATCATGGTATCCTTCTGGGCCGACTTGCCGAGATGGGACTTGGGGGCACTGTGTTACAGTGGCTCCAATCCTTCCTGGAGGACCGAATCCAGAAGGTGGTACTGGAGGACTCCTGCTCAACCCCTTGGCCATTGACCTATGGGGTCCCTCAGGGTTCCGTTTTGTCCCCAATGTTATTCAACATCTACATGAAACCTCTGGGAGAGGTTGTCCGGGGTTTTGGGGTTCAGTGCCATCAGTATGCTGATGACACTCAACTCTATTTCTCTTTTCCACCTGAAGCCAAGGAAGCCGTACAGGCCCTAAACCAGTGTCTGGCATCAGTGATGGACTGGATGAGGGCAAACAAGTTGAGATTAAATCCTGACAAAACAGAGGTACTCCTGGTCAGTCGGAGGGCAGATCAGGGAATAGGGATTCAACCGGTGCTGGATGGGGTCGCACTCTCTGTGAAGTCTCAGGTTCACAGTTTGGGTGTACTCCTGGACTCAGCTTTGAATTTGGAGGCCCAGATTGCTGCTGTATCCAGGAGCGCATTTGCCCAATTAAAACTGGTGCGCCAGCTGCACCTGTTCCTGGAGCTACCTGATCTGACTAGGGTGATGCATGCCTTGGTTACATCCTCTACGTGGGGCTGCCTTTGAAGACTGTTCGGAAACTTAAATTGGTACAAAGAGCTGCAGCCAGAGTGCTAACCGGGGCTGGTTATAGGGACCATACAACTCCCCTGTTACAACAGCTCCACTGGCTGCCAATTTGTTTCTGGTCACAATTCAAAGTGCTGGTTTTGACCTACAAAGCCCTATACGGCTCAGGTCCAGGCTATTTGACAGATCATATCTCCCTACATGAACCTGTCCGGGATTTGAGATCTTCAGGTGAGGCCCTTCTTGTGCTCCCCACACCTTCGCAAGTACATATGACGCAGACACGAGATAGGGCCTTTTCGGTGGCCGCCCCTAGGCTGTGGAACTCCCTTCCGAGTGAGGTGCGATCAGCTCCCTCCTTGCCGTCTTTCAGGCGACAAGTAAAGACTGTTTTATTTCAACAGGCATTTGGGATAGAGAACGACCAGGATTAAGTGTCATAGGTTTGGTGATTACATTATATGATTTTATTATTTTAAATTGTCCGCTGTTTTTAACCTATATTTTATGGTTTTAATTTTTCTCATAGTTTAATTCTTTTTTAATAATATATTCTGTATGTTTTAATGGTGGTGTTTTTAGTTGTAAGCCGCTCTGAGTCCTATTGGAAAAAGGGTGGGGTAGAAATTATTATTATATTATTAAAGTCATACAAGGCAGCCATGAGGCTTCCCCTCTGGGAGCCATTACTAACTGAGAACAAAGTCAGGAAGAGAAGGAAGGGGAGGAGCAAAGCTTGCAAAAGCAACAAACACTTTAGAGGAGGAATCAGCAGAGAAGACTAGATTGCTTTTATGTCTACCTCACCTAGTTCAGGTCACTTGTAACATGTGTTTGTGCTTTACTCCCAACAATTTTAGTATAACTTTAACCTTGAACTCCCAGGAACATAGGAAGCTGCCTTATACCAAAATCATACTGCTGGTCCATCTAGCTCAGTATTGTCCGCACTGACGGCAGTTCTCCAGGGTTTCAGGCAGGAGTCGCTCCCAGCCCTACACTGAGATGCCATTGGGGATTGAATCTGGGATCTTTGTTGATGCCAAAAAGTGCCAGATCAGTGGTTTGTTGCAATTCAACCCATGGGAGACAAATGTGATCTGTGATTTTTATGGTAGTTTGTGGCTTCCCTGAAAAAATCAGGAAAATCCGCGAAGGGCTCTTTTTGATTTACTGGATCTTATTTTACCGAGACCTGCAGGACAGCTTAGGCAAGCTTTCTTGGGTCCTTCAGACACGCCTTCTTATTCATTATTAGTATCATTTATTAGATTTATATCCCGCTCTTCCTCCCCGCTCTGCCTGGAATCAATGTCCGGTACAGATCACCTCGTTCCCTTGAAAGCCCCGAAGGAAAGCGAGGCTCTCCAGCAGACGCCCTGCGCAGCCAATCCCAGCGGCGACCAGCACGGTCACCTTCTGCTCCCGTCTGCGGCAGCCCCTTCCTTCCAGGGACCAGCCGGCGGCGCGGGCTGTTGCTGCTGCGCTCGCCCCGAGGGAGGCGAAGGCGACATGCGTCGAGCGAGCCGGCTCCGAAGGCGGAGCGGAGCTGCGGTTCGTTTGCAAAGGGGCGAGCGGGGGTGGAGCCGCCCAGGAGGGCCGGGCGAGCGGTACTCCTGCGCTCCAGAGAGAAAGAAGCGTCGGCGAGCAGGGCTTTCTTGCCCCTCTGCTGCCTCGGCGCTGCGCCGGCTTCCCGCTGCACGGCAGGTGGGCGCGCTTCCTCCTGCCCGAGAGGCCCTGCTGCCGGGCCAGTCGCGCGGCCTCGAGGGAGGAAGCCGGCGCTAGCGTCCGGCGGTGGCGGGGGCTGCGCTGGGTGCCTGCGGCCAGCCGCCTTTGTTCTGCGCCCTGGAGGCGGCTGTTTGGAGCCGGCGAGCCTCTGCTTCCGCGGAGATGCCCCGCAGCGTCGCCCCGTTTGCCGCAGGCGCGGGCACACCCCGGCGTCGGGGATGGTCTCTGCGCCGCCCCGCCCCCTGCCTGTGCCCGAGACTCTCGTTGCTTGGGAGTCAGTCCCGGGGGATCCGCCCAGAGCAGCGCCCTCGTCCTCTGTGTCCGAAGGAGCGGCGGGTGGCGTCCCTCCGCTGGCCTCCTGGCGGGACGCTATCAAACGCCGCAGGGCCAGTGGAGCCAAGACTCCGCCTGTGAGGAGACTCCCAGCGGATGTTGCGGGCAACAATCCTAAGGTTCTAGGCCTTGTCTTCATGTTTGTGCAGCACAGCGAATGCGGTGTTTAAAGTGCTCGATCTGTGATTTCCACAAGTCGCTCTGGGTGGACTTGCGTGATTTGAGATTTGATGCGGGATGGTGGTGATGGTGGTATCGTGGATAACAATCACCCATTCGAGGTGATCTGTTTTTTACTGATTCATATTTGAATGTGGCGTGTGGCTGGAAGGGTACGGTTGAGGTCTGTAGCTATGTGCCTGATGAGCAGTTTTGTGGATGCCCTTTCCTTGCAGGCAGGAGGCTGACTCTTAACATGGAGCTTGAGCGACTGAACTTGGAGAGGGCCCCGGAGTCACAGGATGAAGATGAGAGAAATGAAGGCAGAAACTGTGCGGCTTGTAGTAACTGCAACAACATCCATGACACCGTTTCTAAATGGATGCTTCCAGAAGAGGCCAGGGCGACCTACCTTGAAAGAGCCAACTGCATCCCACCACCTCTCTTCATCATTGCCATCAGTGTAGCTGAGGTAGGGAGCTCTATAATGAAATGTTCAAAACTCTTTCTTTATTCCCCAGAAAAAAATCCCTACCTATTCTGCCCATTTTTCTGTGCATGCAGTAATTTTGATCTGCAGCATTAGTTGCCACAACTAAAATGCCCCAGCTCCTTTTTCTGCTTCCAACAGCCTTCATGAGAGTATATTACTTCACAATGCAAAGAAGGGATTGCAGGGGTGAATGCTCTGCCTAATCAGAAAGCTAGCCCTAGGAAAACTAGTGTGTCAAGGAGAAGCATTCAAGCTTCCTCCCAAATGTGTTCTAATTTTCAGTGCGGATGGATTTTTTCTTTCTGTGTATATTTATATGCTTTTGTAAATTACTTTATTGAATTATAAATAGCAAAACAAAACAAATACAATTGGGGTTATGCATGAAATGATATCTGTTTTCACTTTCACATTATAGAGACATTCCTCTGGTATTAATAGTTCAATAAGGTCAGTAGAGGAGCATAACTTTTATAAATCATAGTTTTGAGGTCCCAATTTCATGCATTTGCAGATTGCTGTATTATAAGTGACAAATTACAAATGACATAGAAACGTGTGTTATTTTCTCAGACGTCACAAGATTCCAGACATTATGATACCATGAAGACAATTGCAAATCATGTAATATCTTCCATTTTTGAGCAATGGAAAGTCAAGCAGCTGCCATCAGCCACATTAATAACTCCTTTGAATGAATATTTAGCGCTTGATCATCCAGCATATATAGCAGTGATAGCTGCAGGGTCATTTGAATAGCAATATTAATCTTAGCAATCTCCTGATATACTCAGTCCAAGATTTATGAACAAATGGGCACTCCTACCATAAATGGAAGTACATGCGCCTGGCACCACACTTGCGCCAACACTCTGGTGCCAACCATGAAGTTGTACAGGATAATTGCACTACCACCTGTGTGAAGTCTTCAAAGAGATTCCCTCTTTAACCTCTGAGAGTCCTTCACATAGGCAGACACTGATTTGTATAGTCTTTAGCAGAGCTTGGAAAAGTTACTTTTTTGAACTATAGTTCCCATCAGCCCAATCCAGTGGCCATGCTGGCTGGGGCTGATGGGAGTTGTAGTTCAAAAAAGTAACTTTTCCAAGCTCTGGTCTTTAGACGACCATAAGTTTTCCATTAACGTCACTTGAAGCAACACCCATATCAGTCTCCAGTAGAGTTTTAAGACCTACAAGAGGTCCGGCTGAGACATCTTCTTTATACAGAGCAGACACCAATATCTTCCTTGTATTACATTACTCTTTTTTTCTGAACATATCAATCAGCTCTCAGTTCCTTTCAAATTAAGTGTCAGTGAAGTGACAATGGAAATGATCCAGCTGTTAAACAAGAGTTGTAAACTTTTGTTCCACCAGTCTTAGTTTTTTTTTTTACTTTGGATGAATTGTACTATTCCATTCTAACTAAAAACTATCCAAAGAAGGTCAGGAAACCTAAGAACTTGCTCTGCCTTAGAGATGCCCATCAGGAAATCCACTTATGCTAGGAAATTGCAAGTCTCTTTCCAGTGTGCTCCAGTAAAGAGCTCAAAGTCAATATTACTGTGAAATAATGGAGTCATATTGGTCCATCTAGCTCAGTATTCACTACACTGACTGGCAGGAGCTCTCCAGCATTTCAGAAAGGAGTCTCTTCCAGCCCTATCTGGGGAGTGAAGCTGGGATCTTCTGCATGCAAAGCAAGTGCTCTACCACTGGGCTTGAATGACAGTCCTTCATCCCTTGCCCTATATGTATCTTGTGCTCATAAATTTCCTGAGCCCCAAGTTCTCGCCACTCCAGGCTGTGGGAGGGATGGGCAGCAGGTGCTGTGCTCTGTAGTTGTTTTCATCAGCTCAATGTGAGACAGAAACTCTCTGTGTTTGTTTCTAGCTGGCTGTGTTCATTTATTATGCTGCTTCGAAACCCCAGAAACAGTGGATCACTCTAGACAACCAAATCCAGGAAAGCCCTCTTATTTACAGGCCTGACAAAAGGCAGGAAGCCTGGAGATTCTTGTCTTACATGCTTCTGCATGCTGGGTAAGCAACAACCTGTTGTACTGGTTTAAAGAAGTGCCAAGCTGGATTTGGGGCATCTTTTAAAAAACCCTTGTCTATGTAATCAATTGCTGGTTTCACTCCGGAAGGAGACAAGGCATCTGCAGACGAGGCTTTTTATCTCCTGAAATTTAGAAACAGTTCCCTTCTTCAGGGGGTGACTTTGCTTTGGGATGCTCTCTCCTGGTCTGTGTGTGTGCAACCCAGATCTGTTACTCCATGAGTCGGTATTTTCCCTGGATGCCATTCCGTCACATGGGTTAACCTGGCGTCTGGTGTCCAAGGACAGAAAATGCACTGTAGCTTTGAGGAAGTAGTCAGCCTTTGCTGGCTTGTAGAGGTCAGTTGATTTCCTGTACTGGTCCAAGGAGGATCTCTCAGTCCTGGCTCCCACATCTTCTACTCTGTGAGTTCTAAACTGTTTTTTTCCTCTCTTCCTCGACTTTTATTTAGACTTATTTACTTGTTTATTAAATGCTAAGGATCCTGCTTTTCTCCCCACTTTGTACCTTGTGGGGTCTTTTTCTCCCGGAGGGGGCTTATTTCCCCCCCCCTTGCCTCTACCACCACCACCAATAACAACAACAAAGGCTCTGGGGTTGAGTTCGAATCCTTTTGTCTCTTTTAATCCCCAGAGATGACTCTTGCTTGTCAGCTCTCAGGGACAGCACAGCAAGATTGCCTGAGGCCCCCGCCTTTTTGAAAGGGGACGAAGAGGCAGTTGAGGCGGCAGCCAAAGTATGCCCCTAAGTACGTCCCTTTCTCTCCACGCGGCTGCCCCTTCCAGCCCTTGCCTGCTTGCTCAGGTAGGGCAGCAGTGCCAACAGCAGGCAAGCAGCAGTTTAAAAGTTTTTTCCTTCCCACGCTCCTATCCTGACCGCCCAGCCACAGACATTCTTTCTGGGGCTTTTTCTTTCCACAGAACTTCAGAAGTTTCTTCTGCTAAGTTTTCTTCGTCCTCACCAACTGCCTGTCCTCAAGAGGCAAGGAAATAAAAAGTTGGATTATTTTGCCTCTCCCTTGTTTTTTCCCTTTCCTGTGGCATTTCGCTGGGGTGGTTCCATTGCCCCTGAAGGGCCAGGGCTGCAGCACGCCTTGCTGGTGAACTGTTTACCTGCATATTGTTCATTATTATTATTATTATTGGGGGGGGCTGTCTATCAGTTCCTACTTTCCTCTCCTTTTATTATTCTCCTCATTGCCTCAGACAGGCTAGAGAGAGTACAGAGCCCCCATTAGAGGGTAATCGCCCCCATAGGGAGCAGCCATTCATCGAGGACCCAGAAGGGCATATGCTGCGAGCCAGGAACAACTGCAGCCCTCTTTTTACTGCCTCCCCGGCATTCAGCCTCTGCTGGGAAGTCAGGCCCCCTGCCCATTCCTCTCATCAGCTCCCCCTGACAAGGAGGTTGAGGCAGATGGGCCCATTCCATTACCACATGAGGCCTGGGGCTGTGGCACCCATGCTGGTGAACTGTTGTTGTTGTTGTTAGTAGTAGTAGTAGTAATAGTATTAATATCTATAGGGGACACTGTATATCCTCTGTCTCCCTCCCTCCCTCCTCTTCTTCCCCTTGCCTCGGACAGGTTTAAGAGAGTGCTTCTCCCAGCAAAGATCCAGAAGTGCATATGCTGCAACCTTCCTCTGGAAAAACAGCAGCCATACTTTCCCTCTCACCAGCAGCAATGAGCAGAACAGGCTGCCACAACAAGGAAACATGGCAGCAACACAGGACGCCCCCGACCAGCCCTGCTTGTCGGTTTGGCAAGCCACAGATATTACTGGGGCCCAAGGTGCTTCCACCAGTAAGCATAGCTCTAAATCTGCCAAAAGTGTCAAGGTACGTACAGACCTCTCCAAGGCCAAAAAGCCCAGAAGTCTCAGGACAACAGCGCAACCAACCAGGCTACATGCAGGGCCAAGTACATGGAACAAGAGGATGCAAGCGCCTAACTTGCCCGGGGAGCAAACATCTGAGGGGCCCTGACCCTACAACACACAAGACAGCCATCGCTAGGTTTGCCTGCCTTCCCCCTAAACAACCCTGCAGTGGCTCCTCTGCTTGCCTGGGCTGCAACGCTATCTGGTAGCTGTTCCCTGGCGCAACCGCCTTTTCTCTCCCCGTTTCTCCTAGCTAGGAAAGCAGTTTGCTACTGTAAATTGCTGTCTAAAGCTGGGTAGGTGCTACTTCCAGGTCTCTGGAGTTGTAGTCGTGATTTGAAGCCAGAAATGTTCCTGCACCTTTCCTTCCTTTTCTGGTCGAGCTCTGCAGCAGCTCTGTACCTCTCCTGAACTTTACAGACAGTATGACCTACTGGCTGGGCATGGCAGTCATAAGCATCGAATCTCAAAGACCATCCACAACCAAGATTCACCAGGCAAACTGGAAAGCCTTTGTCTGTTGATGTTATCCTAGGCGCATCCGCTCCTCCAGGGTCACCATCCAGCAGGTACTGGACTTCTTGAATGACAGCCTCCAGCTACAGCTGAAGGTCAGTACATTGTGGAGACAGACATTGGCTGTCTTGGCAGTCCTTGCCACATCCAACCACCCAGTTGGCACCCATCTGCTGATAAATCACTTCTTTAAAGGGTGCTGCTGTTTCACATCCCCCAGTTGTCCACCACTCCTGGCATAGGATCTACAGAAGGTCCGGCAGACATTGCGAAGACCCCCACTTGAGCCTCTAGGCACCATATCTTTCCAGGTCCTGTTGTACAAGGTCCCCTTCCTCATTGCCAGCACCATGGCCATGTGCATCTCACAGCTGGGCCCCCTCTCCACAGCTCCCCACCCCTGAGTCTGTTGGAGAATTTGTGGGATCTTTGCTGGGGGTCTTTTAAATAATCTATGACACAGGCTTAAAGCAAAAAGGTAGGCCTTTATTTGGTAGACAAGCATATGCAAAGACAGCCCCCCAGAAATTTAAGAGGGACTATAAAGAAGTACAGTCTGAACAGATCCTTTATATCTTATTGAATACACATGTGACATTAGTTTTACCAATCCCCTAAGTTCTTTGTAATAGCTCTTCCCTCCTGAAATATTTCCAACCAACCAGATAACTTTATTATAATGAATTCATGGATATTCATAATCAAGTAGATGCCTCCCATCCCCATTGTATTCATGGATGTCAATCTGTCCCCTTGACTGATATTACCACTATTCTACTGTCATATATTACTGATGATTTTGTACTATGCATTTCATTCCCATCATGGTTTCTGGTCAGCCAAGCTGGTCAAGGAACATCTCTAAGACATAACAGCATGTTTCTTGGGTGATTGGCTCTCCTTAGAATAACTGAAAGTTCCATACCCTGCTATAGAAAAGGATTAATTTCAGATCACCATATTATAGCTGAAGGCAACATCTCAAGCTTAAATTTCTATCTCCTTTTCACCTAGATTTCCATTATAAAACTTCCCTTTAGCTGAAGCCTTTTGCTCAATTAGTAAAAGAGACCAGTAACCATGAGCAGGTAGGAACCTGACAGGGAGAGCCAGGGAAGGACGCATCACATGTGGTGTCAGTAGCAGTGGGATACGAACAACAGAGAATCCAGATATGAACCAAAGAGAGTCCCAAAGACACGTGGTGACAAAGGAGACTACGTCACAGGTGTTGGCTGTAGCAGTGAGATACGAATACTAGACAATCCCTAATAGTTGTGTGGCAAACAGAAATAACAAAACAAGATTTCTTGTGAGAGTGACTGGCAAAGAGTGAGTGAACTCAAACACCATGGCTGAATACATAAAAATGAAAAGAGAGGAGCTGGTGGAGAAGTGCATAACATTCAATTTACCTCATGAGGGTAAAGGGGTAGATGAATTGAGGGTAGCACTTATAGGATTTGCAACTGCCCAGCAAAAACAACCTGTCAAAGAAGAGACCCCAGAAGGATATTTAAGCAATCCCGCTTATATAGAGTACTTGAGAGAGAAGTTGAGGATGGAAGGTGCAGAGAAGGAAAAACAGAGAGAGTTGGAAGCTGAGAGATTGAGGATGGAGGCTGAGGAAAAAGACAAGCAGAGAGAGTTGGAAGCTGAGAGATTGAGGATGGAGGCTGAGGAAAAAGATAAACAGCGGGAGTTGGAAGCTGAGAGATTGAGGATGGAAGGTGCAGAGAAGGAAAAACAGGGAGTTGGAAATTGAGAGAATGAGATTGGGGTTTGAGGAGAGGGAGAAGCAACGAGCATTGGATGCTGAATTACAAGTAGAAAAGTTAAAATTTGATAGAAATTTCACTCTGAGGAGACAAGGAAAGAGAGAGATGGAGCAAAAATAAAAATTACTCCAAAGGACTTTGCTGTCTATGAGCCTGGTCAAGATCCTCAAATTTACCTCAGCACCTTTGAAAAAGCAGCTCAGTTGTGGGGGCTACCTGAAGATAAATACATGCAGTATTTATCAAACCTGATTAAAGGGGAATTGGCTGAGGTATACCAATATTTCCCCTCAGACAAGCCCGTCACCTATGCTGAATTCAAAGAAGCAGTGTTTAAAAGATTCAGACTGGGGCCTGATTATTTTAGAAAGCTTTTCAGAAATTGCCAGATACAGACAGGGAGGTCTTTTGTGGAACTGGGAGCAAAGTTGATGGATATATTTGGAAAGTGGATGAGTAGTGCCAAAGCTCAGTCAGTGGAAGAGGTGAAAAGCCTCATGATACTGGATCAATTATACCATCAGTTACCACCAGAAATAAGGCTCCTGGTCAAAGACCGTTCCCCTACATCTGTGCAGGAGGCCGCAGAGATGGCAGATCACTTTGCCTCCAATAGAACTGGCTGGGTGGGGAAAACATCAAGAGAGTTTAAACCCAGACCATATAGTGCTGGCAGAAGGGATGTGGTACCACAGCGAGTGAGTCCTCCATTAAAATCTGAAGGGCACAGGACACCCCAGAGTGGATCTGTGTACCCTAAAAGTGAGGAGAATTTATGCTACAAATGTGGTAGACCAGGGCACCTACGTTTTCAATGTGAGGTTGCCAACCCCATTAGTAATCCTGCTCAGACAAGGGCAGTGAAACCAGAGCCCAAGGCTTTAGAAGCAGCGAAAAAGGTTCAGTTCTGCCAGATAAACTGGACAGAAGTAACAGACCTTGATTCAAGTCTGAGAGAGGAAGTGAGTGTACAAGGGGCAAATTATTGGGGATTGCTTGATACTGGTGCCGCTCAGACATTACTGAGGCCAGATTTAATAAAATCTGAGGTAATACTACCTCAGGAAACTGTGACTATCCAAGGAGTGAGGGGTCAACCAGAAAGTTTGCCTGTGGCCCTGGTGGAAATGACTTGGAGAGGCCGAGAGGGCCGATATAAAGTAGGCATTAATGCCCAGCAACAAGAACCAGTAATACTGGGAAGGGATGTAATGGGCGCCCAAGGAAAGATCTATGTAGTGACCAGACAGCAAATTGGCAGAGAAAAAGAAGCCATATTAAGGGGGGCTGAAACAAACAGGGTGGAATCTGTTAACCAGCCTCAGGTCACCATAGCAACCACTAGCAGGCCTGCTGAAGAAGACAAACTGTATCAAGTGGTCTCTGGGGAAGAAGCAGAGCAATTCAGGGAAGAGCTGCATAAAGATATCAGTTTGAAGCAGGTAAAGGAACAAGCCCTGACCCAACAGATTCCTTTCACTGACAAACTGAGGAATCAAGTTGTGTGTGAGAATGGGATTTTATATAGACTGTGGATGCCTGCTGAAAGAAAGGATGAATGTGAACCAGTGAAGCAATTGATAGTACCTAGCAAATACAGAACCAGATTGCTAGAGGTAGCCCACGATGTCCCATGTGCAGGACATCTGGGAATAAAAAAGACCAAGAGGAGATTGGCTGCACATTATTATTGGCCAAATATCTCCAAGGATGTAAAACAACATTGTCTATCTTGTGGAATATGCCAAAAGGTGGGAAAGAGTGGAGTAAAGACCAAGGCACCCTTAAAGCCCCTTCCTATAATTGGACAACCCTTTTATAGTGTGGGAATAGATTTGGTGGGCCCTTTTTCCAAACCCACAAGGCATGGCAAGAAATATCTAGTGGTGGTGGTGGATTTTGCCACCAGGTACCCAGACGCAGAAGCACTGAGATCTGTAGAAGCCCCTGTAGTGGCAGAGGCTTTATTAAAAATCTTTATGAGGCTGGGTTTCCCTCATGAAGTGCTGACAGATCAAGGCAGTGTATTCATGGGAGAAGTGATGCAATGTATGTGGAAATGTTGTGGTCTAAAACATCTAAAGACCACTACTTACCATCCCGCCACTAATGGGCTAACTGAGAGATTCAATGGAGTTTTGAAGGGCATGATAAGAAGCTATGTTCAAGATCACCCACAAGACTGGGATGAACGTTTGGGATGCTTCTTATTTGCATACAGAGAAGTCCCTCAGGAGTCAACAGGCTTCTCACCCTTTGAACTAATGTTTACTAGAAAAGTGAGAGGACCTTTGGAACTGCTAAAAAGTTCATGGGAAGGAACTCTGGGAGAGTACAAAACTTCTGTAGTAGATTTTGTATTGGAATTCCGCAATAAATTAACATCAATGATGGAAGTAGTGAAAGAGAATTTGAGTCATGCACAGGAGAAGCAAAGTTACTGGTATGACAGAACAGCCAGAAAACGTGTGTATGATGTGGGAGATATGGTTATGGCGTTCATACCCAGGAAACATGACAAATTACAGGCTAACTGGGAAGGACCATATACCATCAGAGAAAGGCTTGACACAGTGACATATGTAATCACCACAGACCAATTAAACAAAAGCAAAGTGGTTCATGTAAATATGTTGAAGCCTTACCATACCAGGGATGCACAGGTGTTGCAAGTTACCTTATTCCCTGAGGGAAGTGGGCCTGAACTTCCAGATTTGGTACAGGAAAGCAAAGACAAAGGAGGGGTAGATCAAGTGGAATGGTCAGAGGAGGTAGAGGAGGAAGTAAAAGAAGAGATTCTGAGAGTTTTGAAAACCTATAGGAATCTCTTTAGCAACAAACCTGGCCGAACCAGTATAGTTATACATTCCATTGATACTGGAGATCATGCCCCAATCAGATCTGTTCCGTACCGTGCGAATGGGAAAGTTTTGAATGAGATCAAAAAGGAGGTGGAAGAGATGCTGGAATTAGGAGTGATCAGGGAATCCATCAGTCCCTGGGCCTCAAGTATTGTCCTGGTTCCGAAAAAAGATGGAACGACAAGGTTTTGCATTGATTATCGGCTAATCAATAAAATTACTGTCCCAGATGCGTATCCTATGCCTAGGGTAGACGCTGTGTTAGAGTTATTGGGGGCAGCAACCATTATCTCTACACTAGATCTCTGTAAAGGATTTTGGCAAATGGAACTAGACGAGCAATCCAGAGCCAAAACTGCCTTCAGTACACCAGATGGGTTATATGAGTTTGTGACCTTACCCATGGGACTAAGGAACTCACCAAGTTCATTTCAGAGGCTAATCAATACTGTGTTGCGAGGCATGTCAGATTTTGCAGTGGCCTATATCGATGACGTGGCCATTTTTAGCAAGTCGGTGCCTGAGCATGTCCAACACCTGACAACAGTATTGGAGGCCTTAAGAAAAGCTGGCCTCACAATAAAAGCTAAGAAATGCCAGTTTGGACTAAAGGAAGTAATCTATTTAGGACATAAGGTGGGGAGTGGGAAAATCACCCCCTTATGGAGCAAGGTGGAGGCAATACAAGCGTGGCCGATCCCCTTAACCAAAAAAAAATAAGGGCATTTCTGGGTGTGGCTGGTTTTTATAGGAAGTTTGTGAGAAATTTTGGGGAAATAGCAACCCCCTTGCATGAATTGACCAAGAAGAAGTGTTCTGAGCGTGTGGTATGGACGGATGAATGTCAGAAGGCTTTTGATCTACTGAAGCAAGCCTTGTGCCAAGGACCCATATTAATAGCACCAGACTATGAGAAACCATTCATCGTGGCTACAGATGCGTCGGACCTCGCGCTGGGAGTTGTCTTGCTACAGGAGAGAGAAGGCACTAGACATCCAGTGGCGTACCTGAGTCGCAAGCTGACGCCGAGGGAGAAAAACTATTCGTCGGTCCAGAAGGAGTGCCTAGCGGTCGTGTGGGGACTGAACAAGTTGCGCCCATACGTGTGGGGACGAAGATTCACAGTGACTACGGATCATCGGGCCTTGTTATGGTTGCAGACTATGAAAAACCATAACACTATGCTGCAGAGGTGGTCCTGGGCCCTACAGGACTATCAAGTGGACTTCCAGTTCATCAAAGGCAAGGACAATGTACTGGCCGATGGACTTTCCAGGCAAGTGGCTGGGACTGCAGTGACGTGACCAGACAGAGGAACAAAGAAAGACATTTTCCCCATAGAGACTTTTATTTGTTAACGCGACGTATAAATCCTGGAACAGGAATAATACTCTGCAGTTGTTTAAGGGGGGGGAAATGTGATGTTCCTATATATTAGTGTATATATGGTAAGTGCTGGTTGTTTAGAGTATACATGGTAAGTAGTGGAAGAGAAGGGGAGTGAATGGGCAATAGAATGCTTGATGATTGGCTGAATGTTTAAAATGGCTGACAGTATAAATGAAAGGATGACAGGTAAATCTGGGGGAATGTGAGGTGGTGAATTGTGGAATCTGGGGGGAGAAGAGAAAGAGTGGATGGCTTGGTGGGGTTTAGAGAGTTGTTTACCAGGAGGGAGGTGGAGTTCGGATTAGTATTGAGTAAAACCATATGCTTATGTGCCTTAAGAAGAAATCTTGTTAATCTTGTTAGCTTTGTTATCTGTAATAAATACTTAATTTGGTTTATCAAAGGCCTGATCCTTGGCTGGGGTTTCACAGACCAGAAGGGAGGGTAAGGTAATGACCAAGGCTGAAGGGGAACTGTAACAAATGGTGGCAGCGGTGAAGAGAATAACAATACCAGTATTCAGAGTCTCTGGGAATACTAGTATTGGGACGTTACTGGTGGTTGCCTAGCAGGGGGATCTGTTGAGATCTGTGCTAGAGCGGGGAGAGAAATCATAAGAGAGAGCGGTCCGGACTGGTGGAGTCCCTGGTGGTGCCTAGAGACAGGCAGTAACCACGAGCAGGTAGGAACCTGACAGGGAGAGCCAGGGAAGGATGCATCACACCGGGCCCCCAGAGTTTTTGCTCTGCTGAATAGCTTGGCTTAGCTTCTATCCGGCTATGAACTGGGCTAAGAGCGCAGACAGCAGGCTGTGGAGTGGCCATTGGTCTCCTTTAGTTATTGAGCCTCCAATGCTGACATAAAAAGATGGAAGTTAATACTTTGAATATAGAATATTATTTTGTCCCAGTTAAGATAAACATAATTGCTGATTTATATTCTTGAATTCTTTTCCTTTGTAGCATTGAACATATCTTAGGAAACCTTTTCCTGCAGCTTCTTTTGGGGATTCCCCTAGAAATGGTTCACAAAGGTCATAGAGTTGGATTGGTTTATATTTCAGGAGTGATTGGAGGTAAGCGGTAGAGAGGAGAAATTGGGCAACACAATCAAGACCTGGCTCGTCAGGCAGGCTTTTGGGGTGGGTTAGGTTTTTACTGTTATGGTTTTAAATTTTAACGTTTTAATGTATTGTTTTTTTATCTTGTACATTGCCCAGAGTGGCTGGACAACCAGCCAGATGGGCGACTAATAAATTTAATAAATAAAATAAATAAAATAAAGCTGCTTTGTCTAGGCAGCGGAGTGCAAATAATGGCTGAAATGCCAGACCTGAGGCTTGATTTAAAGTACTCTCTCATTCCATTAGCACAAGGATTCATGTTTGCGCAGTGGAACTTTCTCTGCTCTCTCCTTCTTCCACACCCCCCCTAAACCTGTTCTGGTGGTTCCCCCCAACCCTCCAGAGCACATTTGGGGAGGCACATGGAGGGAGGAGGGGAGAGTTCCATTGTGCAAGTGTAAAGGGCATTGAATACTGGGCAGAGTGTTGACACTTGAGAGTACATGAGTGCCAAGGGATGGCTTGTTGCAAGGTAACTTTAACTTCCAGGTCCACGTCCAGATTGCTTATGGCTGTTTAGACCTATATCCAGTGCTGAGTCGGCAGCTTTGTCTTTGCTAATCTGCCACAACCCTCTTCTCCCATCTTCAGGTTCCTTGGGCAGCTCAATCTGTGATCCCCACCAGGGTCTGGTAGGAGCATCTGGAGGAGTCTATGCTCTTATTGGAGGATACTTCATGAATGTTATAGTGGTAAGGAAGGGGCTTGAAACCCCAGAATTTTAGTGAAGCTATGTGCAAATGGGTGGTATGAGGCAAAATATTACCAGCGAAAATAACACCCATCTAGGCAGAACATAACTACTGCTCTGGATACGCAGTCTAATGCTAACTCGCTTTCCTATACAAGGAACAGAATTCATTCAGCCATTTAGTTCCACAAACCAAAGTCTGATGAGGAGCAGTTGAAAGAGCTGGAGAAGAGAGGAGATGACAGCGGTCTTCAAAGTATCTGTAGAATTGTCATAGAAGAAGATGGAGCAGACTTGTTTTCTGTTTTGCTCCAGGAGGGTCTAGAACCAGTGGGGGGAAATTGCAGGGGAGCAGTTTTCAGCAAAACATTAGGAGACATTTCCTAATAATATTAAGAGCTGTTCAGAAGTGGAACAGACTGTCTTAGGAGGTGATGGGCCATTTCCAGTTGCCTAGTTACCCGGATAAGGTGCCCACTCGAGCAGGTTGATCTGCAGAACAGGCATTGTTACAGGTGCCACATAATACTTGTCCGGCACTTGTAAGAAAACGTTCTTTTAGTGTGGCAACACCTACTCTTTGGAACTCCCTGAATGTTGACATTGGGCAGGCATCTTCAGTGTTTTCCTTTTGGCCCCTGCTTAAAACTTTTTTGTTCAGGCAAGCCTATCCAGACACATCGCTGTTGGTGTGTTTTAATTTTTTTAGTCTGTTACTTGTGTTTTATTGATAATTTTAATGTCTTTTATAGATCATTTAGACTGAGGTTGTTGGTTTTTTTACAATCAAGCAGTGTATAAATTTTGTTAAATTATAATAATCATAATAATAATAAATTCTGCATTGCAGACTCTGCATTGAGCAGGGTTTTGGACTAAATGACCTTCAAGGTCCCTTCCAACTCTACAATTCTATGAAAATGCAAGATGCCTCCAAGACCTGTGTGTCAGAATCGCCCAAATGTTTCAGTGATACCTGAATCCTAGGTAACATCTGAATCAGCCCTAGGAGGTATGGAATTCTTCCAGAGTTTCTTCATGCTTTTGTTCTTTACAGAACTTCCAAGAAATGATTCCTTTGTTTGGAGTTGCCAGATTACTATTCATCTTCCTAATAGGTAACTTTCTCATATGCCTGTCTCTTTCCCTTTTCTGCCCTGTGCTCGTTTAGGCACACCTGCAATTCTTTTACATGAAAATTTATTTATATGTTTGTTTCATCCATTTAATATCCTTCCTGAAGGAGCTCAGGGTGTCTTACAATGTAAAAAAAATTAATACGATCATGAAACAACAACAATAATAATAAAAATCAATAGCATTATCATCCACAGTTTGAGAAAAAAACAGCCTCAGACTCAGCAGTAATGATCCCTATATTCCAAAGAGATAAGCAAATGAGCCCTGCCGATGCGGGGGGGGGAGCCGAATTTCATCACAGCGGAGTTTCACATCCAGGGCGCTGTCACTGAGTGAAAATGGGCATCTCCTCCTTATTTTAACAGTCATGAAGGGCTTTATACATTAACCCCTCGAACTGGACCTGGTAGTTAACAGGCGCACATGCAGCATTTTCAGGCTTGGTCCCTCCTCCCCACCCCAGGCAGCAGCTTCTGGACAGTCTTCAGGGTGGGCCCCACATAGACAGCACTGTCGCCATCTGCTTGGGATGTTATTAGAGCATGGTTAACTGATGCTTTTAAGTCTTATGTAGGGATGACTCATTTGTGCACAAACACATGCGATGGATCTTCCATGCTATTTTAAAAAAGAACAAGGAAAATGGCTTTGAGGGAGGAAGTTAGAGCAGAGAAGCTGTGGAGGCATAACCTTTTTCCTGCAAATCCATGTTTTGAATCGTGTGGTGGTTGTGGGAGAATGCATGTGGGGAAGGATCAACAAGCAGAGAAATGGTGGACCGGGAAAGGGTGGTGGACTGGGAGAGGGCCTTCTCTGTGACAGCCCCTTAAGCTGTGAAACCCCCTCCCCACCAAGGTGCATCTGGCAACTTCATTGTACAACTGAAGATGCACCTCTTTATCCTGGCCTTTGACACCCGAGATGTAAATCTTTAGGACCCACCCATTTTCTGTGATGTTGTTTAGGTTGCTTTTAACTGTTTTTAATAATGTATTTTAAAATTGTTGTAACCCGCCATGGGACTTCTGGGTGAAGGGCAGGTAGTTAATGATGATGATGATGATAATAATAATTATCATTATTATTATTTAAAAAACATCTCCTCCCTTTGTAGCTTTTCTGCTCAAAATACTGCCCATCAGCAAGTAGCCTCTGACAGAAGACCTACTAGCAGATTGGAGGCTAATTCTCAAGTTCTTCCCACTTGCTTTCTAAGTAAACTGAAGTTGAATCCTGGCAAGTTGGAGGGTGGCACTTTCTGGATGGGGTGGCACTCCCCCTGGAGGAACATGTTTGTAGCCTAGAGGTGCTACTTGATCCAGCATTGACACTGAAGGCCAAGTGGCTTCAGCGGCATGGGTTTATTTATTTATTTATTAAACTTGTATACCGCCCCATAGCCGAAGCTCTCTGGGCGGTTTACAATAACTAAAAACAAATACAATTTAAAATACATCTTTAAAAAACCAATTTAAAACACAATTTAAAACTGGGTGTTTCTAGCTAGCTACAGCAGTTTCTGGACCATAATAGTTTTGCCACAGAACCCATGCTCTAGTAATCTCTAGTTAAATTGTTGTAAAGAGTTCTATACAGACTGCTTCTATGCTGCTGAGCCCAATTCAAGTAGTTACTCTTGACCTATAAAGCCCTAAATTATGTAGGGCTCAAATCGTTGAAGGAGTGCCTCTCCCTGTGTCACCCTGCCTCTACACTGAGATCTGCAAAAGAGACCCTCCTGGTTCTTCTGCCACTGGGGGAAGCCCAGTGTGTTGACATGAGATAGGGCCTTTCCCACGGTGGCACTGGTTTGTGTTTGATGCCACTCTTACACTTCAGCCACACCCACTTTGACATGCAGCCCCTGAGAGTTAGCCCAGGGGGTCAGTATGTTCACTTTGACTCCCTGAATTGCCTGCCTAATGTGCTGCTGGGGATGTGGGCAGATGGCAGGTGTGGTGGAGGCCGCCATCTCCTACGCTGGGGATGTTGCTGATCTCAGCCAGACCAAAGACACCCTGGATTACTATGTCAGCCTTGCCGAGGAACTGGTCAAAGCTGGGGCCCACATAACGGCCCTCAAGGTAAAAGGAGGCAGAGGCTGTGAGGAGGGGGGCTCAGGCTCACTCCCAGAGGGGTGTTCATTTTTTAAAGTGAGCCCTCTGCCTCCATATATTGGACAAGTGCACATTAGGAAATGTTTTGAGTTCCTCCTCGCACAGACACAGGAATATTATCTGCTATCTGCGATTCCCCCCCCTTTTCCCCAAGCCTAGAAAAGGCTTTGTGCCCTGCTCTAAGGAGCAGCCTGTCAAGGTGGGGTGTCAGAAACATTTGGGGACTTGCCCAGTTTCCTTCAAACCACTTTCATTGTTTTCCTAGTTGGGACAGATGTAGGATTTGCTTTGTACAGAAGATTTCTTCCTCCTGTGGATGGGCCTGAGGTAAGCATGTCTTTCCTGTGACAGGATTTCAGCTTGCTTTCGCCACTTGCTGGTTCATTCTTTTGCCAGATCTGCTGAGTAATGGGGTGTTCTCTTATTTCCCTTCACCAGATATTCCTCCTTCCTTTGTGTCTGAATGCAGCTCTTCCCGCTGTTACATTTGGGACTGTTCATGCAGCCTTCTCATTCTTTTTCCTCTTTGGCGCGTTAAGCAGGTTCAGAATTAAGCACGGTCTGTGCTGGGGCCGCTTCAGTGACTTCTTGGGCAGATCTGTAAGGAGCTTCAACTAACATGGGAAGGAAAGCTGAGGGACGCTGTGCATGATCCAGGTTGCAGGAGAAAGTAGGTGTATGAGAAGACCTGAACTACTGCTCAGTGATCATGTCTGGAAAGATAGAACTTAACTTCCTCAGTGAGTCTATGTGTGAGCATCTGTAGTCTATGCAGCCCCACACAGGGAAGGTGCATTTGATCTTGCCTCATTTGCCGTTGTAACGTGTATACGTTTTAAATTGTGTTTTAAATTGTTTTTAAAAGATGTGTTTTTAAATTTGTATATTTGTTTTTAATGTTTTTAGTTATTGTAAACTGCCCAGAGAGCTTTGGCTATGGGGCGGTATATAAACAAACAAACAAACAAACAAACAGGGAATTAGCCCATTCTCTTGATACTGCATGTAGTACCATGCAGAGCAGAGAGCCTGATTGTGGGAAGTGGCCATCTTTTGGATGAGGTTTGCAACTGGATTTAGACATGTTTCTCAGAAAGGAGGGCCTGGCTTCCAGCAACTCCCCTGAGAACTAATGGCAGCTTCTACCTCTCTCTGTGTCTGTGTCTGTGTCTGTGTGCGTGCGTGCGCCTGCATGCACACATGCACAAGGCTCACTTTGGGGCAAGTGCCTCCCTCTAGGATTTATCGTGGGGTCCTGTTGTGCCCTCGTGGCCTCAGGCAAGCTCCCCTTTTTTGTGGAGTTCCTGTTTCTTCTGTCTGCTGTGTGTTGGCCGAGAGGGCAGAGCGCCTGTCCTTGGGAGCTTTTCTCACAAAGCCCTGGGCTGCTGCTGTGGTCCTTGCTTACAGCCACTGTCTTCCACAATATGGACTACACTGAAATGCTCCTGGATACTTGCTGATACTTCTGCTCTGTCTCTTACTAATACTACAGCAGTTTTTGTGTAATGTCCGCTGTTTGATCCTCCATCCTAAAGTGGAGCACCATTAAGTCTATGTGTGCTTTTGTTTTCTCTTTTAAGGTTTCCTTCGTAGCCCACATTGCAGGAGGCCTGGCTGGGATGTCAGTTGGTTATGTCATATTCAGCTGTTTTGATAAGAATTTCATTAAAGATCCTAGATTCTGGGTCTGCATAATTGCTTATTTAATATTTGTAGTGTTTGCCGTATTCTTCAATGTGTTTTTTTCACCAGCAAACCAGTAGAACACATTACCTAACAATGAATATAAAAAGCTTTAAAGGATAACAAAGTAAACTTAAAAAAAAGATTGTATTTCACTGTAATAGTTTTTTTTGAAAGAATCATTATTGTTCTGAAATCAAATGCTGCATTTAGTATTCTAAAAATATTCTTTTTGTACTTTAATATTAAACTGCAAAATCTTTTCATTACTACTTACAATGGGAATTATTTGCAGTACTGTATTTTATAGTTTAATACAGGGAGTTCCTAAACTATTGTCTGCAGCCCATCTCTGGTCCATGAGCTTCATTCAGGTAGTCCATGGTATGTCCGTAAAATCATACAGCATGTAGCACAGGGGATTATAATTGCTGCAACATTAAGTGGTCCATGAAGACCCTCAGCAATTTTCAAGTAGTCTGTGAGCAAAAAAAAGTTTAGGAATGACTGGTTTAATATTTAATTCACCTGCAAGCTTGTTGATCTTTGGAAAAAAATGCTCATGTGTCTTCATGAGTCATTGTTCCTTCCTTGAAATTGAAGGGTTCTATCTTGCCTGGCTCTGGCCAGATAGTGTGCCACATTCAGAGTACAAATACAATACAAATAATTCTTTTGCAGCAAGGTGAATGCAACGGTAGTTGTGGGCCAGCTGCGCATGCTCCTGGATGAAATGGATGATTTAGACTCATTTCAGTCCAACCTCAGTCCTGGGTATGGCACTGGAACAGCCTGGGTTGCCCTGGTTGCTTACTTTGTTTGCTTGATTGTTTCACTCTCACACATACACACGCACCTCATCATTGGCTACACTAGGATGGCATCAGATGCAAGTTATTGATGTTGACAGCAAGTACCTGAAGGAAGTAAACAGTATCAGGCTCCGCTCATAGCTGGGAGGTTTAAAGGGACAAAGTGTCAGAGGGGAGTTGAGGCTTGCCTGGCTGCCTGATCCATTGTAGCAATAGGGCTGGGGGGAATATATAAAGGAATCGCCATCACAGCACAGCTATATTTGTGGTGCATAAGCAGTAAACTGTGTCCCCCTCTGCTAACATAGAGGGGAGAGGGTACAACACGATGCAGCGACATCAGTATGCAGATTACACCCAGCTCTGTTCTGTCTGAATCAGGAGGGGCTCCTCAAGTGCGTGGCCAGTGATTGGAGGCAGCCATGGGCTGGATGAGGGGCACTAAGGTGAATCCCAGCAAGATGGAAGTCTGTGAGTCAGTGGTTCCTGGGTGCAGGAATTAGAGGGATGCCTGCTCTGGTTGGGGAAGCATTCCCCCTGAAAGAATCTGTACATGGTTTGGGGGTGCCCCTTGACCCCAAGTGGCCACTAAGGGGGCACCAATGCCCATCTGTGGCCATTCCTTGATTAGGATAGTGACCTTAGTAACCCATGCACTGGTAACCTCTCAGACAGATTAATGTAATTATGTGGGGCTCTTCTTGACATTTGGAAGCTTCAGCTGGTGCAGAATGCCAGAGCAAGGATGACTTCTGTTCCTCTCATAAAGCCAGGAGGAAGAGGATGGCTGTCTTGTAAGCGAGGGTGTGTGTCTTGCAGTGCTGTTCAGAAGGTACTCGGGAGGACTTTGTGAGTGCGCCCTATTGTCTCCCA
Organism: Rhineura floridana; assembly: GCF_030035675.1. Taxonomy (NCBI): domain Eukaryota; kingdom Metazoa; phylum Chordata; class Lepidosauria; order Squamata; family Rhineuridae; genus Rhineura; species Rhineura floridana. The sequence continues at coordinate 393,762 of NC_084494.1, forward strand.
CCATTTTTATGCAGCAGCTGTACTGGGGTTGCTTTAAGTGTATTTACTCAGTTTCTTTTTATTTATATCCCGCCATCCTTCCAATACTGGAACTCGCGGCAGCTTCCAGATAAAAGCACATATAATTAAAACATACAGAATCTACATTAAAATGAAATTAAAATACATCCAATATTAAAACCAATCATACTGATAGATAAAATGGAATCTTAACCAATTTAAAAATAGTAAAATTCGGCATTAGTAGTGCAGTTCCCAGCAGTCCCAACTTTAGCAACCGTCAGTACCAAAAGCTTGTTGGAATAGGAAAGTCTTTGCTTGACGCTGGAAGGACTGCAGGGAGGGGGTCATTCTTCTATCCCTAGGAAGAGCATTCCACAGCCTAGGGGCCACCACCGAGAAGGTCCCCACCAATCGTACTTGAGAGGAGGTGGGTACTGAGAGAAGGGCCTCTCCTGAAGATCTCAGGGCCCGGACAGGTTCATACAGGGAGATACGGTCTGATAAATAGCCTGGACCTAAGCCATATAGGGCTTTATAGGTCATCACCAGCACTTTGAATTGTGTTCGGAAAGACTGGCAGCCAGTGGAGCTTTTTTAACGGGGGTAGTATGGTCCCTGTAACCTGCCCCAGTTAACAATCTGGCAGCAGCACGTTGAACCAGCTGGAGTTTCCAAACAGTCTTCAGAGGCAGCGCCATGTAGAGCGCGTTACAGTAAGCTAAGTGGATGTAACTAAGGCATGTGTCACCAGTTTTGTCTTCTGAGCTGTTCTTGTCCAATAAGGCTGGAGACTTGGACACTGTAAAACTGGATTTGGGTCTTTGAGGGTAGTGGTGGCCCAGACACATCAAGTCAGGTTAGTTTCCTCTCTCTCTCTCTCTCCCCCCCCAAGATTCCAGCTTCAAAACTACACAACTTAATTAGTACTCCAGTGAAACAATGAAAATAATGCACAATCATTTCTCTGAAACTGCTGGTCTAAGTCAGATGACTATCTAGCTTTACATTGTCTCCTCAGAGTTACACTAGATCTCTGGGCTTTGGCAGAAGTCTTTTCCTAGCTTTACATAGATAAATCAGGGATTGCACTTGAGTCCTTCTGCATACCACTGAGCTATGGTTGTTCCACACTGTACCCCACAAAGACGTCCGTAAATTCTTGCAAAAATAGGTTTTTCAATAGTGAACATCATTTTCATATAATGATACAAAGAAGCCAGATACAGTAAAATTATTTGGCAAAATGTGTATAAAAAAATTAAAAGTTGATTCTTCAAGGAATATTGTGGGGAGGGGAGAGATTCATTCAATGGACCAATGAATGCTTTCAGTTAGAGCTGAAATTGTATTTAAAGGCTAGGAAAATCACTTGCTGAGAGACCTGTGGGAGAAGTATTCTGAAGGTATTGCAGTGGACTTGATTGTATTAGGACATGGTTTCATTTAGCTATGAAACAGCATGACCGATTGCTCCTCTGTGCCAGAACATGCTACAATGACTGGCTGTTGACTTGTCCTCCACAAGATGTTTCTTAAATTGTGCAAGTTAATAAGGTGGGAGGAATTACAAATGCTTGTGGATTTCTAGTTATTGGGAACCAGCTAATTATTTTTGTATGTCATTATTGTGCTTGTCTCAGGATTGCTGACCCGAATGAAAACCAACAAGCTAATTAATGAATTAATTAATGAGTGCGTGGAGCCCCCAGCCCAATTTGTGGCCTCAATTTGTAAAAACAAATAAAGCCCAATTAGTACATGTTTGTAACCATTCTGACCCAATCTGGATCTGAATATGACAAATATCCAGAAATCCCATTAACTTGCATTGCAAAACAAAAATGGCCATAACGTTCTTGTATTTTGACATAGGGACATGGAATTTGGGGACTTGGTAGCCCCTAACAAGGGGATTAACCTTAAATGATTAAGGAGGTCGTGGTAATGCTGTTTCCAACGCAGTGCAATAGAATCTTTATCCTTAAGAAGCTTAGTACCATCCATTAAATGTAAGGAATTTGTACCATAATTTGTTGGTCGATAGATGGACTTAGTGGCATTAAAAAAGCCCCATACATAATGATCATCTGCAAAATGCTGGATTTCTTGAGCTTTCTGGTGGATATCCGCTAGGTATTCTTAAGTTCTCTAGTTCTTCATTGGACCTCAGCCTTTGCACTGGCATAGATTTTTTTCTTAGCAGCACAGTCAATGTTATTCTGCCATATCTGGAAGGCTTTTCTTTTCTTGTCGAGAAGTTCAATCTCAGTATCATTCTTGTCAAACTAATCCTGGTGTTTCTTAGTTTGGTATCCAATAGTTTGCTTTTGTTGTTGTTATATGCCTTCAAGTCGATTATGACTTATGGTGATGCTATGAATCTTTTGGGATATATTCATAGGGTTTTCATGGTAAGAGGTTTGTTTACATGCTATAATAATGGAAGTCTTCAGTTTAATCTAATGTTTCTCAACATTTTCAGGGAGTTCCATAGGTAGATATTTCTTAAGCGTTGTTTGAAAACAAGTTTGATTAATAGGACCCTAAAGGACATGGATGTTCATTCTACACCTTGGTTTTCTTCCTTGAAGCCTACATTGAGGAACAATATTAATGGCCATAGTGGATCAAATTAATCAGTGATCGGTCCAGCAGTCATCAGCACTCTACATGGCCTTAGTAAGAAGTACATCATGACAATCTCTAGCACGGATGATTACATAATCCAGGAGATGCAAGTGTTTCAACTGAGGGTGCTTCCATGATGTTTTAAATTTATTCTTCTGGTGAAAGAGCATGTTTGTAATAACAAGATTGTGCTCTGCACATTTAGTCAGAAGCAGAATTCTATTCAAATTACTATTGCCAACTCCTTCTTTCCTAATGGTTTCTGGCCACAAATCGAAATCATGCCCAACTCTTGCATTGAAATCACCCAGGACGATAATTTTATCCTCCTTAGGTATCTCTGATAAGATGATGTCCAGCTGGGTATAAAAATTTTCCTTGATGTCTTCATCAGCATCTAATGTTGGTGCATAAGCACGTACAATAGTTGCCTGCTGGTTTTTGGTAAGTTTTAACTGGAGAGTTGAGAGCTGTTTGTTAACGCCCGTAGGAACTTCTGACAATGGCTTCACAAGATTATTTTTAATAGCAAAGCCTACTCCAAGTATTTGTCATTCTTGTTCAGGCAGCCCTTTCCAGAAGGAGGTATAACCCCCATTTTCTTCCTTCAGCTGACCTGCTCTTCGAGTTTCTTGGAGTGCTGCTATGTCAATATTAAAACGTCTCAAATCCCTCGCGATGATGGCAGTCCTGCATTCAGGACATTCACTATCTGCATTGTCCAGCAATGTCCATATATTCCATGTCCCAAAATTCAATTGTCTTTTGCAACCACTAAGTGATGACCCCACTGGATGCAGTGATCCAGTCTATGAGGCTATGTTTAGGGCACCTTGTCTAGCCCCCTCATACGGAGTGAGCAGAGTGGATTCTGAATAGGACTGCTCAGTTGTGGATATAGCAGCCGAACTACTCAACCGCCTCGGTCCTTGAGCCAGGACGACTGAGTCTGTATCTACTGCCTATGTGCCAGTCCATGACTAGGGGCTTCCAGATTTCACAGTCCTGCCCCCATCGCCATGTGCTGATCACCACAGGATTTTTGTTTTATTTTGGTTGGAAGACGCCCGTGCGTGAATTTGTTTTATGTGGGGAGATCAGTGCACAACAATCAACACGCAATCTTGACAGAAAAAGGCTTTGATCCAGTGGCATGGATACCACGACGATTGGAAGTCTTTTATCTGCTGCAGCCTTCATCTGCCTTCTTAGCTGTTGTAAGGTACACATTGTTATCCTCCGCCTGTTCGGCTGTTGAGGACATTCTTAGATCGTTCTTTGTCTGGTTTCTCTCCTTTGACTTTCCTTTGACAGTATGTAAGTGCTGGGAGTATGACTCCTCACGGCATCGCTCGCAGGGTTCATTGGAACACACAAGCCAATTCACCACTACAAGGTGACGATCCAGCGAGTGGGCATAAAATAGTAGAGTCAGAAGAGGCTATCGAGTCCAACCCCCTGCTCAATGCAGGAATCCAAATTAAAGCATACCTGACAGATGGCTGTCCAGCTGCCTCTTGAAGGTATCCAGTGTTGGAGAGCCCACCACCTCCCTAGGTAAATGGTTCCATTCTCATACCGCTCTAACAGTTAGGAAGTTTTTCCTAATGTTTGGTCGAAATCTGGCTTCCTGCAACTTGAGTCCATTATTCTGTGTCCTGCACTCTGGATTATCGAGAAGAGATCCTGGCCCCCCTTCTGTGTGACAACCTTTTAAGTACTTGGAGAGTATGAGAATCTCAAGGCTAAACATGCCTAGTTCTTTCAGTCTCTCTTCATAGGGCTTTGTTTCCAGTCCCCATTCCAAATTTAAAAGTGCTCAGTTATGCCAATTCTCATGCTTTTGTGTTTGCCCTGTTCCTTCCTTCAAGATTTTGAAAAGAAACCTGAGGGTTTTTTAAAAATTAAGTTTGTGGTGCTGGGCTCTGGTTGGCAGCATCAGCAGGCGGGCAACAGTAATGGTTAGTGTTGGACTACAACCTGGGAGACCAGGGTTCGAATCCCCACCCAGCCCTGAAGCTGCACTGCACTGTGACTGCACTGCCTCTCAGCCTCAGAGGAAGGCAATGGCAAACCACCTCTGAATACTGCTTACCATGAAAACCCCATTCATTGGGTCACCATAAGTCGGAATCGACTTGAAGGCAGGCCATTTCCATAGGGACATGAAATCTGGGGACATGGTAGCCCCTAAAGAGGGGGTGGACCTTGCCAAATATCAGGTGGGTAGCCACAGGAGTTTTCATGCTAACCAATTTTAAAATTTAAAATGTTTTAAAAGTAAATGGACACAACTTTCTTGTTTGTTCCCAAAGGGACATGAAATATGGGTACATGGAAGACTCTGTGAGAGAGACTATCCCTGCCAAATTTCAGCTGGGTAGCTCTAGAGGGTTTCATGCTAGCCACCTTTAAACTTTGCTTTTTCCAAAAATGATTTTTTAATCAAGATTGTTCTCATTCAATCAGGCCAGTTCTCAAGCTAAGAAGCAATGCCCTCAAGGTTTAGCTGACTAAGTCCCCTCCAAGCTATTATTCATTATAGGATGTACTTACATAATATTGATAAATGTATTCAAAATATGAGAAAATACAGAAGAGTCCACACCATGGTGGCCAGAAGTGCTAATATTTCTTCTATGCATAGACAGGAGAAAATTATTAACAATTAAAATAGACTGTATGGAAAGTAAATAGGACAAAAGAAAAAGTCCACAACTGTTAATATATTTCTTAATACTGATGACTGAAAATTATCAATAATTTCAATAAAATAAATATTGCAAGGTGTCTGGTAGTCCAAACTCTGCGATAATCAAGATTGCTTTAAACAAAATAGATCACAGGGCTGCTGATACTAAATACCATTAAAATAAAATAGTCTGAAAATGGCTAGTCCAAAAAATAAACTCATTCAAGAGATAAGTATGAAAAATTCAAACAAATGCAACTAGTATAGTGTGTCTGGCTCCAAAAAGATGAAAGAATTAGACTGCAAAAACAAATCAGATACAGAACAGCAAAGGGGATGTGGATACAAAAGAAAACAAACTTAGGAACCGTTAAAAAAGATGCACGCCACTCACAGTTTAACACAGCTATAACGGGAAAAGAAAGATGAGCTTAAGAGGAGATTTATTGCTACAGTACAGGGACTCTGCTACAGCATCTCCTCCCCAAGGCAACCCCATGTGACAGTGAAGCTCAGTCAAGCAGAGGCAATGAAACCACATCCCACAACAAGAAGAGTAGTAGTGGTGGGAGACTCCCTGTTGCATGGGATTGAAATTCAAGTATGCCGAGAAGATCCATGGACTCGCCAGGTAAGCTGACTGCCTGCAGGATGGATTAGAGATGTGACAGGAGGGTTGCCATTACTCATAAAGCCCACTGCCAGATATCCCTTTCTTCTCATCCATGGGGGAACCAAGCAGTGCTATAAAAAAATCATGTCAGACTTTGAAGGAAACTTGAGGACTTTGGGGCCCAGATAGTTTTCTCATCCATGCTTGTGGTACTTAGAAGAGGAATGGAAAGGGAAGAAAAATACTCTGGGTGAATGACTGGCTGCGAGGGTGGTGCCAACACAAGAGACTGGAATTCTGGGATCACGGGCTACGCTTCCTGGAAGATGAACTACTGGCAAGTGATGGGAAGCACTGGGCAGAATGTGTTTGCCCACATCATGGAGAAATTCATCAGGAGATGTTTAAACTGAATCCTAAGGGGGAGGGAGATGTAAACTTGGCAGTAACAACTAACAAGGGCTTGCGCACAGTAAGAGGACCTGAGGGAGCACCTCTAATGGCCTAGTAATTGTCAAAGAATTGTCCCCCTGGGGTCCCTTGCCCTCAGCACCCCAAGGGGGGTTCTTTGCTTCTGAGAACAGTCCCAACTCCTTTGGGTCTCTGTGTCCCAGGCAAATCCTTCTCCCTTTCAGACCTAAACTCCTGGTAGTTCTGCCACCACCCCTCTTCCTGGTTACTTTCTCTGAGGGAGGGGATCTCGGAGACCTATGTGAGTTCCAAAGGGTATTAACCCTCATTAATCAACAGTAATCAGTAGCGTTCAGTGATCAAGGACTATATTTAGAATCATTAGTTTAAGTAATACACACCAATGATAAAAGGATAGTTTATTTAAAAGAAAAGTATATACAAAAAAGAGAGCAGCAATTGTTTCTTCAAAGCTAATCGCCCTCAGCCAGGCCTCACGAGGTACATTGGCATAACAATGGCAAGAGGTTCAATACAGACAAAAGAAAATAAACAAGAGCTTGCTAAGCTAAGATCTTATACTTACAGCAGAATAGCCAGGTTCCCAAACGGCTTTTCTGTAAAACTTCAGGCGAGGCGAGTAGATGGAAATAGAGAACAACAAATGAATATCCTTCATTTTTATGGAGTTTCTTGGTCCACAAGGAGGGGGTGGCAAATAGCCATATTCCGCCCCTGCTGGGATCCATTCCTTTGATGCCTGAAGATAAGGGGGCTAGACAGCCTCACCCAGGGGTCCTGATCTACAACACCCCCTCTTCCTGGCTTTTGATATCAGGAAGTCGATAAGGGATAACAGCTAAGGTTCAGTTGCACCTTCTTGCTGTCTGGCACTGAGCCACAGATCTCCCCCAGTAGAGTGTCCTACGGCTTCCAGAATTCTGTCTGGTTTGACCCATTTCAGCTTGACCAAAGTTAACTATTCTTGACAGTAATAGTCTTCATAAAAATGTAGGAAGGAAGCCAGGCCATAAATCACATGGTCTTCGATGTCTGTATACTAATGCCCAGAGTATGGGAAACAAACAGGATGAACTTGAACTCTTAATACAGGAGAGTAAATATGACTTGACAGGTATAACTGAAACTTGGTGTGATGACTCCCATGACTGGAATACACCAATGGAAGGATATAACTTGTTCAAAAAGAACAGAAGGAACAGAAAGGGAGGCAGAATCGCGTTATATGTTAAAAATATATACCTGCACAGAAATACAGGGGGATGAGCTTGATAGCTCCCCCTAGAGTATCTGGATTAAAATTAATGGGGCAAGGAATAAAAGGAACATGGTAGTTGGAGTCTACTGCTGACCACCCAATCAAGGAGAAGATGAGGATGAAACTTTTGCAAAGCAAATTGCCAGTGTTTGGAGGAGGCATGATGTAGTAGTAATGGGGGACTTCAATTATCCCGATACCTGTTGGGAGACAAATTCTGCCAAACACGGCCACTCCAAGAAATTCCTGACTTGTATTGGAGATAACTTTCTCCCATAGAAAGTGGAGGAAGCAACTAGAGGATCAACTATCCTTGACTTAATTCTAACCAACAGAGATGACTTGGTGGATGAAGTGGCCGTTACGGGAACTCTGGGGAAAAGTGACCACGCTATATCTGAGTTCTTGATTTTAAAGAAAGCAAAAACTGAGAGTAACCATATGCATAACCTGGTCTTCAGGGAAGCCAATTTTAATAAATTCAGAAAAATTGTAAGTAAGGTTCCGTGGCAAGCAATCCTGGCTGGGTCAGAGGGCATAACAGCCCAGCTGCCCTTTGGGTCTTGGGAACAGCTGCAGCACTGGGGGACTCGAGAAGACCTGCCCTGGGAGTGAGTACCTGAGCATCTGGGTGCTTGCTTGCTCCTCTGGATTGCTGTCTCTAGAGACAACTGAGGTCCCTGGTAAGTGCTGCAAGGGCTGGGACCCCCTGCCTGACTCTGGCTCCAGAGAGAGGCTGCAGTCGATCTTGTAGCCTCTTGCATCAGCTCCTGGCTGGGTCGGGCCATAAAAGCCCAGCTGCCTTTGGGCAGTGGGTCTGCTGCTGGTAGGGTCACCACTGAAGGGGAGCCCCTTAGGGAGTCCTGAGGGTGAGGGCACTACTCCCTTCAATTTTTTTAAACCAATCAAGAGATTGGTAGTGGGGAGGGCATATGGCGCATGTGTAATTCCTGTGCAGGGTGAGAACCTGTACAATGAATTGAACAACAGGAGAAAGTTGCCAGATGCCTTCAGAGTGAGAGTCTGCAACTGCCAAAAGGCTGGCTCTGTCTGGGTGTGAGACGGGGGAGTAGATGTGCCTTGTTTGAAAGACATTGAGTGGGTCTGACCCCAATTCTCTCAGAGGCCTACTGGGATAGCTGGTTCAGGTAGATTTTGTCGATGGGCTCTTGTGTCCATATCAGATGTTTAAGAGGAGTCTTACTAAGGAGGACATGGGTGATGCCACCCCAATTTCAGTGATCATGTGTAGAGAGAGATATAGCCATGGGGAGATGGTGAACTACTATAGAAGACAAGGACAAGGCTATCTATGCCTTGTTCCCACTCCTCTCATAGACAGGTTCCCCATTGCTCATCTGCTGTGCCCACTGGCCTATGTGTTTTTTAACGCCAGATTGGTATACAGTAAGACCACACCCATCCACGATTTGATTGTGGATGAAAGTGCTGATTTAGTGTGTATTACTGAGACCTGGGTAGGTGAACTGGAAGAAGTTCTAGTTTTGGTGTGCAAAGCCCTGTATAGCTTGGGACCAGGATACTTGAAAGACCATCTTACCTCTTATGTACCCAGTTGATCACTGTGCTCTGCAGGTGAGGGCCTCCTTCAGATACCATCTTATCAGGAGATCTGTTCTGCACAACATAAAGCAGACCTTTAGTGTAGTGGCACCTACCCTTTGGAATTACTTCCCCTTAAATAGCACAGTGGGGAGAAGAGCCTGGCTGGGAGTTCAGAGTCTGCAAGTTCAAATCCCTGCTCGTGTCTCCTGGGTGTCAAGGGCCAGCTAAAGATCACCCCCATAGTGAGTGACTCAGGGGTTGCATGCCCTGCTACCTGTGCTGCTGTGGGCAAGCTGCATAGTCCCAAGGAGCCTAGTTGTCCCCCAGCTGGCAGTTGCAGACAAGGCAGGGGCTGGCTTGTGCAGCTGTGGCAAGCTGAGCAGGCCCTAGCCAGCTGGGAAGGACTAGCCTCAGAGGGAGGCAATGGTTAACCCCCTCTGAATACCGCTCACCATGAACACCCTATTCATAGGGTAGCCATAAGTCGGGATCGACTTGAAGGCAGTCCATTTCATTTTCCATGCATGAGTTTAGGAACAAATGGAAAAATTGAATCGAACAGCCCTGTTGGGTTCAATCATGAGAAACAAATCAGTGCAAATGTGTTTGCTTGCTTGTTTCATTACTGTATTTAGGTTTCTCTGTGGGGCTTCAGTCTCATTCGCACCATACATTTGGAATTCCCTCCCCTTACATATTAGATGAGAGCCTGTGTGGTATAGTGGTTAAGGAGTTGAACTACAACCTGGAGACTAGGGTTCGAATCCCCACATAGCCATGAAGCTCGCTGGGTGACCTTGGCCCAGTCACTACCTCTCAGCCTCAGAGGGAGGCAATGGGAAACCCCCTCTGAATACTGCTTACCATGAACACCCTATTCATAGGGTTGCCATAAGTCATGATCGACTTGAAGGCAGTCCGGTTCCATTCCAAATATTAGGCAGGCACTATCTATACTATTTTTTCGGTGCCCACTGAGACCTTCCTCTTTCAATAAGCCTTTTAAGAAAAGGCCTTACCCCAGTTTCTGTCTGTGCTGGAATTGCTTGTTAATGTATTTTTAAACCTTTAAAAAATGTTTTTAAAGATGTTTTAATGTTTTTAGTGGTTCTTTCGCTTTAATATATTTCAAAGCCTGTTTTTCTGACGTTTTAACGTGTTTTAGTGCTTTTGTTCGCCGCCCTGGGCTGCTGCTGGGAGGAAGGGCGGGAGATAAGCCGAGCAGTAAGTTGCCATGTGGGTCCGGAAGGACTCCATGTCATGCCCGCGCGAGGCGCCTGCACCCCTGGGCTCAGTGCAGGTGGAGGGAGGCGAAGGGTGTCGCTGCGAGCACAGGCAGGGACGCCTCTCCACAGACCCGATATTTGGGTAGCGCTGACTTCGGCCCCGAGGGTCAGGCACGCAGGAGGGCGAGAGCGGCAGGATCAGGCCAGGGTGCTGGAGAAGCAGCCGCAGATGTAGAAGCTGTAGAGCGGAATGGCCGCAGTCTCGGCTTCAGCGCTGCTTGTAGGCGGCCGTACTGTGGGCATCAGCTAAGAAACGCAGGATCGCGGCGGAGCCCGGAGGAACGTGGATGCGTGTATATCTACATGTCTAAGTCTATGGTGGCAGCCGCAGGAAGGCTTGAGCTGGTCTCCATGGCGACGGCGAAGGCCGCGTCGTTTACAAAGGGCCCGAGGCTCACGCGCAGTCTCGCTTCCGGCGCAGGCGGTAGCCCCGATGGCGACTTACAAGGTGTGGCCTCGGCCGGGGGGTGGTGGATGTCTCTCCGTCCGTCTCTCCGTCCGCCCCCCCCCTGACCTCTCTTCCTGCTCGCCACAGGCCGCCGACTCCAAGAGGGAGCAGTTCCGCCGCTACCTGGAGAAGTCCGGAGTGATGGACACCCTCACCAAAGGTAGGTGGCGGGCCGGGCCGGGCCGGGCCGTGGGTCTCTAGGCGGGGCCGGGGGCAGCTCCCTGTCCTCCTTCCTCGTCCCTTTTCTCCCTCTACAGTCCTGGTGGCCTTGTACGAGGAGCCCGAGAAGCCCAACTGTGCCTTGGAGTATCCTTCGCTCGCGCCGCCGCCTTTTACGGGACTGACGGACCGACGGGTCGGTGGGTGGGTGGATTCGGGGGCAGGCAGGCGGGGGAGAAGCAGCAGCAGCAGCAGCAGCGCTGGCAAGTCTGACTCCCGAAGGAGCCGCGCCAGCCCCTCGTCCCCTCGGGTGCCCCGATGTGGTTCTCGGCCCCTCTGCAGGGTGACACCGCTGCGTCCCCAATCCGAGGCTCGCTCAGGGTTTCCATTGGCCTTCCTCGGAGGCCGCCGCCGCCACCCTAAAGTCAGGCGAGCGCCTGGGTGGACTGAGAATCAGCGATATTCAGGGGGAATTAGGCGACCGGCTCAGCCTGCAACTCCCCCATTGCGACGGCGAGCGGTCACTCAAGCAAACAAACAACTTAACTTTTGGTGAAAAGCTTTCTGAAACACCACTTGGGAGCGGCCCCTCCAGAAAACCCTGAAGTGGAGGCACTTCGCTTGGAAGTAGCAGAGATGAAAGAGAAGTATGAAGCTGTACTGGAAGAAAATAAAAAACTAAAAGCAAAGGTAAGGTAAAGACGAAAGCATTTGGGATTTGTGGAGTGCAAAGCGCATCCTGGCAGTGTCTGCCGCTTATGTGGTCTGTTGTTGTTGTTATGTGCCTCCAAGTCAATTGCGACTTATGGCGACCCTATGAATCAGCGACTCCAAGAGCATCTGTCATGAACCACCCTGTTCAGATCTTGTAAATTCAGGTCTGTGGCTTCCTTTATGGAATCAGTCCATCTCTTCTTTGGCCTTCCTCTTTTTCTACTCCCTTCTGTTTTTCCCAGCATTATTGTCTTTGCTGGTGAACCACATATTCTTATGATGTGTCCAAAGTATGACAACCTGAGTTTCATCATTTTAGCTTCTAGTGACAGTTCTTGTTTAATTTGTTCTAACACCCATTATTTGCCTTTTTCATAGTCCATGGTATGCGCAACGCTCTCCTCCAACACCACATTTCAAATGAGTTGATTTTTCTCTTATCTGCTTTTTTCACTGTCCAATTTTCACATCCATGCATAGGGATCGGAAATACCATGGTCTGAATGATCCTGACTTTAGTGTTCAGTGATACATCTTTGTGTGCTCTAGCCTGCATAAAATCTATCAAAATGCACAAGAAGCATCTAACTTGCAAATGTAACAGTCATTCTTAGAGTTTAGACTGTGTCAAAGTTCTCTTAACTGACACAAAAGTCAGTCTGATCCATTAAGTTCTTTGTAACTTAATAACTTCTTCTGTATGCTGGCAAGCCAAAGAACCATTGCGGACTGCTAATGTGTTCATGCTTACAAATTACAGTTGGTTACTCATAGTATACGTTCCATGCCACAACACAATTTTGGGAAAAAGTAACTGCCCACCAGAGGTGATATTTCCAACTCTCTGAGATTTAACAAGGGTTTCTGTCTTTGCAGCTTGCTCAGTATGAACCACCTCAGGAAGAAAAGCGTGGGGAATAGGCTCCTTTTGTACTACTTGAATAAAAGACTCTGAAGCACACACATCTAGTGTTATTGACTCTTGCGCTAGTAAGTCTCAATACTCCTTTCTAAACATGGTGGCTATCGTCTTTCAAGACCTTGTCTTGAAAAAATAAAGTGAATGTTGAACAGAAAAGCAGAGGAGGCAATTTGTTCATCTCTGCTTTCAGTGAACAGCTGAAATGAATTTTTCTGAAAGACTAACTTTCAGCGGTCTTTTGCTTAACGGGTACAGATACTGTTGTGGTGACAATCTTGGAATTGAATGCCACATGTTGATTCAACTCTTAATGTTCCTTGGGAGAGGGGGAGGAATTAACCACCCTTAGAGGAGGGACAGCAAACCTGTGGTCCTCCAGACGTTGACTCCAAACTCACGTCGGCCCCAGCCAGCATGGCCAGTAACCAGGGATGATGGGATGTGTAGTCCAATATCTGAAGGACCAAATGATAGCTACTTCTGCTTCATAAGAGTTCTTGTACTCTGTAATCTCAGTAATAGGTCTTAATAAACATAGTCCTGTTATTCGTGTTTACTTGGAAGCAAGTCTCCCTGTTTTCAGTGAGGCTTATTCCCAGAAAAGAGGGCTTAGATTTGTAGGGTTATTCTTGTTGGCACAGTGAGATAATCAGCATGTAATACCTGTAGTTATTATTAACTGTGTTTATTAACCATACAGTTATTAACTGTAGTTAAGACTTCTGAGAGAAATCCCCGAGCGCTGTTACCAGTCATTGTGTAGATAACACTGAGCAAGATCGGAATCTATGTAAGGAAAGTTCCTTTGGGAGAAAAACTATTCAAAAAGCAAAACTGAGCTCTTCCTCGTGGGTCTCTGTGTTCAGCATTTTTCCTAATGGAAGAGCATTCAGATCCACAACTAAAATGACACAATCCAACAAAATAGCATTGCTACTAGATTAGGTGTAATGTTCTGGGCTTTAGTTTTTCTATTTTGGTATTGAAATGGCTTGTGTTATAATGCTAATTGTCTGTTTCACCTGGCAGTCAAAAAATGAACTTTCTAATAATCTCATGGGCTTTAAAGATAATTAGTAAAATAATTTGTCCTGAGATGCTGTTTCAAGAATGAAGTCAGATTATTGTTCCAATCTTTCAAGGGAGGTCAGCAGATGTAAGCAGACATTTGCTGGTACAACCCCCTCTGAAGCTACTGCTACTTGCACACAACTAGAGCTTATGGGTTCTTAATATGTTGCTTTAAATAAGCACTTGGTATGTAAGAGGCAACCAAACCAAAACCTCATTGTAGCTGTAATATTTAATTTTTTGCATAATGGAAATTTTAACAGTATATGCTGTCATAATTATTAGCAGTAGAAAACATGTAAGACTACATCTTTAAGAAGTAATATTTAGTTTTTAAAACAGTTAATGTTAGTTGGGCAAGAGAGGTACTTCTTGGCAGAATCTTAAAATTCTGCCCAGGATTTGGTTGTGAAGTGAGCATTATTGAACCACATGGAATTAACAAGTTCAGCAGTCATTTTAAGGGAGGAAATTTCTAAAACAAACCTCGAGCATTTAAAAGCTGCAAGGGGGCATCCCTCTATAGGAAATGCGGTTGTTTTAAAAGGCAGCCAAAACTGACAGCAGTACAAATTAAAAATCTGAAAGGTACAGAAGTTCTAAAACAAGCTAAATATAAACTTGCAGCAAGATAAATTAAAAGGATATTTAAACAAACTGGTGAAGAAAGAAAAGCAAATAACATAAGTAGGAGCCAGCCTCTGGAAACCTAATTTTAAAGTGTTAAAATTATAATGCTAACACTGTATTTCTTTATTCTTATTTATTATTAAACTTATTAAACTTAAAGGGAGGCAGATGAGCGATAAAACACTGACAACATATATAAACATCTTAAAAACCTTTTAATTTTTTTAAAAATAATCTTAAAAACAATTCTAACACAGATGCAGACTGAGATAAGGTCTCTACTTAAAAGCCTTGTTGAAAGAGGAAGGTCTTCAAAAGGTGCTGAAAAGACAATAGAGGTGGTGCCCGTTTTAATATTTAAGGATAGTCAATTCCAAAGGGTAGGTGTCAGAGTACTAAAGATCCTATGTTGTACAGAATGGATTTCGTGATTAGATGGTATCCACAGGAGGCCTCACCTGCAGAGCATAGTTAACTCGGCCAGATAGGCGACTCAAAAAATGAAATTTTATTATTATTATTTATTATCAACTAGGTATATAAGAGGTAAGATGACATTTCAGGTATCCTGGTATAGGGCTTTATGCACCAAAACCAGCACATTGAACTTGACTCAGTACCTAATGGGCATCCACTGCAGTTATTCCAGCAGCAGGGTAACATATTGGCCATATCTTGCTCCAGTGAGCAGTCATGCTGCCACATTTAGTACCTGCTGCAGCTTCCGGACCAATCTGAAGGGCAGCCCCACATACAACACATTACAGTAATCCAGCCTGGAGGTTACCAGTGCATGTTTACTCCAATGAAAGCCCCATCAAATTGAAAGGGACTTACACCCATCTAAGTAACCTTAATCGCTTGCACCTGTACTTGCCTAATTTTTGTCACAGGTAAACTAGTGGAAAACACTAAGAATTAACACATGACAGAACCATCCTTAGATTAAAAAAAAATTAATTCCTGCACCAAGGTGTTGCTTCAGTAGCCTTTTATGCTACAATCCAGCTCTAGTGTATTTTAGCAAGTTAGTAATGATTAATGCAGTAGAAAACAAGCATTTGAACGCATGATCCGTTGGAAGCAAGACAGAACTGACAGCAGAATATTTGCCTACTGGCCTTGCTGAACTGTTACAAGCTTCTGGGTTTGTGCATGTATAGAGACAGGATCTTCTTTGTGGGGCTCGTTATGGTACTCCTTTCTGGTTGACTTATGCTTGTCCTTGCTTGGTGCAGGCTTTTAAAGAGGTCCTTGAAGTCTCTTTGTGGCTGCCTTAACAGTATTACTGACTTATGTGATTCAAAGCAGCTATCTTATACTAATTCTACATCTATCAGGTGAGCCAAAAATCATTCTTTTTATGAATTTTCCAAGGGGACTCTCCAATGCTTCAATTCAAAAGATTACTGCCTTTAAAAATTCAATATTTTGTGTAATTTATTGTAATAAATTAGTTATTAACAACAGTACAGATGCTTTATATATGAACATTAAAGACAATAAAAAGAAAAGGGAAATCCAACCAGTGTGATGTAGTGGTTAAGAGTGTCAGACTGGGACCTGGTACACCAGGGCTCAAATCACTAATTGCCCATAAAGCTCACTGGGTGACTTTGGGCTAGTCCCTATCCTACTTCACAGGGTGGTTGTGAGGATAAAACTGGGAGGGGGGAGAACCATATTTGTATGCCACCTTTAGCTGTTTGGAGGAAAAGTGTGATATACATGTAATAACAAATAAATAAAACTTTGTCTGCTTCTGGTGCCACCTAACCCATGCACCTGTTGGGCGAGGCAGGCATGCAGAAGGCCCTGATCCTGGCTTCAGATGCTGTGTGCGAGGGCTGTTTGCATGCAAAAGTGAAACAAGTTCCACAAGGCCCTTTGGCATTCTCCCCCAAGCAAGCATTTCTGCACGGGCCGTGCCCCGCTGCCTGGCACAGCATTCTTCATTAGCGCCCTCCCCAGCCGCTCGCTCCCTTCGGGCAGCATTTCGCTCTCCCTGGTTGCGTTCGGGGCGGCCGCGCGGCTAAGGCCTGAGAAGGCCCAGCTAGCTGAGTATCGGACACTGCGCCCCAGACCTGCTCCCAGCACCCGAATCCCTTCGCAATGGCGCAGAGCACCCCCAAGCCGAAACGCGCCGCGAGTGCGCGCTCGCCCCAGGACCGGAGGTCGCGGGGAAGCCGAGCCGGGGGGGCGGGGGTTTGCGAACGCCCCGCCTCGCTGCCAGGCCAGAGCGGCCGGGAGCAGCGCGTGGGCAAGCACAGGCAGGAAGTCTGAGTGAGGGTGGGACTAGCAGAGGTCAAGGCGGCATCGGCTGACGTCAGAAAGGAGCGCCTCTTGAGGCGGAGGGAGGCAATCTGAGGCTCCCGCCTGCACGCGCGCCCCGTCGCTCTCTTCACCTGCCAATCGGGAGGCGGCTTCTTGCTCTGCGTGGCCAATGAGCGCACGCGGCCTTGGTTGGTAGGCGGCGCCGTCGTGAGGCTCGGGCAGGACCTGCTAGGCGGACTCTGCGGGGCTCCTTCGGCTGCTCGTGATGGCGGCCCTGCAGTTTGGGGCGAAGGTGGCGGCGGGTGCCGCTGAGGAGCCGGCGGCTGTGTCCGTGCCTGGCGGTAGTCTCGGGGCGGCGGATTCCTTCCCTAAGGACTTCGGCTATGGTGCTGAGGAGGAGGACGAGGAGCAGCGCGGCGGCGGCGGGGCTGATCGGGGCGGCGGTGGCAGCGGGGGGCCTGACGGCGGCGGCAGCGCCAGCAGCAGCAGCAGCAACTGTGGGCTCGGCGGAACAGGCACTGGCGGCGACTCCTCCAAGCAGCCTCGCATCCTGCTTATGGGGCTGCGGCGCAGCGGGAAGTCTTCGATCCAGAAGGTGCTCAGTCCCCTCCCCTCCTTCCCGGCGCGGCTCCTGCACAATCGGGCGCCGTGAGAGAGCGGGGAAGCCGAAGCCATCCCCTGCTGGGTTGGAAGGTGGGGTGCTGAGGGAGCCCGATGCGCCTGCTGGCAGCGCCAGCTCTGAAGTCTGGGGAGGTAAAAAGGGGCCCTTGAACCCCTTTTCCTGCTCCTTCCTCCCCATAAAAATAAGGTAGGTTGTTGGTTTCTTCTTCCGCCCGCCGCCTCCATCATCCAAGCCGAGGATCCGCATCCAGATGCCTGCAAACCAGCTCTCGCCCTGCCCTCGCAAGGACTTTCCCCCCCCCCCGGCCAGTCCTAAAGGGGGCTGGCCTTCAGGCTAGAACGAGGGAGGTGCAGCCTCCGCTTGTCACCCAGTTACGCTCTTTGTTGTGCCAGTCATTCCCTGACTTAACAGGGTCGTTTTGAGGATAAAAGGGGAAAGAAGAATAATGTACTCCTGAGTTATTTAGTAGGAGAAAAACATAAAAATGTAATAAAAAGTAAATTATAGTTATGTCCTTTGTGTTGGTAACAGGTGGTCTTTCACAAAATGTCTCCTAATGAAACCTTGTTTTTGGAGAGCACCAACAAAATCTATAAAGATGATATTTCAAATAGCTCCTTTGTGAATTTCCAAATATGGGATTTTCCTGGGCAAATGGATTTTTTTGATCCAACATTCGACTATGAGATGATCTTCAGAGGAACTGGAGCCCTCATCTACGTTATTGATGCACAGGTCATTATGAAACACACGGTTGGGGAACAGAGTATGTTGCTTCATAAGTAGTGGGGAGATGTATTGGGAATGATTAACCTTGCTTTTTACTATAGTAGTAAACTTCCCATAAAAGTTAATTGTTGAAGTAGTGGTTTGCGTATATTTTTAAGAAGATTATAATGCAAATGCTCAATGTGAATTGCAATCTTTGAAATACAGGTAATGACTGAAATGCCAATGTGTGTAGTAGGCATTATCATGTCAGACTGAAATATTAGTGACTGACAATGGTTGGTCCTAAATAAGGTAGAATACAGCTGGTAAACAAGCCGCCATTTAGAGACTACTTTGTGGGTGAGCTTGACAGCTTTTGCAGTGGTATTTATAGGCTTTGGGAAGAGATCTGGTCTAGAACAGAAATATTTTGATGCTGAATTACTTACGGGATTTCTCATAACATCTGTTTCTACCATACTATTAGTGAATCATAGCAATAATGTCTGCTGGTTGGTATCTACAGGCATACCCCGCTTTAACATACGCAATGGGACCGCATGTATGTAAAGTGAAAATGTACTTAAAGTGAAGCAATTATCTTTGCATGTACTGCACTGCAATCGCCACTAGGTGGCAGCGACGTCATGCCATTAAGTGTCCGTTATTGTGAAGCTCCTACCTTAAAGTGGGGTATGGTGGAGTATGGAGCATTGTATTTTATAGCGAGGCGACTTTAAGCGAAGCGACTTTAAGCGGGGTATGCCTCATTACATGGCCAGTAAGTTTATTTCTGACTGAATATTAAATCTTGCTTGCAGGATGACTATATGGAAGCTTTAACCAGGCTCCACATAACAGTCTCAAAAGCTTACAAAATTAATCCAGAAATGAACTTTGAGGTTTTTATTCATAAAGTTGATGGCTTGTCAGATGACCATAAAATAGAAACTCAACGGGATATTCATCAGAGAGCCAACGATGACCTTGGTGATGCTGGACTAGAAAAACTTCATCTTAGGTAAGTGAAATTCCCTTGGACGCAATTGTCTCTTGTTTGAGACCAAATCTGGAAAAGCGGAGTTTTCTAAGGCTTGTTATACTGGGACTATCACTTGAGTGATTAAGTGGTGCTTGACTAATCATATGAGTCTTTAAGTAAATGAACAGAGGCACTTCTAAAGGGGGTGGGGGGAGGGGTTGCATGTGGATAGCCTGCTACAACATGGATTTGCATAATGTTAGCACAGGTGCCCTTTCATTAGTAGAAAAAGGAGGAATGCCTATTCTGAGATGGCGCCAATCACCATCCGCCCTGAGTGCCCTATTATAGGGTAGAACAGTGGGATAGAAATACTTTAAGTAAATATATAATAAATAAATAATTGTAGTTGTAGTTGTATTTTAAAATTAATTTGTTGATTGTTGGGACCCTCTTAAAATGTACATTCAATTTAACCTGGAATTCTGCAAATTACAACTGGTGCAAAATGTATTAGCCAGGGTGATGGTAGGGGCAGTGGGTCAAGTGCATTTAATTGCCATTTTACAACAGTTATATTGGTTGCAGGTTGTGTTCCAGGTCCAATTCAATGTGCTCACTTTTAAGTTTAAAGCCCATTATGGCCTGGGACCCAAACACCTGCTGCCATATAGACCTGTCCATGCCTTGAGATCAGCAGATCATAGAATTGTAGAGTTGGAAGGGGCCTATAAGGCCATTGAGTCCAACCCCTGCTCAATGCAGGAATCCAAATGAAGGCAA
Organism: Rhineura floridana; assembly: GCF_030035675.1. Lineage (NCBI taxonomy): Eukaryota > Metazoa > Chordata > Lepidosauria > Squamata > Rhineuridae > Rhineura > Rhineura floridana. The sequence continues at coordinate 413,556 of NC_084494.1, forward strand.
CAGGTAGCCATCCAGCTGCCTCTTGAATGCCTCCAGTGTTGGAGAGCACAGACATCCCTCGGTCATTGGCTCCATTGTCGTCCTGCTCTAACAGTTAGGAAGCTTTCCTAATGTTCAGTCGAAATCTGGCTTCCTACAACTTGAGCCAATTATTCTGTGCCCTGCACTCAGGAATGATAAAGAAGAGATCCTGGTTCTCCTCTGTGTGGCAGCCTTACAAGTATTTGAAGAGTGCTATTGTATCTCCCCTCAGTCTTCTCTTTTCAAGGCTAAACATGGCCAGTTCTTTCAGTCTCTCCTCATAGGGCTTGTTTCCAGTCCCCTGATCATCCTTGTTGCTCTCTGAACATGTTCCAGTTTGTCTGCATCTTCAAAGTGAGCTGAACACAGTACTCAAGATGAGACCGTACCAGTGTCAAATAGAAGGGAAACAATACTTCACGCAGTTTGGAAGCTATACTTCTGTTAATGCAGTCTAAAATAGCATTTGCCTTTTTTGCAGCCACATTGCACTGTTGGCTCATATTCAGCTTGTGATCAACAACAATCCCAAGATCCTTCTCGCATGTAGCATTGCTGAGCCAAGTATCCCTCATCTTATCATTGTGCATTTGGTTTTTTTCCCCTAGTTGTAGAACTTTGCACTTATTCCTGTTAAATATCATTCTCCAGCCTATCATGATCCCTTTTAATCTTTTTTCTGACTTCCAGGATATTAGCTGTCCCTCCCAATTTTGTAAATCTACACATTTGATAAGTGTTTCCTGCACCTCCTTATCCAAGTTGTTAATAAAAATGTTGAAGAGCATTGGACCCAGGCCTGAGCCCTGCAGTGCCCCACTCGTTACCTACCCCCAGTTTGAGAAGTAACCATTGATAAGCACTCTTTGAGTATGATTCTGTAGCCAACTGTGGATCCACCTGATAGTTGTTCCATCTAGCCCATGTTTAGCTAGCTTGCTAATCAGAATACCATGGGGCACATTGTCAAAAGCTTTGTTGAAGTCAAACTATATTATGTCCACAGCATTTCCATAGTCTACGAGATGAGGCACTCCTACTGGTCCCTGTGGGGGCCCAGGGAAGAGTGTCCTTGTTGGGGGGCCCAGGCATGTGGAATTCCTTCTCCACTGAGGTACAGCTGGCCCCTAGATTACTTTGCTTAAGGAAACAAGTTAAGATGCATCTCTTTTGGCAGACTAATTGGTAGATCTCCTACCTTTGGATTGGGGTGGAAGTAATAAATAATTTAATGCTGCTTTTTTCTATTGCGTTTTAGAGTTATGGAATAATTTATATTGTGTTTCTGTAGTTTATTATGGTTGTGGATGTAAAGGGCCTTTGGGCCTTCACAGTGAAGGGCGGTATATAATGCCAATAGGTAAATAAACAAAGCAGTGGACCAAGTAAGGGTTGCACCCATAGCTAATTTTATTTAAAGCAGGGAGCATCAAAGTGGCACAGTGGCTGCGGGCATCTCTGTGTGTGCCCATGACTGTCTCTGGTTTGCTAGTGGACCCTAAAATGTTAGCACCCTTTCACTTAAAGGTTTTCTCCCTTCTTCAGCTGAAAAGTCTCCCAAAGCAAATTGCCTAAGATTGATAACAAAAAACATAGTCCCTGCTCGTAGGCTTATAACTGAAAAATCACCTCACTAACACAAAAAGGGATTGGGAGAGAATAGTGTAAATGAAGCTCAGGCACTTGTTCTTACAAAGTTCTTAGAACCACTGATTTTCCGTTACTGCTGCGGGTAGGGCTTAACCCAATGGATTCACATTACAAGGGAAGGTCTAGGCTAAGTGTTGGGAAGTTCTTGATGCTGCTCAGCAATGGAATAGACTGTCTCAGAATGTGGTAGATTCTCTTTGGTCAGGTGGCCATCCAGCCTCTGCTGAAAACCCGCATCGGAGATGGTCTCTGATTCTATGAATGGAAAACAGGTTCAGGAAGAGGAGGACCAAATGGAGCTCGTCTTTCCACAGAGCCAGTGGAGTGGTCATCTGCTTAGCTTGATGGAATAGCTACTGCTAAATGGCAGTGGGAGAGGGAGGAGCCTGATGGAGTGGGGTCTCAACAGAACTGTTGAAGTTGTCCTACTTCCCATCTCCCAGACACATATCTGTATTGACACGGAACTATGATTGAATCCAGCAAGTGCTTTCTTAATGGGTAGTCATTATTTTTAACTGGTTGAAGCTATAGCTCTTCCAGAGAGCTAGTGGTTAAGGTGTTGGACTATGACCAGGGAGACCAGGGTTTGAATCCCCACACAGCCATGAAGCTCACTGGGTGACCTTGGGCCAGTCATTCCCTCTCAGCCTCAGAGGAAGGCAATGGTAAACCACCTCTGAATCGGTATTACCATGAGAACCCTGTTCACAGGGTCGCCATAAGTCAGAATTGACTTGAAGGCAATCCATTTCCATTTTTCCATAGGTCTTCCATACTGCTTTTTTTAAAAAAATTGCTAAATATTTGTGTGGTGAAGGCCCAACTTCTGTTTGAAGGAATGAGAATGTGCCAGTTTCCTCCTACATGTCCAGATTGGTCTATCCATATTTATTTTATTTTTTTATTTACTTGTCCACCATTTCTCTCATGAAAACCAAGGATGGCAACAATAAAAATACAGCATTTAAAAAAAAGCAGAAGCAAATTACAAAATACTTTTTCAATTAATGTTATGTTATACCAATGGTATTGCTCCTGTTATGTTCCGAAGGCTTGCTGCCTGCATCAACGTACTGTGCAGGACAGTCTCATTCCAGGGATGGAATAACATAGCCAGGATGACTCCACTGAGAAGACTGTCTTGCTTGCCTTGATCCCCTCTGGCCATATTCCTCAGGGCACCAGAAGTTGGGCCTCCTGCAGATTGTAATGCTTGAGTTGATTGGTACTGGGCAAGGCACCCCATTGTACTTGGGTCCTAAGATGTTTAGGTATTTGTGCACTATTACTAGCACCTTGAATTAGGCCTGGTAATGCATTGGCAGCCAGTGCAGTGCTTTCAGGATCTTTGTTGATATGATCCTATCTGGCTGCCTCATATATATGGGCAGCTTCTGGATCACTTTCAAGGGAAGCCCCACATAGAGTGCATTGCAGTGATCTAGCTGGAGTTTATCAGAGCATGACAATTGTAGATGTGTTATTCCAGTCCAAGAAAGGCTGTCACTAGCAAACCAGCCAGAGTTGGGCATAGGCACTCCTAGGCTCTGGAGGCTATAAGAGCCTTCAGTGACAGCTTTGAATCTAGCAGCATCCCCGGACTGTGCCCCATTCTTTAAGGGTGTGTGTGTGAGAAACCCTGTCCAGAACAGGCTGCCTATTTATCACATCCAGGAACAACCTATCCACAAAGCACCCATTTTTTCAGGATTTAGTCTTGATCTGTTGGCCTCATCCAGCCTACCAAAGCCTTTAGGCACTGGTCCAACACTTGCATAGCATCTCCTTTTTCAGATGATGCAGAGTTTGCTGTGAAGTTGAATTGGTCAGACTGTGGCTGATATTGGTCTCCAAACCATTATTTGAACCAGTGGTTTGAAATGAGTTTGCAAACCACAGTTTGGAGGTTTGAACTCATCTGAACGGAACCCATCAGATCAGGAGAAAAATTTTAAAACTATTACTGTGGCTCTGGCTAAAGCACAAATGTGACCTTTTGTTTGCTCAAGAAATTACTGAAGGATTTTAACTCTTTGCTCTTTGTTTTGTCCCCCAACTAACATTTCTTTAAGATGTAAATAAATCTTGAACTTATCTTTGGAAGTGATGATCTTTGTCACTAAGGAGAGCAAAGGGTAACGGTAAAGGTGTCTCCACACTTATAGTGTGAGTTGTTTCCGACTCTTAGGGTGACGTCTTGCGACGTTTACAAGGCAGACCATGTATATGGGGTGGGATTGCCAGTTCCATCCCCGGCCTTTCTTTATCCCCCAGCATATGCCGAGTACTCATTTTACTGACCACGGATGGGTGGAAGGCTGAGTGGACCTCGACCCCTTTTACTGGAGATTCAACTTCCTCCTTCCATTGGAATCGAACTCCGGCCATGAGCGGAGCTTCGACTGCGTTACCGCCGCTTACCACTCTGCGCTACGGAGCAAAGAAGGGAAGAATGCCCAAAATATGTTAAATGCCCACTTGTATTCCAAGCTGTGCTGTGCAGGCCTTGTTGCTGTAACTTTATTCTTCCAGTTTGCCCAAATAAAAGTTGAAACTGTTCGGACAATTAATCAGTGTTCTGCTTTGTAGCTTTTATTTGACCAGCATCTACGATCATTCCATTTTTGAAGCCTTCAGTAAGGTGGTACAGAAGCTCATTCCACAGTTGCCAACTTTGGAAAACCTGCTAAATATTTTTATATCAGTAAGTAGCAGTTCATTATCTGTTTGTAGTTTTTATGTTATTTGAATTGCACATACTTTAAATGTCATATTTTTTGCAATCTGCCCTGGAACTTTTTGGTGAAGGGTTGGCTATAAATACAATAAATTGTTACATTTTGCAACAGTGCTTTGTAGGTTCAGTAAGCGTATGGTCTTGGTTAAAAGCTCTTATCTGGAAGACATCAAAAATGAATTGATGTACTTCGTTAAAACTTGATACTTCAACTGGGGGAAAATACTAGAGCTGTGCACTGGTTTCAGGCGAATCCTGAACTGATTCGGGCTGATTTATATCCTGTCCAGATCAGGTTGAAGCAGCTACAAATCTCTACAGAGTGGATCAGCTAGTTGATTTGTAGAGATTTGTACAGCTGTTCAGCTCAAAACAGTCTCTAAATAAGCTAGACAGAGTGTCTCTGAAATAGAGCAATTGCAATACCATAATAGGGCAACACCAGGGTGAGGAGAGGGGGGAAGGCTAGAATTCTGTCACCCCACCCAACACTTTCCAGTCGCAGTGCTTGGAGGGAATGAAGCTTTGAAATGCAAAAATCTTTTGTAAGTTTTGTCTCTTAGAAATGCTTGGTGGGGGTTGGGTGGCATTTGTTCTGCATGTGTATGTTTCCTGCTCTTTCCCAATCCCAGTCCATCCTTTTTTTAAAAAAACTTTCTTTCTTTGTTTTACACTCTTCTCATTGCTAAGAATTATTATTAAACTTTGTGGGCATATTTAGTGACAGTTTTTGAATTCAGTATTAATGTTTTCCAGTTGCTAAATACAAACAATAAAAAGCAGACAGTGTATGTGGTTATACAATTTAATTTTTTTATTAGCCAACTAGCCAACCAAATAGACCCTCCGTGGCGCAGAGTGGTAAGCAGCGGTTACGCAGCCGATGCTCTGCTCACGGCCGGAGTTTGATTCCAACGGAAGGAGGAAGTCGAATCTCCGGTAAAAGGGGTCGAGGTCCACTCAGCCTTCCATCCATCCGTGGTCGGTAAAATGAGTACCCGGCATACGCTGGGGGGTAAAGAAAGGCCGGGGAAGGAACTGGCAATCCCACCCCATATATTCGGTCTGCCTAGTAAACGTCGCAAGACGTCACCCTAAGAGTCGGAAATGACTCGCACTATAAGTGCAGGGACACCTTTACCTTCACATTTAGCCAACCAAACCTTGAAGGCATATTAGCCAATATTCTAAGTTCAGAATCAGTATTGCTATTATTATATTTCAAATTGCTAACCACAGTGAGTACTATTAATATTAAATAATAATTTTATTTTTCCCTATGGCATTATTGCTGTTGGCAGTCTCACCCTCTATATAAGAGCATTTGGAGCTGCCCATCTGAAATTTGGCAGGGTTAATCCCCTCTATAGGGGCTGCCACAGGAGTGGCTTTGGGGGGAGGGCAGATCTTGGCATACTCCATGGGCCAATCTAGACAGGTGGGCAGGACAATACGCCATTGATTACATGTCACATGATTGACTGGTGTGTTCTGCACACTTGTCAAAATCTCTTGTGCTTGCACACCTTGCCCTGTGCCCATCTTTTCAAGCTGTGCAGTCAAAGCCTGAAAGGGAGGCTTGGAAAGCCCACCCCATCTGATCCCTGCAATCTCCAGAAAGGTTGAGCACGGGGCAGGCTTTCCAAGCAAGCAGACCCAATTTTCTTCTTCACTGCTGTGTGGTGGAGTAGTCCTTGCCAGAGCCAGAGCCTACTTTCAGACATCGCCTCCAGCAGGGGCTGCTCTACCCCACAGCGATAAAGAAACAGCTTGAAGCAGTCTCCCTCATTCCCGTTAATCAAACAGAGCTTGTTTGGATTGCTCTCTCTTCCCATCAGCCGATGCAGGGGGAGGGATGATCCTGCTTAGCACTGAGTTTGGGTGTACCAGAGAGCTCCCTTTAGGGAGCTCTCTGGCACACCCAGACAGGGCTTTAATCCCTGCTCAGCTGGTGAGCAGGGATGAAAATCTGCCTTGACAGTGTGAGCCAAGGCAGGGTTATTTATTTTATTTAACAAAATTAATATACCACTTGAATGTTAGGGTTCTAGGCAGTTTACAAAAAAAATAAAATTATCGATAAAACAGTTAAAAGCAAGTCATTAAAAACATATTTAAAACAGTTTGTTGTTGTTAGGTGCCTTCAAGTCGATTTTGACTTATGGCAATCCTATGAATCGGTGACCTCCAGTAGTATCTGTTGTAAATCATCCTGTTCCGATCTTGTAAGTTCAGGTCTGTGGCTTCCTTTATGGAGTCAATCCATCTCTTGTTTGGCCTTCCTCTTTTTCTACTCCCTTCTGGCTTTCCCAGCATTATGGTCTTTTCTAGTGAGTAACTAATAAAAGAAACAGATCAGTGTTCATGTATTTGGAAAGGCTTACCTAAACTGAAAAGTTTTAAGCAGGTACTGGCAGGAATACAGCGAAGGCACCTGCCTGATATAAATAGGCAGAGAGTTCCAAAGAGTAGTTGCTGCCACACTAAAAGAACTCTCTCTTACAAGCATGGAATGAGTATTATGTGGCACCTGTAGCAATGCCTGTTCCGCAGATTGGAGTGCTCAAGTGGGCACATACGGGGTAAGGTGATCTCGCAAGTAAATTGGTGCTGAGATGTTAAGATATACCAATGGTAACACCTTGAATTTGGCCTGGTAACAAATTGGCAACCAGTGCAAATCTGTGAGCAGAGGTGTTATATGCTGACAGGGTCTCTCTCCTGTCAGCAATTTGGCTGTAGCATTCTGCACTAGTTGCAGTTTCTGGGTCAAGTGCAAGGGAAGCCCCACATACAGTGCACTGCAGTAATCCAGTCTTGACGTCACTAATACCTGAACAATTGTGGCCCTCCTCTCCTGATCCACAAATGGTTGTAGTTGTCTCACTAGGTGAGGCCGACACAAGGCACTTCTAGCCACTGGAACTACCTGAGTGTCCAGTGACAGCTGGATCAGAAGCACCCACAGCCTGCGTACCTGCTCCTTTAGGGAAGGCGCGACCCTGTCCAGGGTAGGAAATCAACCAAATTCTCAGACATGGGAACCACTCACCCACAGTGCCTCCCGACTTGCCAGGATTCAAGCTCAGCTTATTTACCTTCACCCATCCCGCCTCCTGCTCATCAGCTGACATCACTAGTGACATAAGTGGGTAGGTGTGGTTTGGGAGAAATTGGCCCAAAGGTTCCCCAGCCCTGGGTTGCCATGTCCCTACATGCATGTTATTTCCATGGTACTGCCAGCCTATGCCTGCCTGATGCTGCTTATCTGTGTCTAGTATTGCAGACTTAATTTTTTAAAATCCTCATTTTTTTTTCAAAATATTGACAGAAGGAACACAGGGCAAACACAGGAGCATGAGAATTGGCATGATTGACCATTCAGACTTCTAAAAAATACATTTTTTTAAAGAAAGCAACCTTTAAAGGTGGCTAGCATGAAAACCCCTGGAGCTACCCAGCTGAAATTTGGCAGGTTTAATTTCCTCTAGTGACTACCGTGTCTCCAAACGTCATGTTCTTACGTCAAAAGACATAGGTATGGTGTGTTTGGTGCTGCAATGCAAGTGAATGGGATTTCTGGAGATTTGTTGTATCTGGATCATGATGTAGATTCAGATCTGGATCAGGTTGGAAGGTGTCCATATCTGCATGTACCAGATGAGACCTGATCTGGATTTACAAATCAGAGCCACAAATCTGATCTAGACAATATAATTCCTCATGTTCCCAAACAATGACCTGTGCTGGACTTTTTCAGCATACCACCTATGGCTACTTATGACCAGTAGGGGGCTCCTTTGAGTAAATTTTGATGACAACACACTCCAAAGCCCTGGATGATCCCACTCAGTGGTTTCATGTAGATTTTAAACAGCATAAGGGGTGAAACTGACCACTGTAACAGTCCACCTTGGAGGGTCCATGGGGCACAACAGCATCCCCTAAGCAGCACCCTCTGGAGACATCCATCCAAGTAGGACTGGAACCACTTTAAAGTGGTTCCACCACCCACTCCCAACTCAGCCAGCCATTGCAGAAGAGTACTGTGGTCGATGGTATTGAAAGCAGCCAAGAGATCAAGCCATAGAATGGTAGAACAGTGGAACCAATGACCTAGGAAGTGGTGGGCTCTCCAACACTGGAGGCACTCAAGAGCAGTTGGACAGCCACCTGTTGGGTGTACATTAATTTGGATTGCTGCATTGAGCAGGGGGTTGGACTCCATGGCCTTATAGGCCCCTTCCAACTACTATTCTATGTCTCTCTGATCTTATAATATCTTCTGTTCTTAGAGTGGTGAAGAAAGGCCTGCATGCCCATCCTCCTTTGGTAAAGGAGTAAAACACTTGCTGACATTAAGATGTACAACAGTTCTGTGTGCATGAGATCTAACAAGACTAAGTTACTTATTTTTTTCTTGAAGAATTCAGGTATTGAAAAAGCTTTTCTCTTCGATGTGGTCAGCAAGATCTATATTGCAACAGATAGTTCCCCTGTTGATATGCAGTCATACGAGCTATGCTGTGACATGATCGATGTAGTCATTGATGTTTCTTGTATATATGGGTAAGTACTGTACCATGCTTCAGAGACATTTAAGAGAGGTTTAAAGTACCTTAGGAAGAGACTGCTGTTCTTGAATATCATTGGGAATTGCAGAGTCTATATTGAGATTCTGGATCACTAGGTTTGAGAGTTGGGATGGTTGTGAGTTTTGCTTGGTTTAATGAGCCCCGTAACATTGGTGCAGTGTGGCTCGGAAGCAGCCACGTTGTGTCTCCTTGACAAGCTGCTTTACACAAATCCACTGTCAAAAGAGGTGCACTACCTCTGTAGGGCTCCGATAAGAGAGGCAGATGAGAACTACTGAGCTGTGAAGAACACACAGAAGAGGCAGAAGAGAGTCAAGTGCAGAGTTTCAGCATGTTGTCTCAAGATGGGCGCACACTGCCCTCTTTAACAATACATCTACCTGACAAACTCTAGTCACAGTGCTACTAAGAGTGCTGGCCAGGAAGGGGAAGGGGAATCTCCACAAAGGAATTTGGAAAGCAACGTTGCCTGACTTTTGCAATTAATGTGGCTTTCCCAAAAGATGCTCTTTATCTCAGTTAACTGGCAGCGGACTCATGAAATGATTTCTTAGCTATGTAAGCCCTGTTCAGATCTGTCATTCTGTTCAGATCTGTGAACCTGACTGGCCACAGTAGTTTCATAGCTGTAAGTTAAGCATCTACATAGCTGTAGAAATAATAATTTGAGAACCACCTATACAGGTATTTGAAAAATTAAGCTTAACATAAGTTAAGGATTATTAGCCAAAAAACAAGCTTTGCAGGATATAGATCTACCAAAAAGAGAAAATATTATGGGTGTATTGTGGCTACTGAATAGGAATGAATTCTGCTTTTTTAAAACTCAGCACACAATCCAGCATTTTAAACCCAGCATTTGCATTAATATAAAGAAAAAAATAATATTAACTTTTATATGACTGTTGCTCAGCACAAAAACATTAAATAAGATTTATAAGACCAATGAAGTGTGATTATGTCTCAACAGACTATCTCTGTAAGTTAAAAAGCTCCATTTTAAGCTTTGCCCCACGCTTTAAAAATTCTGGAATCAAATAATAGGGGCACAGGTTTTGACTTGACATTGGAACTTAAGACAGTACTTTGGGAATGTGACAATGGGCGTATTCCTAAAAACCACCATGAACTGATTTTTTTTTTTTTTTGACAGTAGCCAAGTTGGTAGTCCCCCCCAAAAAATGGAAAAATGAGGCTGTATTAATAAAAGATTGGATATGGAAAGTGTGGCAAATTGCACCATTATCTAAAATTAACTGAAAGTGTCAGATTAAGGGCAGTAAAAATAAACCTAAACTTGATGAAGCCCTGCGCTTTGTAATGATAGGTATGAAACTAAAATTGTTTCTCTATATAATATATATGAAAGGAGGGATGTTAGAAATTGTGGTGCCCCTTTTTAGCAAGTAGCTTGTGATATAATGTAGGAATATATTAGGTTAAATTCATGTGCATTGAATATTTTTGTGTTACATATTTATGATACCTAAGGTATTTTCATGTAATGTACTGAATAATAAATAGAACCTTTTGCAGCTGCATCACACTGGTGACTCAGGTTTAGCTTGTGATCAGCTGCAACATTTGTTTGCATACTTTTGCTAAACCTATCTCTATAACCATACATTTAATTTGCCCAAACATAGAACTTGGCATTTGTCTCTGTTGAATTTCATTTTGTTTTGGCCCGTGTATCAAGGTTACTTTGCATTTTATTCCTGTATTCTGAGGTGTTAGCTATTCTTATGGTCTGCAAATCTGATAAGGATTCCCTCAACCCTTCATCTTAAGTCATTGATATAATTGTTGAAGAGTACCAGACCCAGGAATACTACACTCCCTGTTCCAAAATTTCCCTCCAGTTTGGTGAGGAACTATAGGTGAGCATTCTTTCAAGTTGGTTTTCTTACCAGCTGTGAATCCACCTTACAGTTAGGTCCTCAATCCTACAGCTAACTGGTGTGCGAACCTATCATGAGACGTTGTTAAATGTTTTGCTGAACTCAAAGCAAGATTCCCCCAATCCTTATTGTTGCTTAGCACCTCAGTCTGGATTTCAGTTACTGCTAAAATGCTGTCTCAAAATCCCTAGTAAAGTGTTTCCACTGAAAGGTCCCTTCTTTCTCAAACAATTGCAGGCTAAAAGAAGATGGGAGTGGAAGTGCCTATGATAAGGAGTCAATGGCAATTATCAAGCTCAATAACACAACTGTGCTGTATTTAAAAGAAGTGACAAAGTTTCTAGCTTTGGTATGCATCCTTAGAGAAGAAAGCTTTGAACGCAAAGGTGAGGAAACAAATTTGTGGGCCCCTTGATAAAGTGAGTATTTCTCACCTTCCATAGGACCCCCAAAATCTGATAATTGCAGTTCATGGAGAATTGATCCTGTGTGAGCTACACTCATCAGTATCCCTTTTGGAAAAGTATAATAAGTTCACAAATATATTTGCACAACATTTCATTTGTTCACCCAAATGTTGTTCTTCATATTAGTCTTCTGTAATCTTTTCATGGTGTTGATCCTCAAGTAGGAGCAGAACAGTGTGCCTGAGGTTGTGGTGTCAGCCTGGTCATGAGGGGAAAAGGGGAAAAAAGGAGAGCTGCAGTGATTGTAGCAAAGTGCAGCAAACCTGAGAAGGTGCTGGGAACCTCCTTATTGAAGCACTCCAGAAACATGGTTATACATGACGTGTTTTGAGTACAATATAGAATTTCATTGGAGACGTCTGTTGGTACTTTCATGTATCTCACATAAAATAACTTTTCAAGAAAATGTTCCCTCCACCCCCATATTACAGTCTCTGAATGCTCCAAGATCCCCACAGTCACACTGCCTTGGCTCAATCCATTTTCGGAAATTTTTCCAGGATGTGTACTGGAGAATTCGGAGGGCTGGCTCAGCACTCCAAAATCATTCTGGTTGGCTTCACCTGTAAAACAGTGTTGCAGATCAAGTGCCTACCCTTATCCTTTTCCAGTTGCTCTTATAAGAGAAGCCCAGGTTTTGGTTTAAATCCAGCTTAATCTTGATTTGTCATGAGACCTTTGCTGCTTTAATCCAAATTCCCTGGTCTATGTTGCTTATTCTCCTAGTTAAACTGAGCTAAACTGCCTTTTGTTGCTGTAGCCATTTATGCCCAAGTTAGATAGCCAGCCTGAGCTGCAGGAAGAGTGCACTTTCTGACTACATGTCTTCTTCAGAGGACTTTGCCATGTATGTTATAACAAGAATGGGCATGTTTATTTAACTGTTTTTGGAATACATGTGATAGAAGCTACAATAGGGCTTGCACCTGCTGACACACAGAGCGGATCTCTGGTCAAACATGTTTAGGTGCAGTTAATGGTAGGGAAGGTTCTTCTGGTAAGTAAGCCAAGCTTCCAGATGGGGCTGTGCATTGTGTCTCTTCATTTTCATCAGTGATTGTTTCTTTTGCTCCTCACAGGTTTAATAGACTACAATTTCCACTGCTTCCGCAAGGCCATCCACGAGGTCTTTGAAGTAGGCATTTCCTCCCACCGATCCTGCAACCATCAAACAAACATCCCTGGTCTAAAAGCAGTAACTCATAATGGCACTCCTAGAAATGTCATCTAGTGGGGACCCAGTCTGGATGACCAAGTGTTGCCTGCTCCGTGTCTGTGTATTGGGGATGGACAACACAGAGAACTGTCTACATATATTTCTGTGTACATTCTGAAAGAGGAGAGACTTTGCCTAGTGGAGCTGCAGTTATAGCTGGTGAGGCATAACCAGAATGGCCGTTAAGCTCTTGGGGACTGGGAGTTCTTGTTCTCTCATTCGCGTGGACATCTCCCTTGATGTGAAGCAGGGCTTGGATAATTCCAGAGCTAAATTGAACTGACACTTAGCATTCTTGTGTTTTTTAAACCTAGTGCATTTGAAGTTGATGACTAAACTCAAATGTGACAGCTTGTACTTTAATTAGCACAGTCTCAAACATTCCATGTGATTATTGAGGTTTTATCGCATCTTTTTGCAGTTGACACCTAAAACTTCCATATTCTGTGAAGTGAATGTGATGTCAAATTGTTCCAGTCCCTCAGCAGAGTGCAACGTGCTTGCTGCTTTCGAGAGTATGTTAAAGACAAGAATTGTTAACCTTAACTTTGTTGCTCAGAACTTGTCCTGCATTCTCAAGCTTGTTGACAAGCCAATTAACAAGCTGCTGAAACAGTTCTGTACTTGTTCTTAAAAATGCTTTTTGAAGTAAATGATTCAGATTTTGCTCAGTCATGGCTAATGTATTTGGACTTCAGTGCTTGTTCCATTTTTTTGAAGCTACACAATGGCATAATATGTTAGTTTTTGTAAAGTGTGGTGTATGACTTTGGCCTGAAATTGGGTTGCTAAAATTTTCAGTAGCTGCTCACCAGGCAAGGCAGTGCCTTTACCTCAAGGTTAAGAAGATACAAAGCTTTCCTGAATTCGTGGCACATTTTCCATTGGATGGAAGCTCCCATCTTGTGTGTGAATTTTCCCTTGTGGCCTCATGCACATTGGTTTGTAAAAGAGCTGGTAGTGCCTCTTGAGTGGTGCAGAGACAACACTTCTATGTTCCCAAGCCTTAGGACCTTTTCCGTACTCAAAGTCAATGTGGACATGCCAAAGGTTTAACAGGTTTGCTGGTGCTGTCTGTAGCTGACTGCATTCTTGCACTGTTCAGAAGGGGGGGTATTCATGGGACTCACTTCTCAGTGGTCTGCATTAATAAAATGTATTTTATCTCAACAGTTGTTTTCTCTTAACTGCATGTGTGAATTGTTTATTTTGGTGCCTAAGTGTGAAGAGAGAGTTGCAGGTTCACACACCTTTCCTAGTGACTAATTTGGTGGTTGTAGCTGCCCAACCTATGCCTTTGCTGTGCAACATTGGCATTCAGTCTGAGCTAAGGGAGGGCTGCTATGTATTCTGTGCCAAAGAAATACTGGTAATTCATCATGTGCCCCTTAACTCTACAACAGGGTTTGCCAGCCCATTACCCATGAGCTTTCAGTGACACCCTCAGCAGATAGCCCTGAATCTGAACTTTCATTTTTTTAAAAAGTAAGTATCTAGCCTTCCTAAAGAAACCTATGGAGCAAATTGTGCAGGTATCCTTCTAAGTGATTTCTGTGAAATGAGCTGGCCTGACTGCTCCGGCCGGTCTGTGGTTTAAGCTAATGAGTGAAGTCAGAGTGTGATTGACAAGTGCTTGAACACCAGGCAATAGGAATTCCAGGGGTCCTAAAGAGCTGCGGTTTTGCCCTCCTCTTTTCATGCACTTTTCCTGCTCTCTCTCTCTTTCTAGTCCTTGGAATCTTCAGAGTTTGCCCTTTTACCTCAGCCAGCAGGGTGCATCTTTCCTGTACTGAGTTTGCCTGGGATCAGGTAGTGCGTAGAAATTATTTTCTGCAAATATTACTATGCAATAGATGTGTGTGAATGTTAAAAAATCTCCCCCCCCCCCCAAAAAAAGCAAATGTGAAAACTTTGCAAAGAGGTTTAGACATGTCTCCTGCTTTGCAGGTGCTAAAGATGAAGATTCACTGTATACATGTCTATTTAGACGTCTCTTTGTGTTTAATGGGGCTTAATTCTAGATAAGTGGGTACAGGATGGCATCCTAAGCTTTGGTTTAGGGTTGGCAACAGTTTTTGTGCCTTGTAACAGCTGTATGGCAGACAGAAATTCAACAGGCTATACCTTTTCAAGTATAGAAATACAATACAGTAGGGCCCTGCTTAGCGGCGCTTCGCTTTCTGGTGTTCTGCTAATGCGGCGGTGGGAAATTCCCCGTTTTAAAAGCCGCTTTTGCAGCATTTTTGCATGACGTGCCCCATTATACTCAATGGGTTCTGCTTTATGGCGATTTCCACTTTACGGTGGCAGTCTGGAACGGAACCTGCCGTATAAGCAGGGCCCGCCTGTAATAGGAAAAGCTTCACCATGACTACTCTCTAATTCTTTGTTATGTCATGCCACCATGGCAGCTATTTTGTGACTGGTGCCCCAAGCACGCTAAAATTGAAATGTGCCTTCTGATCCAGAAAGGTTGGTGACTCCTGTGCTACTGTATACAAGGGGGTGGTGATGTCATCTAACATGACAGGTTAAGCCTGAGCTCCATCTCTAGATCAGCTATAATTGCATGATTTACCCCAGATGATCAGTGTTCCCTTTGAAGTTCTTATCAAAGCTCACAAGGAATGCTACTCACTATGGCTCCAAATAAAGAAATTTGCATAGCTGTGTCACAACTAAAAAGCAGGCGGTAAGTGATACATCAGCCAAGAGTAAAGAGAAGGGTTCTGACACAGGTCCAAAAGCCTTAAAATTATCAAAAGAAGGGCAAGGCCTCTTAACAGAAATGAATCAAAGTATAATTAAAAAGCAAGAGGATCTTACTGCTTAATGGAACGCAGCACTGAAACTTTGAAATCAATATTGGGGAACTGACAACTAAAACGTCATATGCTGCCCAAACACCTAATGAAGCCACGAACGTGAGTGTTGAGCACCAAAGAAGTCTAAAATGACTTCAAAAACAAAATTTAGAGCTTCCTGAAATAACTGAGGGGCTTTGAAAATGGAAATTGAAGATCAAATCTGTGTTTGAGGGGCAAAAGAGAAAGGTGATCTGTTATGGATTATTCAATTGGGCTCTTTCAAAGTGTGCTTACTGATTTGAAGAGAGAAACCCAACATGTTGAACAAGTACACAGAGCTTTGTCACAAAAACCAAACGCTGGCATACCACTGAGAGACATAGTGATTAACTTGATCAGCTGTACTGATAAAGACAAAATATATGAAGTGAGAGCTAAAAGTCCTATAACCTACAACGACAAAACCCATGTAATTACAACAAAAAAGGAAGCTATATAATTTTTAGACAAAATGTATGTGGAGAATGCAAATGGCAAGAAAACAACTGATGAAAAGGGAGCAGTAGGGTGGATTGATTTAAATCACCAAGAGAAACCCTTGATTTAAATCAAGTTTGTCACTTACAGTTCTTCACAGATCTCTTAATGGTGCAAATCTGATAATTAAATCAGTTATTTTAAAACTCAATATAGCATTGTAGAAGGAGGGTACAGTGTGTGTAATTGTTTAGATAACTTGATTTTTATTGGTTTAGGAAATTGTACAAAACATTGCCATTTAGTTATTTATTTATTATTTGATTTATATATCGCCCTTCCAGCAGGAGCCCAGGGCAGCAAACAGAAACGCTAAAAACACTTTAAAACATAAAAAGACCTTAAAATACATTAAAACAAAATGTTAAAAACATTTTTAAAAAATCAAGCTGTAGATGCTTGGTTTTCTGAGAAAACAAGTATAGAATGGAGTTTGCTAGAAAAGCTGAGGTATGTTGAAGTAAAACAGAATGGACTTATGGCATCACCATTATGGTGTGCCATGATGTTCCAAAATAAGGGGCATGCCATGTAATGTAAGAAAATCACACCCCATGACAACTCTTAACTGCATCTTTCTCTACTGTAAACTTGAGTTAATAGATTCTAAACCTAATTAACTGATTAAAGAAGCCATAAGGAGCTAAGCTTTTTTTCTGTTAACATCCAGCATAGCAAGCAACTTGTTGAATGACACTAATACTAAAAGGCATAGCAAGTCTTGACGAATGATGCATCCCTATAATAATTTACAAAATGAATGATTTAATTTACCAAGTTGATCCACATTGTGCTTCTGGCATATCCACGTCTTCATCCACATAATTTTCTCCCAATAAGCAGGTTTTGTAATGGTGTTTCATCATTCTCGCAGCTAGGCTTTGCATCTCCTTCTTGCACTATTTGCACTTTGCATGTTTTTCCTTTTTTTGCCCAGGGAAGGAATTTCTTCAAAATATTCCCAGATAAGTTCTCTCTTATGCTCAGAAGCCATGACAGTTCTGCTGCAAAAGTGTGGGGGATACAGGGACTGGAAGCTGTGCTTCCCTTTTTTCTTCCCAGTCCTCTCCACTGTTCCTTTCTATTCTGCCTCCAACTGTCCTTTTCCATATTGTCTCTGTCCTTTGCCTTGTGTGGCTCAGCTCCACCACCGCACAAGCTCAGACCAACAATTGCATTCCCATTTGGCCTGTGTCTTTGCACATGTAACTTTAGTCAGATGAACAGAAACTGAAAGTCCAGAACTTCCAGGAAGCAAGAGTTTGTAGTTAGGCTGGGGAGAGCTATTTTCATGAGATGAAAAACTGAAATGAATGTCCATGTTTGACTGGTAGGTAACTCAATGGGTATGAATGTGATAGAGCCATTTTCACTGATGAGACTAATTAGCATGTTTGTAATAAGATAGAGTTGAAAGAGAGAGTATCTTACTATTTTAATATTTTTTTAAAAAAATCACTGATAATTTATCCACTCTGGGGAGCAGAGAGATGATGATAGAAAGAAATTAGGCAGAAAGTGAACTGACTAGGTTTCAATTCTGGTTTCAGGCCCGGCTATGGGACTGAGACGGCTTTGGTCGCCTTGGTGGATGACCTACGCAGGGAACTGGACAGGGGGAGTGTGTCCCTGTTGGTTCTACTGGACCTCTCAGCCGCTTTCGATACCATCGACCATGGTATCCTCCTGGGTCGCCTTGCTGGGATGGGACTTGGAGGCATGGTGTTACGGTGGCTCTGATCCTTCCTAGAGGGGTGAACCCAGAAGGTGGTTATGGGGGATACCTGCTCGACCCCTTGGCCATTGACCTATGGGGTCCCCCAGGGTTCAGTCCTGTCCCCCATACTATTTAATATCTACATGAAACCGCTGGGAGAGGTTATCCAGAGTTTTGGGGTTCAGTGTCACCAATATGCGGATGACACCCAACTCTATTCCTCCTTTCCACCTAATGAAACCAAGGAAGCTGTCCAGGTCCTAAACTGCTGCCTGGTATCAGTGATGGACTGGCTGGGGACGAACAAGTTGAAACTAAATCCTGACAAGACAGAGGTGCTCCTTGTCAGTCGGAGGGCGGATCAGGGAATAGGGATTCAACTTGTGCTGGACGGGGTTACACTCCCTCTGAAATCTCAAGTTCGCAGCTTGGGAGTACTCCTGGACTCGACTTTGAGCATGGAGGCGCAGGTCTCTGCTGTGGCCGGGAGTGCCTTCACTCAATTAAAATTAGTGCGCCAGCTGCGCCTGTTCCTTGACCTGTCAGACTTGACTACGGTAACACATGCCTTAGTTACATCCCAATTAGACTACTGTAATGCGCTCTACGTAGGGCTGCCCTTGAAGACTGCTCGGAAACTTAAATTGGTACAAAGAGCGGCAGCCAGAATGTTAACTGGAGCTGGGTTCAAAGAACATACTACTCCTTTGCTATACCAGCTCCACTGGCTCCCAATCTGTTTCCGGGCACAATTCAAAGTGCTGGTTTTGACCTATAAAGCCTTATACGGCTTAGGTCCAGGCTATCTGTTAGACCGTGTCTGCCTCTATGAACCTGTCCGGATTTTAAGATCATCCGGTGAGGCCCTCCTTACTATTCTATCTTTCTCGCAAGTTCTTCTTGCTGAGACACAGAATAGGGCCTTTTCGATGGCTGCCCCTAGATTGTGGAATTCCCTCCTTAGCGAGGTTCGGTTGGCTTCCTCGCTATCATCCTTTCGTGCCCAGGTGAAGACTGTTTTATTTAGGCGGGCTTTTAACTGAAAATGTTATAGTTTTAATCTATTTTGATTTAATCTATTTTTAATTGTTTTTAACATGTATATTGGTTGTTCTGATTGTTTATTGTTTTAATTGTGAGCCGCCCTGAGTTCCTCAGAAGAAGGGCGGGGTATAAGTATTTTAAATAAATAAAAATAAATAAATAAGTAGGATTCCTGCATTGAGCAGGGGGTTGGACTAGATGGCCTTATAGGCCCCTTTCTGACTCTACCATTCTATAATTCTAATTTCATGAAGTGCTTTCAATACTGGAAGCACATTCTGTATAGGAAGCAGAATGGCTTTGTAGGATTAAACTTGAGCTACTAGTCAATTCCACCAAACATGAATTTGTTAGGAATACAACTGCCTAGAAACTAAATAAAAATATTGTAATGTTCACATATAAGGTGGAGGACATGATTTGATAAAGTGGGGGGATTTATAAAATAAGATATGGTACAATGGAGGTTGGTGGCTCTCATGTCGGTGGGGCAGTGAATCTGCCCCAGGTTTTAGTCTGGACTTTCAAGAGTCACCAACCTCTACTCATAAGGTGTAAGTAACTATTCTAAAAGTTGTTAATTTAACATACATGCTAATCTGGAAGTTGGAAGGAAGGGGGTGTCTTCACCTAGATTTTTCATTTGTATATATAGGATTTTTACTCCAAGTCTTGACTGAGAAACTCTCCCAAAACTCTCCCATTTGGCTTTCAGATATATGGGAAATTGGGGAGGGGGGGTTGGATTTGTTAAGCGTTTATGAGGTATACATGGAACTATAAAATGTTTAACAACTTAAAAGCACTCCTGCAGACATCTTTTTTTTACTAAAAGGTAAATAGAATTGTATCCCTCAATGTTAGGGGCTTGGGAACCCCAGTTAAAAGAGAGTGCATGCTGATATACTTGAAATGTGAAAAGCCTGACCTAATTTTTTTTATAGGAATTCCACCAACGCAAAACTAAAGATCCAATGCCATTATTGAGAGCACCTTAGATTGCTGGAGTTTATACAGCGACAGGAACTTCTAAAGCACAAGGAGCAGCAGTGGTAAGTAAACAATTCAATATTAACATCACAAAGCATGTGTTTTAGCATGTGTTTTAAATTGTTTTAAATTGTTAAATTGTGTTTTAAATTGTTTTTAAAAGATGTGTTTTTAAATTTGTATATTTGTTTAAATGTTTTTAATTACTGTAAACCACCCAGAGAGCTTCGGCTATCGGGCGGTATATAAGTACAA
This sequence comes from Rhineura floridana, assembly GCF_030035675.1. Taxonomy (NCBI): domain Eukaryota; kingdom Metazoa; phylum Chordata; class Lepidosauria; order Squamata; family Rhineuridae; genus Rhineura; species Rhineura floridana. The sequence goes on from NC_084494.1 coordinate 433,496, forward strand.
TAAATAAATAATTAAATTGCAAACATAAAACAGGATAAGGACAGCTGATACATTAGACAGCCATGAGAGTGGCTGTAAGCTATAGCCAGCATGGATTTTTTGAATTCTGCCCCATGCCATTCTGATGCTTCCCATAAGATCATTTCAAAACAAAACCTTACAAAACTTAAAGTCCTGAACTCAGAAACGCTTGCTTAACAACCCTGTCAATTTTCATGGTGATATGCAAAACAGTCAGAGAGAATAGAGTTCAAAGTGTAAAAAGAGAATGAAAACAACCAGACCCCTTTCGGACTTTTTTCTGTCAGAGTTCTCATAATCTGTTGAAATTAATTAAAAATCAGCCATGTTCACAGAGTACTTGTAATCCTAATACTGACCTTGCCCCATACTCTGACCTTCATCTTCTGCAGTTTAAAAGTTAAAAAAAATGCCTGGCTGATTTTTAATTAAGAAATTTTGCATTGAACTGAATGATGTCAGGCATGCTCAGAGAGAAACAACTGTCAGTGTTCTAAAAGCCAAACTCACAGCTGCTGAGCTTGCCTAATCAGAGGGCCACACTCACACCAGACTTTGATTTCACTTGAGACAGTCATGGCTTCCCCCAAATAATCCTGGAAAGTGTAGTCTGTGAAGGGTGCTGAGAGGAGATCCCTATTCCCCTGATAGAGCTCCAGTGGCCAGCTTGGTTTAACAGTTAGCCACTCTGATTGAAGGTCTGTGAGGGGAACAGGGTGTCTCCTAGCAATTCTCAGCACCCTTCACTAACTAGACTTCCCAGGATTCTGGATGTGGCCAGGGACAGCTTTGGTTTAAATTTGGGTGGGAGGCTACATGTGCCTGCTGTAGAATAAAAAGGTGGGGGAAAGCCTGAAAGATACTGCTCACAATGTTTTCCTTTTGGAAAAGAAAGGGGCTTCATTAAGCATGATTGTGCGGGAGTAAATCCCATTGAACTCAATAAGCATGCAAATCTTACCTGCCCTCTGTGACGCCCTTTCCCTGGCTCTCCCTGTCAGGTTCCTACCTGCGCGTGGCTACTGCCTGTCACTAGGCACCACCAGGGACTCCACCAGTCCGGACTGTCCTTTATTTTATTGTTTCTCTCCCCGCTCTAGCACAGATCTCAACAGATCCCCCTGCTAGGCAACCACCAGTCACGTCCTAATACTAGTATTCCCAGAGACTCTGAATACTGGTATTGTTATTCTCTTCACCGCTGCCACCATTTGTTACAGTTCCCCTTCAGCCTTGGTCATTACCTTACCCTCCCTTCTGGTCTGTGAAACCCCAGCCAAGGATCAGGCCTTTGGTAAACCAAATTAAGTATTTATTAAAGATAACAAAACTAACAAGATTAACAAGATTTCTTCTTAAGGCACATAAGCATATGGTTTTACTCAATACTAATCCGAACTCCACCTCCCTCCTGGCAAACAACTCTCTAAACCCCACCAAGCAACCCACTCAGTTCTCTTCTCCCCCCCAGATTCCACTCTCACTCTTCCTTTTATACGTTCAGCCATTTTAAACACTCAGCCAATCATCTCGCATTCTACTGCCCATTCACTCCCCCTCTTTCACTCCACTTACCATGTATCTTCTAAACAACAACACTTACCATATATACATTAATATAGGAACATCACACCCTCCCCTTCTCCTTCCTCCCATTACCTCCCTTTTGCTTCTCCCCTTCCAATCCCCTCCTTCCCTCCCCTCTCCCCTCCCCCTCCTCATTCCCCATGGTCAGTTCTATAGAAGTAGAGCATAGCCTCCAGTTTGAAACAGAAAAGGCTGTCTGCACCATCGTATGACATTGACCAATAAAAAGGCTTTGAAATTAATAGAAATAAATTTGTCACAGATTTCTACGATGAATAATGAGAGAAATATTTGTATTTGTATTTATTCATTTATATCTCGCCTTTTTTCAAAACTGGGACTCAAGGCAGCTTACAAAAATTAAAACAAACACAGTTAAAAACATATAAGTAAAACATACAGAATACATCAGCTGCTCCCCCAACCTCTAGAGCAGATTTTGGGGCATGTGGGAGGACTGCAGGGGAGAAGAGAGGAAGCCCATTTCACTCCACCTGTGGACCCACTTTGAGCTCTGATCCCAAACCCAAAATTTCCTGCCCAATTACCAGATTTTTTTTTAAAAAGTTAAAAATTGGCAACTCTAATTGACCAGTGGGGCAGAACATCATTGCCACATTTATTGGGAGCTTGTTTCAGTTCAAACATTCTGTCCATTGCATGGATCAAATCCTGTAGAATTCTGAGAACAGAAGGGAGCCATAACAGTCACCATCCTATATCAAATATAACTTTCTAGGTTAGACTCTCTGTAGAAACAGTAGTAACATAGAAGCAGCAAAGTAAGAAAAACACCAACAAACATACAAAAATGTAATTCTCCATCTTTGGAGGTGTTGCCACCACTCACCATATGCTCAGAGGCACATGTTATCAAATTCTTCCAAGCTTCACAGGAAGTGGATTGGACTGTGAAAGACCAACCCAAATGGTGTTTGCATTTTGACAAATTCGTAGGGCAGTCCAATATCTCAGAGAGGAGGTCAGGTCTCCTGCTCCCCTGGTGCATTCACTATAGTTGCCTAATTTCCCTGCTTTTTAAAGTTTGATAGAAATATCTGTGGGCTATAGGTGCATTCTTAAATGGTAAGGTTTTTTGCCTATTAGTGTATATATTTCTAAAATATATTTCTAAAAGGAAGGCATTGGGCACAGGCTGCGCACATAACATAGCAAATAAAATTTATACAAACAATGTTGTAAAGTTTGAATGAGTTTAATCAAGGGGAGATAATAATAGGGAGTGATTTTAATTTAATAATGGATTCTAAATTAGATGGGAAAGGTGAAGGTAAAACAATCACATGGTGAGACACAGTGATTTTTTAAATGTCATCAACAATTTTATAAGAACTGTAAGCCTTATGGTAAAAGGGCCCAACATAACATATTGCCAGAAATAATCAATTCTGGTGTAACTCAGAATTTGCTACCTAACTTAATAGATGTTAGTATTCATCCAATCACTCTGACCATGCTCCTATTTGCATTTCAGTATTTATGCATTTAAATGAAAATCCCATGTTTGTGTGGAAATTAACTTCATTTTAGTACAAAATAAATAATCTCAAGATAAAACTACGAGTGTCGTGCCCGGGTTGGGAGTCAAGAACAGAATCACTTGATGAAAGCAATCAGTTTTTATTAGAGTAATTTCCAGACATAGGCTTCTCCGCCTCATGAACTCTTAACACGAACCAAAACCCGCGGCATGGAAGAGAGTTGATAGAACTGAGTTTCAAGCATTCCCCGTCCCTTATCAAGGGGGCTTTCGGGCCCGGATCCTCTCACTCCGCCTCAAACTGCCCACATCTACGCCCCTCCCCTCCTCTTTTCTTTGGCGCCTTTTTAACTGTCTTCGGGTGCGGGGCGATGGGGGGGCGGCTGCCTCCTCCCCTTCTGATTCGGAAAGGATGGTAGGAAGTGGGGGGGTTGGCCCAACGCGTCAGGCGATTTCTCTCTACCCTTCTCTGCAGCCGAACGGCCTTGGTCCTCCTCCTCCCTCTCTGTCTGTAACGGCAGCACATTCCTAGGGGGGGAGTGCGTGAGAAACGAGTCTGTTGTCTGTTCAAGATTTCCCCCCTCTATCTGGGAAGCTTCCCCCTCCCCTTCAGACGCCTCAGCCCAGCTGCCCCCCTCTCCTAGTTCATTCTCCGAAACATCAGAACTCCAACCATAGCTCACGACATCATCCTCTTCTCCATGCTGTGCTCCCTCCCACCCTGTTGGTTTGGGACGATGAGGGAATTTCTCATGAAAGTCTCTCACTAAAGTGGGGGCGTGAACGTCTTCTGCTTTTTCCCAGGATCTGTCGGCTGGCCCATAATTCTTCCAATGGATTAGATACTGCAGCTGGTTTCTCCTTCTCCTGGAGTCCAGGATCTGCTCCACTTCAAACTCTGTTTGTCCCCCCCACCAACATCAGTGCCCCTGGAGATTCTATCGGCCTCAGCTCACTGGGGGGGGCGGCCTTCGTTAGCAAGGAACAATGGAATACTGGGTGCATTTTAAAAGTCTCTGGCAACTTTAAACGAAAAGCCACTGGGTTTATTTGAGCCTGGATTTCGAAGGGTCCCACTCTCCTATCCTGCAACTTTCTGCACTTACCCGGCATGTTAAGGAAGCGGGTTGACAGCCATACTTGATCGCCCACCTTGAGGGGGGCCCCCTCACACCGACGTTGATCAGCAACTCTTTTGTATTCCCTTTTGGCTTCGTCTAATTGTTGTTTCAACACTTGCTGGGCTGCCTGTAATTCCTGGAGAAACTCCTCGGCCGCGGGTACCGGCCCACTGCCTGAGTGACTGGGAAAAGCTTTGGGATGAAATCCATAATTAGCAAAGAAGGGTGTTTGCCCCGTGCTGGTGTGCACAGAATTATTGTAGGCGAATTCTGCAACATGTAAATAGGAAATCCAGTCAGTTTGCTGGTAAGATACGTAACAACGCAGGTATCTCTCCAAAACTGCGTTAAGTTTCTCAGTTTGTCCATCAGTCTGGGGGTGGTGAGAGGAGGAGAGCCTTAGCTCCATTTTCAACTGCTTCCAGACAGCCTTCCAAAACTTAGCTGTGAACTGGGTGCCTCAATCCGACACAAGGCTGTCTGGCAACCCGTGCAATCCGTAAATCTCTTTTATGAACACCTTTGCCGTCTCCTTGGTGTCCAAGGCCCCAGAGCAAGGGAGGAAGTGGGCCATTTTAGTCAATGAATCCACGATCACCAGAATAGCAGTCATTCCTTGTGACCTTGGTAGATCGGTTATAAAATCCATGGAGAGGTCCTGCCAGGGCCCCTTTGGAGTGGCTAGAGGTTCCAACAGCCCTGCAGGCCTTCCCGTGCTTGTCTTCGCCCTCAAACACATGGCGCAGGATTTTACATAGTTCTCAACATCTCTGCGCATTTGAGGCCACCAAAAATCCTTAGCTACATTTTGAATGGTTTTAAAAATGCCGAAGTGCCCAGCTGTGACATTGTCATGGCATTGACGCAATACTCTGAGTCTGAAGTCCCCCTTTGGCACATATCTGGCAGTTTTAAACCACAACAACCCATCCCTCCAGTGGAAACTTACTTCTGAGTCCGTGCTCTGCTCCATTTCCTGGATGTAATGTTGTATGTCTGGATCCCCCTGCTGGGCCCTCTTGAGCTCTTCTTCCCAGGACGGCTGACAGGCTCCTAACGTGAGTTTTTCCGGTGGGATGATGTGTTGGGGGGGGTGTCAGCCTTTTCGTCTTTGTATTGGGGTTGTCTGGATAGGGCATCCGCCCTCTGATTTTTTGTATGGGAGTGGTATTTTATTTTGAAGTTAAACCTGGCGAAAAACTGCGACCAGCGTATTTGTCTCTGGTTCAATTTCCGAGCTGTCTGTAGGCCCTCAAGGTTCTTGTGATCAGATCATACTTCTATCTGATGTTGAGCCCCCTCTAAATATTGCCTCCAGTTTTCGAATGCGTCTTTGATAGCTAAAAGTTCCTTTTCCCACACAGTGTAGTTTTTCTCAGCATCCTTGAGCTTTCAAGAGTAGTATGCACAGGGGTGCAGTTCCTTCCCACCCCTGTCAGGCTGCAAGAGAACCCCCCCGATCACCCGGTCCGAGGCGTCAGCTTCCACGACGAAAGGCCGGGTCGGGTCAGCAAAGCGTAGGATAGGTTCGGAGGCGAATTTCTCTTTCAGATCTTCAAATGCTCTTGTTGCCTGATCTGTCCATTGAAACTTCCCTTTTCCCCTTAAACAGTCTGTGAGGGGGGCGGTTAGTTTGGAGAAGCCCGGGATGAATTTTCTGTAGAAGTTGGCGAAGCCCAAGAAACGTTTCACGTCTTTCTTGGTGGTCGGTTGTCCCCAATCCAACACACAGCTCACCTTTCCGGGATCCATCTCCACTCCCCCTGCTGAAATTCGGTATCCAAGGAAGTCTAGGGAAGACAGGTCAAAGCCACACTTTTCCAGCTTGGCATATAGGTGATTCTCTCTCAGCCTTCCCAGCACAGTTCTCACGTGTTGGTCATGCTCTGACTGGCTCCTTGAAAATATCAGGATGTCATCCAGATAACAAACCATGTACTGGTCCAAGAGGTCTCTAAACACTTCGTTCGTGAACTTCTGGAACACTCCTGGACTGTTACTTAGCCTGAACGGCATGACCAGGTACTCAAATTGAACATAAGAGGTGTTGAAACTCGTCTTCCATTCATGTCCCTCCTTCATTCGGACCAAATTGTATGCCCCCCTCAGATCCAACTTTGTGAAAATTGTGGCAGAACGCAGTCGATCTAATAACTCTGGAATCAGGGGCAGGGGGTAGCTGTTCGGGATGGTAATTTGGTTGAGGGCGCGATAATCATTGCAAGGTCGTAATTCACCCCCCTTCTTTTTCACGAAGAGTAGGGGGGCTCCTGCAGGCGACTGCGAGGGACGAATAAATCCCCACTTCAAGTTCTTTTCCAAAAATTCTTTCAGAGCTACTCTCTCTTGTTCTGTGAGGGAGTAGATTTTGCCTGGAGGAATGCTCGCTGCTGGCACCAAATCGATAGCGCAGTCATACGGCCGATGGGGGGGGTAAAGTCTCAGCTTCAATTTCACTAAACACATCCTCAAAGTCCAGGTATTTTGAGGGGAGGGTCACCTCCTTGACCTCCTGCACAGCTCCTGCTAGGGCTTTTATTGCTTTCTCTGGCTGACAATTTTCGTGGCAATACTGGGACGTAAACCACACGACTGCTTCTCTCCAGGCTATTTTTGGGTCATGCTTTATCAACCATGGCATTCCCAGAATCACCTCAAAGTTAGACAGGTCTGACACACACAAGGAAATAAACTCTTCGTGCCCTGGGATTTCTAGCTCCAAATCTTCAGTGGCTCTAGTGACCCCCCCGGACTTTAGTGGTCTGCCATCTATTGTCTCCACTGATAAGGGGGCTTCTAGTTTCCGATACAGGATATGATGACGTTTGACTAGGGCAGTATTGATGAAGTTTGTAGAGGCTCCGCTGTCGATCAACGCTTTTGAGTTGAACTGCACTCCTTTGGAAGTTGTAATCCTAATGGGTAATACCAGAACTCCTTTTAGGGGGGGATGGGTTAACGGAGGCCCTTTACACAGCGCTGCCCCCAGTCCTCCGGCCTGCACTAGGACTGGATGCTTCCGTTTCCCGACGGCCCTGTTTGGTCTCCTTTCAGTTCACAGTCCCTGGCTAGATGGCCTGGCTTGGAACAAATAAAGCAGAGACGTTCTCTGCGACGTCTGTCTCTTTCCTCCTCCGACAGCTTCGTCCGCGCCCCTCCCGAGCCGTCCCCCGCGTTGCCTGACGTCTCGGGGGTCGAAGGGATTTTACTGCGGGATACTGAGGCTGAATATTTTTGCACCTCTTGTTTTCTTTCTAACCGTCTTCCTTCCAGTCTGTGATCAATTTGTAGGCACAGCTGGATTAGTCCAGACAAATCAGTTGGAGGTGCGACTCTGGCCAACTCATCCAATATCTCAGCATTCAGTCCACTTCGGTACATAAACATCAGTGCTGAGTCATTGTATCCAGTCTCTTGGGATAAGATTTTAAAGGCATTGGTGTATTCCAGCACTGTTCCTTTTCCCTGCTTCAGGGCACTCAATTGCCTAGCCACCGTCTCGGCTCTTTGGGGATCCTGAAACATTTTGGTCAGGGCTTGTATAAATGCTCCATACCTGCCCAGGATGGCATCCTTTCTGATCAGATAGGGGGTGACCCACTTGGCAGCTTCCCCCTCCAATAGACTGATCACAAATGCCACTTTGGCAGCATCATTGGGGAATTCTGCATCCTTAATGTCCAGGTACATCTCACATTGGGCCATGAAAGTGGAGATCTGGTCGCTCTGGCCCGCATATTTGGGTGGTAATCCAATTGGGATCTTGGCCACGGCGGCTGCAGGGGCTGCCCGCATTCGATCTATTGTGGATTTCAGGCTCTGGTTGTCCAATTTCAAGGTTCTCACAGTTGCTAACAGGCTTTGAACATCCGACTGTAGGTCTGCCACGCTCAACCTCAGTAGCTTCACATCTTCCATCTCAGAAGTGGGGTTTACCCCCCCAGCAGCTCCCTTTTCCATCTTGTCACGTTCAAGTGGCGGGAGTAAGGAGGGTTGAGTAGTTAGTTCTATCAAACTGTCGTGCCCGGGTTGGGAGTCAAGAACAGAATCACTTGATGAAAGCAATCAGTTTTTATTAGAGTAATTTCCAGACATAGGCTTCTCCGCCTCATGAACTCTTAACACGAACCAAAACCCGCGGCATGGAAGAGAGTTGATAGAACTGAGTTTCAAGCATTCCCCGTCCCTTATCAAGGGGGCTTTCGGGCCCGGATCCTCTCACTCCGCCTCAAACTGCCCACATCTACGCCACTCCCCTCCTCTTTTCTTTGGCGCCTTTTTAACTGTCTTCGGGTGCGGGGCGATGGGGGGGCGGCTGCCTCCTCCCCTTCTGATTCGGAAAGGATGGTAGGAAGTGGGGGGGTTGGCCCAACGCGTCAGGCGATTTCTCTCTACCCTTCTCTGCAGCCGAACGGCCTTGGTCCTCCTCCTCCCTCTCTGTCTGTAACGGCAGCACATTCCTAGGGGGGGAGTGCGTGAGAAACGAGTCTGTTGTCTGTTCAAGATTTCCCCCCTCTATCTGGGAAGCTTCCCCCTCCCCTTCAGACGCCTCAGCCCAGCTGCCCCCCTCTCCTAGTTCATTCTCCGAAACATCAGAACTCCAACCATAGCTCACGACAACAAGAAATATTGAAAAATTACTTTGATTTAATTCAATCAGGTAAAATTTCTGACAACATTTATTTATTTATTTATTTGTTAGATTTTTATACCGCCCGACTAGCATAGCTCTATGGTTTGAGACTGTATGAATGCGATGTTCAGAGGTCATTGTATTAATGAATATAATTTCATTAAAAGGAAAAGAATGTGTAAACAACTAACACTTTTAAAGGAATTGGTACAGAGAAATGGAATCTAAACGTACTTGATCTTGAAGAGTTTACAGAATGTTGCTTGGAAAAAGAGCAGAAGAAGCAGCGGAAATGAACTAGAAGCAGCATGGCTGTCATAAGCCAGGACATTATAGCATATTATAAAGAGAGAGAAAGTGCCCACATTATTTTGCAAGTCCTGTATTCAGAGCAACTACTCCCCTACCAACAACATACTGGCGATACTGCCGAAGCCCTAGTCAATCTTTGGAGTACGGAGGTGACCCGGGCGGTGGACGCTATTGCTCCAAACAGCCCTCTCCCACCAGGGAAGGCCCGTAATACACCTTGGTTTACTCAAACCTTGGGCCTGATGAAGTGGCAGGGACGATGGCTAGAGCAACGATGGAGAAAAACTCAATCTACTTCCTACTGCACACAGGCTAGAGCTCATTTTCAAGCCTATCATGTGGCGGTGATGGCAGCGAAGAAAGTTCACTTCTCTGCCACCATTGCATCTGCTCAGTGTCATCTGGTGATGCTTTTCCACATGGTCCAGGATCTTTTGGGCTCTGGCCCTACATTAGACTCTGAGCCCTCAGTTGCTCATGGTGACATGCTTGCGAGGCACTTTGCAGACAAAATTGCTTATGTTCGGACTGACTTGGACTCCTCACTAACTATAGTTGTGCCAGATGTCCCCGAAGCTTTCTCTGGTCATTTTTCTATGGATATTTTTCAGCTTGTAAAGCCTGAGGATGTGGACAGGATTCTGGGTGAATCGAGGGCCACTACTTGTTCCCTTGACCCTTGCCCATCCTGGTTAATCAAATGTGCCAGAAGGGGAGTGGCTGACTGGTTGGTATATTTAATGAACACTTCCCTAAGGAAAGTTTCTATGCCAACATTGTTGAAGGAGGCTGTGATAAGACCTTTGTTGAAAAAGCCTTCGTTACACCCTGCGGGTCCTAACAACTTCTGCCCAGTCTCTACTCTCCCCTTTCTGGGCAAGGTGATTGAGAGGGTAGTGGCTTCTCAGCTCCAAGTTTTCCTGGATGAATCGGACTATCTAGACCCTTTTCAATCAGGCTTCAGGCCTGGTCATGGGACCGAGACTGCCCTGGTCGCCCTGCTTGATGAACTACGCCGGGCATCAGACATGGGGAGTGCATCTGTTGGTGCTGCTGGACCTCTCAGCGGCCTTTGATACGATCGACCATGGTATCCTTCTGGCATGGTATCTAGCTGGGATGGGATTGGGAGGCACTGTTTTACGGTGGCTCCAGTCCTACCTGATGGACAGGAGCCAGAAAGTGGTGCTGGGAGACTACTGCTCTTCCCCCTCATTGGGGGTACTATGGGGTACTGCAGGGTTCAATTTTATCTCCCATGCTCTCTAACATTTATATGAAACTGCTGGGAAAGGTCATCCGGAGATTTGGAGTACGATGTCATCAATATGCTAATGACACACAACTTTATCTCTCCCTACCACCTGATTGCAGGGAGGGAGAGCTCATCCTAAACCGGTGCCTGGACGCTGTGAAGGGCTGGATGTGGGCTAACAAACTGAAACTTAATCCAGACAAGACAGAAGTACTGCTGGTCAAGGGAAAAGCTGCACCAGGGATGGGGTTGCACACCTCTTGAGGGAGCAGGTCCGCAGTTTGGGAGTCCTCTTGGATCCTGCCCTGCTGCTTGACTATCAGGTGGCTGCAGTAGCCAGGAGTGCTTTTGGCCAACTCAAACTGGTTTACCAGCTGTGTCCGTTCCTGAAAGCAGTTGACTTGGCCACAGTGACACATGCATTGGTGACATTGAGGCATGATTACTGTAACGCACTCTATGTGGGGCTGCCTTTGAAAACAGTTCGGAAATTGCAGTTGGTCCAAAATGCAGCAGCCAGAATGTTAACTGGAGCACGGCGCAGGGAGCATATCACCCCTGTGCTTTATCCCAATTTGGCTCTCAATTTGTTTCCAGGCCCAATTCAAATTGCTGGTTCTGACCTTTAAAGCCCTAAATGGCCTTGGACCAATGTACCTGAGGGACTGCTTATGCCCATATATACCTGCCCAGGATTTAACTGCCTCTGGTCTCCTCTGCATGCCTGGAATAAAAGATGTTAGGCTGACAGGCATGCGGGAGAGAGCCTTTTCAGCTGTGGCCCCTAAGCTTTGGAATACCCTATCCCAAGAAGTCTGCTCTGCTCCCTCCCTGTTGGTTTTCCAGAGATTTCTGAAAACAATCTTGTTCCAGAGAGCCTGTGGGAGGGACTGACGGTAGAGCCTGACACTGGTTTTATGCCTTCTACGTTAAATTTTACCCTTGTAGTCCCCTTTAGTACCACTCCCTATATATATGTGTGTGTGTGTGTATTATTTTATGTATTTTAATTGCACTTTGTGTATTTTAATTTATTTTAATGTTTTTGTGATTTTTATTGTGTACAGTTTTATTATGTATGGGCTCGATTTTATTATAAGCCGCCCTGAGTGCCCTATTATAGGGTGGAAGGGCAAGATAGATATTTTAAATAAATAATAAATAAACATCCTATCTCCTTCTGATGCCTCTGTTGAAGCTCTTAATTTTTTTTATAAATAATTTTATTGTTTTTCAAATTAAGCATCTTCCATAGAGACATAAATAAAATATAACAAACCCGTTCCCCCCCAAAGTAACCCACCCTTGCCCATCCTGGCACTTTCTAGATTATAAATTTTACAAACATTCTGTCTCCATATCTGTTATTTGTGGATGTTAAAGGTTCTCAGCCAAAACTTTTACAGAACATACTGAGGAAGACAACAACCAAATGTCAATGTGAATTAATGAAATTTTTAAACAACTCCAAGTTGTCATAACAACTTTTAGGCGTTCCAAATATGAGCATAATATGAGGGTGGCTTTTTTCCCGTGTTCATTTTGGTTGACGTATGCTGCCAACGGGTACCATGTATCTAAAAATTTGTCTGTTTTGGTTGTACTTTGCGCTAACCGAAGTTTAGCTGTTAATTTTTCCATGCAAGCCAGATACCAGACTTTTTGATACCAATGTTCCAAGGTGGCTCCACTTAGATCCTTCCAGTAAGTTGCAACTGTAATCCTAGCTGCCATTGGTAAGTAGCCTATGAGAGATTTATTTTTGAGATCTTTACTGACTCCTACAAAAAGATTCAGAACTGCGAGTTGTGGAGTCCTCTCTGGAACCGAGGCCATGATGTGTTGTATTTCCTCAAAGACTCGGGTCGAGAAAGGCCTCGCTTGAGCACATTCCCACCACATGTGATAGTCCCCAGTGAGGCACACCCCCTCCAATGCATGGGAGCATGTTCCGCGCTAATTCTGGACAAGTGAACAGGGGTCAGGTACCACCTATGAGCCACTTTTAACATAGCTTCCCATTTCTGAGATGTGCTTACAAGTGATTTATCCCATAATATCTTCTACTCCTGTTCATCAATCTCGTCACCCTAATCTCCTTCCCATGTCTTCTTTAGACCATTCATGCCGTCCCCACCTAATGATAGTAAAACTCCATGTCTTTGGGAAGTTATTTCCTTGTCCCTGTTTCTAGCTGCCAAAACGAGATGTTCAAATGGGGAGAGGGCTGCAGTAGCTTCAGGAGGAGTTAGGAAGTCTAGCATCTGCCTCCAGTGTAGCCAGAATACACCCTGACCACCTATAGCTGCACTAAAAGCTTGATGTGTTTCCATAACTCTGTTGACATAAAAATCTCAAAGTCTGAAGAATCCTCGTTCCCTCCATAATTGCCATGGTAAGTATATTTCTATTAAAGAAGTTTTGATGAAAAAATAACGGTGCTAATGCTGATAGATTCAACAATAATTTCTTTCCCCAACGGCACCAGCTCAGAATCAACGTCTTGGTGAATGGATTTCCCCCCCGCTCTTTCCATGTGGATTTTGACATGTTCCTGAAGAAAGTCGTTCCCAGAGGGATCCCCCGCTGGGATACATTCTCCAGTACCACTCATCTTTTGATTTTATACTCTAACATTATGTGGATTAAATTATATAATTGGTTAGCATCATAATAACATTTCAAATGTGGAATACCTCATTCCCCTTTTTGGTGGGGCAGTATACTGTTCAAGCTCTTCAGTATTTAATGGGAGTGGGGAGAATGGGGGCAAAAGAAAAAGCCCCTGAAGGTGTTTTAGGGGGGTACAGGTGGTGGCGGCAGTGGCAACAGCTTACCTTAGGCTAAGATTTTTCTCTCTCAAAGCATAAGAGTCTTGTAGCCATTTCATAACAGCAACAAAGCTTTACGCAGTTGCCTGGTTCCATTTTCTGGGCCAGAATGCACATGGGAATAATCCTGCATCCTCCTGTACTGGCATTCTTAGGAGAGCTTTCCCCTTAAAAATGAGCGGGAGGGGTAAGCAGAGTGGCCCTGGGACCTTTTATTTTTATTTATACCATATTTTAATATATTTTTTATTTCTTTGTGAACTACTCAAAGAACATCTGTTAAGAGGTGACTACGGCTACATAAATGTTGCACATAAATGTGACCAACTTAATCTGGATTTGGGACAGTATGTTTTTGGGAACTGTTTACATTTGAGTGCTGTTTTCAATCCAATTGGCCCCTCCTGGGTAAGATAAGGTTTTTTTGCAAACTGCTTAGAGGTTTTCTACAACTAATAGAATGTCCTTCTTTCTGTCAGTCATGCACAAGGTGGCAGTGCTGTTCCACATGTGTTCAAGTTTTGAAACATCTTGAGCCAATGTGCTCAACTTGTGGCAGTTGATATGGTTTCTTTCTGTGTAGTCAATTGCTGATGATCCACTCCAAAGCCTTGTTTGGAGGGTTATATACCAAAGGATGCTCCCCACTACTCAGCATCATCATTATTATTTAGACCGCATCTATACCACTTAATAAATAAAAATATCTGTAAGCGATTTACAGAAAGCTAAAACAACAGACAACTTAAACAACTCTTACAAAAATATAGGAACATAAGAAGAGCCTGTTGAATCAGGCTAGTAGCCCATCTAGTCCACCATTCTGTTCTCACAGTGGCCAACCAGATACCCATGGGAAGCCTGAATGCAACAAGGGGATAGACTTATCTCAGCTATCACACATTGTGTCTTGCCTTTGAAATTAGCTTTTAGGATGGTCACATTAAGATCTGCAAATGTACACAGGACAAACCTAATAGTCTGTGCAAGAGAATAAATGTACACAAGTTTGACTTTAAGGAAGGTAACACAAAAAAGCTTGAAGCTGTAGGGGGACATTTTAATCTTCCTGGTCATCAATTGCAGGAGTCTTGTTTCTCCTTCATTCAGAAGAGTTACTTAACAATGTGAAATTGATTAAATTAAAGCATCATGTTGCCCATATTTGGTGAAGTCATGGTTGTCTCTGAGACAGTGCAGAGTGCAAAACAGTTGCTGTGCACTAACTCGGTTTCTGAGCAATGTACAAAGTAATGACAATCTTAGTTTCACTTCAGACTTTTACCCAAGTATCCTATAAGTGAGTGGGGCAATTTCTAACAGTTGTGAAGTGTATCATGACTGCTGCCTAGTCATGCCCCCAAGAAAAAGCCAGAGTCATGCCATTGGGATTTTATATATTTTGGTTTTGTAACACATTGCTTAAAAACAGACATTCAAACAAACTACTAATAAAATACCATAATTCAGTTTGTGGGGCATGACTGCAATCCTGTGCATAGTTACCTGGGAGTAAGCACCATCAAACTTGGTGGTGCTTATCTCTGCTGTATAAGTTCAACTTGTAAACCACATTTTGCTTTAACAAAAGATTTTCAGATAGCTGGAATACAACCTCAACAATGCATTAGAGCCACTCATAGGTTCGTTTCCAAGTATCTTGGTACTCATAGAACAATAGACAGATTCACAGAATAGTGATTCTGCTCAACTCCTCTGTGCAATGCAGAAACTAGTGGCATACAGCAAAGCGATTTCATTAGCCACACCTGGAGGGGCAATGGGTTGATCTGCCAATCAGTTGCACAATCTGTTTGAAGCTGAATAATAACAATAAAAAATGCAGTCGAGCTGATCCCACCACGTATTACAGTAAAAAAAGATGGGGTTTGACTAGCGTCATGTGCCCCTGGTTTCAGAAAAGAGGGGTGGAGACACACAACTGGAAGAATATAATAATAAATAATAAATTTTATTTTTAGGCCGCCTATCTGGCCGAATGAACGGCCACTCTAGAACGGTAAGTGTGTCTTCCCCAACATAAAGCATCCCTGACAGGTGGCTGTCCTGCTGCCTCTTGAATGCCTCCAGTGTTGGGAGAGCCCAGCACCTCCCGAGGTCATTGGTTCCATTGTCGTATGGTTCTAGCAGTATGGATGTTTTTTCTGATAGTCAGCCAAAATCTGGCTTCCTGAAACTTGAGCCCACTATTCCGGTCCTGCACTCTGGGACAATTGAGAAGAAACCCTGGCCCTCCTCTGTGTGGCAACCTTTCAAGTACTTGAAGAGGGCTGTCAGTGTCTCCCCTCAGTCTTCTCAAAGCTAAACATGCCCAGTTCTTTCAGTCTCTCCTCATAGGGCTTTGTTTCCAGGCCCCTCATAATCTTGTTGCCCTCCGCTGAACATGTTCCAATTTGTCTGCATCCTTAGTCTGGTGTCCAGAACTAGATGCATTATTGAAAATGAGCCTTGCTCCAAAATGTTCCCAGGGACTGATGTCAGGCTGATTGGTCTGTAGTTCCCTGGTTCCTCCTTTTTGTGAAGCTAGGGACAACATTAGCTCCCCATCATCCAACACTTCACCCATCCTCCACAATTTCACAAAGATAAGTTCTTCAGCCAGTTCCTTCAATACTTTAGGATGCAGTTCAGAGGGCCCTGGAGATCTGAACTTGTTCAAAGTGATTAGGTATTCTTTGACCATTTGTCTTTCAATCTGAAGCTGACCTTTCAACTTGCAGTTCACATTTGCCAGGAGGATCATAGACTGTCTTTTGGGAGAAGTAGGAATTCCTGTCCAAAGTAGGAATTGAGCACTCCTGCCTTTTCTTCATCCCAAAGTGCAGGATGTGGAATAATGGGCTCAAGTTACAGGAAGCCAGATTTTGACTGAACATCAGGAAAAAATTCCTCTTAGAGAGCTATGACAATGGAACCAATTATTGTACTAGGGAGGTGATGGCCCCTCCAACACTGGAGGCATTCAAGAGGCAGCTAGACAACCATTTGTTGGGTATGCTTTAACCTGGATTCCTGCATCGAGGTGGGGGTTGGATTCAATGACTTTATAGGCCCCTTCCAACTCTACTATTCTTTGTCCTCTGTTACTATTTTGTCATCCTGAGTAGCTGAACCACCATTTTTTCCTGTCTTTTACTATGCATATACCTGAAGAAAGCTTTGTTTTGTTGCTTTTATCATGCCTTTTTAAACTCAGCTCATTCTCAGCTTTAGCCTTCCTGATGCTATCCCTGTGTAATTCTGTGCTGCCTGTCTGTACTCTTCCTTTGTGGCCTGGCCTTCCCTCCACTTCCTGTGTGTGTCCTTTTTGTTTTCAGGTCATCTCTAAGCTTTTAGTGGAGCCACACTGGCTTCTTCTCTTATTTTCCCCCTTTTGTCCTTGTTGGAATTGTTTGCCATTGTGCCTTTAGAATTTCCTTTTTTAGAAATTCACACCCCTCTTGAACTCCTTTTCTCATTAGAGTCACTTGCCATGGGACCTTCCTTTAATAAACTCAGAACAATTAAAATCAGCTTTCCTGAAGTCATATATGTATGATTACTCCCAGCTTTTGCTTCCTTTAAAATAGAGAACACAAGTATATCATGGTCACTTTCCCCCAGAGTTCCCATAACTGTCATTTCATGTACTGTCTTCCTGGCTTTCTCTTCATATTAGGAGCTCTCATCTTTGAAGACTTCTCCCTCAGCTAAGGTTTCTGGCAAGGAAGAAGTTGTGGAGATTCCTCCTGGCCCTGTGTTCAGGTCTCCACTGCAAGATGTTGTAGATGTACATTCATCAGTGGAAGCATCAGGCTCAGAATGGGCTTACCACTTTCTAATAGCAAATCTATTCATGGGGAATTGGTAAGAATGGTGGATTTGAACACCATTTAAAGGAAAATTCAGGATTCTGCTGGAGGAGTACCACTAATGTAACCACTCTCAACCCCAGTATATTTATTGATTTTTAAAAAATCCACCAGTTTAAGATGGGAGTTAAGACTATGTCATGTTGGCTCAAGCTGGCCAGCTTAACAAGCTCACATTAGCTGACAAACACCCTCTCTCATACTCACTCTTTTAAGTAGTTTGACATTGTTTCTTTTTGTCTAAATTGCATATAAAAATAGGAGAGGGTAGCCGTGTTTGTCTGTAGTATCAGAAAAAACACAGATTCTGTGGCACTTGAAAGACTAACTGTATTTATTTTAAAAGGCATATGATTTCGTAGGCCAGCACTAGGGATGGAAAGATCTGTCATTCTCAATTTTCTTAATTTCTCAATGTTTCAGTTTTAAATTCAGTTCTCAACATTTCTGCAGCAATTGCAATTTTTTAAACATAAAAATATCTCATGAAAATTCTCCAGCATAGTAGTATAAAATTTCTCCTAATGAACACATTTTTGTTGGCAGTTTTGACTAATGTACATATTTTTGCAAACAATTTCTCATCATATGGTCATCATTTTTGTATGGTGTTTTCAGTCCTGTATTCATTTTTAGACACACTTTCCCCTTTTGTTGTTGTTGTTATGTGCCTCCAAGTCAACTACGACTTATGGCGACCCTATGAATCAGCGACCTCCAAGAGCATCTGTCATAGACCACCATGTTCAGATCTTGTAAGTTCAGGTCTGTGGCTTCCTTTGTGGAATCAATCCATCTCTTCTTTGGCCTTCCTCTTTTTCTACTCCCTTCTCTGTTTCCCAGCATTATGGTCTTTTCCAATGAATCCTGTTTTCTCATTATGTGTACAAAGTATGATAACTTCAGCGTCATCATTTTAGCTTCTAGTGACAGTTCTGGTTTAATTTGTTCTAACACCCAATTATTTGTCTTTTTCGCAGTCCATGGTATCCGCAAAGCTCTCCTCCAACTCCACATTTCAAATGAGTTGATTTTTCTCTTATCCGCCTTTTTCACTGTCCAACTTTCACATCCATACATAGAGATCAGGAATACCATGGTCTGAATGATCCTGACTTTAGTGTTCAGTGATACATCTTTACATTTGAGGAACCTTTCTAGTTCTCTCACAGCTGCCCTCCCCAGTCCTAGCCTTCTTCTTTCTTGACTATTGCCTCCATTTTGGTTAATGACTGTGCCAAGTTACAGTAGGGCCCCGCTTATACGGTGGGTTCCGTTCCGGACCCCCGTCGTAAAGTGGAACCCCATTGACTTTAATGGGGTGCGTCACGTGAAAATGACTCGAAAATGCCGCAAAATGCTGCAAAAGCGGCTTTAAAATTGAAAATGAAAGCCACTGCATTAGCGGAACACCGGGAAGTGGAGCGCCAGTAAGCGGGACACTACTGTATTGATAATCCTTGACAAGTTCAGTGTCCTCATTGTCAACTGTAAAGTTACATAAATCTTCTGTTTAGTCTTTAGTCTTTTTGAAATTCAGCTGTAGTCCTGCTTTTGTGCTTTCCTCTTTAACTTTCATCAGCATTCGTTTCAAATTGTTACTGGTTTCTGCTAGTAGTATGGTATCGTCTGCATATCTTAAATTATTGATATTTCTCCCTCCAATTTTCACACCTCCTTCTTCTTGGTCCAATCCTGCTTTCCGTATGATATGTTCTGCGTATAGATTAAATAAATAGGGTGATAAAATACATCCGTCTCACACCCTTTCCGATGGGAAACCAATCAGTTTCTCCATATTGTGTCCTTACAGTAGCCTCTCATGCAGAGTATAGGTTGCGCATCAGGACAATCAGTTGCTGTGTCACCCCCATTTCTTTTAAAGCATTCCATAGTTTTTCATGATCTACACAATCAAAGGCTTTGTAATCTATAAAGCACAGGGTGATTTTCTTCTGAAATTCCTTGGTCCGTTTCATTATCCAACGTATCCAGAGGGTCATATCACTTCAAAATGCTTGGAAGTTGTTTAAAAACACTATATTAGAAGCTCAACTGGAGTGCATACCGCATATCAGAAAAGGTACCGCCAGGGCCAAGAAGATGCCAGCATGGTTAATGAGCAAAGTCAAGGAAGCTCTTAGAGGCAAAAAGTCTTCCTTCAGAAAATGGAAGTCTTGTCCAAATGAAGAAAATAAAAAGGAACACCAACTCTGACAAAAGAAATGCAAGAAGACAATAAGGGATGCTAAAAAAGAATTTGAGGAGCACATTGCTAAGAACATAAAAACCAACAGCAAAAAATTCTATAAATACATTCAAAGCAGGAGACCATCTAGGGAGGGGATTGGACCCTTGGATGATAAGGGAGTCAAAGGTGTACTAAAGAACGATAAGGAGATTGCAGAGAAGCTAAATGAATTCTTTGCATCTGTCTTCACAGTGGAAGATATAGGGCAGATCCCTGAACCTGAACTAACATTTGCAGGAAGGGATTCTGAGGAACTGAGACAAATAGTGGTAATGAGAGGAAGTTCTAGGCTTAATACACAATATAAAAACTGACAAATCACCGGGCCCGGACGGCATCCACCTGGGAGTAGTGTAAGATTTGTGCGAAGCTATTCTAGCTTTAAAGGGGGGGCATAATGGAGAATTTTTATATATCCAAACATAAAAACACAGGTTATTATCTTAGAATGTATAGGTTTATATAATATAATCACAAGGAACTAAGCAAAGAAGGACCTTAGGCCTTGAGACCCCTAAATCCAGCCTCATAGAGAAGTGAATTCAGCTTGAAGTTTTCAACCCATGAGTTGAAGCAAGCAGGCGTGTGTGTATGATTAACTTTTGAGTAATGACATATTGTTTATGAGCAAGCACGTATGTGATAAGAATGTAACAAGTACTGGATGTACATGGTTAGATCTTCCCATGGTAAAGATGGACTTTGATAAATGAGTATACAGTAGGGCCCCACTTATACAGTGGGTTAGGGACCAGGCCCCCACTGTAAAGCAGAAATTGCCGTAAAGCGGAACCCATTGACTATAATGGGTTGCACCGCGTGAAAATGCCACAAAAATGCCGTAAAATCAGTTTTAAAATGGGGAATTTCCCCTAACTGAAAGCCGCCACATCAGCGGAATGCCGGAAAATGGAATGCTGTAAAGCGGGGCCCTACTGTATTGTTTATGAGCAAATAAGCATAACTGTTTGATCCTGGGAAACTGATTTTTAGTGATTCTTGGTCTCGTATGCTGTAAAGCAATGACCCCATCTGGGGAAAAACTTTACAACAACCAAAGTGAGAATGATATAAAACTTTGAGTTTATACTGATTTTTACAATAATATGGGGTGTTTAATTTTACTTTGATAAATAGAACACAACTTTGTAAGTGTGTTTTCATGGTAAAAAGGTATTCTGAGGTAGCTTGCCTTTTCTATTCCTCTGGGGCTGAAAGACACTGGTTGGCCAGAATCACCCAGTCTTTCTCTAGACTGGGTGGTCTTCAAATGTAGCCCAGTGTTTTAAATATAATCCTCTCTCATAAGCTATGTATTTTATAAGCTAGGAGTGGGATTTCTAAGAAAATATAAAAAATAAGGACCCCCATTAAAACCTGTGGTGCTGATGAACTTCCAGTCACCCTAAAGTTAGCCAAACTCAACCTGGCATCATGGTATTGCTTAAGGAACATGTAATGTCCTCAGGTGTCCCTGGGTCAGTTTGGCTGATCAGGAGCCATGAAAGGTACGTGTGAAGGCCCACTCACAATAAGTAGAATGAAGTGTGTGGTAGAAACTGGTCTCATCTGGCCTAAAACCATGAATAAAGGGAGACAACAGAATAGTGGTAACATTGGTCAAGGAGACAGTGGAATATTGGAAATATTAGTCAAGGGGACAGATGGACATTAGTCAAAGAAGACAGCAGAACAATCGGATGGGAGGTGTTTGCAAATTATGAATATACATGTACTCGTTTTAATAACGTTATCTGATTGGTTGGAAATATTGCAGGAGGGAGGAACTGTTACATTATGTGGGGAGGAACTTATGGGCTTGGTAAACTGTCACATGTGTATTCAGTGCTGTATAAAAAATCTGTGCAGACTGTGCTTCAGTGCAGTCCTCTTCAGACTCTCTGGGAGGCTGACCCTGCATATGCTTGTAAAGAATAAAGGCCTACCTTTTTGCTTCAAGCCTGTCTGCTCAAATTTCTTCAGGGACCCCCAGTAAAAGATCCCATAGGAGAAAATTCTCCATCATACTGGCTACCCAGGGGGTGGGGTGGGGTGAGCCTTCCCAGGAGAATCTGGAGGGGGCTTGACCCCTCCAGCCCCCCCAAGTTCACAGCTATGTTCTCCCTTCCTGTGGTTTCCATTGAGGCAAAGCATACCCATCATGCATAGCCACTGATAGCTTTATCCTCCATGAATTTATCTAGTCGTCTTTTAAAGCCATCCAGGTTGGTAGCCATCACTGCCTTTTGTGTCAGTAAATTCCATAGTTTAACTATGTGCTGTGTGAAGAACTGCTTTTGTCTGTCCTGAATCATCCAAAATTCAGCTTCATTGGATGTCCACGAGTTCTAGTCTTATGAGAGAAGAGAAAAGCTTTTCTCTATGCACTTTCTCCATGCTGTGTGTAATTTCTAAAAAATTATATCATGTCACCTTTTCTCCAAACTAAAGCGCTCCAAATGCTGCAACATTTCCTCACAGGGCAGCTGCTCCATCCACTTGATCATTCTGATTGCTCTTTTCTAACTCTACAATATCCTTTTTGTGGCAAGGCAACCAGAACTGTACACAGTATTCCAAATGCAGCCACCCCACAGATTTGTAGAACATTTTTGGAAGATTCAGGACAGACAAAAGGAAGTACTTCTTTACTCAGCGCATAGTTAAACTATGGAATTTGCTCCCACAAGAAGCAGTAATGGCCACCAGCTTGGATGGCTTTAAAAGAAGATTAGACAAATTCATGGAGGACAGGGCTATCAATGGCTACTATCCATCTTTGTCGCTAGAGGCCCAGGTGATCTCGATGGCTTGGAGTGCCTTTTACAAGCTGTAGCTGGTAGCACAGCTACAGCTGCTTCTGGACCAGGATAGCCTGACCACTGTTGTCCATGAGCTGGTAACCTCCAGGTTGGATTACTGTAATGTGCTCTAAGTGGGGCTGCCCTCAAAGTTGGTCTGGAAGCTGCAGTGATGCCCAACATGTTACCCCACCGGTTATCCCCAACATGTTACCCCACCGGTGAATGAACAGGCACCATCTTTGTTGTCTTTTCAATGCCTATTGAAGATGCTCCTCTTTCAACAAGCCTTTTTGGTAGGGACCTTATCCCAGTCTGGGTTGGAAGACTTTTAAAGGTTTTTTAAAGATGTTTTAAAGGTTTTTTTTTTAGTGTTTTCTGCTTACTCCCTGGGCTCTTTCTGGGAGAAGAAGGATATACCTTTACTACTACTGATAATAATGACAAATAGGAGAGTGTTGGTTGTATGGGCAAAGGGCTACCATGATATTACATGGCACTTTTGTTGACAAGCAATTATTTAGATAGCAGAGCCAAGGCTGCTAAGGCAGGAGCAGTTTTGCATCCTCTGAATATTTGCCTGAAGTGCTTGCTGATCCTGCCGCTTGGCTCTGCTGCGCAGGCAGCCTTTGTTTAAAGCTCTGTCCTGCTGGCAGTGAAAGCATGCGACTTCTCTTGGCTTGACATCTGTGATGTTAATGCCCTGGTTTTGTGTCAGTTGAGGGCAAATTACCCTTCCATTTCTTGCCAAGATTCATCCTGTCATTACATGTTAGGCACTTACTGTACCTCAACTACAATGAAATTTAGATCTAATAAAAAAGTGACAGAGTTTTTATCCACTTCATTAAGCTACTGATTTCTTGTAAAAATGTGCATTAATCTTTTTTATAGCTTTATGCAGAGTGGCACATTTCAAGTCCATAACATTGATTAGGTCCCGCCTGAGAATAATTTTCATGGTACTTTAAAAATGTAAATGAAGTAGCTATAATTTAATTTTTCAATATAGTTATGACAGTATTGATCTTGGAAGGGAAATACTGGTTCCATTAAAAAGCCAAACAAATGAAATATCACTAAATATGTTTAGAAATGCAGTATATTGGAAAGGATTTCCTTAGGGTGCTTGCAATTATAGCAGATCATCTCTATAGCACATGGTATATGTGGCCAGGCACCTTCTGAAACTGTCTGCAGCTTTAACTCAAATTTGTTTATTTATTTATTTATTTAAAATATAATTTAAAAAAGGAGAAAAATGGATCCATGCCCTGCCCATTGCTTTGTGCAGCCAGTTCTGTGGAAAGTGTGTGTGTGTGTGCGCACGCACATGTGTGTGCTTTAGGCTAGCTATAGCTGGTGCAGGTTAGGAAGTCCAAGGAGGGGTGTGACTCTTCTTGTTCCATGGAGATTTGAAATGGCTCCACTTTAGGCCCACTACTCAGAGGACTGCATCAATTTAATAGAACTCCATCCCTGCGTGTAGCACTGGCTTGTGCCACTTCATCCCACTTCCAGTTGTCTTTCCTCTCTGTGCTAATTTCCTTACCATGAAAATGGTCCAGAGTACCATTCTGCTCCTTAGTATTGAGACACTCTGAAGAAACTGTGCCACTGAATGTCTTGTCCAGGACTGGACTTAGGAACCAGACCAGTTGGTGAAAGCAATTCAGTCTTTATTAAAGTAATATCCAAACAGAAACTACGCCTTCTCATGAAGCAACACAATAACACGTGTCCAGCGAATCCCTGCTCCCCCTGACTCTTATAAAGGGGGCTTTCTGGTGCAAATTCTCTCACTCTGCCTCAAGGTGCTGTCTTCTACACCCCTCCTCTCTCTCCCCCATGCTCTTTTTTGTTTTCTCCGGGTGCGTGGTGAAGGGGGAAGCGCTGCCCCCTCCCCTTCTGAGGATTCTGCCTCTGGTATTGGGGAAAGAGGGGGGTGGATGCCATACCCATCAGGCGGGCTTTTCTCTGGCTGAGGAGGGAGTTGATTTCCCCCTCCTTCCGTTTCTAACTGCTCCGATCTGGGAAGGGGGGTGAGCGTGGGAAGTTCCTGGGAAGAGCCTGTGTCTGTGTCGGCTAGAGTTTCAAGGTCTTTACTGCTGGGCAATCCTATCTCTGGGATTCCTCCCCCCTCCTCCGGTTCTTCTTCACACAACTCTGGGAAAATGATCTCCTCCCCCTCCTCATCCTCTGAATTGCCAGGACCCCAATCCTGCATCCTGACACTGAACAATGAATGAAGTCACTTGCAGAAGGAGAACACCAGGGAACCAAGGAGTTTTGTTCTTTTCTTGATATGTTGTTCATTAGTTCCCCAAATCTGGGCAGCCTAATTTGTATGTAATGTAAATTGTTTGCTAATTGTGCAAATGGTACTTTTAAAAAAAACTTGTTGAGTTTTTTTAAAAATTAAAGCTGCAGGTTTTTTGTATGCGACTCCATAGATGTGAAGTTGAGCTCTGAGGAGCTCATAGAAGTGGAGTGAATTTTGCTGTGATCTGAGATGCATTTTGTGTGGAGTGCTTTTGGCTGGAAACAACAGCATCCCACCCTTCTTCCCAGAATGAGCCCAGGAAATCCAAGCCAGCCATTGGCAGGATTGGCAAAAAGAGACTAGAGGGGCAGGATGGGGGCAATAATGCCTGCTGATGAAACAAGGGCGATGGAGTGTTGAGTGGCCTCCTCTGGGTCAGTGTATCCAGGAAGGGGCTAGATGAGAGAAGCAGGTACAGGAGAAAGGAAGACAACTTCAGCAAGAAGTAGAGTCTCTTCTGGAATAATATTTGAAGAGGGTGTAAGAGAATATATGTTGTTGAATTCAAAAAGCTGGAGTTGCACCTGTTAGAAATAAATCAAATGGTGGTAAATCTTCTTTATCTGAAACAGAAATTTGATGAAGGGGGAGAATTCTAATGTCTTATCTCAGGTCTTACCTGAGTCTATTGACTGAGAAAGAAAAGAGAGAAGATGGGACTGCATTGTTTAAAACAGACACGTGGGCAGGGCCGGATTATATTAAGCTTAGTAGGCTGAAGCCTATGGGCCCGGAGCTCTTGGGGGCCCATGCATAAGCTAAAAAAAATTACCATGGGACAAGAGCTTCCGAACCGCCCGCCATCCCCCCGCTTCACTTACCTTTTTCTCCGCTGTTTTTTGCGGTTTGCCATCAATCAAGATGGCAGCCGAAGTTTCCCTAAGGGGCTGAAGCCTCTGCCGCCATCTTGGTTGATGAAACGCATGCGTGCTACACGCGCGCATTGCTGCCATCAACCAAGATGGCGGCAGAGGCTTCAGCCCCTTAGGGAAACCTCGGCCGCCATCTTGATTGATGGCAAACCTGCGTGAAAAAAAGTGGAAAATAAAATAAAAGTAGAAAAGAAGAGGGCCCCAAACACCAATCAGACTAGGGGCTCTCCTCAGCTTAATACGGCCCTGCACGTGGGAATAAGTTTTTTTGATACAACAACATGTCACCAGTTTGCAAATTTTTATATTACCTTATATGTGTCATCTGAATCATGGGTGGAGAATAGTGATCAATTTTTAAGGTCTTCCTCACTTCCTTAGCTGAATGTAGATGAAGCCAAATATCTAGGTAAGTGTGTAATATTGGAGGAAAAGAGGCAGTGGAGAGTCTTACGTCTCCCAGGCCAGATGGGTTTACTGCCTGCTTTTAGAAACAATTTCAAGACATAAATTCATAACTGACCAGCCTATTTAAGAACATAGCAAATGGTAAGGCCCTGCCTGAAATGTGGAGCCACTTTAGGATTATGATAATATTGAAACCTGGTAAAGACCATACCAAATTAGACACTTATAGGCCAATCTCACTGTTAATTTGGATTATAAATTGTTTACAGCAATATTAGTTAATTGCCTTAAAACATTTATCTGGAAGTACATATACACTGGTCAACAGTTTCATTCGACAAATTTCAGACCTGATTCATAAATTTCAGACCTGACCGAAAAACTCCTTAATATAATTAATTCCAAAAACAAGTAGAATACCCTTGGCAGAGCTCTCATTTTTAAAGCTTTTGATTGCCTGGAATTGCCATACCTGTTAAAAGTATTGATGAAATTCAATCAAAATTTTTAGCAGTGCTTGAAAAACTTATGACACTTCAAAGGCTACAATTAGGATTAATAACCTTGACTCAGAACAAATCTGTCTGAGACAGGGAACAAAACAAGGTTGCCTGATATTATTTGTGCTTGTATTGGAACTGCTGGCATATAGATTGCCATCCCCTGTGGAACTAACTGGAATTAACATAAATGGAAATGATTATCTTTTGGAGATGTAGGCGGATGATTTGGTCATAACTTCATCCAGACCTATGGAGACAGTAGTTCATTTGAATGCTGAGTTAAAGAAATTTGAGAAAGTTACAGGTCTCAAAGTTAATTTTGAGGTCAGATAATTTTTTTATGTCCCACCGTTAAAACAGAAACAACTTTCAATATCACTGCAGGTTTCCTTACCCTATTCGATTCATTTAGGAATTCAAATAATTAAGAATTTGAAGAGACTTTTTTGAGTGAATTGTGGGATACGGTGAGAGATACAAAACGACATGATGGAGGAAATTGAGTTTAATGGATAGGTTGGCAGCTGTTATGGTGGTGCCAAGAATATTTTTATTTCAAAGTCTGTGTGGGTTTCTAAGTAAAAAAATAGGAAATGGCCCTTTAGTGTTGTGGCACCTACCCTTTGGAATTCCTTCCCCTTAAATATTAGGCAGGCTCCATCTCTGTTATCTTTTTGGCCCCTCCTGAAGGCCTTCCTCTTTCAACAAGCCTTTTAAGTACAGAACTTATCCCATCTGCGTCTTTGTTGGAATTGTTTTTTAAGATGTTTTAAAAGTTTTTTTTTAAAAAAAAGATTGTTTTAAAGATGTTTTTAATATGTTTTTAAAGATATTTTGTTTTAATATATTTTAAAGTCTGTTTTTAAAGATCTTTTAGTGTTTTTGCTTGCTGCTCTGGGCTCCTACTGGGAGGAAGGGCGGGATATAATGATAATAATAGTGTTGCCAAAAAAATTAAATGTATGTATTTGGCACCCCAGAATTCAGCAAATGTTCATATATGCTCATGCTATGGGAGGAATACCAAATTTGGACCTCTATTACAAAGCCAACCAAATTGCACACATAATATGAAACATTTGGGTCTCAATAGAGATCAAAAGAGTAGATGGGATCCCTATAAATAAAAAAATCTTTATTGGAAATACAAATGCCACCCGCTGAAATGGATAAAATAAATCTCTTTATGTTCCAAGTGTGGAGGGACTGGGCAAAAAGGTTAAGCCTTGCCACATCGCCAGCGATTCGTATGGCATTTCATCCTTTAATGGTGGGAAAACTCAAACTTTCAGAAATAGAGGCCTGGACAGCTAATTAAGTCTGTATTAAGATTTTTATAAAAATAATATGCCACTTTCAAGTCAGGAGATGCAGGATGGGATGGGCTCAGATGGGCCTGGTTGGCTCCTCTTTGCGCAGCTATACTCTTTATTATCTCAGCGGCTATCGTGGAAACTGCTTCCAGAGTCCTGTTTGCCAATGACAATGTTTGGAAGGCAGCTTTTAAACTATGATGGTACAACAAGGGGGGGCAATATCTAATGTTTATATGTGGTTAAAATGCTCTGGAACAATAGTAAGTGCTGCCTTAAAACTGGTGGGAACAGGAAGACATTGTAGTTGAGAAAGACACCACCACTGTCCCTTCAGCTTCCCCCGCCCCAGAGTGTCAGGCTTCAATTGTTGTTTTGTGTTGAATTTGTGTGACCTCCCCAAGCAAATCAGGTGCAATGTGCCTGATAAATGTCCCCTCAGTACAGGTTCTTGAAGTGGTTGGGCTTCACATGAAATGGATAGAAATATTTAACGTTGGGTCCAAGGAAAATGGATAACATGGGGGGGGGAAAGAGTCTTCATAATGAAAACAGTTGCAGGAAAATCCTTGTTGGTCCACTTTGAGCGAGGTTGGGGAGGTATCTGTTTTGTGCAGTTTGCCCTTTAGAGGTCAGTATTCTCCAAGTGCAGGAATGCATAACTCGAAAATCATGGAAGACCCTTTTTGCATTTTATCAAGTCACTAAGACCACAGAGCTACAGTAATGGGAGAAGCACTTTTGCCGCACTTTAACCCAGTGCTTTCCTTTTTAATCTTGCCTTACTTCAATCTCCCTTTCTGTTTTAACCCTCTTCTTTCTCTGCACATTTCTCAGTGTCCTCTCCAGTTGCCCTCTTTTCCCCTCTCCATATTAATCTTTTCAGATCTAGGACTCAACTGTAATAATAACCATCATCATATAATAATAACTGTTATTACTGTTATAATAATAACATCACTGTTATCTTTTCGGTGCCAGGTCAAGACTTTCCTTTTCTCCCAGGCATTTTAGCATGTGTTTTTAAATTGTTTTAAATGTTTAAACTGTGTTTTAAATTGTTTTTAAAAGATGTGTTTTAAATTTGTATATGTGTTTTTAATGTTTTTAGGTACTGTAAACTGCCCAGAGAGCTTCGGCTATGTGGCAGTATATAAATTAAATAAATAAATAAATAAATAATCCTCACTTATACTTTTGTAATGAGAGCAGTTTACATCAAACACATAAAACAGTAGGCATCTTGCATAAAAAATAACAGCAACCCAGTAACCAACAGTGCTAGGACAAACACAGTTAACATTCAAGAAACAACACCAAAGCCCACTGCAATGTATGTTTTCAATTTCTAATGGAAGAAATTGACCAAACAGACGTGTCAGAGCTGTGAAGCCCCCACCTGTCTCTTTTGCTCAGCCAGCCTCAGGCACCTTGAGGTGGCACCATGGGCCAAGGTCTCCGCTCACCACAGGACCTCTGTTTGCAATGCAAGACCCACTTTTTTAAAACTCTGATTTATTCCTCTCTGTTTTTCTCTCCTCTCTTCCTTTCTTTTTCCTTCTACCTCTCCCACTTCAGCTCTCCCTTTTACCTCTTCAAAGAAACAAAAGCAACCCCCACAACACTTCACAAGGGCACGAAATTTTAAAAACATAACAGAAAATGTAGGTGCCTCTGGGGTGATCAGTATCAGCTTGGGCCACAGCTTGGCTGTAGGTGGTCTCAAATCTCCAGATGAAGACCAGCATTTATGCTCTCTCTTCTCTGCATTGCACCTAAGGGCTAGTGATAGTTCCCATGTGGCTTGGCCTTCAGTGGCTGCTGATTTTTAAAATAAACAAATGGCATGGGTGCGGTTGCTGGATCAGCACCATTTTGTTGTGGGGAAGGCATGCGTTAACATTTTGCTCCTGCCACAGTCCCAATCAGAATTAGATCCTCTCCTCTCTCCAAAAAAAAAAAAAAAAAAGCTTCCAAGGGCTCAATTTTTATCAGTTCCCTTGTCTACCATCTACTTGTTGAAAACATTTAGCCTGACAAAGTGAAACCACCATGCTATGAACCTCACATTCAGTTTGGCCTTCACTAGTGTCCTTGCAAGTGCCTCTCAGTCCAGGGAGGTGATGGGGAATTTTTATTTTCAAACAATAAGCAAAATATATTCTTTTATAAAGCTATAAAAGTTTATAATATGTTAATAAGTTTAGTAGCCAGCCAGAACCCCTTTCTTCTTGGAGCTGTCTTCCCTGACTGTGCTGGTTTATATGGAACAGCAAGAACTCTTCAAGATAAGATAACACTGAACAGACACTGTACTCTCCAAAACATAGGAAGGATTGCATTAACTGAAATGCTTAGCTCATTAGCTGGAGTAAGCTCATGGTGAGAATGTACTGGGATGTGTACTAGAGCATAATGCAATTCTAATGCAATTCCTATGGAATGTCTATGCCATGCCTATGTAATACTGTAATGTCTAGGTAATACTGATGTTTAAACTCCTGATTCGTTAATGCCAATTTCTTTGTCCTGAAATGTATAAAAACACCAGGCAACTCAGAGGGAGACTGACCAAGTGTATGCTTGTCATCCAATAAAGGCCCACCTTTTTGCTGCAAGCCTGTCTTTAATTCCCTCAATGACCCCCAGTCCAACAAACTTCAAAATGTCCCGTTAGAGGTTGTTCATAAACATCCCATATCTGTAT
The DNA here is from genome assembly GCF_030035675.1 of Rhineura floridana. Classification (NCBI taxonomy): domain Eukaryota; kingdom Metazoa; phylum Chordata; class Lepidosauria; order Squamata; family Rhineuridae; genus Rhineura; species Rhineura floridana. The sequence goes on from NC_084494.1 coordinate 463,807, forward strand.
TGGGATTGTTATGAAGATGTTTAAAGATCATTTTATTGTTTTTATCACTTGCTGTTTGCCGCTCTGAACTCCTTTGGGAGGAAGTGTTTGATATAAATGTTTAATCATCATCATCATCTCCATCTCCATCCCCATTCCAGCTGCTGATGGTCTCCTGCAACCAAGAAGGGTCTGACATCCCTCCAGGGGGCTATATGTAGCTCAACTAATTGTTCCATAAGCCTTACATTGAATAGGCTTTTCCTAGGGGACTTTACAAAGTATTTGGAGAAACTCTCCTAATGTGGGCAGATCTTAAAGCAGTTGGAGGCTTTCAAGTGAACACCCAAAGTATTGTGATGTGTTAAGAAGCCTCCTTTCTTGCTCTTTTTGGCATAAACTCCCACCTGTTGCCCATTTCTCCATGAGACTGAGTGCTCGCAGAGACTAGCCTGGCTTGAATCTGTGTTGAGAATCCTCCCACCAATGGCTGTATGAAGAAATGTGTGGCACAACTAAAAATGAAGGGCACATCCTCATATTTCAGCATATCCTGTGTCTGAAGACGTCTGTGCCATCCCATCTCTTTCTTTCTTTTTTAAACCCCCCCCACAATATCTCATTGGAGGAACCAGTGATTGTATGGTGGAGAACCAGCCTTGGTTACTCTGCTAAAGAGTCTACCTATAACACCTGCCCTTCCCAAACATTCAATGCTCCGGAAGAACAAATGATGGTCATGATGGAGGCCACCATCTCTCTCAGCAAGCAGCTCATAAGAGAAGAGTTGTTACTTCCTCCGTCGCAGTGCTGTGACTCATTAGGAGAGCTCAGAGAGAGAGAGAGCTCATTAGGAGAGCCTAAAGGCTCAGAGTGGCAGAGAAGTGGAAACTCACACTGTGTGGCTGAGAGCTCAGTGAGAAGCTAATCAGAAAGCCGCGGCTGTAGCTGAAGAAGGGCTGCACCTGCCCCTTGGCGAGTAACTGAGTCAAGGAGTAGGGCTTGTGGACGGGAGTGGGGCTGCACAACATCAATGCCACTTGCCTATGAATGGAATTTCCCTTTTTCCCAGAGTGGAACTGAGATAATGTTTGATGCCCTTTCATCTAGCTGGAAGCTGCTCTTCATCTGCTGTGTTGTGTTGTGCAGGAATCACAAATGGTGTGTGTGAGACAGATTTTGCTTTTCCCATCTGGGACAAAAAGGGACTCTGCTTCAATCGATGTCTTTCAAATTAGGTTGTGTTGTTCCATGTGCAGTTTATTTACAGAATTTTGAAAGTACTTTTGGAACTTCTGGACACTCAGAATGATTGAAATCCAGTATCAGGCAAGTATTTTCATTTGCAGGTATATGTCAAAAGTTAGTTTAGTAGATTTATTTATTGCTTCACACTAGAAAAAATCTGAAAGGAATGTTCATGAACAATAAAATTCAAAAATTGCAGCCTGATGACATGGACAAGGTGCTTGCTATGATGCTGCCAGTGTCCTCTCAATCCTTGCCCTTCTTGGCTTATTAAAGCTTGCCAAGGAGGTTTGACCAAGTGGATCCAGGGTGTGTTCAATGCATCATTGCGGGAGCGAGTAGTTCCAGGCGCCTTGAAAGAGGCAGTGATCCGACCACTCCTGAAAAAGCCCACCCTAGAACCATTGGTTTGTGACATCTACCAACTGGTTGCAAATATCTCCTTTTTAGGGAAGGTGATTGAGAGGGTTGTGGCGCAGCAATTGAAAGTACTCTTGGATGAAACAGATTATCTTGACCCATTCCAGTCTGGGTTCAGGCCTGGTTATGGGACTGAATCGGCCTTGGTTGACCTTTATCGGGAGAAGGACAGTGCGAGCCTGTTATTCTTACTTGATCTCTCAGCGGCTTTTGCTACCATTCACCATGGTAGCCTTCTGGGCCGACTTGGTGAGATGGGTATTGGAGGTACTGTTTTACAGTTCTTCCAATCCTATCTCCAAGGTCATTCTCAGAGAATAGCATTGGGTGACTGTCTTTCGGCCCGCTGGCAGCTGTGCTGTGGGGTGCCGCAGGGTACCATTTTGTCCCCCATGCTGTTTAACATCTATATGAAGCCCTTGGGAGCAGTCATCAGGAGCTTTGGGGTGAGGTGTCAGCAGTATGCTGATGATACCCAGCTCTATTTCTTCATAACATCTGAATCAGAAGAGGCCTTGCAAGCCCTGGACTGCTGCCTGGACTTGGTAGTGGGCTGGATGAGGACCAATAAACTGAGTCTGAATCCTAGCAAGACGGAGGCACTGTGGGTTGGTGCTTCCCGAGTTCTGATAATTGGTCAGTTGCCTGCCTTGGATGGGGTCGTACTCCCTCTGAAAGAGCAGGTCCATAGTCTGGGGATGCTCCTGGATCCATCTTTGTCACTAGGAAGCCAGAAGTTAAATCACATGGTCTTCGATGTCTGTATACCCAGACTATAGGAAACAAACAGGACGAACTTGAACTCAATACAAGATCGATCGAGCTCTGCTGTGCCGCTGGTGAAAAATCGAAAAAGGAAGAGGGCGGGCCCTTTTCCTGCGATGGCGTCTGCCTCTGCGCAGCGAGGGGCGTGTTCGCCAGCTGCCCAAGTGAACGATGCTTCCCGCGGCGAAACAGGGTTGTCGCCTGTTTTACGTTTCTGCCTTTAACAGAAGGGAGGAACCCTAAGCGAGTAACAGAGAGCCCACGCTTTGCACGTGGAAGATCCCAGGTGCAGTGTTTGACACATCCAGTTCAAAAAGGACCAGGTAACGGGAAATACCTCTTCTAGAGATCCTGCCAAAGTAGATAATCCTAATCCTGGGTTTGAGGGACGAAAATAATCTGATCTGGCATGAGGCACGTCAGAATTTCCTGGCATGGAAATGCAGTGATGGAGAAGCTGCCCATGTTGAACTGCTGTTATACAGCTGCCTTAGCCTTCTGCCAGTCAACCTTATGCGAACTCTCGCAGTCAACAGAAGCCTCCCTTTCTGACAGAAGCCGAGGAAAGGCGCGCTTAAGAACCGTTTCCCCTTACCCTTCCAGCCAACTCCTTTTATCTTCCAGGGAAAGGCGACCTCCTCCTTGGATTGCTGGACAAAGGGTTCAGCTCTGAGCGACCTCCGGTGGAGGGGAGCTTAAGCCTCCGGGAGTTGGGATGTATAGTTAAAGGGACACATAAAGTGTGCTTAGGCGCTTTACCTTCGAAGGAAACCTTTCAAACCGAAGTTGCAGGGCTAAGGGGGTGGCTGTGATTTGACTGTTATCTGGACGCTTCCGAATTGTACAGAACCCTTCAGCATTCTCTTCAATCCGACCCAATCCTAAATTATCGATCAGATTCAAGATGGTCGCTTCTCCGGCAGCCCAAAACGCAATGGGCCCCTTGTCCACTTATCGAGGCTGGTTGAAGGAAACGAATTCACCAGTTTGGAACGTCTTGGGACTTGGAAAGAAGACAGCCCCCCCCACCTCACCTCCTCCAAAGTACAATGGACTGAACCCAGGCCTTGGCCTGAGCAGCAGGGCAATCAAAGCAGGAAAGATGAGACTTCCACAAACCGCTACGACTGTAGGTGGACAGCGACTATCTTCCTAAACGTCTTTGGACTACAATCCTAAACCTGGGAGTAAGCCGCATTGAGCTCGATAGGACTTACTTCTGAGTAGACATGCACTGTTACTTTATGAAGTTTGGAAGGACAGTGGGAATTAATGCCAATACTGCAGTGTTGCAGTGCAGTACTCTCTGTGTCTACTCAGAAGTAAGCCCTACTGGGATTGTGAGTAGGTAAGTGAGTAGGTTAGCAGTCACTTGCTCAATAATTTGCTTTAATAATGTTATTTGTTATCTAATTTTGAGAATTGTTATTTAATTTTGAGAATTGTATTTTATTGAGGTATTATGTTCTATTGATGTATCGTTATGTTCATTTTCTTTTGTAAGCCGCCTTGAGGGCCTTTTGGCCAGAAGGCAGGGTATAAATTTAATAAATAAATAAAATAAAATAAATAAAAAAGAGAGGAAATATGACTTGATAGATATAACAAACTTGGTGGGATGACTCCCATGACTGGAATACAGCGACTAAAGGATATAACTTGTTCAAAAAGAGCAAAAGGAATAGAAAGGTGGAGTCACACTCTATTCTCCTATAGAAAATGAAGGCAGAAACTAGAGGATCAGCTATGCTTGATTTGATTCTAACCAATAGAGATGACGCTGGATGAAGTGGCAGCTACAGGAACTCTGGGGGACAGGGGCCATGTTTTAATTGAGTTCTTTATTTGAAAGGAAGAAAAAGCTGAGAATAGCCTGGACTTTGGGAAACCTGATTTTAAATGAACTCAGTACAATGGTAAATAAGGTTCCCTGGCAAGCGACCCTAATGAGAAAAGAAGTCCAAGATGGGTGAGAGTTTCTAAAAAAGGGAATTCTGAAGGCACAAATAATTGCATCAAGGAAAAAAGGGAGAAGACAGCAGAAGAAGCCAATGTGCCTTCACAGAAAGCTTGAAGATGACCTAAAAATAAAAAGGACACATATAAGAAGCATCATCATCATTTATTACCTGCCCTGCACCCAAAGGTCCCAGGGCAGGTTACAACAATTTAAAAACAGTTAAAAGCAACCTAAACAACATCACAGAAAATGGGTGGGTCCTAAAAATATACATCTGAGGTGTCAAAGGCCAGAGTAAAGAGGTGCATCTTCACCATTCACCAAAAGTTGTGCAGTGAAGTTGCCAGATACAACTCTGTGGGGAGGGAGTTCCACAGTTTAGGAGCTACCACAGAGAATGTCCTCTCCTGGGCCACCAGCACTCTGAACTTCTGAGGGTGGCAGAAATACCAAAAGGGCCCCTTCTCAACAGAGGGTCTGCAGGGAAGGAGGTGGGCCTTCAAGGAAAGAGCAACTTCATCCAGAACAGGCCATCTTCCCACCGCCTGGATATGAGAACTCCGGACACATAACATCTCTGTCTTTTCAGAATTCAGCCCTAATTTATTGGTCCACGTTCAGTCCATCACTGCCTCAAAGCATCAGTTCAACATCTCAGCTGCCTCTTTTGATTCAGATGGAATAAAGAGATAATTCTGGGTATCTGCATATTGATGGCACCTCACTCCAAATCTACTGATGACAGCTCTCATATAGATGTCATAGAGCATGGGGGACAAGATAGAACCCTGCATAACACCACAAGATAATTCCCATGGTGCTGAACAGTAGCCTCCCATAACTACTTTTTGGAAGCAGCTCTGGAGATATGAGCGGAACCATTGAAGCACAGTGCCCTCCCAATCCCCACCTCCTCCAGTAATTCCAAAATTAATATCATAATCTGTAAGCATCTTGAAAACAATGCAGTTATTACTAGAAGCCAACATGAATTTATCAGGAACAAATCCTGCCAGACTAATCTTATCTCATTTTTTGATCGGGTAACCTCCCTAGTAGATTGTGGGAATGCTGTGGACACAATATACCTCGACTTCAGCAAAGCTTTTGACAAAGTGCGCCATGATGTTCTGATTCGCAAGCTAGCTAAATGTGGGCTGGATGGAACAACTCTCAGGTGGATCCACAGTTGGCTACAGAATTGTACTCAAAGAGTGCTTATGGTTCCTTCTAAAACTGGGCAGAAGTAACAAGTGGGGTACCACAGGGTTTGGTCCTGGGCCCAGTGCTCTTCAACATTTTTATGAGTGACTTGGATGAGGAGGTGCAGGGAATGCTTATCAAATTTGCAGATGATACAAAACTGGGAGGAATAGTTAATACCATGGAAGAAAGAAACAAAATTAAAAGGGATCTTGATAGGCTGGAGCATTGGGCTGAAAAGGACATGGGATCTGAGAGATGGCTAGTGCCACTGTCCAGGGAAGAGGGCATGAAAGGCTCAGTGGGAGAGTGCCACAGGAGTCGTCCAGCCCCACTTAACCCTTTCCAACCTATACATTTATGAGAGAGAGCTGCTGTTGCTTTTTAAAAATGGCATTTGGAGACAGGGGAGGGAACTGCTCTCCACAGCAAAGCTTTGTGATTGGCTGTGATGTGCAGACATCAGATTGGCCACCATAGGAGACAGACAGAAAGTCTTAGGAGTTCTTGAGTTGGTAGTACTTTAAAGATCTGAGTATGGAGGCAAGGAGGGAATAAGCTATGGTTGTCCTCACAATTATCACACACACACCCTAAACCATTGTGGGGACAGACAGTGCTCCCCACAACCCTAAGTGAGAATCTGCTGCTGCTCATAGGGTCTGTAGGGGAGGGGGGTCTTTTTCAGATGTTTGAGGCCTAAGTCATTTGGGGTACCTTGAATTGGGTCACGCTGTACAGCTGTTTCAAAACAGGTTGCATGAGTTCTTTTTTACTATATATGTGTGGGTTACATTTCCAGAAACATGAACAACACAAAACAGACTGTGATTCATCTTATAAATGCTAAGAGAAGGCAATGGCTATCTGAGATATTTTTCTTCTTTAGTAAGCAACTTGAAGGCTCTTCCAGGTATCTGCAATTTTGTGCTTTTGTTAAAGAAAACTGGATCAATGCATGTTTCAGCAGCTGAGGCAAAAGCTTTTTCTCAGAAAGCTCCTTGGCAATTGTTTATGCCGAATTGTGTGGCTGGCTAGGGTCAGCTGTATGACCAGAAGGGAGGCACTCCAAATGCCCCCCCTTCAGCCTAAGCTAAGTAGGTTACTCTGTGTGTGTGTGTGTGTGTGTGTGTGTGTGTGTGGTGTGTGTGTTGAAGGGAACACAAATCCATATAGTACCCTTTAGCGTGGCAATTCACAGGGCCAGTTTTGTTGGAGTTTCCTTCTCCCAACAGATGAGCTAATTAGCACAATTTAGGTGCGCTGACTTCTTACACTGTACTTGGCCAGAAAGTGATGAGGAAGCTACCCCTTTAGGATACAAATGTGCCTGATTTAGCATGCGAAAAAGCCTGCAGTTAGAATACAGGCTACCTAGTAATATATTTAAACCCATTCCTGACATGAGAAATGAAATGGAATAAATATATACAGCCTGCAAAATTTCCATGAAATACCCGGAGACTTCAGTGCTTTTACTGACAGTGAATGAGCTGTCAGCAGCCCATCTCTCTCCAAGGCAGCTGTCAATCATGGGCCATCTTCCTCTCCCACAGGAGTTCACTGTGCCCACAGACAGTCATGGGAGGAATGCTTCTAGGCATCAGAGCAGCAGATGGAGTGTATCTGTCAATCATTGTCACTAATTATTAACTTCTGTCACTCAGAGTAAGGCAACATCTTTCTGCCTGATCCTTCGTGATTTGATCTGCTCCACCGCCTTGCAGAGAAGCAGTTCAACCTTTCATTGTGTGTCACGTGCTTGGTGCTTGCCCGGGTCAGCCCCCCTGACTCCATGCTCACCATTCATCCAGAAAAAGGTCTTTTACTGAATAGTTATTCAGCTGATTTCCAGGACAAATCTAAGGTGCTGAATTTAACCTAAATAACTTGTGCCAACTGCACATTAGGGAGCACCATCTCCCATATGATCTCAACCCCACTGCAGATGGGAACCTCTTGTTCAGGTCTTATCCTGTCAGGACTTTGTTCAGTGACTCTTCTGAGCATAGAACCAGATACTGCCTTGGAAGAAGACATGATGAGATCCCTAGCAATAGACCTGGTGAATTTGTAGCCTGATCCAGTGAGAAGCATAATCAGAATGGAAGTAGCACTACTGAAAAGAGGATCAGTATCTCAGACCACCCAAGCAGACAGCTGAGCCCCTGTGGAAGCACCAAAGATCTTCTTGTATGAGATCCTCATTCACTCAGTTCTTTATGCAATGTCAGTGTCCAGCCTAAAACTACAGAGCACACTTCTTCTATCCATACCAAGAAGGAGGCAGGGCTCGGTTCAGAGTTGGCACCACCAATTTATATAAGGCCGAGTTTAACCCTGGATACTGGGGAAGCAAATTGTCTGAGTGGGGGTTGCAGGTGACCTTGCAGCAAGTGATGATTGATTCCCATTCCTCCCACTGGCTGCCCATTATCGGCTCCTATTATTATTTATTATTATTAATTAAACTTATATACTGCCCGACTAGCAATAGCTCTCTGGGCGGTGAACATCAAAAAAATGCAATAAAATTACACAATCTCATAAAACGAAGTATATAAAAACTGTACAAACTGAAATCAGATTACAACAATTTAAAATTAAATTAACTTAAATTAAAATGCCTCAGAGAAGAGGGAGGCTTTAACTTGGCGCCGAAAAGATGATAGTGTCGGCGCCAAGCGCACCTCCTCGGAGGGACTATTCCATAGTTCGGGGGCCACCACTGAGAAGGCCCTAGATCTTGTCACCACCCTCTGGGCCTCCCTATGGGTCGGGACCCGGAGGAGGGCCTTCGTAGTAGACCGTAGTGAACGGGCGGGTTCATATCGGGAGAGGCGTTCCAACACATATCATGGTCCCGCGCCATATAAGGCTTTATAGGTTAGTACCAACACTTTGAATCTTGCCCAGAAGCATATGGGAAGCCAGTGCAGGCGAGCCAGAACAGGTGTTATATGCTCAGACCGCTTGGTTCTTGTTAGCAGTCTGGCCGCCGCATTTTGCACTAGCTGTAGCTTCCGAACCATCTTCAAAGGTAGCCCTACGTAAAGCGCGTTGCAGTAGTCCAGACGCAAGGTTACCAGAGCATGTACCACTGATGTGAGGTCTTCCTTACTCAGATAGGGATGTAGCTGGGCTACCAACCGAAGTTGGTAGAACGCATTCCGGGCCACCGAGGCTACATGAACCTTGAGTGAGAGGGAAGAGTCTAAAACGACTCCCAGACTATGAACCTGCTCCTTTAGGGGGAGTGTAACCCCATCCAGGACAGGGTATATATCCACCATCCGATCAGAGAAACCATCCACCAACAGCATCTCAGTCTTGTCAGGATTGAGTCTCAGTTTGTTAGTTCTCATCCAGTCCATTGTCGCGGCCAGGCAACGGTTCAGCACATCAACCACCTCACCTGAAGAAGATGAGAAGGAGAAGTAGAGCTGCGTGTCATCAGCGTACTGATGACAACGCACTCCAAAACTCCTGATGACCACACCCAGCGGCTTCATATAGATGTTAAAAAGCATGGGAGACAAAACTGAACCCTGCGGGACCCCACATTGGAGGACCCACGGTGTCAAGCAATGTTCCCCAAGCACTATCTTCTGGAGACGGCCCGCTAAGTAGGAGCAGAACCACTGCCAAGCAACTCCGCAAGCCTCTCCAGAAGGTTACCATGGTCAATGGTATCAAAAGCCGCTGAGAGATCAAGGAGAATCAGCAGAGTTACACTCCCTCTGTCTCTCTCCCGACATAGGTCATCAAACAGGGCGACCAAGGCCGTCTCAGTGCCAAAACCAGGCCTGAAACCCGATTGAAATGGATCTAGATAATCAGTTTCATCCAATAGCAACCACTCGTTCCAAGATCTTGCCCAGGAATGGAACATTCGCCACTGGTCTGTAGCTGCTGAAATCGTCTGGGTCCAAGGAAGGTTTTTTTTCAGGAGTGGTCTCACCGCCGCCTCTTTCAGACAGCCAGGGACCACTCCCTCTCGTAAAGAGGCATTAATCACTTCCTTGGCCCAGCCAACTGTTCCATCCCTGCTAGCTTTTATTAGCCAAGAGGAGCAAGGATCCAGTACCGAAGTGGTTGCACGAACCTGTCCAAGCACCTTGTCCATGTCCTCGAACTGAACCAACTGAAACTTATCCAACAAAACATGACGAGACTGTGCTCCGGACACCTCATTAGGATTAACTGCTATTAAGTGGGAGTCTAGGTCCCGGCGAATGCAGAAGATCTTATGCTGGAAGTGCTCAGCAAACTCATTACAGAGGGCCAGATGCTGGCTCCTGTCTGTCTGCAGTAGACCTTGCCCCTTCCTTGCCCAAGGGCCTCCATTGTCACAACACCATGGAGGAGATGGGTCTGGAAATGAGTTCCCACAGCAGACAAGGCAAGGTCTCAGTAACCAACCAACCAACATTATTAATGTTTCCTTTATGTTCTGTATTTTTAAATGTATTGTGTAAGGTATTTCCCCACCTGAGGCAAACAGTAGCTGGGGAGAAAATGGGCACAGGTGTGATTTAGAGATATTTGGAGGGGGCAATGAGAGAACAGGTCTTTTCTGTGGTGCCCCCACCCACCCACTCCACCCCCTCTATTATAAAATTGTTCCTCAGATAAGCTTGCCTGCCGCCTGCAGTCGCCTCTCTTAGTGGGAAGCAAAGATGATGCTTTGATCCAGTTGCAGGATATTTTGCATTTTAGGCGATTCTTTGGATGAACACTTTTAGTATATGTGTATTTGTTTTAATGGATATTTTATTATATATTGTATTTTTTTTATTTATATATTATTTGATTTATATCCCACCCTTCCTCCCAGCAGCAGCACAGGGCGGCAAACAGAAATGCTAAAAACACTTTAAAACATCATAAAAGACCTTAAAATACATTAAAACAAAACAACGTTGAAAACATTAAAAAAAAAACCTTTAAAAACATCTTTTTTTAAAAAAGGGGTTAAAAACATATTATTAAAGAAAACATATTAAAACCAATTCCAACACAGACGCAGACTGGGATGGGTCTCAACTTAAAAGGCTTGTTGAAAGAGGAAAGTCTTCAAAAGGCTCTGAAAAGATAACAGAGATGACGCCTGCCTAATATTTAAGGGGAGGGAATTCCGCAGGGTAGGTGCCGCCACACTAAAGGTCCGTTTCCCAAGTTGTGCGGAATGGACCTCCTGATAAGATGGTATCTGCAGGAGGCCCTCACCTGCATATAAGGGGTAAGACAGTCTTTCAGATTTCCTGGACCCAAGCTATATAGGGCACCAAAACTCGAACCTTGAACTTGGCCCAGTAGCAAATGGGCAGCCAGTGCATTCTTTCAGCAGTGGGGTGACATGTTGGCGATGCCCTGCCCCAGTGAGCAGTCTCGCTGCTGCATTTTGCACCAGCTGCAGCTTCCGGACCAACCTCAAGGACAACCCCACATAGAGTGCATTACAGTAATCCAGTCTGGAGGTTACCAGTGGTAGACAACAGTGGTCAGGCTATCCTGGTCCAGAAATGGCCGCAGCTGTCTTATCAGCCACAGCTGATAAAAGACACTCCTAGCCACTGAGGTCACCTGGGCTAGGTTCTATAATGTTATGGTCTATTATCAGGCCACATTAGCGTAATTCTCTCAGTTCATGTGTATAATCCTGCCAATTGTTCTCTAAGTTTATATCTCCCTCCCCCTTAGGATTCAGTTTAAAGCCTTCCTGAATAAGTTCTCCATGCTGTGGCCAAATACATTATTCCCAGTCCCCCTTTGGGGGAAGCCATGACTGTCTCAAGTGAAATCAAAGTCTGGTGTGGATGTTGCCCCCTGATTAGCCAAGCCAAGCAGCTGTCAGTCTGGCTTTTAGAACACTGACAGTTGGTTCTTACTGAGCATGCCCAGCCTTATCATTGAGTTCAATACTACATTTCTTAAATTAATTAAAAATCAGCCAGGCATTTTTTAAACGTTTAAACTGAAGAAGATGAAGGTCAGAGTATGGGGCAAGGTCATTAACAGGATTACAGGTACTCAGTGAACACGGCTGATTTTTAATTAATTTCAACAAATTATGAGAACTCTTGACTTCCGGGAAGGATTGCTTCGCTTGTGCCTGCCTCTGAGACAAGCTCTCGTCTCAGAGGAAGCTTTTTCAGTTTTAAAACCAGTCAAAAGGTTTTTTTTGACTGGTAAAAACTTTCTCCCAGGCAAGGGAGAAACGAAGAGATCATCCACAAGCTTCGTTGTGTTTGTTGGGGGACTTGAATTCATTAGGATTGCCTATGAACGAAGGACCAGCCAGCAACATTGGACGGAGCCAAGGAATTTCAAGCAAGCTCAAACTGATTAAGCGAGACATTTTTCTTTTCTTCAAAGAAAAACAGATTCTAACAGGCAAGCATTCTTCTTTCTATCCTTATCATTTGGCTTAAATTGTTGCAGTAAAGAGATTTGTTAAAAGAATCAGCAGTAAAGAATCGCTGGGTGAGTTATAACTTTTCTCTTTTATACACGGAATTAAGGCAGAAGGAAATCGAAATAGCTTATCTTTGTTTTTATTGAAAAAGCTGGCCTGGAATTGAGAATTATAAAGATACAAACGGATGAGAGATATCTAATCTGAGGAGAAAAATTTTGATTTATATGAACTTTTGAGTATTATATGTCTGGGACTATTTTTTCTGGTCTACATTTTGACGAATCTGCTTGTTCTTTATGACACTAACTATTTGGATGCTGTGGACTAAATTTGTTTTGCATTCTTGGACACATAAGAGATAAGGCAGTTTGTGCTGTCTACGTTATGATGTCATCAGGTTTGGAATATTAACTCCTTTGTTGCTGGAAAAAGAAATAAATTGCTCTTTGCTTGGGAATAGTGCTATATTGGAAATTGAAGGGGTTTTTTTTCTTCTTGGTTTTAAAAATGACAATTAAGAAAGTGGCTGAGACCCTGGAAGTAAATATGTTTCAGAAAATAATGGATGAGATTGAGATAACGAAACAAGAACTTAGACATGGCAAACAAGAGATGAAAATTGAATTTGGCAAAATGAAGCAGGAGCTGAAAGAAATAGGGGATTTTATGAGAGAGGAGGTTGATGAGATCAGAGATATAACTAGACAAGCAATAGAAAAAGAAAGAAAAATTAAAGGGAAGATGCAAGTCCTGGAGATTGGAACAGATATATCAAATGTGGAACTGGAAAAAGATTTGGAGTTTATGGACCTTAGAGATAAAGATTACTGTTTGGAATTCAGTGTTGTCCCTGAAGAAATTGATGAAGATATCAGAGATAAAGCTATCAATGTTTCAAAAAAAATTCTGGACTGGAATGATGTGATGGAGCTTGAAATAGAGAAAATTTATAGAATTAATTACAGATATGTGACAATGGAAAAACTCTCAAGAGATGTGCTAGTGCATTTCGTAAAAAAGAGGAACAGAGATATGACTTTACAACAACATTTCAGTAACACATTCAGAACTGATGGCAAGGAAATATTTGTGAGGAAGGAAATTCCCATCAGACTCTTATTATATGACTATGACTATGACAGCAAGATTATTATGGATGCAAGGATGGAAGATGGAATTAACACTGATAATGGAAGAATGGCTATTGAAATTACTGGACCTAGCAGACTTGATGAGATGGACTAATCGACATGTTTATTTGGAGAAAAATTGATGGATATATTTCTCAAGGACTGGAAACCTCTCTTTGACTTTTTGTGGAAAGAATAAAGTGATGTTAATGAGATTTGATGATTAATTAAGATAACTACTGGAGGAAAGTGATTTTGTAATATATTAAGAGACAGGTTTGTTATATATTATAGACCTATAACTGATCTGCGACAAATTGGAAGTCAACATTTTATTTTATTGTATTAGTTATTAATTTGTTTTTGTTTTGTTTTGTTTTGTTTTTTGAAACTTTGAATAAAAAATTAATGAGAAAAAAAAACAAATTATGAGAACTCTTGACAGAAAAAAGTCGAAAAGGGGTCTGGTTTTTTCCCTCTCTTTTTACAATTTGAACTCTCTATTCTCTCTGTTTTTTGTATTACCTTGAAAATTTAGAGGGTTGTTAAGCAAGCGTTTCTGAGTTCAGGACTATAAGTTTTGTAAGTTTTGTTTTGAAATGAGCTTATGGGAAGCATCAGAATGGCATGGAGGTATTTTCAGTTTAACATTGCGGAATGTGAAAAATCCACGCTGGCTATTGTATACAGCCACTCTTGTGGCTGTATAATATACAATATAAATAATTGTTAGATCAGATCCCTGATTAACTAATCATGCCCCTTTCAGGAAACCGAGAATGGGATTAGGTATGGCTAACTTTTTAGGATTGGTCTGAAAGGCAATTAATATCTTAACTAAGAATCCCAGTAGGATGAGGAAAGATAGGGTTTTTGTTATTTAAAATATTTATAAGCCACTTTTCTGAGTCAAATCCTCACAAGGGGGTTTCCCACTTGCAATACAGGAGGGCAGGATGAGAAATAAGATAAATGCACTGGTAAATTGTCTAAGAATGAGCAACAGCCAGCAAAGGAAACATGTAATCAGTGTCAAGAAACAGCAAAGCAGACAGCTCAAAAGGAGACAAGGGCCTTTTTACAAGTACACCTTCTTTTAGCTGGGCACACACATCACTTGTGCATGTTTTCCATGCAAACCTGAGAACAAAAGAGAACAATGTTAAGTATTGTGTTTGACTTTCAATTTCAAGTGCCTTTGCATTAACTTTGGAAATAGAAAACCCAGCATCAGTTTGGCTTTCAAAAATGGCCTCTGATTGCAGCCACATCTCTCTTGCCACACAGCTCACTAGCCAAAGAGGCCAAACAGTCAAACAGTGGCCCTACAAAGATGAGGCAGGGCAGGGTGTGTGTGTGTGTGTGTGTAGGTTACATCAGTCTCTTCACATTCACCAGAGTCTGACCCTCTCTTAGGCCCAGACACCCTGCTGTCTTTGTCATACATAGAGAAGACGTCCACATCATTCAAGGGCTGTCTATCCTCTTGATATGCTTGCAGGGGCAATGATACACATTCAGCTCTGTTGAACCTATAAAAATTGTCATTTCAAATTGCCAGGATAAAGCCTAACATGGTGAGAGCTGTTCAGCTTCCTAATGCCTTAAGAATATTATGTTCAGTTTATGGATATCACATACTCATTTCTGCAAGGCTTGCTGCTTCTTGTACATGTCAGCCAAGTCTACAGAAGCTCCATTCCATTCCAAGACAGCTGATGAGGGTCCTGCTCTGTGAGCATGCAGACACTCAACAAACTTGACTTTCACCGCTAACAGGAACAGATGTGGAATTCTCTGTCTGTAGGAGGTGAGAGAGGGACAGGTGGCCTCAGACTAAAAGGTCCTTCAGACTTCAAACTGCCTGAGATGACTGCCTTAGCTAGTCATCTATTTTCCAGAAATTAATAGAAACCAAAAATATAGGGACAGGTTTTTGGAATACAATCAGAATCAGAACTTGGCCACAACTGTTCCTCCTCTGAGGGACTCCAGGGCTGGTGGTTCTTCTCTTTCATTCAGGGGTGGGGAATTTGCTGCTGCCCATGAGTTGTAACTGGCCCAAGGTCAATTTCATGCAGGTAAGGAGAGCAGGATGGAAAAACAATGTTTGGAGGGGGGAGCAATGGAAGGGGGAGGGAATCCCTCTTCAAGTGAACATTTCAGACTTCTAGCAGGAGCAACCTCTAATAGGCCTCCAACAGATGGGGGGGAGCAACTACTGCTGGTACGTTGACCTCAACAGATTACCCCCAAGGAAATGCAGTCCTCAAGAGAAAAAGTTTCCCCCTCCAAATTCCTGCTTTAACTGTACAATTCACCATGTCCTTTCCCTCTTTATGATGCAACAAGTATCTTTTATGCTACAATGATACTCATATGCAGCTCTGCCACTGGAATGTGTCACTGATTTCATGCTAGATTTCCTAGTGGGACATGGGAAGCCTGGGGGCATATATAAATTTCCCTCAGTGGAGGCTATTTCTAATGGCATTAAATACATACACACCCTGCCACCAAAATCCTTAATTAACAGGTTAAACCACAGACGAGCTTTTTTCCCAGCAAGGACTTTCAGAAGAAGAGGTGTTCCAACACTGATTTGTGGTCAGAGTTATTTAAAGGTCTACTAAGATGGAAATGGAAGCCTAGTCATGTTTAAACCAGTTGGGGTCTTTTTGTATGGTCCGTTATATGCATTTCTCCAAAACTTTCTATAAATATGACTATACATCTGGTTTATACAAAAGAGTAATTAAGTCACATTTCCCACTGCATTTTTTCAATCATGGGTTATCTAGCTAATTTCAAACTTTACCAAAAAAACTCTGTATTTCAGAAATAGTTTAGGCAACTTCAATGCATGTTCACTTTTATTTATTTATTCATAAATATATTTGTATTCTGCTATTTCATAAATATGATAAAATATTAAAAATATGATAAAAAGGAAAAGTCAGCTGTTGCAAAAAGTCATCCTCTTAATTGCCTGTATAAGCCTGAACAGAAAGGTTTTCAGCAGGTGCTTAAACGTTAGAAGAGAGGGAACCTGCTGAATCTCTGTTGGCAGAGCATTGCATAGAACTGGGTTGGTGACACGGAGGGCTTGATTTTGTGTTGATATTCAATGAGCCTCACCAACTTGGGGGACAATCAGAACCACTCCTGCAAATGATCTCAGTGATCAAGCTGGGATATAAGGGTTCAGGCAATCCCTAAGATACCCTGGACCTAAGTTGTTCAGGGCTTTGTAAATTCATACGACTGTGAACATGGTTCAGTAGTGGATGGGCAGCTAGTGCAGATGTTTTAAGAGTGGTGTCATATGTTGTCGGCTTGTGCTCCGATCAGTAGTCTGGCCGCCGCATTTTGCACCAGATGGAACTTCTGAACCAGGCCCAAGGGCAGCCTCACATACAGTGCATTGCAGTAATCCAGCCTCAAGTTTACCAACTCATGGACTACAGTGGTCAGGCTATCCCTATCCAGGAACAGCTGTAGCTGACGAACCACACAAAGCTGGTAAAAGGCACTCCTAGCCACAGAGGATACTTGGGCCACTAGATAAATCCTGGAGTTCCCCTAGGCTACAGATGTGGTCCATCTGAGGAAGCACAACCCCATCCAGAACAGATAACTTCCTTATCTCCTGGACATGGGAATCACCTACCCAAAGAGCCTCTGTCTTCCCAGGATTCAATCACAGTTTATTGGCCCTCATCCAGTCAACTACAGCATTCAGACACTGTTCCACAGTGTTCACAGCCTCTCCTGATTCAGATGTTATGGAGAAATAGAGCTGTGTCATCAGCATACTGCTGACACCTTGCTCCAAAACTCCTGATGACTGCTCCCTATGACTTCATATAGATAACACTGAGGAGAGAACACTGTGGAACCCCATAGCACAAGTGCCAAGGCACTGAGGAACTTTCATCCAGTGCTACTCTCTGAACATGACCCTGAAGAGTGGAACCACCATAATACAGTGCTTCCAATATCCATCCTACTGAGTTGGTCCAGGAGGATACCATGGACAATGATATCAAATGCCACTGAGAGATCGAGCAAAAGTAGAAGCAGAAACAGAAGGGTTGCACTCCCCTGTCTCACAATAAAGGTCATGCATCAGGCCTTGTTAGATCAGGCTAAAAACTGGCATTTTCCTAACCTTCTTCCCTAAAGACTCACCTAAAGTCCCCAGGCAGATGACCCAGGAAAAGAGGCTGGGGGGGGGAGGGACCCATAATGGTTCTTTGCTCCTTTGGGCACTCTGATTACAAAGCAAAAGGTTTTTCACAAACACGATGTGTATATTGTGCAACTCTGTGCAACCAGTTCATATTTGATATTGGGTGTGGAATGCGTCATCTTGAGGACCTTTGTTTAGAAAATAAGCTTGCAAGTTCCTGGTTCCGAAACCAGGTCTGAATCCAGATTGTGATGGATCTTTTGCCTTTGCTATGGATTTGCACCATCTGCAGGTCCTGCTCAATGGTAGCTGCCACTCAGTTTTTCCCATTCACACAAGTAGGCATTCCCCTGGGAAGGATTAGTCTCACTGTTTCCTTGTGCCCCCACCCTCTAATTATACATTTACACTCCCTCTGGTCGCTAGGTGACTGAGCATGCTCACTCTGTTCTACTAGCTGCAGTAAGTTCCTTTACAAAAACCAGGAAGTGCAAATATCTGTGTTTTCCCTGCCTATGGTTAGTAGGATACAGCTGAAATACAAATATTTCTTTGAGCAGTGTTACACTTTTGCACTCAAGTTAGGGGAAAAATAAAATAAAAGCACTGTATGCAGCAACTTAAAAAAGAAAGAAGAATGGATGAGAGCAGCCAGAAGTTGCTTGTCAGCCCACAGGAAACAAAATGAAAGCAGGGAAGAGATAGTGGGAGTGAAGAAGGGAACGATTGACACACCCACCTAAAAGCATCTGAGCAAAGAAACAGAGTGGAGATTTTTTCCCCTCTTCCCTTCGTATTATCAACAGATTGGGATAGTGCAGATTTACAGGGGAAAACCTGTGTGATAGCTTCTGTTTGCTGGTAAAGTCATGTGAACCATGCAAATGTAAAGGAGATGTGAGCCCTAGGTCTCATCCAGGAATACCTGCAGTCGCTCTACAACCACCTTCTCCACCACCTTTGTCAAGAAAGGGGTGTTAGTGATTGGTCTATAGTTATTACACTCCGTTGGGGCCAGAGTGGGCTTTTAAAGAAGTGGATGCACCACTGCCTCTTTAAAGGGCAGTGGGTATCACACCATCAGACAAAGATGTGTTTACTACACATGTGGCTCATTCAGTCACTCAATTCCAGCTAGCTTTAATAAGCTAGGATGGACAAGGATCTAATAAGCAGGTGGTTAGGTGCATACCTCAGTTGGAACTGCTACAATAGCAGCATCTAAATCACTGTGGAGCCAAGCAACATTGTCCTCAAAGTGTTTAGTTAGCTAAACAGCTGGACACCTGGGGGCACCCTGTGGTCAGGAGTGACCAACCCTTGGACCACATGGATCAGCTCAGCAGGGCAGTTCTTCAAGAGCACAATGGAGGCAGCAAAGCAGGATCTTTTTCTTACCCCCACCACTATGTAGTAGGCCCAATTGTGAGCCTGCACACATGCCTGGTCAGCTCCAGAGCGAGATCTATGCCACTTATGATTTAGCCCTCACCTCGTCTGTTTGTGGTTGATGAACCACAGTTCCTCAGTATAAAAAGGAGCAAAGGGGGGTCCACAGGAGAGGGCCTTCAGGAGCGATTGTGTCAATGGCCCATGAGTCTCACCATTCTGTAGTGAGATTAAGCCTCAATAGGATCATCTGCTCTAGCCATTGGAAATCGCCCAGAGTGGTCAGGAATCTGTTAGATTCCATCAGTCTCCAGGGGCAGACCATCCTAAATGGTTCCTCACTTCTGCAGGGCAGAATTGTCACTGCAAGACCAAACCTCAATCAATGTATAATGCCCACAATTTTACTTGGAGACTGTGGGGTTATCCAGCAGGCCCTTCACCTGCTGTTCAGCAAAAGCAGGACAAACTTTTCAAAAACATCATTTACCCTCTTGACCTGGATCCTTGTATCACCCAGATTCCAATCTGAATTCTATTCTACAATTATTTCAGTGGGTTCATCTACATAGGGTTTTACTGTGTGTTTGGTGCTATTTGCATCCTTTTTAATTCGCATGGTTCACACAACTGTATCGGCAAACAGAACGTTTCATGCAGTTTCCCCCCTGTAAATCCATACTAACCCAATCCTCTGATAATCCGAAAAAGGAAGGAAAAAACATCTTCACTTCACATCTCTAGTGCTTGCAGACACTCTGATGCTTTCAGGTGGGTGTGTCAATTGTTCCTCTCTCCACGCCTCCTCCCGCCTCCTCCTTTCATTCATTTCGTTTCCTGTGGGCTGAAGAGAAACTTCCGCTGCTGTCTCCCATTCTGCAAGCCTTTTTTATGTTGCTGAAAATAGTGCCTTTATTTTAATTTCCCCCCAACTTGTGCACAAAAGCATAACACTGCTCAAACAAAGATTTGTATTTCAGCTGTATTGTACCAGTGAAAATACAAATAAATCACACTTTTGGGTTGTTTTTTTAAAATGAAACTTACTGGTAGAACAAACTGAGCATGCTCAGTTACCAGGTAACCAGAGGGAGTGGAAATGTTAATTAGAGGACGTGGTCTTTAGAAAACTGCATGATTGATGTTTCCCCTCAAGTGTGACTAGAAAACAGAGTGTTTGCAGCTAGCAATGATCCCTTACTATGGATCGTGCAAACAGAAAACAGAGTTATAAACAGTGTCTTTAGCACAAAGTTATGCACCCATGTGGATAAGTCCAGTATTTAAAGAATCAGTCTTTTCTAGAATTTAAGCTACCAATTCAAAGAAATCTTAAAGTATTCATTGTACTTCCTTAGGTACTCAGAAGTTTCAATGCCATCTGAAAATCTGCACTTGAATTAATGTAATTAAAATACTAATCTTTTTTAGAATAAACAGCAATTGAAAAGGAGTCAAGAATGAGATAAGCAATACCTGATATTATTTGTGACAGGAAAATGCTATGCTGTTTTGTACAAGGAATTCCTGCTCATTTTTCAAGCATTCGGATACTGACGTTGGTTAACCGTTTCCCCCACATTTTTCTAATTTGCCTGCACATCGACTGCCTGGCTTTCCTTACAGAGTTTTCCTCCTGTTTATTTCCTGGGCATGACACTGAACTTAAAGGCCAATGGAATCTTGTCTAGAACACCAGGCAGCCCCAATCAAACTCAGGAATCCCTCAGAACTTTAGCTGCTGTGAACACTTGCTGTAGCAGGTTCCAGTTTGGCAGCTTATAACCTGCTCCTAGCTACTGAGAAGACAAGAATTCCCTTGCACCATTATATGCTTATCTGGAGGATAAGATACAGTGTGGTTAATGTGACACAGCATTTTGGTTAAAGAGAGTATTTGTTGCTATGAAAAGCAAATATCACATGGCATTTAAACATTAAAGGAAGAAAATAGGTCTAAAATGGCTAGAGGCTGCCTTTGTCTCTAAAATCTATATGGTAAAAACAGAGACAAAGTCCACAGTCCAGTTCCAAGACCTGAGAGGTCGTCTGCCCACCATGCTACTCATGCCCACAGTTTCACTGCCAGAAAATCTAACTCAGTGGAAACCAGATCCTGCCTTTTAATGAAAGAAAAAATCCTAAACAATCTACAAATCAGTGAAGTCAGGGTTGTGATTTGTTGACTTCCAGGCAGTGCCTAGACCACATTGTAATGCCAGAAAATTGTGTGTTTTTTAAATTGTGTTTCCCCCCTGTTTATCTGAAAATCTCATAAATTGAGTGTTTATATATATATCTCTCTTTTAGGGTTTTTTTCCCCCTCTTGTGTGCAAGAGTCAAACCCTGGGCTGTTGAAGAGGGCAGTGTTTTGAAAACGTTCCCAATATAAAGCTTTAACCCAACACTCACTTTTCTGGGAGTAAAACTGCAATGCTAATGCCACATACCTGGTGTGAACCCCATAGAATTCAATAGGACTTACTTTTGAGTAGACATGGTTAAGATTGTGCTGTAAATTAATGGGACTTTTGAGTGAACATAGGAAAAAGTTATGTTTGTGAAGGAAATCTTTCTCTCCTCCTCCAATCCTGGGAAGAGGGATTGACTGCTAAACAACACTGAGAATTGTAGCTCTGTGAGGGGATTTGGAGTCTCTCCTGACAACCCTTAAGAAACTGCAGTTCCCAAGATTCTTTGGGGGAAGCCATGACTATTTAAAGTGGCATGATACTGCTTTAAATGTATAGTGCAGATGGGGCCTGAGTCTGTGCTTACCATGAAAATGAAAAGAGGGAGCAGAAAGAAAGGGGGCAGGGGTGGTGGTGGAAAAGGCTGCCCTCTAACCAGGGTCCTGAAAATGAATCAAACCTAACCCATTCATGAATTAATGCAAGTGCAACCAAGACCCTTGTCACACAGTACCTGAATTGGGAGTACCCCTTCCCCTTTAATCATATTTAAGGATGAAAACACATGTCAAGTTTTGGTTTAGAAAATAAAAACAAATAAGTGACTGTCTCCCCAAAAGATCTATGAGTGACGGGAGCAGATGGGACTCTGCATGTGCTCTTACTGTGGGGAAGAACAGCAGCAAGAAGGAATCACTTATGTACAGGACGAGGGGAAGGCCACTTTGCAGGAGGCGGCAGCATTGGGATGGGCTGCCAATTCAAAGGATGCACCAGAGTAAAGGAGGGCTTGCAAGAGACTGCCTTGTTTATGGGGAAAATCAAAACATAATTTTGTGTGTGTGCGCGTGTGCTTGTTGCAAATGCCCATTTAGTCTAATATTATAGACATGCCAGGAAGCATTGATTCTGTTTCTCTTCTGTGTGTAGTGACAAACATGTTTATATAAAGAACAAGAAGAAGCCGCCAGGGGCATATTTAGTCATGCATGTACATGCATGAACATGTGTACGAATCTAGACATGGGAATCCTTCCCACTTGTTCAGAACAGCATGCAGCCATACACTTTGAAACAGCTGAAAAAGAAAATAGTACAGTCCTAAACCATTTCAAAATTTGCATCTCACTTCAGCTGATCAATAAATGCAAACTAGGGTCAAAGACCTTAATCGTCTAACATAGACCGGACTCCCTTTTTCCATATTAGTCAAAATGTTCAAATTGTAAAAGATGTGAATTTGCTCCAACATTTGCATGATCTGTTCTATTACCATTGTTAAACATGCCATTTAATCTCCTTGATGTTTGCACTGTGGTTTAGAGTAGGCAGGAGTAAAATCCAAATTATTAATAAAAAGGAGAGCTGGGCGATTTAAAAGTGTAATTCTATGAATGCTTGCTCAGAAGAAAGTCCCACTGAGTTACAGGATGCTGCCAGGAGTGGTGCCTAAATGTTTGTTTACTCTTTATTAAAAAGAAAAGTAGCAACAAAGAGAATTGCCACTTCTCAAGCAATAGTGACGAAAAAAAATGTAATTTCAGCATGTGAATACTAAACAAGTGTCTTTAGTTCTGACACTGTGCAAAGGATGAGGAGGAGGCATCACAGTGGCATACTTTTCCACTATAGCTTATATTGCATTTGTTATTGAAGGCCACTTTCAGCAACATGAAAAATGTAATCAATACATAATCTAAGCAAAGCAGGCTAGACGGTGGTTTGTCCGTAAGTGACATATGCAACAAAGTGAATCAGAGTTTGCAGACATCTTGTCCATTTTACCCATGAACAGGAATGGTCATGGTGCTGATACAGAAGGCAGAGCCAAAGGGGAACAGAACTGCACAGCCTGACAGTCACTCCCTCCCTGAGTGAAACTGCAGCCCCTAAACCTCTCTCTTTTATAAGCCAAAATGGCTTATAAAATCATTTACATATCCAAAATCTGTGTGGAAACCAGTTTAAAAAACATATTGATAAATTAAGGTAAGACAAAACCAACAATGAACTTTGAATAAACTCGATATTACAAATCTAGACAACACAAATTCAGAGCAAAAGGAAAGGTAACTGACCAATAAAAAAAAAAACAGTTCAGGTGAGGGAGAGGGGTGTGATGTTCCTGCTTATATTGTAAATATGGTAAGTGCTGGTTATATAGAAGACATATGGTAAGTGGAGTAAAAGAGGAGGGGGAAGTACATGAGCAGTAGAATGCTGGATGATTGGCTGAGCGTTTGAATGGCTGGGAGTATAAATGGAAGAATGACAGTTGAATCTTGGTGGTGGTGAAGTAGGGTGGTGTTTGGAAGGTGAGGGTGGTGTTTGAGAGGTGAATTGTAAGGTGAATTGAGGAGGTGGATGGTGTTTGGTGTTGTTGAGAGTGAGTCGGAGTTCTGAGGCAATTAGTAAGAAGTAAAGTACATAACAGAATATAGATGAAACCATACGCTTGTGAAACATTCTAAAAGTAATCTTGTTATTTCTAATTCTTAATAAATATATTTCTTGGTTAAACATAAGCCTGATTCCTTCAGCTGCGAAACACATACCAGGGGGGATAGCAAGTAACTAAGGCTGAACAGTTGTATCGAATGGTGGCAGCGGCGGATCGGAGGAAAGTGTATCCAGTCCCACACAGAAACCCAGGGCTGTATGCTTCAGTGCAAGAGGCTGCAGGGGGATTTGGAAATTACCTATACCCATAGACACAAGGTATCGAGATAGCCAGGCAGAGACTAGGTACAGTCTAAAGGTTATAGAGATACAGAGTGTGGGGTAGTAAGGCCTAGCAGGGGGATTTGTTGAAATCTGTGCTACAGCTGTAAAGGGTAAGGAGAAAACCTGACGTTCCTGTCTGCTGGTAGCCACAAGTGAGAGCTTCACTGGTGGTGCTGGGGAAGGACGTCACAAGGGGTCTTCTCAACAGGGCAGCTGGTTCAGAATAATCCTGTCTAGAGGATCAGCCCCATAAAACAGGTAGTGGCATTTCTGACAAATGAAGTTTTCTGAATGCTTCTCTAGAGCAGGCCTACCTAAAGTACACCAAAGAGTCAAACTCATATGGCTATCTGCCCCTTTGTGCCTACTGGCATAG
Organism: Rhineura floridana; assembly: GCF_030035675.1. NCBI lineage: Eukaryota > Metazoa > Chordata > Lepidosauria > Squamata > Rhineuridae > Rhineura > Rhineura floridana. The sequence continues at coordinate 488,025 of NC_084494.1, forward strand.
CTACATCTTGGGCTCTTTCCCCCCCATTTCTGACCCACAAGGTAGCCAGCCCTGTTCTCACCAGAAATTAATCTGCATTAATTCAGCTGCATTTGCTCAGAGAAGCCCCACTGCTCAGTAGGTATTTAACACACTGAAATGCATTATTTATGGGTCTCTTCATAACTTAAAAAACCCAGACAAAACATTCTGACACAAAGAAGCACTCATGAATATTTGAATCACTAAAGTTTTGCCATCCTGATTAGACTGAGTGGCTGGTAATTTTCATACAATAAATACACATTTATTGCTCTTCTTTTTGCACAGGGACACATTTTCCCACAAGGCAGCACTGAGGCGAGGATATTGGGTCCTCAGTCTCAGACTGCTCACAGATAGATAAACAGGCATAGTAGCTTGATGACTCTCCACTTTCTTTGTGTGTCCTGCTGTGTGATGCAGCAAGCAGAACCATAAAAAAATTCTTGTGATTTTTGGAGAGGTGTCATATCATATTTTGTGAGACTGTCTGACTTACTGACATTAGTACACTCCCTACCATAATCTCTTCTGCCGCCAGGAGCTACCTATTCTCTCAGTGACAGACTCAGTATACTGAGGTCTACAATGTGGGATTTTTTAAAAAAAGCCCACGGTGTTTGCTGCAATTTGGCGTGGAGATCCTGTACAGAGGAGGAGGGGCTTCTCAACTTTTCCCTTTCATGTCATTTTTTGCTGGAAAAAAGCCCAGTCATGCTCCTTTTACACCATAGAGAAAATGAAATGGGAAAATCTTCCTCTGCGAGCTACAAACTCCATGCTTAGTGGCTGTTTAAAAATTAATAAAAATGAAAGAACAAAACAGAACCATAGAACGCGCCTTAGAATTGCCCTCAATACGTAGGTGATATCCTGTGGTTTACATGTGAACTCATATTCCTACATTCTGCTGCAAGAAAGGGAGAACTCTCAGCATCAAAAAACCACATGTATCCAGGAGTTCTAGACTGAAAAGAAATTTAATTGAAAGAAGCTTGCCTATTGATGATGCAAGATTGCAGTTCCATAAACTGGTGGATATCCTGTCAAGGAGATAATCCCTGTATTTCTTCATCCTAAACTAAACTAGGAAGCTAAAGAAGTACAAACATAGCAGACTCCAGTTAAGGGATTCTCCGCCGTATCCCCCCAGGTAGTTACACTACTTGGACTTTCTGCACTGTAGCAGTAATAACATGAGTGCATGCCTAATTACTGTATGGAATCTTGACCATAGCTAATAGGACTGTGCCCTGGATTCTGCCAAGGCAGAAGGTCCAAACCAAATGGGCTTATTCGGAGGGACTTGGGCATCAGAGGATTTGGGTTCAAGCCATGGATTGCTACGGGTCGGATTCGTGACTATCAGGGCATTAGGCTAGAAGGAGACCCAGGGCTAGCTCAGTTCCAGGAGAAAGTGGGCCAATCTTCCTCAAAGTACCAAACCAGCAAATAGCATAGACTTGGGAATGAGAAATTTGTATTGCAGCCCAACATGTTTCGGATGTTGGCACAACAGGGCAATCCTGTGCAAATAATAAACTGGTATCTCATCAATGTACATTGATGGTTACATTTATGATATACCAGCTTGTTATTTGCACAAGATTGCCCTTGACAAAGGGTTGTGCCAACACCAGGAATGCGTTGGGCAGCAATAAAAATTTCTCATTCGCAACTCTCTGCTGGTTTAGCACCTTGAGGGTCTTCCCCTCTTTGGCTGAAGTGTTTTTGGGTCCCTCCCTCCTGTGGGCCAATCTTCCTGCCTGCCTTTCTGCCTGTTGCCTCGCCCCCCCCATTGATCCCTCCACTGAAGGGCATTCAGCAGGAAAGTCTGCAAAGGAAAGGTGATTCAGCGACTAAAGGAAAGTCACGCTGAGCATCATCTGCACAGAATCACCTCCTCTGCCCAACATGTCAGTTGTTTGATTCGGCAGCTGCAGGTTATGCTCCACAAGCAGCTTTCCTTTATGTTCCACTGAGGCATTGACTGGGGAGAAGGGAGGGCATCATAGCACACTGCAGAATTAATGTCTGTCAGGAGGGGGGATTATAGAATCATAGAATAGTAGAGTTGGAAGGCCACCGAGTCCAACCTCCTGCTCAATGCAAGAATCCAACTTAAAAGAATACCTGACAGGTGATTGTCCAGCTGCCTCTTGAATGCCTCCAGTACTAGAGAGCCCACCACCTCCATAGGTCTTTGATTCCATGGCTGTACCACTCTTAACAGGAAGTTATTCCTGATGTCCAGCCAAAATCTGGCTTCCTGCAACTTGAGCCCATTATTCTGTGTCCTGCACTCTGGGACAATCTAGAAGGGATCCTGGCCCTCCTCTGTATGACAACCTTTCATGTACTTGAAGAGTGCTATCATATCTCCCCTCAGTCTTCTCTTCTCCAGGCTAAACATGCCCAGTTCTTTCAGTCTCTCCTCATAGGGCTTTGTTTTCAGTCCCCTGATCATCCTTGTTGCCCTCCTCTAAACTTGCGCCAGTTTGTCTGCATCCTTCTTAAATGCAGTGTCCAGAAGGAGATTTCTTTTGCCTATTCCTCTTCCAGGGTTTTAAAACACTAATTAAACATTAGCCCCACACCTCAACTTATTCAGGTCCATGTCTGGAGCTGGACGGAGGTGGTGGTCCCAGGGTGAATTGGCCTGATACACCCCACATCAAAACCACAGGGCAGAAGTGGGCGGGGCTGTGCACAGCACTAATAGCTAATAGTATTAGCTATTCACCTCAACACCCTTATCCAGATGTTAATTAACTCAAGGAAATGTTTATTTATTTATTTATTTATTTATGAGATTTGTTAGACGCCCATCTGGCAGAGGTTAATCTGCCACTCTGGGCAGCTTACAACCAAACACAAGTACATTCCATATAGACATAATCAAAATCCTAAAAATTAGAGATTAAAAATTAAAAACTTAAACATTTAAACCCCCGAAGATCTGCAATCTGCGAGCCTAAATTTGAATTTAAACCCTCCAAGAACTGCAATCAGCCAGCCTAATCCCCTTCCCATGCCTGGGTAAAGAGCCAGGTCTTCAGAGTTGGCCGAAATCATAACAGGGAGGGGGCCTGACAGATGTCAGTTGTCAACAAATTCCAAAGCGTAGGAGCCATGATAGAAAAGGCTCTAGACCTTGTCCTCACCAGCCTCTCTTCTTTTACTGGAGGTATAAGAAGTGAGCCATACAAGGATGATCTTGTAAGCCGGCGCCCCTGGAACGAGTGAAGGTGACTCTTTAAATAGAGTGGGCCGGCCTCATGAAGAGCCTTATAAATTAAAGCCAGGATCTTAAATTTGGCCCGCGCAACCACAGGTAGTCAGTGCAATTCCTTAAGGACTGGGGTGATATGGTCACGGCGGTGACTGCCCTTAATCAGGCGAGCCGCCGCATTCTGCACTAGTTGCAGTTTACGAACCGTAGTCCAGGGAAGACCAACATATAAGGCATTACAATAATCCAGCCAGGATAAGACCAGAGCATGTACCACTTTGGGAAGCAAGTGGCTCGGGAGGTAAGGGTATATCCTTTGGACAAGATGTAGTTGATAAAGTGCCACCCGACTGACGGCTGCTACCTGCGCCTCCATAGATAGCTGGGAGTCAAGAATGACCCCCAAACTCCAGACTTGATCTCTTAGGGGCAGTAGTACCCCGTTGAGCCTCAAGTCAGTAATCCCCAATTTCTCTTTGTCGCCCATCAACAGAACCTCAGTTTTATCAGGATTCAGTCTGAGCTTACTGCTGCTCATCCAATCCCTCACCGACTCCAGACACTTAGACAGCATTTCTATCGCCGCTGGTGGGGAAGTTTTAAATGAGAGGAAAATCTGGGTATCATCTGCGTATTGGTGGAATTGCAGCCCGAATCTCGTAATGACATCTCCCAGCGGCCTGATATAAACATTGAATAACATCGGAGAGAGGATAGAGCCCTGTGGCACCCCACATGTGAGAGGCCAGGGCTCCGAAACCTCATCCCTCAATACCACTCTCTGGTATCTCCCAGAGAGGAAGGAGCGGAACCACCGTAGAATGGTACCTCCAATCCCTAACCTCTCTAGGTGATCCAGCAAGATACCGTGGTCGACGGTGTCAAAGGCCACCCAGAGATCCAGGAGAACAAGGGGGGTATATTCCCCTCTGTCCAGCACCAATGTTGCAATAGAGTAGCCTCCAGCAAGAATTTTCCACTGGTAATTAGATTGTCTAAATTGACATTTCCTGGGAAATGTTTCCACCTTTTCCCATGGGCTGTCTCAGTCACCTGGCTGTGATATCTAATTGGGCAGAGACACATTGTGACTTCCTGGTGAGAAAATCAGGTGTCAATTTTCATAGAATCATAGAATGATAGAGTTGGAAGGGGCCTATAAGACCATTGAATCCAACCCCCTGCTCAACGCATAAATCCAAATTAAAGGATACTTCAATGCATACTTTTTAATTTAATTTAGTGTCCCTTCCATGAAGCCCTGTTAAGAGCGAATGCCCATCAAAAAATCTCTTTCCAGTAACTGAGCACTGCCCTCTGCACCACATCACCCTCCACCAGGCCTGCTCCAGTCTCGTAGATGCCTTGAGAAGCTGGTCTTCTGTTCCAGCCTAGCTTCACTCTCACCTCCTCTGCCTGTCTTGGCAAAGGCTGAGCATGAATTGTGTAGTTCTCAGAGATTCCCCCAAGGAGACAAGACACTGGTAGCATCTGAAAAGTAATCAGGTCCCTTGTAATAACCTCCGTGGCATACAAACATCTCCAGTAAAGATCCCCAGTGTAATGTAAGGCATGGTTCATGAGTATGGGCAGATTTGCTAACACCTTGCAATGGAAAAAAAATGTGATTTTTCTTGGAATCTATCAACCTGCTATTCATTACAGTGAAACAAATTACACACTGGATTAAATATTGAATATTGTACTGTGTAATTGAGATGACAGGGGCAATTACAAAGACATTGATTGTTGAAAATCCCTGTTATTTTGCCCTCCAGGGATCTATATTTAGTCTTTTGCTGGATTCATCACCAGTGACATTAATCATTGGACTCTAAGGGCACAATCCTGTATAGAAGATCCAGTGGCTGAATCGCCTCAGGAGGTGATGTAAGCTTTATCAGCAGAGATGGAGCTACAGTGGCAGAATGACGCTCACACAGGCAGAATTCCCTTGGTATGCCAGCTGTGACAGGCCGATGCCCACAAGAATAGTGCAGCTTTACATCAGGTCTGTGTCTGTTCTAAGTAATGTTAGTGTGGCACAGTAGAGGAGGTAGTGTAACCGAACACCAGCATTCCTGAAACAGCATACAAAATCCACACAGGCACCACATGGCTTGGCTGCGTGTGGCATGGGGTAGATCTCTCTGGGCTTCTGTCACAGAAGGAGAGGAGAGGAGACCCGGACCTCTACCCAGGAAGGGAGTGAGTAGTCCACTTCAACATCTGCTGTTATCTGATGGAGCGCCTCCAGCGCCACCAACCATGCCGCCCAACAAGATCAGCCACACAGGACCTTCTCTCAATCCCGCCAACTAAAACAGCTAGGTTGGCGGGGACAAGAGAGAGGGCATTTTCAGTGGTGGCCCCCACTCTCTGGAACTCCCTCTCGTATGACCTTCGACATGCCCCTTCCCTGAATGTATTCCGCCAAGCTTTGAAGACCTGGCTCTTCAGACAGGCCTTTGGGACTTACGGGGAGGTTTAAATTTTTACGACGAATAGCCTACTACTCTGTACTGGAACTGTTTTATTGTTTTATTGTTATATTGTATTTTATGATGTATTTTATTATGATGTAATGTATTGTTGTTAAATTGTACGTTGCCTAGAGTGGCCATTGGCCAGATAGGCGACCCACAAATTAAATTATTATTATTATTATTTTATTATTATGCAGCCAATCAGTGAAGTGTTTGGTTGACCTGTGGCAGTGTCTAGTAAACCTCATTGCAAGCCCAGAAAATTGTGGTTCCCCCCCCTGTTTATCTGAAAATCTCATAAATTGGGTAAGTATATACATTTCAGTTTTTTCCCCTCTTGTGTGTAGGAGTCAGATTCTGGGCAGTGTTTGAAAACCTTCCCAATACTTGCTTTTGTGGGGGTAAAAGCATTGCTAATCCCATATGTCCAGAGTAAATCCCATTGAATTCAATAGGATTTACTTTTGAGTAGACATGGTTATGAATGTGCTGAAAGTCAATGGGACTTTGGAGTGAATGTAAAAAAGAATTGTGTTTGTGTTCTTTTTCTGTCCCCCCTCCCCCCCCAGTCCTATTTTAAAGCAAGTAGGCAGGGCTTACTTAGGTATTACAGTTTTTATTCTGTAGGAAACTAATACTGATTTTTTAAAAAACTAATACTGATTTTTCTGCAATGACCAACTGGTTTGACAATAAACTATTATATGGGCTGTATGTATTTATACATCTGCAGTGTGTGTGTGTGTGTGTATGTGTGTGTGTGTGTGTGTGTGTGTGTGTAGTCTTTCCAACAACCCTGTGAGGTAGGGTTGGAAACCAAGGCAGCTCACAACAAGAAATAAAGCCATTTAAAATCCAATGACCATAAAAACAAGTATAAACAGTTGCAAAACAGCGTAAAGTGGCATGATTCGGAATTTTGGGTTGTGTGAATGAAGTTGCTTAACACTTGAGGTTGCAGTTCTGTCCCTGTTTGAGTAAGTTCCACTGAATACACTGGGACTTGCTTCTGAATAAATTAACCTAGGATTGCACTATAAATAACTGTACAGTTTGAGTAAATAATAAATATATTTGATATTTCTTCATCTATCATATTTTTGGTTTTTGGTTAGGAATCCTGACTGGTTGTGAGATGCTTAGTTTTCTGCCTTACTCATAGGAATCTTGTTGTGGTTGGTATGGTATTACATTTAGGAAAGTGTTACTGCCTTCTGTGTTTTTTTTTCTTATTTGCATTTCACTTATCTTTAACCTCACTCTGTTACAGCCATAGAAGCAACAGCAGCATATGCAAGATAATTAACTCCCATTAGTGATAAGAGCAAGAACTTATAATTATTATTTTAATTAAAACAAGAGGCTTATCAGTACTTTGAAGAGGACCAGATATTTATTTTGTTTCTGAGCCCAGGACTGGGTCTTTCATGATGCCCGGTGGGGGGGGGAGGGGGAGCAGGAGAGTAGTTGATAAGACAGACATCCTGGCAGGAGGGCGTGGGATAGCGGTGAATGCACCTTCCTTGTCCTCCTTGATCTCTCAGCGGCTTTCGATACCGTTGACCATGTTATCCTCCTGGACTGCCTGAAGAGGTTAGGCATGGGGGGCACTGTATTGCAGTGGTTCCATTCCTTCCTCTCTGGTAGGTACCAAAGAGTGGCATTGGAGGATGAGGTTTCAGATCCTTGGCCTCTCACTTATGGGGTGCCACAGGGTTCCATCCTCTCCCCGATGCTGTTCAACATCTATATAAAGCCGCTGGGGGCAATCAGGAGATTTGGGCTGCAATGTCATCAGTATGCGGATGACACGCAGCTCTATCTCTCATTTAAATCTGCACCGAGGTTGGCTGTAGAAACCCTGTCCATGTGCCTGGAGTCGGTGAGTGGCTGGATGGGAAGGAATAAGCTGAAGCTGAACCCTGACAAAACTGAGGTACTGTTTGTGGGAGACAAGGGAAGGCTGGAGGATGTGGACCTGGTGCTCAATGGGGTACGTTTGCCCCTGAAAGACCAGGTCCGCAGCCTGGGGGTCATTCTTGACTCCCAGCTGACCATGGAGGCTCAAGTTTCGGCTGTGAGCCGGGCGGCGCTGTATCAACTCCATCTGATACGGAGGCTGTGCCCCTACCTTCCCAACCATCTGCTCCCACCGGTAGTACATGCCCTGGTCACCTCTCGCCTAGACTACTGTAAAGCGCTCTACGTGGGGTTACCCTTGAAAACGGTCTGGAAGCTGCAACTGGTACAGAATGCGGCGGCTCGTCTGATTAAAGATCACATCACTCCAGTGCTGAAGGAGTTGCACTGGCTACCAGTTGTTTACCGGGCCCAATTCAAGGTGTTAGTTTTGACCTTTAAAACCCTATACAGTTTTAGCCCAGTCTATCTGAAGGAGCGCCTCCAGCATCGTCAGGGATGCCGCTCAACAAGATCAGCCTCAGAAGACCTTCTCTCGATCCCACCGGTTAAAACAGCTAGACTGGTGAGGACTAGAGAGAGGGCTTTTTCAATAGTGGCCCCCACCCTGTGGAACTCTCTCCCAAATGATCTCCGCCATGCCCCTTCTATGATAAGCTTCCGCCGGGCCTTGAAGACCTGGCTCTTCAGGCAGGCTTTTGGGGTGGGTTAGGTTTCTTACTGTTATGGTTTTAAATTTTAATGTTTTAATGTATTGTTTTATCTTGTACGTCGCCCAGAGTGGCTGGACAACCAGCCAGATGGGCAACTAATAAAATAAATAAATAAATAAATAAATAAAAATAATCTAATTAGCAAGGTATGTGTGGGGTTGTTGTACACTTCCAGGCCCAGTTTCATTTTGAGTATGGAGCTAGAACCTGTGTAGATATGGTTGATCAAAGGGAGAAGAAAGTGTGAGTTAAGCAAAGCTCTGCTTTTATAAAACCTAAGAAACGTACAGATACTTTGAATGTCTGAGTGCCTGAACCAGTGGAATACTGGAGGAACTTGTAAAACTTGCTGCAACAGTATTTAGAACTGAGCATGTGGCGTGAAAGACTCCTTTTCCTAACATTTTGGCTTGTTTTTCTCCACCCACCACATCTCTGAAATATATCGTATATGTAATGGTTAACCGTACTGCTGCCCTGACTATGTTTGTTGCTATTTTGTGTTTTTATTATATTGATTGTGTATTTTTATTGTTTTTATTATATTTGTAAGCTGTCCTGAGCTCTGCTTTTAACAGCAGAAGGGCAGGATATAAATCCTCTTAATCAATCAATCAACATTTGTATTTTATTGTATTTATTGTATTTACTGTATTTTCTATTTTATTGAATTTAATATGTACGCTGCCTAGAGTGGCTTCGGCCAGATAGGCGGCCTAAAAATTAAATTATTGTTATTATTATTATTATTATTATTATTAACATTCCATAGTGTTGGAAACTAGAGTCTAGGCATTTAAGGCTGAAAATGTTAAGTTTTTTAAAAAAAAGATTTCTCACATCTTTCCCCAGTTTTTGGTGGTAATTCCTAGGCACAAAAATAAAACAACTGGACAATCCAAATATTAATATGCAAATAATATGCAAATATTTTGCATAATATGCAAATTAGCCTGCCCGGATTTGTGGAACTGGAATATGGCAACCCTAACCCAGAGCCGCCCCGCCCCTAGGCACCCTAGGTCTGGTACAGGAGGAGGTCCATGGGGGATGACAACATGAGTTATCGCACCGGGTGACACCAACCCTAGTGACGCCACTGGGAGCACCGTTGAATTGCAGCTTGTGGGATTCCTTTCAGTTGGTGTGCCCCAAGAATGTGGACTGGATGCTTGAGGCGGTGAGGCCAGCCATGTGACCTCTCAATCCCTGCCCATCATGGTTGGTAAAATGTAGTAGGAGAGGATTGACTGGATGGGTCCAGGGAGTGGTCAATGCCTCAATATGAGATTTGCCCACTGGTTTTAGAAAGTTACCATCCATTCTCTAGTATTCCCTTCTTGGGTAAGGTGACTGAGAGGGAGGTGGCTGGCCAGCTGCAGTCATGCCTGGTGGAAGCAGATTATTCAGGTCCATTCCATTCTGGCTTCTGGCATGGTTTGGGCACAGAATCAGCCTCGGTGGCCCTGACTAATTACATTTATCAGGAGAGAGACAGGTGCAATGTGACCCTGTTGATTCTCCTTGAGCTCTCAGTGACCTACTGGAGTGTCATTCTGGAGAGCCTGAAGAGGGTGGGCTACTGTATTGCAGTGGTTCATCTCTTATCTGCGGGCCACTACCAGAAAGCAATACTAGGAGACTGTTGTTCAGCTCCATGGCTTTTCGGCTGTGGGGTCCTAAAAAGGTCCATTCTGTCTCCTATGTATATCTATGAAACCATCAGGAGCTGTTGCCTGGAGATTTGGAGCACGATGCCACTCTATTTCTCCATTCCATCGGTATCAGGAGAGGCTCTGATGGTGTTGGACACGTGTTCAGAAGCAGTGATGGGCTGGATGGGGGCGAATGCTGATAAGACAGAACTGCTGTGGGTGGTTCCTGAGTCTGGGAATTAGGTGCATGACCTGTTCTGGGAGGGTTTGTACAAAAGGCTTCTGTGGCTAAAAGTGCTTATACCCAGCTGAGGCTGATTCAGCAGTTCCTGGACCAGAACAGCCTGGCCTCAATTATCCATGCTCTGCTGACTTCCTGTCTTGACTTCTGTAATGTGCTGTGTGGAGGCTACCTTTGAAAACAGTCCAGAGGCTGCCGCTCTGGTATAATGCGGCTGCTAGGCTGGTATGTGGGGCAGTCCGATGGGTCCAGGGACTACTGTGCTGTAGTGGCTGCCAGTGACTTACCGGGCCTGATTCAAGGTGCCAATACTAGCATATGAAGCTCTAAATATCTTGGGAGTCAAGTATCCAAAAGAACACCTTCCCTAGTATGAACCATCTCAGACCTTGTGATTGGCAGGTAAGGCCTGTCCCCATTCCTATTGACACTCATTTGGGAGACATTTGATGGTTGAAGGGAAATGTTCTTGGTTACCCAAAGATCAATGATGAAATATATATATTTTAAAAAATATATTTTTAGGTTTTTTAATACAACAACAAGAACCACAGGAATCCATTGAATATACAGCCCAGAGTGAAAGAATTTTTAAAACTGTGACTGTTTTAAAAAATGTTTTTAACTGTGACTGTGTTTTAGAATGTTTTTCTTTTTCTTGTCTTTGTTGACATGTTTGTTGCCCTGGGGAACAAATGAGGTAGGAAAGGATATAAATTCAATAAATAATAATAATAATATTTTAAGCTCACAAGGGGGAACTCTGGTGGAGGATATTATGGGGAAGGACACTGAATATAAATGAGAACACTGCACTAAAAAGGAAGAACTGCAAAAAATTTGCCTCCTGGTTCTGAGCACACATAGGAGCTTGTGCACAATGCTAATGCTTCTCCTGAAATCCTAACCTTGCCTCATCACTCCGGACTCAATCACTTGACAGCAACTTCCACTGCACTGCAAAACTAGTGACGCTGCCAGGTTTAGCAAGGGCATGCAACTATCTCCTGTGACTAATTGCTGCAACGGTCTCCCAAGTCTCACCCCCACCCCTTTGTCGTCCAAACTGTATTGCTGTAAAAAAAACAAACCCCAACAGCAGGGAGAAGAATCCATCAAATGTAAGACCTCTCTGATGGTTGGCACTACAACCATTGCCACTGCTTGCCAGACACAGTCCTTGTAGAATCACAGCCAGGATGCAGTGAGCAGATCATGTTGTCAGCACACCCACAGACTTCCACAGCAAGTCCCAAGGGGGAATTATGCACAGCATTCTGGAGGTACCATTCCCTCTTCTCGTTCAGCCCCTCACAAACACTTACTGGCCAATGTGTTCCAACTGCTTCCTGTCACTTGCTCTCTCCCTCTCTCTCTCTCTCTGCTTGTATGCTTCTGTACCACAGGTTTAGGATTCAGTCTATCTCCCATTCTGTGCAGATCAGGAGGGAGCCTATCAGCATCAGTTATCAGGATATTCCTACTTTTATATGCTAATAGGCTGATGCCTTTTTTTCAGCCACAACCATGGGTCTGTGGTTATCACTGCTTAGGCATTGCTCCTTCTGCCACTAGGTTGCTGCTGAACAAACCTTGATCCCCCCACCCAGTTCATATTAATTGTGTTGGCCAAGGATTGGCATGGGGTTGATTCGCTCCCCAAATTAACAAATTCCATCTGTCATATATTCACAGTATCTTGTGCACAAGTATGTCTGTACTTACATTTGTTATAAAGTTCAGAATCTTTAATTAAAGAGTTAAAAAGAAGTCTGAGTATCTTGAACTTTACAAAAGGACCAGTGATGCAGCTGTGGGACTGGCTTCTAGAGTCCTTGATTCTAAATGCTAAATCTAATCTGAAGGAAGTGGAATAAATACATCTCCCAGCCTTCTATTTTCTTCCAAAGAGCAGGAGGAAGTAGCAATAATCAATAAATGAACAGGATTTCAAATGAGCTCTACAACATTGCTCTGACAGGTAGCTTGGAGAGGCAAGAACACTAGCCTCTCTTTTGTAATGAGGCTACTGCAAGGCAGTTTAGAAAGTAAATATGTCAGGGGCTGGTCTTTTATGCACATTTGTCTTTCTCAGTGTTGGACATTGCATATCTTAGATTTGCTAAATGCTTTCTGATGCCACATAAGACTAGTAGTTGAATCCTGCAGCTAGTATGGGGCATTTATATGCTAATGTATTTTCCCCAATCTGAACTAGAGGCCTCAATAACTGCTGCTGCCGCCGCCTTTATGTTAACCTCTGTGGAAGAAAGAAAAAAAGGTTTCCAGGAAAAAAGTAAGATGAAGTCTATTATCAGATGTCCTGTAAAATTCAAGGCCTATTAAAGCTGCTAGAAATGTTGAAGCCCTAATTTCAGCATAATAGCATTTTAATTTCAGCAAATCACAGTTCTATTGTTACAGGTCATCTTGCAGCATGTCAGGTAAGAGGGTCCTTCTCAGTTCTATTAGACACACAACATTTCCCTTTCTTCAATATTCAATTAAATCTGTTCATTTTTTGCCTCACTTAAATCTTTGTAATCATCTAAGACTTTTTTAAAACTTATCATGGTTGAAAACAATGGCTGTTAAGCATTTAAAAGGATTTGTTTTTAATGTAGTGAATTGCTTAACTAACAAGAAGCTTTCAAGTATATGCTTTCAAGAATGATGGTGAAGTTTATTTAAATATTCAGCCAACAAATAGCTAGTTTCATGATGGATCTCATTGCAGCCAGTTCAGTCGGAAGGCATTCTTAGAGTTGTGTCAGGTTTTCACAGTAATGCCCTTGAAGACATTTATTCAGCTTGGCAGCATGGTGTATCTTAAAGCTATACCTCTTACAAGGCTCAAGTGCTCCCTGAAAAAAATAACCTATAGCTTGCCTTGCCTTTGTTGGGCTCCCCTAGTTGCAAATATTGATTCAAAGTGGTAGGGTGAGGTATGGAAGGCATTCTGGTACTCGTGGTATTCTGGGCTGACATAGTGGTGACTGGTGGTTACTGGACCTGGTAGGATTCCTAGGTCATGGTGGAATAGCCAGTGAGACTAGAGGGACATGACTAAGTTGTTCTGGTCCCCATCCTCCCTTTCAAAGATACAGTGGACACTTAAGCATTCCAGTTGTACAAATAGTTTGCACCTAACTAAACTGAAAATGTCTTTGGTTCAGAAGGGGTCCCTGCAATCCCAGTTGCTTCATCTGCTCTGGTTCTGTCTCTGTTCTCCTCCTTTGCAAATAAACAGTGGGCACCTAAATACCTAGCAGTTACCTTGGTTCAGAAGGGGTTCCTGGTGTTACATTTTCTAGTGTGGGTTGACAGAGTGTACTCAGACTTTTAAAAAGCTTTTGACAAGGTACCTCCCCAAAGATTCCTGAGTAAGCTCAGCAGTCATGGAATAACTCTGCGGTTTGCGCTTTGCCTTGGCGGCCCTCGCCGTTTCGTTATTTTTACCATTTGGACCTTCCGAAGGTGGCGTTCTCCCTGGGAAGAAGAACGGTTTGAGAGCTGGCGTTGGTGCGCATGGAGTGCGGGACAGTGTTTGTTGCGAGGGCCTGAACTGGCTGAGTGGATGGTTGTATGAGTGTATGTTGTAGTGTGTGTGTATTTTTATGTATTTGAGTTTTTGTATTTATAATTTACTATGTGCCTGGGGAAGAGGTTTTTACATCAAGTGGGGAGACTTGAGGGGGCCCCAATTGCCGTAATGATGGGCAGAGGGAGGTATGGTGTTATGAGAAGGACGTGCCAGGTAAGGGGAACGCGGCCCAGACATGTAGTGGCTGTGCCTTTTTCCGGTCCTTCTCATACCCGCAGGGTTGTTGGTTGTTCTCTCAGCCAACTCTCAGATCTACAGTTGCTGCTCCTTAATGCCAGATCAGTACATAATAAAACCTCCCTCGTCCATGATTTGATCGTGGAAGAGGCAGCCGATCTGGCATGCATAACCGAGACCTGGGTGGGTGAACAGGGAGGAGTTAGTCTCTCCCAGCTCTGCCCACCGGGATATCAGGTTCAGCATCATGGTAGATCTGAGGGTCGGGGAGGCGGGGTTGCTGTGGTCTATAAGAGTTCCATCTCACTCACCAAGCACCATGTCCATGCAGTTACTGGTCTGGAGTGTCTGCACCTTGTGCTGGGCCAGAGGGACAGACTGGGAATCCTTTTGGTATACCGCCCACCTTGCTGCCCAATGGCTTCCCTAACTGAGCTGACGGAAGTGGTCTCAGAGGTATTAGTACTGGGGGATGTCAACATCCATGCCGAGGCGACTTTGTCTGGGGCAGCTCAGGACTTCATGGCCGCCATGACCACCATGGGGCTGTCTCAATATGTTAGTGGCCCAACACATACTTGACCTTATCTTTGCTACTGGACATGGGGATAGTAATCTGGATGTGGGGAGTTTTACATCCCTCCTGTTGTCATGGACAGATCACTGCTTGCTGAAGTTTAGACTTTCAGTGGCCTCTTCCCTCTGCAAAGGTGGGGGACCTATTAAATTGGTCCGCCCCCGGAGACTTTTGAATCCTGAAGGTTTTCTGAGGGCTCTGGGGGATTTCCTGGCTGATAGGACTGGCGTTCCTGCCGAAGCCCTGGCTAATCTGTGGAATGCAGAGATGACCCGGGCTGTTGACACGATCGCTCCTGCACGTCCTCTCCTCTGTAGAGCTCATACAGCTCCTTGGTACACGCCAGAGCTGAGAGCGATGAAACAAGATAGGAGACGGCTTGAGCGGAGATGGAGACGAACTCCCGACGAATGCAGTTATGCACTGGTTTGTTCTTCTACCAAGCTGTACGTAGGAGCGGTGAGGGTGGTGAAAAAACAACATTTCGCCGCCACTATTCAGTCATCTCTCTCCCGCCCAGCGGAGCTTTTTAGAGTGGTCCGAGGTCTACTCCATCCAGGCCTACAGGACATTGTAGATACATTGGTGGCCCGCTGTAATGAGTTTGCTGAGCACTTCCAGCACAAGATCTTCTGCATTCGCCAGGACCTAGACTCCCATTTAATAGCAGTTAGTCCTAATGAGGTGTCCGGAGCACAGTCTCGTCATGTTTTGATGGATGAGTTTCAGTTGGTTCAGTTCGAGGACGTGGACAAGGTGCTTGGACAGGTACGTGCAACCACTTCGGTACTGGATCCTTGCCCCTCTTGGCTAATAAAAACTAGCAGGGATGGAACAGTTGGCTGGGCCAAGGAAGTGATTAATGCCTCTTTACGAGAGGGAGTGGTCCCTGGCTGTCTGAAAGAGGCGGCGGTAAGACCACTCCTGAAAAAACCTTCCTTGGACCCAGACGATATCAGCAGCTACAGACCAGTGGCAAATGTTCCATTCCTGGGCAAGATCTTGGAGCGAGTGGTTGCTGACCAGCTCCAGGTGCTATTGGATGAAACCGATTATCTAGATCCATTTCAATCGGGTTTCAGTCCTGGTTTCGGCACTGAGACGGCCTTGGTCGCCCTGTTTGATGACCTATGTTGGGAGAGAGACAGAGGGAGTGTAACTCTGTTGATACTCCTTGACCTCTCAGCGGCTTTTGATACCATCGACCATGGCATCCTTCTGGAGAGGCTTGTGGAGTTGGGAGTTGGAGGCACTGCTTGGCAGTGGTTCTGCTCCTACTTAGCGGGCCGTCTCCAGAAGATATTGCTTGGGGAACATTGCTCGACACCGTGGGTCCTCCAATGTGGGGTCCCGCAGGGTTCAGTTTTGTCTCCCATGCTTTTTAACATCTATAGGAAGCCGTTGGGTGCGGTCATCAGGAGTTTTGGAGTGCGTTGTCATCAGTACGCTGATGACACGCAGCTCTACTTCTCCTTTTCATCTTCCTCAGGTGAGGCGGTCGATGTGCTGAACCGTTGCCTGGCCGCGACAATGGACTGGATGAGAACTAACAAACTGAGACTCAATCCTGATAAGACTGAGATGCTGTTGGTGGATGGTTTCTCTGATCGGATGGTGGATATATACCCTGTCCTGGATGGGGTTACACTCCCCCTAAAGGAGCAGGTTCGTAGTTTGGGAGTTGTCTTAGACTCTTCCCTTTCACTTGAGGCTCATGTAGCCTCGGTGGCTCGGAATGCGTTCTACCAACTTCGGTTGGTAGCCCAGCTACGTCCCTATCTGAGTAAGGAAGACCTCACATCAGTGGTACATGCTCTGGTAACCTCGCGTCTGGACTACTGCAACGCGCTTTACGTAGGGCTACCTTTGAAGAAGGTTCGGAAGCTATAGCTAGTGCAAAATGAGGCAGCCAGACTGCTAACAAGAACTAAGCGGTCTGAGCATATAACACCTGTCTTGGCTCGCTTGCACTGGCTTCCAATATGCTTCCGGGCCAGATTCAAAGTGTTGGTATTAACCTATAAAGCCTTATACGGCGCGGGACCATGATATGTGTTGGAACGCCTCTCCCGATATGAACCCGCCCATTCACTATGGTCTACTACGAAGGCCCTCCTCCGGGTCCCAACCCATAGGGAGGCCCGGAGAGTGGTGACAAGATCTAGGGCCTTCTCAGTGGTGGCCCCCGAATTATGGAATAGTGTCCCCGAGGAGGTGCGCTTGGCGCCGACACTACCATCTTTTCGGCGCCAAGTTAAGATCTTTCTCTTCTCTGAGGCATTTTAATGTAATTTAATTTAATTTTAAATTGTTGTAATCTGATTTTATATTGTACAGTTTTTATATACTTGTTCTATTAGATTGTGTAATTTTATTGTATTTTTGATGTTCACCGCCCAGAGAGCTATCGCTAGTCAGGCGGTATATAAATTTAATAAATAAATAAATAAATAAAATAAGAGAGGTCCTCTTGTGGATCAGAAACTGGTTAAGTAACAGGAAGCAGAGAGAAGGAATAAATGGACCATTACCCTAATGAAGGGATGTAGAAAGCGGAGTCCCCCAAGGATTGGTATTGGGACTTGTACTTTTTCACTTGTTCATAAATGACCTAGAGTTAGGGGTGAGCAGCGAGGTGGCCAAGTTTGCTGATGATACTAAATTGTGCAGAGTTGTTAAAACAAAAAGAGTTTGTGAAGAACTCGAGCAGAACATCTCCAGACTGAGTGAATGGGTGGTAAAATGGCAAATGCAAGTTGATGTAAACAGGTTTAAAGTTATGCAAATTGGGGGGAAAGGTCATAATTTCACGTATATACTCATAAGGTCTCAACATATTCATGTTTTTGTAAGCCGCCTTGAGGGCCTTTTGGCCATAAGGCGGGATATAAATTTAATAAATAAATAAATAAATAAATAAACTGTTGGTGACTGACCAGGATTGAGACTTTGGGTCATAGTGGACAGCTCGATGAAGATGTCAACCCAGTGTGTGGCAGGCAGCTGTAAATTAGGCAAATTCCATGCTAGGGATTAGGAAAGGAATTTTTTAAAAAATTGCTGATATCATAATGCTGTTATGGTGTGACCATTATTATTATTATTATTTATTTATTATTATTATTTATTGCACTTTTAAACCGCCCTTTAGCAACAGGCTCTCAGGGCGGTGTACAACAGAATAAAACCACATTTAAAAACCAGCGAATGTGGATTACAACATATAGGTATAAAAACACATTAAAAACAGATTAAGACAAAATTAATAGAGATTACAATTAATTAACTATAAAATTAAAATTAAAACTAAGATTAAAATGCCTGGGCAAAGAGGTAGGTCTTTACCTGGCGCCGAAAAGATATCAAAGAATGCGCCAGGCGTATCTTGTCAGGGAGGGCATTCCATAATTCGGGGGCCACCACCGAGAAGGCCCTAGATCTCATTATTGCTCTCCAGGCCTCCTTGTGAGTTGGAACCCGGAGAAGGGCCTTCGACGTCGAGCACAGTGAACAGGTAGGTTCATAGTGGGAGAGGCGTTCCATCAGGTATTGCGGTCCGGTGCCGTTAAGGGCTTTATAGGTAAGAACCAACACTTTGAATCTGGCCCGGAAACGTATTGGTAGCCAGTGCAGTTGGGCCAGGACAGGTGTTATATGATCAGATCTTTTAGTCCGAGTGAGAACTCTGGCCACAGCATTCTGCACCAGCTGAAGTTTCCGAACCGTCTTCAAAGGTAACCCTACATAGAGTGCATTACAGTAGTCCAATCTAGAGGTTACCAAAGCATGGATAACTGAGGCAAGGTTCTCCCTGTCCAGATAGAGTCATAGTTGGGCTACCAGCCGAAGCTGGTAGAACGCATTCCGTGCCACCGAGGCTACCTGAGCCTCCAGAGACAGGAGCGGATCTAATAAGGCCCCCAAACTACGGACCTGCTCCTTTAGGGGGAGTGTAACCCCATCTAGGGTAGGTCGGACATCAGCCATCTGGGCAGAGGGTCCCCCCACCAACAGCATCTCAGTCTTGTCAGGATTGAGTCTCAGTTTATTACCTTTCATCCAGACCATTATCGCGACCAGGAAGTGGTTGGCCACTTGGAGAACAGGATGCAGGACTAGATGGGCCACTGAGCCATACAGGACTGTTAACAAGCGCCCTCCTAAATTTCCAGACCTAAGGGACAATATTATTCCCCTCCCTAAGCTTATTCAGATATTTCCAGAATGAGGAATAAGATGATGAGGTGTTAGATGGACTAGGACCTCGAAGATCACTGCACACAGTGATTGGGTTGGGTTGACCTTGGGACCACTTTCTTTCCTTGGATTCATTCTTGAATAAGTTTGGGGGCAGGGCCACCTTTAATTAGGGGTTTAATTAAACAGAGGGAAGGGTGGGGAAAGGAACCATTTCATCTCCTCCTCCTTGCCAGGACTGAGATTGCCGAATCCTGAACCCACACCCATGATCAAGGCCATTTGCAGAGCATCATCCACACGATGCAGAGTCCACCCCTCCACTGAACAGCTGATCAGTACTGCTGATGTTGAGCAAATGACCTTCCTTGAGGAAACTAGCATAGCACCCCCCTTACCATGCAGAATCACTGAGAGATTCAACCTGCTGGTTGTGGGGGAGGGAGCAGTCAGGTAGGAAGACACTTGGCCTTTTGATGAGGTTTTCTTGCTCTGCCTGCCTCTTCTTCCTGTCCGCGACTTGATAGCCACGGATTGTTCTGGATCATCCAAACTGACCTGTAGTAAACTATGGCTGTCTGAACCCAACTTGTCTGAATGCCTCTGAAGAGGACTTATTTAGTTTGGGCCTCAGGCCTTGGCCAAACATGAAGCACAGCCCTACCCAACTGGTGGCTGTCCAGTTGCCTCTTCAGTGCCTCCAGTGTGGCACCACCTCCCTGCACCACCTCCCTAGGACATTGGCTCCATTGTTGTACCGCTCTGATAGTTAGGAAGTTTTTCCTGATGTTCAGTCGAAATCTGGCTTCTGTAACTTGAGCCCATTATTCTGTATCCTCCATTCTGGGATGATCAAGAAGTGATCCTGGCCCTACTCTGGGTGACAACCTTTCAAGTATCTGAAGAGTGGTGTCATATCTCCCCTCAGCCTTCTCTTCTCAAAGCTAAACATGCCCAGTTTTTTCAGTCAGTTCAAAACAGCATCAAACCATCAGCTAGAATTGTTTATCTAGCTCTGAAACTTTTCAGTCAGAAAAGTATTATGTGATTTGGGTTTTGTTTTTTTGAGATATATGATTTCTATGAGTCCCTTTCCAGTCTCTGATTTCCTTGTACCTGGAAATGGGCTCTGCATCAGGGAATTGATCCCTGGTCAGACTATTTTCTTCTGTTAATCTGCTAGAGGGACCAAGTGAGCGAATGGGTCTGTCAACTGCCCATTAACAGGCGAATAGATTTGGGGCCACCGAGATCCTGTTGTTATTGGAATTCTTGGAACTCATGAGAGAGGCCCTTCCCACCTGGATCAAAAGGGAGGCTTATGTTTTTAGTCTAGGCTGGAGAAGGTGGGGACTAGGAAGACACACAGAGAGGCCTGCTCTCTGCCCCATGGCTTTGGGGTGGCTCCTTACAAGCCTGATGGAAAAGCAAGATCTATTAATATTTGAAGCCCTCCGTCTTAAGCTCAGATTTTGAATACGTGTAAGTAAACTATAACTCAAAAAGACAAAACTGCCTTCACTGACCTTTCCAAGGAATCCAACCCTGAGTAAGCATAGGAGCTTCTGGAAGTCTCGCACTGCTCAGAGATTGGGGTGGCACACAACAATACTCTTAAAGAAGTCAGGTTAGCCATTACTTGGGGCATAGGCTGACCCCACAGTATTGGAATGGTGTTATTTCCCTTTAAGAAGCAGATATCTCCCAAGAGTATCACAGAGAGAATCAGTATGTAGGAAATTAGTACTTACTGTTAGAATTATGAAGCAGGATTTATTAAGCAAAATTACTTAAACTCACAGTCCTGCTCCTGGAGTGCTTAGCATATGGTGATCGCTAAACCATGGATCCCTTTTTGGTTTATAAATCTCCCAAGACACGGTTATTTCTGAATGTTCCTTAAGTAAAGTTTGTGTAGCCTTGTGGAGAAATCACTTTTTATGTGTGAAGTAAATGTAAATGTACTGCCTTCAAGTCGATTCCAACTTATGGCGACCCTATGAATAGGGTTTTCATGAGGCTGAGAGGCAGTGACTTTCCCAAGGTCACCCAGTGAGCTTCATGGCTATGTGGGGATTTGAACCCTGGTCTCCCAGGTCATAGTCCAGCACCTTAACCACTACACCACACTGGCTCTCTAGTTTTGTGTTAAAGGAATATATAAGGGAATTTACACTGTTGAACATAAAGGGTTAACTGAATGTGAGTTTGCCTGGATTTTCTACTGAGAGCTGTGACAGATGCAAAGCATTAGGGAGATGACTGCAGGGTGGCTAGAATGCTCAGTTCTGTCCTGACTTTGTGTCAAACCAAAAATGGCGCTGAGAGTGAGGTTTCTGTCTTATATGTATGGCTACAGCAGGTTGAAAACAGGTGCGTTCTAACTGATCAAGACAGTGGGCATTCTGTCTCATCCCACTGGACCACAGTTATGGCTTGATTTTTGAGGGGGGAAAGAATTCTATCCAAACTTGAAATGAATGGTGGGAGAGAGAGTGTGTTTGCATAAAAGGCAGGTGTCAGGCCCTGTGCAGTCTGTTTGTGTGCCTGTGTGTGTGTGTGAAGAAGAAGAAGAAGCAGAGGACAAGAGGATTCAGCGAAAGGAAGATGTTGGAGCCAGGCAGAGCAGTGGCTCCCAAATGCTTTCCCCCATTTACCATTTACTAGTTTTTCTGCCAGTTGTAGTAATTGTAATACACTGTGCTAAGTGCTGTGTATGATTTTTAATTATATTTGTACTGCTTCTTTTATTTCTTACATTGTTTTACCATTTTCATTGCATGGAATTCAAACTGTAATGCAGTAAAATATATTAAAAATACAATTGAAAATCAACACGAATAGGTAATGTAAGCATGTCATGCACCACCTAAACGAAGGTTGTGGGCCACAGTTTGGGAACCTGAGGCTTAGAGGGTTGGGCATCCTAAGAGGAAGCCAAGAGCTGAAATCACAGCTGTAGCTGATGAGGTGTGTGTGTGTGAAAATAATCTGTCTGAAGAGGCAGTCTTTGGGCTGATTCACATGGGAGCTGGACTTCATATTAAAAACTAAACTTTTGCTATCAGGATAGATTTGCAAAGTTCACATTTCCCACCTTCCAATCTGCTGTTTTCAATTCACACTAGTCTCCATTCCTCTCGAAAGGTTTAGTATCACTCTTTCCTTTGGGCCCCACCCTGTAATTTTACATGTGTACTCTCTCCGGTTGCTCAGTTACTGGGCATGTGCAAAATTCTTCACCTGCACAGTATTTCAACTATCTCCTGCCCTCAACCGCTTCCGGAAGTTTCACAGTTGAAAAGAAGTGGGGTCATCTGCCCCCCATTTCTTCGAGGTCCCTTTTTTTCAGGGTAAATTTCCCCCCTTGCCTTGAAAAAACAATTTGCAATCCCCATGACTGTTCGGGCTTGAAGGCTGAAGCTGGGAGAGCGCCTCATCGTGAAATTGACATGACACTCACTAGACCCCCCTCCTATTCCTAGTAAAACCCTTTCTTCCTTTCTCTTTTTTAAAAATTAGCTAGTCGGAGACAGGTGTGTGTGTGTGTGTGTGTGTGTGTGTGTGTGTGAGAGAGAGAGAGAGAGAGAGAGAGAGAGAGAGAGAGAGAGAGAGAGAGAGAGAGAGAGAGAGAGAGAGAGACTAAAATGATGTTTGGGTGGGGGTTACATCCTTGTCAAGAACTGTCACTCGTTTGTTAATACTGACCCTGAACTTGCTTTGCAAGAGTTGCAGGATCACCTGTGAGTCTTATGAAGGAACTTTCTTAGGAGAGAAAAAAATCTTGCAAAACAACTGCACGTGCACATGAGCAAGGGGGGGAACCATTTAGGAATGGTCCAGGGCTAGGGAACATTGTGGTTTTGGGGAGATGTGGAGGTGGCTCAGGCTACCCTGAGTTTCTCCTTTACCCCTCTGCTGGGGTGGTGTGCAGCAAACTGGAAGGGAAAAACAGTGCCTCGCGTGCAGCTGCCGAAGTTGTTAGCCTGCATCATAAAAGAGATCTTAGCGGAACACGTTATGCACTCTGGGCTGACCCATTTCTATCATGCCAGGGCATAGGCACTTTTGCCCCCACACGTTTCATAGCCCAACATTCCCTTCCTTCCTGCAGATTGGCGATGTTGTGTAGGAAAGTCACAGGGGTAGTTCAGCTTCACTTTTGCAAAGCCCAAAGGAGTTTGGGCAGAAGGAGTTTGAACCATGCCAAAGTTTTTTTAAAAAGAAAGAACAGGAGTGAAGGAAAGCAGTTGACTGGGGGGGAAAGAGGAGAAAGAAAGGAGGGCTGCAGCAGTTCAGGAGCAGTCAGCCGGAAGTTGCTTGTTGAGCTGCCAGAAAGAAAATGCAATTCATGGAGAGTTTAGTGGGTGGCGAAAGGGAGTATCTGAAAGTGACGATCCACCCCCCAGCAAAAAATGTCAGAGCAAAGCACCTACATGGGAGTAACGCTGCAGAGCGGAGACAGTTTTTCCTTCACTTTTCACATTATCCCTGGACTGGTTTAATGTGGATTTAAAGAAAAAAACTGTAGCTACCTTCTCTTTGCCTGCAACATCATGTGAACCATGTGAATTAAACAGGGATGCAAGTAGCATCAATCTCACAGTAAGTCCCTGTGTGAACCAGCCCTTCAAGAGAGCTCGGAAGCCAAGAGGCAGTGGGTTGCTCTCTGGGGCAGCAGATGTTGCTGGAAGAAGGTGAAGACTTCAGTAGACATCCTGATAGAAGCCTGTAAGACTCTTTAAGAAAGAGATTGTGGACCTGAGTGAAAATGGCAAGTGTCATCCCCAGTGCCTGCATTGAAGGGAGAAGTGGGTCCACAGAAACATAGAAACGACCTGTGTCATCGAGTCCAACCCCCTGCTCAACTCAGGAATCCAACTTAAAAACATCCCCAAGAGGTGCCTGTCCAGCTGCCTTTTGAAGGCCTCCAGTGCTGGATAGTGCACCATCTTCCTAGGTTATGGGTTCCATTGTTCTACTGCTCCAACAGGAGATTTTCCCCGATGTTCAGTTGAAATTTGGCTTCCTGTGACTTGAGCCCATTATTCCGTGTTCTGCACTCTGGGACGATCAAGAAGGATCCTGGCCCTCCTTTGTGTGACACCCTTTAAAGTACTTGAAGGGTGCTATCCTATCTCTCCTCAATCTTCTTTTCTCAAGGCTAAACATGCCCAGTTCTTTCAGTCTCTCCTCATAGGGCTTTGTTTCCAGTCCCCTGATCATCATCGTTGCCCTCCTCTGAAACTGGTCCAGTTTGTCTGCACCCTTCTCAAAGTATGATACCTAGAACTGGATGCAGTACTCAAGATGAGGCCTAACCAGTTCTGAATAGAGGGGAACCAATACTTCACATGATTTGGAAACTATACTTCTGTTAATGCAGACCAAAATAGCATTTGCCTTTTTTGCAGCCACATCACACTGGCTCATATTTGGCTTGTGATCAACAACAATTCCAAGATCCTTCTTGCATGTAGTATTGCCGAGCCGTATCTCCCATCTTATAACTGTGCATTTGGTTTCTTTTTCCTAGGTGTAGAAATTTGCACTTAATCCTGTGCGTTGAAGTGGTTTAGGGAAATTGGCTATAGGTTTAAACAGAGGAACTGGATTATTCAGAGCTGCTGTCTTACAAAACAATAACCTTATAGTGTAAGAGCAGGGTGCCATTTTGTCCTAGTGTGCCAGAGGTTTACCTCCTCTCCATCCCTGCAGGCCATCTTGGACAGATGGGTGGTATGACATCTAATACCATAATCCCAGTTTCTAGTTGGGGAGTTCAATCCTGCTTTCTGCAGGATTCAGGTACACTAGCAAGTTCCTCATGGACAACTTACTGGCCAACCTGAATCAAGCAGCACTGAACTCCCTAGTCCCTACCAATCAGTTGTGTCAAAGTGTTGGATTTAACCTTTAAAATTAGTTTGGGATGAAGTTAAACAAAGAGCCACCTCCATCCTAATGAATCTACCCAGTTTCTAAGATCAGCCTCAGAGTCCCTGCCCTTAAGAACAACCCCATGAGTTGGGGACAGAGCTTTCTCAGGCATAGCCCTGCATCTGTGGAATTCCCTGCCATGAGAACTTGGTTTGGGCCTTTGCTGCACTCTGGATCCATCCCCCAAA
This sequence comes from Rhineura floridana, assembly GCF_030035675.1. Classification (NCBI taxonomy): domain Eukaryota; kingdom Metazoa; phylum Chordata; class Lepidosauria; order Squamata; family Rhineuridae; genus Rhineura; species Rhineura floridana. The sequence continues at coordinate 512,976 of NC_084494.1, forward strand.
CAATTTGGAGTGAGGCTAATATAGATGGGAGGGAGCAGCGGAAGGAGGTGTGATCAACCAAGAGCGTGTGTGTTTCAATCCTGCAGAGTTCTCTTGTGAAGCAGCACTTTCAGCCCACAGGATTGAATCCTCCATTCAGCAGCTGTTGACCATTGCAGCCTTTCCGCCCCATCCCCCTTACATCCCTGATATAGGCAGCTGAATCAGAGCAGATACAGGGCTCTCTTGACCCAACTTAGCCCAAGCCTGGTTCCCCTTCCTGAATCAACCTTATTTGCTTTGGGCTTTGGCTGAATCTAGTACACAGCCCTTTACTTTTATTTCAAAACTATATATGTATATTGTGTGTATTTTCTTTTTGTTTCACAAGCATACTAAACCAGTAACCACCAGCTTACAATATTTCCAAATATCCAGCTTGGTTTACCTAATAAATCATACAACCACCCTGAACTTTCATATTCCAAAACAAAATAAATCCCACCTTTCCACAAAAATCATGTGTCCTTAGCTATGGTTTATTATTTGAAAAAAACTGGTAATTTAAAAAATAATACTTAATATGTTTGTATGAATTAAAAGTAGTTAAATTGTGACAGATGTATGGTGCAACCCCATTTGTAATACAGTAATACCTCGCATTAACGTACTCAATGGGACCAGAGCGAGTACGTAAACCGAAAATGTCCTTACAGTGAAGCACTACCTTTTAAAACTTTTTTTACCTCTCCTTCATGCAGGAGCCTCAAAGCCCTGTGCTAAAGCCTCTGCTGCTGCACTGCACGCGATCATGTCTATTTCCACCCCCATGCGCTAAAGCCTCTGCTGCTGCGCTGCGTTTCTGGAGAAATACAGGCATATGGAGCATGTACTTCATAGCAAGGCGACGTTAAGTGAAGCGACAGTTAAGCGGGGTATGCCTGTACTGTGTACAGTTCTGGTTGCATCATCTCAAAAAGGATATTATAGAGTTGGAGAAGGTTCAGAAGAGGGCAACCAGAATGATCAAGGGGATGCAGCGACTCCCTTATGAGGGAAGGTTGCAGCATTTGGGGCTTTTTAGTTTAGAGAAAAAGCAAGTCATAGAATCCAACCTTCCACTCAGTGGCGAGGAGGCTCTTTTACCAGCTTCACTTGGCAAGTTTGGATAGCAGCAAGTTGCGTTTTTTTTAAAAAAATCCTCCTCATGCTGATGAAAATTCATCAGCGTTTTAGTGCAAATTTCTCCCTAATAACATTTTTGTATGCAGGTTTGACTAATATATACATTTTGTAAGCAATTTTCTCTAATATAATGCATTTTTGTATGTTATTTTCACTATGTTTAGAGAGGAGACATGATAGGCGTGTATAAAATTATGCATGGCATGGAGAAAGTAGACAGACAAAAGTCTTTCTCCCTCTCTCATAACACTAGAACTTGTGGACATCCAATGCATTTGAATGTTGGAAGACTCAGGACAGACAAAAGAAATTATTCCTTCACACAGCACATAGTTATTATGAAATTTGCTTCCACAAGAGGCAGTGATGGCTGCCAACTCAGATGGCTTTCAAAGAGGATTAGACAAATTCATGGAGGACAAGGCTATCAATGTGGCTACTAGCCATGATGGCTATGCTGTGCTGCCATAGTCGGAGGCACTATACTTCCAAATATCAGTTTCTGGATATCGCTGGAGGGGAGAGAGCTCTTGTGCTCAATCCTACTTGTACCAGGAAGCAGAGAATAGGTCCTGCTCAGCTCCTCCCCCCTCCCCACCCTGGGGTTCTCCTAATATGGTGCTGTAATTAATCATTGAAACAGTTTGGAGGCAGTCTACCTGGCTTTCCATGAGACTGTTTTGTGCTACAGATTGGCTCAAATAGCTACAAATTGATTTAGGTCAATCTATCTCACTCTGTACTGATTTGTAGGTGCCTTGACTCGATGTCTCCTCCTGGAAGTGAACTTAGCTGCAAACCTTAGACCAGTGAGGTGCACTGTACTGGCATCAGCTTATTCTTTCTCAGTAGGTGTTGCTTTCTTGTATCCTTTTGCCTGCTACTGAATAAGATCTTTGACTCCCAACTACCTGTGTGTTCATGGTCTCTGAATCCACACGAACCCTTGCCCCTTGGCAGGACACCATGGTATACTCTTGAATGAATGCCATGAAATGAGCATTGGGGGACGCTGTTTGACAGTGGTTCCAATCCTGTATCCAGGGTCAGTTTCAGTCAAGAGGATTGGGTGATTAATTCTTGCCCCCCTGTGAGGATGGAAGGATCTCTGCATTTCAGTCATCTCATTTTCTCATTTGTCCAATTTTAAACTCGGTTCTGGGGATGCTCCTAGATCTATCTCTGTCGCTAGAGGCTCAGGCGTCCTCAGTGGCGAGGAGGCTCTTTTACCAGCTTCACTTGGCAAGTTTGGATAGCAGCAAGTTGCTTTTTTTAAAAAAAATCCTCCTCATGCTGATGAAAATTCAGCAGCATTTTAGTGCAAATTTTAGTGCAAATTTCTCCCTAATAACATTTTTGTATGCAGGTTTGACTAATACATACATTTTGTAAGCAATTTTCTCTAATATAATTATAATAATATAATTTTGTATGTTATTTTCACTATGTTCATTTTTATGCACACTTTTCCCTATTATATGTATGTTAGAAGATTGAGGACAGACAAAAGAAAATACTTCTTCACACAATGCATAGTTAAAATCCGCTCATATAACACCTGTTCTGGCCCGTCTGCACTGGCTTCCTGTTTGTTTCTGGGCTAAAGTCAAAGTGCTGGTTTTGACCTATAAAGCCCTACATGGCATGGGACCACAATACCTGGTGGAACGCCTCTCCCAATATGAAACTACCCGTACACTGCGCTCGACATCTAAGGCCCTCCTCCGAGTGCCATCACATCGAGAAGCTCGGAGGGCAGTGACTAGATCCAGGGCCTTTTCGGTGGTGGCCCCCGAATTGTGGAATAGTCTCCCTGATGAGGTACGCCTGGTGCCGATGCTGCTATCTTTTTGGCGCCAGGTGAAAACCTTTTTATACTCCCAGGCATTTAAAATTTTTTTTTAAATATTCTATCTAAAAAAAAAATTGTTTTATAGTGTATTTTAAAACAGTATTTCATTACTGGTATATTCTGATGTTGTTTGGTTTTTGTTCTTTGTTTGTTTTGCTTTTTGATTTTCTTATATTTGTTCTATTCATATATTTTCTTGTTTATCCTCTATGTACACTGCCCAGAGAGCCTTTTCGGCTTAGGGCGGTATATAAATAAAATAAAATAAATAAATAAATAAATAAAATGTGGGATTCACTCCCACAAGAGACAGTGATGGCCACCTGTGGGGGTTCTACTAGCTATGCTGTCTCTGCTCTGCCTCCATAAGCCAAGGCAGGATGCTTCCAAATACTAGTTGCAGGATGCCAAAGGAGAGGGGAGTCCTCTTGTGCTCAGGTCCTGCTTGTAGGCTTCCAATTGGGGCATCTGGATGGCCAACTGTGAGAACAGGATGTTGGACAAGATGTGTTCCAGCAGGCTCTTCTTATGTTCTTATGTTTGTAAACATTGTTTGGAGAACTGCACCACAACTCTTTAACTGGTGGCATCTTCCTCAGGAATTATTAGCCTAGCCCACCCAGTTTGACAGAAATAAATCTTCTCTGCTCACCCATGACAACTCCAAATTAAATTGTGGGCCCAAACAGAGGCAGGAAACCCTCCTGGTATCTCTTGCCCTCAAAACTCACAGGACGTTGGATGACCCTTGTTGCTGGAGCTTGCTTAAGGGCTTCAGCCACTGCAGGAGCCATATTCCACCAAATTGCAAAGTCACTCAAAGATTTGGTGTCCCCCATTTCTGCAGGTGCTGGCAGCTCCTCTTGGACTTGCACACATGCCTCCAACTTTTTCTCCTGCACTTTGTCTTGTGCTTCAACCACTGCAGGAGCCATATCCCCCACCCTGTTAAGCCATCAAAGAACAGATGCCTGCAAATACTTAGCCAACAAACTTACCATGTACCGTGTGAGTGTGGAGGAAATGATGACCTATGTGATAATGATTCTCACATTGGACCGGACCTGTCAGACTCTGATAATATAGATGATTACAGTGACGATGATGGTGACCATGTTGACTAAAGCCTATTAGGATATGCAGTGTGTGAACAGTTATGTTAAGTTGCAGTAATGACTAACAGTTCCAATAAACAATAGAGGATGACTTTGTTAAACCTTCAAATTGGAAAGGTTTTAGAAACAGGGTATGAATTAATCAAATAAACTGCCCTCTTCAACAGCCCAGGAAAATTTAAACTTGTTTGACTCCTTATAATTAGAAAACTAATGGCATCATAAGTTACAGCATATACACTTTAAAAAAAATCTCTTCAAAAATATGTTTGCAAGTAATTAAAAACCCCCTGCATATATACTTTTGTTTTTCTTTAAATATTTTTATTAATTTCAAAATTCCTTAATTATATAATACATACATATGATATCAATATTTTCAATTATTCCAATATTCAGCTTGCAAATCTGTACTCTTTTATTATAATCATTACTGAAATTGTTTACTGTGCATACCTACCAAGATCCTGCTGTCATCTTCTCATTCTAGATTACCGGCTTGATTGTTGTATGTGGGTATTTGAATGTGTGTATTCAGTCATGTGTCTCCATGACATTTCAGTGTTATTGTTTTTAAACTTGTAAATTGCTTTGATGTTAACAGAATAGTGGTATACAAATATATTTGTAAATAGACTATAACTATCAGGAAAGGGGGAAAATTCATTGTGTGGTTCCAAGCCAGCTACTTCCTGAGCATGTTTGTGTCTGCTTGTAGGCTGCACCATAGAATTTCCTTGCTTCTTGCTGCTGCACAGTTCTGTCTTCCATTAAAGCATGAGAAGACCTCCTGAGCATGTTTCTGGTTGTTTTGCAGCTGCACCACAGAACGTTTTACTGGATGCTCCTGCTTCATGGTCTTTCTTTCCTTAGGTTTGCAGGGAGGGAGGTGAAAATGTTTGCTTGCCCTCAATGCCCATGGGGTCTTTGTGGCTGCTTTAACAGGACTCTGCCTGCTATCAAGTTCTCTGTGTCTTTTGCATCTTTGGGCATGACAATGTGACAGACATGGTTTGGCTTCCTGTGTCTGCATAGCAGGTCATCTAGGGACAAGTGGAACAGCCATAATCTGATCCGTGTCCCTAGTGCATATATTTCTCTTATATATATGTATATCATTTTGAAGTATGTGGTAAGCTGCCTTGAAAACTACAGCTGAACTGAAAGGCAAGATAGGAACATTCAAGATGCAAATTCATGGGCACATGGTTTGAAGTGTGTACATATTATCAAAATGTAAGACTTAAAATATAGCCCCTAACATTATTCAAAGCCCAAATGTTGGTTTGTCACTTCCATGTAGTATAAGAGCACCTAGTCAATGAAATAGCAAATTCTTTCAGGATCTAAAGTTAGCCAGAAAGGGGGTGCATTCCACTTTCCAAACCTATCGAGTGGGACCTTAGTTCCTAGCACCTGAGCAGCACTCCTCCCCTCCCAGGGATTGCATGGGGTGGGGCTGCTTACTTAAGTGTGTTGGTGAAAGCCTGTCCATCAACTGAATCAGAATGCTCTTTGTAAGGCTGTTTGCTTTTTCATCTTTTGTGGTGCTCTTTGGTTTCATTATAGATAAGTATTTGTTTTATTTGTGCATGGGGAAAAGAAAGGTGCATTTGAAGCCAAGCATGAAAGAGCACGGAGAAGATAAAGCTGAAGCTAATGTGGCTTCTCCCTGCAGAAAAACAGCCTTTGGGGGGAAACATTCCCATAATTTAGTTTTGCCCAGACTAGATCATAACTGTAGTCAAAATGCAGCAGCTGCTATTCCCCCCCTCCCTGATGTTTTTGGCACCAGCCTGCTGAGTTTTATGGCATTCGTAGCTTCCAAACCAGTGAGCTTCCACTTTATGAAGAGTCATAATATGCCTTAATATTTTCATTTTGATGTAATTTGCGGCCGCAGCTTTTTAAATATCCGCTCTGTAATAATGTTTAATTTCAGGGGTCACTCCACCAAGGAGTATATTAAAGCTTATAAAACTCATTTCCAAAGCTCAAATATCAAGCTGTGATCAGGTTAGGAGGGCAGCATCTGTGAATATTTCATCTTTTATCATGCGGATAATAAGGAGATGACAGAAGCACATTATTACAATGAGAGAACTGCTCATTTCAGCCCAGGCTGCAGGAAGCTGGGGGCTCCAGTATGTGTTAATAAAAGCAATTCTGATATGAAAAGCAAGTTTATGGAGCCACCACTGTGTCATATTTGATTGTAATGAATAATATATGGAGCCAAAGATGGAGCAGCCAGTGGGGGGAGGGAAGAGGTTTAAGTTTTAGTGGGCATGCAAGGGGAGAAATGCAAGGGGACCCTTCCTTCGTGGAATTAACATTTAGGTAGGGAAGCCACTGATTCTGTTTGTAATGACCAAGCAGATCCTAGGTTTGATAACTTGGAAGCTGACGCCCTTCCTCATGCATTGCAACATGCTATTATCTTGCCTGCCTGTGTTCAAAGACATAGACTCCTAAACACACAAATTGATCCCTCCCTCCTGGAGCAGACAGTCTTGTGAAGCTGTGAATGGCTATTTAATACTGGGTGCTTCTAGGTGTTAGGAAGCTTTGTTGCTACATGAGGTGCCACATGACTAAACTCAAGCAACCCTTTTGGCCCCTGAGTGTCGGGAGTCTCTCTCTCTCTCCCCCCGCCCCTCCTAACTTCAACATCACTATTGGCAGGAATTTGCATGAGTTCAGCATGTATATCCTCATAGCTAGACATGGGGTTCCATGTGCCATATGGAACCCATACCATTGCCTATTTTTATATTATGTGTGAACAAGAGGATCATTCTAGCCTAATGAAATTGTAGTGAAAGTGGGGAGCCTTCCCCGTCTGCTCTCACTGTCCCAGGAGTCAATTCCCAGCCTTGGGCAATTGATCCCAGCAAATCCTGGTTTGCCAAGGTTGTGCATGCTCACACCAACCCTTCAAGGTAGTAACTACCACCCTTCTACTGGTTAGCCACTCTGGGGCGAAGGGAACCTCAGAGCCCAGTTAAACACCAGAGCTTCTCGGGACAAGAGCCTTTATACGCTCCTCGTCCCTTCTGAAGCCTCAGGCAAAACATTACTTGTTACACGGTAGTTGTAGTCGAATGGTAAGGACTGAATTTAGGAACTGACCCCCCTCTGAAGTGAACACATGTTGGTTAAAGTAAATTTAAGTTTATTAAAAAAGAATAAGAAAAGCATAAAAGTATTACAGATAAAAAAGAGGTGCACAAAGTAAGGTTTAGCAGCAAATTGAATCCTGTTACCATACGCCCAAACAGGGCAAGGTTTGGTAAGAAATACAAGTAAGACAGTTTTTGGCACAAATCAAAATAACAAAGCTTTCTTGCCTAAGCTATACTTACAGACCATAGGATCTATAGATGAATAGCCTTCTTCCCTCAGGGAATTGCGAGTCAGGATGGAAATGGAGCCACAACAGAACATCACCTATGGGACCAGGTGGTGCTCCGAAGTGGGACACAAAAACCCAAAGTTCTGAGCTCCTTCTTATGGAAGAAATCTTCCGCCCAGCTGGAAACAATTAACCAACTAAGATTTTATCCAAAGGATGAAAAAACTATGTTCCCACAACACCAGGCGCCTCCTCTTGGTTTCCCAAGGCAGTTCCTTGAATTTTATGGCCTTGACGGAACCAGGCCCCTTCTACTGATAACAAGGTGTGAAGCTAGCTTGTAATCTCATACAGCTGGGGTTGTAAATTGCCAAGTCACAGCGATGAGGCAAAACTAAACATTTAACTGCTTACTGGCAGGTTACAGAAAAAGATGTCAAGGGGGAAAAATCCCCACAAGGCTTTGGTGTACAGCCATTTTAAATGCAGGCCAGGGCAAGGCTGGCAAGCTGGCATGACACACCCCTTTTTAGAAAAAGATGACATCAAAGGTTGAACACCTTTGGTTTCATCGCCTCTGGTTAATGCTAAGGGAAAGAAGGTAGTGGTAAAAAAGAAAAAAGCTCTAAAACAAAATTATTATACCCATAACCTAATTCCCCCACAGTGGTCAAACCTAAGCCTCTAAAACCTCACACACTTTAAGAATAATAAAACAGAAAAGGACATTAGCAAACTCTTAGTCCAAGTACAGGCAAAGGTAATAAAAACCATAAAATCACTTTCACAGAAAACCATGTTAAAAACATAATCCATAAGAAAAGTCAATAGCAAATACATGTCATCAGAACCATACATCAGTCATCTGCAGGGTGCATTCTTGATAGTCCATCGGCAATTTTATTAGCTTTCCTGGAGATATAATTTATTGAAAAATTGAAATCTTGCAATAATGAACTCCACCTCAATTTTTTATTTGAGTTCTTCATTCTAGACAGCCAGCATAAAGGAGAATGATCTGTTTGTAACTGAAAGTGTCGACCCCAAAGATAAGGTCTTAGTTTGTCCAGGGCCCAAATAATGGCAAGACACTCCTTCTCTATTGTCACTAGATGGCGCTCTCGCTGAATTAACTTCTTACTGAGATATGCTACAGGGTGTCATTCCCCATCTGTGTCTTTCTGTAAGAGCACAGCACCTAGGCCAAAATTACTAGAATTGGTCTGTACCACAAAGGGTTCAGAAAAATCAGGAGCTTTAAGGACAGGGTAGTTCACAAGTATAGCTTTCAGAGCATCAAAAGCCTGTTGACATTCTTCAGACCACACAACCCATGCAGGCTTGCACTTCTTGCACAAGTCAGTTAAGGGAGTTGCAACGCTACTAAAATGAGGAGCAAACCTCCTATAATAACCTGCAAGTCCTAGGAAAGACTGAACTTGTTTTTTAGTCTGGGGCACCGGCCAATTAGAGATTGCTTCAATTTTAGCATCCATGGGTTTCAGACAACCACTGCCCACCCAATGTCCTAAATAAGAAACTTCTCCCAGCCCAAATTGACACTTCTGAGCTTTGATGGTTAAACCTGCATCCTGTAACCTTTGAAACACAGTCCTTAAATGGTTAACATGAGAATCCCAATTTGTACTATAAATGGCTATATCATCTAGATACGCACAGGCATATTCCCCTAAACCATTTAATACAGAATTGATAAGTCTCATAAACGTTCCTGGAGCATTCTTTAAACCAAAAGCCATCATTTTAAACTGATACAATCCCATATGAGTGACAAAAGCAGATTTCAATACAGCATCATTGTCTGAGGGTACTTGCCAGTAACCCTTGGTTAAGTCCAAAGTAGTAATGAACGTAGCAGCTCCCAGTCTCTCAATTAGATGGTCCATCCTGGGTAGAGAATAAGGATCCACTTGTGTGATCAGATTTAATTTCCTATAATCAACACAAAAACGGACCTCATTAACATATTTCTTAGCCACCAACACAATTGGAGATGACCAGGGGCTAATGGAAGGCTCAATGACCCCCAGGTCCAACATAGCTTGAATTTCTCTTTCCACCACCTCAGCATGTGGTCCAGTTACTCGATAAGGTGGAGACTGAATAGGTGGATGATCACCTGTTATGATGGAATGTTTAGCCAGATGAGTTTTACCCGGCTTACTTGAGAACAAAGGCTGGAACTCTGTCAGAACCTGATGTAACTGCATGCGTTGCTCATAAGCCAAACTGTCTGGCAGAAAAGCCTCATCTATGCCACCTTCTTGTTGACTTTCAGCAACCAGATCCACAAAATTTTCTTCATGCTCTCTAGCATTTGTACAAGCCAAGACCATCTTTGTTCTGGACCAAAATTGTTTAAGAGTATTAACATGATAGACCCTTGGCTTTTTCTTTGAATTGGGGTAGGCCAACAAATAATTAGTGTCACTTAACTGTGCCTTGACTATCAGTGGGCCTGTCCACGCCACTGACAACTTAGAGCCTGGCTGAGATTTTAACACCAGGACCTCAGATCCTACTGCAAACCGACGTGCCTTTGTATGAGAATCATAATAGGCCTTTTGTCGATGCTGGGCCTCTTGCAAATTCTCATGAGCAGTCTCTAATGCACCTTTCAAGGTCTCACATAAGTTTTGCAAATACTCAGTCACTGGCACAGAAGAAAATTCCATTTTACCCTCCCAATCTGCCTTCAATAAAGACAAAGGACCCACAATGTCTCTTCCAAACACCAGCTGATTTGGGGAAAACTTAGTACTGGCTTGAGGGGTGTCTCTATAAGCAAACATGAGAAAAGGTATGGCCACATCCCAATTGCTAGGGTGTTTTAAAGCATGAGCTTTCAGCATTTTTCCTAGAGTAAAATTCAATTTTTCACATAAACCGTTGGATTCGTGATGCCCAGCAATGGAAGTCACATGTTCAATGCCAGCAATCTCACAAAGTTTCTTAATCAGCTTTGCTACAAAGCCTGGACCTTGATCTGACAAAATAGTCTTGGGGCACCTCCAGTGAGAAAATATTTCTAGCAGGGCCTTTGCTATGGCCGTCGCAGTGATGCTTCTTAAATAATAATAATAATTTTTAATTTTTAGGCCACCTATCTGGCCGAATGAACGGCCACTCTAGCTACTGCTTCTGCAAACCTCATAGAATAAATCAGTATAAGTCAAAATAAACTTTCTGCCATTAGATGTAACTGGAAAAGGCCCAAGAATGTCCAAAGCAATTTTAGCAAATGGTTCTGCTACAATCTCCGAGACCTGCATAGGCATTTTGGAGTAATCACGAGCATGACCCACTAATTGGCACTCCAAACAACCTTTACAAAGTCCTGAACTCCTTTTGCAATTTGAGACCAATAAAAATATCTCAATACTCAGGCTAATGTTCTCTTTATTCCTAGATGACCCCCACAAATGGCATCATGCGCCAGCTGGAGGACTTCAATTCTATAAGCCCTCGGCACCACAAGCTGTTTGATAGGCTTCCACTCCACTAAAGCACCTTGGGGCACATGTTCTCTATACAACAGTCCATTTTTCCAATAGAATCGTACTTTCACAGTCTTCACAAGGGAGCATTTTTTGCAGCATCCCTACAAACTTGCAGACTGTCATCTTGAAGAAGGGCTTCCTTATAAGCCATGGAACAAGCAGAATCTAACTTCAGCTCTCCCATCCCCTCACTGTTAGGATCAGAATTACTGATGTTTTCAGCTTGAGTTGGTAGGGGCTGGTCTGATTCACAGACTTCTTGCGCCACAGCACCATCTAATGGTAAAAGTTCGATATTGGGCTCCTGTTCCTTTTTGGAAGCGTTACTGCGAGTTATTGCATTCATTCCTACTTTTCCTTCCTTATCCTTCAAGTTATGTAAATAACAAGCAAAAAATCAAAAAATTGATCAGAATAGTCATGAATCAGCACATTTCCCTGACCAGTTTTTGTATGAAATCCAGACATCAGCCACATCACAAAGTTGGTTGTCATCCTATAAACATTCACAGACATTTTAGTCCCTTTTACAATTTGTTCCAGTGGCACTAAATGTTGAGATAAACTGGACACTTCACTTCCTGAATCTCTATATGCTTTAATTTTGATATAATGCACAAAAAAAGTTTCCATAAACATTCTATATGACCAAGCCACTTGACCAGATGGACAGAGGTAGTTAGAAATTTCTTCAGGGAGTCGTTCGTATTCTCCCTTCCCACCATGAGGCTCTTCAGGGAATTTCTCCCCCTTTCCTCCCCCTTTCTCCTTTCCCAGTCCCGGTTGAATAACACTCACCGAATGAGCTTTTAAAATGCCTCTTTTTGGAGTAACAGGGCTGTTCTCAGTACTAGGAGCAGAAAATTCCCAGTCATTCTCTGAACTGGAAGCGGATGAAGTCCATCTTGATATCTTGGGAGATGGAGGACCTCCCGGTTCCTCGAAGTCATGAGCTCTTTGAACCACAGCCATCTTAGCTCCTTTCATAGTCCCAGATCCCGGCTTTTTAGCTAGGTGGGGGCAATTTTCTTTTTTATGCCCAGGCTGGTTACATGCGAAGCAGAGTCCTTCTAAAACAGCTTTGCTTGGTTGAGAAGTCGTTTGGCGTGCTGTGGGAACAACGCCGGTAGAAGAGGGACATTCTCCTCCCCCCTCCGTCTTTGCTGCTGGTGTCCAAACTTTTTTCTTCCACTCACTTCCTCCTCCTCCTGCAGGTTGATTGCCTTTGAAGTTCCCCGGCTTTTGGACAAAAGCTGGCTTCGAAATTTCTTCTCCTTTGTCTTGGTATGAGTCAAATTCATCTGCATAATGGCCTACTTCCTGAATGGTTTTTGGCTTCTTTCCTCTCACAGCAGCTGCAAGATCTTTCGGCAGCATCTTGTAAAATTTATCCGCAGTCCTTAACTGCTCAAAGGTACAAGTCCATTGCTTGCGCTGTATGAGCACTTAACGCTGAGAACATTTCTTTCGGCTTTTTCTGCAATGTCTCAAACTTTTGATAACACGCTCTCGTAGATAGGGCAAACTGTGCGGTTGCTAGCTTTACAAAGTTGGAATAATCGTCTACCGACTCATGAGGAAGTTTACTCATCAAACTCCTCAATTCCCCTTTTCCTTGGGTGTGTAGGATCTTCATCCAGTAACGTTGATCTAACAACTGGTCCAAACACACTTGCTCAAAGATAAGAAAAAACTCTGAGATGTCCTCTCCCACTTGGTAAAATGGAAAATCTGCTGGATCAGCTCCACGCAAGCACGGTCTTTCCGACTGTGGTTCTTGGTTCTGTGGGGCTTGATTTGCTTGTTGCTGTTGGACTAGAGTAGTTATTAATGCCATCTGCTGAGAAAAGAAATTGTGCATCTCGGCCCACATGTCCATGGGTGGCACACCTCCACTCAGCTGGCTTGCTTGACTCTCTGTACTCTGTCGACTCCGTACTGGTGACGATGCCTGTTCTCCCTCCTGAGAATCTGCTTGTAACGGCTCCACCTCAGTGCTGCCTTCTCCTGCCGCTTCTAAACCGCTCTGAGGCAACAGATCCGTCTGCTCCTCCTCACTACTTTCAGCAGCTGCTTGATCTGGCACTTTCTTTGCCTTAGACTTCTTAGACATCCTGACTATACAAAATAATAAACCTTTGTGCCAGAAACCTCCTTCTAAACAATTTCCAATTTTTCCAAAATGCACCTTTACAGTATGTTCACACAGAGATAGGTTCAGTCCTTTTTTCCTAGACTTCAAGAAAGCTGATTTTAATAAACTCAGAACAATTGAAAATATGGTTCCATGGCAAGCCACCCTAATGGGAAAAGGAGTCCAAGATGGGTGGGAGTTTCTAAAAAAGGAAATTCTAAAAGCGCAATGGCAAACAATTCCAACAAGGAAAAAAGGGGGGAAACAGCAGAAGAAGCCAATGTGGCTTCACAAAAAGCTTAGAGATGACCTGAAAACAAAAAAAGACACATACAGGAAGTGGAAAGAAGACTAGGCCACAAAGGAAAAGTACAGACAGGTATCATGGAATAGCTGGGATGGTGTCAGGAAGGCTAAAGCTGAGAATGAGCTGAGGTTAGTGAGGGATGCAAAAAGCAACAAAAAAGCTTTCTTCAGGTATGTCCATAGTAAAAGACAGAGAAAAGGAATGGTGGCATAGCTACTCAATGAGGATGGCAAAATGATAACAGATGACAAACAAAAGGCGGAAGTGCTCAATTCCTACTTTGGCTCAGTCTTCTCCCAAAGCACTCTCCCGGGAAACATGAAGTAGAAGGGGCAGGATTGGAAATTGAGCTTGACAGACAAACGGTCAAGGAATACCTAGTCACTCTGAATGAGTTCATATCTCCAGGGCCCGATGAACTGCATCCTAGAGTATTGAAGGAACTGGCTGAAGAACTCTCAGAACCATAGTCTATTATCTTTGCGAAATTGTGGAGGACTGGTGAAGTGCCAGATGACTGGAGGAGAGCTAATGTTGTCCCTATCTTCAAAAAGGGCAAAAAGGAGGAACCAGGGAATACAGACCAGTCAGCCTAACATCAATCCCTGGAAAAACTCTGGAGCAGTTTATAAAGCAGTCAATCTGTAAGCACCTTGAAAGCACTGCAGTGATTACTAGGAGACAACATGGATTTATGAAGAACAAATCCTGCCAAACTAATGTTATCTCATTTTTTGATCGGGTAACCTCCCTTGTAGACTGTGGGAATGCTGTGGATATAATATATCTCTACTTCAGCAAAGCTTTTGACAAAGTGCCCCATGATATTATGATTCGCAAGCTAGCTAAATGTAGGCTGGATGGAACAACTATCAGGTAGATCCAGAGCTGGCTCCAGAATCATACTCAGAGAGTGCTTATCAATGGTTCCTTCTCAAACTGGGTGGAAGTAATGAGTGGGGTACCACAGGGCTTGTTCCTGGGCCCAGTGCTCTTCAACATTTTTATTAACGACTTGGATGAGGAGGTACAGAGCATGCTTATCAAATTTGCAGATGATACAAAATTGGGGGGCATAGCTAATATTGTGGAAGACAGAAAGAAAATTCAAAGGGACCGTGATAGGCTGGAGCATTGGGCTGAAAACAACAGAATGAAATTCAACAGGGATAAATGCAAAGTTCGACACTTAGGAAAAAGAAACCAAATGCACAGTTATACGATGGGGGATACTTGGCTCAGCCATACGACATGTGAGAAGGATCTTGGAATTGTCGTTGTTCACAAACTGAGGAATGCAATGGTAAGCCCCCTCTGAATACCGCTTACCATGAACACCCTATTCATGGGGTCGCCATAAGTTGGGATCGACGTGAAGGCAGCCCATTTCATTTTCCATGTCTGGGATTGTGTCTTGTGTTCTTAGTGAGTTTAAAGCAAGAAGAGTGTCTTCGGTTGCCATAGTGAATATTTTCCAATATGAATTTTTTCCTTTCCCTGGCAAAGTACCCATGCAATCAGATCCAGACAAGATGTGAAATTCAGGCAATGCAGAAGCATTCAAAAGGGCCTAGTGATCGAAATATATTTACAATATAATATTTTTTTTGAAGAAGGAACAAAGTAAGACTCAAGAAGAAGTCTTGGGTGCTTTCATAAATCAAAAAACAAAATATCAGTGTCCTGTGCAAGTGTAGTGTTATGAGATTGATAGAAAAAATGATTTCTTTTATCCCCTTCAACCCTGTAAAGTTGTAACTGAGATTGGGATATGCAGGCAAGAAACCTGCTCTGCTGGCTAGTTTTCTTTCTTAAGCTAGTTTGTGAGTTAATGGGTTTAGTGAATAGTCAATCTGCATATCCAAAGGGAGCTACTGGAATTCCTTCAGGTAAGAGGCCCTCCTCCCGGCAGCATGGAGCCAAGGAGAGGTTCATGTTTTAAGTCTAGAGTGGGAAAGGTGAGAATTGAAGAGACAAACAGAGAGGCTGGCTTGCTGTCTAGATCCCCTGAGCTATGGGCAATAAGGAGCAAGATCTGAAGGACTGATAATGCTGTGAAAGCCTCCATCTTAAGCTCAGGTTGGAATGTGTGTAAATAAAACCTGTATTTCTTAAAAGATGCGACAGTTTCCATTGGCCTTCTTTCCAAGGAAACCAAACCTTGGGTAAGCGCATGAACCCGTGGAAGTCTTGCACTGCTCAGAGATTGGGGTGATACACAACACTGGTGGTAGTAGTGGGATTGCGTTTCCTAGAAGAAACATTGAGAGCAAGGTGTGCCTGAGTCAAAACGGAGGGAGAACTAGCAGCATTCTTGGAGCAGATGAAACTGTGGTGCCAAGAAGACCAGCAATGATTTGGGAGAGATGGAAAGCCTCTTTGTAGAGAGAAAAAAGACCCCATGTGAGGAGGTGAGAGCCATGCCTGATCAGCTACTGCAAGGACTTGACAGGGACCTGGGAACCCAGCTGAAGTGCACCCAGACAGTGGTGGCTAAAGGGATCCAGGAAACAGAAGGGCAGCTGAAGGACTTGGAATGTGTGGAGTTGCAGTTAGTGATGGATGAATAAGAGGCCTTTATTGTCCAAGAGCTTGCCAATAGGGAAGATGCTAGAAACATGGAGGTGAAGTCTGATGGAGAGGAAGATGCCTTGGATGGAAGTGGAGTACAGGCTGGAGAAGAGATGCTGCTCATAGATTTCTCTGCTCCATGTGTGCCTGCTGCTGAAGTAGTGCAGGAGGAAGAAAGTATTTGGTTTAAAAATGAAATAGGAACTGTATGTAGTCCTATTTCTTAGGAGAAGTATTTAGTAATAACAGCGGATTTTGAGAATCAACCAGCCCACCTTTTCCTTAGACACAAATAACAACAGACACAGTCTTCTTAGGTAAAAACAGATAAAGAATGTTTACTCATGACCTTTCATATGTTCAGGAAACATAGGCTCTAGCTTAGATGGAAAAAGTAGGAGTTAAAGATTAATTTGAATCCAGATATTCTCAGTGGAAATACCAAGCCCATCCTCCTGTATTTCTGTGCAGGGATATATATTTTTAACATATAGCGCGACTCCACCTCCCTTTTTATTCCTTCTGTTCTTCTTGAACAAGTTATATCCTTCAATTGCTGTATTCCAGTCATGGGAGTCACCCCACCAAGTTTCAGTTATACCTATCAAGTCGTAATTGCCCTCCTGTATTAAGAGTTCAAGTTTGTCCTGCTTGTTTCCCATGCTCTGCGCATTAGTATACAGACATTGAAGACCACATGATTTATGGCTTGGCTTCCTTACTACCAAACATTTCGGCTTCTGCCTTCATCAGCTGCTAACATACAAATGCTGTTACCAAGGTGGCAGTTATAGAGCTTTGAGGATGGAATGCTCAGAGAGGCTGATACTGATACTCAGTGATTCTGGTACTGTTCTCCAGGTCCAGGCCATGTGATGCCAACAGATCCAGCAGCATTGACTCTCCTGTACTAAGAGTTCAAGTTCGTCCTGTTCGTTTCCCATACTTTGGGCATTAGTATTCAGACATTGAAGACCATGTGATTTACGGCCTGGCTTCCTTCCTACATTTTTATGAAGACTATTACTGGGCCCCATTAGAGCCGGTCCCTCAGGTCTTCTTACTGTGCACAAGCCTTTGTTAGCCATTACCACCAAGTTTACGTCTCCCTCCCCCTTAGGCTTCAGTTTAAAGCTCTCCTGATGAATTTCTCCATGCTGTGGCCAAGCATATTCATCTCAGTCCTTGTGAGGTGCAACCCATCACTCGCCAGCAGTCCATCTTCCAGGAAGTGGTCCCAGAATCCCAATTTCTTGCATCAGCACCACCTTTGTAGTGGTCATTCATCCGGAGTATTTTTCTTTCCCTTTCTACTCCTCTTTTAAGTACCAGAAGGATGGATAAAAAAACTATCTGGGCCACAAAGTCTTTGAGTTTCCTTCCCAGAGCTTCAAAGTCTGTTGGGATTTCTTCATAGTTCTGCTTGGCAGTATCATTAGTATTTTCAGACTCATTATCAATCAATCATATGTCATTACCTGCCTGCCTGCATATGGCCAATGCAAAGCTAATTATTAATATATGATGTAATATGCTGGCACCTAGTACACATGTACAGGCCACAGAGTCACACACACGTAAGCACAAACACAAATATAGCAGTGGAAAGAAGTTGCAACTAGGAATGGATTTGGAAGAATACACTGCAGTACAAACAAGCATCACCATCCCCCCTCTGGCAGCAGGACTCTGGGGCTTATGTATATAACTTAGAAGAGAAAGCCAAACAAACAATCTGAGTACTGAGTAGCTGCATGCAAAAAGTAGTGGCATAATGGGCAGATTTCACCAATTCATATAGTAGTAATAAGTGAGGAGAAGCAGTCAGTTTTTTCATGTATGTGTAAAATATTTATTTATTTATTAGATTTATATCCCACTCTTCCTCCCAGTAGCAGTCCTAGCATCTAAATAAAAGTCAGCGTGAGAGAGAAACTGCTGCAATTGGCAGATTGTTTGTTGTAATAAAATCCTGTTGCTTTGCTTTGAATTGTCCATCCACCTCGGTCCACCAGTGCAATCTGCACACTCTGCAACAAAGTGTTATTTAAGGTCCTCCACAGAACATCCACACAGAGTGTCTGCTGTGCTGGGTGCAGAATCTGTGATGTTGTTGCCACTTAGAAGAAAAAATTACGTAGTCTTTCAAAGAAAAAAATGGGGGGGGGAAATGAATTGCATTGAAACATCATTTGGTAGATCAAGAAAAGTACATTTTCTTCTGTGATTTAATTTGATAATGAATAATGACCTAAATGATTACTTAACATAAACATTATTTAAGAATTAAAGAACAGACAGACTAAGAAAAAACACACATGAATGTTAATAGCCATTTCTGAGAATTAACAAAACAAAGAGAAAATTGGAGGGAGGTTAATGGATGTAAATGGCAATCATTATCACATAGACAGCCCTTAAGAATGCATCAACTTAGAGGACAGCTAATTACAAAGATAATAGCATAAAATTTGGAGCGGATTTAAAAAATCCATGCTAATAGCTGTGACCCGCTGCAAGAAATCAGTGCCAGTCCGAAAAGGCAGCAGACTTTCGCTGCTGGATTGAGTCAAAAATCTGATACTAATTCTGATTTAGTGGATATTCTCCCCTGTCCCTAGACTGAATCCTATGAAAAGCAGACCTTGAACCTCTTAATGGGGATGTATACTATACTCCTAAGCACTCAGCTTTCTCTTTAAAGTTATTCCTCCTGGATTCATGATGATGTCATCATCATCTTATATCCCATCCTTACTCCCAAAGAAACCCGGGATGGCTAGTAACAATCATGCAAATACAATTTACATCCTATTACACCACTGCTAAAAGGACTGCACTGGCTGCCAATTAGCTACTGGCCAGGTTCAAAGTACTGGTGTTGGTGTCCAAAGCCCTATAAAACTTGGTACCAGGACACCTAAAAGCTTGTCTCAGCCCCTACATATCCAGCTGATCACAGCATTCTGCAGGAGAGGGCATCAATGTAGACACCATTTCATCAGGAGGTTTATTGTGCACAAAGTCCAAACTAGGCCTTTAGTGTGGTAGCACCTGCCCTTTGGAACTCTCTCCAGACAGGCGCTTTCTCTATTGTCTTTTCAGCACCTGCTAAAGCCTGTTAAAATCTTTATCCCAGTTGGTATCTCTCTTGGAATTGAATTGTTTTTTTTATATGTGCTCTTGTTGTTTCCAACTGTTTTTATATTTAGACTCATTTTTAACTAGTTTTATATATGCGATTGTTTTAACTGTTTTATATATGTAACTATATATGTTCTATATTTAACTTGCTTTATATGCTTTAACTTGGATTCCTGCATCAAACTCTACTATGCTATGATTCTATATTTGTTATTGTATTGTAAATTCACCCTCCTTTCTCCCTCTACTGCTCTGCTGAATCTGCAGGACTTGTATCCCACCCTTGATTGGCAAGTTCCTTTAACAGGCCCCACCATCACTTAAATACCTAATCTGGCATTCATATCGGCAGTCTCTGAAATAGGAATAGAAACTGTGGCAAAGCCATCATCTTCAAGACAGCTGTCCTTCCCAGGCAGGACAGCTGGAGGTTGCCCCGAAGTGTGGAGATAATGTTTTATTCTTTTTTGAGGGGGCCAAGGTGGCACTTCCTAAACTGGTGGAAGTCATTAGGAATAGTTATCACAGATACTAGAGATGACTCAGTTGAAGTTCCAAGCCTGTAATATTCCTCAGTCCAACCAAGCACTAGAATGACACACTCACACAATTCAGACTTTGAGTAGTTAACTTCCAAGCCTGCCAGCCATTGGAAATGCTTAACTCCTCTGGGTTCTGGAAATACATCAGAGTAAGCAAAGAGGCTTATTTTATGAGAGGCTCCATTTATGTGCCAACATTTCAATCACCACCACTAACAATAAAGGTGATAGACAACAGTTCTGCTAGGTGCCTATGGTTAATTTGGTTCAGATCTGGCCAGTACATGGAATAAGAATTTTGGCAAGAAACACTTCAATATTTGTGCCATTCCACCCTGTCAAATGCTTTGTATATATCAAGTGGCAGGAAGGCAGTGGGCTTCTTCATGACATTGTATGATGAATGACATTCAAGGTGCCGCAAGCTGGATCAGCTAACTGGTGGTTGGGAATAAAGGCCACCTGGTCAGGGGCAATGCATTGTGAAATGAATTGATTTCAATTCATTCAAATGGTGCCAGCCCTGAGAGAGAGAGAGTCATGTAAAAAGAGCATGGGGATTAAGAACGTAAGAGCCTGGCTGCAGCTGGATCAGGCTAGTGGCCCATTTAGCCCAACATCCTGCTCTCACAGTGGCCAACCAGATGCCCACAACATCAGTGGAAAAGCAGTCTCCCTCACGTGGTTTCCAGCAACTGGTATTAAGAAGCATCCTGCCTCCGACTGTGGAAGCAGAGCACAGCCATCATGGCTAGTAGACACTGATAGCCTTATCCTCCATGAATTTGTCTAATCCTCATTTAAAGCCATCCACATTGGTGGCCATTACTACCTCTTGTGGGAGTAGGGTTGCCAGGTGAGAAGCATCCCAAAACCTGAGATTTGAGGGGCGGGCCCTAGTGATGCCATGGGGTGGGCCTGAGTGATGCCATGGGGCATGCTCGAGTGATGTCATGGGGCGGGCCCCAGTGATGTCACAGGGCAGGCCCCAGTGATGTCATTAAACATGATACATTAAGCATCAATCACAGTTGCTAGGAGCATACAATTAAAAAATATATCTGATTGGAAATTAAGATAGAAATCTTAGCTAAAAGGTGGAGTCTGGGTAGGGAACATTTAGTCTAGCCTACTTGCTTTCAGCAAGAAGGGTTTAAGTGCACTCAGGCCAGGCCAGTCACCAGAAGGCCACTGTAGGGACAAAGGAGCTTAGTGTTGTGATGTTAGATGGGAGCTTTGGGGAGTAAAGGTGGATGCTCCTGAAGGCTGCAATTCTAAACACACTTACTAAGGGATTAAGCCCCATAGAACTCAACAGGACTGACTTCTGAGTAGATATAGTTTGGATTGTGCTGTTGGTAAACCTTGACTAGGGTTCTTCTGCAAAGGCATCCATATCCAAGGAGGGTTGGCAACCCCCTGCCTGGAATACCCTGCCCTTATCTTTTAATGTGGCTGCTCCAAAAGTTTTTACAGATTTGACCCTTTACTTCAGAAAGAGGTCTGAGAAATGAGGAAGAGTAAGAAGTATCTTCTAAAATTGTTCTTTTCAATTCACTCTTGAATGAACATCATACCTAGGGCAGATCCACACCATTCATTTAAAGCACATTCAACACCCATTTGAAGCACATGAATCCCACCACAGAATCATGGGAACTGCAGTTTGTTAAGAGTGGTGAGAACTATAACTGTGAGGGGGGAATGACACTTCCCAGAATTCTTTAGGGGAAGTCATGCGCTTTAAATGCGAGTTGGGTGTGCTTTACACGTATTGTGTGAATCCACTTAATAAATTTTGCCTGCATGTAAATTGTTTTAATTAATTTTTCAAAATGGAAATGAGCTATAAAGTGTAGTGGGTGACCATGGGCTACTCACCATCTCTCAGCTTATCTGTCCCTCAGGATGAAAACAATGGAGAACCATGACTACCCCAAGGCATACTTAAAATGTAAAGGAAGTATTGTACAACCATAGTGTGAAATTGGATACTTATAGGGACACAGTATGACAAAACTGGGCAGAAGTAATGAGTAGGGTACCACAGGGCTCTTCAACATTTTTATTAACGACTTGGATGAGGAGGTACAGAGCATGCTTATCAAATTTGCAGATGATAAAAAACTGGGGGGCATAGCAATACCGTGGAAGACAGAAAGAAAATTCAAAGGGATCTTGATAGGCTGGAGCATTGGGCTGAAAACAAAAGAATGAAATTCAACAGGGATAAATGCAAAGTTCTACACTTAGGAAAAAGAAACCAAATGCACAGTTATAAGATAGGGGATACTTGGCTCAGCAGTACGACATGTGAGAAGGATCTTGGAATTGTCGTTTATCACAAGCTGAATGTGAGCCAACAGTGTGATGTGGCTGCAAAAAAGGCAAATGCTATATTAGGCTGCATTAACAGAAGTATAGTTTCCAAATCACGTGAAGTATTAGTTCCCCTCTATTCAGCACTGGTTAGGCCTCATCTTGAGTGCTGCGTCCAGTTCTGGTCTCTGCACTTCAGGAAGGATGCAGACAAACTGGAACAGGTTTAGAGGAGGGCAACAAGGATGATCAGGGGACTGGAAACAAAGCCCTATGAGGAGAGACTGAAAGAACTGGGCATGTTTAACCTGGAGAAGAGAAGACTATGATAGCACTGTTCAAGTACTTGAAAGGTTGCCACACAGAGGAGGGCCGGGATCTCTTCTCGATTGTCCCAGAGTGCAGGACATGGAATAATGGGCTCAAGTTGCAAGAAGCCAGATTTCGACTGGACATCAGGAAAAACTTCCTAACTGTTAGAGCCATACGACAATGGGACCAATTACTAGAGAGGTAGTGGGCTCTCCAACACTGGCAGCTGGACAGCCATGTGTTGGGAATGCTTTGATTTGGATTCCTGCATTGAGCAGGGGGTTGGACTTGATGGCCTTATAGACCCCTTCCAACTCTACTATTCTATGATTCTATGAAAATATTTATATAAGCATGACTATCAAATATGTTTATTATTTATACAACCTGTAAAGATATTTATAGTGCAATCCTATGTTTGTTTACTCAGAAGCAAGTCCCAATGTATTCAATGGGGCTTACTCAACCAGGGAAAACTGTACCCTGAAGTGATAAGGAACTTGTTCTTTTAACAAGCCTTTTAAGTTGAGACCTTATCCCAGTCTGTGTCTGTGTCGGAATTGCTTTTTAATATGTTTTTAAACCTTTTCTTTAAAAAAATGTTTTTAAAGGTTTTAAAAATGTTTTTAAAGATGTTTTGTTTTAATATATTTTAAAGTCTGTTTTTATTATTTGTAAAGTGTTTTTAGTGCTTTTGTTTGCCACCCTGGGCTCCTACTGAGAGGAAGGGCTGGATATAAATCAAATAATAACTAAATAAAAATAAATAAATAAACTTCATTCACCCAACCCAAAATTTGGAATCATGCCACTTTAAGCTGTTTTCCAACTGTTTATACTTTTTATGGTTATTGGTTTTTAAAGTGATTTATTTCTTATTGTGAGCTGCCTTGGTTTCCAATCACCAACCCTACACACACGCATATATATGCAGTTGTAAAAATACACCCCATATAATAGTTTATTGTCAAACCAGTTGGTCATTGAGGAACATTTTTTAAAAAAATCAGTATTAGTTTCCTACATAATAAAAACTGTGATAAACCCTGCCTAATTTATTTAAAAATAGGGTTGGAGGGGGAGAGAAAGATTTACAACACAAACACAAGTCTGCGCTATGTTTACTCAAAAGTCCCATTAATTTACAGCACACTCCTAACCATGTGTACTCAAAAGTAAGTCCTAATGGAGTTCAATGGGGTTTACTCCAGGTACATGGGATTAGCATTGCTTTACTCCCAGAAAAGCAGATATTGGATTAAGTACTTTCATATTTCATAGCCCAGGGTCTGACATTGGGACAGAAGAGAAAAAACAACGTTAAGCCATGTCAATGTGCTGAACCGGTGCCTGGCTGTGACACTGGACTGGATGAGGGCTAATAAACTGAGGCTCAATCCAGACAAGACTGAGATGCTGCTAGTGGGTGGTTCTTCTGACCAGATGGTGGATGTCCAACCTGTTCTGGATGGGGTTGCACTTCCCTTGAAGGAGCAGGTTTGTAGCTTGGGGGTTCTCCAAGAACCATCTCTGTCACTTGAGTCTCAGGTAGCCTCGGTGGCACAGAGTGCCTTCTACCAACTTTGGTTGGTGGCCCAACTACGTCCCTATCTGGACAGGGATAACCTGGCTTCAGTTGTCCATGCTCTGGTAACCTCCAAGTTAGATTACTGCAATGCACTCTACGTGGGGCTGCCTTTGAAGACAGTTCGGAAACTGCAGCTTGTGCAAAATGCAGTGGCCAGATTGGTAACAGGGACCAGACAGCTGGAACATATAAAACCGATTCTGGCCCGCTTGCATTGGCTGCCTGTATGTTTCCATTGTATATATTTTTTTTATTTTAAAGAAAATAAAATACAAATAACATACAAATAAAAATTAAAAATAAAATAAAAAATGCAAAAAAACAGATGACTTCCGATCTATCTTCGATCAGCTATAACAGATACATATAAAGATACCTTGTTCACTCATAAATTACATACTCTCCTTTTTTCTCAATTAAATAATCTAATTAATCATCAAAACCCAATATCACGAATTCATTTTCTGTGTCTCACAAAAAGCTCAAAAAGGGATCCCAATCCTTGAGAAATGTGACTGTTGTTTTTTCTCTCAATAGACACGTCAGCTTATCCATTTGCAGTTGAAGGGTGAAATAAGACACTGACACTTCAGCTTGGGTTGAACAAGGGCCACTTTATTAAATTATAACACACAAACCCAATTTAAAGTGACCTGCAGAGGGAAAATCTAGGTGCGGGACTATCTCTAAGCAAGTAGCTTGCCATACAGCTCTTGGGCGACCAGTCCCTGCTGAGGCAAGGGCAAGCCCATCTGCTTACCCCTTACCCCTGCCACACCTTGTAGGTGAGTAGGGGGGCCTTCCCACGTCATCCCCACCCGGGGTTGCATAACCCTTGGGTAGATGAGATAAGTTAGCCCCAGAGGCAGCCCATATCCTGTCCTCGAGCTGCAAATCCTTGCTGGACAGGCCTCCGGAACCGCCAATCACCTCCAAATGTGCCTAAGGGAGCCTCCTAGCTGTCCTTAACTATTTCCCTTCCCGCACCTTCCCACCACAAAAGGGGGACAAATCTCTATTTAGTCCCCCTTTGCCCCACTGCTGAGGAGCACCTCTCGCAGACACTCCTGCAGGTCCCCAAGAAATATATCGTTACCTGTGTCAGACAGGTGAATGCCGTCTTCCCTGTAAAGCTCACCCTGCCAGTGCCGGATGCGGGGATGTGGGATTGTTAACCCACCGCGTGGAAGAAGGGCCAAGCGAATCCATCGGTTGACCGTCTTCCGCGCCCGATCTATAGCCCATGGATCCCATACGCCACGCCACTCCCTCCGCGGGAGCATGTCTGACCATATCAGACGTACGCCAGGCCACCATTGCCTAATGAGCTGCATGTCAGCACATGCTTGAAACATGAGGGCTTTACCCTTCATCAAGCCAAGGTCATTCCCGCCAAGGTGTATGACCAATACATGCGGAGTAATCTGCGTCGCGTGTACATGCGGAGTAATCCGCGTCGCATGTTGCTGGAATAGTGCGGGTAGGAGCCCCTCCAAACGCATTCCTCGCCGGCCAAGCCACTGTATCGCCGCCCATCTGCTCAGGCCCAACTGTGAGCCGGCACTCGAGTTCGCTGCCCTTTGAGCTGCCCAAAACACCATGCTGTGGCCGCAAATTAAGATGCGTGTCTGCTCTGTTCCCGACCAGCAACCTGCCAACATAAATGTAATTGTTAAGTTTCCGCAGTCCCCATCCGTTTAAAAAGGGCGAATATAGCCCTTAAAAGCGCCAGAAGACCAACGCCCAACAGCCTGTATCTGTGCTTGGGGAAAACCAAAACTTGCCGCTGTAGAAGCAGCTCCAATTCAAAACAAATGGGTACCAAACTGTGCAGGGTTGTAGCCCATCCCCTGTAAAGCCCTTTTTGTTAAAACCCAAAACTGGTAAATGGAAAGGGGTTCCTGGTTTGCATGGGTGAATAAATATCCTGTGCCGGGCCCCCTATCTCTCAAATATGCTTGCAAAGCCCGGACAGGGCAGAGGTTGGGCACTGACGCCGGGGCCAAACGCACGCGTCGTCCTTTACTCTTTTGGTCTGTTTTAGACCTTCTCAGGACTATACAGGCACAACCTCCTTCTATGGAGATGTCTGCAAACTGGAGGGCACGTCCAGATACGTCACGCTTAGAGCACCCCACTACCTCACCAATCCTGAAAGCCCCAAAAAACAGCGTGAGGGCCACCGCATGAATTAGCTTAGTTTCATAGCTGGAGGAGCAA
Organism: Rhineura floridana; assembly: GCF_030035675.1. Classification (NCBI taxonomy): domain Eukaryota; kingdom Metazoa; phylum Chordata; class Lepidosauria; order Squamata; family Rhineuridae; genus Rhineura; species Rhineura floridana. The sequence goes on from NC_084494.1 coordinate 539,120, forward strand.
ATTGCTTCCCATTGCTCAACCATGTCTGGTGAAATAGGGCGACGGGAATCCGGTGTGACGGGTTGGTTGCGAGCCCACCCTGTCAACATGCGACGGACCCTAAAGTCCCCAGCATGATCCGCAAAGCCACCAGCCTTCGCTGAAAAGGAAAGCCCTGCCAGCTTACCTTGAAGAGCACGGACTGACATGCTGCGTCGCTTACCGTCCACAAGGAACTCCATGATGTGACTCACCGGAATAGGCCACTCAGGAGCATAGCCCTTGGCAGGCCAAAAATCGTGCATCACCCTACCTGCCCTCCGGTAACTGGCAAGCATGCTGGGGGCAATGGATAGGCTTATGGCCCTCTCCGATTCAGCTCTCTAATCTCCCAAATCGCAAGGGGCAGTGCTTCCGGCTGAGCCCTGGCCCACGGTGCCAGCTGACGGAAACGATCCATCTGATTCCGTGACAGAGCATCAGCAACATCATTATTAATGCCAGGAACATGGCGTGCCCGAAACAAAACGTTAAAGCGCAGGCATTGGAGAACGAAGGAACGGATGAGACCCATAACCCTGGCGTTCCTAGACGTAAGGGAATTGATAACCTGGACTGTGGCCATGTTATCGCACCAAAAGTGGACGGTAGAGTTCTTCAACTCCCCAGCCCACAAATGGACTGCCACAACTATTGGGAAGAATTCCAGAAAGGTCAGATCCTTGACTAGACCTTCTTGCACCCATGTCTGTGGCCATTGTCCCTTACACCAGGAAGACCCGAATACTACCCCAAAACCATAACCTCCAGACGCATCAGACTGCACTTGTAATTCAGCCTCTAATAGACAGTCTTGTCTCCAAAAGGATATCCCATTAAAGTCCTGTAAGAAGGAGGACCACACTGCCAGGTCAGCGCGTAATGCCGCTGTAACCCGAAACCTATGGTGGGGCCACGAAAGCCCCTCCATGGCGTCATAGACTCGCCTTAAGAATGCTCTGCCAGGTGCTATGACCCGGCATGCAAAATTAAGTGCCCAGCTAACTCTTGGAGTGTGGAGAGAAAAACCTTCTGGGCACCTGAGACTTCTAAGATCTTCCTATGTAGAATAAGAAGTTTCTCATGTGGCAGCCTGCAGCATTGGTTGTTGGAGTCAATTTCTATGCCCAAGAAGGTCAAAACAGCCGCTGGACCCTCCGTCTTTTCCGTGGCTAAGGGAACCCCAAGTTCTTCTGTTAAGCCATGGAACTGTGTCATTAAATGTTGGCAAACGCTCGTGCCCATGCTCCCCGCAAATAAAAAATCATCTAAGTAATGCACCACCGAATCTAGCCCAGTCCGCCTTTTAAGAGCCCATTCTAAAAAGGTGCTAAAACGTTCAAAAACAGTGCACGAGATAGAGCATCCCATAGGCAATGCTCGATCCATGTAAAATTTATCATCAAAATGAAAACCCAGCAGTCCAAAGTCTGCGGGGTGGACGGGTAAAAGGCGGAAGGCGGATTTAATATCGCATTTGCCCATGTACGCACCTGGGCCACAAGCGTGCACCATGCGCATTGCAGCATCAAAAGAGGTGTAACGAACTGTGCATAGACTGTCGGGAATGAAATCATTAACCGACTGTCCATGTGGATATGACAGGTGGTGTATTAATCGAAATTCTCCTGGGGCTTTTTTAGGCACTAAACCTAATGGGGATACCCTAAAGTGAGGGAAGGGGGGTGAATGGAATGGATCAAGTACTCGCCCTGTCTGTACCTCTTTATCAATTTTCATTTGCACAAGTGCTTCCATGCCCAGGAGAGATTTTAAATTGCGGGACATGAAGGCGACTCTTGGGCCATCGTAGGGAATGCGGAAGCCTGACAAAAACCCCTGTAATAAAAAACTGGCATCCCCCACTGCCGGGTAACTGGCAAGTAAGGTCCGTAGTACATGCAGCTTAATTGGGGAGGGGCCCTTTTCCTGGAGCAACTCCAGGTGGGGGCTGCTTTCTGCCCCCTTGTTGGTCCCTACCACCACCCCTGTAGAATCTATGCCTGGGGCAGGCATTGGAAGGGTGCGCAGCTCCACAAACGGCACAGTCATGTCGATAGCAACAGGGGGTGCATGCGCATACCCCCCGGACATTAAATTCCCAGCACAACTGCCGTGGTTGAACCCCCTGCCCCACATTAGCGCGGGGAAGGGTAGCAGCCGGCTGCCTGCTGAGAAGATGCCCACTGTCACACCTATCCCCAGTCATAGCCCTGGCAGCAGCCATAAACTGCAGCCATAGTTCGGGTTCTTTTTTGTCCCACCGCAGGGACCTGTCACATGCCACCCGCATACGAAAGGCCTCGTTGTAAGACAGCCAGGCCATCCCTGAGAACTCTACATAACCACAATATATGATGTCTAAGTACTTCAAGAGAGACAGCCCCCTATGGGGCTGCCTTTCCATCAGCACTCCAGCATATATCAAAAATGCAGGCAGCCAGTTGCCCCAGGTACGGTCAACCCTCCGGTGCCTAGGTTTCTCAGCATCACCATCAGCATCTTTGTCCCTATCCCTCTTGGGGAGTTCCCTATATAACAAGGAAAACAGGTCCACGTACTCCCCTTGCCAATTTTTTTCTTTCGTGGAAAGGAGCAAGTGAAAACCTAAAGTGACTGATGTGTCCCCAAATGGGATGGCATTAGCAGCCACAGACCCCAAAGGGTCAGAGGGAGCACCCAGACTAGCCATTGCTGTAGGTTGTAGCTGTTCCCCAGCAAGTGCGGCTGCGGGTGCAAGTCCCTCAGCTGACATAGCTGATGTCAGCACTTGTCCAGTGCCGGCATGCTGCCAGTCTTGGTTGCATGCAGCCTGGAGTGGTGGCTGGGATGGTCCACCTGGAGTAGATGATACTGTCAGCGGAGTATTAACATATGGCCCCCATGGACTCAACCCCCAGGTTAACCCCCCAGCAGACTGAGCAGGCTGGGCAGACTCACCTGCACCCGTCAGTGGCCCAGGAGCATAAGGAGCCTGGCTGTCGCTAGCTGCAGGTGACATAGTCCCTGCTGCTGCTGCTGTTAAAGTAGCTGCTGGCCCTTCGCTCACTATCTGGCTTGTGTCAGTGGGAGTCTCCAGAGCATCCAGTCGCGCTAAAATCAACGTAAGCACATCAGTATTAGTACCCTGATGCCTCGAACTTGACATACCCCGAGACTTAGCCAAGGTGCGTCGCTGCCCAGCCATAACCCCGGCAGAGGGTCCAGCAGTGGCTTCAGGTTCTCGGGGGGGAGCCCCCACTAACTCCCTTGTGGGTATCCCAGGAGTGGGTGAAACCCTCCTCCCCCGCTCCAAAGCCTCCAGGCGAGCCAAAATAGCTGCCCAAGGGGGGGCCTCATCGTCATCTGAAGAGCCAGGTGGCGGGAGGGGGCGCTTTTGTGGAGGCCGACAAGCCTTCCCTTTACCTTTTGCACCCCCTTTTCCCTTTTTTGATGGCATTATTATTTGAGAATATTATCAATATTATTAATGGTAATATCAATGAATCCCTTGCCAAATAATATAGGTCCCCCAAGTAATTATCAATATGATTATATTATCAATATGATTATGACTGCACAATAAAAGGGAATATCAGGAGCTTAATGCTGAAATCTTGCTTAAACTGGCTCTTGCTTAAACCACACTCAAACGGCTGCAGCAGCCACCAGAAGGCAGCGCAGCCGGAGGCCTAAGAAAACCTCCTCCCTTCCACCAGCCAAGGGGGGGGTAGTCAAAACAGTCTGGCTGCTACACCAGCGAACCGCTGCTATAATCTTCCCCGTCCGGGGAGATCTGAGGGCTGAAACAGCCCACACTCAAAGGCCGCAGCCTAGAATGAGGCCGACTTCGCAGCCACAAAGCGCCTTAAAATGGCGCCGAACATGCGGCGATGCAAATGGCCGCCACTCTCGTCGTCTCTGCCAACGTCCCTCGCTGTCCGTTCCGACGAAAAGAGGAAGGTAGGAGGGGCTGCCGGGCTTAAATAAGCTCTCCAGCCTCCACCCCCTCCCCTCACCAAGTCGCGCTTGCGTCACAGGCGCAATGCGCGACTCTGCCCTCTTTTGAGATGGGGGCAACCGCTTCACCCCCATCTGCAACTATGCCCCGCTCGTCAGCTGTGCGACGAGTGGGGCATCATTTCTGCCAAGTCCATTACTTTTAGTAGCCATTCAATTGTTGGTAATGTTGTATCCTTCCATCTTTGCGCATATAGTAATCTCATTGCAGTAACCATATATTGAATCACTCTTCCATGATTCCTTTCCAGTTGTACGTCCATCAAGCCCAACAAAAAGAGTTCTGGTTTAAATTGAATATTAACCTTTAAAATTCTCTGCATTAATTTATATATTTGACTCCAAAACGTTTTTGCTTGTTTACATGTCCACCACATATGATAAAATGTCCCTTCCTGTTGCTTACATTTCCAACACTCATTATGAACAGTATTGTACATTCTTGACAGTTTCTCTGGGGTCATATACCAACGATACATCATTTTATTAAAGTTTTCTTTAAGATTTTGGCACAATGTAAATTTCAGCCCTTTTGCCCACATATTTTCCCATTGGTCCATTTGTATGTTATATCCAAAGTTCTTAGCCCATTTTACCATACAGTCTTTAACTTTTTCTTCTTCCATTTCAATTTTTAGCAAAAGTTTATACATTTTGGCAATTACATGTTCATCATTTGTACACAAACTCATTTCAAACTCAGATTTACCTTGTTCCAAATCAAAGATTCTTTTATCAATTTTAAATCTTTCCATCAACTGTAAATAAGAAAACCAATAAAAACTATAACCCTCTGCTGCCAGCTGTTCCCTCGATTTCGTTTTGTGTTCGCCTTGTTCCTTTTCCAAAAGATCTTGATAAGTTAGCCACCTTTCTTTTCCTAAAATTTCATTTCTATAAAAAGCTTCCTGCACTGAAATCCATAGTGGCATTTTAGTGCATAGCCTTGGTTTATATTTATGCCATATTCTCAACAAAGCACCTCTTATAAAGTGATTTTTAAAATCTACATTAACTTTAACTTTATCATACCACAAATAACCATGCCATCCAAACCTCAGGTCATGCCCTTCTAACTCCAATAACCTTCTATTTCTCAACAAGATCCATTCCTTCGCCCAAACTAAACAACAGGCAGCAAAATACAATTTCAAATTTGGCAATCCCAATCCCCCTCTTTCTTTTACATCCTGTAGTAATTTTAATTTAATTCTTGGTTTTTTCCCTTGCCATACAAACTTAGAAAATATCTTTTTGCCATTGTTTGAAAGGTAAATCATTTGCTATCACAGGTATTGTTTGAAATAGAAACATCATTCTAGGCAATACATTCATTTTTATCACAGAGATTCTTCCCAATAATGACAACTGTAATTTATCCCATCTCATCATATCTTTCTTAATTTCTGTCCATATCTTGACATAGTTGTTTTGGAATAGTAACACCCAGGTATCTCACCTTTTTCTCCACTGTAAAACCAGTTTTTTCCATTACTGCAATTTGGTCTTGTATACCCATATTTTTTGTTAACATCTTCGTTTTTAAGTTATTAATCTTAAAGCCCACCAATACCCCGAAATCCTTTAATTTTTCCATTAACACCTCTAATCCTTCCAGAGGTTTTTCCAAAATTATCACCAAATCATCAGCAAAAGCTCTCAATTTGTGTATTTCTTTTTTAATCTTTACACCCCTAATTCTCTCATCTTGTCTTATGTCTCTGAGCAACACCTCAAGGACCAATATAAACAAAAGTGGAGACAGTGGACATCCTTATCTTGTTCCCATTTGTATTTCACAGGCCTTTGTTAATTCACCATTCACAATTATTTGTGCCTTTTGTAATGTATAAATTGATCTAATCCATTTAATAAAATTACTTCCAAAATTCATCTTTTCCAAAACTTTAAACATAAAGTTCCAATTCAAATTATCAAAAGCCTTCTCTGCATCTAAAAAAAAAATGCTACTTGTTTATCACTATGTTGCTCGAGATATTCCAATATATCCAACACACTTCTAACATTGTCTCGCAAGTGTCTTTTAGGTAAAAAAAAAAACACTTTGGTCCTCATGGATAACTTTCTGCAAAATTAATTTCATTCTTTCCGATAAAATCGTTGTAGATAACTTGTAATCGTTATTTAATAAAGATATTGGCCGATAATTTTTTGTTAAAGTCAAATCTTAATCCTCTTTAGGAATTAAAGCAATATTAGCTTCTTTCCAGCTGTCAGGTAGAATAGAATTCATTGTTTGCTGTAAAGGTAACAAAAGTTCCTCCTCCAAACATTTATAATAACATGCTGATAAAACATCTGGCCCGGGTGCTTTTCCTAATTTAACCTTTTTAATAACTTCGGACATCTCTCATACCGTTATAGGTCCATTAATAGTTTGTCTCTGATCATCTGTACTTTTTGGTAACTTCTGCCTAATCAAGTACTCATCTATTTTTTCAGACATAATATCTTGGTTCTTATATAAAGATGAATAATATTGGTAGAAAGCGTTTTGGATATTTACATTGTCTGTCAATACCTCATTCCCTTCTTGGATTTTTAATATCAAATTTTTCTTTCTCTCTTTTCTTAATTTATATGCCAACCACTTTCCTGGTTTATTTGCAAACTCAATTTTTTTTTGTTTGACATAGTTCATCTTCGTCTCAATTTCCCTCACTGTCAACATTGATAACTGTTTTTGTAACATCTTAATTAGGTTTATAATAGATATCTTTGCAGGAGTTTTCGTTAATTCATCTTCATTCCTTTTTATCTCATCCAAAATTAATTGTGTTTTCTCTTGTTTTTTCTTTTTTAATACAGAGTTATACTGAATAAAGTATCCCCTCATAAAAGCTTTACTAGCATCCCAAACCATTGTAACATCCGTTCCTTTATTCAAATTCTTTTCAAAAAATTCTTTTAAATTCTTTTTACAATCTGCAATCACCTTTTCTTTCTGCATTAAAGTCTCATTCAGCCTCCATCGAAATGTACCTCTTTTTTTTAAAAAAAAATTAATATCACAGGGTTATGGTCCGAAAAAGTTTTTGGTAATATCTCTACCTTAGAAACATTAGTCACTGCAGATTTTGACAACCAAATCATATCAATTCTTGAGAAAGTTCTGTGTCTCTCAGAGAAATACGTATATTCTTTTAAATCCCCATTAATGTGTCTCCATGCGTCCAATAGTTCTAAGTTGTCCAGCAGGTCAAAACAGATCTTTGGCAACTTACCCTGCACCACTTTAATTTTTCTTCCAGACTTTCTATCTCTTTGTGGAGATACCACACCATTCCAATCTCCCATAATACACCAATTCTCATATGAGAGCTCTATCAACTTATCCATAAGTGCTTTATAAAATCTTGTTTTGTCGACATTTGGTGCATAAATACCCAAAATTAAAGTCTTAAGACCTTGTATAGTTATTTCCTCTCCTATATATCTACCCTGTTCATCAATTAATATCAACTTTGGACATAGTACCGAATTTATATACAGGACAACTCCATTTGTTTTCTCCAATCCTGCAGAAACAAACTCTTCCCCTAAACTCTTATAAATCAGATACTTTGTATCCTTTTTTCTGATATGAGTTTCCTGTAAACAAATTATTATTTTTATTTATTATTATTTATTAAATTTATATACCGCCCGACTAGCAATAGCTCTCTGGGCGGTGAACATAAAACAGCATAAAAATACAATAAATAACAAAACAATACTAAAATACATCCAATTTTAACTTTTTCAAATAATGAAATATTTTTTTCCTCTTTTGTGGAGCATTAGCTCCATTTATATTCCAAGTTAAATATTTGTAAGCCATAATTAGGCTTGTAGTTTAAAAGCGTCTATTCCTGTATCTCCCAATACCAAGTTATCTTCCTCCATTTCAGGGGTAAGTTGTTGCTGTCCTACTTTCACCTCTAATGACTCAGTATTTTTCATTTGTTGTTTCTCCATACTATCTTTAAATCTTTCCAAAAATCCTCTTGCTTTCTGTACAGTATTCAGTCTGAACCACTGGTGTTTATATATAAAAATAACACCTTCCAATTTGTCCCATTGAAATTGGATATTACTTTGTTTGAGTTTATCTGTCAAAAACATATAGTCTTTTCTCTTACGCAAAATCCTGATGGGAATTTCTTTGAGCACAATTATTTCTTTACCATCCACTTGCATTTTAACAGTAAAGTGTTGCTGTAGAACAATATCTCTAGTCCTTTTTCTGACAAAGTGCACCAACACATCTCTTGGAACTCTTCTCAGTGTGGCATATTGTGTGTTTATCCTATAGACTTTATCTCCAATTCAGTCATTTCTTCCTCCCATTTCAAAAAGTTTGCTATAACCTTGACCACTTTTTCTCTAATATCTTCATCCAAGTCCTCAGGAATCGCCCTCAATCTCAAACAATGTTCTTTTTCTCTGAGTTCTAACAATGCCACATTATCTAAATCTTTTTCCATTTCCCTAGTTAAAACTTCAGTTTTGCACTCTAAAATCCCCATTTTCTCAGTAACTTGTTTTACTTCCCCCACTAGTTGTTCTATTCTTTTTTAATCTCTTTAACTTCTTTTTTCATAATTATAGTCATATCCTGCTTCATTTGTTTTCTTAAGTCTGTATTCATTTTGTCCATATCTTGTTTCATCTGTTCTTTTATATCTAAACTCATTTTTACCATATTTTGTTGTAAATCACTTTTCATAGACCTCATTTCTTCCATCATTTTCTGTACCAAATCTGAAGAGCTTGACCTTTCTGGTGTATCTACAGAGCCCTTTCTTTCAGTAATATTTTCTGCATTCTTGCCTGTCTTTCTTGTATTCATGATGTAGAAAATTTAAAGAGACAAGCCTCCCCAACTTCTTCTTTTCTTCTTCTTCTTGTTCTTCCGGATCAGGCTTGTAGCTTGTAACTATCTGCCGTCTGGACCAGCAAGGCAGATTTATCAGATGAAAAAACAATCTTTTTGAGTCAGAAAGTCTTCAGTTTTCAAGGATGAAAACCCCTTATCCATTACACGCTTTCTATATCCAAGTTCTTTTTAAGCTCCTTGCAATTTAAATTTAAATAAAGTCTCTTATAACCACCATTTTTCTTCATTATTAGCATGTAAAAAAAAAGTAATTCACCAAGGCTTGAATTTCAACTGACCTTTGGTAGACCTCTCTTCCAACATAAATAGCCCCAATAAAGTGATTAAAAAGGTGAGCTATAAGCGGATCTTGTGCCTAAAACAAGGCTCTTTTAAGTGGTAAAGCTTGTTTGTAATCCTAGGTCTCATTCTCCGCTCCGTTCGCTTTCAACCTCCGACTCCTCAGTGGTCTCCTATGAACAAAAGGCGTTTCAAGACACTTATGGTAAATCTCAGGCAGTCTCTTAATCCAGAGAGGATCATTAGCTGCTCAAAGGAATGCTCCTGAACAGCATATTTACCATTTGATATTTCCCTGATACAGAGCTCACTCAGGGAACCTCAACCCGCCATGGACGCTCACCCGGAAGTCAGGCTGTCTGTATGTTTCCGAGCTCAATTCAAGGTGCTGGTTTTGACCTATAAAGCCTTACATAGCTTGGGACCACAATACCTGATGGAACGCCTCTCCAGATAGGAACCCACCCATACACTACGTTCAAGATCAAAGGCCCTCCTCCGGGTGCCTACTCCAAGGGAAGCTCGGAGGGTGGCAACAAAGGAGAGGGCCTTCTCAGTGGTGGCCCCCAAATTATGGAATGACTTTAATGATGAGGTGCGCCTGGCGCCAACACTGTTATCTTTTCGGTGCCAGGTCAAGATTTTCCTCTTCTCCCAGGCATTTTAGCATGTGTTTTAAATTGTTTTAAATTTTAAAATTGTGTTTTAAATTGTTTTTAAAATGTGTTTTAAATTGTATATTTGTTTTAACGTTTTTGATTGCTGTAAACTGCCCAGACAGCTTCGGCTATGGGGCGGTATACAAGTGCAATCAATCAATCAATCAATCAATCAATCAATCAATCAATCAATCAATATTACTTACATAAACTGCAAAAATCTTAAAGCCACCATTTTCTGACATTGAAATTAAGCCTAGGCATGCCTGGATCAACAAGTCACAACCCTGGCTTCATTGGCTACAATCCTGAAAGGGCGGGGTTACAGCCAGAGCTTTGAAAAGTTATTTTTTAAAACTACAACTCCCATCAGCCCCAGCCAGCATGGCCACTGGATTGGGCTGATGGGAGTTGTAGTTAGAGCAAGGAATTGTTCTAGAGATCTGTAAAAAACAGTTGCGTGGGGGGGGCGGTTGACGTTTTGGTGTATATCTCGGGAACCAGACCACCTAGAAACTTAATTTGATTTTAAAATTGAAGCTGAGAGTCCAGAGATTAGGGGGTGCTAGCTGGAGAGACAGAGGGCCCCTCAAAAAAATGGAGACTCCACCCAAAAACTGGAGACCTGGTAACTCTATGTGGGAGTGAATCCTACAGTTTACCGATGCACTGCCTGAAGTTCTTTCTTTTTCTTCCCCCCCAACGTTCATCTTCATTGGGTAGCCCCATTGGGTTCTAGTATTATGAGAGAGAAGTCTCTATTCACTTTCTCCACACCATGCACATTTTATTTTATTTTATTTCTTTGTTTGTTTGACTTATATCCCTCCCTTCCTCCCAGTAGGAGTCCAGGGCGGCAAATAAAAACACTAAAAACACTTTAAAACATCATAAAAACAGACTTTAAAAAATATTACAACAAAACATCCTTAAAAACATATTAAAACAAAAGATCTTTAAAACCATATTTTTCAAAAAAGCTTTAAAAATACCTTTTAAAAAAAGCTTTAAAAACATTAAAAAGCAATTCCAGCACAGACGAAGACTGGGATAAAGTCTCTACTTAAAAGGCTTGTTGAAAGAGGAAGGTCTTCAGTAGGTGTCAAAAAGATAACACAGATGGCGCCTGTCTAATATTTAAGGGGAGGGAATTCCAAAGGGTAGGTGCCACTACACTAAAGATTCACTTCCTATGTTGTGTGGAATGGACCTCCTAATATGGTATATGCAGGAGGCCCTCACGTCCAGAGTGCAGTGATTGACTGGGTATATAAGAGGTAAGATGGTCTTTCAGGTATCCTGGTCCCAAGCTGTATAGGGCTTTGTTCACCAATTCAATTCAATTCTTTATTATTACAGTCATAGACCAGAAAGTTTATGTAAAAGCTATGTACAATTTTAACAAAATATACAGAGACAACAATCATAATAAAACAGTAAAAACTATGGAACAATAAAACAGTTACATGGAATAGCGGGAACATCTGAGGGGGTAGATACCCTTCGAGCTGATTGGGCCGCAAAAATGTATTTAGCTACTAGCAGGGTAGTATCCCTGCTAGCCGCAGACAAAAGATAAAAAAGTAAGCGGTCGAGTGGTTTATGAGGGAATTTATTTATAATAGGTGTTATAAATTTAAAATGAATATCATCATATAAAGAACACTCAAAGACGACGTGAAATAAGGTTTCTATGGCGCTGACACCACATGGGCATAAGTGATTTGCATAAGGAATGCGCTGGAATCTACCTTCTAGTAAGGCAGAATTGAGACAGTTGAATCTAGCTTTCATAAAGGCTAGACAATATTTGGGGATCGTGAGGTATTCTAAATAGGGGGCACTAAGTAATGGCGCAAAACTTAAACCAAAGTGAATAAGGGAACAGGTTGAAGTGGCTGCGGTGATGGAATTTTGAAAGTCCATGTCACTGATATGAGTCAGGATTGAAAGCTTAGCTGACTTTGGATCCTGAGACGCCAGATGTTCAATTGAGAGGCCAATACTTGCAAGATAGTTTGTAAATGTTTGGGCCCATTTTGAAATGAAAGGATCTTCCCAAAGTAAAGGGAGATAACCAGAAGAATATTCATATGACATTTTAAGCCAAAATTTTAGGGCAGCCATCCAGGCTTGGGACTTAAGGGAAGTTAGACCAGTTTCTAACCTGAGGACCGCCGATGGAACACATCTTGGAACACCTAGAATTTGTCTAAGAAATTGGGATAGAACTGCCTCTGTTGAGGGATTGAAAGCGCCAATCCATAAAGGTACCCCATAAAGAAGTTGGGAAATAGTTTTAGATCTGAAAACCTTAGTGGCTGCCGGGATATATTGTCCTCCTTTGTTCACCAAAACCAGAACCTTTAACTTAGCCCAGTAGCTAATAGATAGCCAGTGCAATTCTTTCAGCAGTGGGGTGACATGTTGGCAATACCCTGCCCCAGTGAGCAGTCTCGCCACTACATTTTGCACCAGCTGCTGCTTCTGAACCAACTTCAAGGGCAGCCCCATATACATTACAGTAATCCAGCCTGGAGGTTACCAGTGTGGGACAGCAGTGGACAGGCTATTCTGATCCAGAAATGGCTGCAGCTGTCTTATCAGCCGAAGCTGGCAAAAGGCACGCCTAAGCCACAGAGGTCATGTGGGTCTCCAGAAACAAAGATGGATCCAGGAGCATCCCTAGACTACAGACCTGCTCTTTCAGAGGGAGTATGAGCCAATCCAAAGTAGGCAAATGACTAATTATCCAAACTCGGGAACCACCAACCCACAGTGCCTCCATCAGACACAATTTCCTGGCCCTCATGCAGCCCACCACTGAGACCAGGCAGCAGTCCAGGGCTTGCATGGCCCAATGCAGATGTTAAAGAGAAATCGAGCTGGGGATTGTCAACGTACTGCTGACATCTCACCCCTAATCTCCTGATGACCACTCCCAAGGGCTTCATATAGATGTCAAACAGCATGGGGGACAAGATGGCATCCTGTGGCACCCCACAGCATAACTGCCAGGGGGCCAAAAGACAATCACCCAATGCTATTCTCTGAGAACAACCCTAGATTAGAACCACTGTAAAACTAGCTACTAGCCATGGTGACTCTGCTCGCCTCTGTGGTCAGAGTCAGTATGCTTCTGAATACGAGTTGCTGGAAACCACAGGAGGGGAGAGGATGCTGGACTAAATGGGTCATCGGCCTGATCCTGCAGGCTTTTCTTGTATTATCCTCTTGATTCTGGGGGTACTTGCATTTTAGCCTACAGTGTTTTGACATTGTGAATTGTCCCTGCATGTTAAATGCCCAGTTCTATTCCTTCCCCATTTGACTTATCATAATCGTTCCCCCTCCCCATCTATGGAGGATGATGTGTTCAGTACCAGTCATTTCTCAACACCTCTTGGCTTTCCCCTCCTTGTTGTTGTTGTTATGTGCCATCAAGTCGATTACGACTTGTGGTGACCCTATGAATCAGCAACCTCCAAGACATCTGCCGTGAACCACCCTCTTCAGATCTTGTAAGTTCAGGTCTGTGGCTTCCTTTATGGACTCAATCCATCTCTTGTTTGGTCTTCCTCTTTTTCTACTCCCTTCTGTTTTTCCCAGCATTATGGTCTTTTTGAGTGAATCATGTCTTCTCATGATGTGTCCAAAGTATGATAACCGCAGTTTCATCATTTTAGTTTCTAGTGACAGTTCTGGTTTAATTTGTTCTAACACCCAATTATTTGTCTTTTTCACAGTCCATGGTATGCGCAAAACTCTCCTCCAACACCACATTCCAAATGAGTTGATTTTTCTCTTATCCACTTTTTTCACTGTCCAACTTTCACATCCATACATAGAGATCGGGAATGCCATGGTCTGAATGATCCTGAGTTTGGTGTTCCCCTCCACAATCAGTTTAAAAGCTGTTCTGCTACCTTTTTAATTTTAAACACCAACAGTCTGGCTCCATCCTGTTTCAAGTGGAGCTCATCACTTTAGTACAGATCTGGCTTGTCCTAAAATGTTCCTCAGTGCCTAACAAATCCACCCCCCAACTCTACTGTCTCATCCATGCATCAAGACTACACAGTTGTTCCTATCCAGCTGGCCCTGTGTGTAGATTTGGCAGAATTGCAGAAAAAGCTACCTTGAAAGTCCTCTGTTTCAATATCCTGCCTAACAACCTACATTTTGCTTCCAGGACCTCACATTTACATTATCCCCAGGTCATTGGTGCCAATATGCATGACCACTAACTCCTCCACTGCACAAGGCTATCTAGACAATGTGCAATATCTGCAACCTTATGCACCAGGCATGAAAGTCATCATGAGGTGTGTATGCCTGTTCCACAGCTAAGCCCCAAATGCCAGGATTCCCCCTGCTCCCTAGAGGAGTATCCTCAGCACCAGGAATGGGTCTCTTCTAAGATATCATTTCCCTCTTCCTCAGAGTTACACCCAGATACCCTCACCCTCAATGATAGCAGGGGAGCTGTCATCCTGGGAGTGGGATGTAGGTATCACATCCCCAAAGGCCTTGCCCACCAGCCTCATTGCCTCAGCTTCTACAGATCTCATTCCCTGAGGGCAAAGAGCTCACTGCACTGAGCACACTCCCACGACTTCTGTCCAGAAGAACATGTGACATTCTGTGTAACACACTGGCAATTCCCCACACTCCTGCCAGCTTCCTACCTGCATATCTTTTTCTTCTGATCGTTTATTAAATGAGTTTGCTTGGGTCAAAGGATGAAGGGACTGTATCCTGCCCTGGCCTCCACATCAAGCTTGCAAACTTGTTCGGCTGCTTAACTCTCCTATCACCTTGGTGCTTTTTCATTAGGGCAGAGAGGCTTTGTCAGCTGGGGCTTCCTCTAGCTCATGGAGCAGGCTCCCTCACAAGGCTGTTCTAAATTTACAATACCAGTACAAGTAATGATGGTTCTAGGACCTCTCTGAACATTATTATTCTCATTATTAGTTTATTTATACCCCGCCTTTTGGCCAAAGACCCTCATGGCGGCTTACAAAAAACACAAATATAAAATACAATATAAAAATGCATCAATAAAACAATACAAAATACAATCTGCAAAAGTTAAATAACAATACACATAATAGCTCTTAATGGTGGCTGTATCCGTGGTACAAGTAACTGGATTTTCTGTGTAAAATTCTGTGTAAATTTTCTGTGTAAAATTCCAGTCTCCTCAGAGTCAGCTGAATTGCATTTGCAACCAGGTCTATAGTTTCATATGTTTGTTGTTGGGAGGGGAATGTCCTGATTTTCCTGGGTGTCTAGCTGCCCCAGCGAGGTGACAGAGGGCAACCCCACTGCCCCTCCGGGGACTCCAGGGGTGACTTGTGTGGAACCTCCTCCTCCTCCACTGCTGCCGCTGCCGCCCACATTGCCCCCCGCTTCGGGCGGCATCCGAGTCTAGCTGGGCAGAGTGAAGTCAGCAAACTCAAACATCAGTACTATGCCCTTCCATACTAGGTGATTTTCCCAGTTTCAATTAGTTATTGCTCCCTCCATTTTCTGTTGAATTATGGGCTAGTTTAGCAAGTGCCTAAGATGTTCTTTTAAAGGGTTGCATTTAATTTCTTCAAAAAGAAGTTTCCATGTCCTGTGCCTCTGGGTTGTCTGTAGTGCATAGGTCCCCATAAATGCTCACAAAGGACCCTCGGATGCTCTGGGCATAACAGCAAAGTGCTCCTGCAGGGCCCTTAATGCTTGTTATGTGGGTACTTGCCCTTTTCTTCTTTAAGGGCCAGACCAGTAATTTAGAGTTTTTATTACTATTATGAATCCCTAATAGTCTCTTCTGAGAGATATGAGATATGTGTTAACTTTACCTATCTCTAAAGTCTGGAGCTCATTACACATCCCCTGGAGGGCCCTGTACATTTTAGCATTTCCTGCCCTCTTATGTTCTGCTTTGAGAGTTGCTGTTTCCTCTGTTAGAGTTTGCTGGACCATCTGCACTCCCTTTCAAAAGATTATTATGATCTTACATTATTATTATGCAATGCCCCCACAGCCCTTCAATGCTTGCCACACTAGGGGCACCTCCAGACTGTGATCTGCATATATGTGAAGCAATGCCAACATAAGAACCTGCTGGATCTGGCCAGTGGCCCACATAGTTCAGCATGCTGTTCTCACAGTGACCAAAGAGATGCCCATGGGAAGCCCACAAGCAAGACCTGAGCTCAAGAGCAATCTCTACCACCTGCCTGCCTCCAACGTTGGTTAGGAAGCCTGGGGATCACTTGGCAATTGTGTAGTCTAGACACCTGAAAGGTGCGCAGAGCAGGAATGGTGAACGGGGAGTAGCATTGGAGACTGCTGCCTGAATGGGCTTGTGGCACCTTCAAACATCTGTGTATGCTCAAATAGTGTGTGCACCACATCTGGCCCCCTGGAGGAGAGACTGGTGGTGGTGGGGGAATCGTGGGGTGCATTGGTTGCCACCGTCTGAAGGCACATGATGCACCTTCAGGTAGTGGCAATCAACAGTGCATGCTTTCCACCCACTCTTCCCATTGGGTGGGCTTCACAGGTACAGGAGGGGAGCAAAAGTTTTTGGCTTGGCCAGCAAAAATTGTATAACAGAGAGAGGGAGAGAGAGGGAGAGAGAGAGACCCTTTCAGAAATTTAAAGACCTTGCCAAGAGGCCTTTTATGTCCATTCCGACTTTAACCTCCATGACTTGAAACACAAAGTGGAATTTTACAACTTTCTGTCAGAGCCTTCACATTTGAGCCCTGCCTATTTTTGCATGCCTGAATCTTTTTGTCTCTTTGAGAGAAGGAGGTGCTATTCCTAAGGTCATCACTGGTTAATTTTTAATTAGCTTCCCAGAATAATGAAGCCATTTTGAAGAACCCTCAGACATGACTATGAATGCACATTCACCAATGGTATTCAGTTCAGGTATGATGATGTATAAAGATGAACATTTTAGAATCTATGTTGGAGTGTGAAAAACCAGCAGCGAAGTTGATTGGATGAGGCTTTTAGCTACCTGGAATTGTATTTATTTTATTTATTTATTTGCCAATTTGTAACCCGCTTTCGTTCACAGAATTCAAAGCGGCGAACAACAGTATAGTCTCATACAATGTAAATAAACTCATAAAATCAGTTAACATATCCATTAAAAATCAATTTAAAATGAACATTAAATGAAATAGTGCCATTTACATATTAAAAGCCTGGAGAAATAAAAACTTTTTAACATGTCGACGAAAATCTAAGAGGGAGTTAGAAAGCCGTATCTCAAGTGGAAGGGCATTCCACATACTAGGGGCTATCACTGAAAAAGCTCTATTCCTAGTGCTCGCTTGACAGATGGTAGAAGCTGAAGGAATAGTTTAAGTGCATTCAGCAATGGATCTCAGTGGGCAGTGGGATGTATATTTACAAATGCGATTGGATAAGTAAAGTGGCGCCAAATTATGTAGAGCTTTAAAAGTTAGAACTAACAATTTAAATTGGTTACGAAATATAATAGGAAGCCAGTGCAGATGGTATAAAAGTGGTGTGGTGTGCACTCGAGGGCCAGCTCCTGGAATTGTATTGTGTTCCAGCATCATGAATTAATTCCAGAAGCCAGGCTCCTTTGATAGTCTTATGTTCACTTCCTTCTCTGAGTTATTCCTTTCTAAAGGCTTCTCAAGATTTTGGACTTTATTACACCCACCTCTTGCCAGGCTTGCCCTTGTCCCTGTTAAGATGTGTCTTTGTAGTCATGGACACATGGAGTGTGTGCATGTGTAGGGGGAGGATTTAGGTCTTTAATTAAGAGACTAGTACACATCATGGTGATTGCACTATGCCAATATATTCTTTCTTGCTTGGGCGAATTAGCAAAAGATCAATAAATTTCAAGGGCAAGATATAAATCTAATAAATACAGAATAAATAAAATGGTGCTCAATGAGTGAAATGTCTTTGTGGTGTGAAACATCAAATACAATGTTACAGACTAGTAAGGTGACTTAATGCAATCATAATCTCATCTGTCCCCTCCGGGTACTTGATGTTGCACCATGCCAGACTGGGGAGTCAAGTGCAGAGGGCTGCCATTGTCCATATACTTTACCAGACAACCTCTTGGTTTTGGGATGGGCTTAGAAGATCTGCACCTGGTGGTGGGCCAGACAGACAGATTGGTGATGCTTCTGGATCCACTTCAATATCTGTATAGAGGCTGCCATTGGGCTGGTTCGAGACTTCACGGCCTCCATGACAACCATGGGGCTATTTCAAATGGTCAGCAGTCCAACATACTAGGTAGGACATACCCTTGATTTAGTCCTGAGCAATGTGTAATGTGAGAGATGGACTGAAGACAGAGGGCTACAATGCATACCCTTTTCATGGTTGGACCGTTACCTGGTAAAAAATTGGTTCTTGGCAGCAATTCTGCCCCCTCCACAAGAGGGGGGCTGTTCAGATGGCCCACCCTCAGGGATTGATGGGATTTTTTAGGTGTCTGAATGTTCTGTTGAAATTCACAGCAAAGAAAGCTGATGAATACGGTGACAAAATACACCCCTGTCTCACACCCTTTCCGATGGGGAACCAGTCGGTTTCTCCATATCCTGTCCTTACAGTAGCCTCTTGTGCAGAGTATAGGTTGCGCATCAGGACAATCAGATGCTGTGTCACCCCCATTTCTTTTAAAGCATTCCATAGTTTTTCATGATCTACACAGTCAAAGGCTTTGCTGTAATCTATAAAGCACAGGGTGATTTTCTTCTGAAATTCCTTGGTCTGTTCCATTATCCGGCATATGTTTGCGATATGATCTCTGGTACCTCTTCCCTTTCTAAATCCAGCTTGGACGTCTGGCATTTCTCGCTCCATATATGGTAAGAGCCTTTGTTGTACAATCTTGAGCATTACTTTACTTGCATGGGATATTAAGGCAATAGTTCGATAATTACTGTATTGTCCGGATGTAAGATTGGGACCCTGGGAGTTCAGATGATGAGGAGGGGGGAGATATTAGTTTCCCAAAGTCACTGGAGAGAGAGAGAACAGAGATAGAGTTATCTGCCGACAGAGACCTTGAGAGCCTGGTAACCAGGGAAACAGACGGCTCTCAGAAGTTTCTCACACCCTCCCCTCTCCCAGAGCAGTCAGAGACGGAAAAAGGAGGGTTCCAATTCCCCCTCACGCAGAGAAAAACCTGCCTGACAGTTTAAACCTTCCCCCCCTCTTTCCTCCATCCTAGAAGCAGATACGTTAGAAGAAGAGAGGGTCATGCCCCCACCCTCGCCTCGTTCCAGGAGGCGTCTCAAAGTAAAAAGGGAAAGAGAAAGGAGGGGTTTAGAACAGGGCGCTTTGAGACGAAGTGAGAGGATTCACGCCAAAAAAACCCTTTATAAAGAGTGGGGGGAGCAGAGCGCTCCTGTTCTGTCACCTTTCTTCCATGTTGCAGGTTCTTGTTTGCAGAAGTTGTTCATGCAACGGAAGAGCCTATGTCTGGAAATTACTTTAATAAAAACTGATTTGCTTTCACCAAGTGAGCTGATTCTTGAGTCCCAACCTGAACACGACATGTATTCCCTGGGATCCCCTTTCTTTGGAATTGGGATGTATATGGAACATTTCCAATCTGTGGGCCATTGTTAGTTTTCCATATTTCTTGACAGATTTTTGTCAAAATTTGGACTGATTCAGTCTCAGTAGCTTGTAGCAACTCTATTGGTATGCCATCTGTTCCTGGTGATTTGTTTCTTCCAAGTTATTTAAGAGCAGCTTTCACCTCGCATTCTAAAATTTCTGGATCTTCATCATATGGTTCCTCCGTGAATGAATCTGTCATCCTGGCATCTCTTCAGTGTATTGCTTCCATCTTCCTTTTATTTCATCTCAGTCAGTCAGTGTGTTCCCCTGTTGATTATTCAACATCCCTACTCCTGGTTTAAATTTCCCTTTCATTTCTCTAATCTTTTGGAACAGGATTAGGGTTAGGGTTAGGGTTTTTGTTGTCCTCTTCTATTTCTATACAGTAACTATTGTAATAGTTCTTTGTCCCTACGTACTAGTCGTTGTACTGTTGCATTTAGGGTTCTGACTGTGTTTCTATCTCCTTTTGCTTTTGCTTTCCTTCTCTCTTGAACCATTTGAAGAGTTTCTTCAGCCATCCATTGAGGTCTTTCTTTCTTTTTAACTAGAGGTATTGTCTTTTTGCATTCTTCTCTGATAACGTCTCTGACTTCATTCCATAGTTCTTCTGGTTCTCTGTCAACTAAGTTTAAAGCCTCAAATCGGTTCCTTATTTGATCTTTATATGCTTCTGGGATGTTATTCAAATTGTATTTTGGCATTATGATTGCTTTGTTCTTCTTCTTTAGTTTTACACTGATTTTCGATATGACCAGTTCATGATCTGTACCGCAGTCTGCTCCTGGTCTTGTTTTTGCAGAAAGTATGGAACTTCTCCATCTTCTGCTACCAATTATGTAATCAATTTGATTCCTATATCGACCATTTGGTCATGTCCACGTGTACAGACATCTTTTTGGTTGTTCAAAAAATGTGTTCGCAAGAGACTTCCGGGAAGGGTGACTTCGCTTGTGCCTGCTTTTGGGACGGGCTCCCGCCTCAAAAGAAGCTTATTCAGATATAAATCAGTCAGAACATTTTTTTTTTTTGACTGATGAAATTTCTCCCGGGCAGGGAGAAACGTAGAGATCAACCTCAAAGCCTGTTTTTGTTGGGAGGACTGGATTTCATTAATTTATGAGATAAGGTCCAGCCAACAATGCCGGACGGACTTCCTAACAAGCTCTATCTGCTTAAGCGATACGTTTATCTTTTCTTGAAAGAGAGAACGGACTAACAGGCAAGCACCCTTCTTTCTATTATTTTTTTTACTTGGTTTAAATTGTTGCAGCAAAAGGAGATTTGTCAGATTGATCGGCTTTGGACAACCAGAGAGCTATCGCTAGTCGGGCGGTATATAAATTTAATAAATAAATAAATAAAATAAATAAACTTCTGGGTGAGATATAGCTCTTCTCTGTTATTCACGAAATTAACAGCTTATCTCTGTTTCTGTCGCAAAAAGCTGTCCTGGAAGTGCATTCTAAAGATAATAAACAGAAGAGGGATTTCTATTCCTGATTTCTATTCCGAGGAATATTATATTGTCTGGGACTATTCTCTTTTTGGTCTATTTTATTTTGACGAATCTGCTTCTTCACGACGCCACTAACTGTTTTGATGCTGGGAACTAAATTTATTTTGCATTCTTGAACATAGAGAGATAAGGCAGGTTGCTCTGTTAATACTGTGATGTCATCAAGCCTGGAATATTAACCCAATTGTTGCTGAAATAAGAAGTGGTTCTTCTTTATTTTTGTTTTGCTTTGTTTTCGTGGTTTTAAAAATGGCAATCAAGAAAGTGGCTGAGAATCTGGAAGTAATTATGTTTCAGAAAATAATGGATGAGATTGAGATAACGAAACAAACCCTGCGACAGGGTAGTAAGGAGCTGAAAATTGAACTGAGCAAAATGACGCAGGAGTTTAAAGAAATAGGGGACCCTGTGAGAGAGGAGAATGAGATCAGAGATGAGAAAAGAAAAAATAAAGGGAAGATACAAACCCTGGAGATTGGAACAAATGTGGAATTGGAAAAAGATCTGGAGTTTATGGATTTTAGAAATAAAATCTACTGTTTGGAATTTAACGTTATCTCTGAAGAAATTAATGAAGATATTAGAGATAAAGTTATCAATGGCTTGGATAATCTTCTGGACTGGAATGATGTGATGGAGCTTGATATAGAGAAAATCTATGGAATTAACTGCAGTCATGTGACAATGGAAAAACTCTTAAGAGATGAGCCAGTGCATTTTCTAAAAAAGAAGAACACAGATATGAATTTACAACAATGTTTCAGCAACTTATTTAGAATGGATGGCAAGAAAATATTTGGGATAGAGGAAATTCCCATCAGACTCTTATTATATGACTATGGCTACAACAGCAAGATTATTATGGAATACTGATAATGGAAGATTGGACACTGAAATTACTGGACTTAACAGGACTATTGAAGATGGAAGATGGAACTAATAGGGATAATGGAATAATGGCTATTGAAATTATTGGACCTAACAGATTCTGATGAGATGGATTAATCGAAATGTTTATTTGGACTATGATTATGACAATAAGATTATTATAATTATTAACGAGATGGATTAATTGACATGTTTATTTGGAGAAAAATTGATAGATATATTTCTTAAAGAATTGAAACCTCTCTTTGACTTTTTGTGGAAAGAATAAAGTAATGTTTATGAGATTTGATGATTAATTAAGATAACTACTGGAGGAAAGTGATTTTATAATATGATTTAAGAGACAGGATTGTTATATATTGTAGACCTATAACTGATTTGATATGTGACAAATGGGAAGTCAACATTTTATTTTTTTTTGTTTAATCATTTTTGTTTTGTTTTGTTTTTTGTCTTTGAATGTTTTATGATTTTGTTTTCTATGTTTTATGAAAATTTGAATAAAAATTATTGTAAAAAAAAAAAAATGTGTTCGCAAGAAACAAATTATTGGCTTCACAGAATTCAATAAGTCTTTCTCCTGCTTCGTTTCTGTCTCCTAGGCCCCATTTCCCCACAATTCCTAATTCTTCTCTGTCCCCTACTTTTGCATTCGAATCCCCCATGATTATCAGCACATCTTGTTTTGGTGTGTGATCAATTTCTTCCTGTACTTCTGCGTAAAATCTCTCCAATTCCTCTTCTTCTGCATTTGCCATCGGAGCATAGACTTGGATGATGGTTATGTTGATAGGTTTCCCATTTAATCTCATTGATATAACTCGCTCAGACCTTGTGTTGTAGCTCTTAATTGCTCTTGCGACATCACTTCTCACTATTAAAGCAACTCCATTTCTTCTTAATTTCTCATTTCCTGCATAAAATATTTTGTAGTTGCCTGATTGGAAATGTCCCATTCCCATCCATTTTAGTTCGCTCACACCAAGCATTGTAATGTTGATGTGTTCCATTTCTTGCTTGACAATTTCTAACTTTCCCTGGTTCATGCTTCTCACATTCCATGTTCCTATTGTGTGCATCATACAACTCTGTACTCTCCTTTCGCATCTGTGCGCATCAGCCTCTAGGCTTCCTTTTGGCTTTGACCCAGCTGCATCATTAGTCACAGAGCTACTCGTACTTGTCCTTTGTTCTTCCCCGGTGAGTGCCTTCTGACCTGGTGGTCTCCTCTTCCAGTACTATCTCGTGTTGCATTTTGGATACTCTGTTCATAGGGTTTTCGTGGTAAGAGGTATTCAGAGGTGGTTTACCATTGCCTTCCTCTGAGTTTGGATGCATCTTAGTCTGGTGTTTCAGCTTTGACCATTCCGCCTTGGGTGCCCCTGCTAGGAGTCTAGCCTCTTGGTCTAGACTCCTGACGGCATTGCTCTCAGCTCCTTCAACACACTCAAGCCCCCTCACCACATTAAGGTGTGCATCCTAGAGGAGGCCTGGATGATTAAGCCCAGATATATTCCTATTAAAATCTGCACTGAAGGATTTAGATTCTGTGAGAACTACACTTAAATGGGGGTAAATATCCTGAACATTACAGTTTTGAGTAAACTGAAGGGCTGCCAAAGGTGTGCATTTTTCTTGAGGTTGATTATATAACCTAAATAAACTCTTGATCTCAGTCAGCAACTCTTGTTTAATCAATGTCTTCCTCAGAGACTTAGCATTAAATATGAATCCATACTTATCCTTAAACTGCACCATTTGCTTAAATCTGTCATGTAGGTGAACAATGCAACAACTCCTATTTGCAACAACAGTAAATAGCTAGTTCAGAAGAGAAATCCTGCTACATGCCCGCTTCCCTAAAACCAACTGCTCTCCATGCTAATCAAAGAAAAGAGAGGTAAAATGATGCAACCCTATGGATGTTTACTCAGAAGTAAGTTCTACTACATTCTGCAGTTGAGGGCCTCCTGCAGGTACCATCTTATCAGAAGGTCCAGTCCGCACAACATAGGAAGTGGACCTTTAGTGTAGTGACACCTACCCTTTGGAATTGCCTCCACTTAGATATTAGACAGGAGCCACCTCTGTTATCTTTTTGGCACCTACTGAAGACCTTCCTCTTTCTACAAGCCTTTTAAGTTGAGACCTTATCCCAGTCTGTGTTGGAATTGCTTTTAAAGATGTTTTTAAAGCTTTTTTTAGAAAGATGCTTGTAAAAATTCTTCTCTTTAATATGTTTTTAAAGATGTGTTGTTTTAATATATGTGGCGTAGTGGTTAGAGTGTTGAACTAAGACCTGGGAGACCAGGGTTCAAATCTGCACGCAGCCATGAAGCTCACTGGGTGACCTTGGGCCAGTCATTGCCTCTCAGCCTCAGAGGAAGGCAATGATGAACCCCGTCTGAATACCATGAAAACCCTATTTGTAGGGTCGCAATAAGTTGGAATCGACTTGAAGGCTTTACATTTCCATTTTTCAATGTCTGTTTTTATGATGTTTTATAGTGTTTTTAGTGTTTTTGTTTGCTGCCCTGGGTTCCCACTGGGAGGGAGATATTAATATTAATAATAATATATTCAGTAAGAATCCCTCTCAAGCAAATGAATATAGGACTGCATCCTGACTTTGGTATTTGGGTTGGGGGGGAGGTGCTCCAGCCTCAAGCAGGAGTTCTGTTCAGCAACTGAGTTACCTTCCAGTGTCACAATTCCCCCGTCTTCTTCAGCTTCTAGTCAGAGCCAGCGGGAAAAGCTAAAAGGTCAATATTTTCTCTATTCTGCTGAGATTTCATTGTGAAGTTTAGTCCATGCTTTGGACTTCTGTTGTTGGGGCAAGCTTGGTGGCTGCTTTCTTTTCCTTAGCTCATGGAGGATATACAAACCCTCAACTAACTTCCAAACAAATGGAAGGAACAAAGGGGGGAAAAAGGAAGTTACATCACAAACCTAGAGCTGTCCCAAATTTAGCTAGAGGTGACATCTCCCTACATTTGTACTAAAACATACAAGCTTGTTTTTCCCCAATGTGCAAAACAAGAAGCATTTGTAGCAATCAAGAATATTGTTATGAGCATGGGGGTTGGAATGGATGATTCCTGTGGGTCCCCTTTCCAGCCTCTGATTTGGAATCCTGTGCCTTGGGGCTGGCTCTGCTAGCCAGATCAGAGCTTGGAAGATTACTTTTAAAAAGTAAGAAATTACAGTTATAGTAACATGGCCCCAAAAAGTAGTAGTTACCGTTACAATTACAATTGCTCTGAAAGTAACTGATTACTTTACTTTTACTCAAAAGTAATCACTACAATTACATTTTAGTTACTTTAAAAAAATTGCCTACAAAGTGCTGGCCTTGGCTGCTGCACATCAAAGTAGCCTAAAACAACATTAAAAACAAGAACACACACACAGAGGGTAGTATAATAATTTTTTTTATCTGTACGATTAACAGAATCTCACATCCTCCCACCCCACCTCCAGCAATGGTGATACCCCAACGCACATATAATTCACTTGAAATCAAATTTTACACTTGAAATGCTGCTTTACAATACATTTCTGTTATGTCTCAAAAGAACAGGATGCTCAAAGAGCACATCAGACAAAATCTGCTATGGGCCAGGACAAATCATACACCCCAGGAAAGAGGAGGGTGTCCTCTACAAGATGCTAGTACGTCCCGCCTGCCCACAACGTTTGCTGGGTGCAGGGCAGGGATAAGGGCATCTATGCACAACCAAAATTGACAAAAAGATGCAGAAAAAAATAAGGAACTGAGGCTGCCCACCCCACAATCTGCTCTGGACCAGGACAAATCATACACCCAAGGAAAGTGGAGGATATCTTCTACAAGATGCCAATGCTTCCCACCTAGCCCAGAGTTTCTGTTTGATTCAGGGCGTGTATAAGAGCATCTATGCACAACCAAAAGAGACAAAAAGCAAAGAATAAATATCTGGGGGTGTTCACCACAAAATCTTCTCTGGGCCAAGATAAATCAGACACCCCAGAAAATGATAGGGTGTCCTCTATGCTATGCCAGTGCTTACGGCCAGTGCTTATGATCTATGTGGATTTAAAAAAAATGTATTGGTCTTCCCTGTTACTTACTCTGTTATAGCTCAATTATTATTATTATTAAAAGCCATTGATGTTGGTGACAGAAGGACTTCCGGCAGGGTCAACAAACAATGATTTCCTGAAGAAGATGTAATTTCATAGATGACACTCTAAAGTATGCATGGATGGCATCTCATAGAACACACTCTCCCAGATGCATGGAAGTATGATATGTGGTGCCCCAAATCATCTTTTAGGATGAGCACTCCCATTTCTTATTTTCTTTCCTCTACATATTCACTATTTTTCTAATACCTATATGCCCTTGTCTGTAACATACATACAAAAGAAGCTCTGAACTGGGTGGGAACCTTCTCCTGCATGCATGGATGTATGACATGTAGTGCCCAAAGCATGTTTCAGGGTGGGAACCCGCAGCTCCTTATATATGTTCTACATTGCTTCTTGTGCATAGATGCACATATCTGTTTTGTGTGTCCGCAAGAAAATCCATTCCAGGCAGGATGCAGTGGCATCTCGTTGAGGACACTCTCTCCTTTGCTCAGGTGAATGATGTTTCATGGCCCACAGCAGATTTTGGAGTGGTCACCCCAAATTACATATTTTCCTCTACTTACTCTTCATTATTTTAGTTCTTCACAGATGACCTTATGGGCGCCCTGCATCCAGCAGAAACTATAGGCCTGGTGGGAAGTACTGGCATCTTGTAGAGGCCACCCTCACCCTTCCTGGGATGTATGATTTGTCCTGGCAGCAGGGGTGTAGTTGTCCTGTAAGTTGCCCCTTACTTTTTTGGGAGCAGGGTCCCTATGTCTCCAGAATCATATGAGCTGATCAGCATGAAAGGGGAGTGTGTTAGCCACTGAGAAAAGTCTTCTAATATGCTTCCTTGTCCTTTCCTGCTGATTGGAGCTAATCAGAGTGAAAGGAGGTGAGCCACCCACTGAGAAGACTGTTTTCAGTAGCTAATACTCTCCCCTTTCATACTGATTGTCTCCTAGGGACATCAGTTGTTATGGGAGAAGGCATTAACAAGGACCTCATTTTCAACACAGGAGCAAAATAAGGGGAGAGGGAGATCTGGCTGTGGCTGATACTATCATGAAGGGACCTTGCACTTCTGAATTTGTCACTACACTACTGCCTGGCACAGTGCAGATTTTTGTGTGGGCACCCCCAGTTTCTTATTGTTTTCTGCATATTTTTGTTGCTTTGGGTTGTACATATATGCGCTGATCCCTGCCCTGCACCCAGCAAAAGCTCTGGGCCAGGCAGGATGCACTGGCATCTTATAAAAGACACCCTCCCCTTCCCTGGGGTGTATGAGTTGTCCTGGCCCAGAACAGACTATGGTGTGGGCACACCCAGTTACTTATTTTTTTATGATTTTATGACATCATTATGCATTTATGAGCATTTCAGAAGCCTGATAATTTTGATTGAACAAATATGTTGTTATTCTTGATGGGGAGAGTCCCCAGATCACAGTGATATATGATATGGGGTACTCCAACATATATTTTGGGGTTCAGAGACATGTTAACTTTGGCTTGGAGTTATTGTAGCTGTGAACTTGGAACTGGGAACTAGGAACCAACTTCAGCGTCATTATGTTATCTGAGACTAATGGGAGTTGTAGTCCAACAACATCTGGAGGGCATTATGTTGAAGACCCAACTCTCTTCCGGGGAATTATAGGCCGGTCAGTCTGACTTCAATACCGGGAAAGATATTAGAACAGATAATAAAAGAGTCCATTGGCAACTATCTAGATGACAATGCTGTGATTAGAAGGAGCCAGCATGGGTTTGTCAAGAAAAAATCCTGTCAAACTAATCTTATCTCTTTTTTTGATCGGGTCACTAGCTTAGTAGATGGTGGAAATGCTGTAGATGTCATCTATCTAGATTTCAGCAAAGCGTTTGATAAAGTCCCCCATGACCTTTTGATTAGCAAACTGGTCAAATGCAGACTAGATGGAAATACTGTCAGGTGGATTCACAACTGGTTGGAAAACCGTACTCAAAGAGTGGTCGTCGGTGGCTCTGCTTCGGACTGGAAGGAGGTTTCCAGTGGAGTGCCACAGGGTTCTGTCCTGGGGCCGATACTCTTCAACATTTTTATCAATGACTTAGATGATGGGGTGGAGGGAAGCCTTATGAAGTTTGCGGATGACACGAAACTGGGCGGGATAGCTAACACAATGGAAGACAGGAATAAAATCCAAAGGGACGTGGATAGACTAGAAAATTGGGCTGAAATTAATAAAATGACATTCAATAAAGACAAATGCAAGATTCTGCACTTAGGCCACAAAAACAAAATGCATGGGTACAGGATGGGAAATACCCAGCTTAGCAGTAGTGCATGTGAGAAGGACCTTGGAATTGTAGTGGATCGCAGGTTGAACATGACCCAGCAGTGTGATGCTGCGGCAAAAAAGGCAAATGCAGTTTTGGGCTGCATAAACAGAGCTATAGTTTCCAGGTCGAGGAAAGTAATAGTCCCACTATATTCTGCATTAGTCAGGCCTCATCTGGAATACTGCGTTCAGTTCTGGGCGCCTCATTTTAAGAAGGATATAGACAAGTTAGAGCGGGTTCAGAAGAGGGTGACGAGGATGATAGCCGGTATGGAGAACAAGTCTTATAAGGAAAGGTTGAAGGAACTTGGCATGTTCAGTCTGGTGAAGAGAAGGCTGAGGGGTGACATGATTGCACTCTTTAAGAAGGGCTGTCACATAGAGGAGGGTACAGATTTGTTCTCTGCTGCCCCAGAGGGTAGGACTAGGTCTAATGGTTTTAAGTTGCAAGAGCGTAGATTCAGACTGGATATTAGAAGGAACTTCTTGACAGTAAGGGCAGTTTGGCAATGGAACCGACTGCCTAGGGAGGTGGTGGGATCCCCTTCGCTGGATGTCTTCAAGCAGAGGCTGGACAGCTGTCTGCGGGAGATGCTCTAGCTGTGGATTTCCTGCTGTGAGCAGGGGGTTGGACTCGATGGCCTACAAGGCCCCTTCCAACTCTATGTTTCTATGATTCCCACCTACCCATCTGTTTCAAACACATCCAGAAAAGTATGTCTCTTAAATTCTATGTCTGACAGTGAGTTCCTTTCAGAGGTAAGAATTAATCTGCAATCCTATATACTTATCCATTTAACCCAATGAGGCTTAATTTGGAGCAGACATATAGGACTGGACTCTACCAGAATACATTTCAGGAGCTATACTTTATTAATGCTATACCAACTACAACTACCAAATGCTGCTTATGTACATATATTGTCTCAGCCTGAGCTACCTCACAGGATTGTTGCAAAGATAAACAGGGGGAGGGAATGGCAATGGTCATGGCATTCACAAATCAAAAATAAATCTGGGGAGGGGGACATACACAAGTAATAAGATGTCTGACGAATAGACTGTTAACAGGTGAAGCTTTCCCCATAATTGTATTTCCATACAAAAGAGGCTTACTCCATTTAATTTCTACCTGCCCCACAGCTGTCCATAAGAGCCTGATCTCCTGCAATGCCACCCCTAAACCAGTGGTTCCCAACCTTTATGAGCATGGGACCCCCTTTATAAGCTGAAAACTTTTTGTGACCCCTCCCCCTAGGGAGGCAGGCTGGCTGCCAAGAAAGAAGGGGGAAAGCAGCTTTTCTTTGCAGGCTTTCTTCTTTTTGCTTTACAAAAAGCCCTCTCCTCTCATTCTAAGCAAGGGCGTTGCCAGTAGCGGCAGTGCAAGGAAATGGGAATCAGTGATAGTAATCCCCTCTTCTTCCTGGTAGCTCTACCCTCAGCCTCCTTTGGCATCTGTCATGTATTTTATAGGCAGGTGCCTGCCCTTAGTGCGCCTGAAAGAAGCTCTGGCGCTTCAGCAAAAGGCCTCCCCTCTCGTTTGGAGTAAGGGGGAGGTGTCATCTGCAGTGGCAGTGGAAAGCAGACAGTGTAGAGGGAGTGAAGACTTTTTAAAAAAATTAATAAATAAGTTCACAGCCCCCTCTGGATTACTTCACGGGCCCCCTGGGGGTCCCGGCCCCCAGGTTGGGAACCACTGCCCTAAACCATGCAAAGAACTCAAGTCAAAAAATAAACACCACAGAATTTGTTACAGAATCTGTAACAGTAAGAAATATGACATTCTCAGGCAAAACGAAGTTATGAGACAGTAGACATAAAAACCCACACACAAAGCATTGACAAAGAGCGACAAACTCTGAGCATGAGCATTTTCACATTTTAAATTTTTACTCATCATTGTTTTTGCTTATTTATTGCCTTGGGCCAGTCCCTAACTCTCAGCCTAACCTACCTCACAGGGCTGTTGTGAAGATACAGAAGGCATAATTAAAACGGGGGGGGGAAGGAAACTAAGGCTGCAATTCAATAAATGTCTACTCAGAAGTAAGCTTTATTGGGTTCAATGGGACTTACTCCCAGGTAAGTGTGTACTCAATACACACTTGCCTGAGAGTAAGTCCCATTAAACTCAATGGGACTTACTTCTGAGTAGACAGGTACTGGATTGCAGGTTAGTCCTTGTATTACATGCATCAGATTTTACTTGCCTTAACCAGATTGATGCATCTTTGTATTATAAGGGTCATATCCCCCCCCCACAAATTGGTACAGCTTCATCCAGTCCTCGTGTTGCCCAATTAGTGCAAACCTATACTCAATTTGATTTACCTGGGAGTAAACTGCATAAACATATAGAGACTTACTTCTGAGTAGACTGGTATATATTGTACTGTAAGTCAGCTATACAGTCATTTTTAACAAGTGCCTGTTTGGAACTCTTTGCATTTGCCATGGGGAGAAGGATTTACACAAAAGAGCTTCCAGGGAATATCTTCCTCACAAGATGAAGATGCATTCTGTTTGTTAGGAAAAGGAAGGGCAGGAAACAAAGCAGCAGCTCTTTAGGACCCTGCTGTAACTTCTGTCTGCCACCCTGAAACCCTGCATTTGGCTCTGCTCTGGTCTCTCAGCTGGTAAGAGAGGAAGCTTTGCACGCCAAACACACACACATTGTTGTCTCTCACCTCTGCAGCCATTTTACTGATGCCTCCTTGCTCTCCAGCTCTTTTCTCCCCCCATTCCTGTGCATTTTTAAACAATTGTTTTTTCCATCCTCACCTCCTATGCACAGAAGCCCAATTGGAAGCACATGGTTTTTATCCACAAATCAGAGGAACCGAAGACTTCCCCTGCTCCCTCCCTAAAGTCCAAACGTAATGCTGGAAACGTTAAAGTTACAGCTCAAAAGTAGTGAAGTTACTCCTCGTTCTATTACCAGCAAAATGTAATGAAGTTACCCATTTGTTACTCAAAAAAGTAGTGAATTATTTCTAATGAGTTACTTCCAAGCCCTGAGCCAGATGAATTTCTTTCGTTAAACAAATAGCATGGCCAGGTAGTTAATGGGCCTATTAGGTGCCCAGCAACTGATGAATGAGCCAGGAAGATCCTTTTGTCATTGAAACTCTTCAGGAGAGCCTTCCCCCCCCCCCCCCCGGAACCTAGGAGAGGTTTTTATTTTTAGTTGTGTCTGGAGAAACTGGCTCTCTGCAGCATGGCATTTGGGGTGCCTTCTGCAACCCAGATGGAAAAGCTGGATATTGGACTGCTGATGCCTTGAACCCCCTCCATCTTAAGCTCAGGTTGGAATGTGTGTAAATAAATAAACCATATTTCATAAAGATACCACAGTCTCCGCTGACCTTCTTCCCAAAGGAAAACAAACCATGGATGAGCACAGGGACCCTTGAGATCTCACTGCTCGGAGATTGGGGAGGTGCACAACAATATGTTCATCTCTTCACACATTTAGCACAATATTTGGAAACCTATTGGACAATGGTAGCTGCAGATGCATCCTCTTATGAGGATAGCTCTTTAGGAGCTGTGCTTATTCAGATCCAGTCAGGAAGGGAGAGGCATCCAGTTGCATTTATATCTAGATGCTTTACTGACATAGAATGGTGTTACGCTCACGTGGAGAAGGAGGCTTTAGGAGTTACATGGGCATGTGAACATCTCAGTACTTATTTGGTGGGGTTGCAATTCACCATACAGACTGACCTTGGATGATCTCTCTCTAAAATTCAGATACATAGTTTCCTCCTCCTTGACTTTCCTTGAACATTGAACATACCTGGGAAATTTCTGATTGTGGCAGACACACTTTCCAGGGTCTGGCCGATAAGGCCTCATATCCTGCAGAAGTTGTGTCCTGGAGTCCCATTCATGTTGTCAGAGATGAACTATTCTCTGACACGTTGCATCCTTTCGCTGTTCTGTCTTAATTTGATGCAATGACCCGGTCAATGCTGATATCAAAGTCTGAATAAAGTCAACACATGCTTTCACAGCCATTTCTAGGACCTTTTCTCCCTTCATGAGTGGTGCCATTCTGATGCTTCCCATAAGCTCATTTCAAAACAAAATCTTACCAAATTTATAGTCCTGAACTCAGAAATACTTGCTTAACAACCCTCTAAATTTTCATGGCGATACACAAAACAGTCAGAGAGAAAAGAGAGTTCAAAGTGTAAAAACAGGGGGGGGAAACAGACCCCTTTTGGACTTTTTTCTGTCAGAGTTCTCATAATCTGTTGAAATTCATTAAAAATCAGCCATGTTCACAGAGTACTTGTAATCCTATTACTGACCTTGCCCCATACTCTGACCTTCATCTTCTGCAGTTTAAAAGTTAAAAAAAAATGCCCGGCTGATTTTTAATTAATTTAGGAAATGTTGCATTGAACTGAATGATAATGTCGGGCATGCTCAGTAAGAACTGTCAGTGTTCTCAAAGCCAGACTCACAGATGCTGGGCTTGGCTAATCAGGGGGCCACACCCATGCCAGTTTTGATTTCACTTGAGACAGCCATGGCTTCCCCCAAAGAATTCTGGGAAGTGTAGTTTGTGAAGGGTACTGAGAGCAGACTCCTATTCTTCTGAGAGAGCTCCAGTGGCCAGAGTGGTTTTATAGTCAGCCTCTCTGATTGAAGCTCTGTGAGGGGATTCCTTCTCAGGATTCATGGGAGGAAGCCATGACTGTCCAAAGTGAAATAAAGCCCTGGTGTGGATATGGCCAGGGACAGCTTTGGTTTAAATTTGGGTGGGAGGCTACATGTCCCTGCTGTAGAATAAAAAGGTGGGGGAAATGCTGAAAAGCAATGATACTGTTCACAATGTTTTCCTTTTGGAAAGAAAAGGGGCTTTGTGATGTTCCTATATATTAGTGTATATATGGTAAGTGCTGGTTGTTTAGAGTATACATGGTAAGTAGTGAAAGAGGAGGGGGAGTGAATGGGCAATAGAATGCTTGATGATTGGCTGAATGTTTAAAATGGCTGACAGTATAAATGAAAGGATGACAGGTAAATCTGGGTGAATGTGAGGTGGTGAATTGTGGAATCTGGGGGGAGAAGAGAAAGAGTGGATGGCTTGGTGGGGTTTGAGAGAGTTGTTTGCCAGGAGAGAGTGAAGAAGGAGGGGGGTGGAGTTCAGATTAGTATTGAGTAAAACCATATGCTTATGTGCCTTAAGAAGAAATCTTGTTAATCTTGTAAGCTTTGTTATCTGTAATAAATACTTAATTTGGTTTACCAAAGGCCTGATCCTTGGCTGGGGTTTCACAGACCAGAAGGGAGGGTAAGGTAATGACCAAGGCTGAAGGGGAACTGTAACAAATGGTGGCAGCGGTGAAGAGAATAACAATACCAGTATTCAGAGTCTCTGGGAATACTAGTATTGGGACGTTACTGGTGGTTGCCTAGCAGGGGGATCTGTTGAGATCTGTGCTAGAGTGGATACGTAAACCATAAGAGAGTGCGGTCCGGACTGGTGGAGTCCCTGGTGGTGCCTAGAGACAGGCAGTAACCACGAGCAGGTAGGAACCTGACAGGGAGAGCCAGGGAAGGACGCATCACATGTGGTGGCAGTAGCGGTGGGATACGAACAACAGAGAATCCAGATACGAATACTAGAGAATCCAGAACAGTGGTGTGGCAAACAGAAATAGCAAAACAAGATTTCTTGTGAGAGTGACTGGCAAAGAGTGTGTGGCAAAGAGTGAGTGAACTCAAACACCATGGCTGAATACATAAAAATGAAAAGAGAGGAGCTGGTGGAGAAGTGCATAACATTCAATTTACCTCACGAGGGTAAAGGGGTAGATGAATTGAGGGTAGCACTTATAGGATTTGCAACTGCCCAGCAAAAACAACCTGTCAGGGAAGAGACCCCAGAAGGATATTTAATCAATCCCGCTTATATAGAGTACTTGAGAGAGAAGTTAAGTTGGGAGGCTGAGGAAAAAGACAAGCAGAGGGAGTTGGAAGCTGAGAGATTGAGGATGGAAGCTGAGAGATTGAGGATGGAAGGTGCAGAGAAGGAAAAACAGAGGGAGTTGGAAATTGAGAGAATGAGATTGGGGTTTGAGGAGAGGGAGAAGCAACGAGCATTGGATGCTGAATTACAAGTAGAAAAGTTAAAATTTGATAGAGAGAAATTTCACTCTGAGGAGACAAGGAAAGACAGAGATGGAGCAAAAATAAAAATTACTCCAAAGGACTTTGCTGTCTATGAGCCTGGTCAAGATCCTCAAATTTACCTCAGCACCTTTGAAAAAGCAGCTCAGTTGTGGGGGCTACCTGAAGATAAATACATGCAGTATTTATCAAACCTGATTAAAGGGGAATTGGCTGAGGTATACCAATATTTCCCCTCAGACAGGCCCGTCACCTATGCTGAATTCAAAGAAGCAGTGTTTAAAATATTCAGACTGGGGCCTGATCATTTTAGAAAGCTTTTCAGAAACTGCCAGATACAGACAGGGAGGTCTTTCGTGGAACTGGGAGCAAAGTTGATGGATATATTTGGAAAGTGGATGAGTAGTGCCAAAGCTCAGTCAGTGGAAGAGGTGAAAAGCCTCATGATACTGGATCAATTATACCATCAGTTACCACCAGAAATAAGGCTCCTGGTCAAAGACCGTTCCCCTACATCTGTGCAGGAGGCCGCAGAGATGGCAGATCACTTCGCCTCCAATAGAACTGGCTGGGTGGGGAAAACATCAAGAGAGTTTAAACCCAGACCATATAGTGCTGGCAGAAGGGATGTGGTACCACAGCGAGTGAGTCCTCCATTAAAATCTGAAGGGCACAGGACACCCCAGAGTGGATCTGTGTACCCTAAAAGTGAGGAGAAATTATGCTACAAATGTGGTAGACCAGGGCACCTACGTTTTCAATGTGAGGTTGCCAACCCCATTAGTAATCCTGCTCAGACAAGGGCAGTGTAAACAGAGCCCAAGGCTTTAGAAGCAGCGAAAAAGGTTCAGTTTTGCCAGATAAACTGGACAGAAGTAACAGACCTTGATTCAAGTCTGAGAGAGGAAGTGAGTGTACAAGGGGCAACTTATTGGGCATTGCTTGACACTGGTGCCGCTCAGACGTTACTGAGGCCAGATTTAATAAAATCTGAAGAAATATTACCTCAGGAAACAGTGACTATCCAAGGAGTGAGGGGTCAACCAGAGAGTTTGCCTGTGGCCCTAGTGAAAATGGAATGGAGAGGCCGAAAGGGCCAATATAAAGTTGGTATTAATGCCCAGCAACAAGAACCAGTAATACTGGGAAGAGATGTTATGGGGGCACAGGAGAAAATATATGTAGTGACCAGACAGCAAATTGGCAGAGAAAAAGAAGCCATATTAAGGGGGGCTGAAACAAACAGGGTGGAATCTGTTAACCAGCCTCAGGTCACCATAGCGACCACTAGCAAGCCTGCAGAAGAAGACAAACTGTATCAAGTGGTCTCTGGGGAAGAAGCAGAGCAATTCAGGGAAGAGCTGCATAAAGATATAAGTCTGAAGCAGATAAAGGAACAAGCGCTGACCCAACAGATTCCTTTCACTGACAAACTGAGGAATCAAGTTGTGTGTGAGAATGGGATTTTATATAGACTGTGGATGCCCGCTGAGAGAAAGGATGAATGTGAACCAGTGAAACAAATGATGGAAGTGGTGAAAGAGAATCTCAGTCAAGCTCAGCAGAAGCAAAGTTACTGGTATGACAGAACAGCCAGAGAACGTGTGTATGATGTGGGAGATATGGTTATGGCGTTCATACCCAGGAAACATGACAAATTACAGGCTAACTGGGAAGGACCATATACCATCAGAGAAAGGCTTGACACAGTGACATATGTAATCACCACAGACCAATTAAACAAAAGCAAAGTGGTTCATGTAAATATGTTAAAGCCTTACCATACCAGGGATGCAAAGGTGTTGCAAGTTACCTTATTCCCTGAGGGAAGTGGGCCTGAACTTCCAGATTTGGTACAGGAAAGCAAAGACAAAGGAGGGGTAGATCAAGTGGAATGGTCAGAGGAGGTGAAGGAGGAAGTAAAAGAAGAGATTCTGAGAGTTTTGAAAACCTATAGGAATCTCTTTAGCAACAAACCTGGCCGAACCAGTATAGTTATACATTCCATTGATACTGGAGATCATGCCCCAATCAGATCTGTTCCGTACCGTGTGAATGGGAAAGTTTTGAATGAGATCAAAAAGGAGGTGGAAGAGATGCTGGAATTAGGAGTGATCAGGGAATCCATCAGTCCCTGGGCCTCAAGTATTGTCCTGGTTCCGAAAAAAGATGGAACGACAAGGTTTTGCATTGATTATCGGCTAATCAATAAAATTACTGTCCCAGATGCGTATCCTATGCCTAGGGTAGACGCTATGTTAGAGTTATTGGGGGCAGCAACCATTATCTCTACACTAGATCTCTGTAAAGGATTTTGGCAAATGGAACTAGACGAGCAATCCAGAGCCAAAACTGCCTTCAGTACACCAGATGGGTTATATGAGTTTGTGACCTTACCCATGGGACTAAGGAACTCACCAAGTTCATTTCAGAGGCTAATCAATACTGTGTTGCGAGGCATGTCAGATTTTGCAGTGGCCTATATCGATGACGTGGCCATTTTTAGCAAGTCGGTGCCTGAGCATGTCCAACACCTGACAACAGTATTGGAGGCCTTAAGAAAAGCAGGCCTCACAATAAAAGCTAAGAAATGCCAGTTTGGACTAAAGGAAGTAATCTATTTAGGACATAAGGTGGGGAGTGGGAAAATCACCCCCTTATGGAGCAAGGTGGAGGCAATACAAGCGTGGCCGATCCCCTTAACCAAAAAACAAGTAAGGGCATTTCTGGGTGTGGCTGGTTTTTATAGGAAGTTTGTGAGAAATTTTGGGGAAATAGCAACCCCCTTGCATGAATTAACAAAGAAGAAGTGTTCTGAGCGTGTGGTATGGACGGATGAATGTCAGAAGGCTTTTGATCTACTGAAGCAAGCCTTGTGCCAAGGACCCATATTAATAGCACCAGACTATGAGAAACCATTCATCGTGGCTACAGATGCGTCGGACCTGGCGCTGGGAGTCGTCTTGCTACAGGAGAGAGCAGGCACCAGACATCCAGTGGCGTACCTGAGTCGCAAGCTGACGCCAAGGGAGAAAAACTATTCGTCGGTCCAGAAGGAGTGCCTAGCGGTCGTGTGGGGACTGAACAAGTTGCGCCCATATGTGTGGGGACGAAGATTCACAGTGACTACGGATCATCGGGCCTTGTTATGGTTGCAGACTATGAAAAACCATAACACTATGCTGCAGAGGTGGTCCTGGGCCCTACAGGACTATCAGGTGGACTTCCAGTTCATCAAAGGCAAGGACAATGTACTGGCCAATGGACTTTCCAGGCAAGTGGCTGGGACTGCAGTGACGTGACCAGACAGAGGAACAAAGAAAGACATTTTCCCCATAGAGACTTTTATTTGTTAACACGACGTATAAATCCTGGAACAGGAATAATACTCTGCTGTTGTTTAAGGGGGGGGAAATGTGATGTTCCCATATTAATGTATATATGGTAAGTGTTGTTGTTTAGAAGATACATGGTAAGTGGAGTGAAAGAGGGGGAGTGAATGGGCAGTAGAATGCGAGATGATTGGCTGAGTGTTTAAAATGGCTGAACGTATAAAAGGAAGAGTGAGAGTGGAATCTGGGGGGGAGAAGAGAACTGAGTGGGTTGCTTGGTGGGGTTTAGAGAGTTGTTTGCCAGGAGGGAGGTGGAGTTCGGATTAGTATTGAGTAAAACCATATGCTTATGTGCCTTAAGAAGAAATCTTGTTAATCTTGTTAGCTTTGTTATCTTTAATAAATACTTAATTTGGTTTACCAAAGGCCTGATCCTTGGCTGGGGTTTCACAGACCAGAAGGGAGGGTAAGGTAATGACCAAGGCTGAAGGGGAACTGTAACAAATGGTGGCAGCGGTGAAGAGAATAACAATACCAGTATTCAGAGTCTCTGGGAATACTAGTATTAGGACGTTACTGGTGGTTGCCTAGTAGGGGGATCTGTTGAGATCTGTGCTAGAGCGGATAGGTAAACCATAAGAGAGTGCGGTCCGGACTGGTGGAGTCCCTGTTGGTGCCTAGAGACAGGCAGTAACCACGAGCAGGTAGGAACCTGACAGGGAGAGCCAGGGAAGGACGCATCACAGGCTTCCCCTCTGCCCAGTGCCCACCCATCCAATTTCCTCCCCTGCCTCTCCCCCCCTGCCCTCCTCCTCCCCCTTAAGCATGATTGCACAGGAGTATATCCCACTGAACTCAAAAAGCATGCAAATGATCAAACCTGCCCCCTCCTCCTGCATCCTATCCCCTCTCTCTTGCCCCTTCCTTCTCCCTTCCTTCACCCCTCCCTTCCGCTCCCTATCCCCTTTCAATTTGGTAACATGTGCCTCTGAGCATATGGTGAGTGGTGGCAACACCTACAGTCAGCCCAAATAACTGGAACAAGACACGTGCTCTGCTGATCCTGTTTTAGCAGGGAGGAAGCAACTATATTAAAACTAGAGCTTGGAAAAGTTACTTTTTTGAACTACAACTCCCATCAGCCCAATCCAGTGGCCATGCTGGCTGTGGCTGATGGGAGTTGTAGTTCAAAAAAGTTCAAAAAAGTAACTTTTCCAAGCTCTGATTAAAACAGTTGATATCATTCAGATAGTCACTTTAAATATGTTTGATCTACTTTGCAATTTTAGTGAAGTTTCCTATATTAAATCATTCTCCTTTGCTTCTGTTTCTGTGAACATGTGAACTACAGCAACACTTTCCAACACTAAAAAAAAGCTCCAGAAACAATTGTGGAATAATGGCACTGACTGTTCTGCAGAATAGTTTCCAATGGACATGACGAGTGTCTCAGTTTGCACAAATATATTCTAGCAAAATTCTAGGTGTGCTCTATATCTTTACTTGACCATGTCCACCTTTCTTTAAGTGGAGTAGTTTAAGCTTAGCAGGCTGAAAACAGGCCAACTTTGTTTTTTCCAACAGCTGGAGTAATGGCTGAAGTAGCAACATATTGTAATCAGTCTGATTTTACATCAAACTGCAGTTTCAGATTCAACTGTTAATGCACCCAAAATAGAAACAGAGCATAACCTCCAGTTTGAAACAAAAAAGGCTGTCTTCACCAGGGTATGACATCGACCAATAAAAAGGCTTTGAAATTAATAAAAATAATTTTGACACAGATTTCTACAATGAATAATGAGAGAAATATAATTTTCTAGGTTAGAGTCTCTGTAGAAACAGTAGTAGCACAGAAAAGAAGCAAAGTAAGAAGAACACCAACAAACATACAAAAATGTAATTCTCCATATTTGGGGGTGGCAGGTGTTGCCACCATTCACCATATGCTCAGAGGTTACCAAATTCTTCCAAGCTACACAGGAAGTGGATTAGACCGTGAAAGTTTTTAAAGTTTTAAAGTTTGATAGAAATATCTGTTGGCTATAGGTACATTGTTAAACTGCAAGTTTTTTTTGCCTATTAGTGAATTATTTCTCCAAATATATTGGCCTTGCCTTGCTCAGTTTTCAACATGGCAAGGGCAGGATCCTATGGCATGAGCCAAACAGCAAGGGCAAAAGGGCTCTCAGCTAAAGGTGAGCAGCCCAAGTGTGAGATACCAGCCAACATCAATGGAGCAGGCCAACTTGCTGATGGAGAACGAGGTGTGCCCGCTGGTCATCTGCAACAAGTTTCAGATACGTAGCCGCCCTGCATCCAAGTGTGTGCAGGTTGTGAAAGGCACAGAAGACACCTTGGCAGACCCCTGTGGAACAGACGGAAAACATTCTACTTCAGGCTTGAATAATCTGCTTGGAGTCTCCGGCACTTGACATTTTGAGGAACTGGCTGCTGGTTATATTTCTGTTGATGTTTGACTGTACAAGAAATGTTTATCATGTATAACTCAGGTTCGTATATTCTTATTTTATAATGAATGTTAAATGTTACAATGTTACAGTGAATTCTTCACAGTGGTTAGCAGTTGGAAATTACTATAATTGAGTGCCCTATTGTAGGGTAGAAGGGCGGGATAGAAATATTTTAAATAAATAAATACAGTAGTTCCGATCCTATCTCCAAGGTTGGTCTCAGAGAATAGCATTGGGTGACTGTCTTTCAGCCCCCTCGCAGTTGTGATGTGGCATACCGCAGGGTACCATCTTGTCCCCATGCTGTTTAACATCTGTAAGAAGCCCTCATCATACAGAGCGGTCATCAGGAGATTGCAGCTGGTGCAAAATGCGGAGGTGCAACTACTCACTGGGGCAGGGTATCGCCAACATGTCACCCCGCTGCTGAAAGAGTTGCACTGGCTGCCTATTAGCTACCGGGCTAAGTTCAAGGTTCTAGTTTCGGTGTACAAAGCCCTATACAGCTTGGGACCAGGATACCAGGATACCTTACTCCTTATATACCCAGTCGATCACTGCGCTCTGCAGGTGAGGGCCTACTGCAGATACCATCTTATCAGGAGGGTCGTTCTACACAACATAGGAAACGGACCTTTAGTGTTGTGGCACCAACCCTTTGGAATTCCCTCCCCTTAAATATTAGATGAGAGCCAGTGTGGTATAGTGGTTAAGGTGTTGGACTACGACCTGGGAGACCAGGGTTCGAATCTCCACATAGCCAAGAAGCTCACTGGGTGACCTTGGGCCAGTCACTGCCTCTCAGCCTCAAAGGAAGGCAACGGTAAACCCCCTCTGGAAAAAACCCCACTTACCATGAAAAGCCTATTCATAGGGTCGCCATAAGTCAGAATCGACTTGAAGGCAGTCCATTGAGATTGAGAAATATTAGACAGGCATTATCTGTTATCTTTTTGGTGCTTACTGAAGACCTTCCTCTTTCAACAAGCCTTTTAAGTAGAGACTTTATCCCAATCTGCATCTGTGTTGGAATTGCTTTTTAAGATGTTTTTTAAGTTTTTAAAAAAATGTTTTTAACATGTTTTGTTTTAATATGTTTTAAAGTCTTTTGTTTTTGAGATGCTTTAAAGTATTTTTACTGTTTTTGTTTGCTGCCCTGGGTTCCTTCTGGAAGGAAAGGCATTAATCAATCAATCAAATAAGCAAGTAAGTAAGGGAAAGTGGAAAACAAGGTAGGAGAGGGGAGAACTTGGGCTGAAGGGGTGTCTCTCTCTCTCTGCTGCACAGCTTACACTTTGTTTGTTAACAAGGATCTTATGCTCAACCCATCACCAAAAGGGGCAGCAAGGTAGGGGAGAACACGTGGTTTTGTTCCAGGTCAAAGCCAGTAGTAGTAGGGGGGAGGAGGGGAAGAGAGAAAAAATATGCCATGTGTCTGTGTGTGGTGGTGTTTTAGCTTTTAATGATGTTCTATATATGTGTGTTGTGCATGGTAAGATGAAATGCAAATGAATAAACCTAAGTGTGTGTGATTATCTTGACCCTTGAACCCAGACTGGGATGGGTTCAGGCCTGGTTATGGGACTGAATCGGCCTTGGTCGCCCTGATGGATGGCCTTTATCGGGAGAAGGACAGGGGGAGGGCGACCCTGTTACTCTTACTTGATCTCTCAGCGGCTTTTGATACCATTGACCATGGTATCCTGGGCTGACTGCTGGGAGAAAGGGCGGGATATAAATCAAATAATAATAATAATACTGATGGTGCAGCTAGGATCTGGAATTTCCATGCTTAAATTTCCCCCTAAAACTCATAAACTCTGCCCAAATGCAGTTAATCTGAGTTTTCGTATGACAATCAAGAAGGGAAACTCAGCAAAGAATGTACATTACCTTACAGCATCATAGTACATTTGCCCATGTAAGTGCACAGGAAATAGTAGGTCTAGTTGAAAGGCAACATATCTGCACTGATCGTTGCAATGCAGCTGTAAGGGAAAGTACTCCAAATAAAGTAAGAAACAGAAAGTTCATTTTATTGTATAATCTTAGAAGGAAGCACGGCTGTGAGGGGGCATGGCATGACTATCATGAAGGGACCCTGCATTTCTGAATTTGCCACTACACTACTGAGTAAGCCCCAATAAACACCAAGGGACTTATTTCTGAGTAGACATGTACAGGCATACCCTGCTTAACGTTGCTTCACTTAACGTCGCCTCGCTATAATGTACATGCTCCATATGGCTGTATTTCTCCAGAAACGCAGTGCAGCAGCAGAGGCTTTAGCGCATGGGGGTGGAAATAGATGCGATCGTGCCACCGCAAATCAGCTAGGAGGCGCGATCGCAATCAGCTGGGAGGCACGGCAGCGCAGCAGCAGAGGCTTTAGAGCACGGGGATGGAAATAGACGTGACTGTGCCACTGCAAATCAGCTGGGAGGCGCGATCGCAATCAGCAGAGAGGCGCGGAAGCACAGCAGCAGAGGCTTTAGAGCGCAGGGATGGAAATAGACGTGATTGCGCCACTGCAAATCAGCTGGGAGGCACGGCAGCGCAGCAGCAGAGGCTTTAGAGCGCAGGGATGGAAATAGACGTGATTGCACCACTGCAAATCAGCTGGGAGGCGCGATCGCAATCAGCAGAGAGGCGCGGAAGCACAGCAGCAGAGGCTTTAGAGCGCAGGGATGGAAATCGACGTGATTGCACCACTGCAAATCAGCTGGGAGGCGCAATCGCGATCAGCAGAGAGGCGCGGAAGCACAGCAGCAGAGGCTTTAGCGCGGGGCTTTGAGGAGAGGTAAAAAAAAGTTTTAAAAGGTAGTGCTTCACTGTAAGGACATTTTCGGTTTACGTACTCGCTCTGGTCCCATTGAGTACGTTAATGCGAGGTATTACTGTATACCATTGCACTGCAAGTTAACTGCACTATGACTTCTGCCTAAGCCTTTCAGGGAAGAGGAAACAGCAGCTCTTTGGGACCCTGGGGATTCCTATAGTCCAAAAAACTCACTTGTCAATCCCAGCTCTAACTTCACTCATTGGCTAAAATCACTGAAAGGCAGGAGCATCTAGGTTGTTGCTTGCACATTTTGCTTCATATTTTAAGAGGGTTAAGATACTTACTTTAAGAACAGAAAAGATGAAAGTTCAGTGTGTGGTCCTCTTGTTCATAGACTCATAGAACAGTAGAGTTGGAAGGGGCTTATAAGGCCATCAAGTCCAACCCCCTGCGCAATGCAGGAATCCAAATCAAAGCATTCCCAACAGATGGCTTCCAGCTGCCTCTTATTTATTTATTTATTTATTTATTTATTTATTTATTTATTTATTTATTTATTTATTTATTGAATGCCTCCAGTGTTGGAGAGCCCACTACCTCTCTAGGTCATTGGTCCCATTGTCGTATGGCTCTAACAGTTAGGAAGTTTTTCCTGATGTCCAGTCGAAATCTGGCTTCCTGCAACTTGAGCCCATTATTCCATGTCCT
The DNA here is from genome assembly GCF_030035675.1 of Rhineura floridana. Lineage (NCBI taxonomy): Eukaryota > Metazoa > Chordata > Lepidosauria > Squamata > Rhineuridae > Rhineura > Rhineura floridana. The sequence continues at coordinate 582,897 of NC_084494.1, forward strand.
GCACTCTGGGACGACCAAGAAGAGATCCCGGCCCTCCTCTGTGTGACAACCTTTCATGTACCTTTCATGTACTATCATATCTTCCCTCAGTCATCTCTTCTCCAGGCTAAACATGCCCAGTTCTTTCAGTTTCTCCTCATACGGCTTGGTTTCCTGATCATCCTTGTTGCCCTCCTCTGAACCTGTTCCAGTTTGTCTGCATCCTTCTTGAAGTGCGGAGACCAGAACTGGACACAGTATTCAAGATGAGGCCTAACCAGTGCTGAATAGAGGGGAACTAATACTTCACGCGATTTGGAAACTATACTTCTGTTAATGCAGCCTAATATAGCATTTGCCTTTTTTGCAGCCACATCACACATCACATTGTTGGCATGGGCCCTGATGCAATTATTTATTTATTTATTTATTTTATTACATTTATATACCACCCCATAGCCGAAGCTCTCTGGGCGGTTTACAGCAGTTAAAAACATTAAAAACAAATATACCAAATTTAAAACACAAAAAACAATTTAAAAACACAATTTAAAATAATTTTAAAAAATTTAAAAACAATCTAAAAACACATGCCTGGGAGAAGAGGAAAGTCTTGACCTTGCGCCAAAAAGATAACAGTGTTGGCGCCAGGCGCACCCCGACAGCAGTGTCATTCCATAATTTGGGGGCTACCACTGAGAAAGCCTTCTCCCTTATTGCCAGCCTCCCAGCTTCCCTCCGAGTAGGCACCCAGAGGAGGGCCTTGGATGTTGACTGTAGTGTATTTATTTATTTATTTATTTTATTTAATTTATATACCGCCCTAAGCCAAAAAGGCTCTCTGGGCGGTGTACATCAGAAATAAAACAAGCACAATATATAAATACAATAGATATAACAGAATAAAAACAAACAAGCAAGGAACCAAACTACAGCAAAATACAACAATAATGCAATACTGTTAAAATACACTATAAAATACACATAAGATACAGTTTAAAATGCCTGGGAGTATAAAAAAGTTTTCACCTGGCGCCGAAAAGATAGCAGCGTCGGCGCCAGGCGCACCTCATCAGGCACACTATTCCACAGTTCGGGGGCCACCACTGAAAAGGCCCTAGTTCTAGTCATTACCCTCCGATGGGATCCTCGATGGGATGGTACTCGGAGGAGGGCCTTAGAAGTTGAGCGCAGTGTACGGGTAGGTTCGTATTGGGAGAGGTGTTCCACCAGATATTGCGGTCCCATGCCGTGTAGGGCTTTATAGGTCAAAACCAGCACTTTGAATTTAGCCCAGAAACAAATAGGAAGCCAGTGCAGACGGGCCAGAACAGGTGTTATATGGGCGGACCTTTTGGTCCGCGTCAATAATCTGGCCGCTGCATTCTGGACTAACTGTAGTTTCCGAACTGTCTTCAAGGGCAGCCCAACATAGAGCGCATTGCAGTAGTCCAATCTAGAAGTTACCAGAGCATGAACAACTGAGGCGAGGTCGTCACTGTCCAGATAGGGACGTAGCTGGGCTACCAATCGAAGATGGTAAAAAGCATTCCATGCCACCGAGGCCACCTGGGCCTCGAGAGACAAGGAAGGATTGAAAAGAACTCCCAAGCTACGAACCTGTTCCTTCAAGGGGAGTGTAACCCCATCAAGAACAGGATGAACATCCACCATCTGGGCAGTGAAGGCACTCACCAACAGCGTCTCGGTCTTGTCTGGATTGAGCTTCAGTTTGTTCGCTCCCATCCAGTCCATTATCGTGGCCAGGCAACGGTTTAGCACGTTAACAGCCTCACCTGAAGAGGATGAAAAGGAGAAGTAGAGTTGCGTGTCATCAGCGTACTGATGACAACGCACCCCAAAACTCCTGATGACCGCACCCAGCGGCTGCATGTAGATGTTAAAAAGCATGAGGGACAGTACCGATCCCTGCATATGGGTGTATGGGTATGGGTGTATGGGTGGGTTCATGTCGGGAGAGGCGGTCCATCAGGTATTGTGGTCCCAAGCTGTGTCAGGCTTTATAGGTTAAAACCAGCACCTTGAATCAAGCTCGGAAACATACAGGCAGCCAATGCAAGCGGGACAGAATCGGTTTTACATGTTCAAACCGTCTGGTCCCTGTTACCAATCTGGCCACTGCATTTTACACAAGCTGCAGCTTCTGAACTTTCTTCAAAGGCAGCCTCACGTAGAGTGCATTGCAGTAATCTAACTTGGAGGTTACCAGAGCATGGACAACTGAAGCCAGGTTACCCCTGTCCAGATAGGGACATAGTTGGGCCACCAACCGAAGTTGGTAGAAGGCACTCCATGCCACCGAGGCTACCTGAGCCTCAAGTGACAGAGAACCCCCAAGCTACGAACCTGCTCCTTCAGGGGGAGTGCAACCCCATCCAGGACAGGTTGGACATCCACCATCCGGTCAGAAGAACCACTCACTAGCATCATCTCAGTCTTGTCTGGATTGAGTCTCAGTTTATTAGCCCTCATCCAGTCCATTGTCGCAGCCAGGCACTGGTTCAGCACATTGACAGCCTCACCTGAAGAAGATGAAAAGGAGAAATAGAGCTGCGTGTCATCAGCATACTGATGGTAATGCACTTCAAACTTCCAGATGACAGCACCCAACAGTTTCATGTAGATGTTGAACAGCATGGGGGACAGAACTGACCCCTACGGAACCCCATATTGGAGAGTGCAGAGTGCCAAGCAATGTTCCCCAAGCACCACCTTCTGGAGCCGACCTGCCAAGTAGAAGCGGAACCACTGCCATGCAGTCCCTCCCACTCCTAACTCAGCCAGTCTTCCCAGAAGGATACCATGGTCGCTGAGAGATCAAGGAGAATCAACAGAATCACACTCCTGTCTCTCTCCCGACAGAGGTCATCATACAGGGCGACCAAGGCTGTTTCCATGCCAAAACCAGGCCTGAAACCCAACTGAAATGAATCCAGATAATCGGTCTCATCCAACAGTGTCTGGAGCTGGCCTGCCACCACTCATTCAAGGACCTTGCCCAGGAATGGAACATTTGCTACCGGCCTAAAGTTATTAAGATTTTCTGGGTCCAGGGAGGGTCTCTTCAGGAGTGGTCTCACTACCGCCTCTTTCAGGCAGCCAGGGACCACCCCCTCTCGCAGAGAAGCATTAATCACTTCCCTGGCCCAGCCGGCTGTTCCATCCCTGCTAGCTTTTATTAGCCAAGAAGGACAAGGATCCAGCACAGAAGTGGTTGCACGAATCTGTCCAAGTACCTTGTCAACATCCTCAAGCTGTACCAACTGAAACTAATCCAAGAAATCGGGACAAGGCTGTGCTCTGGATACCTCACTTGATTCACCTGCTATAACACTGGAGTCTCAGTCCTGGCGGATGCTAAATATTTTATCCTGGAAGTGCCTAGAAAATTCATTACAGCGGGCCTCAGATGGTTCTACCATGTCCTTGGGGCCAGCATGTAATAGCCCCCAGAAAATTCTGAAGAGCTCCGCTGGGTGGCACATTGATGATTTGATAGTGGCAGCAAAATATTGTTTTTTTGCTGCCCTCACTGCCCCTAAATATAACTTACCATAGGCACTTACCAGTGTGTAATTGCATCTACTAGGAGTTCGTCTCCATCTGCACTCAAGCTGTCTCCTATATTGTTTCATCGCTCTCAGCTCTGGGGTATACCATGGAGCTGTACGAGCTCTACACAGGAGTGGGCGCTCAGGAGCAATCATGTCAACTGCCCAGGTCATTTCTGTATTCCACAGTTCAACCAGGGTTTTGACAGGAGCACCAGCCCTATCAGCAGGAAAACTCCCCAGAGCCCTTTGGAAACCATCCAGATCCATTAGTCTCTGGGGGCGGACCAACTTAATAGGTCCCCCACCCTTGCAGAGGGGAAAAGCCTCTGTAAGTCTAAACTTCAGCAAGCAGTGATCTGTCCATGACAGAGAGACTGATGTAAGGCCCCCCCCACATTCAGATCATCAACTCCATGTCCAGATACAAAAACCAAATCTAGAGTATGCCCTACTACATGTGTTGGGCCAATGGCATATTGGCACAGTCCCATGGTTGTCATGGGGACCATGAAATCCTGAGCCTCCATGGATAAGGTGGCCTCGGCATGGATGTTCAAATCCCCCAGAACCAACAGTCTGGGGGATCTCAACAGTACACCTGAGATTACCTCCGTCAGTTCAGCTAGGGAGTCTGTTGGCCAGTGGGGTGGGCGGTACACCAACAGAATCCCCAGTCTGTCCCACTGACCCAACATAAGGTGCAAACACTCCAGACCAGTAGTCTGGACAGGGTGCTTGCAGAGGGAGATGGAGCTCCTATAGACCACAGCAACCCCCCCTCCCCGACCCTCAGGTCTACCCTGATGCTGGACCAGGTACCCTGGTGGACATAGCTGGGAGAGACTGACACCTCAGTGTACAAAGAGCATGAAGTTAAAATGAAAATATGATGAGAAACATCAGGTGTCACCCTTTGGTGCTTCCTGGCAAAAGCAAGGGATGGAACTATCTTCCTGGGCAACTTTCATTTTCATGAACAGGAATCCCAATGAGTTTGAAATGGAGAGAGTTTCTCCTGTCTCCTCATGGCCATCTAATATGCAAACAAATCTGTAACTCTGAAACCACAGGATGGGACAGGCAGACAGTTTTCTGGGCAAACTGCCAACCTTGCATCAGAGGATATGAGGAACAACACAAAGCAAAGAGGGAGGCATTTTGGGGGTGGGGATTAAAAAAGGCAGAAGAGTCGAGAAGTGTAGCTTCACTCTAATGCAGCAATATATGGAGGTAGCCTCAGAACTATATTTGTTCCTCTTCCACTGTGGCAAAGAGGTTGCAGGTGTTATGTTGGCAGTTCCCCAAAAGAAGCTCCACAGCTGCAGTAGGAGGAGAATCTTGGAACAACAAGCACTCTCTGTCCTGCTAATCAGTTAAATGCAGGTGCTGGTGGGCACTCAGCTTCAGCCCCCTCAAATTATTAAGAACCCTGGAACTCCACCACCAAGTGAGACAGCTTTGTCTGCAACTGAAGTTTCGTACTGATGCAGAGGCAGGGTGGGCCATGCAGCCCTTTCAATAGGTCACACAGCATTCAGAGGCCACAACAAAAGGTTCGAATATTTCTTTTTCTTCATCATCATCATCTTCTTCTTCTTCATCAGTCAGTTCGTTTGTTAAAAGGTGGTGGCCCATTTTTGATTTTGCATGGATCTTTCATTACAAACTGGGATTATTGTGCTAGGTTCCTTTAAGTCTTTGTTGTTTAAATGGCAGTTACAAACCAAAGTTAATTTGAATAACTGAACCATAGGAAAAATACCCTCTAACCATGAAAAATGAATATTCAACATTCCCACCTTATCTTATTTTTGTTGTAGCACTGTTTCTCCGCTGCATATTAAGTGGCCCCATCACATGCAAGTTACTATAGCAGAAGCTCTGGAAGAGAGAAATTGGCTGCTCTGGAATGTGAAGGTGCTGAATGCAGAACTAAAATATGCCTTGATTCTATAATGTCAGTGATTTGAGCAGGAGACAAAATGGGCCCTCCTCATAATGCCTTCCCAACTATTGAATTATAGAGCTGGGGGAGTGCTGGAAGCAGGTGGGACAGAAAAGAATAGACCCCCCCCCCAAAAAAAGATTGACTAGGGGGCTGAGCAACAATCAAGCCAAAAGATTGCTGCTGTAGTTAAGGCTAATTGATAAAAGGGAAGGGAGAGATGTGTCCTTTATCTGAAGTGGATAATGTAGGTGAGCTTTATTGTGTTTCACAGCTGAATCCCAAACAGTAGAGAGGGAACAATTTCCATCTAAAAGAAAAAGGTCTTCACAGAGCACCATAATGAAAAAGAGAACAGGTGCTGCTCTTTGAGGAGGGTATTCCATAGCCAAGGGGCTGTCACTGAAAAGGCCATTTCTCCAGCAGTCACACCTTACCTGGCAGAGATACCCAGAGATGAGCTTCCTATGAAGCTTTCAAGGTCCATGTAGATGCCATGGGGGGAGAGGCATTCAGGTACTCTGGCCACAAGCTGTGAGGGGCTTTAAAGGTAAAGATCAACTCTTTGGACCGGTCCCATAAGTGGACTTGGAGGGGTGGAAAATGAAAGGAAGTACAAGATACCAAAGCTAGTAGTGCCTAGGACAGCTTGCCTCAATGCTACAGAAGGCTGGGCCACTTTGCCATAAAATCACAAGCAGACTGTTCAGTAGAGGAAAACTAGGAGAGATCCATTTCTCATCAGTGAATACTGAAAGAAAACAAGGGGTTGACCAGTTCACACCCTCTGCCATTACAAAGTGGAAGGAAGCCAGTGAGAAGTTCAACTGAGTTTCTCTGAGCAACTTTTTCTAGTAAGAAGAAATGATATAATTGTAGCTTGAAGACGGAACAGATCAACAAGGCTCAAAAGGAACATTGAGACACTCATAAGGAAATTGGGAGCGAGAGGAGACAAATGAGCAGAGCAGAAAATGCTGTTTTCTTACAGAGAAAATCATGAGGAGAACTAAAATGGCCAGCACTTGAATCTCTTGCAAAAGTAGCAGCTTAAGTTCAGTTTGAAGCAAAATACAAGACAGATGCACCGCTAACAAGAGACGAAGAGGTTAGCAAACCTGCCTGATCAATGTCTGAGTGTGGTTTCAAGGCAAAAGGTTATTTATTTGTTTGTTTCTCCCTTGAAAGACTCCAATAACATCTCTTGGCCCCTATTTGTATGGTAGGAGCATGTTGTGCCCCCTTTAGCAATGGGAATAACACAGCCAGACACAGGTTTTTGGGTGAAGTAGGGCCACTTTATTGATTAGAGCAAGTAAAGCGGGGTTGACATGGCAGTAGGGCCAGGATCTGCTTCATTCTGGCAGCCCATGCTGGAGGAATGCTGAGTCAACCAACAAGCAGTTGCCTCAGGCTCCCACAGCTGTGTACGATTTAGCAGTCTGATGCACTGCAGACACCCAGGTCCAGCTCCAGGCATGCCAGGGCCCTTGGGTATCAGCTTGCCCTGAGCCCCGGCGTGTGCGCACACATGCACGTGTGCAGCCCCCCCACCTACCTGTCTCCTGTCTTTTATCATTACCCTTAATGAAGATGGTGGCCGTGGTTTCCCTAAGGGGATGAAGCCTCCGCCGCCATCTTTGTTGATGGCACACATGCGTGTTACGCGCGTGCATCTCTGCCATCAACTAAGATGGTGGCAGCAGCTTCAGGAACTTAGGGAAGCTGCGGCCACCATCTTCATTAAGGGCAATGCTAAAAGGCAGGAGACAGGTAGGTGGGGCAAGGGAGTGGCGGGCAGGCGGAAGCTCCTGCCCTGCGATCTGCAGATGGTGCTGCAGATCACAGAAGGGGAGTGGAGGGCCCCTCAGGGGCTCCTGTAGCTCCAGGGCCCTTGGGCCAGTGCCCCATCTGGCTGCCCTTTGGAACCGGCCCAGGTGTACACACTCCCAGTTACTTATTCTTTTCTACACATTTTGGGTATTAATGTCATGGGTACATACCTGATGTTCAGAACAAGGTGGAATCATGCCAGGCAGATAGCTGAAGACATAGGGCTCATCTACACAGTAGTTTACTGTGTCTTTGGTGCTACTCACATCTCCTTTAAATTTGTGTGGGTCATATGATGTTACTGGCAAACAGAAGCTATCATGCAGTTTCCCCCCTGTAAATCTGCACTAACCCAATATCTGATAATATCAAAAGTGAAAGAGTCTTCCTCCCATATCTCTAGTGCTTGCAGAAACTTTGCTCTGATGCTTTTAGGTGGGTGTGTCAATTGTTCCCCTCTCCATGCTCACTATCACCAACTCGCTTCTTTCATTTCATTTCCTGTGGGCTGACAAGCAACTTCCGGCTGCTCTCCTCCCTTCTGCTGGCCTTTTTTATGTTGCTGCGAACAGTGCCTTTGTTTTCTTTTCCCCTTAACTTGCCACAAAAGCATAACACTGCTCAAACAAGATTTGTATTTCAGCGAAATTTTCAGGGAAAATACAGAGATTTGCACTTCTGTGTGTGTGTGTGTGTTTTAAAGGAACCTACTGCAGCTGGTAGAACAGACTGAGCATGCTTGGTCACCTTAGCAATCAGAGGAAGTGGAAATGTATAATTAGAGGGCAGGGCCACAAGGAAAAAGCAAGACTAATCCTTCACAGAGGAATGCCTGCTTGTGTGAATGGGGAAAAGGCAATTGGCAGCTAACTTTTGAGCAGGAATTGTGGGCAATGCAAATGAAAAGCTAAAGTAAAAGAAATGTATTTCCTATGAAGAAATGCTCCCATGTAGATAAGCATGTATTTTCTCAGCTCTCACCTGAAGTTCAGGGATTAACGCTGAAGGGTTGTTTATGTTTGTTGCAAATCTTGTTAAATTAATGGAGCTATTGCCCATTGTTGCATTCAGTATCTGATCATAGAATCATAGAATCATAGAGTTGGAAGGGGCCTTGTAGGCCATTGAGTCCAACCCCCTGCTCACAGCAGGAAATCCACAGCTAGAGCATCTCCCGCAGATAGCTGTCCAGCCTCTGCTTGAAGACATCCAGTGAAGGGGATCCCACCACCTCCCTAGGCAGTCGGTTCCATTGCCAAACTGCCCTTACTCGGATCGGAGAGGTTGGGGAGCAACAGCCTTCTTTCCTTGACATCAGTGGCTTAACTCAGTTTAAAAGGCAACCTAAGGATAAAACTCCAGTGGTCAGTAGGGATGTGTTGGATCACTCCTACTACATCCTGTATGTTGCTCAAATATTGTTTCCTTTGGACTATGCTGCACACAAAAGTAAGATTTTGTGTGAAGCTCTCTTTCCTGCACTGTGAATTAGGGATGGAAGAATCTATCAGTTTTTTATTTTTCCAATCTTAAATTCAGTTCTCCACATTTCTGCAGCAATTTACAAAGTTAATAGACTTGGCTAACTTTGGTTCATTAACTTCAGTAGGACTCAGTCAAATGCAACCCATGGTAGGGCTGCTGCCATGGTATACTCACAAGCCTGGTAGACCAATCAGAATTGCGCATCTCTTCTGAACATGCTCAGAGCTATTTTCTTGGAGGCCACACCGACACAGCCAGGCCCCAAGAGTGTTTTTATTCTTGCTGTTTTGCTTCTTTTTCTTTCACTGCCTTTTTGTGTGAGTGACTGCCACAGGACACACTACCAGGTAGATCCACAGCTGGCTCCAGAATCGTACTCAATGAGTGCTTATCAATGGTTCCTTCTCAAACTGGGTGGAAGTAATGAGTGGGGTACCACAGGGCTTGGTCCTGGGCCCAGTGCTCTTCAACATTTTTATTAACGACTTGGATGTGGAGGTACAGAGCATGTTTATCAAATTCGCAGATGATACAAAATTGGGGGGCATAGCTAATATTATGGAAGACAGAAAGAAAATTCAAAGAGACCTTGATAGGCTGGAGCATTGGGCTGAAAACAACAGAATGAAATTCAAGAGGGATAAATGCAAAGTTCGACACTTAGGAAAAAGAAACCAAATGCACAGTTATAAGATGGGGGGTACTTGGCTCAGCCATACGACATGTGAGAAGGATCTTGGAATTGTCGTTGATCACAAGCTGAATATGAGCCAACAGTGTGATGTGGCTGCAAAAAAGGCAAATGCTATATTAGGCTGCATTAACAGAAGTATAGTTTCCAAATCGTGTGAAGTATTAGTTCCCCTCTATTCAGCACTGGTTAGCCTCATCTTGAATACTGCATCCAGTTCTGGTCTCCGCACTTCAAGAAGGATGCAGACAAACTGGAACAGGTTCAGCGGAGAGCAACAGGGGACTAGAAACCAAGCCCTATGAGGAGAGACTAAAAGAACTGGGCATGTTTAGCTTTGAGAAGAGAAGACTGAGGGGAGATATGATAGCACTCTTCAAATACATGAATGGTTGTCACACAGAGGAGGGCTGGGATCTCTTCTCAATCATCCCAGAGTGCAGGACACGGAATAATGGGCTCAAGTTGCAGGAAGCCAGATTTCGACTGGACATCAGGAAAAATTTCCTGTTAGAGCATACGACAATGGAACCAATTACCTAGAGAGGTAGTGGGCTCTCCGACACTGGAGGCATTCAAGAGGCAGCTGGACAGCCATCTGTTGGGAATGCTTTGATTTGGATTCCTGCATTGAGCAGGGGGTTGTACTTGATGGCCTTATAGCCCCCTACCAACTCTACTATTCTATGATTCTATGAAAAATGTAGAGCCCATTACTGTTCACAGATGCATCAGTCTGGTTGAAGGAATCAAAAGCTAATGCCTATGACAAAAGCACCAAGCACTACGTTTTTAACCAATGATGAGTTCAGTGAGTTTAAAATGTGAAAGTGCACATGCTCAGAGCATTTTGTGTAGTCCATGAAACCTTGTTTGTTAGTCTTTACAAATGTGTTAGTCTTTATGATACCATAAACTTATTTTGTGCTGCCTTATAAAATAAGGGGGGGGGAATGAGGGGCCATATTTGGGGAACTGCACCAGGGCTCCCAACCATCTTAATCCAACCTTGATGAAGTCATAAGATGAGGTCCTGTTCTGAATCCCACCATTATTGAAAACTGGACTAATGGCAAAAAGCGGACCTTTTCTGGAGTGGCAGCCCCATTGTGGAACTCCCACCACTAAAGGGGACCAGAAGCCCACTCATATTTTCAGAAAGTTGGTACAAACAAGAAGTCTCAATGACTTAATATACCAAATGATCCTGAAAATAAATACCCATGCCCTGACCCCAAAAGCATTGGAATGAAGCTGCATTTCTGCTTCAAGCAGAAAATCAAAGCCACTCTGCTGAAAGGAAACACAGTTAAAATGGTCTAGAACTTCAAGCCAAATCATCTTACAACCACCAAAGATGCCACCCTGGGCTCCTGCTGGGAGGAAGGGCTACCCGGATATCTGCTGGGAGACAAACTCTGTGAAGCACAAAGCCTCCAACAAATTCCTGATGGGCCTTGATGATAATTTCCTCTTTCAAAAAGTAGAAGAAGGAACAAAGGGATCGGCAATCCTGGACCTGATCTTAACTAACACGGACGAATTGGTCACGGGAATTAAAGCGGTCGGTACCTTGGGGGAAAGTGACCACGTAATGCTGGAATTCGGGATTCTGTGGAAAGCCAAAGAAGAATATAGTCAAACATGGACCTTGGATTTCAGGAAAGCCGATTTTAGCAAGCTCAGGAAAATGATGGGTAGGATCCCGTGGCTAGATAGACTACAGAAAAAAGGAGCCCAAGAAGTATGGGAGTTCATGAAGAACATATTACAAAAAGCGCAATCGCAAACAATTCCAAAGAGGAAGAAAAATGGAAGACATCGGAAAAAGCCAATGTGGCTACACGGAAGACTGGTGGAGAAGGTAAAAGTAAAAAAGAGCATGTATAAAGAATGGAAGGAAGGACGCATCACCAAGGAAGAGTACCGACGAGCGGCTCGGGCTTGCAGGAATAGCTCAAGGAAAGCTAAAACCCAGAATGAGCTGAGGCTGGCGAGGGAAGTGAGGAACAACAAAAAGGGGTTTTTCAGATATGTTCGAAGCAAGAGAAAGACCAAGGAAACGGTGGGACTGCTGCTCAATGAGGATGGCAAAATGTTGACAGATAATGAGGAAAACGCCTATTTTGCCTCCGTTTTCTCCCAAAAAGGGAACAGTGTGCAACCTTGCATCGGTAGCAATCTCAGTAAGGGGTCGGGATTGCAGTTCAAGATTGATAAGGAGATAGTCAGGAAATACCTAGTTAACCTAAATGAGTTCAAATCTCCAGGGCCTGATGAATTGCATCCCAGAGTATTGAAGGAACTTGCGGATGTACTCTCAGAACCTCTTGCCATCATCTTTGAGAAATCCTGGAGAACGGGAGAGGTGCCGGAGGATTGGAGACTGGCAAACGTCCCGCTCTTTAAAAAGGGTAAAAAAGAAGATCCGGGGAATTACAGGCCGGTCAGTCTGACTTCAATACCAGGAAAGATATTAGAACGGATAATAAAAGTCCATTGGCAACTATCTAGATGACAATGCTGTGATTAGAAGGAGCCAGCATGGGTTTGTTAAAAAAAAATCCTGTCAAACTAATCTTATCTCTTTTTTTGATCGGGTCACTAGCTTAGTAGATGGTGGAAATGCTGTAGATGTCATCTATCTAGATTTCAGCAAGGTGTTTGACAAAGCCCCCCACGACCTTTTGATTAGCAAACTAGTCAAATGCGGACTACATGGAAATACTGTCAGGTGGACTCACAACTGGTTGGAAAACCGTACTCAAAGAGTGGTCGTTGGTGGCTCTGCTTCGGACTGGAAGGAGGTCTCGAGTGGAGTGCCACAGGGTTCTGTCCTGGGGCCGATACTCTTCAACATTTTTATCAATGACTTAGATGATGGAGTGGAGGGAAGCCTTATGAAGTTTGCGGATGATACGAAACTGGGAGGGATAGCTAACACAATAAAATCCAAAGGGACCTGGATAGACTAGAAAATTGGGCTGAAATTAATAAAATGACATTCAATAAAGACAAATGCAAGATTCTGCATTTATTTTATTTTATTTATTTATTTATTGAATTTTTATACCGCCCCACTAGCATAGCTCTCTGGGCGGTGTACAACAAATACAATAAATACAATAGAATCACACAGAACAATACAAAAAATATAAATGCAAATCCACAATCTAAAACCAATTAAAACATGTTTAAGAAAAGCTAAAATGCCTGATAAAATAGGAAGGTTTTGACTTGGCGCTGAAAGGATAGCAATATCGGCGCCAAGCACACTTCTTCGGAAAGACTATTCCACAGTTTGGGGGCCACCACTGAGAAGGCCCTAGTTCTTGTTACCATCCTCCAAGCCTCTCTATGAGTCGGAACTCGGAGGAGGGCCTTCGATGTTGAGCGTAGTTCATATCGGGAGAGGCGTTCCGAAAGGTATTGTGGTCCCGCGCCGTATAAGGCTTTATAGGTTAAAACCAACACTTTGAATCTGGCCCGGAAGCATATAGGTAGCCAGTGCAAGCAGGCTAGAACAGGTGTTATGTGTTCAGACCGTCTGGTCCTCGTTATTAGTCTGGCCGCCGCATTTTGCACCAGCTGTAGCTTCCGAACCGTCTTCAAAGGCAGCCCTACGTAGAGCGCATTGCAGTAGTCCAATCGAAAGGTTACCAGAGCATGAACAACTGAGGTGAGATCTTCTCTGTCCAGATAGGGACGTAGCTGGGCCACCAACCGAAGTTGGTAGAACGCATTCCGTGCCACCGAGGCTACTTGAGCCTCGAGTGAAATAGAAGGATCTAAAAGTATTCCCAGACTACGAACCTGCTCTTTCAGGGGGAGTGTAACCCCATCGAGAACAGGATGAGTATCCACCATCTGATCAGAGAGACCACCCACCATCAGCATCTCAGTCTTGTCTGGATTAAGTCTCAGTTTAGGCCACAAAAACGAAATGCACGGGTACAGGATGGGAAATACCCGGCTTAGCAGTAGTGCGTGTGAGAAGGACCTTGGAATTGTAGTGGATCGCAAGTTGAACATGACCCAGCAGTGTGATGCTGCGGCAAAAAAGGCAAACGCGGTTTTGGGCTGCATAAACAGAGCTATAGTTTCCAGGTCGAGGAAAGTAATAGTCCCACTATATTCTGCATTAGTCAGGCCTCATCTGGAATACTGCGTTCAGTTCTGGGCGCCTCATTTTAAGAAAGATATAGACAAGTTAGAGCGGGTTCAGAAGAGGGCAACGAGGATGATAGCCGGTATGGAGAACAAGTCTTATGAGGAAAGGTTGAAGGAACTTGGCATGTTCAGTCTGGTGAAGAGAAGGCTGAGGGGTGACGTGATTGCACTCTTTAAGTACCTGAAGGGCTGTCACATAGAGGAGGGTACAGATTTGTTCACTGCTGCCCCAGAGGGTAGGACTAGGTCTAATGGTTTTAAGTTGCAGGAGCGTAGATTCAGATTGGACATTAGAAGGAACTTCTTGACAGTAAGGGCAGTTTGGCAATGGAACTGACTGCCTAGGGAGGTGGTGAGATCCCCTTCGCTGGATGTCTTCAAGCAGAGGCTGGACAGCTGTCTGCGGGAGATGCTCTAGCTGTGGATTTCCTGCTGTGAGCAGGGGGTTGGACTCGATGGCCTACAAGGCCCCTTCCAACTCTATGATTCTATGATAGAAATAAATAGCTAGATAGATAGAGAGATAAAGTGTGGGGTCTGTATGTCCTTTGACACATCCCAGAGGCATCTCAAAAAGACCATACGTGGAGCATCAACCTTACAGACAAAGTTAAGATGTCCAGCGAAAACCTAAAGGTCCCTCAGGGTAATCTTACTTGACGCTATCGCAACTGCTGTTCTGAACTTTAAGTCAGCCAACTTAACAAGAGGAATTGCTGAGCCTGAGTATGCAACTCAATACCTAAGCAAGTTAGAACTGGATAGCTCCTCAGTCTTTTCAGCAGCCAAGGGCATGCCCAACTTGTCAGCTATGAAACTGTTATGTATTTATTTATTTATTTACTTATTTGTTTGTTTATTTATTTATTTGCCTTGTCAGTAATTTCTTTCCAAGCCTTGGGGTTTCAATGATCCTACCAGTAATTTCTGCATTTTAAAAATGCATGAGGGCTGGGCCAAGAAACTCCCAGCAACCTGATTTCAGGAGGCCAATTTCTCCAGAGGTTTTACAATCCTGCATGAAAGCACACTGTGCTTTGTGCCATACACTTTGAGGTTTGCCTGTTAAAGGCAGTGGCTCCCCTAGCTTTTTATGGGGCACTTCAGACCAGTGAGTTGATGGCCACTTTCTGCTCTGATAAGTTGGGTAGTTTTGGTTCACAGCCCTACCTGGGCTCTATGACTCTTGTGGAGGGGGATGGGCACAGTCCCTGCACTCCTTTAGTGACTTCACAATGGCTCCCTGCCTCACATAGAATCCTAGAGTTGGAAGGCCAAGGCAAATATAAGGCCATCAAGTCCAACCCCCTTCAATCCAAATTGAAGCATATGTGACAGCCTGTCCAGCTGCCTCTTGATCATCCTGATTCACTTTGGCAAGAATGATTTAGGCATCCAAAAGAGCATGCCCATCCATTGTCAAGCTGAATATTTCACTTCACTCTTGACCTTCTTTCCTGGGGTTCCTTCTGGAGATGTTTTAGTACAGGCCCAGGAAGTTTGGAACCCCCAAGCAGCTGGGCAATGCCAGAAGGAAGGTGGATGAGTCCCTGAGGTGGGTTTGGTTGTCCACTGGTGGTGGGGTTATTTCTCATTCAGGCATCAAGTACTCTTTGTTGCACCTGTGTCAAGGAAATGGCATGCATCGTTCTGATTAAACTTTCTTAGGAAATCTGCTATGTGGCATTTTGCATTGCTTTGCTATGTGATGGGGCTAAGCAAGGGCTGGTCCCCTTCCGTGGCAGTGTGGGTTGGGTGAATTGGGGGTGAAAGGAGAAATGGCTGAGCACCTGGAAGAACTTTCTAAGAGATGAAGGGGTGATTCCTCCGATCTGTCCATCAATGCCACAAGGCTCATGAGTGGGAACTGGAGCCCTACTTGAGGACTAGCCTACTCACCTGTTCAGTGCCTGAAGGCAGGAGAATTCCCTCAGCACAATTAATGTGCCGGTGAGGAACAGCCAGAAGTAGGACGTTATCTGCTGGGAGGCCCTGAGCCAAGGAAGCTGACCCAGAAAACTGAGGCTGAGGGGATTATGATCCCGTGCCTCAGATTTATAGGAGCCCACACTGTTTTTACACAGCTCACATAACAGTTCTACCCATTTGCAGATACTTTGGATTTTTTCTCTCACACATTTTGTTGCCAATTTTAAACCCAAATGTCTGTCTCTCATTTGTGGGGTGTGGGTACAATCTGTTGTTAACTTGGCAGAGATGGGATTTTAAAAAAACAGTCCTCCTCCTCCTCTTCCTTCTTCGTTCAGTCACTTGCTGTCAGCCCCAATTCCCATTAAAGCCAGCAGGCTTGCTGCTGAGAGACACCTGTGCCTTCAATGCCCTCTTGCTCACAGCCTCCGCTACCCAGATTACCTGAGCTCCCACAAATTATTCCTGCACATGGTTCATGCCATCTCACTCCAGTGACACTGTTTAACATGCAACAAAGCTGACTAGAAAACAAAAAGTCATCCAAGGACCTGGAGCAGTTCTCAAGGTTATTTTGCTCCTATTACTGGAGCAACTTTAAACACCACCAGAACATCCTTGAAAGGAGTGAGCCCTGCCTGAAGATTTCTGTTATCGCAGGCAGGCTTCATAGGAACCACGGCTGTTTCTGGCATTAATTAGCAAAGGCGTCCATAGCTGGAGTTCCTTTTTTGATCAGCACCAGTGTAGCCATGTGCCCTAGAATGGATGCAAGGTTAGTCTGGCTTAAATCAAGACAAATTTGTTGTTGGAAACTGGATGCCATCCATGGGGATTGCTGTTGGAAGTGGGGCAAGAGCAACTCCTGTTTTGTTCTTTTGTCTATGTTCCAGAAGGGAGATAGAGTGAGGATCCACCAGATGGCTAGGCTTGACTACCTTTACCTGTGATGCTCTGATTGACTTCCTTCCGTTGTTCCTTTCATAGTCTATGTCTTAGGGAAGCTTATCTGCCCCTCCTCCTTCCGCCCTTTCTTCTCTTTTTTGACTGTCCGAGAGAGAGGAGTCACCTTAGTCTCTTCTCTCTCTCTCTTCCGAGCCATGAGGGCGACTCCCAAGCCTAAGCATTGCACCTACAACTTAGTTAATTAGTTAGAGCTAGGTATGCCTTTCTATCTACTATGCATTTCTATAAATAAAGTAGCTTTTCTTATTCTACTAAGTCTTAAGTCTCAGTGATCTCAATTCAGGGTAAAAGCTTGCTCTCTTAGGTAAACACACACACACATTTCAGACCGCTGTTACTCTCTGCTTAACAAATATACAAATAATTGCTACATTTGCCTCTCATTTCTTACTGCAGCACCATCTTTCCCCTTCCTATCGTTTCCCTTTCCTGACACCTCCCCCCCCCGGTCAAGTAAGATGCCCCTCTCTGCTTTCAGGGACAGGCCATTTTAATCTGCAGGGCCAAGTGCAGGCTGGCTGCTCTTGCCAAGAAAATGTGCCAGGCAGGGCTGAGCACATTTCACATGCAAATGCATGATGTCACAACCACTGGATTTGCAGGTGCTCTTGTTGCAGGCAACAGCACCACCACCATCAAAACTTGCCTTTTATTTTTGGGAGTATGATTGTCACAGACAGCATCACATTGACATTTGAGGAAATAAGCCTCATGCATTACCAGGATAGCCTACTGTGACTCACACTGACTACATAGGTGGCTGACAAAGTGGCCCTTGGAGTAGTCCCCTGTGGCTGTTAATTAGCCTTGCCCCTCTGCTGCCATCTCTTTTCATGTACCCAGAACTGCTGCACAGAACTGAGGGTCAAAAGGCAGTCCAGGCTCAGTATGCCTTCCATGGGCTTTTGCAGGTGAGGGCTCATCTACACGGTGGTTTACTGTGTGTCTGGTGCTACTCACAGCCCCTTTTAATTCACATGGCTCACATGACAGTACTGGCAAACAGAAGGTATCACACAGTTTCCCCCCTGTATATCCGTCCTCCTAACCCAATCCTTTGATAATCTGAAAAGGGAAGGAAAAAAACATCTTCACTCCGTATCTCTAGTGCTTGCAGACGCTTTGCTCCAATGCCTTTAGGTGGGTGTGTCAATCATTTCCCTATCCACGCCCACTCCCTCCTCCTCCCTTCATTCATTTCGTTTCCTGAAGGCTGAAGAGAAACTTCCGGCCACTCTCTCCCATTCTGCTGGCATTTTTATGTTGCTGCAAATGGTGCCTTTATTTTCATGTCCCCATAGCTTGTGTGTAGAGAGCCAGTGTGGTGTTGTGGTTAAGGTGCTGGACTACGACCTGGGAGACCAGGGTTTGAATCCCCACACAGCCATGAAGCTCACTGGGTGACCTTGGGCCAGTCACTGCCTCTCAGCCTCAGAGGGAGGCAATGGTGGTGGTTGGTGATCACTCATGGCCAAGTAAGATTGTCTTCCAAGATAATTTGGTTGGAAGACGCCTGTGTGTGAATTTGTTTTATGTGGAGAGATCGGTGCACAATGATCAACACACAATCTTGACAGAAAAAGA
The DNA here is from genome assembly GCF_030035675.1 of Rhineura floridana. NCBI lineage: Eukaryota > Metazoa > Chordata > Lepidosauria > Squamata > Rhineuridae > Rhineura > Rhineura floridana. The sequence goes on from NC_084494.1 coordinate 601,054, forward strand.
CTTTGATCCAACGGCATGGGTACCACGACGATTGGAAGTCTTTTATCTGCTGCAGCCTTCATCTGCCTTCACAGCCGTTGTAACATACACATTGCTATCCTCTGCCTGTTCTGCCGTTGAGGACATTCTTGGATCGTTCTTTGGTTCCTCTCCCTCGACTTTACCCCCATGGATGACCCTGCTGGGAGCACATGACTCCCGACTGCATCGCTCACAGGGTTCATTGGAACACACAAGCCTATTCATAGGGTCGCCATAAGTCGGAATCGACTTGAAGGCAGTACATTTTCAACTTGTGTGCAAAAGCATAACACTGACCAAACAAAGATTTGTATTTTAGCTGTGTTGTACCAGTGAAAATACAAATAATCACATTTCTGGGTTGTTGCTTTTTAAATTAAGCTAACTGGTAGAACAAACTGAGCATGCTCAGTTGCCAGGTAACCAGAGGGAGTAGAAATGTTAAATTAGAGGGTGTGGTCATTAGGAAACTGCATGACTGATCCTTCCCCTCAGTGTGAATAGAAAACACTGTGTTTGCAGCTGGCATTGAGCCCTTACTATGGATGGTGGAAACAGAAAACGGAGGTAAAAACAGTGTCTTTAGTACAAAGTAATGCTCTCATTTGGACAAGCCCTGAGCCTCTGGGTCTCTCTTGAATATGCAGCCTCAAACTGAGCAATATTAACCCACCCTTACTCCTCTGCAGGCTTCCTTCTCTTTCCTCACAAATTGTCACCCATGTGGGCTGGGGTCAAGACATGGTAGTTCTTGCTGTGGTTTACGGATGTAGATTTGTGTGCTGCTTGTGGAAGTCACCTTTTCCCAGTGCTAGAATCCTCCCAAGGCCAGACTCTTGACTTCCCTGTACAGCTCTTGAGCTGAGGTGACTGTCACTATGTACAAGTGGAGGACTAGGTGGCTCCTCTCCCCTCCTCTGAGAACTCGTGGCCATCAGTGAAGCAGACCCCATGTGGGCACCAAGCCTGCCTCTGCCCTAGCCCTTCATTCCTGCCTCAGTGGGCTCTGGATGGGCTGGCAAGCTCATTAATTGGCTCAATTGGAAAGCAAACCACTTCCGTCCCTCATCTGTAGCTGTACCATTGGAAGAAGACATTTTCGCTTTATGTTAGGGGACACATTTTCAGCCCCATTGCTATGAGCACACAGGGATTTTATTGGCATTGCAGGAGCCAGACTGGTGCTGTTTTGCTTTGCCTGCTGAGCAGCAACAGGGTTCCAGCTGCTCTACTTTTAAAAATAGCACTCACCAGTGACATTGATCTTGCAGTGATATGATGTCTTCCTCCTGTTCCTTTTCTATAAGGCCAGGAAATAACCAACAATCAAGGCTTAGGTCAAGGCTCCACATGCTCCAGTGCTGTAATGCCAGCCTCATCAGACCCCTCCAAAGCCTTGAGCCAAGCTCAGTATTGGGAGCAGTGAGCCTACTTAACATGTCACACACACAAAAAGAGGAAATGCATCATCAAAAGAGGGGACAATAGGACTGCATAAAATGGCATATGCTAATCTATATATATAGATGCAAATTTAGAAATATTACTCTAATTTAAATGCAGTGCATCTCACCACAGTGCTTGCTCGGCCATCCATCCAGGCAGTTTCAAGGCTTCTCGTGCTCACTTGCCTTGTGAGGACTTTTTATCTATGTGAAAAGCCAGACAGGGCAGCCCTCCATAAAGTAGGAAACAAAACCTGCACACTGTTTTAGAGCAAGAAAATAAATTATCCAGACATGGAATTTATCAGTTAGGTATTGGAGGGATATTTAATAGGGGCATGCAGCAACCGTAACATTCGCCTTGCATCTATAGTGTTTAAAGAAGGAGACCAGATCTGCCCTGTGTGTCATTCCAATTTGATTTGTTATTTGGGTCTGAATCTGATTTGTTAAATATGATGCTCTGTTTCTGACCTGTCCATTGACCTGTCCATCAAAACAAAAGATATATATTTTAAAAATCCTCATAAAATTCCTCATAAAAAATTTAGTGTGAACTACTAAACATGTTTTTGTCTGCAGTTTTGACTAATGTACACATTTTTGTAAGTAATTTCTCCTAATCCAATGCATTTTAACATTATTTCCACTATGCTCATTTTATGCACATTTCTCCTTAATATATGCATATAAACATTTAAGAACTGTGTCAAAGTTGAGAATGAATGGATTTTCACACACAGCAGTAGATGCACCAAGGTGGGTCCTGCAGCACACAAAGTGTACATGTGTAGAAAGGCTTCTTTGCACAGGCACAATGTTTTAGTAAGCTTGTGAACGTTGAGTTCAGTTCTCCTGAGATAGCTACTTCCTGGAACTAACTACCCTGATCTCCGTTGCCATGGCAGGAAAGCAATTAAGAGAACTTTCACTTTAAAAATTAAATTAATACCTATAAACATAACTTTTTATAAGGAAATGCTTGACAGCACACATAGGAACTATACGTCTCTCTGAGCTACAGGTACTAGAATTAACTGTACAGGCACGCACACACTCTCTGTCCTACAGAAAGGCCCTGGGTTAACAGTGCTTCTGATGGCTCTACCAGAAAATGTCACAATCCCTTTGTTGGACATGGGCAAGAGCAATTCCTGTTTGGGTTCCTTTGTTTGTATTCCAGAAGGAAGACAGAGTCCTCCAGCTGGCCAGGCTTGCCTATCTTGACTTGTGCTTTTCTCCATCTACCTTTCTTCTGTCGTAAACTGATATGCTCAGGGAAGCTGACCTGTCCCTCCGTCCTTTGTCTTCTTCTTCAACTGTCTGAGGAGAGAGGAGACATCTTTGTCTTATTCTCTCTCCTGAACCATGAGGGCAAGACCCAAATCTGGGCATAGTTAGTTAGTTAGAACTAGGCATGCCTTTCCTATCTACTATGTATTTCTATAAATAAAGTAGCTTTTTCTCATTTTACTAAGTCTTAAATCTCAGTGATTTAAATTCTCTGTGTTAGATTGTCTCAGCAAGTACAGCAACTCATAGACAAACATCACATGATTTTTAGATTTTCTCTGATATGCTTTCTCAATTTCCCCCCATATTTTTAAATTGAGAAAGCATATCAGAGAAAATCTAAAAATCATGTGATTTTTGTCTATGAGTTGCTGTACTTGCTGAGACAATCTAACACAGAGAATCTCAATCAACATCTGGAGAGATTTACAAGTCTGCTCTGAGAATCAGAAAGTTATGGAAAATCTTTACATGAGGATTTGCAAAAAGCTATAGTACTGGTCTCTCTAAATGTACATCGTTGTGTCATGGCTAGCATGCTACAACAGACAGACCAGAATTTGGATCAGATTATGGCATATGTATGTTAAAGATCAGGACTATGAAGAAACAGGAACAAGCTCTGTCTGAAAAAGCAAATTTTACTGTAGGCTGAAAGAGCAAACAAAGGCAGGATAGACAGATGAGTCATGTTCCAAAGCCTCAGCAGGACATAGATAAACAAAGAAAGAATTGCTTCAAATGCAAATATCCTAATCACCTTCCAAGAGATTGTACTAGAAGGGAAAGAGGAGAGATTTGATTTTAAAGAAAAGAAAGCTGAAAGGAAAACAAATAACCAAACTAAAGCAAAGTATTCCAGTTACCATGTATCTAATGGAAAAAATTACGATTATAAAACCAGATTTTTAATTGACTCTGGGGCAACAACACATTTAATAAATATTAAAACTCTTTTTAAGAACGTTAGCCCCCATATACATAATTTAATCACAGCATCAGGAGATCTTTTCTGTTTGCAAGGAATAGTCACTGTGGTGCTACTTTGCAAAACACCAGAGGGCGCCAGAGAGCTTGAACTGAAAAATTGCCTATTTGTTCCAGCTTTTAAAGATAATTTAATGTGCCACAAAAACAATGGAACTTGGAGGTGAACTTCATTTGTGACAAAATTTGTCAAGTTTTAGACCAAGGAGAAGTGTGTTGTACTGCAAAATTGAAAAATGGACTTTTGCACTTGGAATATTTTGAAACTGCATGCAAAGAAAACAGTGATTCTGGATGTGTACATGTTTGGCATCGAAGAATGGGACATGCCTGCTTAGCCAGAATCAATGCTCTAGAGAAGGAAAATTTGGCTAGAGGCATTAAAATTGGACAATGTAAATCCATGTGAATGTTGTATAAAGACAAAAAGCGTTAAACCAAAATGTCCCAAGAAAAATGAAAAGAATACAAAACTTCTAGAATTAATTTACAGAGACCTTTGTGGACCCATTAGAATGCCATCACAGGGCAGACATTTTTACATGCTTACTTTCATCGATGAATACTTGAGGTATACTACAATGTACTTACTGAGAGAGCAAAATCAAGTACTTCAAAAATTGAAGGACAGTATCAGAATTGTATCTAATATTCATCACCTGGTGTGAGTACTTTGGCACATTGATTTTGTCTTCCTCTGAAGTTTGAACAGTTTGTGGCAGAGGGAATGTTGAATCTGAATTGTCTCAGGGATTAATCTATTGATCTTCTTTGTACTTATTTTGGTCAACAAAGGTTTCTGAATAGTATCAGTATAAACCCTAGTTATAATTAAACTATCATGTAATTCTTTGTTGGCCATCAGAATGTTTGGTAGTCTTTTACTACTAAATGTGAGCTTACTGAATTATTAGAATACAACCATTTTATATGTTTCAAATCAATTTTACTGTAATGAAGATTCAACAAAATTAGGTGGTTGGTATATCACGTAATTCTTTGATTGCCATTGCCATATATTTTGCTTATATGAAGAAATGTGAAGGCGATTTTATTTAATTGCAGCACCATATCCTGTTGATGCAAAGATCGTTGCAGAACGCTGGGAATTTAATGTTACATTCTCCTTGTAGGTTAATCATTCCCACTTGCCTAGCCTTACAATCTGAATTCAAGGAATTTAATCTGGAGGACAGCCCATCTAAACTTGTTTTAACCTCAATTAAGACAGCATAAATTGATGACACAGTCTGGGCTACTAAATTACATTTCTCAGCCAAAAGTTTTCCATTTTCCCAATCAAATCTGAATGGTACTGATTCAGGAGTAACATCTGGTGCCTCCCTCAAACATGGGTTGACAGAATCAGAGGCCAATGGCAAACCTATTTTCTTTGGGTTGAGAACTGCAAAACGATTAGTAATGGGAACTCCATAATGGAAGGAGCAAGTGCTGTGTTTAAGTTTAGGAGCCAAGGGGCTAAAACCAGAGCTACTTGGGCATTTGGTCTTACCCATCCTGGGATTTGGCAGCAAATTCCTTAGTTTCTTATTAAATCAAAAGTCCTGACCAAATCTCTAACATAGACAAAATAATGAAGCAAATGTTGGTTCTTTTTCCTTTTTCCTTTTATGTGTCTACTTCTCCAAACCTCTAAACCTCTACAGGATCACTTACTTCCATGCCACAGACTTCACTCTATCAGGATGAACAGTCACAACTTTATGATAATTCTCTCTTGTTGAGCCCACCAAGAGTCACAGCAGATTCAGGAACAACAGGTGGACTTACCTACTGATTTACATGGATGATCTACTGTTGGCTTATCAAGACCCACTGGACAAGCAACAACTTGTGAATCATCTGAACAAGGAGGATTGAAGTGAAGTGCCTAGGTGATGTCCCTCACTACTTCAGAATACAAGTTGAAAGAGAAGATGATGGATCCTTCTTGCTGAGTCAAAGACAAAAGATCAAAGAGTCTAGGACTGAAGAATGCACATCCAGCACTTACTCCAATGGAAGTAGAATACCTGAAACCGGACCACAACAAACAACCATGGGAAGACCATGAGAGCTACAGACAAGCCATTGGGAAATTCTGTATATCAGCACTCTTACCAGGCCAGATGTGGTGGTAGCAGTGGGATACTTGTGCAGAAAAACCAGCTTGCCAAACAAGAAGGAATGGGAAGCAATCAAGAGAGTGTCGAGATATCTGAATGGCACTGCAACCATGAAACTGAAGTGAGTGGTTACCCGAGATTCCAAACTAGTGAGCAGATGCTGATTGGGCTGAAGACACTACAGATAGAAAATGCACCAATGGCAACATCTTCTACGATGGAGATTCAGTGATCACCTGGGCAAGTAAGAAACAAGAGACTGTAGCACTCTCTTCCACAGAAGCACAGTATGTGTCAGCTTCTGAAGCAAGCAGACAGTTGACATGGCTACTTGAACTGTTCAAACAATTGGGCATCTTTATACCTGGGCCTGCCATGATGCATGAAGACAATCAAGGATGCATCAGACTTATAGAGTCAGAAGGGGTGAGTTCACAAATCAAGCACATAGACATGAAGCACCATTTCATTAGAAAAGACATGACTGCAGACACTCTGACGAAGGCCTTGAGCAAAGTCAGATACTACAAGCTGTGAGACAGTATGAATCATGGGCTGAACCAAACACTCATTGAGAAGAGGTGTCACACACAGCTCAGACTGCTGAGTTATCCTGCATATCCATAACAATTTTGGTAGTACATAAGTTTGCACGAGAAAAGTTAAATAAGGTGAATTATTTATAATAAAGTGGGGGTCTAAAACTATTGCAACTATGGCTCTAGCCACATTACACTCTTTAAAACTATTTTGAAATGGAACCAGCTTGAAAGGATTGAAAGGATATCTTTTTCAACTCTTTTAACAAACTAGGGAAGAAATGCCCCCCAGACATGCATGCACACACAATATTCCAGCAGTTCATTGCCTGGACTAAGTAAGTAAGGTCTCATTAGGCGTCCTGGGCCTTGGAGACCCAGCTCACTCTCCTCTTTGCTTCTTCACAGGTCCTGCCCTGGAATAGGCTGGGCTGCTGCACAGTCTAGGCCCCAAAGTCTAGGCACACCCATCAGATGCACTAATTGTTGGAATGTATGAGGTTCAACTCCAACTTGGTGAGTTGAGGCTGCATGGGGGTTAATAAGGGTAGCTAGAGAGCTAGACCTCTTGCTGGTTGAGGCTATACTTATCCCTTTGCTCCTCTGCTGTCTTTCCTCTTCCTGCTAGGCTGATAAGCAAAGGAATGTTGATCCCAGTTCCTTCCCGCCTTTCTCAGTGTTCTCGTTCTCTCGAGAAGGAAGCAGACATCTTCTCTTTGTCTCTCCTCTCAACCAGGATGAGGGCCAGCACTGGGACCAGTGCAGGCTGCTCCAGCATAGCCAGTTAGCTAGATATAGAACTCTTTCCTATCAAGCATGTACTTGTAGTTGTTTCTTATTTTAAAGCTTAAAGTCTCTGTCTGACTAATTTGCAGGGAAGGTAGAATCTTAGCAAAGATTCACACACACACACACTAAGCTCGCTCAATACTCTCCATTCCACAGCGCTACACAACTCTGCTATGCATCTCAATAGAGAAATTCCGACACTAATAGCACTCACCACCTACAAAGGCTGCCTGAGCACTACAGGGGAGGGGGATATCAGTGTTGCCAACAAGAATTCCCACCACCACCAGACCGATGCCCCAAATCCACCAAAATCTGACCTTAACCCACTAGACACTGAGTTTGATAACATGTTTGTGTTATTGTGAAACATTGTTATGAATTGCTTAACAAGGTGGAATTTAAAAGTACTAGCAACCATTGGTGTGTTGTATTTATGTTTGGAACTGCAGATATAAATGTGTGTGTGTCTTTTAGATCTGAGAGAAGTATGGAGGTTTTGCATTCCTGGTTTTTTTTAGGTTTAAACATGCTCTGTGTGTGTTTGTGTGGTTGGTTGGCTGTTCTGAAACAGGATGCTGGACTAGGTGGACCTTTGCCTGATCCAGCTTTTCCTGTGATGATTATAAGTTGTACTGTTTATAGGAAGAATGCCCATTGTGGAATCACCTTATTAAACACAAACAGAGATTCTTCATTGGTGAGGCAGGTGCACTCAGGCCATTTATTTCTGAGGCTTATAGTTCCTAATCATCATGTCTCCTCTGCTGGTTCTTAGGCTACATCACACTTTGGGTAGAATATTGCCTGCACATTTTCTTTCTCAGTCAGCCAATTGGCAAGATCCTCCTTGTCTTTATACTTTAAAAAACAAGCACCCCAGAGGATCTGGAGACTTGACTTAAAAATCCTCCTCTCTGTCAGTGGCTTAATGTGTATCCTTTGCAGAGCTTGGAAGTAACACGTTACAAATAATGAGTTACTCGTAATGTGTTACTTTTTTTAGTAACTTAGTTCCAATTTGCTAGTAAAAGAACGAGTGGCAATTTCATTACTTTTTAGCTGCAACTGTAATGTTTCCAGCATTACTTTTGGACGTTACTTGGGGGGGAAAGGGGAAGTCTTCTGCTCCTCTGACTGGTGGACAAAAGACATGTGCCTCACCTGTACAGTGTTGCTCTTCCCTTGTGCTCTGTGTTAGGAGGCCACGAGGGAGATGGTTGTGGAGCGGAGACAGAAAAAAAAATTGCTTCAGAAATGGACAGTGGAGGGAGAAAGCCGGAGGGCAAGGATGAAGGAGGAGAAGGCAGCAGCAGAATAGAGATGAGGAACTGTGGAGGTGAGTGACGATGATATGTGTGTTTGTGTGTGTGTGTGAATTAGGGATACCCTTTCCAGCTTTCAGGGGTGATCTCCGGACTCACTCTGGATGGTGGATCTCCGCTCACTTGCCCTCCAGCCCCCCTGCACCCACCTGCAAGCTCACTCGCTCAACCGCCCCCGCTCTCACTTACCCTACCGCCCCACTCTCTTGCCCCCCTCTCCCACTTGCTCACTCCCTCATTTGCCCTACTGCCCTCCCCCACACCCACCTGCAAGCCCACTTGCTCACTCGCCCTACTGCCCCATGCTCGCTCACTCCCTCATTCGCCCTACAGCCCCCACCACTCCACTCACTCGCCCCTCACTTGCTTACTTGCCCTACTGCCCCCCCACTGCTCTCTCACCACCCGCTCACTCACTCGCCCTACCCCCCCACCCCTGCTGTCTTACCCCCTCTTCCTCACTCCCTCACTCGCCCCCGCTGCCCCCACCCCCAATCCCCCACTCAGTTCAAAATCTGTTTGCAATCCAGGATGCAACTACACCATCCCTAACAGATGACCACCCAGCCTCTGCTGAAATACATCTTGAGGCAACTTTTTTGAGTTTTACTTTCACAAGTTCTTACCACTAGGAACTTTCTCATAAAGTGCAGCCACAATCTGCTTGCCTACCAGTTGCACTGACCATTTCTAGTCCTGCCCTCTGGGGCAAGCCTGGTACCCTATTTTTTTTTAAAATCAATACCTTTCCAATTCTGCAACATTACTCAGAGCTAAACATTTGGGGAAACTGCCCAACGTGAGACCACGGCTTCATTTAGCTCCATATTGTTTGTGCTGAGGGGCAGTGGCTCGCCAGGGTTTCAGGTGAAGCTTTTTCCTTTTTTTTTTTTTTTTCCAATAATTTTTATTCAGATTTTCATAAAACATACAAGACAAAATCATAAAACATTCAAAGACAAAAAACAAAATCAAAAATAGTTAAACAAAAAGAAAAAAAGAAAAGAAGAAAAAAAAAAAAAAAAAACAAAAATAAAAAATAAAGAGTAAAATATTGACTTCCCATTTGTCAAAGATCAAATCAGTTATAAGTCTATAATATATAGCAATCCTGTCTCTTAAGTCATATTATAAAATCACTTTCCTCCAGTAGTTATCTTACTTAATCATCAAATCTCATAAACATTACTTTATTCTTTCCACAAAAAGTCAAAGAGAGGTTTCAATTCTTTAAGAAATATATCTATCAATTTTTTTTTTCCAGATAAGCATATCGATTAATCCATCTCATTACTAATTATGATAATCTTATTGTCATAACCATAGTCAAAATAAACATTTCAATTAATCCATCACATCAGAATCTGTTAGGTTCAGTAATTTCAGTAGCCATTGTTCTATTATCTCTATTAGTTCCATTTTCCATCTTCCATCTTCAGTAGTCTTGTTAAGTCCAGTAATTTCAATATCCAATCTTCCATTATCAGTATTCCATAATAATCTTGCTGTCAAAGCCATAGTCATATAATAAGAGTCTGATGGGAATTACCTCTATCCCAAATATTTTCTTGCCATCCATTCTGAATAAGTTGCTGAAATACTGCTGTAAAATCATATCTCTGTTCTTTTTTTCAAAATACACTGGGTCATCTCTTAAAAGTTTTTCCATTGTCACATGGCTGCAGTTAATTCCATAGATTTTCTCTATATTGGGCTCCATCACATCATTCCAGTCCAGAAGATAATCCATGCCATTGATAACTTTATCTCTAGAATCTTCATTAATTTCTTCAGAGATAACATTGAGTTCCAAACAATAGATTTTATTTCTAAAGTCCATAGACTCCAAATCTTGTTCCTGTTCCACGTTTGTTCCAATCTCCGGGATCTCCTCTCTCACAGGGACCCCTATTCCAGTCTCTAGGGTCTCCTCTCTCACAGGGACCCCTATTCCAATCTCCGGGGTCTCCTCTCTCACAGGGACCCCTTCCAGGGTCACCTCTCTCACAGGGACCCTTATATCTTTAATCTCCTGCTTCATTTTACTCAATTCAATTTTCGTTATCTCAATCTCATTCATTATTCTCTGAAACATAGTTATTTCCAGATTCTCAGCCACTTTCTTAATTGCCATTTTAAAAGAAAAATATAGGAAAACCACTTCTTATTTCAGCAACAATTGGGTTAATACTCCAAACTTGGTGACATCACAGTATAAACAGAGCAGACAGCCTTATCTCTCCAATAGTTAAGTAAACAAAATGCAGTTCCCAGGATCGAAGCAATTAATGGCAATCGTCAAGAAACAGATTCGTCAAAATAAAATAGACCAAAAAGAGAGTAGTCTCAGAACAGTATAATATTTTTCAAAATAAAAATCTGGAATAGAAATCCCTCTTCTGTGTGTATCTTTAGAATGCAAATCCAGGACAGCTTTTTGCAACAAAAACAGAGATAAGCTATTAATTAGTGCGTAGCAGAGAGAAGTTACGGCTCCCCAGTGAGATGTCAAAAACCGATCAATCTGGCAAATCTCTTTTAAACAGCAACAATTTAAGTCAAGTAAAAGAAAAATATAGAAAGAAGGGTGCTTGCCTGTTAGTGCGTTCTCTCTTAGAAGATAAGATGAACGTTCGCTTTAACAGATAGAGCTTGCTGTTGAAAATCCGTCCCACCTTCGTCGGCTGGACCTCGTCCCATAAATTAATGAGATCTGGTCGTCCCAACAAAAATAGGCTTTGAGGTTAATCTCTTCGTTTCTCCCTACCCGGGAGAAGTTTAATCAGTCAAAAAAAAAAGAAAAAACTGACTGATATATCTGAATAAGCTTCTTTTGAGGCAGGAGCCCGTCTCAAAAGCAGGCACAGGCTAAGTCACCCTTCCCGGAAGTCAGGTGAAGCTTTTTCCTAGCCTTACCTGGAGATGCCTGGTCACTGAACCCTGGAGTTTCTGCATACAAAGCAAGTACTCTACCATGGAGCTATGTTTCTTCTCCAAAAAATAAAGTTAAGATTCCAGTCCTCATGGTTTTTAATAAAGGGCTGATAGGAAGCAGCATTAACCTAAGTTAGATCACGTTTAGCTCAGTGTTGTTGACACTGACTAGCAGTAGATCTCCAGGTTCCAGACAGGGGATTTTCCCCATCCCAGTCCTATCTAGATTGAACCTTGGACTTTCTGCAAATATAGCATGAAGGTTACCACTGAGCTAAGACCACATCTCACAGTTCTTTTTTAAAAATAGACATTTTTGTCTCACTTTTAATCCTCTCCAGGATGGTTCATGAGAGAGTCAATAAAATAATTTAAAAAAATCTTATCCCAATAAATCTTTCCACCTGAAATAAAATACCATGTCAAAGAAAGCCACTTGTCCTGAATATGAACCTACTACACCCACACAGGTGCTGAACTCACCCAAAGGTGCCGTTGTTTCACGTGTTACACCAGGCGATAGCGGATCTGGCCTTTCAGATTGTGTTGGACTACAAACCCCATCATCCCGGTCCTGTTTGAAACTGCTGAACTGGAATGCATCAGTCAGTTTGATTTCTATTAGTGTAGGGCAGGGGTGTAGTCATCCAGGGACTTGGGGGTTCTTAGACCCCTTACTTTTTTGGGAGCAGGACCCAGCAAGGTCCCCATGTCTCCAGCATCCTATGAAAGGGGAGTGTGTGAGCCAACGAGAAGAATCTTCTAACATGCTTCCTTGTTCTTTCCTGCTGACTGGAGCCAATCAGAGTGAAAGGAGGTGAGTCAGCCACTACACTCATGCCCACCTGTCAGGGAATCCAATTCCCAAACCCTGAGATTTCAGAGGCTGATCCTAGTGATATCGTAGGGGACATGTGCCCTAGTGATGTCATAGGGGCAGGCCCTAGTGATGTCATTAAGCATGAAACATTAAGCATCAACCACATTTGCTTGGAGCATACCACTCAAACAAAAATAATTTTCTGATTGGAAATTAAGACAGAAATCTTAGCTAAATGAGGGTGTATCCATGTCCAGCTAAAGTGATGGGATCATTCCCTCTTACCTGCTTAAAGATCCTGGGTAAGGAACATTTAATCTAGCCTTGCTTCTGGCAAGAAGGGTTTCAGTGCCCTCAGGCCAGTCCAGTCACCAGAAGGCCACTGTAGGAAGAAAGGAGCCTAATGTTGTGGAGATGTTAGATGGGAGTACTCAGGAATAAAGATGGATGCCCTGAGGGCTGCAATTCTAGCACACTTACTAAGGGACTAAGCCCCATAGAACTCAACAGGACTTACTTCTGAGTAGATATGGTTAGGATGGTGTTGTCGGTAAGGCTTGACTAGGGATAATCTGCAATTATATTTATTTATTTATTTATTATTTGATTTATATCCCGCCCTTCCTCCTAGCAGGAGTCCAGGGCGGCAAACAAAAGAACTAAAAACATCATAAAAACAGACCTTAAAATACACTAAAACAAAACATCTTTAAAAACATTTTTTAAACGCTTTGAAGACATCTTAAAAAAGAAAAAAAGGTTTTTTTTAAAGGTTTAAAAACATATTAAAAAGCAATTGCAACACAGACTCGGATAAGGTCTCAATTTAAAAGGCTTGTTGAAAGAGGAAGGTCTTCAATAGGCACCAAAATGATAACAGAGATGGCACCTGTCCAATATTTAACGGGAGGGAGTTCCACAGGGTAGGAGCCACCACACTAAAGGTCCATTTCCTATGTTGTGTAGAATGGACCTCCTGATAAGATGGTATCTGCAAGAGGCCCTCATCTGCAGAGTGCACAGATCAATTGTGTATATAAGGGATAAGACTGTATTTCAGGTATCCTGGTTCCAAGCTATATAGGGCTTTGTACACCAAAACTAGAACCTTGAACTTGGTCCGGTAGCAAATGGGCAGCCAGTGCAATTCTTTCAGCAGCAGGGTGACATGTTGGCGATACCCTGCCCCAGTGAGCAGTGTCACCACCACATTTTGCACCAGCTGCAGCTTCTGGACCAACCTCAAGGGTAGCCCCACATAAAGCACATTACAGTAATCCAATCTGAAGGTTACCAGTTCACAGACAACAGTGGTCAGGCTATCCTGGTCCAGAAACGGCCACAGCTGTCTTACCAGCAGAAGCTGGTAAAAGGCACTCCTAGCCACTGAGGTCACCTGGGCCTCTAGTGACAAAGATGGATTCAGGAGCACCCCCATACTTTGGACCTGCTCTTTCAGAGGGAGTACAACCCCATCCAAAGCAGGCAACTGACCAATTATCTGAACTCTGGCACCACCAACCCACAGTGCCTCCATCTTGCTAGGATTCAGACTCATATCAAAGCAGGGTTGGCAACCCCATGCCTGGAATGCCCTGCCTGCCTTTTAACATGGCTTTGCCAAACTTCTTTACAGATTTGACCCTTCACTTCAGAAAGAGATCTGAGAAATGAGTAAGAGTAAGAAGATTCTCTACCCTTTCCTGCCTACCCCGTGGGCTGCTATAAACTCACTTTGACAGCCAACCCAATTCCAGTAAGTAAGAATTGACAGAGAGAAAACATGCATGGTTTGGTCTACATTCACAGGCAGCAGCTTGGGAACAACAGCAATTGAAGCCACACTTCCCAGTATATGAAATTTCTTTTACCACTATCGGGCAAGAAATAAACCATCATGCAAATAACAAGATGAATCATCAGTGGGTTTAAGGAGGTTGAGCTGAACACATGGAACCTTTGTTGGTGCTTCTATGGATGTAAGGGATGTAAGGTCAGTGGTAAATGACATGCGAACAGAAAAACAAAAACAAAAGACACTGATGATTTCCTAAATGCAATACCATCCTAACCACAACAAGATTCCTATGAGTAAGAGAGAAAAGTCAGCATCAGGGTTCCTAAACAAAACTGAAAAAATCCTAGCAGCCAGTCAGCCAAAGTCACAGAAACCCAAAGCCAAAAAACGTGGCAGCCAGTCAGTCAAGAAATCTGCATGCAGCACAATCTGACCCCGGGGCTGCAGTTAGTGCAGAATGCTGTGGCACGATTGCTGACATGAATGAGACCCTATCAGTACATAATATCTCCCTTCTGAAATCTGCACTGGTTGCTGATTTGCTACCAGGCCAAGTTACAGGTTCCACATAGTACTTTGAGAGTGTCAACAAGCATATAGATAGAGGTGATCCAGTGGACATAGTGTACTTAGACTTTCAAAAAGCGTTTGACAAGGTACCTCACCAAAGACTTCTGAGGAAGCTTAGCAGTCATGGAATAAGAGGAGAGGTCCTCTTGTGGATAAGGAATTGGTTAAGAAGCAGAAAGCAGAGAGTAGGAATAAATGGACAGTTCTCCCAATGGAGGGCTGTAGAAAGTGGAGTCCCTCAAGGATCGGTATTGGGACCTGTACTTTTCAACTTGTTCATTAATGACCTAGAATTAGGAGTGAGCAGTGAAGTGGCCAAGTTTGCTGACGACACTAAATTGTTCAGGGTTGTTAAAACAAAAAGGGATTGTGAAGAGCTCCAAAAAGATCTCTCCAAACTGAGTGAATGGGTGGAAAAATGGCAAATGCAATTCAATATAAACAAGTGTAAAATTATGCATATTGGAGCAAAAAATCTGAATTTCACATATACGCTCATGGGGTCTGAACTGGCGGTGACCGACCAGGAGAGAGACCTCGGGGTTGTAGTGGACAGCACGATGAAAATGTCGACCCAGTGTGCGGCAGCTGTGAAAAAGGCAAATTCCATGCTAGGGATAATTAGGAAAGGTATTGAAAATAAAACAGCCAATATCATAATGCCGTTGTATAAATCTATGGTGCGGCCGCATTTGGAATACTGTGTATGTTGGCGAGTGCGTGAATAGGTCAAACGTGGTTTGAATCCAAGAGCCAAGAACAGGAATAAGACAGGCCAGGCAAGTTTCTTGTAAGAGTCTTTACTAGGCAAAGACATTAGACACAGCTCTCTCCATTCACATGTCTTCCCCCACTCTGAGTTCCTGCCAGTTTCCCACCTTATCACACTCCCAGCCAGCCACTGACCTTGATTGTCTGGAACTCTGTTCTCACAGCTTAACCCTTCTGCTTCAGGTTTCTCTCTCTCTGCTAAAAACCTTGTCTGTGAGTCTCACAGCCTGCGTCACTGACCAACAGCCCCCACCTGAGACAGACTTCAAAACTTCATGTTACAATTATTACATTTCTACAACATTAACATTTCATTACAAATACATATCAGTACATGGTTTGATTTCTTACAGTTTCTATTTACATTTTCAGTTCAGTTTCTCTTTATTCTTTATTTACACAAGTTTCACAGATTCATGTTTGTTCACTTTTATTTGACAATACATTTATATTTCATTCCTCAACACAAAACTTCCACATTAGATCCATTGTTTCTTTATCTATTGGTCCCTCTTTTTCCCATTCTACTGGAATTTCATCTGTTTCATTATTCTGTTGTGTAACATTAAATGCAAATCTCTGAGGAGGTTGACCTTTCGTTTTTCTCTCTGATTTCCTGACATTATCTATTTCCATTTCTTCTTCACTCTCAATTTTACTCGGACCTGCACCACTAGTACTTGGCATTTCTGTATCATGTGTTGCCATGTCTTCACTTCTCAGCCTTTTAACAGTACGTTTGCCACCATGAATCAAATCTGTTAATGCAGTTTTTAATGGAATTTGCTGCCCAAAAGGAACATTCGCAGCTTCCTGTTTGCTTTCACTATCAAGGATAACTGTTTGACTGTCTCTCCAAGGTTTATCTATCACCTTTATGTTTCTGCTTAACACCACTTGTTGTTTCTCAGGCAACCAAACTCTGTAATATGAATTCTGAAATCCCAAAATGCGTCCTGCCTGCGCTCTTGAGCCTAATTTACCATGTCTTCTTTGTTTTACTACATGTACCCAGCATTTTGCCCCAAAACGTTCTATGTGTTTCACCCTGGGTTTTCTTCCAGTCAGTTTCTCATAAGGAGACATGCCTATTGTTCTGTGCATAAGGCGGTTCTGAATATAAACAGTGTACAGAATACATTCACCCCAATAAGTGTTATTCATATCAGCATCTGCTAGCATTGCTCTCAATGAATCCTGCAATGACCGGTTCCTCCTCTCTGCCGTTCCGTTGGAGGATGGGCTGAAGGGAGCAGTGAGACTTTGAATTATCCCCTTCTTTTCCAAATACGTTTGAAATGAATTACCACCTCTATCTGATCTGATATTTTTGATAACAACCCCATGTTGTGTTTCTGTTCTCTGTATGAATGTCTTTAATTTCTCTTCTGCATCACTTTTCTTTTTCAATAAGAACACATGTGTAAATCTGGAGAAATCATCCACAATCACTAAATAAAACCTTGCTCCACCTTTTGAGCACTGAAAAGGTCCAGCCAAATCCACATGTATGAGCTGATATGGTTCAGTAGTCGTGCTTTCACAGCTCTTATTTACTGGAGTCACAGTCATTTTTGTTTTATAGCATACCTCACACTCATCCACATGCTCACAGTGTGTTAACTTCAAATCTTGACTATGCTTTGGGGTGTTTTGTATCTTTTGGAAATGTGCGTGTGCCAGTTTTCTGTGCCATTCATGGACACAATTATCATGTTTCTCTTTATTTACTGCTATCCAAGCACACATGTGTTTATCAAGCTTGCACTCAACCATAAACATTTTGTTCTGTAATTTCCCTTGCATGCATATTTCACCATCCTTTCTCACAAAACATCTATCCCCTTCAAATGTTACTTTGCAACCTATTTCAGCCAATTTTCTCACTGAGAGAATGTTATATTTTAAACCAGAAATCAATAATACATCTGTTAAAATTCCCAAATTACCCATCTTCAGCATTCCTCTCGCAGTCGCGTCCTGAGTCGATCCGTCAGCCAGATAAAGCTTCTCCTGCGTCGGCTTTGAAGTGTAAAATAAACTAGAGTCTGTGATTAGGCAATTAGACGCTCCACTGTCAAGAAGCCATTTAGAGTTAATCAGTTTATTGCTCTCCTTAGAAACAAAGTTCACGCTTGCTCTCTGACTTTCAAAGTTTCTGTTATTCCTCTTCTTTAAACAACGTCTCTGTATATGCCCACGTGATCCACAAAAATAACATGTTTTAGTCTCTTGCTTGCTTCTTTGATTTTGGTGTTGTACAGACACAGTCACAGTCTCTTTTAATTCTATTTTCTTATTCTCTTGTCTCCTATTCCACTCTTGTTGAAGTTTCTGTTCCACAAAGTCCAAAGTCAGATTCCCGTCAGGTTGGGTTTCCAGGCTAGAGACCAGCATGTCCCATTTTTGATCCAATGAAGATAACAGGAGATAAACCATCTGCAAGTCATTATGATGCACGCCTCGATCTTGCAGCTCAGCATTTAATCTACGAAATTCAGCCAAATGCTCTTCCATAGTCACTTCATCTGTAAAACGCATCTGATAAAGCTTCCTTGCTAAACACAGCCTGCTTCCCGCAGTTTGCTGTACATGCGCGGCTCTTAACTTTTCCCACATCTGGTTAGCTGTCGGCTCATTACTCACCAGCAACAGTTGTGAATCTGATAGCCCCAGAGTAATAAAAGCCTTCTCTTTCTCGTCTTTCTTCAGCCACGCTGCTGAAGGAGCTGCCGGAGGGTTTTTTTCCACGACATCATTCAAATTCTCTTTAATCAGAACTGCTCTCATCCTCCACTTCCAGCTGGAGTAGTTTACAGCATTCAGCCTCTCCATTGGCATCCCGGAGGACAGATTTACAGCCATGTTGCCCACTCTTACTTGCCTCTCACTTGCGCTTTGTTTCTCTCTGCAACAACGCCACTTCACCGGCTCTCGAACCCGCTACCACGCCTGATAAGCTGGGTCCATAACCCCTGTTGGCGAGTGCGTGAATAGGTCAAACGTGGTTTGAATCCAAGAGCCGTTTAGAACAGGAATAAGACAGGCCAGGCAAGTTTCTTGTAAGAGTCTTTACTAGGCAAAGACATTAGACACAGCTCTCTCCATTGACATTTCTTCCCCCACTCTGAGTTCCTGCCAGTTTCCCACCTTATCACATTCCCAGCCAGCCACTGACCTTGATTGTCTGGAACTCTGTTCTCACAGCTTAACCCTTCTGCTTCAGGTTTCTCTCTCTCTGCTAAAAACCTTGTCTGTGAGTCTCACAGCCTGCGTCACTGACCAACAGTGTACAGTTCTGGTCGCTTCATCTCAAAAAGGATATTATAGAGTTGGAAAAGGTTCAGAAGAGGGCAACCAGAATGATCAAGGGGATGGAGCGACTCCCTTACGAGGAAAGGTTGCAGCATTTGGGGCTTTTTAGTTTAGAGAAAAGGCGGGTCAGAGGAGACATGATAGAAGTGTATAAAATTATGCATGGCATTGAGAAAGTGGATAGAGAAAAGTTCTTCTCCCTCTCTCATAATACTAGAACTCGTGGACATTCAAAGAAGCTGAATGTTGGAAGATTCAGGACAGACAAAAGGAAGTACTTCTTTACTCAGCACATAGTTAAACTATGGAATTTGCTCCCACAAGATGCAGTAATGGCCACCAGCTTGGACGGCTTTAAAAGAAGATTAGACAAATTCATGGAGGACAGGGCTATCAATGGCTACTAGCCGTGATGGCTGTGCTGTGCCACCCTAGTCAGAGGCAGCATGCTTCTGAAAACCAGTTGCCGGAAGCCTCAGGAGGGGAGAGTGTTCCTGCACTCGGGTCCTGCTTGCGGGCTTCCCCCAGGCACCTGGTTGGCCACTGTGAGAACAGGATGCTGGACTAGATGGGCCACTGGCCTGATCCAGCAGGCTCTTCTTATGTTCTTATGTTCTTACTTGTTCTGCTCTTGTAAGAAATCAGTCCTGTAGTGTGGCAGTACCTACGCTTTGGAACTCCCTGTCTATTGACATTAGGCAGACACCTCCATTGTACTCATTTTGGTACCTGCTAAAAACATTTTTGTTTAGACAAGCCTACCCAGGCATGTGGAAGCTATTATTTTTTTCTGTTTTTAACTCATTGTTGGTTTTATTATTTTGAATATTTTTAAATATCCGTCTTTAACTGTTTTAGCCAATAATTTTATTGTTTCTATAAACTACTTTGAAGGTTTTTTTTTTTTACAATAAAGTAGTATATAGATGTTGCAAATAAAATATATAAATACATTTCTGAGACACTGTGGCCCTTGGGTCTCTTTCCTCTTTTATACTGAGTCAGGCTATTTGGTACCATCTAGCTCAGTACTGCTGACATGGATAAGCATTGGCTCTCCAGCATTCCAGACAATAGTCTCTTCCAGAGATTGAATTTTGGACCTTTGCATGCAAAGCATGTGCCTTACCACTGAGCTACAGACCTGTTTAAAAAAGTATCTTTTAAAATTGTTCTTTTCATTTCACTAATGAATGCACAGCAAACTGGTGATCTTGGTGTGGAGGAACTTTCTGTAGTCCTTTGTCATGGACAGATCACTACCTGGTGGGGTTTAGACTCACTGGGACTTGAAACCTCTGCAGGGGTGGGGGACCAATTAGGATGGTCCGCTCCAGGAGGCTGATGGATCCGGATGGTTTCCTGATGGCTCTTGGGGATTTTCCTGCCACCTCGGCAGGCAATTCTGTTGAAGCTCTGGTTGACCTCTGGAATGGGGAAATGGCCAGGGTGGTGGACACGATCGCTCCTGAGCGTCCCCTCTCACGAAGTGGAGCCAAACCAGCCCCTTGGTTTACCAAGGAGCTGGTGGTGATGAAACGAATGAGACGGAGACTAGAGTGATATTGGCGGAAGACTCGGAGCGAGTCTGACCGAACACGGGCTAGAGCCTATTTGAAGGCCTACTCTGTGGCAGTACGGGCAGCAAAGGAATCATTCTTTTCTGCCACCATTGCATCTGCGGGGAGCTGTCCAGTGGAGCTGTTTTGAGTGGTCAGGGGTCTTTTACATTCTGGCCCCTGAGAGGGTAATATAGATCACTCAACAGCCTGCTGTCAAGAGTTTGCACAGCACTTTGCAGATAAAGTCACTCAGATTCGTTCTGACTTAGACGCTATAATTGATACAGTCTCGGGGGATGTAACTTTGGCTCCTGTCTGTCCAATAATGATGGATTCTTTTCAATTTGTACAGCCCAAGGATGTGGACAAGATCCTTGGAGAGGTGAGAGCCACCACATGTCTGCTAGACCCTTGCCCTTCCTGGCTTATAAAAAGTGCCAGAGAGGGACTGGCTGAGTGGGTGAAGGGAGTGGTTAATGCCTCCTTACACCAAGGCAGAGTTCCAGGTTGCCTAAAGGAGGCAGTTGTAAGGCCTTTGTTAAAAAAGCCCTCCCTGGACCCCTCCATAATGGATAATTACCGGCCAGTGTCCAATATTCCATTTTCGGGTAAGGTAATAGAGCGTGTGGTGGCCTCCCAGCTCCAGGGATTCTTGGATGAAACAGATTATCTGGATTCATTTCAGTCTGGTTTCAGGCCTGGTTATGGGATGGAGACGGCTTTGGTCGCCTTGGTGGACGACCTATGCAGAGAACTGGACAGGGGGAGAGTGTCCCTGTTGGTTCTGCTGGACCTCTCAGCAGCTTTTGATACCATCGACCATGGTATTCTTCTGGGCCGCCTTGCTGGGATGGCACTTGGGGGCACTGTTTTGCAGTGGCTCCATTCCTTCCTGGAGGGACGAACCCAGAAAGTGGTGCTGGGGGATTCCTGTTCGACCCCTTGGCCGTTGGCCTGTGGGGTCTCTCAGGGCTCAGTTTTGTCCCCTATGCTATTTAACATCTACATGAAACTGCTGGGAGAGATTGTCCAGGGTTTTGGGGTTCGCTGCCATCAGTATGCTGATGACACCCAACTCTATTTCTCCTTTCCACCTAATTCCAAGGAAGCTGTCTCAGTTTTAAACCAATGTCTGGCGTCAGTGGTGAACTGGATGAGGGTGAACAAATTGAAGCTTAATCCAGACAAGACAGAGGTGCTCCTGGTCAGGGAATAGGGATACAGCCTGTGCTGGATGGGATTACACTCCCCCTGAAGATGCAGGTTCGCAGTTTGGGTGTGCTCCTGGACTCAGCCTTAAATTTGGAGTCCCAGGTTTCTGCAGTGGCCAGGAGTGCTTTTGCACAGTTAAGATTAGTGCGCCAACTGTGCCCGTTCCTTGAGCCGTCTGATCTGGCCATGGTGACACATGCCTTAGTTACATCTCGTTTAGATTACTGTAACACGCTCTATGTGGGGCTGCCTCTGAAGACTGTTCGGAAATGTCAGTTGGTACAATGTGCTGCAGCCAGAATGCTAACGGGGGCTGGTTACAGGGACCATACTACCCCCCTGTTAACAAAGCTCCACTGGTTGCCAGTCTGTTTCTGGACACAATTCAAAGTGCTGGTGATGACCTATAAAGTAGAAAAAAAAAGTGGAAGGCATACAATAAAATGCAAAAAAAGGAGGGGTATAAACCCAGAATGCCAATATTTGATTGCTGCAGCATTGACATTTTACACTTTTGGCGCATATAGAGCTTTTACCAACTAAAATCCCCTGATGAAAGCCCCTGTTGGGCTGAAACGCGTTGGGCATTTTATACTACAAGCCATTTTCTCATAGAAGATATACAATAAACATTTTAAAAACTCTCTCCTTTGGCATTCTGGGTTTACACCCCTCCTTTTTTTGCATGATGACCTATAAAGCTCTATACGGCTTAGGTCCAGGCTATTTATCAGACTGTATCTCCCTGTATGAGCCTGCCTGGGCCCTGAGATTCTCAGGATAGGCCCTTCTCTCAATAACCACATCTTCTCAAGTATGACTAGTGGGGGCGTGTGAGAGGGCCTTCTCGGTGGCTGCCCCTAGGCTTTGGAATTCCCTTCCTAGGGAGGTAAGAATGAGCCCCTCCTTGCAGTCCTTCCACCGACAAGCAAAGACCTTCCTATTCCAACAAGCCTTTGGAATTGAAGGCTAAGGATAGGGCGTGAAGGGTGCTGCATTGCTAATGTCTATTATATTATTTTTAAACTAGTTTGAACTCTTTTAGCTATATGTGTGTATGGTTTTAATATTGGAAATAGTTTAATCTTATTTCAATGTAGATTTTGTATGTTTTTAATTATATGTATTTTTTATCTGGAAGCCGCCATGAGTTCCAGTTTTGGAAAAATGGCGGGGTATAAATAAAGACAATAATAATAATAATAACTAGGGCAGATTCACATAATACATTTAAAGCACATGAATCCCACCACAGAATCCTGGGAATTGTAGTTTGTTCAGGGTGGTGGGAACTATAACTATACGGGGGAAACTACACCTCCCAGGATTCTTTGGGGGAAGCCATGTGATTTATATGTGGGTTGGATGTACTTTAAATGTATTATGTGGAACTGCATTACTTCATAAACTTTGCCTGCATATAGATCATATGAATTAAATTTTAATACGAAAATAAGATACAAAGTTTTCTGGGTGACCATGGGTTACATGGGCTACCATTTCTCAGCCTAATCTGCTCCTCAGGGTGAAAACAACAGAGGGGGACCATGACCACCCAAAGGTGCAATCCTATGCATGTTTACTCAGAAGCAAGTCCCAATGTATTCAATGGGGCTTACTCAGACAGGTAAGCTGCACAGGACTGCAATTCAGTGATAAGGAACTTCACTCACCCAATCCAATACTCAGAATCATGCCATGTTAAGCTGTTTTGCAACTGTTTTATACTTGTTTTATGGTTATTGGATTTTAAATGGCTTTATTTCTTGTTTTGAGCTGCCTTAGTTTCCAACCCTACCTCACAGGGTTGTTGGAAAGACTCCATATACACACACGCACTGGAGATGTAAAAATACATTCACCCCATATAATAGTTTATTGTCAAAACTAGTTGACCATTGCAGAACTTTTTTTTTTTAAAAAAAAAAGTATTTGTTTCTTGCCAAATAAAAGCAGTGACACCTAAGTAAGCCCTGCCTAACGTTTAAAAAAAGATTAGTGGGGGAGAGAAAGATTTACAACACAGTCCTTTTCTATGTTCACTCAAAAGTCCCACTGATTTTCAGCACAATCCTAACCACGTCTACTCAAAAGTAAATGCTACTGAATTCAATGGGGTTAACTCCCAGGTATGTGGAATTAGCATTGTAGCTTTACACCCAGAAAAGCTTCATATTGGGAAGGTTTTCAAAACAGGTTATGAATAAGAAAAATAAACTGTCCTCTTCAACGGTCCAGTAAGATTTAAACTTGTTTAACTCCCTAATTAGAAAAGTATAACACTGCAGCATGTACACTTTTTAAAATGTCTGTCCAAAAATTATTTGAAAGATAAAATATATAATATGCCATTTTTTGCATGTAACTAAAAAAAACCTTGTATGCCTACCAGGATCCTGCTGTGATCTTGTGTTGTAGTGCAATCCTGTGCATGTTTATGCAGAAGCAAGTCCCAATCCTGTACAAAGGAAGTACTCTTTATGCTGCTGAAAGTTATATATTTACTGAATTCCTGATGTGAGACAAGCAGGAAAAGGAAACTATAAGTGTAGCTATTGCCTGGAGTGAACAAATCTTGTCAATCACAACCCTGACTTCACTTATTGGCTAAAACCCTGAAAGGGCAGGGATTAGAGAAGCCAGTAGTGGCAGAAGTTGCAGGAGGGAGACTGACATTTTGGTTTATAACTTTTGAACCAGACCACCTAGAAACTTAATTTTTCTTTTTAAATGAAAGCTAAGAGTCCGAAGAGTAAGGTGAGCCACTCAGAGAGGACCCCCAAAAAACTGGACTCTCCAGGCAAAAACTGAACACCTGGCAACCCTCCTTCAGTTGGCAGGATCGGGCCAAGGATCTCCTGGCAAGGGCCTGAGCCATGGCCTCCTTGGTGGGCATGCCGCCTCACATGAGCTCCCTGGCATGGCAGCAGATGTTTGAGAAGGTGTCGCTCCAGCGCTTTCAGCAGGACTCTGGTGTCTGCAGCGCCCTGCCCAGGGCACTGACCTTGACCACAGTGGAGGCTGTTACACTGGCACTCCTCTGTCAGGTCCCTTCCCTGGGTGCGCAGCACAGTGGTGGCAGAAGCCACACCCATGCCAGTTGGGTCATGCCATCTGTGGCCCTCCATGGAGTTGCTGTGCCCAGGGGGCCCTTCCCAGCATTTGGGAGCTGAGGCTGCCAGCCAGACAATGGTTGCCCATGGCAGAATGCCTGTGTCCATTAGTCTGACAGCCCCCCTGTATGTGCCCAGTCCTGGCATGTCTTGCCTCCATCCCTTGCCTCCCACATGCTGGGCCCCAGAGGGAAACAGAGGCCTCAGTGGCCCCAAGGACACCAAGGCGAGCCAAAGCTGAGAAGAGGTGTGAGGAAAGCGACTCCCTGGTGCCTGGATCCACTCAGGAGACTTGCAGAGGGGTGTGGGGATGCTGCTGGGAGCTGGGGCTAAGCACCAAGGGGGGCAGCTGCCCCTCCTGCATGGGTGCTGGGAGCCAGGCTGGCTCTGGGGTTGATGGGGGGTGTTGCTGCCATGGTGTAGGGCGCTCTCCCTCCTCGCCATCCACAGCGCCCGCTGGGAGGCCAGTCCGCTCTCCCCTCAGCTGCACCTGCCCAGCCTCCTGGCCTACAACCTGGACAGCATTGTAAGGTGGGGAGGCATCACAACATCCCCACCTGCCTGTGAGCCCTGGTCCTGACCGAACTGCAACACTGCCAGCTCTTCCATCTGCACAGGGAGGCCATCGAGGAGCTGTGTGTGACGCGGCTGCCCACCTGGAGACCCGGCACCATGCCTGCAGCAACATCCCCGTGCATCAGAAGGTGCTCCTCGGGCTGCGCTGCCTGCCATGGGGTGACTACCCCGCCTCCCAGCCCTCCACCAGCAGGTGCCTCTCAGCCTTCCTGGAGGACATGGTGGCCCACGTGCAGGAGTTCATATTTCCGTGGATGGAGGAGGGCTGTGCATAGCTGAGGGATGAGTTTTCCTCTCTTCCTCGGGGCCCTCAATGGCACTTTCATCCCAATACTCACACCTGCCCAGAACCCCACATCAACATCAATGTGTCAGCGACATGATGGCAGTGTGTGATGCCTGATGAATCTTCACCTCTGTGAACTCCACGATGCCCAACAGCATGCATGACGTCCAGGCCTCCAGACTGCTGAAAGTGCTGGAGGCGTGCCCCCCCTGACCGGGAGGCTGCTCAATAGGCAGCAGGTGATGGCTGCCATGTGCTGGTGGGGCATCTGGGTCCTCCCCAGTGACTGACCATTCTCCACTCCTGCCCGTAGCTGACTGTGCCTATTCCCTGTGGCCCCTCCTGGCGATGCTCTGTGCTGCAGACCTGCCTGATCGCATTGCTCGCTGCAACCAGGTACACCACTCCATGATGATGACTATTGAATGAACACTCGGGACTCTCCAGTCACGCTTCCGGTGTGTGCATCTCACAGGGGGGCAGATGATGTGGTCCCCGCTGAAGGTGTCCCAGATGGTGCTGGCCTGTGCCATGCTGCACCATGCGGCAATGTCACAGCAACCGTCCCTGGGTATTGAACCTGCAGGCAGACGGGGTGGGAAGGGGTGGAGGCTGGGTCCCCTTCCCACCAAGGTATATTCTAACGTGCAGCTAGACACATTTTGTACAGTGTCAAAAAAAAAGTGCAGTGTGAAATAGGTTTTTGTGCAGTTGAACATATGGGGTTTAATAAGGAACTCGATAGCTTCTAAAAAAGAAAAGATGAGAAAAGATGAAAAGAAATAGAAAATGAAGATAAATACTGGTTCTTTCAAATCTTCATAACTTTATACTACTAGTCAGTGCTTTTTTTTAGAAAAAATGAAATGCTGGTACTTATATCTTGAAAAAAGGACTGTGGGGCCAGTGCAAAATGGGCAGCAAAAAGAGAGGTGTTGTGCTCAGTGCTGGTGATTCCTGACCCCCAAAAGAGCTGCTAATAATATATTATGGCACAAATTATTATGGGACCAATGAGTAGTGCTGGCTGCTTTTGCAGTAGGGAATATAAAGCTTAATTGCTGTAAACCGCCCAGAGAGCTTGGGCTATGGAGCGGTATACAAATGTAATAAAATAAATAAACAAACCCTACCCCCCACCAGGGCGTGGACCTGCATCTGCACGTGATCACATTGCCCAGGAATCCTTTGGGCCATGAAACTACACCTCTGCCCATGACCTGCGCCACGTCCCCCCCAACAGCTCTGCAGGGCTATTGTGGGCAGCAGGGCACCGCCTTCCTGCATTTGCCAGCCCCACCTTCTGCCCGCCCCCACCCGACACCTCGATGGAGGATGCCTTGTTTCATCCCACCTCTCCATCCCCACCCACTGCCCACCCCCCTCTGCCTTGGGACAGCCAGGACTTTGGCCCTGCCCCTGGCATGCTTGCGGGGGGGTGTGTGTGTTCTGGGCTCTACCTTC
The DNA here is from genome assembly GCF_030035675.1 of Rhineura floridana. Classification (NCBI taxonomy): domain Eukaryota; kingdom Metazoa; phylum Chordata; class Lepidosauria; order Squamata; family Rhineuridae; genus Rhineura; species Rhineura floridana. The sequence goes on from NC_084494.1 coordinate 628,000, forward strand.
AGATCTCCGCCTCCCTTGGGCCGCAGCAGCAGCATTCCTGGGGGTGTGGTCTGCAGGCAAAGTCCAGAGCGGCTCCTCCCTGGCCCTGTGGAGCTCCCTCCCCTCTCCGGCCCTGTGGAGCTCCCTCCCCTCCCCAGCTGAAGCTCCCAAGAGGGGACACCACAGTTGTCAGCAGCACACAAGTGCACTCTGCTGCACGCAGTGGGGAGAGGGACGCTCCTCTGGGCAGGTGGGAAGAAGGGTGGTTCACCACGACGGTGGGGCCCACGTTCCACTGGGACGAGGAGCCCCATGGCCTCCTGGCAGCCTGTGGAGAGAGGAGAGGAGGGGAGGGAGCAACATCGGTGTGCAGGGTGCTCTCTGGGGTGCTGAGGAGGGGTGCAGATGGGCCATGTACTGCACTTGGCTGCAGCACCCAGCTGAGCAGCCGCCTCTCCTGTGGGAGGGCTCCCTGGGGACGCCCAGAACATACCCGAGTTGCTGCTACTGAAGCTGGAGGCTGGGCCTGCAGACCACTTGGCCAGAGAGACGGTGGTGGCTCTTACAAGGCAAACAGTGTATGGCATCAGGGAGCCAGGGAGGCCGCCAGGACACGCCACCTGCTTTCTTGTGGGCATGGCTCTCGCACCCACACCAGCCCCTCTGCTGCTGTTGCAAGTCCTCCTGGTGCTGCTGCGTCTGTCAGGGCAGTGTGTCTGCAAGGGAATTGCATGGCCTGACAGCAGTGTGGCCTGATGGTTGGAAGGCTTTACCGCTGCAGCCGTGGGACAACCTGCCCTGTGCAATGGTGCTACTGGGTAGCAAACTAGGTGGCGGGGTGTGGGGCTGGGGGCACTTCCCTCCATTACTGAGGCTTGCAGCAGCACCTGGCAGGCTGTTGGGAGGGCTGGAGCAGCCTGTACAGGTGGGGTGTCTGAAGCTGCCTCCAGCCCTCCTTGGTGGTGGGGCCGGGGGCATCTCCTTCCCAGACTGACCTTGTTTGCAGGCTCCAGGGCTGTTCCCCCTTGTCCGTGTTCCTTATGATGCTGGCTCTCAGGAGCTGAGCTCCTGTGCCACTGCTGAAGCTGGAGACAGAGGTGTTAGCACGAGGGCTGTGTTTGCTTCCTTTCTGAGGAGGGATGGACTTTGTGGGAAGTGTGCTCAGAGTGCCCAGAGCCCGTGAAGCATGTTCCCATAGCACTATGCCTTTTCCCAGAGTGCCCTGAGCTCCTCTCCAGAGGCAGTCCCAACATCAGGAGCCTGACTGGCAGCATGTTGTGCGTGTCACTGAGTGAAGTGAGGTGAGGATGCGGCCTGCTTGGTTTAAATCCTGTTGCTGCTGCCGGGAGTTCCACAGGATCCAGAAAGCTCTTTCAGGCAGTTACGGGTGGGCTGGCCGGCATGCCTGGGCCTGATCTGAGAGGATTGGGGGCCCCTATAGACTTCCATTGTAATTGTTTTCTTTTGCTTTTTCCCAGCATAGCTTTTACCTGGCTCGGGACCTGGGGTTGCTCTCTGGATGGGAGTTGGATGTGGTCTAAGTCCCCTCACCTCAGCCCCTCCCCTGACACCCCCCCCAGAATGTTCCTTTTGCCAGGACTTCTGCTGGCTTCGCCGGCTTCACTTACAAGGGTCTCAGCTCAGCTAGCTGTGTCGGGCTGCGGGACTTATGCCAACATAGCCCAGCGTAGCCCAGCATAGCCGGGACCGAGCTGACTCTGTTGCATCCAGCTGCCTCAGCCCAGCATAAACGCAACACGGCTTGTGTCCCAAGCAACAGTGCTACTCAGAACATTGCAGACTGCCTCATATGCCTTGTTAACGATGCAATCTGATGCAGGAACACGACCGTCTAGCCTGAATCACCCCAAATTCATCTTGTTACTCAGAGTACTCAGAAAACTGATTCACACCCCTAATAGCTACCAAGATAATATCTGATCTTACACTTTTCTCACTGTGTTATAACTAAAATATTTAGGACTTTTTCAAAACTATGACTAATTATATTTTCACATATTTTGTATTTGTGTTTGTGTGCTAAAATTTCTTTTGAAACAAAAAATTGTAAAACAAAAAACTCCTTAAAATTCATTCAACCCTGTGTGCACTTTTCCTAATATGTACATTTTGCAAACAATTTTGCACAGCACAATGCATTTTTGTATGTTATTTTCACTAATTTAGATTACTGTAGCACACTCTATGCCAGACTTCCCTTGAAGACAGTCCAGAAACTACAGGCAGTGCAGAATACAGATGCGAGTCTTGACTGGCACCTTTATGCCATGATTGACTAAACCTATTCAATGTGTGTGCTAGGTTGCCAGGTCACAACCATCCCAAACCCCGACATTTCAGGGGTGGGCTCTAGTGATGTCACGGGGTCGGCCCTAACCCTTGTGATGTCATGGGGCAAGCCCCAGTGAATGTCACAGGGGCGGCCCTAGTGATGTCATTAAGCATGATATGTTAAGCATCAATCACAGTTGCTTGGAACATACCACTCAAACAGGGCTATTGCCAAAGGGCAGCCAGGTTGGGCCCTGGCCAAGGGCCCCTGTGGCCCAGAGGGCCCCCTGAAGAGCCCTTTGTTAGGGTGGGAGAGTAGCACTCTCCTTCCACGATCCACAGCAGGGTCCCTGCCATCCATGGCAGGGATGGAGCTTCCAGGCTGCCCTCCCGTTTGCTCACTCCACCTACCTCTCTCATCGTGGTTAATGGCAGGCATGTGTGCGCATGTAGTGTTCCATGCAAGCGTACCATCAACTAAGATGGCATCAGGGGCATCAGCCCCTTAGAGAAGGCTCCACCTCCATCTTGGTTGATGGCAACCCTGCGTGCACAGTGCATGCAGCAGCAGAACACAAGAGAGAGGTAGGTGGAACAGGTAGGAGCTGTGTGCCCGGGGCAGGCTGGTGCCCAAGGGTGCAGTCATGCCTGGTGCTGGCCCAGCACTCAAACAAAAAGGAAATCTCTAATTAGAAATTAGGATAAAAATCTTAGCTAAGTGAGGGTGTTCCCAAGTCCAGCTGAAATGACAGGATCATTCCTTCTCACCTGCTTAGACAGCCTGGGTAGGGAACATTTAATCTAGCCTACTTGCTTCTGGCAAGAAGGGCTTAAGTGCCCTCAGGCCAGGCCAGTCACCAGAGGGCCACTGTAGGAAGAAGGGAGCCTAATGTTGTGGAGATGTTAGGTGGGAACACTCAGGAGTAAAGGATGCCCCTGAAGGCTACAATTCTAAAAACACTTATTAAGGGACTAAGCCCCATAGAACTCATTAGGTTACTTCTGAGTAGTTATGGTTTGGATTGTGCTGTTGGTAAGGCTTGACTAGGAATCCTCTGCAAAAATATCCATATCAAAGCAGGGTTGGCAACCAGCTGCCTGGAATGCCCTCCCTGCCTTTTAACATGGCTGCTCCAGACTTTACAGACTTTACAAAATTCCTATGAGTAAGACAGTACACTCAACATCCCACAACTAGTCAGGGTTCATAACGAAAACCCAAAGCCAAAAAACGTGGCAGCCAGTCAGTCAAGAAATCTGCATGCAACACAAGTTGACCCAGGGGCTGCAGTTAGTGCAGAATGCTGCGGGACAATTGCTGACATGAGTGAGACCCTGACAGCACATAATATATCTGCTGTGAAATCTGCACTTATTGTTGATTTGCTACCAGGCCAAATTCAAGTTGTGCTTTCCATGTTACAGGTGCCACACAGTACTTTTTCTGCTCTTGTAAGAAATCAACCCTTTAGTGTGGCTGCACCTACACTTTGGGACTCCCTGCCTATTGACATTAGGCAGGCACCTTCATTGTACTCTTTTCAGCACCTGCTAAAAACATTTAGACATGTGGAAGCTATTATTCTTTTACACTCATTGTTGGTTTTATTATTATACATGTTTTTAAATACCTTTTTAAAACTCTTTTGCCAATAACACAATGTGCAATGTGTGTGCATGCCTGCCGTCACTCAAGATGGCAGCAGGGGAGTCCCTAAGGGATTGATGCCCTCCCTGCCATCCTGGGTGATGGCGACATGCATGTGTGGGGCATGCAAACTCATGTCAGAGTATTGGGGCAAGCAGGCCTATATAAGCCCCTTGCTGCCTGTATCAGATGGGGTGCTAGGGTTAATGGTGCTAAGGGCCCAGTGAAGCCCGGCACCAGCCCTGAGCCTAAGCTCTGAGATGAGCAGGGGTGAGCAGGTAAGCCCATCTGGTGGGGACCCAAGGCAAAGCCTTCTCCGTGGTGTTGTCCCAATTTTGGAACTTCCCCCCCTCGGAGGTGCAGATGGCTGCAACACTGGTGAGCTTCTGGCTTACAATGAAGATGGAGCCTGCTTTCCCAAACTTTTAGAGGCCATGTTTCGATTAGTTCAGCCTCTAGTGTCTTTTGCATCTTATATTGATTGTCATTCCTTTATCCTTTTTGGAAATGTTACTGTTATTTAAGTGTTGTAGGAGAAATTTAGACCCTTAAAGAAAGTGTGTCAATCCTATTTCAAGAACATCTGCAATAGGAAGCAGGAAATATCATTTGTGGTTGGCCTTGGGCAAGAATGGGACAAGAGGAATAAGGCACTCTTACACACATGCTAAACGACACATTCATACAGACAGGAATGGGAAGAAAACACCTAGGGGCTTGCTGGAGTAGCAGATGCATAGAAAATACTGTACATGTGCCTGACGTCTGGGGGAAGGGGGTAGGCTAGACCCACATGTGAAAGAGGAGGGACTATCAGTGAACAAATGGAATTACTAGCATAAGGTGCCAGTATGAATGCCTCAATTGATTTAAAAACAGTATTAAAAGGATGGAATGATGGGGTGTGTGATTCTTTTGGACCAGGACTCCCCCCCTTTCAATATGAGTGATGTGCTAGAGAGTATGAGATTCTGGGATGACAGGTCACCACCACTGCTTCTAACATCTACTACTCTCTAGGAGCATAAGAAATGTTGTGTTTGTGCCTTTCATTTATATTGTTATGAGCATGGGGGTTGGGATGGATGATTCCTGTGGGTCCCCTTTCCAGCCTCTGATTTGGAATCCTGTGCCTTGGAATGAGGAACTCTCTGCTGGTCAAATGAGTCTTTTGTTAACCAGATAGATTGGCCAGGTAAGGTAATGGGCCGATCAGTTGCCTAGCAATGGTGAATGGGCCAGGAAGACCCCTTTTGTCATTTAAACTCTGCAGGAGAGCCTCCCTCCCCCCCCCACTCCTGGCAGCTAGCAGAAGTTGTGCTTGTAGTTTTAGTGTGTCTAGAGAATTGCTGGGAACTGGAAGGCAGAGAGAGATTGGGTCTCTGCACCATGGCCTTTGGGGTGCCTCCGGCAACCCAGATGGAAAAGCTGGGTATTGGACTGCTGATGATGAACCCCCTCTATCCTTGAGCTCAGGTTGGAATGTGTGTAAATAAACAATCCATATTTCATAAAGACACCTCAGTCCCAAAGGAAACCAAACCCTGGAGGAGCGCAGGGACCCCCGGAAATCTCACTGCTTGGAGATTTGGGGAGGCGCGCAACAATATGATTTTATTTGGTTTTTCCTTTTAATGCTTGTGTGAAGCTCTGTGTGTGTGTGTGTATGTGCTTCAGATAAAGCTTTTGACAAAAGTCTTAACTGCATCAAGAGGGAGACAATATAGGATTATATATATTAATATTGTGTAATGTAATACAGTAAAACATTTTTGTACCTCATTAACAATCTCCTACAATTAAATTCCTACAGTGTGCACAATACGAGGCAAGAGAGAGATAGCCCCATGCCTCATTTGACCTATTATCTGAGTTATGTTCTTCCTCTCAGCTTTTTAATTCTTTTGTATTTACTCCTAGTGATATCTCTTGTGGTGAGTCTGGAGCAGTGCTTATTTATTTTTATTTATCTATAAACGTATTTCTATACCTCTTCTTCACATGAAATATTAAGGCAGTGCACAACATGAAATACCGTAAAACAATACAGAATAATCCCAAGAATAACTGGGTCATCTAACAAAATAAATAAAGTGTTTGTCTGAACCCCTTTGTGCTCCATTGTAATGATGTTCGAGGACGTGGACAAGGTGCTTGGACAGGTTCGTGCGACCACTTCGGTACTTGATCCTTGCCCCTCTTGGCTAATTAAAACTAGCAAGGAAGGAACAGTTGGCTGGGCCAAGGAAGTGATTAATGCCTCTTTACGAGAGGGAGTGGTCCCTGGCTGTCTGAAAGAGGCGGCAGTGAGACCACTCCTGAAAAAACCTTCCTTGGACCCAGAGGATTTCAGCAGCTACAGACCAGTAGCCAATGTTCTGTTCCTGGGCAAGATCCTGGAACGTGTGGTTGCTGACCAGCTCCAGGCGCTATTGGATAAAACCGATTATCTAGATCCATTTCAATCGGGGTTCAGGCCTGGTTTTGGCACTGAGACTGCCTTGGTCGCCCTGTTTGATGACCTATGTCGGGAGAGAGACAGAGGGAGTGTAACTCTGTTGATTCTCCTTGACCTCTCAGCGGCTTTTGATACCATCGACCATGGTATCCTTCTGGAGAGGCTTGCGGAGTTGGGAGTTGGAGGCACTGCTTGGCAGTGGTTCTGCTCCTACTTAGTGGGTCGCCTCCAGAAGATATTGCTTGGGGAACATTGCTCGACACCGTGGGTTCTCCAATGTGGGGTCCCGCAGGGTTCGGTTCTGTCTCCCATGCTTTTTAACATTTATATGAAGCCGCTGGGGGCGGTCATCAGGAGTTCTGGAGTGCGTTGTCATCAGTATGCTGATGACACGCAGCTCTACTTCTCCTTTACATCTTCTTCAGGTGAGGCAGTTGACGTGCTGAACTGTTGCCTGGCTGCGACAATGGACTGGATGAGAACTAACAAACTGAGACTCAATCCTGATAAGACTGAGATGCTGTTGGTGGATGGTTTCTCTGATCGGATGGTGGATATATACCCTGTCCTGGATGGGGTTACACTCCCCCTAAAGGAACAGGTGCGTAGTCTGGGAGTCATCTTAGACTCTTCCCTCACACTTGAGGCTCATGTAGCCTCGGTGGCCTGGAATGCGTTCTACCAACTTCGGTTGGTAGCCCAGCTACGTCCCTATCTGAGTAAGGAGGACCTCACATCAGTGGTACATGCTATGGTAACCTCGCGTCTGGACTACTGCAATGCGCTTTACGTAGGGCTACCTTTGAAGACGATTCGGAAGCTACAGCTAGTGCAAAATGCGGCGGCCAGACTGCTAACAAGAACTAAGCGGTCTGAGCATATAACACCTGTGCTAGCCCGTTTGCACTGGCTTCCAATATGCTTCCGGGCCAGATTCAAAGTGTTGGTACTTACCTATAAAGCCTTATACGGCGCGGGACCACGATATCTGTCAGAACGCCTCTCCCAATATGAACCAGCCCGTACACTACGGTCTACTACGAAGGCCCTCCTCCGGGTTCCGACTCAGAGGGAAGCCCGGAGAGTGGTGACAAGATCTAGGGCCTTCTCAGTGGTGGCCCCCGAACTATGGAATGGTCTCCCCGAGGAGGTGCACCTGGCGCCGACACTATCATCTTTTCGGCGCCAGGTTAAAACCTTTCTCTTCTCTGAGGCATTTTAATTCCTGTTAGTTCTAAATTATTATATTTTGATTTTAGACTGTACAGTTTTGTGTACAGTTTTGTATTGTGATATACTGTATTGTGTTATTTTTATTGTATTTTTAATGTTCACCGCCCAGAGAGCTGTTGCTAGTCGGGCGGTATATAAGCTTAATAAAATAAATAAAATAAATGTGGTCACGGTGGGAGGGGAGGAGGCCTGGTGTTTTGTCCCCCCCATTCAGTACAATGGGTGATATTTTGCTTAAGCCTGCTCTGTTGTCAGTGCTAATTTGCACTGATGTCCAGGGAGAGCAAGAAGTCTGCAAGGATGTAGGGCTGAGTATAAGTCCACTCCTCCCTTGTCCGTCCCATATCCCACCCATGTTGCTGCCTCATTTTAACAGCAGAACTGAACTGATAGTACAGACACATCAGTGCAGTCTTGCCAGAGTATTTGTCTTGTAACATTGCTGCACCTCTAGTTAGGGGGTGTATATCTAGTTCTGCAGTTGCACTAGAATTCCTGTCACATCTAATAGCCCTCCAGGCAGCATAACTTGTGCATGGAAGGGGGGGTAAGTTTCAGTCTCTCCCTTCCATGCTTTCTCCTTTTCATAAGAGAGAGAGAAAGAGAGAATAGTAGTGGTGATGCTGCCCTGTAGAATTCCCCAATCAAAGATCAGTGTCTGAAATTCAGGGCTGGACGATGGAGTCCAAGGGATGTTCTCTGCAATGACCATGCTATGGGCCCTGAGATTTGATTCATTTAATCCAGACGCCAATTTTATTAAGCATTCATTATGATTTTTGCTCATGATATTATCAGGGCAATGACTGTGTTTTCATAAGAACAACAGAAAAGTCTGCTGGAGCAGGCCAGTGGCCCATCTACTCCAGCATCCTGTTCTCACAGTGGCCAACCAGATGCCTGTGGGAAGCCTAAAGAAGCACATGAACTCAAACGCACTCTCCCCTCCTGCAGCATCCAGAAACTGGTATTCACAAGCACACACTGGTAGCCTTATCCTCCATAAATTTGTCTAATCCACTTTTAAAGCCATTCAAGTTAGTGGCCATCACTGCTATTTGTGGGAGCAAATTCCATTGTTTAACTACATGCTGTGTGAAGAACTTTCTTTGTATGTCTTGAATCAGCCTTATTTGATGTCCATGAGTTCTAGTGTTATGAGGAGAAGGAGAAAAACTTTCCTATCCACTTTTTCCACAACATGCATAATTTTATACACTTCTGTCATGTCACCTCTTACTTGCCTTACAATCCTTTCTTTGTTTTCATGACCCTGAACAATTTAGTATCATCAGCAAACTTGGCCACCTCACTGCTCACCCTTAACTCTAGATCGTTTATGAGCAAATTAAAAAGTTCAGATCCCAGTACCGATCCTTGGGGAGTCCACTTCCTAAATCCACTGGGAGAACTGTCCATTTACTCCTACACTCTGCTTTCTGTTTCCTAGCCAGCTCCTGATCCACAAGAGGACCTCTCCTCTTATTCCATGACTGCTGACTCAGGAAGCCTTGGTGAGGCACTTTGTGAAAAGGTTTTTGAAAGTCCCAAGTACACTCTGTCAACTAGATCACCTCTGTCTCTATCAATATGCTTGTTGACTGTTTCAAAGAACTCTAATAGGTTAGCAAGGCAGGACTTACCATTTGTTCCTGCAAAAGGTGTGGAGCCTTCATACTGCTTCATTTCCAGCTGCTGCATGTCCCACAGCTTCCTGCTGAAATCCTAAAACTTTTTGTACCATGAATGTTCTATGGCTTGCAATATTGCAACTATGTAGTAACATTAGGAAGTATCACAGAACATAAAGTGGAATGATGTGCACATGATCCAGTATAAATCTACCACTAATACACTGATTATATCAATGACATGTTGTTGAATCCACAAAAAACACCAGACGGCTCTTGAAAATATGACTTTCCACCCCCACAAGGAGGAAACACTATTTTAAATAACTGTTAGTTTTGTTGTTGTTATGTACCTTCAAGTCGATCCCGACTTATGGTGGCCCTACGAATAGGGTTTTCATGGTAAGCGGTATTCATAGGGGGTTTACCATTGCCTCCCTCTGAGGTTGAGAGGCAGCGACTGGCCCAAGATCACCCAGTGAGCTTCATGGCTGTGTGGGGATACAAACCCTGGTCACCCAGGTCGTAGTCCAGCACGTAAGAACATAAGAACATAAGAAGAGCCTGCTGGATCAGGCCAGTGGCCCATCTAGTCCAGCATCCTGTTCTCACAGTGGCCAACCAGGTGCCTGGGGGAAGCCCGCAAGCAGGACCCGAGTGCAAGAACACTCTCCCCTCCTGAGGCTTCCGGCAACTGGTTTTCAGAAGCATGCTGCCTCTGACTAGGGTGGCACAGCACAGCCATCATGGCTAGTAGCCATTGATAGCCCTGTCCTCCATGAATTTGTCTAATCTTCGTTTAAAGCCGTCCAAGCTGGTGGCCATTACTGCATCTTGTGGGAGCAAATTCCATAGTTTAACTATGCGCTGAGTAAAGAAGTACTTCCTTTTGTCTGTCCTGAATCTTCCAACATTCAGCTTCTTTGAATGTCCACGAGTTCTAGTATTATGAGAGAGGGAGAAGAACTTTTCTCTATCCACTTTCTCAATGCCATGCATAATTTTATACACTTCTATCATGTCTCCTCTGACCCGCCTTTTCTCTAAAGCCCCAAATGCTGCAACCTTTCCTCGTAAGGGAGTCGCTCCATCCCCTTGATCATTCTGGTTGCCCTCTTCTGAACCTTTTCCAACTCTATAATATCCTTTTTGAGATGAGGCGACCAGAACTGTACACAGTATTCCAAATGCGGCCACACCATAGATTTATACAACGGCATTATGATATCGGCTGTTTTATTTTCAATACCTTTCCTAATTATTGCTAGCATGGAATTTGCCTTTTTCACAGCTGCCACACACTGGGTCAACATTTTCATCGTGCTATCCACTACAACCCCGAGGTCTCTCTCCTGGTCGGTCACCGCCAGTTCAGACCCCATGAGCGTATATGTGTAATTAAGATTTTTTGCTCCAATATGCATAATTTTACACTTGTTTATATTGAATTGCATTTGCCATTTTTCCACCCATTCACTCAGTTTGGAGAGGTCTTTTTGGAGCTCTTCGCAATCCCTTTTTGTTTTAACAACCCTGAACAATTTAGTGTCGTCAGCAAACTTGGCCACTTCACTGCTCACTCCTAATTCTAGGTCATTAATGAACAAGTTGAAAAGTACAGGTCCCAATACCGATCCTTGAGGGACTCCACTTTCTACAGCCCTCCATTGGGAGAACTGTCTGTTTATTCCTACTCTCTGCTTTCTGCTTCTTAACCAATTCCTTATCCACAAGAGGACCTCTCCTCTTATTCCATGACTGCTAAGCTTCCTCAGAAGCCTTTGGTGAGGTACCTTGTCAAACGCTTTTTGAAAGTCTAAGTACACTATGTCCACTGGATCACCTCTATCTATATGCTTGTTGACACTCTCAAAGAATTCTAATAGGTTACTGAGACAGGACTTTCCCTTGCAGAAGCCATGCTGGCTCTGCTTCAGCAAGACTTGTTATTCTATGTGCTTGGTTAATCTAGCTTTAATAATACTTTCTACCAGTTTTCCAGGGACAGAAGTTAAGCTAACTGGCCTGTAATTTCCGGGATCCCCTCTGGATCCCTTTTTGAAGATTGGTGTTACATTTGACACTTAACCATTTACACCACTACACCACACTGGCTCTTGTTAGTTTGTAAGCACCTGTAAATGTTAGTATTATGTTAGCAGGTGCATTGTTGTGACTTGTTATGTTAATATTATGTATGCACCATGAATTAGTAAACAAGGAGGCATCTATTCCAGCATATCCTTAGCAAAGACCTTTGGCTGTGGCTGAATCTCTGAGGCTGTGAACATACTAGCCACCAGAGCAAAGCATTTCCATTAGACACACCTTGAGGTGGAACAGGCTGATCGACCGATCTGTTGCAAAATCTCTTGGAAGCAATTATTTTTACAATAAAAGGGGGGGTTAACTAATGCAATCTATGTCCCCATTTTCAGAAGAGAGAGGAGGAGATATTTCATTTGCTTTAATTTGGATTTCTGCATTGAGCCAGGGGTTGGACTCAGTGGCCTTACAGGCTCCTTCCAGCTCCACGATTCTGTGATTCTATTGGAACGGGCAGAACAGGGAATGTGTTTCTACCCTGACTTCGCTTTAGATTGCACTGCAGAGCTCTGGCTAAGGAAAGGGCAGCAAGAGAGTGGGGCATCTGCATCCTTCCCCCACCACCTCTCCATCATGGGCTTTCAAGATAAACTCTTGCAATTCCATCAGAAAAATATGCCTTTCATTCTCTTCCCTTGCCCCAAAAGTGCTCTTGCCTGCAAATCAGTGTGACTGGTTTTCAGGATTTTTCTGAAGTGTGTCTTGAAACAGACAGAAAAATATAAATTTCAGATGTATTTTTACACAAATATAACTGTCATAACATTTGGGCTAATTGACACTAATAGAATGACATCCGGTATGTAGTGAGAAATATTCATGAGGGGATTTGTGAAAAATCTAGAAGTGCTGAGCTCCTTTGGTGTAACAGGAAAACTCATTAGAGTTAATACATACACACAAATACAAACAACTGTCATCCCCTCACCCCAATCTGATTTCAGGACAATCACAATGTAAGTGGATAAGCCAGAGTGCACCCGATGGGAATGACTCACCAGATGAGATCTGGCTTCTGCCTGCAATATTCTGCTATGTGCATTTAGTGGCAGCTGGTACCATTAAGGAGTCATGGGGGCACTGAGGTCACAGGGGTATGGTCAGTTGTTTTGGTTTTATCCCCATTGCCCTCCCTTGCAAAGATACAATGGATACTTAACCCTGCAGTTGTACAAATACTTAGCACCTCAAAAACTGAAAAATGTCTTACTGCTGTCACAGTTGCTTCTCTGCTGTGAGAAGAGTTGTGTGGCTCTCATTGTCCTGGCTCCCAAACCAGAGAAACAGACTCAAGACTCAAAGGTTTTGCATAAAGCTTTATTCCAGAAGTCAGTACTGGAACATAGCATTAAAACATTCTAGCCATTAATCAGGATACAGAGCACTAGCAGGTACACTAGGCATATGGAACAGACAGTTGTAGCAAGAAAGACTATCGTCCTAGGATACTCCAGATAAAAGGGAAGTGATAGACACTCGACCTGTATGTGCTAAATCTAGCACTTTCTGGTCTTGGAAGCAAGGAGGGGCCTCCTCCTGAGAAAAGAACAGGATTTTTCCATTTGCAACTGGCCTTTCTCTGGCGTAGCGGTTAAGGTGTTGGACTACGAGCTGGAAGACCAGGGTTCGAATCCCCACACAGCCATGAAGCACACTGGGTGACCTTGGGCCAGTCACTGCCTCTCAGCCTCATGAAAACCCTATTCATAGGGTTGCCATAAGTCCGAATTGACTTGAAAGCAGTACATTTACATTTTTCTCTCTCTCTCCAACATGACCTTGGAGAAACAATCATTGTTTGAAAGAAATTCCTCATCCTGATCTCTCTGGACGACTCCAGCAGGTTCATTAGAATCTATCTGTTCAAAGGCTAAGTCTGGGCTGGGTGCTAGTGAGGATTCCTCTCCCTCTGTCACAGTCAAAGGGAGGTTATTGGCATTAATAGGCTCACTAGGCAAGGAGCTGTCAGAGGTTTCTGGAAGCATTTCACCCATGGTTTCACCAGCCCCCTCCACAACATCTACAACCTCCTCTCCATTCTCCCAGTCCTGCCACGCATTATCCATGGGGCCCATGACACCCACCTGTTCTGGTTCTTTCCCTATCCTCCTCCTTTGCAAATAAACGGTGGACATTTAAACATTGCCATTGGATAAATACTTAACACCTGACTGTCTCACCTTGGTTCAGAATTGATGTCACAATTTCTAGTGTGGGTTCATGCCAAAGAAACTGTACATCATTCAGAAGCAAGCCCCACTGAATTCTATAAGGATACCTCTCTGCTAAGTATGAATACGATTGCAGACTGGATGATTACTCTTAAAGGTGCCATACAGAACTGTTAACAAGGAACCCTATAAATTTCCAGAGCCTTGGGAAAATATCATCAGCGTCCTCCAGCTTATTCACTTCTATGTCTTTTTTTCCAGAAAGTGAAATAAGATGGAGGGAAATTAAGTGGACCAGGACATGGAATATCAGGGTTAAGATAACTACTCAGGCATAAAGCGCATTATGTGACCTTGGGCCAGTCACTGTTTCTCAGCCTAACCTTCCTCACAGGGATCATAGGATCATAGAATCATAGAATAGTAGGGTTGGAAGGGGTCTATAAGGCCATCAAGTCCAACCCCCTGCTCAATGCAGGAATCCAAATCACAGCATTCCCGACAGATGGCTGTCCAGCTGCCTCTTGAATGCCTCCAGTGTCGGAGAGCCCACTACCTCTCTAGGTCATTGGTTCCATTGTCGTATGGCTCTAACAGTTAGGAAGTTTTTCCTGATGTCCAGTCGAAATCTGGCTTCCTGCAACTTGAGCCCATTATTCCATGTCCTGCACTCTGGGATGATCAAGAAGAGATCCCAGCCCTCTGTGTGACAACCTTTCATGTACTTGAAGAGTGCTTGAAGAGTCTTCTCTTCTCAAGGCTAAACATGCCCAGTTCTTTCAGACTCTCCTCATAGGGCTTGGTTTCTAGTCCCCTGAACATCCTTGTTGCCCTCCTCTGAACCTGTTCCAGTTTGTCTGCATCCATCTTGAAGTGCAGAGACCAGAACTGGACACAGTTTTCAAGATGACGCCTAACCAGTGCTGAATAGAGGGGAACTAATACTTCACGTGATTTGGAAACTATACTTCTGTTAATGCAGTCTAATATAGCATTTGCCTTTTTTGCAGCCACATCACACTGTTGGCTCATATTCAGCTTGTGATAAATGACAATTCCAAGATCCTTCTCACATGTCGTATGGCTGAGCCAAGTATCCCCCATCTTATAACTGCATTTGGTTTCTTTTTCCTAAGTGTAGAACTTTGCATTTATCCCTGTTGAATTTGAGGATTAGGTGGTTTTTAAATTTGAATTGTAAATATGTATTTTTATCTGATGTACACCACCCAGAGAGCCTTGCTATGGGCGGTATAAAAATTGAATAAAATAAAATAAATAAAATACATAATTCATTCTGCTGTTTTCAGCCCAATGCTCCAGCCTATCAAGGTCCCTTTGAATTTTCTTTCTGTCTTCCACGGTATTAGCTATGCCCCCCAATTTTGTATCATCTGCAAATTTGATAAGCATGCTCTGTACCTCCTCATCCAAGTCGTTAATAAAAATGTTGAAGAGCACTGGACCCAGGACCGATCCCTGTGGTACCCCACTAGTTACTTCTGCCCAGTTTGAGAAGGAACCATTGATAGGCACTCTTTGAGTATGATTCTGGAGCCAACTGTGGATCCACCTGTTCCATCCAGCCCACATTTAGCTAGCTTGCTAATCAGAATATTATGGGGCACTTTGTCAAAAGCTTTGCTGAAGTCAAGATATATTATGTCCACAGCATTCCCACAGTCTACAAGGGAGGTTACCCGGTCAAAAAATGAGATAAGATTAATTTGGCAGGATTTGTTCATCATAAATCCATGTTGGCTCCTAGTAATAGGGACAACATTAGGTCTCCTCCAGTCACCTGGAACTTCACCAGTCCTCCATGATTTCGCAAAGATAATAGACAGTGGTTCTGAGCAGAGTTTGGAAAAGTTACTTTTTTGAACTACAACTCCCATCAGCCCAATCCAGTGGCCATGCTGTCTGGGGCTGATGGGAGTTGTAGTTCATAAAAGTAACTTTTCCAAGTTCTGGTTCTGAGAGCTCTTCAGCCAGTTCCTTCAATAATCTAGGATGCAGTTTATTGGGCCCTGCTGATTTGAACTCGTTCAAAGTGATTAGGTATTTCTTGACCATTTGTCTATCAATCTCAAGCTCCAATCCTGCCCCTTCAACTTCATGTTTCCCGGGAGGGTCACATATCCTTTTTTGGGAGAAGACGGAGACAAAGTAGGAATTGAGCACTTCTGCCTTTTCTTTGTCATCTGTTATTATTTTGCCATCCTCATTGAGTAGCTATGCCACCATTCCTTTTCTCTGTCTTTTACTATGGACATACCTGAAGAAAGCTTTTTTGTTGCTTTTAGCATCCCTCACTAACCTCAGCTCATTCTCAGCTTTAGCCTTCCTGACACCATCCCTGCAATTCTGTGATACCTGCCTGTACTCTTCCTTTGTGGCCTGGACTTTTCCACTTCCTGTATGTGTCCTTTTTTGTTTTCAGATCATCTCTAAGCTTTGTGAAGCCACATTGGCTTCTTCTGTTGTTCCTCCCCCTTTTTCCTTGTTGGAATTGTTTGCCATTGTGCTTTTAGAATTTCCTTTTTTAGAAACTCCCATCCATCTTTGACTCCTTTTCTCATTAGGGTGGCTTGCCATGGAACCGTACTTACAATTGTTCTGAGTTTATTAAAATCAGCTTTCCTGAAGTCCAAGGTGCACATATGGCTACTCTCAGCTTTTGCTTCTGTTAAAATCAAGAATTCAAGTATGGTGTGGTCACTTTTTCCCAGAGTTCCCATAACTGCCACTTCATCCACCAAATCATCTCTATTGGCTAGAATCAAGTCAAGGACAGCTGATCCTCTGGTTGCTTCCTCCACTTTCTGTAGGATAAAGTTATCTCCAACACAAGTCAGAAATTTCTTGGAGGGGCCATGTTTGGCAGAATTTGTCTCCCAACAGATATTGAAACCCCCCATTACTACCATATCATACCTCCTCAAAACATTGGCAATTTGCTTTTCAAAAGATGGCGGTGTAAGAGCTCGCTGTGGCTTGAGCTCCGCTACTGTTTGTTTGTTTTTTAACATTTTTAACATCTCTTAGCAGCGTTTTCGGGACTTTTCTAACTTGCAGATATTTGCACAAGAGATAGGCAGCAAGAACACCAAGAGTAAATAGACGAATGACGCAGACAAGAGCGAGTGTGTGAACTCACCATCAGATGCTGAGTCTCCTGCCGTTGAGGTCGGGTGAGAGATGTTTCCTCTCGGCATTGAGGGCAGGTGAGAGCCGTTCCTCTGCAGGCTCGTTGCTTTCCATCGCTGCTTTGTTCTGTTGCTGCATCTTGGGCTTTGGTTGTGGTTGCTGTGTGCTGCTTGGGGGGGGTCGTTGCAGACCTGTTGCGGCTCTCCATCCTTGCCGTCGCTGCCTACTCGTGTGCAAGTCGGCCGCTGCTTGGGACTCCATTCCTGTACACGCCCATTGCTTTTGCATCGTTGCCTGCTGTGTCGTCTTTTCAGGCTGGTTTGTGGCCTGTTGTTCTATCTGGAGGCCCTTGTTCGACTGCCCACTTTCCTCGTTAGCGTCGCTGGTGGATGACACGGCTTTGAGGGGCCTTGGAAGCATAGAAGGCCCAGGCGGCAGCGAGGAGGCGGTCTCAGACATCGCCTCCTTTTGGGAGCTGTCGGGAGCCGCTGGAAGGTAGGGGGTTCCCCGCTTCCACTTCTTGCTCCCTGCTCTTTATTTCTCTCCTGCTGTTGCGGCTTACTGGAGCCCGAGCCCGAGCCCGGGCGTCGTTGTGGCCTTGGTCACTGTGGTGCCGCAGTTTCGGATCGTGGCTGCCGCCGCTGCCGTCAATCTGGGCGCGGCCATTGCTGCAGCCAATTCCCGTGGCGTTGCAGGACGGGTTGGGCCATTGCTGCTTGCCCGGGGCGTGGACGCTTCTGTTGCTGCCGCTGGGCTGTCCTGGAATGCGAGACTGTAGTGCTGCTGCTGTCTCTTCTGAGGTGTACGCCACCGTTGCTGCTGTCATTGTCATCTGGCTGGGGGACATTGCTGTCCATCGCTCTTGGGCCCCTATCACATCAGCTACTACGGACTGCCGGTTGCTGAAGTACCTCGGATGCTGCTGTGTTGTCTGAATGTATGAGTGGGTTGTATGAGTGAGTGTGTGATTGTGTGTATATGCCATGAGTTTTATTATTTATTTTATTTTTATTATGTGCCTGGGCGAGAGGACAGTGTTGTGGGAGGGAGGACCAAAGGGGGCCCCTATTAGTGTAGTGACGGGTAATGGGAGGTATGGCGCTGTGAGTAGGACATGCCAGTTAAGGGGAACTCGCCCCAGACAACTGGTGGCTGTGACGTGTTCCGGTCCTCCCCACACCCACAGGATTGCTGGTAGTTCTATCAGCCAACCCTCGGATCTCCAGTTGCTGCTTTTCAATGCCAGATCGGTAAATAATAAAACCTCCCTCATCCATGACCTAATTGTGGATGAGGTGGCCGATCTGGCATGTATTACCGAGACCTGGGTGAGCGATCTGGGAGGTATTAATCTCTCCCAGTTGTGCCCACCTGGGTATTCGGTTCAGCATCTGGGTAGATCCGAGGGTCGGGGAGGGGGAATCGCTGTGGTCTATAGAAATTCCATCCCTCTTGTTAGGCACCCTATCCAGGTGGCTAATGGTCTAGAGTGTCTGCACATAACGTTGGGTCAGCGAGACAGACTGGGAATACTGTTGGTGTACCGTCCACCCTGCTGCCCAACAGCCTCCCTAACTGAGCTGACAGAGGTGGTCTCGGATTTATTGTTGCATTCCCCCAAACTTTTGGTATTGGGGGATCTCAACATTCATGCTGAGGCCGCTTTATCTGGAGCAGGTCAGGACTTCATGACCTCCATGACAGCCATGGGGCTGTCTCAATTTGCTACTGGCCCTACGCATGTGTTGGGGCACACTCTGGACTTGATTTTTGCCACTGGATTAGGGGATGGTGATCTGAGAGTGAAGAATTTTACATCTATTCCTTTGTCATGGTCAGATCACCGCCTATTAAGGTTTAGACTCACATTGTTTTCTCCCCTCTGCAAGGGTGGAGGACCAATTAAGATGGTCCGTCCCTGGAGACTAATGAATCCTGAGGGTTTTCTGAAGGCTCTAGGGAATTTTCCGGCTGATAGAATTGACGGTCCTGTCGAAACCCTGGCCACGCTGTGGAATATGGAAATGACCCGGGCAGTTGACATGATCGCCCCGGTGCGCCCTCTCCGTTGCAGAGCTCAATTGGCTCCCTGGTTTACCCCGGAGCTAAGAGTGATGAAGCAAGAAAGGAGACGGCTTGAGTGCAAATGGAGGCGAACTCCCGAGGGCTGTAATCATGCACTTGTGAAGGTCTCTACCAAACTCTATGTGAAGGCGGTGAGAGCAGCAAAGAAACAATACTTTGCTGTCTCTATTCAGTCATCCCTTAACCGCCCAGCGGAACTTTATAAAGTTGTCCAGGGACTTTTACACTCTGGTCCCCAGGACGCAATAACACCATCAATTGCCCGCTGTAATGAGTTTGCGCGACACTTTCGTGATAAGATCATGAACATCCGCCGGGACCTTGACTCCATTATTGTAGCAGTTGATCCTAATGAGGTGTCCAGAGCACAGTCTTGTCCTGTTTTATTGGATGAGTTTCAGTTGGTACAGCTCGAGGATGTGGACAAGGTGCTTGGACAGGTGTGGGCGACCACTTCTGCTCTGGATCCTTGCCCCTCATGGCTAATAAAAGCTAGCAGGAATGGAACAGCCGGCTGGGCCAAGGAGGTGATTAAAGCCTCTTTACGAGAGGGAGTGGTCCCACCCTGCCTGAAACAGGCGGTGGTGAGACCGCTCCTAAAAAAACCCTCCTTGGACCCTGATAATTTGGACAACTATAGGCCGGTAGCAAATGTTCCATTCCTGGGCAAGGTCCTAGAGCGTGTGGTCGCTCGCCAACTCCAGGCTCTCTTGGATGAAACTGATTATCTGGACCCATTTCAATCGGGCTTTCGGCCGGGGTTTGGTACAGAAACGGCCTTGGTCGCCCTGTATGATGACCTCTGTCGGGAGAAAGACAGAGGGAGTGTAACTCTGTTGGTTCTCCTTGATCTCAGCAGCATTTGATACCATCGACCATGGTATCCTTCTGGAGCGACTTACGGATTTAGGAGTGGGAGGCACTGCTTGGCGGTGGCTCTGCTCCTATCTCGGGAATCGTCTCCAGAAGGTGATGCTGGGGGAACATTACTCGAGTCCCTGGGTACTCCAATATGGGGTCCCGCAGGGTTCAGTTCTGTCCCCCATGCTTTTTAATATCTATATGAAGCCGCTGGGTGAGGTCATCAGGAGTTTTGGAGTGTGTTTCCAGCAATATGCTGATGATACGCAGCTCTACTACTCCTTTTCATCTTCGTCAGGTGAGGCTGTTGATGTACTAGACCGCTGCCTGGCCGCGATAATGGGCTGGATGAGAGCTAATAAACTGAAACTCAATCCTAACAAGACTGAGATGCTGTTGGTGGGAGGGCCCTCTGCCCAGATGGTTGACGTTCGACCTGCCCTAGATGGGGTTACACTCCCCCTAAAGGAGCAGGTACGTAGTTTGGGGGGTCTTATTAGATCCGCTCCTGTCACTTGAGGCTCAGGTAGCCTCAGTGGCACGGAATGCATTCTACCAGCTTCGGCTGGTAGCCCAACTACGACCCTATCTGGACAGGGAGAATCTCGCCTCAGTTATCCATACTATGGTAACCTCTAGATTGGACTACTGTAATGCACTCTACGTGGGGCTACCTGTGAAGACGGTTCGGAAACTTCAGCTAGTGCAAAATGCTGCGGCCAGAGTTCTCACTGGGACAAAGAAATTTGACCATATAACACCTGTCCTGGCGCAGCTGCACTGGCTACCGATATGTTTCCGGGCCAGATTCAAAGTGTTGGTTCTTACTTATAAAGCCCTAAACGGCATCAGACCGCAATACCTGGTGGAACGCCTCTCTCGCTATGTACCTACCCGTTCACTACGCTCGACATCGAAGGCCCTTCTCCGGGTCCCAACTCATAAAGAGGCCCGGAGATCAACAACTAGATCTAGGGCCTTCTCGGTGGTGGCCCCTGGACTATGGAATGCCCTCCCAGACAAGATACGCCTGGCGCCTTCTCTGTTATCTTTTCGGCACCAGGTAAAAACCTACCTTTTTGCCCAGGCATTTTAAACATTTTAAATTTAATATTTTAAACCTAATATGGATCTTAATTTATAAACTCAATGGCAACTCTATTTCAGATTTTTATCATGTTTAATGTTTTTATAATTGTACTATATTTTTTCACACTTGCTCATATTTTAATTGTGATTTTATTTGTTGTACACCGCCCTGAGAGCTTTCTGCTATAGGGCGGTCTAAAAATGTAATAAAATAAATAAAATAAATAAATACATTCTCATCTTCTCCTTGATTGGGTGGTTGGTGATAGACTCCAAGCACCACATTCCTTTTATTACTTGCCCCATTAATTTTAATCCAGATACTCTCAGTGGAGCTACCAAGTTCATCTTCCTGTATTTCTGTGCAGGGATATATATTTTTAGCATATAGCACGACTCCACCTCCCTTTTTATTCCTTCTGTTCTTCTTGAACAAGTTGTATGCTTCAATTGCTGTATTCCAGTCATGGGAGTCATCCCACCAAGTTTCAGTTATACCTATCAAGTCATAATTGCCCTCCTGTATATGCTTCAATTGCTGTATTCCAGTCATGGGAGTCATCCCACCAAGTTTCAGTTATACCTATCAAGTCATAATTGCCCTCCTGTATTAAGAGTTCAAGTTCGTCCTGCTTGTTTCCCATGCTCTGCGCATTAGTATATAGACATTGAAGACCACGCTTGACTTCCTTACTACAGTTTTCTGAGGACTGTTACTGGTCCTTATTACAGCCAATCTCTCTGTTCCTGTTACTGTGCACAAGCCTTCATCAGTTATTACCACCAAGTTTGCGTCTCCCTCCCCCTTAGGATTCAGTTTAAAGCCTTCCTGATGAACTTCTCCATGTTGTGGCCAAACACATTCTTCCCAGTCCTTGTGAGATGCAACCCATCACTTGCCAGCAGTCCATCTTCCAGGAAGCATAGCCTGTAGTCCCAGAATCCAAATCTCTCACATTGGCACCACCTTTGTAGCCATTCATTCACATGGAGTATTTTTCTTTCCCTTTCCCTCTTCTAAGTACTGGTAGGATGGATGAAAAAACTATCTGGGTCCCAAAGTCCTTGAGTTTCCTTCCCAAAGCTTCAAAGTCTGATGTGATTTCTTCATAGCTCCGTTTGGCAGTATCATTTGTTCCCACATGGATGAGGAAAAAGGGATACCTGTTGGCGGGTTTGATGAGTGATGGCAACCCTTCCATCACATCTCTAATCCATTCTGCTGGTAGACAGCATACCTGGCGAGTCCACGGAACTTCTCGACATACTTGGGTTTCGATCCCACGCAGTAGGGAGTCTCCCACTACTAGTACTCTTCTTGTTGTGGGGCGAGGTTTCATTGGCCTTGCTTGATTGAGCTTCAGCGTTTTGCTCGTTGTCGCACGGGGTCTCCTGTAATTCTTCCACCATAGGCTGTCCTCCAGTCTCATCCTCGAGTGGTTGAAAGTGGTTCCACAGTTCCACTGGTGAAGGGTGTGTTTCAGCTCTTCTGCTCCTGTCACCCTTTCCTATGGAGTTTCCTCCACTTCATTGTTTCTCTCCAAAACAGTCTCCTCTTCTGCTACCACATGGTGTTGCTCTTCCACCCCCACTTCTCTTTGCTGCTGTTGTTCCAGCATTCTGTCTAAGAACTCTTCATCTTCTCTTATAGTCCTCAGTGTGGCCACCCGCTGTTCCAGGCCTCTCACTTTTTCTTCCAACAGTGCCATGAGCTTGCACTTGTTGCACGTGTAACCCATGTTGTTCTCAGGCAAGAAAACAAACATGGCACAGACCTTGCAGGTCACAACCACTGGAGTGTGCTTCCCATTCATACTCTCTTCTACCTTTTGTTTCTTTCTATCTACTTGTTTTGGAGTGGCCTGTGCTTTGTCCTGTCCTACTACAGGGTAAACTTAAAAGTCCCACTGGTATGCGATGCACTGTACTCGGAGAATTAGTAATTTTTTGGGGGGGGGTTTAGGGACCTCCCCTGTCGTACTCCTTTGTCAAACTCCTGTTTGCTCTCCCTGTTCGCTCACTCTGTTCACTCGCTCTCTGAAAGCTGGCTTGCTTATATGTCCTCACCTGAAGACCAACTGAGACAGCTCCCTCTGCTCTGCTCTGTTAGGAATCTGGAAACAGAATCATGTTATCATACTTTGCACACATAATGAGAAGACATGATTCACTAGAAAAGACAATAACCTGGGAAAAACAGAAGGGAGTAGAAAAAGAGGAAAGCCAAACAAGAGATGGATTGATTCCATAAAGGAAGCCACAGACCGGAACTTACAAGATCTGAACTTACAAGATCTGAACAGGGTGATTCATTACAAATGCTATTGGAGGTCGCCGATTCAGAGGGTCGCCATAAGTCGTGATCAACTTTAAGGCACATAACAACAAAAACTTCTTTGATGTGGTATAAAAATATTTTTATAAAAGTCTGGTATTGCCTGTTTAGCAACTCCTTGCTGTCGCCTCCATGCCTTGTTCCTGAGATAAGCCTAGACTGGTATCCTGAGAGATGTTCAGGTATTCTGGTTCATGCCTAGAGTGTGATGCTGTGCTCCTGTACTGACTTCATGAATCAAGTTTCGTGCAGAAAAATCCAGGCTTCTAGTCCTTTGCTACAGGACAGGTAGTGGTATCTGTGTTGCCTTCACTTGATGCACCATCTGCGCTTCATTAGTATGGGGCATGTTGGTATCACCAAGTCCTTTGCCAGGTGCTCGTTCAGAAGGTCCTTGATTGCCTCAGGGATTCTATGTCCTAAGCGTATGCGGCACAGGTGGATGCACTTGTTGTGAGGGATTTGTTCTTGCTTCATTATCACTGCTGATAAGCTTGTACAATGGGCATCCACAACTCCCATGGCTAGAATATCTTCTTCCTTCTGAATGATGCACACCTTCTTTTGGAAGTGCACTAAAAGGCCATCACTGAGATAAGGCCTCTCTCTAAACTGGGCACGTACAAGACAACCTTCATTAGGATCCTGTGTATTCCTTCAGATGGCCCAGCCCCCTCTGCAGTAATGCTCTTCCCACAGGCAAGAAATTTTGTCCTTTATACTATGGACAATAGGGATGTGCACCAGAGTCAGCCAAATCACAAACCAAATGGCCTATTTGGGCCAGTTTTTATCCTGTCCAGAATGGGTTGAAACAGCCTCAAATCTCTACAGAGTGGATTGTCTTGTCCAGAATTAATGTGTTGAGACTGTAGCTCAAAACATTCTCAAAACAGGAAGGCTGGAATGCTTGGAGGGAGTGAAATCTTAAAGTGCAGAAATCTTTTGCAAGTCCTGTCTCTTAGAGAGTGTATGGAGGGGAGTGGGTGGCATTTGTTCAGTTTTTCCCAATTAATCCCAGTCTATTGTTTACTGCCTGCTTTTTTTTTTAATATTCTTTTCTCATTGCTTTGAATTATTATGAAACCTTGTTGGCATATTTTGCCACAGCTTTCTTAATGTGTTGTTGTCGATTATGATGTTGTTATTATTATTTCCTCAGTGGTTAACAACAAATGATAAAAAGCAGCCAGCTTATGTGATTACACATTTTTAAAAATTATTACTGTTAGCCAGCCAGCCAGCCAGCCAAACCTTGTGGGCATATTAGCCAGCATTCTGAGTTCAGAGTCATAGAATGATAGAGTCTGAAGGGGCCTATAAGGCCATCAAGTCCAACCTCCTGCTCAGTACAGGAATCCAAATTAAAGTATACCCAACAGATGGCTGTCCAGCTGCCTCTTGAATGCCTTCAGTGTTGGAGAGCATCAGCATCACCATCATTAATATTATTGATAATAATTTCCAATTGCTAACCACGGTGAATATTATTGATATTAAACAATATTTTTATGTTTTCCCTCACTCTCTAATGCTGTTGGCAATCTGTCCCCTATAGGACAGGTTCTTTAAAATAATCTTTCTTGGAAAAAACAAAATTTAAAAGTGGCTAGCATGAAAACCTCTGCAGCTGTTCATTTGAAATTTGGCAGGGATAATAACCTCTGTAGGAGCTACTATGTCCACATTATCTCCATGGTGATGCCAGCCCATGCATGCCTGATGCTACCTACATGTGTCTAATATAGCAAAACCTTTTTTTAAAAAAACCTTTTTTTAAATCTCAAAGGAAGAAATAGGAGCATGCAAATTGGCATGATTGAACACTCATTCTTAATTTTTTTTTTAAAGCCAACTTTAAAGGTAACTAGCAGGAAAACTGCAGGAGCTGCCCCTCTGAGATGTTGCAGGGTTAATTCCCTCTAAAGTCTGTACAAAGTCGTCTGTAAATCTTATGTACCTGTGTTAGGGATGGAAAGATCTGTCAGTTTCAGTTCTCTCAGTTTCTCATTTTTCCAGTCTTAAATTCAGTTCTCCACATTTCTGCAGCAATTTGTGATTTTTTTTAAAAAAAATCCTTATGAAAATTTACCAGCATTGTAGTGCGAATTTCTCCTAATAAGCACATTGTTGTAGGCAGTTTTTACTCATGTACACAGTTTTGCAAGCAATTTCTCATCATATAATGTATTTTTGTATGTTATTTTCACTCATGTATTTATTTTTATGCACACTTTCCCCTAACATATGCATTTTGGTAAACATTGTTTGTTGGATAATTCGAGTAAGTGCAAAAGTCAAAGAATGGCTGTGTTTTGGGCCTCATATTGCTTCAGAAGGTGTGGATTTGATTGATTCAGCTTGAAATGTGAACTGAATCAAATTTCTTGGCCATCCTACCCTACCTACATATTCATGGTGCTGCCAGCCTGCACCTGCCTGATGCTGTCTACCTGTGTCTAGTGTGGCAAACCTTTGTTTGTTTGTTTCAAAATCTCAAAGGAAGGAATAGGACAAACACAGGAGCATGAGGACTGGCAAGACTGGGCACTCAAAGTCTTATTTATTTATTTATTTAAAACAACAAACTTTAACAGTTTAATTGCCGCTGTAATAATAAATTTATTGTGCGGTCAATGACCCGTTATACAAAAGTTACATAGAAACATTTAAGAGAACAGACAAATAAAATTTCAATAAAAAGTATGCAAATAGAAGCTATCGTTGCAGAGAGTTAGTGAGGGATTTTGCCACATATAAATTTAGCCAGATAAAGGAATTTGGCCACCCCAAACGAAATGGATTTGTTCTTACCACATAGTAGGAAATGTAATTGGTCTGTAGATGTACAGTATGGTGGAAGATATTTCAATAAGGGTTTTAGGAGCTTGTCTCGTGGAGTGGTATAGAAGGGGCAAATAAAAAGGACATGTGTAAGGGATTCGATTTTGTTACAGGGACAAGAGCAAATGCGTTGGTCTTGTGGGATGCCCCGATAGCGACCTTCTAGAAGGGCTGATGTTAGGCAATTAAACCTGGCCCTAGTAAAGGCTAATCTGTGGGAAGGGCAGTCTAGGAACTCTAAGTATGGGGCAGGGAGAGGGGTAAAAAATCTCAAGCCAGAGTATAATGGGGAACAGGTTTTGGCAGCGTTGGCTATGTCCCGCTGAAGATCTATGTCTCTTAATCTCCTGTGTATGGTAACTTTAATTGTGTTAGGGTCTAAGGTAGTTAGTGATTCCCATGACATACCGAGGGAGGAAAATTTTTTGCAGGATCGATTTGGCCCAAGAGGAATTAAAGGAATTGAATAGCAAAGGAATGTCCCTGCATATGATTGAGGAAGGCCATTTTGGTCCAGAAGCACAGTGTACGTGACCAAGCAAGAGATTCTAAGGGTGGCGTTCCTGTTTCAAGCCTCAATACAGCGTTGGGAACGCAGCGTGATACACCTAGAATGGTACGAAGGAAATTAGTTTGAATCGCTTCTATTTTGGGACATATATTAGGGGTCCATATTGGGCTACCATACAAAAGTTGGGAAGTAATCTTGGCTGCAAATACTCTGATGGTTGCGGGGACATATTGGGCACCTTTATGAAAGTGATAGCGTAGTAACGCTTTGGCTGTAGTCCTGGCCACGGTAACAGAGGCTCGGATATGAGGGGACCATGATAATGAGGAATTAAACGTGATCCCCAAGTATTTGTATTCTCGAACCTGAGTGATCCTCTGATTATTAATTCTCCATTCTGGCGTTGCCAATCGTGGGGAAAAAACCATAATCTTTGTTTTAGAAAAATTAATAGACAAGTGATTAGCAGTACAATAGGTCATGCATGCACGAAAGAGCCTTCTGAAGCCTATTTTTGATAAAGATAATAGGGCCGTGTCGTCAGCGTATAATAGTAAGGGACAGGCTTGGTTAGCTATTTTGGGGGAGTGGAAATTGACTGATTGACAATAGGACCTGAGGTCATTTAAAAAGAGATTAAAAAGTGTGGGGGCCAGTATGCATCCTTGTCTGACTCCCCTATTAACCAAAATGGGATTAGTCATTGAGCCGTCAGTACTACATCGAACTCGAAAGGTGGAGGGCTGGTAAAGTTGGAAGATGAGGAATAACAGTCTTTTTTCGATGGAGGTTAGTGAAAGTTTTTTCCAGAGCCTATCTCTAGGGATTGAATCAAAGGCCTTTTGAAGGTCAATAAAGGCCACGTATAGACCTCTGCCTAGGGGGCTGTTATATTTTTCAGCTGGATGTCTCAAAAGTATGCAGTGGTCAGATCTATTTTTCCTAAAACCTGACTGTTCGGGGCCAAGAATGGATTTCTCCTCAATCCATGAAGTCAATCTGTTATTTAGGTATGAGGCATACAGTTTCCCTACTATAGATAGTAGGCTGATAGGTCTATAGTTGTTAGGATTATCCTTGGACCCTTTTATATATATATGGGAATGACGATTGCTTCAAGCCATGAAGGTGGAATAAGGCCGGAGGAATTTATCCATGTAAAAAGATTGGAAAGAAGTGGAGCCCACCATGAAGAATGTGTCTTCAATAAGTCAGGGGGAATAGAGTCCGGTCCTGGAGCTTTACCAGATTTCAAGCCATTGATGAGAAGAATAATTTCCTCCTGAGTAACAGGGTTCCAAGGTGGGAGTTCTGAAATATTTGGACAATTTAACTTAAAGGAATAAGTTCCAGTGATATCCTTGAATATAGCTGAGAAATGATTTTCCCATACCTGGGATGTGACAAGCGACTGAATTGTGGAAAGCAAGAGAGTCCGAAACCATGGCCCAAAATAACTTAGAATTGTTTAATTTGGTAGCATTTATTAGTGACTTCCATCCTGCACGAATAAATTGTTTCTTTTTAAGGCATAACATAGATTTATACTTGCGCTTGGTGACATAATATTCTGGCGGAAGATGGTTTAGATTGTTCATTCTATATTGGGAATAGATCCTTCTTAGTTTTTTCTTAGCTTCAACGCATTCGGTGTCAAACCAGCGACTCTCGTTAGATGAGCCGTATGGTTTGAGGGGGAAAGGATTGTGTTTTAGGAAAGGAACTAATGCTAGAGTCAGGTCAGAATAGGCTGCAAGTTTGAATTGAGAGTCTGTGGACCTTATTATCTTTTATTTGAGCTCCTGAGCCGGGGGGGATTTCAAGAATGCAGTTAATCTATCTGAAATGGCCTGGGACCACTTAACTGTTCTATGTCTAAGTTGAATAGAACTAGTATTATGAGATAAAGAAGTGGATTTAGGATGGACTATCTCGGTGGATGAAATTGACAACAATAAAGGGAGGTGGTCACTATCTAGCCTAGACCCTACTGAGAAATGGGTAATGTCTTTGAGTAATATAGGAGAGACTAGAGCATAATCGACCAAACTACTGCCCTGACCCGAAATATAGGTAAATTCAGCATGTCCATCATATTGGTTGTGGCCGTTTAAGATTGAGAGATTAAAGCAGCCCGCCATAAGAATTAGGCGGGTACCTCCAAAGTTTACCTTTTGGTCTTTAGAAGACCATTCATAGGGAGACCATATTTCATTAAGGTCTGTGGCGTCCCATAGGTTGGAGGAGAACATGGTGGATTTATTAGGACCTATCCTGGCATTTAGATCGCCCATTAAGATTAAGGGGGTGTGGGGAAAATGCGATTCAGTGTTCAGGATATAAGTCTCTAAGGTCTCCCAGGCTTTAGAAACATCTTTCTTAGTTGGCAAAGGTGGGATGTAGACATTGATTAGTAAAAGTGAAAGATCATTTAGTTTTAGAATAGCAGCCATTGCCAAGGAATCACAAGGGGGGAGTTTAGAGATGGTAGCGGCCAAAGAGGTTGCATATAAAATGGCCAGCCCTGCTTTAGGTCTACCTCTGCCCTTAGGTATATCAGCAGGGTTTTCGATGGTGTTAAAATTTTCAAGGGCGATTGTGTCAACTGCCCATGTTTCTTGGAGAAAGATTAAATCAAAATGGGAAATATATGATATCATATCAGGAGATTTGAATTTAGACGACCAACCAGCAATGTTCCATGAAAGTAAGTTAAGAATGTCATTTGATTTAGCGAATTTGGGGAGATTAATATAAGGAACGTGAGGAATGAGGTTAAGGGGATGAGTTTTATGTTGTCAATGTAATACCTTAGGATTGGAAAAAGAAGAAGATATTTCTTTGTGAGACTCAGATAAATCGTTGCCCGAATCAACTGTATTAGGGGAGGTAGGTGTGAGTAATGAAATCCCTAAAGGTTGATTAGTATTAGGGAAGGCAAGTAAAGAATGGTGGAAAGGACGATCATTCGAGAACGGGGCTGTCGCTTCAGGTAGAGTAGAATTGTTAAAGGTTGAGGCGGTCTCAGCTGGCCGTTGTTCCTCTGCAGTGTTCCCTTCTTTAAAGATGTTCAACAGATGATCCTTGAAATGTTCTAATCTTAGCAGAACATTGAGTTGGTCCTGAGGGGACAACATTGCGAAGGAGTGGGAGGCAGTGGTCTCTTCACCGTTGGGGAAATCACCATAGATTTTCATAAGAAGCTGAGAGGTTGAGAGTTCCTTTTCAGTAGAGAGTGTCTGATTAATTTCTCTGTCTTTATACCCCATACTTATAGTAAATTGATCATGTGGGGGAGAAATAGACTTAATACTGGAAAGTGAATTATCAGGGGAACCAGTGTTAATGGGCTGGGGTAGTGATAACGGTCTAGGGGAAGAAGTATTTAAAAAATAACGGTAGAGAATTGCCACTGTAGAGGCTACCAGGTCCCCAAATGTCATGTCCCTATGTCAAAAAACAAGAAAGTTATGGCTTTTTTTGTTTTGCTATGCAAGCTAATGGGATTTCTGGTGATCTCTAATATCATGATCTGATCTGGATCCAGATCAGGTCAGATTGGGTGTGATTCTCTCTGGATGGAATCAAGCCTGATCCGTACTTACATATGAGAGCCACAAATTGGATCAAGGGTCCTAGTGATCCATTTCCATGAAGAATCCTTCATGCAGCCTGTTTCCCTTGCGTCAATGCACCAGCCTGCTGAGTCACTTCTCTGAGGCTCTCGGCTCGTCCCCCTGCATGCAAAGCTACTGCCCTTTTCTCTACCTCTTGTTCTTTTAAAAATGAGCAGGACATGTTGAGGTGGAAGCAGTGCTAGTTAACTACTACATCTTATACCACGAGGAAAACATGGTGTAGGAAGGAAAAGGATAAAAGTTGAGCAAGGTAGTGCATGCATTGCTAAGCAGTAATGTAATCTGCTGGACAGCGTGGGACTTTAATCCACCCCAGCTTTAGGTGAGTGGCATCACACACCCACATATACAGTATATTTTACAGATTCACAGTACTGTGTAAAAGTCTGTCTGCCAGCTACTTCACAAGTTGTTGCTGATGGGTCTCTTTTGTGGGAATAGGTCTAGTCTTGGGGGAGGAGTGGCAAATGAGAGCGCAAATGAGGAAGTCTGACTCTGCAAGATTCCAGAAAGAGATTAGCAGAGAGGTGCATAAGAGCAGCCAGACTATTGCTCACTTCAATGATTACGTGGCTGAAGGAACTCCGTTGCTTCAGCAGTAAAGTGAGGAGCAATTAACAGCAATCATGCAATTAAGCTTGGCACAGTGTATATATTATGCCACAGGAAGGGGGAGGGAGCACGGTGCTCTCGTCTCACTGGCGACAGACAGCAGAGATCCTCCTAAACTGCTGTGTGTGCCAAAGGCCATATGTGTAAAACAACAGCCATTTGAGAGGAAGATTTGTATGGGAGGGGGCCTTTGGCACTGCTGGTTGACCCTTTCCCTCATGGTGCTTTCATGTCTTAACCACTCCCCCCCCACACAAGCTGCTCTTACCCACTGAGGGTGGGGGAAGAGAGATGCTGGTACAGCTGTGCCTGTCCTTTCCTCCCTCTGCAGCTAATCACGAGTGTGTGTGTGTGTGTGTGTGTGTGTGTGTGTGTGTGTAAATAGGTAGGCAGGCAGAGGGACTCACTCTGGTTCTGACTTCTGCCCTGAATGAGTAACTTTTTCTTCTTTGCCCCCTTTCCTTCATTCTTGTTTGCTTCCTTTCCCCATAATATCACAGAATCATAGAGTTAGAAGGGGCCTGTAAGGCCACTGAGTCCAACCCCTGCTCAATGCAGGAATCCATCTTAAAGCATACCCAACAGGTGCCTGTCCAGCTGCCTCTTGAAGGCCTCCAGTGTTGGAGAGCCCACAACCTCTCTAGGTCATTGGTTCCATTGTTGTACTGCTCTAACAGTTAGGAAGTTTTCCTGATGTCATCGAAATCTGGATTCCTGCAACTTGAGCCCATTATTCTGTGTCCTGCACTCTGGGATGATCGAGAAGATATCCCGGCCCTCCTCTGTGTGGCAAACTTTCATGTACTTGTCTTCTCTTCTCCAGGCTAAACATGCCCAGTTCTTTCAGTCTCTCCTCACAGGCTTTGTTTCCAGTCCTCTGATCATCCTTGTTGCCCTCCTCTGAACCTGTTCCAGTTTGTCTGCATCCTTCTTAAAGTGCATTGAAGTCAAGAGACATGTCAGAGCAGAAATCTGAGTGAGGGCTATTCTGTCTGAGGGTCATATATCTCTATGCAGAGAGAGAGAGAGAGAGAGAGAGAGAGTACATCACATAGTAAATTTATTAGGATCCGCCTAACTGAAATCCTATGCATAGTTTATGGGGAGTCAGCTCCACTGACTGCATGGCAGACACCTCCCTCCCACCTCTTGCCACCACTCCTTCTCAGGATCCAAGCCTCTGGTGCTTAGAATGCTCCACTAGATAAACATAGCTTCTCTGTTTTGCATGCATCCTTTAATGATCACCCCTGGTGCTAAGGGGCAAGACTCAGTTGCTAAAGAATCATGTTTGACAATCCCTGGATGTCTGAATATAAGCATCACACACAAACAGTGTGAAAGACCTGGCACTTAAGGTTTAAGATTTAATTTCAGTAACTATTTTAAACAAGTTCAGCTATGGAGTGGGGGTGAAAAAGAGGATGAGGCTCTCTCTACTTCAGTGGTTCTCAAACTTTTTTTGGTTCGCGGCGCACTGTAAAACATATAAAAATTTTCTGGCACACTTTGTGTACAAAATTAAAAATATATTTATATATATATATTAATATATTAATTGATCATGGATGTAATAAATCTCTATACAAATGGGTTTCTTCTCATTTTTAAGATATACTTTCATAATATTCGCGGCACACCTAGTCACCTCTTGCGGCGCACCAGTGTGCCACGGCGCACCATTTGAGAATCACTTGCTGAAATCTCCCCTTTTGCACCGCTAGTAAAGGCCCAGGCTCCAGCTTCCCTTGTTCCAGACTTATATGTAGGGGGTTGTTGTTTCTCAGTGAGTTACGATGAGTGAACACTTATGCCTGCCCTGCCCCACACCATCAAATGTCAGCCTATGGGTCTGCTTTTCAGAATAACCTCGTCCTGCAATTTTCCTCTTTTGGGGCCATGCGGGCTTTTTCTCACCCCCCCCAAATTTCCCTCTCTCTTTTTAGTTCAGCACTTTTCTGTGTTGTACAGTTTCTTCCAGGCACCTTTTCTTCTTCACACACTCTTTGAGTTCATCCACCTGCCTTTTTGATGTGGTAAAATCCCATGTTGAGATAATCTCACCACCGCATTACTTTTGCCTGATGAATATTTTATACAAATACATCCACTTGTGGTGAAGGCTGGCATGGCACAGGCTGTTGGTTATGGTTCTTGTCATGTGTCTCTCCTGGCACAACAAATGCCAGCTCTGTTGCTGGGGAAAACGGCTTTTCAAGCTCATGAGGCAAAATAGATGTGCTCAAATCAAATGACTTTCTCTACATCAAAAAGTAATCTAATCATTCCTACTGTTTGTGTGTGATGCTGATCTTCAGACATCCAGGGATTGTCTAACATGATTCTTTAGCAACTGAGTCCAGAAGGCAGACTGCCTGGTGGAGAGGATGAACACTTGCCTGCTTGTTAACCTGCCTGATGTTGCGCTGCCCTTGCAGTTTGTTGTGTCACATGTGGCCAGATAATGATAGAAACCATCAGGCAATGAGGCACAGCTCTAGTAAGAGCTCATGGGAGGGGCTGCCCTGTTCTTCCCAGATGCTGCTTTCAATGTGCTTGCATGTGCGTATATGTAAATGCATTGCATTCACGTCCTGCTTGTGGGCTTCCCATTGATTAAGACATCTGCTTGGCCACTGTGAGAACAGGAGGCTGGACTAGACGGACCCCTTTTGGCCTGAGCCAGCACATCTTGTAGCTGAGAATGGAACCTCCATACTCAGAGGCAGCCTCTGATTACCAGTCGCTGGAAACCTCAGGAAGGTTGCGCTCAGAGCCTGCTTGCTGGCCTCCCATAACAGGCATCTGCTGATGAACAGGAGAACACTGTGAGAACAGGAGGCTGGACTAGATGACCTCTGGATTGATCCAGCTGCAGGTCTCTCCTTATGTCCTTACATTCAGTTCTTCTTCAGTTTGTCCATTTCTGATATTTTAATCAGCCACTCATTAACTGTTGGTATAGTTGAGGCCTTCCAATATATAATAAGAATCTATCAGTCAGTAATAAGTTAAAAGTACAAAGTGTTAAACAAAGGTGAACAAAGAAGAGAGTTGATTAAAATAGTCTCAATGCTGAGATTAATCCCAGTCAATCGGCCTGTTCAGTCTAAAACTTTATTTATTTATTACATTTCTATTCCACCTTTCCTCCAAGGAGCTCAAGGTGGCATACATGATTCTCCTCTCTCTCCATTTTATCTTCACAACAATCCTGTGAGATAGGTTAGGCTGAGAGTCTGTGACTGGCTCAAAGTCACCTAGCAAGCTTCATGACTGAGTGGGAATTTGCTCCCAGAACTCACACGGCCTGTTTCAGCTCCACCAGATGTTGCTTTTGAGCAGGAATGCAGAATAATGCATTGCTACGTTACCATAATTCCTCCGACTGTTGAAAGGGTGTTCGAAGATAAATTACTGCCACTAATGAGGTTATGATTGTATCATGTCTGTGAAATGCAAGACAAACAACAGCATGACCTGAAATACAGTCAGACTCCAAAAGGTGGTCTTCTTGAGGCAAAGCAAAAGCAGAACTTCTAATCTTGCTTTTTTGTTGCTTCCTCTGTGGGAACTTGCTCCTCAGGACCAGAGTTCTTCTCTCGTTTATGGATCTCACGATGTATGTTCTGCTGCTGCTTGCTTGCAGGTGCTTCATAGTGAATCAAAGTCAGGAATTCCTCCCTGCAGCCAGCCAGTAATTGCTGGGCCACCTAAGAGAATGGGGTAGTCAAGAGGGGGCACCACACCTGCCTACTAGATGTTAGGTAAGACAGGTCTCCTCTCTCTGTGTGTTTAATTCCCTTTTTGTTTCGTAGCTGTAAAAGAAAGATGTTAAGAGCCCTGGAATACCTCATCCTTGTGCCAGGATATAAATAGCAGAGAAACATGTTTAGGCAGGATTTTCCTCTTCATGACAAGAAACAAACACTACCTGTACTGTTCTGACAAGAAGGAGATCCAAACCTTGCATTGCCTCCTTTTGGGTAGGTATTTTCACAGCAATTTACAAGTTATGAGCTGAAACACTCCTCCCACCGGCAAAAGAACTACTGAGGTGAAAAAAGAAGCCCATTCAAAATGCCATGGGGGAGAGAGTCAAGAGAGCCTATTCTAAACCATCACTTTGGGGGGGGGAAGGGGAGGATCTGCTGTGCCAGATGGAATATTGTGTCCCTTTTGGAGCTTCGTGAAAGGAATCTCTGGGATTATTTCTTATATGAAAATTGGAAACTGAATAGTCCTGGCATTAAAATACCTGCATTGTCATTTTGGCAACTGGTTTTCAGAAGCATGCTGCCTCTGACTAGGGGGGCACAGCACAGCCATCATGGCTAGTAGCCATTGATAGCCCTGTCCTCCATGAATTTGTCTAATCTTCTTTTAAAGCCATCCAAGCTGGTGGCCATTACTGCATCGTGTGGGAGCAAATTCCATAGTTTAACTATGCGCTGAGTAAAGAAGTACTTCCTTTTGTCTGTCCTGAATCTTCCAACATTCAGCTTCTTTGAATGTCCACGAGTTCTAGTATTATGAGAGAGGGAGAAGAACTTTTCTCTATCCACTTTCTCAATGCCATGCATAATTTTATACACTTCTATCATGTCTCCTCTGACCTGCCTTTTCTCTAAACTAAAAGCCCCAAATGCTGCAACCTTTCCTCATAAGGGAGTCGCTCCATCCCCTTGATCATTCTGGTTGCCGTCTTCTGAACCTTTTCCAACTCTATAATATCCTTTTTGAGATTGTTCTTCTATGTGCTTAGTTAATCTAGCTTTAATAAAACTTTCTACCAGTTTTCCAGGGACAGAAGTTAAGCTAACTGGCCTGTAATTTCCAGGATCCCCTCTGGATCCCTTTTTGAATATTGGTGTTACATTTGCCACTTTCCAGTCCTCAGGGACGGAGGAGGACCCAAGGGACAAGTTACATATTTTAGTTAGCAGATCAGCAATTTCACATTTGAGTTCTTCGAGAACTCTCGGGTGGATGCCATCCGGGCCTAGTGATTTGTCAGTTTTTATATTGTCCATTAAGCCTAGAACTTCCTCTCTCACCACTATTTGTCTCAGTTCCTCAGAATCCCTTCCTGCAAATGTTAGTTCAGGTTCAGGGATCTGCCCTATATCTTCCACTGTGAAGACATATGCAAAGAATTCATTTAGCTTCTCTGCAATCTCCTTATCATTCTTTAGTGCACCTTTGACTCCCTTATCATCCAAGGGTCCAATCGCCTCCCTAGATGGTCTCCTGCTTTGAATGTATTTATAGAATTTTTTGTTGTTGGTTTTTATGTTCTTAGCAATGTGCTCCTCAAATTCTTTTTTAGCATCCCTTATTGTCTTCTTGCATTTCTTTTGCCAGAGTTTGTGTTCCTTTTTATTTTCTTCATTCGGACAAGACTTCCATTTTCTGAAGGAAAACTTTTTGCCTCTAAGAGCTTCCTTGACTTTGCTCGTTAACCATGCTGGCATCTTCTTGGCCCTGGCGGTACCTTTTCTGATCTGCGGTATGCACTCCAGTTGAGCTTTTAATATAGTGTTTTTAAACAACTTCCAAGCATTTTCGAGTGATGTGACCCTCTGGACTTTGTTTTTCAGCTTTCTTTTTACCAATCCCCTCATTTTTGTGAAGTTTCCACTTTTGAAGTCAAATGTGACCGTGTTGGATTTTCTTGGCAATTGGCCATTTACATGCATGTTTAATTTAATAGCACTGTGGTCACTGCTCCCAATCGGTTCAACAACACTTACATCTCACACCAGGTCCCGGTCCCCACTGAGAATTAAGTCCAGGGTTGCCATCCCTCTGGTCGGTTCCATGACCAACTGGTCTAGGGAGTAGTCATTTAGAATATCTAGAAACTTTGCTTCTTTGTCATGACTGGAACACATATGTGGCCAGTCTATGTCCGGGTAGTTGAAGTCACCCATTACTACCACATTTCCTAGTTTGGATGCTTCCTCAATTTCATATCTCATCTCAAGGTCTCCCTGAGCATTTTGATCAGGGGAATGATAGATCGTTCCCAGTATTAAGTCCCTCCTGGGGCATGGTATCACCACCCACAACAATTCTGTGGAGGAGTCCGCCTCTTTTGGGGTTTCGAGCTTGCTGAATTCAATGCCTTTTTTCACGTATAGAGCAACTCCGCCACCAATATGTCCTGCCCTGTCCTTCTGATATAGTTTATATCCAGGGATAACCGTATCCCACTGGTTTTCTCCATTCCACCAGGTCTCCGTTATGCTCACTATATCAATGCTCTCCTCTAAGACCAAGCACTCCAGTTCTCCCATCTTGGTTCGCAGGCTCCTAGCATTAGCGTACAGGCACTTGTAAGCAGTGTCTCTCTTCAAGTGTCTTTGGCACTTGTGGTTTGGCCTGTGGTAATTTTGCTCTTCTGAATTTATATCCTGTGCCCCTGCTCTCACGATGCCTACTTCTAGGCCTACTGAGAGAGCCAAAACAGATCTTTCCATCCCTACTGCCAGCCAGGAGTCCAAGGGCCTAAATTCAACCACTGCTGGCACTCACAGCAAATGCTGTGGACAGGCAGGTTCATATTATTATTATTATATTATATTTATTAGTCGCCCATCTGGCTGGTTATCCAGCCACTCTGGGCGACGTACAAGTAAAATACGTTACACATTACAATATTAAAATATAAAAGTATAAAAACCAACAATAAAAACTTAACCCAATCCAAAGGCTTGTCTGAAAAACCAGGTCTTTAAAGTCCGGTGGAAGCTCATCATCGAAGTGGCATGGCGGAGATCATTTGGGAGAGAATTCCACAGGGTGGGGGCCACTATTGAGAAGGCCCTCTCTCTGGTCCTCACCAGTCTGGCTGTTTTAACCGGTGGGATCGAGAGAAGGTCCTCTGAGGCTGATCTTGTTGAGCGGCATCCCTGCCGATGCTGGAGGCGCTCCTTTAGATAGACTGGTCCGAAACCGTATAGGGATTTAAAGGTCAAAACCAACACCTTGAATTGGGCTTGGTAAGCAACCGGTAACCAGTGCAACTCTTTTAGCACTGGGGTGATGTGATCCTGCCGGCGGCTGCCTTTAATCAGACGAGCCGCTGCATTCTGTACCCGTTGCAACTTCCGGACCGTTTTCAAGGGTAATCCCACGTAGAGCGCATTACAGTAGTCTAGGCAAGAGGTGACTAGGGCATGTACTACTGATGGGAGCAGATGGTTGGGAAGGTAGGGGCGCAGCCTCCGTATCAGATGGAGTTGATACAGCGCCGCCCGGCTCACAGCCAAAACCTGAGCCTCCATGGACAGCTGGGAATCAAGAATGACCCCCAGGCTGTGGACCTGGTCTTTCAGGGGCAAATGTACCCCATTGAGCACCAGGTCAATATCCCCTAGCCCTCCCTTATCTCCCACACATAGTACCTCGGTTTTGTCAGGGTTCAGCTTCAGTTTATTCCTTCCCATCCAGCCACTCACCGACTCCAGGCACTTGGACAGGGTTTCTACAGCCAACCTCGGTGAAAATTTAAATGAGAGATAGAACTGCGTGTCATCCGCATATTGATGACTCCGCAGCCCAAAACTCCTGATGATTGCCCCCAGCGGCTTTATATAGATGTTGAACGGCATTGGAGAGAGGATGGAACCCTGTGGCACCCCACAAGTGAGAGGCCAAGGATCCGACACCTCCTCCTCCATTGCTACTCTTTGGTACCTACTAGAGAGGAAGGAGTGGAACCACTGCAATACAGTGCCCCCCACACCTAACCTCTCCAGGCGGTCCAAGAGGATAGCATGGTCAACGGTATCAAAAGCCGCTGAGAGATCAAGGAGGACAAGGAAGGTGCATTCACCCTTATCCCACGCCCTCCTCATATCATCCACCAAGGCGACCAAGGCTGTTTCAGTTCCATGTCCAGGCCTGAAGCCCGATTGAGATAGATCCAGATAATCTGCTTCCTCCAAGTGTGCTTGCAATTGCTTTGCCACCACCCACTCAATTGCCTTGCCCAAGAATGGTAAATTTGAAACTGGGTGGAAGTTGTTCAAATTTCGGGGGTCCAAGGAGGGCTTCTTTAAGACTGGTTTTATTATTGCCTCCTTGAGCGCTGATGGCATTACTCCTTCTTCAAGTGAAGCATTTACCACCAGTTTAATCCCCTCACCGAGTCTATCTTTGCAGCTCATAACTAGCCACGATGGGCAAGGATCGAGTAAGCAGGTGGTCGGCTTTAAGGTTGAAAGCACCTTGTCCACTTCATCAGATGGAAGAAGCTGGAACCGATCCCACACCACCAGAGCACCACTGGTCACCTCTGGCTCACTCACTGTGTCCACAGTGTACGGAATAGCACTCTTAATACGATTGATTTTCTCCGCAAAATGTATTGCAAATTCGTCACAGGAGACCTTATCATGTTCCATCGGTTCCGGAGCAACTGGACTGACCAGGCTCCGGACCACTTGGAACAGTCTCCTGGGACAACACTCTGCGGAAGCAATACAGGCAGCATAAAAATCTCTTTTTGCTGCCCTTATTGCCACATGATAGGTTGCCGCTGCAGCTCTAACATGTGTTTGATCGTCGTCAGAGCGAGACTTCCGTCACCGGCGTTCTAGTCGTCTCACCTCCCGCCTCAGAATTCGCAACTGTGGGGTAAACCATGGTGCGGTCTGAGTTCTATTCAGGGGGAGAGGACGTTTCAGAGCCACCCGGTCTAATGCCCCGGTAATCGCAGTATTCCAACCCTCCACCAGGGTCTCAGCCGAGTGGCTGTGTGCCTGCTCCAATGAATCCCCAAGCGCGTTCAGGAATCCATCAGGATCCATCAAACACCTGGGGCGGACCATCTTAATAGGTCCTCCACACCCACAGAGGGTTTGTGGCATCGAACAGTCTAATTTCACCAAATACACATATATTGTGTGCCTGTAATGACTGCAAAACACAAGTACAAAATTTGGTGTCAGACACAGAATTCAGCATCTTTCTTTTTTAATGCAAGCTTCTCACCTTTAGGAGTACAGAGATAAGCTAATTGCTCAGGATGGGTCAAAGTTCTCACTAGCCAAAAAAAAAGGGGTGTGTGTGTGTAAAAGTGATTTTCCTAAAACTAAAGCACAATATGCAATGAAAATACCATTGCCTTCCACAACTATTGTCTACATTGACTGGCAGCTCTCTGGGGTTTCAGGCAGGAATCTTTACCAGCTCTATCTGGAGATGTCATCGGGGTTTGAACCTTGGACTCTCTGCATGCAACCTATTAACATAACCATCATTCAAGTCTATGCTCCAATGGCAAATGTAGAAGAAGAGGAATTGGAGAGATTTTACACAGAAGTACAGGAAGAAATTGATCACACACCAAAACAAGGTGTTCTGATAGTCATGAGGGACTGGAATGCAAAAGTAAGGAACAGAGAAGAACTAGGAATTGTGCAGAAATGGGGCTTAGGAGACTGAAATCAAGCAGGAGAAAGACTTGTTGAATTCTGTGAAGCCAATAATTTGTTTCATGCAAACACATTTTTTGAGCAACAAAAAGACAACTGTACATGTGGACATCACCAAACTGTCAATATAGGAATCAAATTGGTTTTATAATTGGTAGCAGAAGATGGAAAAGTTCCATACTTTCTGCAAAAACAAGACTAGGAGCAGACTGTGGTACAGATCATGAACTGCTCTTATTGAAAATTAGACTAAAGCTAAAGAAGAACAACAAAGCAATCATAATGCCAAAATACAATTTAAGTAACATCCCAGAAGAATATAAAGATCAAATACGGAACAGATTTGAGGCTTTAAACTTAGTTGACAGAGAACCAGAAGAACTATGGAGTGAAGTCAGAGACATTATCAGGGAAGAATGCAAAAAGACAATACCTTTAGTTAAAAAGAGAGAAAGACCTCAATGGATGACTGAAGAAACTCTTTAAAATGGTTAAAGAGAGAAGGAAAGCAAAAGCAAAAGGAGATAGAAACATGGTCAGAACCCTAAATGCAACAATACAGCGACTTGTACTTAGGGACAAAGAGAACTATTACAATAGTTATTGTATAGAAATAGAAGAGGACAACAAAAAGGGGAGAACAAGAGCCCTATTGCAAAAAAATAGAGAAATTAAAGGGAAATTTAAACCAAGAGTAGGGACGTTGAATAATCAACAGGGGAACACACTCACTGACCAAAATAAAAGGAAGGTGGAAGCAATACACTGAAGAACTCTATAAAAGAGATGCAAGGATGACAGATTCATTCATGGAGGAACCATATGATGAAGAACCAGAAATTTTAGAATGTGAGGTCAAAGGTGCTCTTAAAATACTTGGAAGAAACAAATCACCAGGAATAGATGGCATACCAATAGAGTTGCTACAAGCTGAAAAATGGAAATGGACTCTCTTCAAGTTGATTCCAACTTATGGTGACCCTTTTTCATGGTAAGCGGGGGTTTACCATTGCCTTCCTCTGAGGCTGTGACTGGCCCAAAGGTCACCCAGTGAGCTTCATGGCTGTGTGGGGATTCAAACCCTGGTCTCCTAGGTCGTAGTCCATTCACCTACTGAGACTGAATCTGTCCACATTTTGACAAAATGACTACTATTGCCTTAATATCCCATGCAAGTGAAATAATGTTCAAGATTCTACAACAAAGGCTCTTACCATATATGGAGCAAGAAATGCCAGACGTCCAAGCTGGATTTAGAAAGGGAAGAGGCATATTGCAAACATAGGTTGGATAATGGAATGGACCAAGGAATTTCAGAGGAAAATCACCCTGTGCTTTATAGATTACAGCAAAGCCTTTTTGACTGTGTAGATCATGAAAAACTATGGAATGCTTTAAAAGAAATGGGGGTGCCACAGCATCTGATTGTCCTGATGTGCAACCTATACTCTGGACAAGAGGCTACTATAAGGACAGAATATAGAGAAAACGATTGGTTCCCAGTCGGAAAGGGTGTGAGACAGGGGTGTATTTTATCATTCTATTTGTTTAATCTATATGCAGAATATATCATACGGAAAGCAGGATTGGACCAAGATGAAGGAGGTGTGAAAATTGGAGGGAGAAATATTAATAATTTAAGATATGCAGATGATACCATACTACTAGCAGAAACCAGTAAGGATTTGAAATGAATGCTGATGAAAGTTAAAGAGGAAAGCACAAAAGCAGGACTACAGCTGAACGTCAAGAAGACTAAATTAATGACAACAGAAGATTTATGTAACTTTAAAGTGGACAACGAGGACATTGAACTTGTCAAGGATTATCAATACCTCGGCACAGTCATTAACCAAAATGGAGACAATAGTCAAGAATTCAGAAGAAGGCTAGGACTGGCGAGGGCAGCTGTGAGAGAACTAGAAAAGGTCCTCAAATGTAAAGATGTATCACTGAACATTCAAGTCAGGATCATTCAGACCATGGTATTCCCGATCTCTATGTATGTATGTGAAAGTTGGACAGTGAAAAAAGCAGATAAAAAAGCAGGTGAAAACCTTTTTATATTCCCAGGCATTTTAATGTGTACTATTAATATTTATTGATGTATTTTGCTGCTATTTTGATTATTTTTGTTTGATTCCATTGTATTATTGCATTTATATATTCTCTGATTGTTTTATTATTATGTACACCGCCCAGAGAGCCCTTGGGCTTAGGGCGGTATATAAATTAAATTAAAAAAAAGAAAAAAGAAAAAGAAAAAAATCAACGAATTTGAAATGTCGTGTTGGAGAAGAGCTTTGCGGATACCATGGACTGCAAAAAAGACAAATAATTGAGTGTTGGAACAAATTGAACCAGAACTGTCACTAGAAGCTAAAATGACGAAACTGAGGTTATCATACTTTGGACACATAATGAGAAGACATGATT
This sequence comes from Rhineura floridana, assembly GCF_030035675.1. Classification (NCBI taxonomy): domain Eukaryota; kingdom Metazoa; phylum Chordata; class Lepidosauria; order Squamata; family Rhineuridae; genus Rhineura; species Rhineura floridana. Next base: position 670,522 of record NC_084494.1, read on the forward strand.
CACTCAAAAAGACAATAATGCTGGGGAAAACAGAAGGGAGTAGAAAAAGAGGAAGGCCAAACAGGAAATGGATTGATTCCATAAAGGAAGCCACAGACCTGAACTTACAAGATCTGAACAGGGAGGTTTATAACAGATGCTTTTGGAGGTCACTGATTCATAGGGTCACCATAAGTTGCAATTGACTTGAAGGCATATAACAATAACTGCATGCAAGACAGCTTGAGCTACAGCCCATCCCCAAGGAAAAGGGTTATTGACAGAAGAATTTAAAAGGGTGGCTCTGTGGTCCTTGCCTAGCTAAGAATAAGGAGCTTGTTACAACAGAGGAGGTAATTCAGGATGAACAGGAAGGAGGGATGCACAGCTGGTCACAGCATACCATTACTTCCTGTTGTGTTCACATTGTATTATTTTTACATATAATGAGGCCAGGGTTGCTTATGTGTATGTTCCAGCCACCTTTGCAATCTATGAATGAAGTATGAGCATGCAATATCTAATGCAGCATTTCTGTTTCATAGGATTTAATTTGCTAGCAATTAACCCTGAGCTTATGGTGATGGCCTTGGATCTCACACAAGTGGCTCATAGGTTCCTTCTGACAAATGCTTAAAGGATGCTATCTTGGCATTTCTTGTGTTGGCCAGGGATGGGGCTGTCAGTGCCCATCCAAAGGTGAAGGTCCCAGAAACGTGATTAGTGTCAGGCAGTGGTTGGAAATGCAGTGATTATGTTCAAGCTCTCCAGTGCCCATGTAGGTTCAGCAAAGCCTGTGCTGCTGAACTCTTGGTAGACATGGGGCAGACACAAAATTCACGCAGCTCATGCAAATCTGTAATTTGACAATCTGGTGTCAAGCCATGAGGATCTTTTCCCCTGCACCTCCAAATTACATTGGCAACATATCAATTGGGCCTATCTTCCTCAGAGTATTCCTGGGAGTTAGGGAGTATAATCTAGCAATATCTGGAGGGCCATAGGTTCCCCCCCCCACGCTGTAATGCAAGCCGGTAGTATAAACCCTATATTATATATCACTTCAGGATGCCTGATGGGCAGCAATTCATAAATGAAATAACAACAGCAGCAGCTCAGGGACTGATGCAAGTGACCCAGTTCAGATGTCATGGCCAAACTCTCTTGAGAATATGCTTTAGGCTCTTGTACTTAGACTTAGCCTCTCCCATAATTGGTTTATGGTAGCCATAGGTTGTCATAACCTCTGAATTGGCAAAAATGACTAATGCAAAGCATTGTTTGCCTACAAAGAACTGAAAACACACTCCAAATGGTAGCTTTCCATTCTCTAAAAGATACCAGTCACAGTCTATCTCAGTTTTAGTCTACTGCTGCTTTTAGTTTATTGTTGTTCTGTAAACTTTCCTGAATATATTTTAAGGTAGAAAGGCAAGATGCAAATTATAGTAAGTACATTTTAAAAATGTGAGTTTGATGACACCTTAATAACTGCAAGGAAACATTTTGTTTCTTTGAAACCCTGGCCACCATCCCCTCACTCTCCATTTGCCTCCATTTTCAGGAGAAAGTCCTCCTCCTCCTCTCATCTTTCAGGAAATAAGAGCTTGAGTCATCTCCCCACCAGACAGGAAAGACTGACTGAAATACGCCTGTGTTAGCCGTCCTAAATCATTTGATAGCTCTAGCTCCACATCTGTGAGAAGAGGACAGCGGCATCAACTATGCGGATGTTGTCAAGCTTTTAATTAATTAAGTTTCATGTGTGCACAGCACTTTCCACGCAGAGTTCTTATGATTATAGTCACAAAGTAATATTAACTTTGGTTTCATCATCATCATCAGGCTGTGTTCTCACAGTATTACCAAAAGAGAGATTAAAGAGAGCTGGGATGGGGTTGTAGAGGTTCGTGTCAGACTACTCGACCATGAAGCTCACTGGGTGACCTTGGAACAGTCGCCAGCTCTCACCCTAACCTACCTCACAGGGTTGTTGTAAGGATAATGCTACCCTAGGCTCCTTTGGGAAGAAGGGCAGGATAAATAAAGAGGGGGAGGGCCATGTTAGAAGAGAATAAAAGAAGAGCGTCCTGGATCAGGTCAGTGGCCCATCTAGTTCACACAGTGGCCAACTAGTTGCCTGTTGGAAGCTCGTAAGTAGGATCTGAGTACAAGAGCACTCTGCCCCCCTGCAGTTTTCAACAACTAGTATTCAGATGCATGCTACCTTCAACTGTAGAGGCAGATTATCGCCATTGTGGTTAGTAGCCATTGATAGCATCCTCCATGAATTTGTCTAATCATCCAAGTTGGTGGCCATTACTGCCTCTTCTGGGGGCAAATTCTTAATTTCACATATATGCTCATGGGGTCTGAACTGGCAGTGTCTGACCAGGTATGAGACGTTGGGGTCATAGTGGATAGATTGATGAAGGTGTCCACCCAGACTACAGCAGCTGTGATAATTTTGGTTGCACTTTACTGAATCTTTTCCAGCTCAACAATATACTTTTTGAGGTGAGGAGGCCAGAATTGTACACAGTATTTCAAATGTGGCAGCACATAGATTTGTATTCACTAATAGGCAAAAAAAACACACCTTGTGGTTTAAGAATGAACCTATAGCCAACAGATATTGCTATCAAACTTTAAAAAGCAGGGAAATTGGGCGGCTATAGTGAATGCACCAGGGGAGCAGGAGACCTGACCTCCTCTCTATTGTACTGCCCTACAGATTTGTAAAACGCAAACACAATTTGGGTTGGTCTTTCACAGTCCAATCCACTTCCTGTGTAGCTTGGAAGAATTTGGTAATATGTGTCTCTCAGAGAGATCAGGCCTCCTGCTCCCCTTTAATCCAGGAGGTAAAAAATGGGATCCTGTGCAAGTTTGCTGAGAATGGATTGATCATTTGCATGCTTATTGACTTAGTGGGATTTACTCCTCTGAAATCATGCTTAGGATAGGTGAAACTGACCACACGGGAGGAGAAGAGGGAGGGAGAGAAGGCTAGAGTGGGCAGGGGAGGAGGAAGAAGGAAGAGGGGGAGGGGAGGAAGAAGGGAGGGGAGAGGAGAGTAGGAGGGGAGGGGAGGGGAGAGGAGGGGAAGGAGAGAGGAAAGGAGAGAGAGGGGAAGGAGAGGAGAGAGGGAAGGGTTTCATCATTTGCATACTTATTGAGTTCAATGGGTTTTACTCCCATGCAATCATGCTTAGGATAGGTAAAACTGACTGAAGGGGAGAGGGGAGAGGAGAAGGAAGGAGGATGGGAAGGAAGGAGGAAGGGAGGGAAGAGGGGATGGGGAGGGGATTGGAAGGGGGGCAGGAGGGCTGAAGGAAGGGGGAGTGAAGGGGCAAGAGAGAGGATAGGAGGAAGGGAGGAGGGGAGGGTTGTTCATTTGCATGCTTTTTGAGTTCAATGGGATTTATTCCTGTGCAATCATGCTTAGGATAGGTGAAACTGATCATGGGGGAAGGAGGGGGAGAAGAGGGAAGGGGGAGAGAGTGGGAGGAAAGGTGGGGTAGGGAGGAAGGGGGAGGGGAGGATATTGGGTGGGTGGGCACTGAGCAGAGGGGAAGCCCCTTTCTTTTCCAAAAGGAAAACATTGTGAACAATATAATTGTTTTTCATCGTTTTCCCCACTTTTTTATTCTACAGCAGGCACATGTAGCCTCCCACCCAAATTTAAAACAAAGCTGTCCCTGACCACATCCACACCAGGCCTTTATTTCACTTTGGACAGTCATGGCTTCTCTCAAAGAATCCAGGGAAGTGTGGTTAGTGAAGGGTGCTGAGAGTTGCTAGGAGATGCCCTGTTCCTGACAGAGCTCCAGTTGTCAGAGGGGTTTAACAATCAGCCCTTCTTTCCAGAGAATTCTGGGAAATGTAGTTCTGTGAGGGGAATATGTCATCGCCTAGCTACTCTCAGCACCCTTCACAAACTACACTTCCTAGGATTCTTTGAGGAAAACAATGGCTGTTTAAAGTAGAATAAATGTCTGGCATGGGTGTGGCCCTAATTAGCCAAGCCAAATAGCTGTAAGTCTGGCTTTTAGAACACTGACAGTTGGTTCTTACTGAGCATGCCCGGCAGTATAATAGACTTCAATGTTAAATTTCTTAAATTAATTAAAAACCAGCCAGGCATTTTTAAAAATTTTAAACAGCAGAAGATGAAGGTCAGAGTATGGGGAAAAGTCAGTAATAGGATTACAGGTACTCTGTAACATGGCTGATTTTTAATTAATTTCAACAAATTATGAGACCACTGACAAAAAAGTCCAACAGGGGTCTTGATTTTTCCCTCATTTCACACAAACTCTGAATTCTCTCTGAGTGTTTTGTGTATCACCATGAAAACTTAGAGGGTTGTTAAGCAAGCATTTCTGCGTCCAGGACTACAAATTTTGTAAGGATTTGTTTTGAAATGAGCTTATGGGAAGCATCAGAATGGCATGGGGGTATTTTCAATTCAATATTGTGGAATGCAAAAAATCCATGCTAACTAAATTACACAGCCTCACTTGTGGCTGTATAATAATGGCATTATGGTATCAGCAGGTTTTTAAAAATTCCTTTCCTAATGAACCCTAGCATGGAATTTGCCTGTCTCACACTTGCTACACACTGGGTCAACATCTTCACTGAGCTGTCCTCTATGACCCCAAGGTCTCATTCCTGGTCAGTCATCACCATTTCAGACCTCATGACTGTATTTGTGAAATTAAGAAAAAAAATTCCAATATGCATAACTTTCCACTTGTTTACATTGAATTAAGCTAACTCAGGAGTCTTCGGTGAGGTACCTTGTCAAAGGTCCAAGTATGCTATGTCAACTGGACCACCTCTATCCAAATGCTTGTTGACACTCTCAAAGTGAGACAGGACTCTGCTTCAGCAAGGCTTGTTCTTCTATATGCTTGGTTATTTTATCTTTAACAATACTTTCTACCAGTTTTCCCAGGACAGACATTAATCTAACTGATCTGTAATTTCAGGGATTCCTTTTTTTAAAATGGCATTACCTCCCTAGATGGCATCCTGCTTTGAGTGTATTTACATAGTTTTTATTGTTGCTTTTTGTTTTTAGGAATGTGCTCCTCAAATTCTTTTTTAGCATCTCTTATTGTCTTGCATTTCTTTTGCATTTCCTTTTCATTCTCCTCATTCAGACAATACCAGTTTTTTTGAATTGCTTCTTGCCTCTAATAGCTTCTTTGATTCTGCTTGTTACCACACTGGAATCCTCTTGGCCCTGGTGGTGCCTTTGCTGATCTGCAGTATACACTCCAGCTGAGCTTCTAATATTGATTTAAATTACTCCCAAGCATTTTCGAGTGATTTGACCTTCTCGACTTTGCCTTTCTACTTTCTTTTACCAATCCCCTCATTTTTGGGAAGTTTTTTTCTTTTGAAGTCAAATGTGAGTGTCGGATTTTCTTGGCAATTGGCCATTTACATGTATGTTCAGTTTAATAGCACTATAGTCACTGCTCCCAATCAGTTTGACAATGCTTACATCTCACACCAGGTCCTGAGCACCATTTAAGATTAAGTCCAGGGTCTCCACCCCTTCAGTTGGTTTCATGACCAACTGTTCAAAGGCACAGTCATTTAGGGTATCTAGAAATTTTACTTCATTGTTGTGACTGGAACATGTGACCAATCTACAGATAGCTGAAGTCACACATTACTGCAATATTCCGAGTTTCTATGCTTCCTTGATTTCATTTTTCATCTCAAGATCTCCCTCACCATTTTGATCAGAGGGACAATAAAGCATCCCCAGTGCTAAATTAATCTTGGGGGCCAGTATCAACACTCACAATGATTCTGTGGAAGAGTCTGTTTCTTTTGGGGTTTGCAGCTTGCTGGATTCAATGCGCTCTTTCACATATAGAGTGACATCACCTCCAATACACCCTTCCCTGTCTTTCCGATACAGTTTATATCCAGGAATAATTGTGTCCCGCTGCTTTTATGTGTTCCACCAGGTTTCTGGATGCTCACTAATCAGTGCTGTCCTCTAAGACCAGGCACTCCAGTTCTCCCATCTTGGCTCAGAGGCTTCTGGCATTAGTGTATAGACACTGGTAGACACTGTCCATCTTCAAGCATCTTTGCCACTTTTGGCTTGGCCTGTAGTACTTTGGCCTCTCTGAACTGCTCTCCTGTGCCCAAGGGAAAACTTGTTCCAAACCGGACCCTCCTCAGCTCATTGGCTTTCCTCCCTCAATCAGTTTAAAAACTGCTCTGCCACCTTTTTGATTTTAAGCACCAGCACTCTGGTTCCATCCCAGTTCAAATCATAGAATCATAGAATGGTAGAGTGGAACCCATCCCTTTTGTACAGGCTTGTTCCAAAATGTTCCTCAGTGCTTCCTCTGACAGCCCAGCCCAGCCCTGAAAGAAAGGAAGGAAGCCTCATTGAGGCCAGTAAAGTTTGCTCCCAGGTAGTGTCTATAGGACTGCTGACAAGACAGTATTACTCTTAGCCACTCCAGACCACTTTTGTTTCCCAAATGTCAGTAAATGTCATCTCTGTAGCAACGTTTTGGTGTCATATCTCTTATGCTAAGGGCACAGGGTGCTTTTTCTGACTGGGAAGAAGTTCTAAAGCTATTACTTCCCAAAGGCACAGCTTCCCAGAGCAGTTTAACAACCCATCTCTCTTCCCAGGGAATTCTGGCTCTGTGAGGGGACCTGTTTCTTAACAATACTCAGCACCTTTGTTCATTTGTTCATTCCCCCACCCACCTACCCAGTTTGTTTTCTTCCTTCAGTCTTGTGCAAAATTATTTTCTTATTCCTCCCCATGAAACAGTGTTGCATAGCGGTTAGACTGTTGGACTAACGACCCGGGAGACTAGGGTTCGAATCCCCACATAGCCATGAAGCTCACTGGGTGACCTTGGGCCAGTCACTGCCTCTCAGCCTCAGAGGGAGGCAATGGTAACTCCCCCGAGTACCGCTTACCATGAAAACCCTGTTCATAGGGTCGCCATAAGTCGGGACCGACTTGGAGGCCGTCCATACAAGGACACTGACAGTCCAGCACTGGGGTGGTGGACCAGCGGCCCGCCTGATGTTTGCTGGACTCCCATCTCCCCTCGGCGAGTCCCACAAGTCCTCCTGCCCCTTCCGATATGGGGCGAGGGAGTCATTTCTTCTAATCGACACCTCTTAACCATGTGTTGTTTGGTTGGATTTCCTGCTGCTGAACCTATTCCGCTCAACTCTATTTGGAATGCTTTTGGGGGCTGCATCATTGCAATGGCTGTATTTGCTTGTGCAACTGTAGTCCTCTCATTTTAACGCCCCCCCAGGCGGGGGTCAGGCGAGGATTCCCCTGGCCCGCCGCAGGCCACCTCCAGCAGCAACGGCCCGAAGTCAAGCAGCCTCCAACTGCCTGCCTGCCGGAAGGGGAGCCGGTGCCGCGCGGGTGTTGGGGGCACCAGGGAAGGCCCAACATGGCAGCCCCCCTTTTCACGCTGCTCCCTGGCGGGAGGCAGTTCCTCCTTGCCAGGGGTCATGAGGTCATGTATATATGGTAAGTGCTGTTTGTATAGAAGATACATGGTAAGTGGAATGAATGGATGACAGTTGAATCTGGGTGGACGTTGGTGGGTTGTTGGGTGGACGTGAGTGGGTTGTTTTGGTGGAGTTTGGAGGTGGGTGTGAGTTGGTGTATGTCAGGAGAGTGTGGAGAAAGAGGGAGGTGGAGTTCAGATTAGTAATAAGTCAGATATCACAGTAATAGATGAAACCATAAGCTTGTAGATCATTATCAAAGTTATCTTGTTATTAATGTTATTTAATAAATACTATTTTGGTTTACCGAAGGCCTGATCCTTGGCTGGGGTTTCACAGACCAGAAGGGAGGGTAAGGTAATAACCAAGGCTGAAGGGAAACAGTAACAAATGGTGGCAGCGGTGAAGAGGAGAAGATAACATTATAAGTATCCAGAGCAACCCCGAGTTATGAGTTATCTGCATTGATACAAGGGGGTTGGGAACAGCATAGGCACGCAGTCATGAATGTAACCGGATAGAGAGACTCAGGCAAGGTCTCTGGGAACATTGGTTGTAGAACGTGACTGGTGGTGCTGCCTAGCAGGGGGATCTATTGAGATCTGTGCTAGAGCAGAGAGAGAAACCATAAAAAAGGACAGTCGGGACTGGTGGAGTCCCTGGTGGTGCCTAGTGAAAGGCAGTAGCCACGAGCAGGTAGGAACCTGACAGGGAGAGCCAGGGAAGGGCGTCACAGGCAGGGACGCCCCCCCGCGACCCAGGGCCGGGACTGGGGAGGTCAGGCCGGTCGTTGAACTCCTTGCTAGGGCGGAGAGCGACAAGCGCAGCAGAAGCGGTGGCGGGGGGGGGGGATGGTTTTCTGCCCAAAAAGGCCGCCACCGCCTTTCCTGCTAGGGAGCCCCGGAGGGGAGGGGAGGGAGGGGAGGATAAAGGCCTCCCCCCTCATCCGTCTGGCCTCGGGAGAGAGCGCGAGAGGTAGCGCGCTTTTTCTCCGCCTGCAGGGCGTTAAGCCTGCCCGCCTCCGCCTCCCTTTCCGCAGCAGTTTCGGGCCTCCTCCAGGCAAACGAGGCGCGGCGGTGGCGCCCGCGAATTGTGCTGCCTGCGCTGGAAAGGCCGCCCTCGCGCGCCCGCCCGCACAACGCTCCGTTCCCAGAGATCCTGCTGAGTCCCCGCCGGCCGGCCAGCCAGCCGGCCGGCCTCCTCCTCCTCCTCGTGGCGCTGCTGGCGGCACTGGCGCCAAACGCCCCGCTGGCGCCGCCCGGCCGCGCCGGCTCCTCGGCCTGGCCAAGTGGGCCCCGCGCTCGCCTTCCCTTGCGCCTTGCGCCGCATGAGCCTGTCAAGGGCAGAGGAGAAGGTCCGCGAGGTCGCCGCGAAGAGCCCTGCGCTGCCGGCCGAGAGCGCGCCCGAAGGCTGCCCCGCGCCTCCGTCCTGGCTGTGGGCGGGGAGGGGACCACGAGGGCCCGCAGCGCCGGGGCGCCTCCAGCTGGCCCCGTCCCCGTCCTGGCCGCCCTTCCCCGACTGGCCCAGCAGTCATCTCATTCATACACAGGGAGTGCAAACGCACATTGCCGCCAAACGGGAATGAACTCGTGCCTGCTGATGTTACAAATGAAAACGTGCGCTTCATTCCGTTTTCTTTTCACCTGCATTTAGTGCTCAGGGCAATTGGCAAAGGTTTACCGATCCAAGATTTACAAAATCTTTACAATATTTACAAAACTGCGTTTTAAAAATGTGTTTTTATATTTGTATATTTGTTTTTAACGTTTTTGATTGCTGTTAGCCGCCCAGAGGGCGTGGCTTATGGGGCGTTATACAAATGCAATCAATCAATCAATAAGATCAATAGGCTTTACCTCCTATCGCCACATTGCAGTTTTTCAACAAGCTGCTCTTCACCTCTAAATGGTGGAAACACATTGCCCTGCTTCATCAGGCTTTATTCGCAGCCCACTGCACTGGCCTCATCTTCCTCACTCTTTGGGACAATATGCATCCCCAGCAAGGGCTGAATCCTGAGTGAAAGGGTGGGCTGAGCCGTTCTTAGACTGATGACGCACAGATTTGCATTATTTTATTTTTATTTAAATTATTAAACAATGCTATGGTCTCTGGGAGAGGGACTGAGGAGCCGTAAGTCCTATGGACTCACCCCTCCTCCACTTCCCCATGGGGTATGTTGGAGGATGAGCACAGATCTGTAGGACTTCTAAGCCCCCTTACTCCCACTCTCCATGTTCCTCTCTGATGGGCCCAGAGTTACAGCAGCCTCAAAGCTGGCCTAGTGAGTCCCATGCGGATTAAAAATGAACAGAGGCCTTGCTCATGGCCTTGTTGAGCCAGCAGGATATAGGAAGGAGTGATAACTGTCATGGATGTCTGTCCTCCCCATCTATGTAGGATCGCCCTGCTCTTTATATCCTGCTTTCTGAACAATTTTCAAGGTACTTTACAGAAGGAAAATGTGACAGCAAAAGAAACACAACTTCAAAAGTGATATAAATTCTACTCACGCATATGCATGAAAGGGCCATAGCTTGGTGGTTGAACACGTGCTTTGCACATAGAAGATTCCTCCAAGGGAATCCAAGAGACCCAGTGCCTGATCGTCCAGGGAAGGAGAGCCGTTGCTGCCTGTCTGCTTGCTTGCTGCTGCTGCTGCTGCTGCTCGGCTACCACTACCACCACCCTTTCCCTGTTGGACTCCTGTGCTGCAGGTTGCCACGCCTTGCAGGACCAGGCCCCAGCCCTGTCCCCTTGATGTATGCAGTTCAGCATGAAGTTTGCCTACCTGTGTACAGCTGTATGTGCATAACTGTATACACAAGAAAGGAGGAGAAAGATGCTGTCGGGTATCCAACAATAGCAGCAATAATAACAACAACAGTACCAACAGCCGCTGCCTTCGCCATAGAAGTGGAACTTCACCAAGAGAAATCCTGTAGGAGAAACGACGCCAAACATCAGGCGGGTATATCATCGGGTGACGCCAGACGCCGGACATTCCCTAGATAAGAAGCTTGTTTAAAGAGCTTCCTTGAAATGCCACCTCAGGGAACTGGTGTGTCTGAGGATCGTTCGGTCAGATATAGCATTGTGTGAAGAAAGGGAAGAGCACAGACAACATCTGGAGCCTGCAGGGAGGAAGAGGTTGCTGGTGGTGTTGTGGCCACTGCCTTGGATAGGGTTGCCAGGTTCAGGGCTTGAGACTGATCCTGTATCTTTAGGAGAAGAGAAGGTCAGCCAAGTGTAGGTGTTCTTGCAACTCTGTAATGGGAAAAACCACAAGGTGAAATTCTCCCTTTGCCCTGCACAACTTTTAAAGATACAGAAGACCTCTTGGTTGCCCGGCCCAGCCTCCAAGAGCTCTTCTGTATCTTTAAAAGTTGTGAAGGGGAAGGGAGGTTTCCACCTTGTGGGTTTTTCCCATTACAGCGTTGGAAGAACATCTGCACTTGGCTGACTTTCTCTTCTCCTAAAGATACAGGATCAGTCTCAGGCCATGAACCTGGTAACCCTAGCCTTGGACCTCAGCTGTTTTGGGCCTTGATCTTCCCACTGAGATTTCCTGCTCTTTGCAGGACTATGACCAAGGCCCTGACTCAAGATCAAGATTAGGGCCTTGACTTAGCAGTTTTACTATCCATCCAGCTGACTTGCCTGGCCCACCTGGGCGATAATAATAAGACTTTTACTTGCTTATAGCTGCCGGTCGGCATAGTGTGTTGCTTTTAAGAGCAAGGCTTTTGCCTTTTTATAAAGGAAGGATGTGTTTTCAACTAAAAGAGGTCTGAGGAAGGGATCCAGGGGGCTGCCATTAGTGTTGTGAAGGGCAGAGGCAGATACGGAGCGGGGAGACACTTATGTCATCAGGGGAGATGGGTGTGCAACAGGGTGCTGGTTGCCCTCAAGCTGTCTCCCCCCCAAGTAGTCTGGATAGCCAGGACCCCCCTGGGTTGAAAATGCTGCTTATGAATGCCAAGTCGGTGAATGGTAAAACAACAGCCATTCAGGATCTGATACTGGATGAGCACGCCGACCTGGCTTGTATTACAGAGACCTGGTTGGATGAAAATGGAGGGGTTAATAATTGAAATTGAAATTGAAACTTTATTTTTACCCCGCCCTTTTTCCAAACTGGAACTCAGGGCGGCTTACAAATAAAACTACATGTAGTTAAAAACATAGAAAAACATACAATTAAAATACAATTAAACTATGCACAACCTTAAAACCATAAAAGGCACTTAAAAATCTAAAAACAATTAAAAATAATACAGATAATAATATAAAACAATAAAACAAGCCTTGTAAAGCCCAATCCTAAACACCTTCTATCCCAAAAGCCTGTCGAAATAAAAAAGTCTTTACTTGCCAACGGAAGGATGGCAAGGAGGGGGCCATTCGTGCATCCCTAGGAAGGGAGTTCCAGAACCTAGCAGCAGCCACCGAGAAGGCCCTATCTCGCGTCCCCACCAATCGCACTTGTGAGGATGTTGGGACTGAGAGAAGGGCCTCTCCTGAAGATCTCTCAGCTTTGCCTGCCAGGTTTCTCTGTACAGCAGCAGGCAAGACATGGGGGGCGGGGAGGTGGAGTTGCAGTGGTTTATCGTAATACCATTCCCCTGACCAGGTGCCCCCTCCCACAGTCTTCAGGGTTCGAGTGTGTGTATCTGAAGTTGGGTGGCCAGGACAGAATAGGGATTCTGTTGGTGTACCGCCTACCCTGCTGCTCAACAGTCTCCCTTCCTGAGCTAGCCAGGTTGGTCTCGGGGTTGGTGTTGGAATCACCTAGGTTTGTTGTACTGGGGGACTTTGACATCCATGCTGAGACCGCTCTGGCGGGAGTGGCTCAGGATTTCATGGCCTCCGTGACAACCATGGGTCTGTCCCAAGTAATATCTCATTCCACTCATGCTGCTGGCCACACTCTGGACCTTGTGTTCTGTGCTGGATGGGATCATGGTGATCTTGGTGTGGAGGAACTCTCTGTAGCTCCGTTGTCATGGACAGATCACTACCTGGTTGGGTTTAGACTCACTGGGACTCAAAATCTCTGCAGGGGTGGGGGACCGATTAGGATGGTCCGCCCCAGGAGGCTGATGGATCCGGATGGTTTCCTGAGAGCTCTTGGGGGTTTTCCTGTCACTGCGGCAGACAATTCTGTTGAAGTTCTGGCTGACCTCTGGAATGGGGAAATGGCCAGGACGGTGGACATGATAGCTCCTGAGCATCCCCTCTCATGGAATGGAGCCAAACCAGCCCCCTGGTTTACCAGGGAGCTGATGGTGATGAAACAAATGAGATAGAGACTAGAGCGACATTGGCGGAAGACTCGGAGTGAGTCTGACCAAACACGGGCTAGAGCCTATCTGAAGGCCTACTCCGTGGCAGTGCGGCAGCAAAGAAATTATTCTTTTCAGCCACCATTGTGTCTGCAGGGAGCCGACCAGCAGAGCTGTTTCGAGTGGTCAGGGGTCTCCTACATTCTGGCCCCCGAGAGGGTAATATAGATCACTCATCAGCCTGCTGTCAAGAATTTGCATGGCACTTCGCAGACAAAATCGTTCAGATTCGTTCCGACTTGGATGCTATAGTTGATACAGGCTCAGTGGATGTAATGTTGGCTCCTGCTTGTCCAATAATAATGGATTCTTTTCAACTTGTACAACCCGAGGATGTGGACAGGATCCCGGGAGAGGTGAGGCCCACCACATGTCTGTTAGACCCTTGCTCTTCCTGGCTTATTAAAAGTGCCAGAGGGTTCCTGGCCGAGTGGGTGAAGGAAGTGGTCAATGCCACCCTACAACAAGGCAGAGTTCCAATGTGCCTAAAGGAGGCAGTTGTAAGGCCTTTGCTGAAAAAGCCCTCCCTGGACCCCTCTATTATGGATAATTATCGGCCAGTGTCTAATATCCCATTTCTGGGCAAGGTAATAGAGCGTGTGGTGGCCTCCCAACTACAGGGATTCCTGGATGGAACAGATTATCTAGATCCATTTCAGTCTGGTTTCAGACCTGGTTATGGGACGGAGACAGCTTTGGTCGCCCTGGTAGATGACTTATGCAGAGAACTGGACAGTGGGAGTGTGTCCCTGTTGGTTCTGTTGGACCTCTCAGTGGCTTTTGATACCATCGACCATGGTATCCTTCTGGGTCGCCTTACCGGGAGGGGACTTGGCTCCGTTCCTTCCTGGAGGGGCGAACCCAGAAGGTGGTGCTAAGGGATTCCTGTTCGACTCCTTGGCTGTTGGCTGTGGGGTCCCTCAGGGTTCAGTTTTGTCCCCCATGCTATTTAATATCTACATGAAACCCCTGGGAGAGGTTGTCTGGAGATTTGGGGTTTGGTGCCATCAGTATGCAGATGACACCCAACTCTACTTCTCCTTTCCACCTAATTCCAAGGAAACTGTCTCGGTTCTAAACCAGTGTCTGATAGCAGTGGTGGACTGGATGAGGGTGAACAAGCTGAAGCTTAATCCAGACAAGACAGAGGTGCTCCTGGTCAGTCGAAAGGCAAATCAGGGAACAGGGATTCAGCCTGTTACACTCCCCCTGAAGACGCAGGTTTGCAGTTTGGGTGTGCTCCTGGACTCAGCCTTAAACCTGGAGGCCCAGGTTTCTGTGGTGGCCAGGAATGCTTTTGCACAGTTAAGACTAGTGCGCCAACTGCGCCCATTCCTGGAGTCGTCTGATCTGGCTATGGTGACACATGCCTTAGTTACATCCCGCTTAGACTACTGTAACGTGCTCTATGTGGGGCTGCCTCTGAAGACTGTTCAGAAACTTAAGTTGGTGCAAAAAGCTGCAGCCAGAATGTTAACTGGGGCTGGTTACAGGAACCATACAACTCCCCTGCTGCAACAGCTCCATTGGCTGCCAGTCTGTTTCTGGACACAATTCAAAGTGCTGGTTATGACCTATAAAGCCCTATATGGGTTAGGTCCAGGCTATCTGTCAGACCGTATCTCCCTATATGAACCTGCCCGGCCCCTGAGATCTTCAGGAGACCCTTCTCACAATCCCAACACCTTCACAAGTGCGACTGGTGGGGACACAAGATAGGGCCTTTTCGGTGGCTGCCCCTAGGCTCTGGAACTCCCTCCCTAGGGATGCAAGAATGGCCTCCTCTGTGCAGTCCTTCTGACAGCTAAAAACTTTTTTCTTCCGGCAGTCCTTTGGAACTGAAGACTTTAAGGGGACTGAAGAGGATGCTGTATGTTATTGTTTTACTTGTATGCTCCTAAACTGGGTTGCAGTATTTTAAGTGTATATCTAATTGGTTTTAACATCTTAATGGTTTAATCCTGTTTTAATGCTGATTTTATATGTTTATGCGTTTTATATTTTTATAGGTTCTTAATGATATTATACAGCCATGAGAGTGGCTGTGTACTATAGCCAGCGGGGATTTTTCACATTCCGCAATGTTAAATTGAAAATACCCCCATGCCATTCTGATGCTTCCCATAAGCTCATTTCAAAACAAAACCTTACATAACTTATAGTCCTGAACTCAGAAACGCTTGCTTAACAACCCTGTCAATTTTCATGGCGATACACAAAACAGTCAGAGAGAATAGACAGTTCAAAGTGTAAAAAGAGAGAGAAAAACCTCAGAGCCCTTTTGAATTTTTTTCTGTCAGAGTTCTCATAGAATCATAGAGTTGGAAGGGGCCTTGTAGGCCATCAAGTCCAACTCCTGCTCACAGCAGGAAATCCACAGCTAGAGCATCTCCCGCAGATAGCTGTCCAGCCTCTGCTTGAAGACATCCAGCGAAGGGGATCCCACCACCTCCCTAGGCAGTCGGTTCCATTGCCGAA
The DNA here is from genome assembly GCF_030035675.1 of Rhineura floridana. Lineage (NCBI taxonomy): Eukaryota > Metazoa > Chordata > Lepidosauria > Squamata > Rhineuridae > Rhineura > Rhineura floridana. The sequence continues at coordinate 685,854 of NC_084494.1, forward strand.
CTGCCCTTACTGTCAAGAAGTTCCTTCTAATGTCCAATCTGAATCTACGCTCCTGCAACTTAAAACCATTAGACCTAGTCCTACCCTCTGGGGCAGCAGTGAACAAATCTGTACCCTCCTCTATGTGACAGCCCTTCAGGTACTTAAAGAACATTCAAACTGTAATGTTCCATTTTAAAGTCATATTTATATTTATATTTTATTATATATTTTAAATGTTATATAGACTGTTTTCTTTTATCTGATGATTTGTCTTATTGGGTCTGTGACCACACAATAAATTGAATTGAACTGACCTGGGAAGAAGACAACTGCTCCTGCGAACTTTACAATAAACTCTCTAAGACCAGTATCTTCAAACATCAGCAGATTAAGCCCAACAATGGAAGCAATCGTAAGTCTAGAAGACCCACTAGACCCAAGGAAGGCTACACGGAAAAATCGCGAGCTTATACGTCACACTGATACTATGTCAGCCAACCAAGTTAATCAGAGCCTACCACACAAGGATCACCCAAGCGTAGCCCTGTCACTGACTTGTGAGAAGGAACTGATTAGCCCTGAAATCACTATCATAGGAGGGGCTCCTACCAACTTAAGTTGACGAAAAAACATTCAACCAAGCAGACAGTTAACACTTCTATCATGGAATATTGCAGGCTGGTCAAATAAAACCCTTGATCATCATTTCAAGAATTTTATTAGCAAATTTGACATCATTATGGTACAAGAAACATGGGCCAGGGAGGTTTTGGTTTTGAACAACTTTCTTGCATACTCCCTAGATGCATTTCTGGGCCCTAAGGAAGGCCATCCAAAAGGAGGTTTGGGTATATTGATTTCTACCAGCATTCGAGCCACTGTGTTGAGACTAGAACCCTTATTCCAGCATGCCTCCTCTTTGGACATTAAGTTTAAAACAATCTATATGTTAATAATTAACAATTATTTGCCTCCACAGCAACAAAAACAACAGGCAGGCCTTTGGGGTGGGCTAGATTTTAACATCATTGCTTTTAGATTTTAATGTTATTGTATTGATGTGTCATTTTATGCTATTTTGGTTATGTTGTACGTCGCCCAGAGTGACTGGTTAGCCAGCCAGATGGGTGACTAAGAAATTCAATAAATAAATAAATAAGATTAAAGAAACCTGGGCTAAATTAGATATTTAAATAATATGTCAGATTATAGCAGGAGATTTCAATGCCGGAATAGGACAGAATGACACTGCTTTATACTCGCATTTCCACGGATGCATGCCTGAATTGGAGGAGGCCCAGGTATTACCGGTCAGACAGTCTAAAGACAAAGGCTGCAATTTTGCAGGCCTCTGTCTATCTCAAATGATACACAGACTAGGCTTAGTCATCCTGAACAGAAGTACTCAAGGCGACATGGACGGTGAATTCACATATGTATCATAATCTGTTGAAATTCATTAAAAATCAGCCATGTTCACAGAGTACCTATAATCCTAATACTGACCTTGCCCCATACTCTGACCTTCATCTGCTGCAGTTTAAAAGTTTAAAAAATGCCTGGCTGATTTTTAATTAATTTAATAAATTTTGGCTGGGACCCAATGATAGTGCGGAGCATGCTCAGTAAGAACCAACTGTCAGAGTTCTAAAAGCCTCACAGCTGCTGGGCTTGCCTAATCAGGGGGCCACACCCACACCAGACTTTGATTTCATGTGAGACAGTCATGGCTTCCCTCAGAGAATCCTGGGAAGTGTAGTTTGTGAAGGGTGCTAAGAGACTCCTATTCCCCTGAGAGAATGGTTTAACAGTCAGCCACTCTGCTTGAACTTCTGTGAGGGGAACAGGGCATCTCCTAGCAACTCTCAGCACCCTTCACTAACTACACTTCCCAGGATTCTTTGAGAGAAGCCATGACTGTCCAAAGTGAAATAAAGGCCTGGTGTGGATGTGGCCAGGGACAGCTTTGATTTAAATTTGGGTGGGAGGCTACATGTGTCTGCTGTAGAATAAAAAGGTGGGGGAAAGCCTGAAAAAGAATGATTCTGTTTACGATGTTTTCCTTTTGGAAAGGAAAGGGGCTTCCCTTCTGCCCAGTGCCCACCCACCCAATCTCCTCCCCTCCCACTCCCTGCCACTTCCCTGGGTCAGTGTTGGACTATGACCTGGGAGACCAGGGTTCGAATCCCCACACAGCCATGAAGCTGACTGGGTGACCTTGGGCCAGTCACTGCCTCTTAGCCTCAGAGGAAGGCAATGGTGAAATCACCTCTGAATACCGTTTACCATGAAAACCCTATTCAAAGGGTCGCAATAGGTGGGGATTGACTTGAAGGCAGTCCATTTTTATTTTCAAACATGATTGCATAGAAATAAATCCCACTGAACTCAAAAAGTATGCAAATGATCAAACCCACCCTCCCTTCTCTTTCCTCCTATCTCCTCCTCTTGCCCCTTCCCTCCCCTTTCCTTTGCTCCTCACTCCCCATCCCCTTCCAATCCCCTCTTTCCCCTTCCCCCTCCCCCCCCTTCCTCCTCCCCATGGTCAGTTTTACCTATCTTAAACATGATTGCACGGAAGTAAATACCATTGAGCTCTATAAGCATGCAAATGATCAAACCTGCTCTCCCCTCCACCTTCCTTTGCCCCCCTTCAATACGCTGCTTCCCACTCCTCCTCCTCCTCCCCCATGGTCAGTGTTTCCTATCCTAACCAAGATTGCATAGGAGTAAATCCCATTGAAAATAAGCATGCAAATGATCAGACCTGCTTTTCCCCTCTCCTGTCCTCTCCCTTCCTCCTCCCCTGCCCATTCCAGCCCTCCCTCCCTCCCTCCCTCCCCCCCGGTCAGTTTTACCTATCCTAAGCATGATAGCACGGGAGTAAATCGCACTGAATTTAATAAACATGCAAATGATCAAACCTGTCCTTCTCCCCCCCTCTCCATCCTGCCTCCTCCCCTCCCAGTCCTCCCCTCTGCATTTCCTCCCCTCCCCATCCTCTGTGGTCAGTTTCACCTATCCTAAGCATGATTGCAGGAGAGCAAATCCCATTGAACTCAATAAGCATGCAAATCCATTCTCAGCAAACTTGGACAGGATCCCATTTCTTACCTCCCGGATTAAAAAGCAGGGAAATTCACTAAGAGGCAAAAAACCTTGCGGTTTAAGAACATACCTATAGCCCACAGCTATAGGTCCTCTCAGCCAACTCTCAGATCTCCAGTTGCTGCTTTTAAATGCCAGATCGGTACATAATAAAATCTCCCTTGTCCATGATTTGATTATGGATGAGGCGGCCGATCTGGCATGTATAACCGAGACCTGGGTGGGTGAGCAGGGAGGGGCTAGCCTTTCTCAGCTCTGCCCACCAGGGTACTTGGTTCAGCATCATGGTAGATCTGAGGGTCGGGGAGGGGGGATTGCTGTGGTCTATAAGAGTTCCATCTCTCTTATCAAGCACCATGTCCATGTAACAACTGGTCTGGAGTGTTTGCACCTTGTGTTGGGTCAGAGGGACAGACTGGGAATCTTGTTGGTGTACCGCCCACCCTGCTGCTCAACAGCTTCCCTAACTAAGCTGACGGAAGTGGTCTCGGAGGTATTGCTGAGATCCCCCCAACTTTTAGTATTGGGGGATATCAACATCCATGCCGAGGCTACTTTGTCTGGGGCGGCTCAGGACTTCATGGCCTTCATGACAACCATAGGGCTGTCCCAATATGTTAATGGCCCAACACACGTGTCGGGGCATACTCTAGACCTCGTTTTTGCTACTGGACATGGAGATGGTGATCTGGATGTGGGGAATTTTACATCTCTTCCTTTGTCATGGACAGATCACCACTTGTTGAAGTTTAGACTCACAGCAGCTTTTCCCCTCTGCAAGGGTGGGGGACCTGTTAAATTGGTCCGCCCCCGGAAACTAATGAATCCTGAGGGTTTTCAAAGGGCTCTGGGGGATTTTCCGGCTGAAAAGACTGGCGCTCCTGTTGAAGCCCTGGTTGAACTGTGGAATACGGAGATGGCTCGGGCTGTTGACACGATTGCTCCTGCGCGCCCTCTCCTGTGTAGAGCTCATACAGCTCCTTGGTATACTCCAGAGCTGAGAGTGATGAAACAAGATAGGAGGCGGCTTGAGCAGAGGTGGAGGCGAACTCCCGACGGATGCAATTATGCACTGGTAAGTGCCTCTACAAAACTGTACTTAGAAGCGGTGAGGGTGGCGAAAAAACAATATTTTGCTGCCACCATTAAGTCATCCCTTTCCCGCCCAGCGGAGCTTTTTAGAGTTGTCCGAGGGCTACTTCATTCTGGCCCTAAGGACACGATAGTACCATCGGTGACCCGCTGTAATGAGTTTGCTGGGCACTTCCAGAACAAGATCTTATGCATTCGCCGGGACTTAGACTCCCAGTTTATAGCAGTTGATCCAAATGAGGTGTCCAGAGCACAGTCTTGTCATGTTTTGTTGGGTGAGTTTCAGTCGGTTCAGCTCGAGGACGTGGACAAGGTGCTTGGACAGGTATGAGCAACCACTTCTGCATTAGATCCTTGCCCCTCTTGGCTTATAAAAACTAGCAGGGATGGAACAGCCACCTGGGCCAGGGAAGTGATAAATGCCTCTTTACGAGAGGGAGTGGTCTCTGGCTGTCTGAAAGCAGCAGTAGTTAGACCACTTCTGAAAAAACCTTCCTTGGACCCAGAAAATCTTGATAGCTACAGACCAGTAGCGAATGTTCCATTCCTGGGCAAGATCTTGGAACGAGTGGTTGCTAGCCAGCTCCAGGCGCTATTGGATGAAACCGATTATCTAGATCCATTTCAATCGGGTTTTAGGCCCGGTTACAGCACTGAGACAGCCTTGGTCGCCCTGTATGATGACCTGTGTCGGGAGAGGGACAGAGGGAGTGTAACTCTGTTGATTCTCCTGGATCTCTCTGTGGCTTTTGATACCATCGACCATGGTATCCTTCTGGACAGGCTTGTGGAGTTGGGTGTTGGAGGTACTGCTCTGCAGTGGTTCCGCTCCTACTTGGCGGGTCGTCTCCAGAGGGTAGTGCTTGGGGAACATTGCTCAACCCTGTGGGTTCTCCAATATGGAGTCCTGCAGGGGTCAGTTCTGTCTCCCATGCTTTTTAACATCTACATGAAGCCGCTTGGTGCGGTCATCAGGAGTTTTGGAGTGCGTTGTCATCAGTATGCTGATGACACGCAGCTCTACTTCTCCTTTTCATCTTCTTCAGGTGAGGCTGTCAATGTGCTGAACCATTGCCTGGCCGCGATAATGGACTGGATGAGAGCTAATAAACTGAGGCTCAATCCAGACAAGACTGAGATGCTGTTGGTGGGTGGTTTCTCTGATCAGATGGTGGATATTCATCCTGTTCTAGATGGGGTTACACTCCCCCTGAAAGAGCGGGTTCGTAGTCTGGGAATACTTTTAGATCCTTCTCTGTCACTTGAGGCTCATGTAGCCTCGGTGGCATGGAATGCGTTCTACCAACTTCGGTTGGTAGCCCAGCTACGTCCCTATCTGGACAGAAAGGACCTCACCTCAGTTGTTCATGCTCTGGTAACCTCTCGATAGGACTACTGCAATGCGCTCTACGTAGGGCTGCCTTTGAAGGCGGTTCGGAAGCTACAGCTGGTGCAAAATGCAGCGGCCAGACTAATAACGAGGACCAGACGGTCTGAACACATAACACCTGTTCTGGGCTGCTTGCACTGGCTACCTATATGCTTCCGGGCCAGATTCAAAGTGTTGGTTTTAACCTATAAAGCCTTATACTGCGCGGGACCACAATACCTCCTGGAACGCCTCTCCCGATATGAACCTGCCCGTACACTATGCTCAACATCGAAGGCCCTCCTCCGAGTTCCGACTCATAGAGAGGCTCGGAGGATGGTAACAAGAACTAGGGCCTTCTCAGTGGTGGCCCCCGAACTGTGGAACAGTCTTCCTGAAGAGATACGCTTGGCGCCGACATTGCTATCTTTTCGGCGCCAAGTTAAAACCTTCCTATTTTATCAGGCATTTTAGTTTTTCTTATATATGTCTTAATCTGGTTTTAGATTGTGGATTTCTATTTATATCTTTTTTGTATTGCTTTATGTGATTTTATTGTATTCATTTATATTGTTGTACACCGCCCAGAGAGCTGTGCTAGTGGGGCGGTATAAAAATTCAATAAATAAAATAAATAAAATAAATATTCTATCAAACTTTAAAAAGCAGGGAAATTGGGCAGCTATAGTGAATGCACCAGGGGAGCAGGAGACCTGAACTCCTCTCTGAGATATTGGACTGCCCTACAAATTTGTCAAAATGCAAATACCATTTGGGTTGGTCTTTCACAGTCCAATCCACTTCCTGTGTAGCTTGGAAGAATTTGGTAACGTGCCTCTGAGCATATGGTGAGTGGTGGCAACACCTGCAATCAGCCCAAATAATAGAAAGAAGACATGTGCTCTGCTGTTCTTGTTTTAGCAGGGAGGAAGCAACATTATTAAGACAGTTGATATAGTTCAGATGGTCACTTTGAATATGTCTGATTTCCTTTGCAATTTTAGTGACGTTTCCTATAGGAAATCATTTTCTTTTGTTTCTATTTCTGTGAATATGTGAAGTACAGTAACTCTTTGCAAAATTTATACTAAAAAAACTCCAAACATAATTGTGGAATAATGGCACTGAGTTCTGCAGAATATTTACCTCAATTTGCACAAGATAAAACAGTGGGAGGTGAAATATATTCTAGCAAAATGCTAGGTGTGCTCTATGTTTTTAATTGACTGTGCCCACCTTGCCTTAAATGAAGTGGTTTAAACATAGCAGGCTGAAAATGTGCATCCTCTTTTTTCCAACAGCTAGAGTCATTCCTGAAGTAGCAACATATTGGAATCAGTCTAATTTTTCATCAAACTGCAGTTTCAGATTCAACTGTTAATGCACCCAAAATAGAAATAGAACATAACCTCCAATTTGAAACACAAAAGGCTGTCTTCACCATCATATGACACTGACCAATAAAAAGGCTTTGAAATTAATAAAAATAAATTTGACACAGATTTCTGGGATGAATAATGAGGGAAATAAAATTTTCTAGTGTAGATTCTCTGTAGAAACATTAATAACACAGGAAAGAAACAAAGTAAGAACACCAGCAAACATACACAAATATAATTCTCTATCTTTGGAGATGGCAAGTGTTACCACCACTCACCATAAGCTCAGACGCACATGTTACCAAATTCTTCCAAGCTACACAGGAAGTGGATTGGACTGTGAAAGACCAACCCAAATGGTGTTTGCATTTTGACAACTTTGTAGGGCAGTCCTATATCTCAGAGAGGAGGTCAGGTCTCCTCCTCCCCTGGTGCATTCACTATAGCTGCCCAATTTCCCTGCTTTTTAAAGTTTGATAGAATAGCTGTGGGCTATAGGTATGTTCTTAAACCGCAAGGTTTTTTGCCTATTAATGAATGTACTTATTTTTATCTGGAAGCCGCCTTGAGTTCCAGTTTGGAAAAACGGCGGGGTATAAATAAAAATAATAATAATAATAAGGTTCACTCCCTGGCAACATCTCCAGGAAGGAGGGCTGTCTGAAACCGTGGAGAATCACTGCAGCCAGGACTTGTGTGTGCACACGTGCTTGTTGTTGTTATGTGCCTTCAAGCTGACTACGACTTATGGCGACCCTATGAATCAGCGACCTCCAACAGCATCTGTCATGAACCACCCTGTTCAGATCTTGTAAGTTCAGGTCTGTGGCTTCCTTTATGGAATCAATCCATCTCTTGTTTGGCCTTCCTCTTTTTCTACTCCCTTCTGTTTTCCCCAGCATTATTGCCTTTTCTAGTGAATCATGTCTTCTCATGATGTGTCCAAAGTATGATAACCTCCGTTTCATCATTTTAGATTCTAGTGACAGTTCTGGTGTAATTTGTTCTGACACCCAATTATTTGTCTTTTTCACAGTCCATGGTATGCACAAAGCTCTCCTCCAGCACCACATTTCAAATGAGTTGATTTTTCTCTTATCCGCCTTTTTCACTGTCCAACTTTCACATCCATACACAGAGATCGGGAATACCATGGTCTGAATGATCCTGATTTTAGTGTTCAGTGATACATCTTTGCATTTGAGGACCTTTTCTAGTTCTCTCACAGCTGGGGCCTCCCAGTCCTAGCCTTCTTCTAATTTCTTGACTATTGTCTCTATTTTGGTTAATGACTGTGCTGAGGTATTGATAATCCTTGACAAGTTCAATGTCCTCATTGTCAGCTTTAAAGTTACATAAATCTTCTGTTGTCATAACTCTAGTCTTCTTGACGTTCAGCTGTAGTCCTGCTTTTGTGCTTTCCTCTTTAACTTTCATCAGCATTCGTTTGAAATCATTACTGGTTTCTGCTAGTAGTATGGTATCATCTGTATATCTTAAATTATTGCTATTTCTCCCTCCAGTTTTCACACCTCCTTCATCTTGGTCCAATCCCGCTTTCTGTATGATATGTTCTGCATATAGATTAAATAAATAGGGTAATAAAATACACCCCTGTCTCACACCCTTTCTGATGGGGAACCAAATGATTTCTCCATATTCTGTCCTTACAGTAGCCTCTTCTCCACAATATAGGTTTCACATCAGGACAATCAGATGCTGTGGCACCCCCATTTCTTTTAAAGCATTCTATAGTTTTTCATGATCTACACAGTCAAAGGCTTTGCTGTAATCTATAAAGCACAGGGTGATTTTCTTCTAAAATTCCTTGGTACGTTCCATTATCCAACGTATGTTTGCGATATGATCTCTGGTGCTTCTTGCTTTTCTAAATCCAGCTTGGATGTCTGGCATTTCTCACTCCATATATGGTAAGAGCCTTTGTTGTAGAATCTTGAGCATTACTTTACTTGCATGGGATATTAAGGCAATAGTTCAATAATTACTGCTTTGCGTGGGATCCCCTTTCTTTGGAATTGGGATATATATTGAACGCTTCCAGTCTGTGGGCCATTGTTTAGTTTTCTATATTTGTTGACACATTTTTGTCAAAATTTGCACAGATTAAGTCTCAGTAGCTTGTAGCAACTCTATTGGTATGCCCTCTGTCCCCAGTGATTGTTTCTCCAAGTATTTTAAGAGCAGCTTTCACCTCACATTCTAAAATTTCTGGTTCTTCATCATACAGTTCCTAATCTGTCATCCTTGCATCTCTTTTATAGAGTTTTATCTCAGTCAGTCAGTGTGTTTCCCTGTTGATTATTTAACATCCGTACTCTTGCTTTAAATTTCCCTTTCATTTCTCTAATCTTTTGGAATAGGGCTCTTGTTCTACCCTTTTTGTTGTCCTCTTCTATTTCTATACAATAACTATTGTAATAGTTTTCTTTGTCTCACGAACAAGCGGGATTCAGACAGGGCAGATCTACCATAGACCATTGCTTTGTCCTTAATCATCTAATTGATAAATACACAAAAACGAAACCAGGTGGCATATTATATGCAGCATTTATTGATCTGAAGGCAGCATTCAATTCAATCTCAATCTATAGATAAAAGACTCCTCTTTCTGATAATAATAATAACAACAACAACAACAACAACAACAACAACAATAATAATAATAATAATAATAATAAATTTATTAGTCGCCCATCTGGCTGGATGTCCAGCCACTCTGGGCGACGTACAAGATAAAAACAATACATTAAAATGTTAACATTTAAAACCATAACAATAAAAACCTAACCCACCCCAAAAGCCTGCCTGAAGAGCCAGGTCTTCAAGGCCCGGCGGAAGCTCATCATAGAAGGGGCATGGCGGAGATCATTTGGGAGAGAGTTCCACAGGGTGGGGGCCACTATTGAAAAAGCCCTCGCTCTAGTCCTCACCAGTCTAGCTGTTTTAACTGGTGGGATCGAGAGAAGGTCTTCTGAGGCTGATCTTGTTGAGCGGCATCCCTGACGATGCTGGAGGTGCTCCTTCAGATAGACTGGGCTAAAACCGTATAGGGTTTTAAAGGTCAAAACCAACACCTTGAATTGGGCCCGGTAAACAACTGGTAGCCAGTGCAACTCCTTCAGCACTGGAGTGATGTGATCTTGCCGGTGGCTGCGTTTAATCAGACGAGCCACTGCATTCTGTACCAGTTGCAGCTTCCGGACCGTTTTCAAGGGTAACCCCACGTAGAGCGCATTACAGTAATCTAGGCGAGAGGTGACTAGGGCATGTACTACCGGTGGGAGCAGATGGTTGGGAAGGTAGGGGTGCAGCCTCCGTATCAGATGGAGTTGATACAGCGCCGCCCGGCTCACAGCCGAGACTTGAGCTTCCATGGTCAGTTGGGAGTCAAGAATGACCCCCAGGCTGCGGACCTGGTCTTTCAGGGGCAATCGTACCTCATTGAGCACCAGGTCCACATCCCCCAGCCTTCCCTTGTCTCCCACAAACAGTACCTCGGTTTTGTCAGGGTTCAGCTTCAGTTTATTCCTTCCCATCCAGCCACTCACCGACTCCAGGCACTTGGACAGGGTTTCTACAGCCAACCTCGGTGCAGATTTAAATGAGAGATAGAGCTGCGTGTCATCCGCATACTGATGACATTGCAGCCCAAATCTCCTGATGATTGCCCCCAGTGGCTTTATATAGATGTTGAACAGCATCGGGGAGAGGATGGAACCCTGTGGCACCCCACAAGTGAGAGGCCAAGGATCCGAAACCTCATCCTCCAATGCCACTCTTTGGTACCTACCAGAGAGGAAGGAATGGAACCACTACAATACAGTGCCCCCCACACCTAACCTCTCCAGGCGGTCCAAGAGGATAATGTGGTCAACGGTATCGAAAGCCGCTGAGAGATCAAGGAGGACAAGGAAGGTGCATTCGCCCCTATCCCACGCCCTCCTCATATCATCTACCAAGGCGACCAAGGCTGTTTCAGTCCCATGTCCAGGCCTGAAGCCCGATTGAAATGGATCCAGATAATCCGCTTCCTCCAAGTGCGCTTGCAACTGTTTTGCCACCACCCGCTCAATCGCCTTGCCTAAGAATGGCAAATTTGAGACTGGGCGAAAGTTGTTCAGATCTTGGGGATCCAAGGAGGGCTTCTTTAAGATTGGTTTTATTACTGCCTCCTTGAGCGGTGATGGCATTACTCCCTCTTCGAGGGATGCATTTACCACCATCTTGATCCCCTCACCCAGTCTATCTTTGCAGCTCATAATGAGCCACGATGGGCAAGGATCGAGTAAGCAAGTGGTCGGCTTTAAGGTTGAAAGCACCTTGTCCACTTCATCAGATGGAAGAAGCTGGAACCGATCCCACTCCACCAGAGCACCACTGGTCACCTCTGGCTCGCTCACTGTGTCCACAGCGCACGGAATAACACTCTTAATACGATCGATTTTCTCCGCAAAGTGTTTAGCAAACTCATCACAGGAGACCTTAGCATGTTCCATTGGTTCCGGAGCAACTGGACCGACCAGGCTCCGGACCACTTGGAACAGTCCTGGGACAACACTCTGCAGATGCAGTAGAGGCAGCATAAAAATCTTTTTTTGCTGCCCTTATTGCCACATGATAGGCTGCCACAGCTGCTCTAACATGTGTCCGATCGTCGTCAGAGCGAGATTTCCGCCACCGGCACTCTAGCCGTCTCACCTCCCGCCTCAGAGTTCGCAACCGTGGGGTGAACCACGGTGCCGTCTGAGCTCTATTCAGGGGGAGAGGGCGTCTCGGAGCCACCCAGTCTAATGCCCTGGTGATTGCGGCATTCCACCCCTCCACCAGCCAAGTGGCTGTGTGCATGCTCCAAAGAGTCCCCAAGCGCATTCAGGAATCCATCAGGATCCATCAGACGCCTGGGGTGGACCATTTTAATAGGTCCTCCACCCCCACGGAGGGTTTGTGGCACCGAAAAGTCCATCCTCACCAAGTAGTGGTCTGACCATGACAAGGGGGTGATGGATGTACCCCCAATTTTTAGATCACTCCCCTCCTCTCCTGAGACAAATACAAGGTCGAGTGCATGACCGGCTACATGGGTGGGCCCCATTGTAATAAGGTGCTGCTCCCAGGAAGCCATGGTTTCCATGAAGTCCCGAGTCGCCCCGGTAAGGATGGCCTCTGAATGTACATTGAAGTCCCCCAATACCAAGTGTTTATATAATAATACTTGGCTGAAGGTGCGATGTACTACAGATGGACATCTTACGGATTCTGTCCCAGTGACAAAAGGGGTTAAACAAGACTGCATTTTGGCCCCTATATTATTCAATCTGTATATTATTTATTTATTTATTTATTTATTGCACTTGTATACCACCCCATAGCCGAAGCTCTCTGGGCGGTTTACAGCAATGACAATATTAATGACATTGTTGACCATCTAACATCTCCAGCCTTTCATGCCCCCAAACTGGCTACTAAGGCTATTTCTGTCTTATTGTACGCAGATGATGCCATGTTCCTTTCTCAAACAAGAGTAGGCCTGAAAAAGACTGTTGGGGGCATTTTCTCACTACTGCCAAAAAGAACACTTAGTGGTTAACTATACCAAAACTAAGGTTATGGTATTTTCTAAACGTCATAGGCCCCGTAGATGGTTTTTGGACAAGCAGTCAATCAAACAAGTCAGAGTTTTTAAATATTTGGGCGTAGTCTTCCAATCAACAGGGGCATGGCTAGCCCAACAAAAATATGCAGCCGAGAAAGCCGTACAGAGTTGCAAAGTCTTAATGCGTGTTTTTTTTACACAAAAGGTGGCAACTTTATACCTCCAGCTCTTGAGGTCTTTAAGGCTAAACCTTTAGCACAATTACCGTATGGGATTCAAATTTGGGCCAACACTCAGCTAAGACCATTGGAAGTGGTTCAGTCCAAATTCCTTAGACAAATCTTTTCTGTTCCATGCTGTGCTCCTAACGCTTTATTGCGAACAGAAGCTGGTCTTCTCTCTATTACTTTGCAGGTCTGGCTGAGGACATTCAATTGCTGGTTGCAGGTAAATTTATCTCCTACTGGTCTGACCTCCCGAGTCCTGTCTGACTCTCACGAGAGTAGGTGAATGAAGGCAGTCAAGGCTTTGCTCCTATGGTTTATCTCCGCACCAATTACTAGTAAAGCAAGAGCTTTAATTAAACAGCGCCTTTATGACATCGAACAGCAAAGCACCTTGGCTGCAGTAAGAAAATTCTGCCCGTGGTACAACAGCTTCCCATCTTACCTACAAAATCTAACAGTCCCTAAGTATAGAAGAGCCTTTATGAGAGCAAGACTGAATATACTACCATCAGCTGTTTTAGAAGAGTGTTTCAAAAGAATTCCAATGCAAAATCGTTTATGCCTTTGCGGAGATGGCAATGTTGAATCAGTAGCTCATGTACTGCTATTCCGCTCTTTTTATAGAGATTTGAGGAATGAGCTAATTATCCCACTGTTGTCATCTTTTCCAGGGCATCCAACCAACATTTATGAGGTTTTTCTTCTTGCAGAACAAGAATGGAAGGTTACAGAAATATCTGCAAAATTTTTAGCAGGTGCCATCAGAATAAGATCTACAATGGTTCCTTGAGTTTTATCCTGATATAATTCTTTTTTATTGCTAGCTTTACTTATCTATTTCTCTTATGTGGGACCGTGGATACACTAATTCTGTTGACTGGTATTTTATAGAAATGTTAGAATCTTAGCAGGAAATCTGATTAAGTTGTATATTTGCTCTCTACTGTTTTTACCGAATACATTTTAATTGCAATGGCTTGTAGCTAATGCAAATAAAGGATTTCATTTCATTTTCATTTCATTTCATTTTTCTCTACGTACTAGTCACTGTATTGTTGCATTTAGGGTTCAGACCATATTTCTATCTCATTTTGCTTTTGCTTTCCTTCTCTCTTTAACCATTTTAAGAGTATCTTCAGTCATCCATTGAGGTCTTTCTCTCTTTTTAACTAGAGGTATTGTCTTTTTGCATTCTTCCCTGATAACGTCTCTGACTTCACTCCATAGTTGTTCTGGTTCTCTGTCAACTAAGTTTAAAGCCTCAAATCTGTTCCTTTTTGATCTTTATATTCTTCCGGGATGTTATTTAAATTGTATTTTGGCATTATGAGTGCTTTGTTGTTCTTCTTTAGCTTTACTCTAATTTTTGATACGAGCAGTTCATGATCTGTACCGCAGTCTGCTCCTGATCTTGTTTTCACAGAAAGTATGGAACTTTTCCATCTTCTGCTACCAATTACATAATCAACTTGATTCCTATATTGACCATCTGGTGATGTCCATGTGTACAGTCGTCTTTTTGGTTGCTCAAAAAATGTGTTTGCAAGAAAAAATTATTGGCTTCACAGAATTCAATAAGTCTTTCTTCTGCTTCATTTCTGTCTCCTAGGCTCCATTTCCCCACAATTCCTAGTTCTTCTCTGTTCCTTACTTTTGCATTCCAGTTCCCCATGATTACCAGCACATCTTTTCTTGGTGTGTGATCAATCTCTTCCTGTACTTCTGCATAAAATCTCTCCAATTCCTCTTCTTCTGCATTGGCTGTTGGAGCATAGACTTGGATGATGGCTATGTTAATAGGTTTCCCATTTAATCTCATTGATATCACTCGCTCAGACCTTGTGTTGTAGCTCCTAATTGCTTTTGCTACTCACTATTAAAGCAACCCCATTTCTTCTTAATTTCTCATTTCCTGCATAAAATATTTTGTAGTTGGCTGAATGAAAATGTCCCATTCCCGTCCATTTTAATTCACTCACGCCAAGTATTGTAATGTTGATATGTTGCATTTCTTGCTTGACAATTTCTAACTTTCCCTGGTTCATGCTTCTCACATTCCTTGTTCCTATTGTGTGCGTCGTACAACTCCGTACTCTCCTTTTGCATCTGTGCGCATCAGCCTCTGGGCTTCCTTTCGCTTTGACCCAGCTGTGTCATTAGTCACAGCGCTACTCGTACTTGTCCTTTGTTCTTCCCCAGTAGCTCGGTGAGTGCCTTCTGACCTGGGGGTCTCCTCTTCCAGCACTATCTCCTGTTGCATTTTGGATACTCTGTTCATAGGGTTTTCGTGGTAAGAGGTATTCAGAGGTTGTTTACCATTCCCTTCCTCTGAGTTTGGATGCATCTTAGTCTGGTGTCTCAGCTTTGACCATTCTGCCTTGGGTGCCCCTGCTAGGAGTCTAGCCTCTTGGTCTAGACTCTTGACGGCATTGCTCTCAGCTTCTTCAACACTCTTAAACCCCCTCACCACGTTAAGGTGTGCATCCTAGAGGTGGTGCACATGTGCATGCACTTACATATATATAAAAAAATTGTCATTGTGTTGATGATTATCTTGGAATCTTTGTGGGTAGAGGTCATTGCTGTGGCTGTGCCTACAGATAAGTTCAAAAGCATAAATTGTCTTGGAGAGAGAAAACCTCCCATTGGTAGTTGTATGAACTCTGTTTCCTGGTGGCATTAGCCCTCAATGCTTTGTGCTGCCACAGAGAGGACTGTGCCTTTTGGGCCCTGGCTGATGAATAATGCAACATCAAGTTATTTATTCTCCAGTTGCGCCTGGAGGCCTCTGAGCTACATACATACAAAACAAAACCAATCCTGAGAGCCAGTGCAGCACACAGAGGCAAGGAAGAGAAGACCTCCATATTCTCATTCATCACACATCTTGATAAAAAAACCCTGATCCAGCCAGTGAGGAATGAATGGGAAATGCCTGGTCCTTGGAAGAATGATGATCTGAAGACTCTGGGTATATCATTCAGAGGACAAAAACTGCCAGCCAGAGACTACACAGGGCAAATGTGCTTCTGCCTTTTGTATGTTGCATTTTGAAAGAATCTGCCCAGCTACCTCCCACAAGGTCCAATGTAACTGACATGCTTTATATGCTTTCCTGTGATACATAATCACCAGCAGCCGCAGAGGAGGGGAGACCAGAGCATGACAGACTTTGCTTGCTTATAGTTATGCAGGTGGGAAGCCAGCAAGGGTGTCCAGGACCATTTGCTTGTGAGACAGAAGTCATGGGTGTGTCCTCTGCAGTGGGCTCCTTGGGGAACAGGTTTGTTTCCTTAAGGCCAAGGTGGCTGACCTGGAAAAGCTGAGACACATAGGGCAGGGCACACCCTCGACTTGTTTTTTTCCAGATGGAGGAAGGGGTGGTCTGGAGATTGGCGGGTGGATGTCATCCCATTGCCATGGTCAGACCACTTCCTGGTGAAGTTTAGAGTTAGGGGTGGTAGACAACAGGGCCAGTGCCAGAGGGCGGACAGGTTGGGCCCTGGCCTGGGGCCCCTCAGTGTGGGAGGGTGGCGCTGTTATTCCATGATCTGCAACAGCATCAGCTCCTGACCCTGCTGCAGATCGCAGAGAGGGAGTTCCCAGACACCATCCCTTATGGGGGTTCCTTACGGGGCTGATGCCTCCACTGCCATCTTGGTTGATGACAAGCAAGTATGCGGAGCGCACACATCATTCACAGGGATGGGAGAGGTAGCTGGGACGCGCAGATGGGCTTATTAGTCCCACACCACCTGTAGGGGGGGTTAGGCTACAGCACTGCAGGCCCAGTCATGCCGGGCGCCAGCCCCGGTGGACAGATTAAGATGGTCCACCTCTGGAGACTAAAGGGATCCACTGGATTCCTGAATGCCCTGGGGGAGTTCCCAGTAGATAGAGCAGGTGACATTGTTGAAGCCCTTATCACACTGTGGAACAACAAGGAGTGTTGGGCTCTTAACACAATTGCCCCTGAGCACCCTCTCCAGCATTGTGGAGCCCAGTTTGCACCTTGGTACACCAGTGAACTAAGGGCAATGAAACAGGCTGTATAACAGCCAGACCACAAGTGGTGAGTGACGTGCTGTGAGGTTCATCAGGCACAAGTAAAACATCATAACCGTGCCTGCTGTGTGGCAGTGAGGACGGTGAAGAAGGCCCACTTCTCTTCCTCCATCACATCCTCAACTAGCCATCCAGTGGAGCTTTTCCATATTGTCAGGGGTCTGTTGACATCAGCTCAAGGAAACGGAGTTTTAGACGCTTTGGAGGCCCACTGTGAATTGTTTGCAAGGCACTTTGAGGGTAAAGTTGCTCACTTCTGTAGCAATCTTGATGCCTTGTCCGCATCTACTGTTGCCCCCAGTGAGATTTCAGTGCAATGTCTGCTGCAACTTCTTGGGATTAGTTTCAGCTGATGTGACCTAATGACCTGGACCAGGTGCTTCCAATAATGCAGCCAGCAACATGTCCTCTCAACCTTTGCCTTTCTCGGCTTATTAAAGCTTATTGTCCCCCATGCTGTTTAACATCTATATGAAGCCCTTGGGAGTGGTCATCAGAAGATTTGGGGAGAGGTGTCAGCAGTATGCTGATGATACCCAGCTCTATTTCTCTGACTAATATTTCTCTGACTAATAAGCCCATCTGAATCAGCAGAAGCTGTGCAAGCCCTGGACTCAGTGGTGGGCTGGATGAGGGCCAACAAACTGAGTCTGAATCAAGACAGAGGTGTTGTGGGTTGGAGGTTCCCAAGTTTGGATAATTGGGCAGTTGCTTGCTTTGGATGGGGTCATACTCCCTCTGAAAGAGCAGGTCCGTAGTATGAGGGTGCTCCTGAATCCATGTTTGTCCCTAGAGGCCCAGGTGATCTCAGTGCCTAGCAGTGCCTTTTACCAGCTTTGGCTGGTAAGATAGCTGTGGCCATTTCTGGACCAGGATAGCCTGACCACTGTTGTCCATGCACTGGTAACTTCCAGGCTGGATTACTGTAATGCGCTCTATGTTGGGCTGCCCTTGGGGGTTGGTCCAGAAGCTGCAGCTGGTGCAAAATGCAGTGGCGTGGCTGCTCAGGGCAGGGCATCGCCAACATGTCACCTCACTGCTGAAAGAATTGCACTGGCTGCCCATTAGCTACAGGGCTAAGTTCAAGGTTCTAGTTTTGGTGTTCAAACCCCTGAACAGCTGTGACCAGGATACCTGATATTGTCTTACCCCTTATATACCCTGTCAATCACTTCACTCTGAACATGAGGGCAGATACCATCTTATCAGGAGGTCCATTCTGCACAACATAGGAAATGGACTTTTAAGTGTTGTGGCACCTACCCTTTGGAATTCCTTCCCCTTAAATGTTAGACAGGCACCATCTCTGTTATCTTTTGGGCGCCTGCTGAAGACCTTCCTCTTTCAACAAGCTTTTTAAGTAGAGGCCTTATCCCAGTCTGTGTCTGTGTTGGAATTGCTTTTAAGATATTTTTGAAGCTTTTAAAAAATGTTGTTTTTTATTATGTTTCATTTTAATATGTTTTTAAAGATGTTTAAATATATTTTAGTCTGTTTTTATGATGTTTTAGAGTGTTTTTAGTGTTTTTGTTTGCTGCTGTGAGCTCCTACTGGGAGGAAGGGTGGGATATAAATTAAATAAATAAATAGTAGGAACATAGCTAGCTGAGTATGTGATGGGCATACAGATTGCCTGGTGCAAAGGTTACAGATGTCGCCTGTCACCATAGATAGTGTGGCAGGTACGGCTGGGGAGGAGTCACTGATCGAATACATTTGGTGACAGCAGTGACATGCAGAAATGTAGTTATGAGATCCTGGAAGTGATATCTGTCCCCCATGCTTTTTAATATCTATATGAAGCCGCTGGGTGCGGTCATCAGGAGTTTTGGAGTCCGTTGCCATCAGTATGCTGATGACACGCAGCTCTATTTCTCCTTTTCATCTTTTTCAGGTGAGTCTGTCAACGTGCTAAACCAATGCCTGGCTGCAACACTGGACTGGATGAGAGCTAACAAACTGAGGCTTAATCCAGACAAGACTGAGATACTGCTGGTGGGTGGTTCTCCTGACCGGATGGCGGATGTTCGACCTGTTCTGGATGGGGTTGCACTCCCCCTGAAAGAGCAGGTTCGTAGCTTGAGAGTCCTTTTAGAACCATCCCTATCACTTGAGGCTCAGGTAGCCTCGGTGGTACAGAATAAATTGAAATAATAAATAAATAGAATGCTTTTTACCAACTTCGACTGGTGGCCCAGCTATGCCCCTATCTGGACAGAGAGAACCTCGCTTCAGTAGTTCATGCCCTGGTAACCTCTAAACTAGATTACTGCAATGCGCTCTACGTGGGGCTACCTTTGAAGACGGTTCAGAAACTGCAGCTCGTGCAGAATGCAGCGGCCAGACTGTTAACAGGGACCAGACGGTCCAAACATATAACACCGATTCTGGCCCGCTTGTATCAGCTGCCTATATGTTTCCGGGCCCGGTTCAAAGTGCTGGTTCTAACCTACAAAGCCTTACACGGCACAGGACCACAATACCTGATGGAACGCCTCCCCCAATATGAACCTACCCGTACACTACGCTCAACATCGAAGACCCTCCTCCGAGTGCCTACTCATAGGGAAGCTCGGAGGGTGGCAACAAGATAAAGGGCTTTTTCAGTGGTGGCCCCTGATTTATGGAACAATCTCCCTGAGGAGATACGCCTGGCGCCAACACTTGTATCCTTCCGGCGCCAGGTTAAAACTTTCCTCTTCGCCCAGGCATTTTAATATGTTTTTAGTATGTGTTGGAATTGTTTCATCTTTTAAAAATTTTAAATCTTTTTAATGTGTTTAAATTGTTAATATATGTTTATTGTATTTTGATGTTAGTCTTGTGCACCGCCCAGAGAGCTTCGGCTATGGGGCGGTATATAAGTTTAATAAATAAATAAATAAAATAAATATTTAGTTTGCTAAGTAGGATGTTGAGAGCCAATACCTTCAAGTTAGCCTTCTCTGATTCAATTTGTCTTAGATGTCAGCATTGATATAGTGGGCATAATACAAACCTGGTGGAGAGTAGAGACCCAGCAGGACACAGTTATCTCTGGATATAAATTCCATAGGGAGGACAGGGAAGGGGTTGCTGGAGCTGGTGTCACTTTGTATGTCAAAGAGGGCATTGAGTCCCGCAAGCTAGAAATCCCAAAAGGGGCAGACTCCCACACTGAATCATTGTGGATGGTGATACTGGCCCCCAAGAGTAATTAAGGACTGGAGGTATGCTGTTATGCCCCTGAACAAAATGTTTCAAGAGATCTTGAGATGAAGAATGAAATCATGGAGATTTCCAAAAGAAGAAATGTTGCAGAAATGGGTGACTTCAACTTCCCTTACATAGACTGACTACATAGAAGAACAAGTGTTGCTGAAATGGAAGCAGCATGCCTTCTGCAATCTGTTAGAATTCTTTGAGAATGTCAACAAACATATAGGTAGAGGTAATCCAGTTACCATTGCGTAGTTAGACTTTCAAAAAGTAGCTCTCCAAATAGTAAGCTTAGCAGTCAGAATAAGAGATCATCTTGTGAATCAGTAAAAGGTTAATGAACACAAAGCAGAGACTAGGAATAAGTGAACAAATCCCTGTTCCTGAACTAACTTTTGCAGGAAAGAGTCTGAGGAACTGAGGCAAATAGTGGTGACTAGAGATGAAGTTCTAGACTTAATAAAAACTGACAAATCCCTGGGTCCGAATGGCATCCATTTGAGAGTTCTCAAAGAACTCAAATGTGAGATAGCTGATAGTCTAACTTCTCCCTCAGATCTGCCTCCATACCTGAGGAATAGAAAGTGATCAATGTAACACCAATCTTTAAAAAGGAATCCCTGAAATTATAGGCTATTTAGCTTAACATCTGTCCTGGGAAAACTGGTAGAAAGTATTGTTAAAGATAAAATAACCAAGAATATAGAAGAGCGAGCCTTGCTGAAACAGAACCAACGTGGCTTCTGCAAGGGTAAGTCCTGTCTCACCAACCTATTGGAGTTCTTTGAGAGTGTCAATAAGCATATAGATAGAGGTGATCCAGTTGACACAGTGTACTTGGACTTTCAAAAAGTTTTTGACAAGGTACCTCACCAAAGACTCCTGAGTAAGCTTAGCCGTCATGGAGTAAAAGGAGAGCTCCTCTTGCGGATCATCAGCTGGCTAGGAAACAGAAAGCAGAGAGTAGGGATAAATGGACAGTTTTCCCAATGGAGGGCTGCATAAAGTGGAGTCCCCAAGGATTGTTATTGGGATCTCTGCTTTTTAACTTGTTCATAAATGACCTAGAGTTAGGGGTGAGCAGTGAGGTGGCCAAGTTTGCTGATGATTGGTTGGTTGGTTAAAACAAAAAGGGATTGTGAAGTGCTCCAAAAGGACCTCTCCAAAGTGAATGGATGGTAAAATGGCAAATGCAATTCATTTTAAACAAGTGTGAAGTGATGCATGTCAGGGCACGAAAATCTTAATTTCACATATACACTCATGGGGTTTGAACTGGCAGTGATGTGCCATGAATGAAACTTTTGGGTTGTAGTAGATAGCAAGCTGTGAAAAAGATGAATTTCATGCTAGTGAAAGTGGAAGAAAACTGCCAATATCATCATCATGCCATTATACAAACATTATACAAATGGAGCAAGTCCCCCAAGAAGAAAGGGTACAACATTTGGGGCTTTTTAATTAGAGGATAGGCAAGTAAGAAGTGGTGTCATGATAGAGATGGAGAAAGAAAAGATCCTCCCCCCAGTAACACAAGATGGAGCTGAATAGTAGAAGATTCAGAACAAAGTCCCACAAGAAGTAGTTGATGGCCACCCACTTGGATGGCTTTAGAAGAGGATTAGACATATTTGTTTATTAAATTTATATCCAGCCCTTCCTCCCTCCATATTCACGGAGGAGAGAAGGGTATCAATGGCTACTAGTCTGTCGGAGGTGGTGTGCCTTGGAGGGCCAGTTGCTGTGCTCAGGAGCTGCTACTGGGCTTCCAAAGGCATGGTGACAAGAGGATGCTGGACTAGATGGGTCCCCCTGGCCTGACCCAGCAGGCTGTTCTTATGTTTCTGTGTCTCCCAAGTATATCCAGCTACTGCTGACCTTCTATGTCTTAGTCTATACAGTGAGGAGAGAGGACCTCTCAACTCCCTACAATATCTAGAATTCACTTTTTAACATTCATATGTGAAAGTCATTACCTCCCCCCACCAAGGCTGTAAGGTTTTTTGTTGTGTTTTTGGTGAGAAGGGATTTTTGGGCTATGTGGTTGTGCACCCTCACTTCTACCTTGTGTGTGCAAATAATGTCATATGGGAAAGTACTTTTTTCCGAGAGTAAAGCTATGTTTGTTTCCCCAAATATAATTGCTAAGAAGTAAGATAAGGCTTCCAATGCAACCTTCACTTATATCTTGAGGAGAAAAATGGTTTCTAGAAATCTGTTTTAGGGTAGCTCTTTCCCATATATTTCTCCAAACCTGGCTCCAGAAGCAGTTGGGTGTCTTGTGAATGGCCCTGGGCTCCATAAAGCGGGGATGGAGGTGGGGGTGATAGGGACTTTTACCCTGCATATTCTGGGATTGCTCTCATTTTATGAACAGAAGCTCTGTGCTTCTGTCTACAGTTGCATGACAGGCAGAAGATCAGTTATTCCTGGCATGGAGATACAGTGACTGGGTATCGCCTGTTGTTTCTGTGCCTGACATGCAGCTCTTAAGGGTATCTGATACTGACCTCAGCTGACGTTGCCACAACCCTCCTACCATCTAACTAGAACATGCTGCTCCCCCCCTCCACCTGGGGATGGAAAGGTCTGTCCATTGCGGTCCTCTCCGTCTCTCATTTTCCCAGTCTTAAATTCAGTTCTACATTTCTGCAGCAATTTGCTTTTTTTAAAAAATCATCATCAAAATTCTCCAGCATTTTAGTGTGAATTAATAAACACAGTTTTGTAGGCAATTTTGACTAATGTACCCATTTTTGTAAGCCATTTCTTGTCATGGTTTATATGTTATTTTAACTTTTTGTTTTTATGCACCCTTTCCCCTAATATATGCATTTTTGTAAACATTGTTTGATTGGTGAATCCTTTGCAAAATTTGAATAAGTGCAAATTTCAAAGGATGACTGTGTTTCAGTTCTCATATTGTTTCAGAAAGTGCAAGTTTGATAGATTCAGCTTGAAATGTGAACTGAATCTAAATTCTCCCTCATCTCTAGTATCCACTCACTGCATGGCCCAATGCAATCATGCCATCACCACTGACCCCCTCCCTGGGAGATGGCTACCCATGGGTCCTTTGTGTGTGATAGCACTGACCTATGTAGGGAGCTTCTTCCATACAATGCAGAAACTACATGGATCCTCCTATCAGGGAAAGGTGTTATTCATCACACTGTTCTCACAGTAAGATGGATGGCCTGTATCAAGAGTGGGACAAGAGGAGTGTGATTGTGCTGCTATTTCCCAATCTCTCACCTACTTTTTATAAAATTGACTATGGTATCGTCCTGAACTCATTTGGCAGGAACCCGTTCTGTTTTAATGTGGTTCTCCTCCTACCTGCAGGGTCATGTCCAGAGAATACCATTTGGATATTGTGTTTTAGCCTGATGGTTCTTGTGCTATCATATGCTGCAGGGCATGATCTTGTCCCAAATGCTGTTCAACATTCAACATGAAGCCATTGGGGCTTGGGGGCCAAAGTGTCATTGTGATGCCGAAGCTCTATTTCTCCATAACATCTGAATCAGGATGGGCTGTGTAAGATCTGGGTCAATGTCTGGGCACAGTGGCACAGTGGTGGACTGGATGAGGGCCAGAAGAGTTGAACCCTGGGAAGATAGAGGTACTGTCGGTGGGTGGTCCAGGAGATTGGCCAGTTGCATATTCTGCATGGGGTTGCACTTCCTTGAAGGAACAATACCTTTGTTTGTCACTATAGGCTCAGGTAGTCTGAGTGGCTATGAGTGCCTTTTACCAACTATGGCTGATATACTATAGCTGTTCTTGGACAGGGATAGCATTAGTAATCTCAAGACTTGATTGTTACAATGCACTTGTGACATCCACCCCCTTGCCTCTCCTGGATTCTATCTCCTAATACCCCACGCTTGGAAAATTCTCCATGGGATGTCTGCCTCAGCTGTTGTTAGATATACCTTCTAAACCGCAAGCATCAGCCCACCAGCTTTCTCCTTAAAAGGTGACCACTGGTGTACACTGATAGCAGGACTGGTATAGGTATAGGTATGGTATGGAATTGGACCCTGTTGTGGTAGCGTACGTGACCAAACTGACGTGAAATATTTTGAACAAACATAATAAACTTTAGCAACATTATTTATTTCTAATATTTAACATCTTGTAATTAATAAAGTCCCTATCCACCCTACCTACTCTGTCTCTCTAATCCTAATAAAATCTTCCCTCAACACCCTCCCAATCCTATCCCTACAAAAATCGCACCCTAACTCTTAAAGATCTAATCCCTGTCTCCCCTAACTGACAAAACAAACCGCTTTTCTATTCAAAACTCATTTGGAACTGTCACATATCCCCTCCCATTTATTTATAAAAATATTTGTATACTGCTATTTCATTAAAGCATCAAAGCAGTTTACAACATGTTTAAAACAGTAGCAACAACTATAGAATAAAAACATTAAAAATACAATAAAAACAAAGGCCAGTTGTTGCATTCTAGAGAACTGGGGCAATGACACCGAATGCTCAATTTCATGTCAATGTTAAATGAGCCTTCCCAACTTGGGGAATGACCAAAGCTGCTCCTGCAGATGATCTCAGTGATCAAGCAGGGATATAAGGGCTCAGGGGGTCCCTAAGATACCCTGGACCTAAATTGTTCAAGGCTTTGTAAATTAATACAAGGACTTTGAACCTGGCTCAGTAGCGGATGGGCAGCCAGAGCAGATGTTTTAAAAGTGCTGTCGCATGTTGTCAGCCATGTGTTCCCATCAGCATTCTGGCTGCTGAATTTTGCACCAGCTGGAGCTTCTGAACCAGGGCCAAGAGCAGCCCCACACAGAGCACATTGCAGTAATCCAACCTCAAGGTTACCAATGCATGGACTACAGAGGTCAGGCTATCCTGTCCAGGAACAGCCATAGCTAATGAACCAGAGAAAGCTGGTAAAAGGCACTCCTAGCCACAGAAGATACTTGGGCCTTTAGTGATAAAGATGAATCCAGAAGTACCCGTAGAGTACAAACCTGGTCCTTCAGAGGGAGCGCGACCCCATTCAGAACAAGTAACTTGTCTATATCCTGGATATGGGAACCTTCTACCCAAGAGCCTCCATCTCCCTAGGATTCAAGCACAGTTTATGGGTCCTCATCCAGTCCACTACAGCATTCAGACACCGATCCAGAATCAGCGTCTCCTGATTCAGGTGGTGTGGAGAAATAGAGCTGCATGTCATCAGCATATTACTAACACCTTGCTCCAAAATTCCAAATGGCCACTCCTAACAGATTCATATAGATGTTGAATATCACTGGGTAGAGAATTGTACCCTGTGGAACCCCATAGCACAAGTGCCAGGGGGCCGAGGAACACTCACTCAGTGTTGCTCTCTGAACGCAACTCTGAAGGTAAGAGTGGAACCACTGTAATAAACTGCCTCCAATACCCATCCCACTGAGTTGGTCCAGCAGGATGCCATGGTCAATGGTACCAAATGCTGCTGAGAGATCAAGCAGAGGTAACAGGGTCGTACTCCCCCATCTCTCTCATGATAAAGGACATCCATCAGGGCAACCAAGGCTGATTCTGTTCTGACACCAGTTTTTATTTTATTTATTTATTATTTTTTATTTGATTTATATCCCTCCCTTCCTCCCAGCAGGAGCCCAGTTCTGAATCCAGATTGTGATGGATCTAGATAATCAGTCTCATCCAGGAAGACCTGCAGTTGCTCTACAACCACCTTCACCACTTTGCCAAGAAAGGAGTTTTGGTGACTGGTCTATAGTTGTTACATTCCATTGGTTCCAGTGTGGGTATTCTAAGAAATGGATGCACCACCTCTTTAATGGCAGTGGGCATCACACATCACACAAAGACGTGTTTATTACACCTGTGACCCATTCAGTCACCCCACTCCAGCTAGCTTTAATAGCCAGGATGGTCAAGGATCTAATGAGCAGGTGGTCAGGCAAGCAACACTGCAAGCATCTTGTCCACATAAGCATCTTGTCCACATTAACAGGCCGCATAAACTGGAACTGATCCCACAACACGGGTGTCAGCTCTACACTGCATCAGCAGTGCCGGGGGGGGGGGCTGGAAATTCCTGGGTCTTTGGCAGGGAAGGAAAGTCCTTAGCCAGCAGTCGGGTTGTAAATCTGCCAGGCCGATCCGAAGCATACTTGCCGAGTCCGAAGTCCAGAAGCGAGATCAGTGGAGGTCCGGGATCAATTGCCAAGGAGGTCAGTCAAAGCGATGCTGCAGGGAAACTAGGTCTACACAAAGCCACGCCTGACGTTGCAGTCAGCAACAAGCTGCAGCCAAGGTGTGCCTTATAAAGAGCAGGATGGACAGCAGGTGTGAGCCCTCAGCGTTTGGGCCTTAAGGAGACAGGCCTGCCTCTCTTCTGCCTGACCTTCTGCTGTCTACGTTCTGCAGGTGAGGGGGGAGTATCCTGTTCACTGTCTGTGTCTGGCTGCAGGGCCTCTGCTGTCCCTGGGGTGCTCTGCAGCTGAGGGGCAGAAGGAGCTGGATTCTCAGGAGGCTCCTCCGTGTCTCCTGCTGCTCCTGGGTCTGCTGCTGTTACTCCCGAGTCGTCCTCATCTGAGGAGTCCTCTGACGGGGCCATGACAACGGGGTTTGACGTTGCATTGGACACCTCGGCTGGCACTGCCACAATAGTAGCATCTAAATCACTGCAGAGCCAAGTGACTTTGTCCTCAAAGTCTTTAGCTAGGTGGTTACAGCCTGTGACCAAACTCTGGACCACATGGAACAACTCAGCCAGATGGTTCCTCAAGGATGCAAAGGAGGCAACAACGTAGCATCTCTTTGCTGCCCCCCCTGCCATGTGGTAGGCCCGATTGTGAGCCCGAACATGGGCTTGGTCAGCTCTGGAGTGATATCTACACCACTTATGCTGTAGCCCTCGGCCTGTCTGTTTCATCGACCGCAGCTGCTCCTTGGTATACCAAGGAGCAAAGTGGGCTCCATGGCACTGGAGAGGACCCTTAGGAGCGATCATGTCAACAGCCATACAAGTCTTACCATCCCATAGTGAGACTAGGGCCTGAACAAGATCACCTGCTGTATCCACTGGAAAATCCCCCAGAGCATTCAGGAATCTTATGAAATTCCATTAGTCTCCAGGGTGGACCATCCTAACTGGTCCCCCACCCCTCCAGGGGAGAATTGCCACGGAAAGACCACATCTCACCAGGAAGTGGTCTGACCATGACAATGGGGTAATTGCCATTCCAACAATTTCCAGACCACCGCCCTCCCCACATTGAGTGAAGGCTAGATTGAGGGTATGCCCTACTCTGTGTGTTGGACCGATGACCATTGAGACAGGCCCATAGTTGCCATGGAGGTCATGAAAACCTGAGCTGGACCTGAGGTGGCCTCAGCATGGATGTTGAAGTCACCCAAAACTACTGTTCTGGATTCCTCCAACACCACACCCAAGACAAGCTCAGTCAGGGAGGCTGTTCAGCAGGGTGGGTGGCATACCTACTGCATCTGTAATCTGTCTCTTTGGCCCAACACCAGATGCAGGCCCTCTGGCCCCACTCCAAGAGAGAGGGGTTTCCCGGTGATAGTGAACTGCTATGGACTACAGCAACACCTCCCCCCCTCCAGTCTGGGCTGATGTCGTACCGAGTACCCAGATAGAAAGCTTTTTAATTTCAGTAGGCTGAAAGCAAAAAGTAAGGTAATTACAACCTCTGTCATAGAACTTCAATATGCCAATGATACTGTAGTCTCCGCACATTCAGAGGAAGATCTTCAAACTATCCTAAATGTCTTTGCAGAAGCATATGAAAAGCTTGGCCTCTCGCTTAACATCAAAAAAACCAAAGTGCTTCATCAGCAAGTGCGAACCAATTCCTTTGTAGCACCATCAATCCAGCTTAATGGTGTGACGCTGGAGAATGTCGATTACTTTTCTTATCTTGGCAGCCATCTCTCTGTAAAAGCTGACATCGACGCTGAAATTCAGCATCGTCTGAGCTCTGCGAGTGCCGCATTCTCCCAAATGAAACGTAGAGTGTATGAGGATTGGGATATTCGCAGGGAGACCAAAATGCTTATTTACAAAGCCATTGTACTACTGACCTTACTGTACACCTGTGAAACATGGACTATCTATAAATGCTACTCCCAACTTCTTGAAAGATTCCACCAACGCTGCCTCCAGAAAATTCTGCAAATTACTTGGGAAGATAGACGGACTAATGTTAGTGTATTGGAAAAAGCAAAGACCATCAGTGTTGAAACAATGATCCTCCAACATCAACTTCGCTGGACCAGCCATGCTGTTCGAATGCCTGATCACCGTCTTCCAAAGTAGCTACTTTACTCCCAACTTAAGGATGGAAAATGGAATATTGGTGGACAGCAAAAGAGGTTTAAAGATGTTCTCAAAGCTAATCTAAAAAAATGTAACATAAGCATTGAGAACTGGGAAACCTTGGCCCATGAGCGTCCCAATTGGAGGTCGGCCATTATCAAAGGTGCTATGGACTTTGAAGAAGCACGAGTACAGGGCGAAAGGAACAAACGAGCTGAGCGGAAGGCACATCAAGGAAATCCTCATCGTGACCATTTTCCTTCTGGAAACCTATGTCCTCACTGTGGGAAGCTGTGTGGATCCAGAATTGGCCTCCACAGTCACGTACAGACTCACCATTAAAGACCTTATTTTGGAAGACAATCTTACTCGGCCACAAGTGATCACCAATGAATGACCCAGGTGAGCAGATCTGAGTGAGATCTGGGCCTCCCAACTCCCCCACCCAGGTCTCAGTGATACATGCCAGGTCGGCCCATTCATCCATGATCAAATCATGGATCAGGATGGTTTTATTATGGACCGACCACACCTCCTAGCATTCCATTAACTATTTCATAACAGAACACATTTTGAAACAAAGTTAAAACAGATGGTTTTGTCACATTTTCTATGTGGGGCTACCCTTGGGCCTGTTCCAGAAGTTCCAACTGGTGCAAAATGTTGCAGCTAGGCCATTGATAAGGTCAGATTATGGCTAGTACATCCTGCTAGTGCTTAAAAGCTTGCACTGGCTGAAGTCTTCAGGGCAGTCACTGTTAGTGGTCCCTCATAGTTGGGACACATGACTCTTACCCACCAGGATCCTTCCTGGTTGAAGTCAGATTGTCAACAAGACTCCTCTATAGACACATGTTTCACATTCACACATTCGAGGAGTTTTGTGAATTAGGATCTTTAGACATTGGCAATAACGCATCTTGGCAGATTTACCCAGTAACTCATGCTCACACAGGTCTAAAACATGGGGATATTTATTGAGTGTAGATACACAGATCAAAATATACACATTTAACACTTCAGTGGGGAATAGTTCAGGAACAGTACATATCCATTGACTTCAATGGGAATAGCTCAGTAACAATATGCGTAAGGGAATTAGCTAAATAAACCTAATCATAACCAAATTCACACACACACACACACACACACACACAAAGGAGCAAGAAGGCATATGGCGCTATTGGATGAAACCGATTATCTAGATCCATTTCAATCGGGGTTCAGGCCTGGTTTTGGCACTGAGACTGCCTTGGTCGCCCTGTTTGATGACCTATGTCGGGAGAGAGACAGAGGGAGTGTAACTCTGTTGATAATCCTTGACCTCTCAGCGGCTTTTGATACCATTGACCATGGTATCCTTCTGAAGAGGCTTGCGGAATTGGGAGTTGGAGGCACTGCTTGGCAGTGGTTCCGCTCCTACTTAACGGGTCGTCTCCAGAAGATAGTGCTTGGGGAACATTGCTCGACACCGTGGGTTCCCCAATGTGGAGTCCCGCAGGGTTCGGTTCTGTCTCCCATGCTTTTTAACATTTATATGAAGCCGCTGGGGGCGGTCATCAGGAGTTTTGGAGTGCGTTGTCATCAGTATGCTGATGACACGCAGCTCTACTTCTCCTTTACATCTTCTTCGGGTGAGGCAGTCGACGTGCTGAACCGTTGCCTGGCTGCGACAATGGACTGGATGAGAACTAACAAACTGAGACTCAATCCTGACAAGACTGAGATGCTGTTGGTGGATGGTTTCTCTGATCGGATGGTGGATATATACCCTGTCCTGGATGGGGTTACACTCCCCCTAAAGGAACAGGTGCGTAGTCTGGGAGTCATCTTAGACTCTTCCCTCACACTTGAAGCTCATGTAGCCTCGGTGGCCCGGAATGTGTTCTACCAACTTCGGTTGGTAGCCCAGCTACGTCCCTATCTGAGTAAAGAGGACCTCTCATCAGTGGTACATGCTATGGTAACCTCGCGTCTGGACTACTGCAATGCGCTTTACGTAGGGCTACCTTTGAAGACGATTCGGAAGCTACAGCTAGTGCAAAATGCGGCAGCCAGGCTGCTAACAAGAACTAAGCGGTCTGAGCATATAACACCTGTGCTAGCCCGTTTGCACTGGCTTCCAATATGCTTCCGGGCCAGATTCAAAGTGTTGGTACTTACCTATAAAGCCTTATACGGCGCGGGACCACGATATCTGACGGAACGCCTCTCCCGATATGAACCGGCCCGTACACTATGGTCTACTACGAAGGCCCTCCTCCGGGTTCCGACTCATAGGGAAGCCCGGAGAGTGGTGACAAGATCTAGGGCCTTCTCAGTGGTGGCCCCCGAACTATGGAATGGTCTCCCCGAGGAGGTGCGCCTGGCGCCGACACTATCATCTTTTCGGCGCCAGGTTAAAACCTTTCTCTTCTCTGAGGCATTTTAATTCCTGTTAATTGTAAATTATTATATTTTGATTTTAGACTGTACAGTTTTGTGTACAGTTTTGTGTTATTTTTATTGTATTTTTAATGTTCACCGCCCAGAGAGCTGTTGCTAGTCGGGCGGTATATAAGCTTAATTAAATAAATAAATAAATAATAAATATGGCAGGGTTGAGCAACACAACTGAGGAAGGCACACTTGCCTGCCCTTTCTCTGGACTCACTCTGCAGATTAGGCCTCAGTCATGCGCAGCTGGGTAGGGAGGACCAGAATATGGTTTCTGAAACACACGGTCAAAGATAGGGAGAGGGAGCAGATGTGGAGGCTACAATCGGTAGGGAAAGGACCTCCAGAAGACAGGACAGAGACCTAGATAGACCTTTCACAGCCCTGATGGGCAATCTGGAAGTAGAACTGGAGCATGTTGAAACTCCTGGGTCAGGCAAGGAAACCGCAAATGCAGCAGGCTGGCCCTGAGATGGGTTCGTGGATCTCTGCTTTGCAAAGGTCCAGAGCAAAGTAGGAAAAATACAGGAACCCGGAATAGGGCTTCTGAAGCAGCTTCAGCAAGCAGGGGCCTCTGTTTCAGAAGGTAGGGGTCCAGAAATAGTGAAGGAAAAGCAGGAGAGAGTCTGATCTCTGGGTTCTGGCTGGCTAAGTGATTCAGCAGGCGATTTCAGGTAGAGTGATATTCAGCTGGTTGGGTGACCAAGACCCAGAGCCTGGAACAGCAGTTCAGCAGGTGATTTAAGAACATAAGAACATAAGAAGAGCCTGCTGGATCAGGCCAGTGGCCCATCTAGTCCAGCATCCTGTTCTCACAGTGGCCAACCAGGTGCCTGGGGGAAGCCCGCAACCAGGACCCGAGTGCAAGAACACTCTCCCCTCCTGAGGCTTCCGGCAACTGGTTTTCAGAAGCATGCTGCCTCTGACTAGGGGGGCACAGCACAGCCATCACAGCTAGTAGCCATTGATAGCCCTGTCCTCCATGAATTTGTCTAATCTTCTTTTAAAGCCGTCCAAGCTGGTGGCCATTACTGCATCTTGTGGGAGCAAATTCCATAGTTTAACTATGCGCTGAGTAAAGAAGTACTTCCTTTTGTCTGTCCTGAATCTTCCAACATTCAGCTTCTTTGAATGTCCACGAGTTCTAGTATTATGAGAGAGGGAGAAGAACTTTTCTCTATCCACTTTCTCAATGCCATGCATAATTTTATACACTTCTATCATGTCTCCTCTGACCCGCCTTTTCTCTAAACTAAAAAGCCCCAAATACTGCAACCTTTCCTCGTAAGGGAGTCGCTCCATCCCCCTGATCATTCTGGTTGCCCTCTTCTGAACCTTTTCCAACTCTATAATATCATTTTTGAGATGAGGCGACCAGCATTGTACACAGTATTCCAAATGTGGCCGCACCATAGATTTATACAACGGCATTATGATATCGGCTGTTTTATTTTCAATCTTTCCTAATTATCCCTAGCATGGAATTTGCCTTTTTCACAGCTACCGCACACTGGATCGACATTTTCATCGTGCTGTCCACTACAACCCCGAGGTCTCTCCTGGTCGGTCACCGCCAGTTCAGACCCCATGAGCGTATATGTGAAATTCAGATTTTTTGCTCCAATATGCATAATTTTACACTTGTTTATATTGAATTGCATTTGCCATTTTTCCGCCCATTCACTCAGTTTGGAGAGATCTTTTTGGAGCTCTTCACAATCCCTTTTTGTTTTAACAACCCTGAACAATTTAGTGTTGTCAGCAAACTTGGCCACTTCACTGCTCACTCCTAATTCTAGGTCATTAATGAAGAAGTTGAAAAGTACAGGTCCCAATACCGATCCTTGAGGGACTCCACTTTCTACAGCCCTCCATTGGGAGAACTGTCCGTTTATTCCTACTCTCTGCTTTCTGCTTTTTAACCAATTCCTTATCCACAAGAGGACCTCTCCTCTTGTTCCATGACTGCTAAGCTTCCTCAGAAGTCTTTGGTGAGGTACCTTGTCAAACGCTTTTTGAAAGTCTAAGTACACTATGTCCACTGGATCACCTCTATCTATATGCTTGTTGACACTCTCAAAGAATTCTAATAGGTTACTGAGACAGGACTTTCCCTTGCAGAAGCCATGCTGGCTCTGCTTCAGCAAGGCTTGTTCTTCTATGTGCTTAGTTAATCTAGCTTTAATAATACTTTCTACCAGTTTTCCAGGGACAGAAGTTAAGCTAACTGGCCTGTAATTTCCGCGATCCCCTCTGGATCCTTTTTTGAATATTGGCGTTACATTTGCCACTTTCCAGTCCTCAGGCACGGAGGAGGACCCAAGGGACAAGTTACATATTTTAGTTAGCAGATCAGCAATTTCACATTTGAGTTCTTTGAGAACTCTCGGGTGGATGCCATCCGGGCCTAGTGATTTGTCAGTTTTTATATTGTCCATTAAGCCTAGAACTTCCTCTCTCGTTACCACTATTTGTCTCAGTTCCTCAGAATCCCTTCCTGCAAATGTTAGTTCAGGTTCAGGGATCTGCCCTATATCTTCCACTGTGAAGACAGACGCAAAGAATTCATTTAGCTTCTCTGCAATCTCCTTATCGTTCTTTAGTACACCTTTGACTCCCTTATCATCCAAGGGTCCAATTGCCTCCCTAGATGGTCTCCTGCTTTGAATGTATTTATAGAATTTTTTGTTGTTGGTTTTTATGTTCTTAGCAATGTGCTCCTCAAATTCTTTTTTAGCATCCCTTATTGTCTTCTTGCATTTCTTTTGCCAGAGTTTGTGTTCTCTTTTATTTTCTTCATTTGGACAAGACTTCCATTTTCTGAAGGAAGACTTTTTGCCTCTAAGAGCTTCCTTGACTTTGCTCATTAACCATGCTGGCATCTTCTTGGCCCTGGCGGTACCTTTTCTGATCTGCGGTATGCACTCCAGTTGAGCTTCTAATATAGTGTTTTTAAACAACTTCCAAGCATTTTCGAGTGATGTGACCCTCTGGACTTTGTTTTTCAGCTTTCTTTTTACCAATCCCCTCATTTTTGTGAAGTTTCCTCTTTTGAAGTCAAATGTGACCGTGTTGGATTTTCTTGGCAATTGGCCAGTTACATGTATGTTTAATTTAATAGCACTGTGGTCACTGCTCCCAATCGGTTCAACAACACTTACATCTCGCACCAGGTCCCGGTCCCCACTGAGGATTAAGTCCAGGGTTGCTGTCCCTCTGGTCGGTTCCATGACCAACTGATCTAGGGAATAGTCATTTAGAATATCTAGAAACTTTGCTTCTTTGTCATGACTGGAACACATATGCAGCCAGTCTATGTCCGGGTAGTTGAAGTCACCCATTACTACCACATTTCCTAGTTTGGATGCTTCCTCAATTTCATATCTCATCTCAAGGTCTCCCTGAGCATTTTGATCAGGGGGACGATAGATCATTCCCAGTATTAAGTCCCTCCTGGGGCATAGTATCACCACCCACAACGATTCTGTGGAGGAGTCTGCCTCTTTTGGGGTTTCGAGCTTGCTGGATTCAATGCCTTCTTTCACGTATAGAGCGACTCCGCCACCAATATGTCCTTCCCTGTCCTTCCGATTTCATAGTGGAACTGGGCAACCAGAACCCAGTACCCAGAAGATGGCTCTAGGAGTCTAATTTTTATACCTTTCTGGACAAAAGCCTCAAAGGAGAATGCAGAATGGATTGGATTAGGCAGGTGTTCTTCCTTAATTTCCACACCTATTATGAGTTGTATGGTCAGGGTAATGGGCTTTTCCTTTGTGAAGACGGGTGGTGGCATTCACCTTTTAGCTAGCTTGATAAGACTTGAACAATGGGCTCCTCTCCTGAGGGCCAAACTTCTACATTTGCTTTTAGGATTGCATTGATTGGATTGCCAATGGCCATGTCCTGTGCATACGATTGGCAACCCTCTCTGCTGAGATGACAACCTTAACTCTTTCAGCTACTTTTTCCATCGGGTCTCAAGCAGCTTCTCTGCAAATGAACAAAACTGAAGCCATCTTAAAAATCGTATAGGCCATGTTGGGGTGGAGTGTCTCTCGAGTTTATGAGCTCATAGCCAGCCTGCCAACAAGATAGGCACACTCCCTGCTGAACTCCCGGCATTCAGTGAAGACTTAAAAAAAATAATTCAGCATGCATTTTAAATAAGGTGTGTTTTTTAATGGTTAATTTTATGTTATAACCCTCCTGTATCCTATTACTCTGCTGCTTAGAGACTGCGGTATTAAGCAGTATATAAATGATTAAAATGAATAAATAAACAAATGGAGTGGTCCTCCTCCTCTCTCAGGATAAGGAGAGTGACTCCCCAGTGTTTGTAAGAGGCCAAAGAGAATCTCACCATTGTGGCATCATTCACATTTGCTGATGGCCTCATTCAACACTTTGAAGAGGTTGGCAGGTTGACTTACAATAAGAAAGTTCTCTTTCTGAGCAGGCACCATTGGAGGCAGGCAGGAGAGCGTGCGTGTACCTGTTAGGTAGATGATTGTCAGGTGGGCCTTTTAGCAATAGCATTTTGTAGAGCAACCAACGCCATTCACGTGCTGGGCTGCAGAATCCCTCCGTCCACTGAGGCTTTGCCAGGCACTGTTCCCCTCTCCCTCATGCTTTTCTGGCATTCTCTGTCTTCAATATTGCAATGAGAAGGTGAATGAGAATAAGTTAATTGTAGCAGCAGCTTATCTCCACGTTTCCAGCTCTATGCAGAGAAGGGTACGCATCTGCAGTAAACAAGCCATGTCCCTGACAATGTGGGACATCTGGGCATGTAGGGTGCCTGTTCCTCTCACGCCACCTGGCCAGAGTAACTGCTTTAGAAAGACTGAAGCTGTAGTTAGGCTTCAGCTGGTTTGTTTGGATGGCCTTGAAATGGGTGCCATTCCTAGACCATGTGATTATCAACATTCTACTTCCAGGTAATTACAGAAATGGCTCAAGATGAAACAGGGGGCAAGCAAAATTTGGGCAGAGAGAGAAATCTGAAAGAGCCACACTGGTCAAAGGGACCCCTCAAGTGCTCAAGCTGCAGCAGCTGCCTTGCTCCATCCACTCTTCAACTAGTCCTTCATAAGAACATCAGAAGAGCCCTTCAGCTGGATGAGGTCAAAGGTGGGGATGGCATCTAGTCCAGCAACCGGTTCCCACAGTGGCCAACCAGGAGGAAGCCAACTAGCAGGACTGAGGGCAAGAGCATCACGCTCCCCTCCTGCAGTTTTCAGCAACTGGAAGCAGGCTGCCTCCCACTGTGGAGGCAAAGTATAGCCATTGTGGCTAGTAGCCATTGATAGCCTTATTCTCCTCCATGAGTTTGTCTAATCTCCTTTTAAAGCCATCCAACTTGGTGGCCGTTGCTGTCTCTTGTGGGAGCAGATTTCAGAATTTTAACTCTGCACTGCATGAAGAAGAGGGAGCAATTCACATTTAAAGCTGAATCTATCAAATTTGCACTTTCCAAAACATTAAGAGAATCGTAACAGTTATACTTTGAAATTTGCACTTATCCAAATTTTGAAATGCAGTTCTCCAATCAAATAGTATTTACAAAAATGCATATATTAGGCAAACATGCATAAAAATGAATATATTAGTGAAAATAACATGCATAAATGTATTATTAGGAGAAATTGCTTGCAGAAATGTGACCATTAGTCAAAACTGCATACAAAATGTGTTTATTGGGAGAAATTGGAACAAAATGCAGAAGAATGTTTATGAGCACTTTTTTAAAAAAGAAATGTGCTAATTGCTGCAGAAATGTGGGAAACTGAATTTAAAAATTGAAAAATTAGAAACAGAAAACCAAAATTGATAGATCCTTCCATCACTACTGAAGTGCTTTTTTTGTCTGTCCTGATTCTTCCAACATTCAGCTTCATTGAATGTCCATGAGTTCCAGTGTTATGAGGGAGAAAAACTTTTCTCTGTCCACTTTCTCCATGCCACGCATAATTTTATCCACTTTTATCATGTCACTTCTTACTCCCCTTTTCTCTAAACTAAAAAGCCTCAAATGCTACTCCTCAGGGGAGTTGCTTCATCCCTTCATCATTTTGGTTGCTCTTGTTTGAACCCTTTCCAACGCCAAAATATCCTTTTTGAGGTAAGGCAACCAGAACTGTACACAGTATTCCAAATACAGTTGCACCATAGATTTGTATAATGGCATGATGATATTTGCAGTTTTATTTTCAGTTTCTTTTCTAATGATCCCTCGCATGGAAGTTGTCTTTTTCACTGCTGCTGCACACTGGGTTGACATATTCATTTTGATATCCAAGGTCTCGTTCCTGGTCAGCCACTGCCAATTCAGGCCCCATGAGCGTATAGATGAAATTAAGATTTTTGTGCCCTGACATGCATCACTTTACACTTGTTTACAATGAATTGCCTTTGCTATTTTACCACCCATTTACTCAGTCTCCAGAGGTCCTTTTGGAGCTCTTTGCAATCACTTTTTGTTTTAACAACCCTGCACAATCGACACAAAATTGTCAGCAAACGTAGACCCCAGGCAGGCCCTTGTTCAGATGGTTCCTTTGCAAAGTTCCCTAGAAGTGCCATAGGAGGTCGCTATTGTGCCTGTGCCATCTGTGAGATGGAGGAGCCTGGCTTAGGACAGAGTTCCACACCCCTTCCCTTGTTACAGATCATCTCCATTTGTCTTGGATGCTCTGGGAGAATCTTTCATTTATCTCACCTTGTTTGCATCATTTATGCAAAATGTATTAAATGTTCCTGGACTGTTTAATCAATGTGCTGGGTGGATGGATTATTTACTGCCTGGGCTGTGACAGCCCAGTCAGCACAAGGCAGGGAGGGACTGAAGGCGAGCCAGACAGCCAGGGGTCAGGGCTTTGTCACTGGAGAATCAAAGAGAGCCTTTGCTGCTGCTGCTGCTGCTATGTGCCACTGCTGCCACCCCCACCCAGACCTGCACACCAGTTGTGCACATGCAAGTGTGCGTTGGAGAGGGTGGCTGCTGGGAAAAAAGAAACCCCAAAGGTTGGGAGGGGATGAATGGATATTCCATCTTCTCTCTTGGACAGGGATGCAGCCCCTCTTCTTCCCCCACTACAAAAATGGAAGGGCTGGGGTGATGTAGGGCTCCACAGTGCCTGCCTTTTAGAAGCCAGGAGGCTGCAAGGGGAGTTCCTGCCCTTCTGCTGGATATGTCGCCTCTAAAGGGGGCTGGGACTGGGCCTCTCTCTGCATTGGATCTGTCAGTATTGTCCTGCCTTTCTTCTCTCCTTCTGCTTTTCCTCCCAGGTCAGAGTTCTTAACTTCTAGAAAGAAAGACCCTGGGCATCCTCCTGTCCTGGCAGAGATGTGGATATTGGGGGAGGGGTCACTCTGCACATACTCAGAGGCTCTCTCATCTTTATTACTCTTTCAAGACTGGGCCATGCTTCAAATAATGTTTATTTATTTATTTATTGCCACTTTTCCTCCAAGGAACTCAAGGTGATGTATATGGTTCTCTCCTTCCCATATTATCCTCACAAGAACCCTGTGAGATAGTTTAGGCTGAGTGGGGATTTGAACCCTGGACCCCCAGGTCATAGTTGAACACCCTAACCATTACACCATGCAACTTCTCAGGCTATCAAAGGGGCCAATAAAGTGCATACCATACTGCTGTAAAGAAAATTCAGGAAGTCTGCAAAAAGTTATTATAAAGACAAGATGGTGCTCACCTATTTATGAGAGACTGGCCCAAGGTCACCCAATAAGCTTCATGGCTCAGTGGGGATTTGAACCCTAGTCATAGTCCAACATTCTAACCATTGTACTACACTGGCTCTTCCAGTGTCTTCTTTTTGCATGGGTGAGGCAATGATGGACTGAGAGAGGCACCACCATCTGGGCAGAGATGGGCTGCTGAGTTAGGACCCGAGCAGCACCCCAAAAATGAAGAGTTGTAGTCAAATAAGTCCTACTCCAAGGAGATCCACTGAAGTTAATGGACCCAAGTTTATTATTATTATTATTATTATTATTATTATTATTATTATTATTATTATTATTACCCCGCCTTTTTTCCAAACTGGAACTCAAGGCGGCTTCCAGATAAAAGTAAGTACATATCATTAAGAACATATAAACATATAAAACATATAAACATAAAAATCAGCATTAAAACAGAATTAAACTATTAAGATATTAAAACCAATTAGACATACACTTAAAATACTGCAACCCAGTTTAAGAGCATAGAAGTAAAACAGTAACATACAGCACCCTCTTCAATCACTACCCTTAAAGCCTTCAGTTCCAAAGGCCTGCCGGAAGAAAAAAGTCTTTAGCTGTCAGCTAAATCAAAGGTTATTGCGGAATGCTCATGCTACTAGCTGAATTGGAATAGAACCACAAATTAGAAACAAACTGATTTTTCATTTAATTCCTTAATTTCTTAATCTTTCCCCCCTGAAAACTGAAAATGCTAATTTCTCAGTGAATTTAACTTGACAATATTTTCTGAACATTCGCTCTGATTCCCACCAAATATGTTTGTACATAGTTGGTGATGACTGGGGTATTACAAATGTTAAAATTAAACAATACATGTGAACTGTGGCCCCAAACATCAGCAGCTGGACGCAAATCCCATTGAAAGTAACAGGACTTGTTCTTGTGAAAAGAGGTTTAGGACTGTGGAGGGAGTCAATGAGCAATTCAAGAGAAGCAAATACTCCTTTGCATGTTACACTCAGAAACAAGAAGAACTGTCACTCTTCAGCTGGTAACAACTCTTTCGACTCATGCAGAACAGTGTTTCTATCACAGAGCACTGGGAAAATACAGTAAACACCTTCCTGCTACAACAGATTGGTGGAGAACAATTTGGGAAAGAGCCTTAATGACAAAGGAAAGCATCAAGAAATAACCAACAAGATCAATGTTTTGAGAGATGGGTCTCGTTTGGAACAAAAAAGGAAGAGAAAACCCCTCATTTTCCTTAATATAGTCCTTTACACTCTAAAAATATACCGTCATGTACCTTCTTTTTCCTTCTCCCTTCATCTTCATATCTCTTTTATTATTTCTATTATGTATTTTATTTGTGTGGTTTTTTAACTTTCACTTTCCTATTCTGATTGTACAAAGTATAACAGCTTTTTTTGTGATGGAGCTCACTGGAGCGGAATTCCAGCACCTCTTTTTTGCTGCCCTTAGCAGACATTTTGTGCTCACACTCACAGCACTTTTATCAAGGCATGAGCAGTAGCACCTTATTTTTTACCAAAAAAAGCAGTGGTAATTGGTAGCAGCAGCAGGAAGTCAATAAGTGCTCCCCCCCATCACTCGTTCTGAATTGTTCTAGTATCTCCAGGTCCACCTCCGCAGTCAGAAAGTGGATGTTTTTTTGCTCTGTAAACAACTACAACTAACAGCCGCGCTCATGAGTTCCTGGCTCTTTCATCACAGCCAGCTTAGCTCAGTCGGGCAGCCAGAGCGGCCACAGTCTGGCCAGTTTCTACAGGTGGCTGCTGGTCCCTAGTGGACAAAGAGGAGAATCCCCCCACCTCAGAGTGCTTACAATCCTAATTATGATAAGAGGTGGAAACAAGAGAGCGAGGGGAGGCATTTCCAGGAAAGTCTAACGCTGGCCGACAACTTTCCAGGTAATGAACTGCTATGTGGCTGCTTTGCCACTCTGCTCCCTGAACAGCCAACGCTCCTCCCCTGCTAGATTTATCACAACTGTGATTTTCAGCCCAATCAAGGGAGGATTTTGCCATTTTCACTTTTCTTTTACAGAAACAGAAGGGTTATTCCAGACATTGTCATCAGTTGTCTTGACAGATGAAGCTTCATTCACAAGTCTATTAACATGACCTCATTAGTTGCTGCATCTAAACATATAAGCCAGTATTGCAGTGGAGCCAATCACGCTAATTGCACCCTATCTACTTGCATATTCATAAGCCATCGCCTGCTTTACGGACAGGAAAAAACAAACACCATGTGTCTTTAATATTTTTAAGTGGGTCACTTTCAGGACTGTATCTGTTTTAAATAAATTACCATATTGT
Source organism: Rhineura floridana (assembly GCF_030035675.1). Classification (NCBI taxonomy): domain Eukaryota; kingdom Metazoa; phylum Chordata; class Lepidosauria; order Squamata; family Rhineuridae; genus Rhineura; species Rhineura floridana. Next base: position 726,720 of record NC_084494.1, read on the forward strand.
TAAGGGCCCTTGTCAATATCTCTTCTTTTAGTGTCACAAAGCATTTTGTGTTGTTGTATCCTCAAAAGACAAGAGTATTTGCTTGAAACGATCCACCACCCCAAATTTCTTTTTGAGGGAGTCACATTCCAATTCAAGTAGTGTCATGAACTGTGCAAAAGGCAGGAAGATCACATCCTGTGTAGAGGAAGTTCCTGCATGAATATATCCCAGAGAGGAGCAGCGTCCAAGTGGGGGCTCTGTAGGCCTGTCACACACCAGTCTTCTCTCTGGCACAGTGGTACAGCCTGTAAAAGGTCCTAGATTCAATCTTTAATGGCATCTAAAAGGAAGACTCCTAGCTGAGACCTTTGGGAGCTGCTTCCAGCCAGTGTAGGCAACACTCAGCTAGATAAACCAATCATGGGAGTTTACTGTAGAAATCAGTTTCCTACAGACTCAAGTAATGTGACATTTAGACACTGTGACTATGTTTTTGGATGAACTCACAACCCAAATACTTCTAATAAACACTTTTACCTGTAATTCCCACTGGCTTCAGTCATGTTTGCTTCAAAGGAATGCATTTTTGGGAACCTCCCCCCCCCTTAGGTTTTACTGATTTATTGTCCATTTTATATCCTGCCTTTCTTCCACTGTGACTCCCAGGCAGGCTCTTCCTCAGGCCAGACTAGGGTTGCCAGGTCGGAACCATCCAAAAACCTGAGAAAATGGGGGCGGGCCCTAGTGATGTCACAGGGCGGGCCCTAGTGATGTCATTAAACATGATACATTGTATCAACCACAGTTGCTTGGAGCATACCATTCCAAAAAAATTCTCTGATTGGAGATTAAAATAGAAATCTTACCTAAAACAGGGTGTTCCTAGGTCCATCTGTGACAAGGTCATTCTTTCTCACAAGCTTAGGGTGATGCAAAATGGAAATGGACTGACTTTAAGTTGATCCCAGATAGGGTCTTCATGGTAAGCAGTATTCAGACAGAGGTGGTTTACTATTGCCTTCCTCTGAGTCTGAGAGGCGGTGACTGGCCCAAGGTCACCCAGTGAGCTTCATGGCTGTGTGGGGATTCGAACCCTGGTCTGCCAGGTCACAGTTCAACGCCTTTAGGGAACATTTAATCTAGCTTACTTGCTTCTGGCAAGAAGGGTTTACGTGTCCTCAGGCCAGGCCATTATTGGAAGAAAGGAGCTTAGCGTTGCAGAGATGTTAGGTGGGAGCACAGATGGATGACCCTGAAGGCAGCAACTGTAAGCATGCTTATTAAAGGAACTAAGCCCCATAGAACTCAATAGGAGTTATTTCCTCCACTTGCTAAGACTCAGGCCACATTCACACCAGACATTTAATCCACTATTAAACTGCTACATCAGACAATAATTTGCATTAATTAACTTATTTTGTAGATCCCAAACTTTCTTGTAGACCTGTAGGAGTTTCATAGGCACTAATGCAGGGGCCTAGTGGGTAATCCAGCCCTGCACACAAGTATGCCACAATGCTGCTGGAGGAGCCCTGTTGGATCAGAGTAAAGGCCCTTCATATCACAAGTTATATGGCTCTGTGTAACATTTGCTGGGAATCACAAGTGGGGACAGCGCTGCTGCACTGGGTTCCTGCTTGTGGGCTTCCCACAGGCATCTAGGTGGTCACTGTGCAAACAAAACGCTGGACTAAATGGGCCTTTGGCTGATCTAGCAGGGCTGTCCTTATGTTCTTCAAACCCAGCATCCAACCCTGGCCAGTCAAATGCATCCTGTAAGCTCACAACCAGACAGCAAGGTGATAGACCAGGGATTTGCAAACTCACCACCACCACTACTTGAACATTACTGAGGGTCTTGGCAGACCACTTAATGTCTTTTTTGCCTGCTGAAGCAACTGAATGGTTTTATTTTTATTTATTTATTTATTTATGAGATTTGTTAGACGCCCATCTGGCAGAGGTTAATCTGCCACTCTGGGCGACTTACAACCAAACACAAGTACATTCCATATAGACATAATCAAAATCCTAAAAATTAGAGATTAAAAATTAAAAGCTTTAACTATAAATTTCTACAAAACACTGTCTATGATTGGATATTAGTAATGGTGAGAAATGTCTGAAAGAGAAAGGGAAATAGAACAAAATCACATCACCATCTTTTCACAAATCAGTTACAAACACAGAATACAAAAGGATAATAAATTAAAGGGTATAAACTGTAATGCTAACATCTGTATCCTCAAATACTTCATCAAGCATTGTTGAAACTTTACTCCAATTCAGGCGGTCAAGTCCACACCCAATCCTCGGCACAGAAACACAAGCCACAGCACTATCAAGGCAATGGACTTTCATCGCTTCCAAGCTCTTCCGTAGATTGTCATAGGTAGGCTTATGAAAGTATTTGTTCTTTGTAATCAGATAGTACACATATCGATTCTCTCTCTTCAGAACAGCCACATCCCCAGTCTTCTTTTCTGTAAAACTGAATTACAACAGTGGTCTTTTTTTAAAAAAAAGACTATTACGCACTCTTTCTTCTTTTGCCGACCGGGCGCTAGCCATGATAGTATGGAGGACTTTTCAGGATTTCTTCAGATATAAGAACAAGGAAAAAAGACACAGAAATGCATCCTGCCCTGCACATGCGTAGAGCAAATAACTAAAAGTAGAAGGAGGGGAAGGGAATGAAGAGTCTTATAAAAGATTATACAAAATAAAAATATTTTATAATGCTTGGGAAAATAGCAGGGAGTAGAAAAATAGGAAGGCCAAACAAGACATGGATTGATTCCATAAAGGAAGCCATATGATTCCATAAAGTCATGCCTACCAAGATCCTGCTGTGCGTGCTTCTTGGATGTTCTGGACCTCGTCACGGCTATCTACAGCAAGATAAAGGTGGAGGGACAGGCACATCAGCGCTGAGAATTGTTCAGCCCACAGCAGCCCCCCCTCTCTCTGAGGTTATGCAGCCCATTGCTCTCTCTGCCCCCCCTCTGAGGTTATGCAGCCCTCTCCCTGAGGTTATGCAGCCCCTCTCTGAGGTTATGCAGCCCTCTCCCTGAGGTTGCAGCCATGTTAAGGACAAGGGAGGGCATTCTAGGCAAAACAGACAAATAATTGGGTGTCAGAACAAATTAAACCAGAACTATCACTAGAAGCTAAAATGATGAAACTGAGGTTATCATACTTTGGACACATCATGAGAAGACATGATTCACTAGAAAAGACAATAATGCTGCAAAAAACAGAACGGAATAGAAAAAGAGGAAGGCCAAACAAGAGATGGATTGATTCCATAAAGGAAGCCACACACCTGAACTTGAAAGATCTGAACAGGGTGGCTCATGACAGATGCTCTTGGAGGTCACTGATTTATAGGGTCGCCATAAGTTATAATCGACTTGAAGGCACACAACAACAACAACATTTCAATTAAGGAAACTCCTGTTGAGATTATGATGGTGATGATGATCTAACATTTTAACAGCGAAATCCTGTATATGTCTACTTTTCTGGTGCCAGGATTGTTCTTGGTCATTTTTTGTCAGGACAATTGCATTATTTTCTGTTTAAACACACCCCTTGGTATTTGACAACCACAGTTTTGAGATAGGGTCAGCTTCCTACTGCAGTGCAGCTACCACATGCTGAGACTGTTCTACGAATGCCAGCACTGTGCATATTCCCAGTTTGAATTAGCTTTTTGCATGGTACTCATGCAGGGTTAAAAGAAATCATTGCACAAAAAGCGGTATGCAATACTGGAATTCAGACAACTGCCTTAGCAGACAGATGTGCAGCTTAACATGTGGAAGTCAACACTCATATCAAAAGTTAAAGGCTGCAGGCTTTGGACCAGGGGATGGGGAACCTGTGGCCCTCCAGGAGTTGGCAGGACTACAGCTCCCTAACCATTGGCTATACGGGCTGGAACTGATGGGAATTAGAGTCCAGCACTATCTGGAGGGCTACAGGTTCTCCACCCTTGCTTTGGGCCACTGAGCCTACATCCAGCAGTAGTGTGGGTGACACCCTGCTGTATAATCTGGGTAGAATAGATCCACGTTCATTCAAAAGGTCTGTGGCTTCTTTCATATGTACCAATCTACAATCTATGCACCCATCCTATCTTTTATGAACCCATTTTTTAATTAATAAAGAACCTGGACCACAGAAGGAGAATTATGTATGCAGAATTATGTATGCTAAATAACCAAACATATGTCGTTTTATTTAATTTGCAACATTTATATTGCACCACAGAATTTGTATTTCTTTGGCACAGACATTGAGTTCACTTAGAGACAAATCTTGACATTTTGAGTGCAGAGGATACGCAAAGTGCCTTTTATGTTCTGTGTCAGCTGCCTACAGTTGCGGTTGCTGCTTGGATCTCTCTCTCTCTCTCTCCCTCTCTCTCTCTCTCTCTCTGAGCGAGGGCCTACCAGACCTAGAGGTCTGTTTACCCTGTAACCGATTCCCCTCTACGCCACGACTACCATGCAAGAGCCAGGCTACCAACGAGCCGGGCCGGCCTCTAAACGACTCCTGCGACCGAGGGGCCTTCTTACCCCGCAGCCAATTCCCCTCTTCTGGAAACGACGAGGTGGTCTGGGCCCTGCAGGGGCGGCGACTCAACGAAGGAGGGCAGGAAGGCGGCCAGCCACAGCCATCACGCATGCGTGTGTCAATCACGCATGCGTGCCTGAAGGAGACACTCAAAAGCCAGAGATCAACATCTTCAAAGAAACTATGGCGGGAGGCCGGAGACGGCCCCCTTTTGCCGGAGACTCCGGCAGAAAACCAGAGATCTGGCAACCCTAGGCCAGACCCAGGCCTGCTTAGCTTTAGGAAGGCTGCTGCATAATGTGTCCTGGAAGATGACATATTCCTCATAGTCAGAATGCTCAGGTCACTTGTGCTACCAGGGCTTCAGGCTACGTTCAGAGCGATCTTGTGGAGGATCTTGCCTAATATGAAAGACATATAGGGATTCTAAATCCAATTTTGCAACACTACTAGGACAACAAAAATGATCAAGGGAATGGAGCAACTCTCCTATGAGGAAAGGTTGCAGTATTTTGGGCTTCTTAGTTTAGCAAAAATGTGAGTCACAGGTGACAGGATAGAAGTGTATAAAATTATGCATGGCATAGAGAAAGTGGACAGAGATAGGTTTTTCTCCCTCTCTCATAACCAAGACATATAAGTTAAATTAAAACATAACATTGTATTTAATACAAGAAATCAGGGTATATAAATATGAAAACTTCAAAACTGGCAAAAGGCATAACAATACGAGAGAGAGAAAACCTCAGGCAAATGCCTTGCTATTCTGCCTGGAATGGTGAAGTCTCTCCCCACACGCACACACACAGCCCCCATGTACAGTATAGGTGTCCAAGTGACTTCTTCCCAACCAATTCAACATGGCACCCTGCTGCCAGATGGAGGCTGGGGGCCCAGCAACCTAGGCAGCCCCACATGAAGCACCTGGGTTGTTATTGTTATGTGCCTTCAAGTCGATTACGACTTATGGCGACCCTATGAATCAGCGACTCCAAGAGCATCTGTCATGAACCACCCTGCTCAGATCTTGTAAGTTCAGGTCTGTGGCTTCCTTTATGGAATCAATCCATCTCATTTGGCCTTCCTCTTTTTCTACTCCCTTCTGTTTTCCCCAGCATTATTGTCTTTTTCTAGTGAATCAGGTCTTCTCATTATGTGTCCAAAGTATGATAACCTCAATTTCATTGTTTTAGCTCCTAATGACAGTTCTGGTTTAATTTGTTCTAACACCCAATTATTTGTCTTTTTTGCAGTCCATGGTATCCGCAAAGCTCTTCTCTAGCAGCACATTTCAAATGCGTTGATTTTTCTCTTATCCACTTTTTTCACTGTCCAACTTTCACATACATACATAGAGATCGGGAATACCATGGTCTGAATTATCCTCATTTTAGTGTTCAGTGATACATCTTTGCATTTGAGGACCTTTTCTAGTTCTCTCACAGCTGCCCTACCTAGTCCTAGCCTTCTTCTGATTTCTTGACTATTGTCTCCATTTTGGTTAGTGACTGTGCCGAGGTATTGATAATCCTTGACAAGTTCAATGTCCTCATTGTCAACTGTAAAGTTACACAAATCTTCTGTTGTCATTTCTTTAGTCTTCTTGAAATTCAGCTGTAGTCCTGCTTTTGTGCTTTCCTCTTTAACTTTCATCAGCATTCATTTCAAATCATTACTGGTTTCTGCTAGTAGTATGGTATCGTCTGCATATCTTAAATTATTGATGTTTCTCCCTCCAATTTTCACACCTCCTTCATCTTGGTCTAATCCCGCTTTCCGTATGATATGTTCTGCGTACAGATTAAACAAATAGGGTGATAAATTACAACCCTGTCTCACACCCTTTCCGATGGGGAACCAATCGGTTTCTCCATATTCTGTCCTTACAGTAGCCTCTTGTCCAGTGTATAGGTTGTGCATCAGGACAATCAGATGTGGTGGCACCCCCATTTCTTTTAAAGCATTCCATAGTTTTTCATGATCTACACAGTCAAAGGCTTTGCTGTAATCTATAAAGCACAGGGTGATTTTCTTCTGAAATTCCTTGGTCCGTTCCATTATCCAACGTATGTTTGTGATATGATCTCTGGTGCCTCTTCCCTTTCTAAATCCAGCTTGGACGTCTGACATTTCTCGCTCCATATATGGTAAGAGCCTTTGTTGAAGAATCTTGAACATTACTTTACTTGCATGGGATATTAAGGCAATAGTTCAGTAATTACTGCATTCTCTGGGATCCCCTTTCTTTGGAAGTGGGATATATATTGAACGCTTCCGGTCTGTGGGCCATTGTTTAGTTTTCCATATTTCTTGATAGATTTTTGTCAAAATTTGGACAGATTCAGTCTCAGTAGCTTGTAGCAACTCTATTGGTATGCCATCTATTCCTGGTGATTTGTTTCTTCCAAGTATTTTAAGAGCAGCTTTCACCTCACATTCTAAAATTTCTGGTTCTTCATCATATGGTTCCTCCATGAATGAATCTGTCATCCTTACATCTCTTTTGTAGAGTTCTTCAGTGTATTGCTTCCATCTTGCTTTTATTTCATCTCGGTCAGTCAGTGTGTTCCCCTGTTGATTATTCAACATTCCTACTCGTGATTTAAATTTCCCTTTCATTTCTTTAATCTTTTGGAATAGGGCTCTTGTTCTTCCCATTTTGTTGTCCTTTTCTATTTCTATACAGTAACTATTGTAATAGTTTTCTTTGTCCCTACGTACTAGTCGTTGTATACTTGCAGTTAGGGTTCTGACCGTGTTTCTATCTCCCTTTGCTATTGTTTTCCTTCTCTCTTTAACCATTTTAAGAGTTTCTTCAGTCATCCATTGAGGTCTTTCTTTTTAACAAGAGGAATTGTCTTTTTGCATTCTTCCCTGATAATGTCCCTGACTTCAGTCCATAGTTCTTCTGGTTCTCTGTCAACTAAGTTTAAAGCCTCAAACCTGTTCCTTATTTGATCTTTATATTCTTCTGTGATGTTATTTAAATTGTATTTTGGCATTATGAGTGCATTGTTGTTCTTCTTTAGCTTTACTCTGATGATCAGTTCATGATCTGTACCGCAGTCTGCTCCTGGTCTTGTTTTTGCAGAACGTATGGAACTTCTCCATCTTCTGTTTCCAATTATATAATCAATTTGATTCCTATATTGACCATCTGGTGATGTCTACATGTACAGTCGTCTTTTTGGTTGCTCAAAAAATGTGTTAGCAAGAAACAAATCATTGGCTTCACAGAATTCAATAAGTCTTTCTCCTGCTTCATTTCTGTCACCTAAGCCCCATTTCCCCACAGTTCCTAGTTCTTCTCTGTTCCCTACTTTTGCATTCCAGTCCCCCATGATTATCATCATATCTTGTTTTGGTGTGTGATAATTTCCTCCTGTACTTCTGCATAAAATCTCTCCAATTCTTCTTCTTCTTCTGCGTTTGATGTTGGAGCATAGACTTGGATGATGGTTATGTTGACAGGTTTCCCATTTAATCTCATTGATATAACTCGCTCAGATCTTGCATTGTAGCTCCTAATTGCTCTTGCTACATCACTTCTCCTATTAAAGCAACCCCGTTTCTTCTTGATTTCTCATTTCCTGCATAAAATATTTTGTTGTTGCCTTATTGAAAATGTCCCATTCCAGTCCCTTTTAATTCACTCACACCAAGTATTGTAATGTTGATACACTCCATTTCTTGCTTGACAATTTCTAACTTTCCCTGGTTCATGCTTCTCACATTCCATGTTCCTATTGTGTGCATCATACAACTCCGTACTCTCCTTTCGCATCTGTGCGCATCAGCCTCTGGGCTTCCTTTCGGCTTTGACCCAGCTGCATCTTTAGTCACAGCGCTACTTGTACTTATTGTTTGTTTTTCCCCAGTAGCTCGGTGAGTGCCTTCTGACTTGGGGGTCTCCTCTTCCAGCACTATCTCGTGTTGCATTTTGGATACTCTGTTCATAGGGTTTTCGTGGTAAGAGGTATTCAGAGGTGGTTTACCATTGCCTTCCTCTGAGTTTGGATGCATCTTAGTCTGGTGTCTCAGCTTTGACCATTCCGCCATGGGTCTAGACTCCTGATGGCATTGATCTCAGCTTCTTCAACACTCTCAAACCCCCTCACCATGTGTGTATCCTAAAGTGTGTATCCTAAAGAGGGAGCACCTGGGTAGCCATGAAGAAATGAAGGGAAGGCTTCTTGAGTCCCCAAGCCCACACATTTATCAAGTGAGTCTTTGAATGTGGTGAAATCTTATCCAGTCAGGGTTGATAGAAAGGGTTCTTTAGCCAATGAGGGAAAGGATTGTAGAGGGGCAGGCAAATAAAGTTTTCAGAACTGGTGCAGATGAAGAGGAAATGGTTGCATTGCTGGGTAAGTGGCAGAAAGAATCCACAAAGGATGTTAAAGATGTTCACAAACAGTAGCAAACAGGTTGCTTTGAAATGGTGGACTTGGCCTTAGAAATGTGGAGCCAGGCAATTGACCAAAATTAACAGATCCAGACAACGTATGTCCTTTTATTTGTTTGCTTAAATCATTCCTATATCACATTTCCAAAGGAATTTCCAAAAAACACCTGTCTTAAAAAATCAAATAGAACATTACATATATCAAAATAAAACATTACAAATGAGAATCAGATACAACTACAATAGCAACATAGGAAGTGAATCTTTTGTGTGGTAGCATTGACCCTTTGGAATTCCCTCCCCTTAAATATTAGATGGCACCATCTCTGTTATCTTTTCAACGCCTACTGAAGACCGTCCTCTTTCAATGAGCCTTTTAAGTAGCGACCTCCATCTCAGTCTGTGTCTGTCTTGGAATTGCTTCTTAAGATGTTTTTAAAGAGATTTTTTGAAGAGTCTTTTAGAGTTTTTGCCACCATGGGCATCCTTTGGGAGAAAGGGTGGGTTATATATTTAAAAACAACAATCCACACTGAAGACAGCATAATTAACAGGAAAACAAGATATTATCTTAAACATAAAAAATTACAAATAAAAATAAAATACAAAAACACAATAAACATTCCATATATAAACATCATTAGTGACTGAACAAAATAAATGAAACAGAAATTGCACCGACAGTTTCCCTACCACACACACACACACACACACACACACACATAAATCCGGTAGCATTAAGCATAATTTACAGCTAACGTATTCACCCACCTCCATCTAGGGTGCAACATTAACATACAAACAGCAGCATCACTGTCTCTATGCCTGTCTTGCCGTCAGGTAAGGTGATACCAGTTTAGTCTGTCACACTGAGTGGTATCAAGAAACTTCAGAACACTCAAAAACATTGCAAACCAGACTCCCACTTTGGGCAACAAAAAAGATAAAGCACATACACACATCCCTCCAGTTGCCACCCAATTACACATTATTTACTTTCTCTTTCCAGATAATGAAATTAAAAAAATACAAAATTAAAGGGCTGGTGCCCTGATCCTCAGGGCAATCCCAAAGGACTAATCCCAAAGGAATCTCCTTTGGTGTTGTTCCTTCAGGGCTAGCCCTGCTGCAGTTAGCCCACTGCCCTGCAGCAGCCCTCTTAGCTGGTCTGTTGGTTGGAATGCAAGTCTGAGGACAGTCTTTTCCACTTGCCTCCCCCTCTGGAGTCAGCTCTGAGTCAGCAGCTGCAGCAACCTGACTAGCAGGGCAGTTGGGAATAGGATAGGCAGATTGGCCTAATTCCCTGTCTCAAACCCCCTACCAGCAGCAACACTCAGGCAAAGCAGCTCAGTGTCTGGTCACAAAACTTGAAGGATCCCACATACACACACACACACGAAAACCCAGGGTATTGTTGTTTCTGCCCAGTTGTTCTCCGCTGTAGCCCCCTCCCTGGGCTCACTTTGAGTGTTTGAGCATCTGCCACAGATACCTCCCAAGTGGTATTTATTTCTAATTTCAAGCAACATCCAAGCCACATGAGCAGGGAACTGAACTAAACCTTTGTGGTTCCTAAAAAGACAATTCTGGAGGCCAAATTTATCAGAAATCTTTTGAAACAGGAATTGTTTCCTTGCATTTGTTGTCACCATGCAGATTATTGTAAACAGGATTCCAATGAAAGGTATGCCTCAGACCTGGCCTTTGAGTTAGAGTGATGAGCTGCAAGGGCCTTTAAGAACTTAATGAGAACTCTGCTGTGTCACACCTAGGTGCCCCCACCTAGCAGAGCACCCTGTTTTCCCAGAGTGGCCCATCTGTTTAGGTGCCCCTGGGAAGCCCACAAACGGCATGAAACTTTGTCAGAACACCAAGACTCAGTCCCTTCTTAGGCTGATAATGATCCTGGTCTTAATCTCCTGGACCATTGGTGTGCTTACTGTACAGATGTACAGTGGGTATGTATGGACTAGATTTGCTATAGCGGGGCATAGCTCTGCAAAAGGGAAAGAGCAAGAGCCTGTTTGCTTATTTTTTAAAAAGTGAGAGGACATTTCTGAAAGAAAAAAAAGATATTCTTGGGCAACACTACATGGGCAACACTAGCCTTGTGGTCTTTGTTTTCTTTTTAAAGGTCTTTAAAAGGCTGAATAACTAAATTGGTACGGGTGGGGGAAGTGTGTGCGTGTGTGTGTATATATACATCTGTGTATGTCTGTTTCCCTATCAGTGATGCCATAGGCATTACCTGATAACTTCCTGTGATAGTCACACATACTTAGACGTACACTGGTTGTGGTGGTGGTGGTGATGGTTATATATTGATTTATTTAGAAATAAATAAATAAATAAATTTGTATGCCACTATTTCATTTAAAAACATGAGGGCAGTTTACAAGATTTTTATTAAAAAAACTGCAGTGAAACCATTAAAATATAGTAAAAACAGAGTTTAGCTATTGCAAAAAGACATCTTCTTAATTGCCTGCATAAGTCTGGCGAAACAGAAAGATTTTCAGCAGGCGCTGAAAAGTTAAAATCTCTGTTGGCAGAGCAGTCCAGAGAACTGGGCCAACGACACTGAAGGCTCGGTTTCATGTTGATGTTAAAAGAGCCTTGCCAACTCAGGGGACACCAAAGCTGCTCCTGCAGATGATTTTTGTGACTGAGGTGGAAAAAAGGGGTTTAGACGATCCCTAAGATACCCTGTACCTCAGTTGTTCAGGGCTTTGTAAATTAATACAAGGACCTTAAACCTGACTTGGTAGTGGATAGATGTTTAAGAGTGGTGTCACATGTTGCTGACCGTGTGCCCCCATCAGCAGTCTGGCTGCCACATTTTGCACCAGCTGCAGCTTCTGAACCAGGCCCAAGGGTAGCCCCACACAGAGCACATTACAGCAATCCAGCCTCGAGGTTACCAGTGCATCGACTACAGAGGTCAGGCTGTCCCTGTCTAGGAATGGATGTATCTGACAAAGCTGGTAAAAGGCCACAAAGGATACTTGAGCCTCTAGTGACAAAGATGAATCCAGAAGTCCCCTAAGCTATGGACCTGTTCCTTCAGAGGGAGCGCCAACCCATCCAGAACAGGTAACCTGCCTGTCTCCTGGACATGGGAACCACCTACCTCCATCTTCCCAGGATTCAAGCAGTTTCAGCTGGAAACACAGGTTTCAAGCATTGGGAGTGCAATGAAGAAAAGCCAGTGTATATTATCATGCCAGACAAGAGGGCAAGAGTGTTTACATGTCATCCCTTTGGGACATTTTCCCTGCACAAGCTTTGATGCTCATGTTTGCAGTGGTTGGAACAGCAGTATTGTTGTCTTCATGGGCACTGGGAAGTGGACTGAGGTGATTCAGGCCTGTGGATGGTATCCAAAGCTAGACCTACTCAGAATAAACACATTGAAGTTAATAGACATGACTAACTTAGGTTCATTAGTTTCAATGGGTGTACTCTGAGTAGGACTTAAATACAACCCTCTGTTTCTACTTCCAGCAAAACAGCATGGCCAGTTTTGTTTTGTATCTCTGTTGAGGAAAGTAAAGCTGGTGACAATCCTTCCTGAGATAGTGTTCCTAATCCTACACCTGAGACATCTGACATCTGACAGGCCCTGCCTGTGTTTGTATCTGGAGTGGACCAATAAGTTCCCCACACAACCTGGTGCAAACACGTTTGCACCTCGTCCTGTGAGCTTTCACACTTGGGCTTTCACTGAGCTTGCTCCTGGGAGTTTTACACTGTGTGAGCTTGGTACATATTCTGCGCATCTACACTGCTTCTAGTACCTTTGAACCTTTCAAGTGACAAAAAGACCAAAGGAGAAAAGAAAAGGACTAATCAGGCTGCATGGACCATACTGACTTGTGAAAGGCCATCAGGAAAATACTGTAGCCAGAATGATCTCAGGGGACAGGTCGTTGCTTAGGGCTGTTCAATGGCTGGACCTCCTAAGAAAATCAGCACACATGGCTAAAGGAGGGAGGGCGAGAGTGAGAACCTGCTCAGCCAACTAGCTTGTTAGTTCAGGCAAGGACTGCGCTCACTGCTGTGGCTGCCAAAGTGATTACTTTTCTCTCCATCTGGTCCAGGCAGGCCATCCTGGTGTGCAGCAGCAGCAGCAGGAAGATGCAGTATCCCTTGGTAGGATGAATCAACAATGTTTGTGTGAATATAATAGAACAAAGCAGCCAGCCTCATCAGCTTTGCAAACAGCATTTGAAATGTTTATATAATGGTTCCAAGAGGCTTTTCTCTCCTGTACCTGTTTACGCACTTTCCTTTTGTGTTCCACAGCAATCAGCCTTCATAGAGCATTTCCGCAGCACTCACACACCCTTGATTGCAAGAGAGAAAAAGGTCTGAGAGTGAATCACTGGGAAAGCATCCCATGGCAAACTGGTCTTTTAATGAAGGTCGCCCTTGGCTTTCAGCACTGTGCGGGGTGGGTGGGGGTGAGGGGCAAGGGTAGGAGCTTTGTTTTGTTGGGAAACTGTTTTGGAGACACAATGGGGAAGGCCAGACACCAGGCCTTTGTGTGCAAATTTCCCAGCAAAGTGAAGCCACTTTCTACAAGTTAATTAAGCAGGTTTGTAGTCTAGAGCCTGCCTAATGAGCTGCAATTCTTCATGAATGAGAGATTTGTCCCTGGCTGCGAGGCAAGGGCCCAAGAGATGTCAGCAGCAATTACTGGCAGCTCCAGCCCATTCAGCTGCTCACACGAACAGGAGGGAGAAGGGAGGCAGCCTTGAAGGGGTTTTGGACAACAAATCAGCAAACACTGGCAATTTCCATTCCTATTTCTGTTTCCATTGGAATTCTCTGACACCCCTGGTGTTGGGGGAGGATTAGTTTCTATCAGTCACTATTTCCACTGTGTACCTTTCTTCTGGGAATTGGTGTTTGGGGTAACTAAGAAGTACTAAGAGAATACAAGTGTTTACCAGTTTCTGGCAGAAGCTTCATCTCTGATTTATTCTCTCTCTCTCTCTTTCTGTCTCTCTCTCTGTGTGTTTCTGTTTGGCGGGGATGAGGTGTTGACTTTCCAGTCTCCATCCACATTGTGCATTTAAAGCACTCATACCACTTGAATAGTCATCGCTTCCCCTAACGGATCCTGAGAACTGTAGTTTGTTAAGGGTGCTGAAGCAAGAAAAACTATGGACCTGGTGCTATGAGCCATGCTGGGTATAAGGCAACTTCTGAATTTGCCACAATGCCCCTGACATAGGCTTGCTTTTGGCACTGAGGGGAATTTCAATGGGAGCTAGATCCAGCTTCTCATCACACACCACTGCCAGCCAGGTAAGTCCACCAGGACTCACGGAAGGAGGAAGAGGCTCACCAGTCTACCCTGCCATGTCTTCCCTGCCATGCTGATGCGTAGCACAATATCCCATCCCCAGCTTGTTTCCAAGTTTTTTAACTTTTTTAAAAAGTTGCTTGCTGGGTGAGTGTGGGAACCCTCTCCTAGCTGCCCCTCTCCTTTAAGCACAGCAAGAGCAGTGCACTTGTCTCCCCACAGTAATGCTTCCCATCTCTCCCTCACACAAGGTGTGGGCTGCATAATATCCTGGGGTGGTCCTGGGGGATTTCAGTATTCATGTTGGATCCTCTTTGGCCATTATAGGTCTGTCTCAGTAGAATATATATTCATTAGATTTCTTACCTACCCTTTACCGTAAGGTCCCGGGGCAAGTTACAAGAACAAAGTATAGAGTTGTAAAACCAATAAAGCAGTTACAACTCTAAAACAAGAAACTGTAAAAACAGTTTAAAACAGTTCCACTTATAAAAACAATACAGCCCTTCAAAAACAATCCATTTATAAAAAGTTAAAAATGGTTTCAGCATAGATGCAGACTGGCACTGTTGTTGTTGTTACTATTTGCCTTTAACACTCTCAGGTTTAAATAAATGTTAATGTACACCTTTGCTTATATTTAATCACAGAACCATTCTTTCAGCAGCAGAATAACATGGTGGCAATATCCTGCCACAGTGAACAATTGAGCCCTGCTTTGTTCCCCATTGCAACTTGATCAATTTAGAGTCCAAATTATTAACTCTAACTTTAGTGGTTGAATTGTCATAGATCTGAGATAAAATGTTAATGAATTTAGGGCAGAACTACAACTTTTTTAAAACTGTAATTAGATAAGGCCATTCCAAGAAACTGAAGGCCTTGAATATGTCTAACAAAATAACTGTAAGAGGTGTTTGATGTTCCTTTGTGAGATGTACTAGTAATTTTCTGATAGGATCCATGATTTGACAATGGAGAACAAAGCTGGACTGGTCCATGTGGATACATTTTCTAATGAACTGATTCAGTCTAGAGGCTAAGACTACCACAAGCACTATGGTTCAGGGATCACTGTTACCATGGAATCCTTACAAATCTTAGGTAGAGGCACACTATCAAGTTCCTCATTAAAAAGACATACCATCTGCAGAACCAGAAGCTCCTTGTACTGCTTGCAAACCAAGGCAGTGAAGTGGTCCAGCCGTGGGGACATATGAGGTTTTATCCCTTTCAATACAGCCAACGGTGAGTAGGCCATTTAGGTAGAAAACATGCCCTCTGTCCAAGCTAGGATTTGGAGCAGAGACAATGTCCAAGATGGGTGGGAGTTCCTGAAGAAGGAAATTCTAAAGGCACAATTGCAAACAATTCCTACAAGGAAAAAAGGGTGAAGACAGCAGAATAATCCAAAAAAGAGATGACCTGAAAACAAAAAAGGACACATACAGGAAGTGGAAGGTAGCCAAGGCCACAAAGGAAGAGTACAGACAGGTTGCACAAAATTGCAGGGATGGCATCAGGAAGGCTAAAGCTGAGAATGAACTGAGGTTAGCGAGCGATGCCAAAAGCAACAAAAAAGCTTTCTTAAGGCACATCCATAGTAAAACACAGAGAAAAGAAATGGGGATACAGTTACAGTGAGGATGGCAAAATGATAAATGAAAAGGCAGTGCTCAGTTCCTGCTTTGGCCTAGTCTTCTCCCTAAAGACAGTGTATAATTTTACTAAGTCTTAAGTATCAGTGATTTAAGTGCAGGGTAAAAGCCTGCTTCTTAGATAGATGCACACACAGCTCAGACCACTGATTTATTCTCTATATGCATAACACAGGTGATGGGCCCAGTAAATCTGAATTATGAGTTGCGTCTGAAAGCTAAAAAGCTAACTACTGTGTGTGATTTACAAAAGAGATCAAAAAGAGACGTTCGGTTACAGAAAGAAAAGCAGAACAAAAAATAGGAAATCATGGCTGAAGAATCAACACTTAAGGTTCCAAGGCTGGAGAAAGACAATTATGCAATTTGATTCTTTGAATGATGACACTTTTGGAAGAGGAGGATCTGCATGGAGTCCTGACTGATCCTAAACCTTCAGCAGTGGATCAAGCAGTCACTGCCTCCTGGAAGTGCAAGCTAGCCAAGGTTAAGTCTCTTCTTATTTCTATCAGATGAGGCACTAAATGTTTGCATGGGCTGTAAGAATGCTAAGGAAATATGGGAAAAGCTTGAGAAAATGTATCAGAGAAATATGAAAATCATGTGATGTTTTGTCTATAAATTGCTGTGCAGACTGAGGCAATCTTACTAGAGAGTCTCAATTAACCTCTAGACAGATTTACAAATTATGAGAATTAGAAAGTTGTAGAAAATATTTATTTATTTATTTAAAATATTTCTATCCCACCCTTCTCATGGGCTTACAATAAAATCCAACATGTACATAATAAAATTCTACCAAATAAAAATTAGATGAGGATTTGCAGAGAACCATACTACTGGCCTCTCTAAATAACCATCATTGGGTCGTAGGTTGCATACTAGAACAGTCGGATCAGAACCTGGATCAAATGATGGCATATCTTAAAGATCAGGACTATAAGAAAAGACAGGAACAAACTCTATCTGAAAAAGCAAATTTTGCTGTGGGCTGAAACAGCAAACAAAGTCAGGATAGAGAGATGGGTCCTGCCCCGAAGCCACAGCAGGGCACAGATAAACAAAGAAAGAATTGCTTCAAATGCAAATCTCTTAATCACCTTCAAAGAGACTGTACTAGGTAGGAGAGAATTGCTTTTAAATAGAAGCAATCTGAAATGAAAATAATGTATTATTATTATTGTTAGTTGTTATTGTTGTTGCTGTTATTGTTGTTATTATTATTATTAAATAGCCAAACTAAAATGAAGCATTCCACTTACCATGTATCTGATGGAAAGAATGATTATAAAACCAGATTTTTAATTTACTCTGGGGCAACAATGCATTTTAATAAATGATAAAAGGCATTTTAAAAATGTTAGCCTCCGTACACTGAATGTGATTACAGCATCAGGAGAACTTTTCTGTTTGCACTGTGGAGCTACTTTCCGAAATGCCAGAGTGTGCCAGAGAACTTGAACTGAAAAAATGCTTATTTGTTCCAGCTTTTGAAGATAATTTAATAAGTGCCAGAAAAATAATGGAATTTGGAGGTGAACTACATTTATATGACATAATTTGTCATGTTTTAGACGAAGAAGTGTGTTGTACTGCAAAATTTAAAATATGTATGTTTGCATTTGAAGTATTTTGAAACTGTGCACGCAAATACAGCCAAAGAAAACTGATTCTGGATGTATGTGTATTTGATATAGAAGAATTGCACATGTCAGCTTAGCCAGAATCAATGCTCTAGAGAAGGAAAAATTGGCTAGAGGCATTAAAATTGGACAGTGTAAATCCATAGAAAAATGTGAATGTTATATAAAGACAAAAAAGTGTGAAAGCAAAATGTCCTAAGAAAGTGAAAAGAAAACTACAAAACCTCTAGAATTAATTCATACAGACCTTTGTGAACCCATTAGAATGCCATCACAGGTGGAAATTTTTATGTGCTTAGTTTCATAGATGATTATTCAAGGTATACTACAATGTACCTACTGAGATAGTAAAGTCAAGTTCTTCAAAAATCCAACTATTTCAACTGAACATCAGGAAAAACTACCTAACTGTTAGAGTGATACAATGGAACAATGGAACCGATTACCTAGGGAGGTGATGGGCTTTCCAACATTGGAGGCATTTGAGCTGGACCGCCCCCTGTCTGGTATGCTTTAATTTGGATTCCTGCATTGAGCAGGAGGTTGGACTTGATGACCTTATAGGCCCCTTCCAACTCTATGATTCTATGAAATTTGGCAGAAAGCCACAAATTATAAGATCCAACAATCCAGGAGAATTGCAGAACTTTCTATGCAAGGAAGGCATAGAGCACCAGACTACTGTCATTTATTCTCCAGAACAAAATGGGGTTGCAGAATGCATGAACCAGACTCTTGGACAGATGATTCATTCCTTGTTGGCAGATGTTGAGTTACCACAGAAATACTGAGGGGAAGCAGTTGTTACTGCCACCTGTCTGCAGAACCAACTTCCAGCAACTGCAACTAGCAAGACACCTTTTATGGCATGGGTGCACACTCACCTTCATGTGTTTGGGTGCAAGGCCTTGGTGCACATCCCAAAACAAAAGAGGTCAAAACTTGACAACAATGCCAAGGAAGGAATATTCATTGGATGTGCGGAAATGCAGAAGGGATACTGAGTCATAGATCCTAAAACTGGTGAAGCTGGAGTATACAAAGCTGTCCTCTTTGATGAAGGAAAGTGCACACACCAACCAGAAGGGGAGCCACACCAAACATTACAGTGAAATGGAAGAAGAAACCAAGCAATTCTTCCACCACATAAGGGATCATAGTAATACACCAGCAGAGGAAAGTGAGGAGTCTGAGTAAGAAGAGGCATCAGAGCCAGAAGGGGCAGCCAAAGTGCCAGCACTCTGAACGCTTCGAAGAGGTGTACCACCAGACAGACTTGCTTACCTCATGAGATATGAACTTTCAGAGCCAGAGATCTGGAAAGTGATTAAAGCCTTACCCAAAGCTGAAGCTGAGAGGTGGAGGCAGGTAGCCAAGAAAGAGCTGAAGCCCTGCACAAGAATAAAACGTGGACACTGACCAAGCTTGCTCAAGGAAGAAAAGCTGTAGGCTGCAAGTGGGTATTCAAAAGGAAGTCAGATGCTGAAGGAAATGTTGAGAGATACAAGGCAAGACTAGTAGCCAAAGGATACTCTCAAAAATATGGACAAGACTACCATGAAACATTTGCTCCTGTAGTCAAATACGCAACTATCAGAACTCTTCTGAGTGTTGCTGCTAACAAGAAAATGCAGGTGGAGCACATGGATATAAAAACAACATTCTTGCATGAAAAATAGATGAGGAAATTACATGCAACAACCACCAGGGTTTGAAGTTCCAAGAAAAGAAACCCTAGTGTGTAAACTCCAAAAATCCATCTATGGACTTAAACAGGCCTACCAGAGCCTGGAATGACAAACTGAGCAAAATGTTCTTGAAAGAAGACTTTGTACAAGGCATAGCAGAGCCATGCCTGTACAGCAGATTCAGGAACAACAGATGGACTTACCTACTTATTTACATGGATGATCTACTGTTGGCTTATCAAGACGCACTGGACAAGCAACATCTAGTCAATCATCCCAACAAAGAAGTTGAAGAGAAGTGCCTAGGAGATGTCACTCACTATCTCAAAATACAAATTGAAAGAAAAGAAGATGGATCCTTCTTGTTTATTTATTTATTTATTTATTTATTATGAGATTTGTTAGTCGCCCATCTGGCTGGTTAGCCAGCCACTCTGGGCGACGTACACGATAAAACAGTATATAAAACAGTTAAAAATTTAAAAACACAGTAAAACTAGCCCGTTCCAAAAGCCTGCCTAAAAAACCAGGTCTTCAGGGTCCAGCGGAAGCTCTTTATAGACGGGGCATGGCGTAGATCATTTGGGAGAGAATTCCATAGGGTGGGGGCCACAGTTGAGAAGGCCCTCTCTCGAGTCCTCACCAGTCTAGCTGTTTTGACAGGTGGGATCCAGAGAAGGTCTTCTGAGGCTGATCTTGTTGAGTGGCATCCCTGTCGATGCTGGAGGCGCTCCTTCAGATAAGCTGGGCCACAACCGTATAGGGTTTTAAAGGTTAAGACCAACACCTTGAATTGGGCTCGGTACACAACCGGTAACCAATGCAACTCCTTCAACACAGGAGTGATGTGATCTCTACGGCGGCCGCCTGTAATCAGACGTGCCGCTGCATTTTGTACCAGCTGTAACTTCCGAACCATTTTCAGGGGTAACCCCACATAGAGCACATTACAGTAGTCTAGGCGAGTGGTGATCAGGGCATGTACCACCGGTGGGAGCAGATGATTGGGAAGGTAGGGGCATAGCCTCCGTATCAGATGGAGTTGATACAGAGCTGCCTGGCTCACAGCCGAGACTTGAGCCTCCATGGACAGCTGGGAGTCAAGAATGACCCCCAGGCTACGGACCTGGTCTTTCAGGGGCAGTCGTACCCCATTAAGCACCAGGTCTATATCTCCCAACCTTCCCTTGTCTCCCACAAACAGCACCTCGGTTTTGTCAGGATTCAGCTTCAGCTTATTCCTTCCCATCCAGCCACTCACCGACTCCAGACATTTGGGACAGGGTTTCCACAGCCAACCTTGGTGAAAATTTAAATGAGAGATAGAGCTGCGTGTCATCCGCATACTGATGACACTGCAGCCCAAATCTCCTGATGATTGCTCCCAGCGGCTTTATATAGATGTTAAAAAGCATTGGAGAAAGGATAGACCCCTGTGGTACCCCACAAGTGAGGGGCCAGGGATCTGAAACCTCCTCCTCCAGCGCTACTCTTTGGTACCTCCCAGAGAGGAAGGAATGGAACCACTGCAATACAGTGCCCCCAATACCTAACCTCTCCAGGCAGTCCAAGAGGATACCGTGGTCAACGGTATCGAAAGCCGCTGAGAGATCGAGAAGGACAAGGAAGGTGCATTCGCCTCTATCCCACGCCTTTCTCATATCATCTACCAAGGCGACCAAGGCTGTTTCAGTCCCATGTCCCGGTCTGAAGCCCGATTGAAATGGATCTAGATAATTCGTTTCTTACAAGTGTGCTTGCAGCTGTTTAGCCACCACCCGCTCAACTGCCTTGCCTAAGAATGGCACATTTGAGACTGGGCGAAAGTTGTTGAGTCAAAGACAAAAGATCCAAGTACTTCTCGAAAGTCTAGGACTGAAGAATGCACATCCAGCATTTATTCCATGGAAGTAGGATACCTGGAACTGGACCACTACAAACAACCATGCGAAGACCATGAGAGCTACAGACAAGCCATAGGGAAATTCTGTATATCAGCACTATTGCCAGGCCAGATGTGACGGTAGCAGTGGGATACTTGTGCAGAAAAATCAGCTTGCCAACCAAGAAGGACTAGGAAGCAATCAAGAGAGTGGCGAGATATCTGAAGGGCACTGCATCCATGAAACTGAACTTAGCGGCTACCCGAAATCCCAAACTAGTGGGATATGCAAATGCTGATTGGGCTGAAGACACTACAGATCAAAAATCCACCAGTGGAAACATGGAGATCACTGTGGAGATTCTGTGATCAGCTGGGCAATTAACAATCTCGATAGGCTGGAGCATCAGCCTGAAAACAACAAAATGATCTGGATGTGGGGAGTCTTACATCTCTCCCTTTGTCATGGACAGATCACTGCTTGTTGAAGTTTAGACTTTCAGTGGCCTTTCCCCTCTGCAAGGGTGGGGGACCTATTAAATTGGTCCGCCCCCGGAGACTGATGAATCCTGAAGGTTTTCAAAGGGCTCTGGGGGATTTTCCAGCTGAGAGGACTGGCGCTCCTGTCGAAGCCCTGGCTAATCTGTGGCTCCTGCGTGCCCTCTCCTTTGTAGAGCTCATACAGCTCCTTGGTATACTCCAGAGCTGAGAGCGATGAAACAAGATAGGAGGCAGCTTGAGCGGAGATGGAGACGAACTCCCGACGAATGCAACTATGTGCTGGTTTGTGCTTCCACTAAGCTGTATGTAGGAGCGGTGAGGGCGGCGAAAAGACAACATTTCGCTGCCACTATTAAGGCATCTCTCTCCCGCCCAGCGGAGCTCTTCAGAGTTGTCCGAGGATTACTCCATCCAGGCCTACAGGACATAGTAGATACATCGGTGGCCTGCTGTAATGAGTTTTCTGAGCACTTCCAGCATAAGATCTTTTGCATTCACTGGGACTTAGACTCCCATTTTATAGCAGTTGATCCTAATGAGGTGTCCGGAGCACAGTCTTGTCATGTTTTATTGGATGAGTTTCAGTTGGTTCAGCTCGAGGACGTGGACATGGTGCTTGGACAGGTACGTGCAACCACTTCGGTACTGGATCCTTGCCCCTCTTGGCTAATAAAAACTAGCAGGGATGGAACAGGTAGCTGGGCCAAGGAAGTGATAAATGCCTCTTTACGAGAGGGAGTGGTCCCTGGCTGTCTGAAAGAGGCGGCAGTGCGACCACTTCTGAAAAAACCTTCCTTGGACCCAGAAAACTTCAACAGCTACAGACCAGTGGCAAATGTTCCATTCCTGGGCAAGATCTTGGAATGAGTGGTTGCTAGCCACCTCCAGGCGCTATTGGATGAAACCGATTATCTAGATCCATTTCAATCGGGTTTCAGGCCTGGTTTTGGCACCGAGACGGCCTTGGTCGCCCTGTTTGATGACCTATGTCGGGAGAGAAACAGAGGGAGTGTAACTCTGTTGATTCTCCTCGATCTCTCAGCGACTTTCGATACCATCGACCATGGTATCCTTCTGAAGAGGCTCGCGGAGTTGGGAGTTGGAGGCACTGCTTGGCAGTGGTTCTGCTCCTACTTGGCGGGCTGTCACCAGAAGGTGGTGCTTGGGGAACACTGCTCGACACCGTGGGTTCTCCAATGTGGGGTCCCGCAGGGTTCGGTATTGTCTCCCATGCTTTTTAACATCTACATGAAGCCATTAGGCGCGGTCATCAGGAGTTTTGGAGTGCGTTGTCATCAGTACGCTGATGACACGCAACTCTACTTCTCCTTTTCATCTTCTTCAGGTGAGGCTGTTGATGTGCTGAACCGTTGCCTGGCCGTGACAATGGACTGGATGAGAACTAACAAACTGAGACTCAATCCTGACAAGACCGAGATGCTGTTGGTGGATGGTTTCTCTGATCAGATGGTGGATATATATCGTGTTCTGGATGGGGTTACACTCCCCCTAAAGGAGCAGGTTCGTAGTTTGGGAGTCGTTTTAGACTCTTCCCTCTCACTTGAGGCTCATGTAGCCTCGGTGGCATGGAATGCGTTCTACCAACTTCGGTTGGTAGCCCAACTATGTCCCTATTTGAGTAAGGAGGACCTCACATCAGTGGTACATGCTCTGGTAACCTCGCGTTTGGACTACTGCAACGCACTCTACGTAGGGCTACCTTTGAAGACAGTTCGGAAGCTTCAGCTAGTGCAAAATGCGGCGGCCAGATTGCTAACAAGGACCAAGCGGTCCGAGCATATAACACCTGTTCTGGCTCACCTGCACTGGCTTCCAATATGCTTCCGGGCCAGATTAAAAGTGTTGGTATTAACCTATAAAGCCTTATACGGCGCGGGACCACGATACCTGTTGGATCGCCTCTCCCGATATGAACCCGCCCGTACACTACGGTCTACTACGAAGGCCCTCCTCCGGGTTCCGACTCATAGGGAGGCCCGGAGGGTGGCGACAAGATCTAGGGCCTTCTCAGTGGTGGCCCCCGAACTGTGGAATAGTCTCCCCGAGGAGGTGTGCTTGGTGCCGACATTATTATCTTTCCGGCGCCAAGTTAAAACCTTCCTCTTCTCTGAGGCATTTTAATTTAAGTTAATTTAATTTTAATTTTAAATGTGTTGTAATCTGATTTTAGATTTTGTACTTTTTATATCCTCTGTTGTATTATTGTGTAATTTTATTGTATTTTTTGTTGTTCACCGCCCAGAGAGCTATTGCTAGTCGGGCGGTATATAAGTTTAATAAATAAATAAATAAATAAATATAAATCTAACAGGGGTAACTGCAAATTTTACATCTAGGAAGAAGGAATCAAATGCATAGTTATAAGATGGGGGATATTTAGCTTAGCAATACTAGATGTTACAAGGATTTTGGAATTGTTGTTCGCAATGTGGCTGCAAAAAGGGAAATCTATTTAGGATACATTAATAGCAGTATAGTTTCTAAATCATGTGAAGTACTAATTACCCTCTATTCGGCACTGGTTAAGCCTCATGTTGAGTACTGCATCCAGTTCTGGATGCCACATGTTAAGAGGATGCAGACAAACCGGAACAGGTTCAGAGGAGGGCAACAAGGATGATCAGGGGGCTGGAATCAAAACCTGTGAGGAGAAACTGAAAGAACTGAGCCTGTTTAACCTTGAGAAGAGAAGACTGAGGGGAGATATGATAGCACTCTTCAACTACTTGAAAGGTTGCCACACAGAGGAGGGCCGGGATCTCTTCTCAATCATCCCAGAGTGCAGGATAAAGGATAATGGGCTCAAGTTACAGGAAGCCAGATTACTGCTGAGCATCAGGAAAACTTCCTAACTGTTAGAGCAGTACCAATGGAACCAATAACACTGGAGGCATTCAATAGGCAGATGACAGCCACCTGTCAGGTAAGTTGGATTCCTGCATTGAGCAAGGAGTTGGTCTTGATGGTCTTATAGGCCACTTCCAGCTCTACTATTTTATTATTCTATATACTTTTATATATCCTACAGTAATTTCCCTTGCATGTTTTTTTAAGAATTTCCCCTTACTTCAGACAGTCCCCATATGTCACCACCTTCTTGGCCTCCCACTAGAGATCTCTCCCATATCATTTTCTTTTAAGTAATGTGTTAAAAGTCTCCTGAATTTGTCCCAAACAAGGCAATTAGTGACTATGACCGGATTTAAAGACCATGAAAGTGGAAGGAGGAGAACCATATGTAGGCAAAGGTGGCTTCAAGGGACATGTGATCTGTTATCTTAATGGGACCAATGGAGATATTGGATACACCTTGCAAAAATGGAGTAGTTGCCAGAATATAATCTATCGTGGTGTGTGTGTGGTGTCACTCAATAGAAAAAGTAAAACTACAATCACCAGAACACACCTCACTCTACAGATCCCGCAGTTGCCAGTTCTGTAATCTTTTAAAAGTCTGAATTCTTTCTGAATTTATCTGTTTGCTATTTTTCAGCTGTTATTTCTGAGTCTCTTCCTCATTTGAAGATCTCTACAGGAGACACTCTATACATTTCTGTTAAAATCAGTGCCCAAAATGAGCTCCCCAGTTGAGAATGCTCTGGCCTACTTTAGTATTTTATTAGTAAATCTCAACTGGCCCAAATTTGGTGTATAAATGGATACCAGGGTAACCAAGCAAGATTGATTTATGGTCCCTTCAACAAATATGCATCTCCCCAATTTGTCCTTTAGAATTTTTGTGACTGTAAAGTCCATTTAGGAGGTAAGGCCACCCCTTTAGAGTTACTAATACCAGGGGCAAAAAATTGTTTCCTGAACCATTTATCTCTAAGCAAGGGGGTGCTTTGCTGGAATTTGTGGATTTGTTATACAAAGGTAATGCTAGGGCCTTTCTCCTTCAGGTATTGTGTTATCCTATCCCTTTTAATTAACCTCCATACTATTTATGTTCAGTGTGACTGCTCTAAGTCGTGCTGATGACTCAGGGCCAGCATTTTTAAGAAAAACAAAGAAGGACCTGAATTTTACAAGGCCTAGAGAAGTCACATGCTTTCTTCTGAACCTTATCAGTAAAATACGTGCTTGGAAACTGCTGCTGTAATGGCTAACTGGAATGCAGATATGGGAGGAGAAATTAATGTGCCGTGTGCATAAGAAGTGGAGGGCATAGTTAGAAGATCAACCAATGGAAAGGTGACAAGTTGGCACTTAGAGGCCAATTAGAATGTGCCATGAATTTTTGCTGTGCAATGTATAAAAGTGTAGCACCCTCAGGTGTGCTTGTTTTGCGAATTATCACCTTGCACCTCTTTCTGGCCAGAACGAAATAAACTTGTTGGACCCT
This sequence comes from Rhineura floridana, assembly GCF_030035675.1. Lineage (NCBI taxonomy): Eukaryota > Metazoa > Chordata > Lepidosauria > Squamata > Rhineuridae > Rhineura > Rhineura floridana. The sequence continues at coordinate 752,737 of NC_084494.1, forward strand.
TCAACCTGGGTGTGGTCATTTGGCTGTACTGTGCACCGGGCAACGAACCCATTTGGGAGACAACAGTGCCATACTTACATTGAAAAATCAAACAAAAGAAACCCAGATGTACAAACCACTCTAGAACAAATTCCCCCTCCAAACCCCACAAACTGTCCTGAAACCATGCATTTATTGAATTCACAGATGCACTTTAAGAACCAGCAAGGCCTAGACCCATACAACAAGTGTGAACAGAGGCATAATATAAGTTTTGCAACTCCTGACAGGGGGCACTGAAATAAAATTAGCAAATATCAATGTAGACTCCATGGTTGGGCCTTGGAGGTGCAAGAAATGAAAACACTATGTAAAGTGGCCACCCAGAGCAATGGGCCAAAGTGTGGATACCTAAACAGTCCTGAGAGGACTCGTAGGCATAATAATAGCACACATTGGGATACTACCATATCAAATTCATGGTGAGACAGTTCAAGGAAGGGGAAGAGGGACTGAAACCATCCCACTAAAACTCCCACTAGCCATTCTCCACCCCCTCTTCGAAACACCTGAAGTGTAGAGTGTTTCAATATGAGGGATTTTCGATTTCCTCCAGGCAGCGCCTCACGAGTAAATTTTCCTTCTGCAGCTTCTTTGTAACCTTAGTGTATGAGATCCCAATGCTGCAGAGGCAGTCTCTGCAATAACATCTGAGCATTGACCAATGTCAGCAACTGGCAACCGTGTGTGTGTCTGTCTCTGTCTCTCTCTGTGTGTGTTGGTCATCAATTCTTTCCATGTTTCTTAAGAGTGGTTTTCAGAGCAGTAAGCTGAGCAGCAATTTCTTCACTGAAGTTAATAAGACCCTCATTCTGTCGCTCTGTTGTTCTGGAAGGATGCTACTGCCCAACTTCATCTCTCTCCTTGTTTGCAGCCAAAAAATTTTTTTTTTAAAAAAAGGCAGTAATTTCACCCATTTTGACCTGCATAGAATCACCACTCTCAAACAGTGGGAAAAGGGAGATGACCATGCTTGAGGGGCCTGGGTGGGTGTTTCTAGAGGGCCCAGACGGAGCGAATGTTTCACAGGGCCATCTTGGTTGAGCACTAGCCAAGCCCCCATTTAAATATTTAAATATAATTAAATTACATAAATTAGGTTAAATAGCAGACAGCAAGACAAATAGCATAGCATTTGATGGAACCAGAACTACAATGGAATAGAAGCAGCATTGGGGCGACATGTCGGAACCAAATTGCTTCCATCTTACACCCCAACTCCAAGTATTTTTCAGATGTTTTAAGATGTTTTTAGTGTGTTATCCTTTGTTTGCTGCCCTGTGCTCCTTCTGGGAGGAAGGGCAGGACAGAAGTTTTATTGATTTAAGAAGAATACAGTGACTGGCCCAAGGTCACCCAGTGAGTTTCATGGCTGAGTGGGGGTTCGAACCCTGGTCTCCTAAGGCCTAGTCCAACCATTGCACCACACTGGATCCAAGAGTAAAGGGCTCGAGGAGTGTTCCCTGCTCCTTTTACAGAGTGGGGAGCTGTTAGCCTCTAAGGAAGCTTTTAAAAAAGTATAAATTAAAGAAAGTCACAAAGTAGCCTGACCTTGTAGCCTGTTTCACTCATCACCAGTGATCCTGTAATACTTGGGTCATACAAACTTCACCAACCATTAAAATAGGTTTACTAACTGGGGATTTTCCACCAGCAAAAAGTTGCATTTTGGGTGCTGGTAAAAAATACCCTCAAAACACTTGTGTACATTCACATGCAAGAAAAATTAATAGGCATTGGCTGGGGAAACCTGATACGCAAATGAGAAGAAAAATGCTAAGCACTTGTGCCCTTGCTAGTTCCCTTTTCAACTTTCTGGAGTGACAATCAATTATTTGAAATTCTTGCATTTATTATCTTTTGCAGCAGCAGCCTGAGGCTGCAATCCTATATGTCCACATTGAACTCAAAGGGACTTATTTCTGAGAAGACAAGCAGAGGATTGCAGTGTGAGAGAGATTACTTCATCCCATCCACTCCGTCTGTACAAACCTCCTTTGCTTGAATTTATTTTGGTGTTCTTCTCCCTGGGTCTCTGCTGTGGTTTGTCTTCTAGATGCTGGAGCAGAGGCTGGTTTTATTGACAGGCCAAATATATTTTGGTGAGGAGAGTAGATGCAGCTGTGCTGTGTGTGATCAGTAGGGGGAACTGTGGCGCTGGAGATGAAAGGAGTCTGTGTAGGGGAGAGACATTTCTGTTCTGTTGCTCCTTCTGGGCTTCCACAGATTCCTGGTTGTTCTGGCAGCAGTTCACTAGGTTTAAAGTGCTGTTGCTAAACACCAGGTCAGCAAATAAGACCTTTGAAATCCAGGAATTGATCCTTGACAGAGAGCTATTGCTAGTCGGGCGGTATATAAATTTAATAAATAAAAATAAATAAATAAATAAATGAAGATCTAGTTAGGCAAGGCAGAGGAAGCTGATTTAATCCAACTTTGCCCACTAGGTTTTCTTGTGAAGCAGCAAGATGCAAAATCTGATGGGTGGGGAGGATCTATTGTGATTATGTCCCGCTGTCAAGCTACCTTGTTAGACAGTTGCCTAATTTCAAGTGTTTGCCCGGCAAACCTTACACTATATTAGTAGGAGAAACATGGAAGCATTTCGAATGGAAATGGACTGTCTTCAAGTCGATCCTCACTTATGGTGAACCTACGAATAGGGTTTTCATGGTAAATGGTACAGTAGGGCCCCGCTTCCTGGCGTTCCGCTAATGCGGCGGCTTTCCTCCCCTCTTTAAAAGCCGCTTTTGCTGCTTTTGCGGCATTTTTGTGGCATTTTCACACGATGCCCCCCATTAAAGTCAATGGGGTTCCACCTCACGGTGATTTCAGCTTTACGGTGGGGATCCGGAACAGAACCCGCCATATAAGCGGGGCCCTACTGTATTCAGATGTGGTTTCACCATTGCCTTCCTCTGAGGCTGAGAGGCAGTGACTGGCCCAAGGTCACCCAGTGAGCTTCATGGCTGTGTGGGGATTTGAACCCTGGTCTCCCAGGTCATAGTCCAACACCTTAACCACTACACCACACTGGCTCTCACACCACACTGGCTCTTAACCCCCCTTTTGAATCTACCAGCAAGACTGTTGGGTTTTTATTTCATCCCTCTGCCTGCTTTCCCTCCAGCTAGTTAGGAACTGCAGTAGAACTGGATTCCTACTCAATGGCCTTGTAGACCCCTTCCAACTCTACTATTCTATGATTCTATGAACTCCAGCATTCTAACAGCTCCAGCAAGCAAGCAAGATTGATTTGTTATGTTATGTTATGTTAGCGTTTATTTCTAGGCCACCTTTTGGCCCAAAAGGCCCCCAAGGCGGCTCACACACAAATAGAAAACCATAAATACAAATCAAAACAACACAATCTACAAGAATTCAAACCAACAAAATTATAACATTTCTGAAATGCAACAACAACTAAAAACAAAAAGAGGTCATCATCTTGTTAAAGGACAGTCCCCAGAAAACGTCACTAAGTGCAGGGAGCAAAGCAGCAATACATCTCAGTCTGCAGCTCCTCCTGATAAGGGCCAGGCAGAGGGGTGGGGCAAGGCAGGTGGAAAAGCGCAGTCTCACCCCTGCAGCAGTTTGTGGTTGGTTGATTTTTCATACCTGGGATTGTCTACCTAGTTGGCCAGTTACCAACCCCCTCAGCCATAAAACCAGAGCTGTTTGCATGGTGACGGGCTGCCATTGGCAGGTTGACCATGAAGGGGTGATACCAAAGGGGTTATTCCTTTGGGTCTGTCATTTCAGGGATGAAACAGGAGTGATGGCACCACCTTTTTATTCTTCCTCACTCCCTTTCCCCCTGAGATATTGTTAGCTTCGTGTTTCTTTACGAGGTTGAGACATATGTTTGACCATACACAGAATTAAGTGTATCTCCCAGGGAACCCAGCGTGAGATATTGTCAGACCCTAGAAGCATCCTATGGGTGGCAGAGAGGGGATGTTGTATGTTTGCAGTGCCCCAGGTGAGAGATGGGGTGGAATGCCTGTGAAAGGAATTCCCATCTTTATTGTAGTGTTGTGTGCTTTTTAGTGTGTGCTCTAATAGGTCTGTGGCTGTGCCTGAGCACCACATCTTAAAGTGAGTGGATTTTAGGAAGAATGTGCCTAGAGGGTGAAATCCTGAAGGGGTCACAGCAGGATGGCCTGGCTCAGTCAGGCATGCTGTAGGACTGAACTTCGGAGGGGAGATTGCAGGTGCCTGCACTGAGGTCCCAGCTTTCCTTGGTATTGCTGGATGCTCAACAGTTTGGTGTTACTGTTCAACACCAGGTCAGTTCTCCACAAGACCATGCTAATCCATGATCTACTTGTGGATGGCCAGGCAGACCTGGTGTGTATTAGTGAAACCTGGGGGGGGGGAAGGGTGCTATCCTAACCCAGCTCTGCGCACCTGGACATTTGGTGTAGTACTAAGCCAGACTAGAGGGGCAGGGAGAGGGAGTTGCTGTGGTTCACTCTTCATCACTGGGAAATCCCTCCTCCTTGGAGTGGCACTGGAGGGTTTTTTCTGGTGCTGGGCCAAAGAGACAGGCTAGGGCTCCTGTTGGTGTACCATCCACCTGGTCAGGCTGGCCAAAGTCATCTCTGACATAGTGCTGGAGGATCCCAGGACTGTGTCCCTGAGTGACATCAACATCCACATTGAAGGTGCCCTGCATTCCGCTCAGGATTACGTGACTGTCTCACATGGTCATTGGCCCAACACGCAGGGCGGGCATACCTTCAATATGGTCTTTGCTCCAAGTGGAGATCAGGTGGTCTGGAGGTCAGCAGTGTGGATATTATTGGGCAGAGCTGGTTTTCAAAGGTAGCAGAAGCAGTAGTGGAACAATTTAAGAGAGTGTGTGCATTTACCAGTAAAGGAGCAGGCTTTTACCCTGCTGAAAAATCACTGAGACTTCAGAGTTGGTTGAAAATAAGAAAAGCTACTTTATTTGTAGAATTGCACAGTTGATAGTTCTAGCTATGTTCTAGATCCTGATGACTCTGGGGGATTTTCCAGTGGATAGAGCAAGTGATCCGGTTGAGGCTTTTGATTCACTGTGGAACAATGAGATGAGTAGGGCCGTGGGCACGATTGCTTCCGAAGATCATCTCTGGCGCCATGGAGATTGCATTGTTCCCTGGTATTCTGAGGAGCTGTGGTTGATGAACCGCACTGGATGAAGCCTGGAGTGCAAGTGGTGGAAATCTCACTAAGAGGCTGACCAAATAAACACATCTTAGGACATTGCAGAAGAATACCATGGTTGAGAGATCCAGGAGAATCAAGAGGGCTGCACTCTCCCGGTCTCTTTACCAGTATAGGTCATCAGTCAGATAACCAAGGCCATTTTGAAGTATGGGAGCTGACCATGGCATATCCCCTAGACATGCCCCCAAGAAGAGTCCAAAAATGCAGGCAGCTGTGTAGACAGACAGTCACAGCTCTTAAAGACAGGCATGGAAAATCTCCAGCCCTCAGGACTAATCTGGCTGTATCAGGCTTCTTCGTGTAGTGGAGCCATGCCTACTTTATCAAGGCATACCATTCCCTCCAGTTTCATTGTGGTGTGCTGGTAGGCTAAAACCTTCCCACTCTGCATGCCAATATCAGTAAAAAAAAAATCACCTTCCCCAAGATTGGTGTTCATCCCCATCACAGCATGCTGTGAGGTTTAACCAGATTCATAGGTTCGCCATAAGTCATTGTCGACTTGGAGGCACATAACAACAACAACCCACACACCATGATGCAGGTGGAAATCGGCATCAGCTGAGGCAGATTCATTTTTTTGTCCCTATCATGCTGCACTGAATGATGAGGTTTAACCCCATCTTATACAGTCCATGGTGCACCAGGCTGGAGAAGAAAACAATGTGGATGTGATGAGGAATGGGAAGGATCCAGTTTTCACCCCCATCATGGCATACAGGAAGAGGAGAGTTAAAACTGAAATATATGAAAATTTAGGACAGGCAAAAGAAAATATTTCACACAGCGCAAAGTTAAACTATGGAGGAGTCTTAGTAAGGAGGAACACGGATGATGCCACCCCAGTTTCAGTGATCACGGGAAGAGGGAAGTATAGCCATAAGGAGGTGGTGAACTACCACAGAAGACGAGGGAAAGGCTATCTACATCCCTTAAAAGGGACCCATTCCATGGGTGAAGAGCAGTTATCCTTTCATGTAGAAGACAGTCGTCCAGGGATTGGAGGGATCCTTTTAGTGGGTGATTCTATCGGGGAGGTATATCCATGGTGAGTTGGTGAGCTACCATAGACGATGAAGGCAAGGTTTATCTATGCCTTGTTCCTTACTCCCACTCCTCCCATGAACAAGTTCTTCGTTGCTCACTTGAGCCCACTGGCATGTGTGCTGTTGTTTAACACCAAATCGATACACAATAAGACCACACTCATCCATGATTTGATCATGGATAGGGTGCCAATTTGGTGTGCATTACCAAGACCTGGGTGGGTGAGCTGGGAGGAGTTGATCTGACCCAGCTTTGCCCACCTCAATACTCGGTGCAACACCAGCACAGGCTGGAGGATGGGAGGGAGGAGTTGCTGTGGTCTACAGAACTTCCATCTCTGTCACCAGGAAACCACTGTGCCTTGGAGCTGGCTGTGAGGGCCAAGGAGAGAGTAAACTAGAATTGCTGCTGGTGTACCGTTCACCCTGCTGCCCGACAGCTTCTCTGACTGAGCTGGTGGAGCCCAGAACGATAGTCCTAGGTGATTGCAATGTCCATGCTGAGGCTGCCTCTAGTGTTCCAGCTCAGCACTTCATGGACTGGTGACAACTTGAGAGAGCCCCATGATCATCATGGAGGACATGAAGTCCCAAGCTGGAACATTAGAGGCAGCCTCAGCATGGATTTTGAAATCACCCAGGACTGTCATTCTGGGCTCCTCCAACATCACAGCTGAGACGGCCTCCAGCAGCTCAGTCAGAGAAGCTGCTGGGCAGCAGAGTGGATGGTACACCAGGAGCAGCTCTAGTTTACTGTCTGCTTGGCCCAACACCAGGTAGCCTATCACATCCCCATGGCTTTCCTCTGCCCATGATCACTGAAATTGGGGTGGCATCACCCAGTTCCGTCCTTACCAATACTCATCCTAAACACATGACATGGACACAATAAGAGTCCACTAAGAAAACCTACCACAACCAGTTTTCCCAGTATGCCTCTGAGAGAATTGGGAACAGTATTACTAGGACTACACCCGACCCACCCAATACTTTTACACAGAACACATCTGCTCCTCCCTCCCATCTCACACTCAAGGAGGGCCAACCTTCTGTCAGGTGCAGACTCTCACTCTGAAGGCATCTGGTGACTGTCTCCTATGCCTTCCCCACTACCAACCTCCTTTAGATTGGTTTTTTTAAAAATAGGGGTAACACCCTTGTCCTCGAGACTCTCCAAGGGGTGATTCCCTTTTGAGTCTCTGCTTTGATGAAAACCCCTGCAACAGATCTGCTGCCCAAGGGCTGCCAGGCTTTTATGTCCCCTGACCCAGCCAGAAGCTGATGTAAGAGGCTGCAAGATTGAATGAAGCCTGTCTCTGGATTCAGGGTCAGGAGGGGTCCCAGTCCTTCCAGCACACCAGGGACCTTGGTGGTCTCAAGAGACAGCAGCCTAGGGGAGCAAGCTAGCAAGCACCCAGATGCTCTTCTCCAGTCCCCCAGTTCTGCAGCTGTGTTGTGTACGTTTCCAACATTCAAAACAAACTGTATTATTGTTCCCTGTTTGTGTTTTTTATAGCACAGTGGGGAGGACAGCCTGGCTGGGAGTCCAGACTCTGCAAGATCAAATCCCTGCTCATGCCTCCTGGTGTCAAGGGCCAGATAAAGATCATCCCCACAGGGGGTGGCTCAGGAGTGACGTGCCCTGCCACCTGTGCAGCCTTGTGCAAGTGGTATAGTCCCAAGGAGCCCAGTTGCCCCCCAGCTGGCTGTTGCAGACAAGGAAGGGGCTGGCTAGTGCAGCTGTGGCAAGCTGAGCAGGCCCTGGCCAGCTGCAGAGGACTAACCTCAGAAAGAGGCAATGGTAAACCCCCTCTGAATACCGCTTAACATGAAAACCTTATTCAGAGGGTCGCCATAAATCGGGATCAACTTGAAGGCAAGTCCATTTCCATTTTCAAGCCACTTTAAACAGGCATTGACCAGAAACACAATCTAAAATAATTTTTAAAAAATCTTGGTGGAAATATTGCCCAAATCAAGACAGTTAAAAAAAGAAAGAATAGACACCAGCACAGTAAAACTATATTTATAGTCAAAGTACTGCCAGGGGGTTGTTTTAGGGAGTCTGGCATGCTTCTTTTGCTACTCGTATCAAGCTGCTAGATGTTAGTCTCAGTTCAGGAATAGAGAGAAAGTGTTCCCAGATGCTTCGGGAAGAGAAAGGCAAGTTTTGTTTAGTCATATGCTACTTTTCAACAATGGACCAAAATACTCACCATAAACATTAAATAAAGATTCAGTGCATCTGAAAAACAATTGATTAGAAAATGGGAAGGGCCACAGCAGCTCTTCTCCAAGCCAATTTCCGCATGGCTTGAATTTTTGAAGCTGGTATAGCACAGTGGGGAGGAGAGCCTGGCTGGGAGTCCAGAGTCTGTGAGTTCAAGTCTCCGCTCGTGTCTCCTGGGTGTCAAGGGCCATCTAAAGATCACCCCACAGTGAATGGCTCAGGGGTTACATGCCCTACCACCTGTGCAGCTGTGGGCAAGCGGCATAGTCCCAAGGAGCCCAGTTGCCCCCCAGCTGGCAGTTGCGGACAAGGCAGGGGCTGGCTTATACAGCTGTGGCAAGCTGAGCAGGCCCTGGCCAGCTAGGGAGGACTAGCCTCAGAGGGAGGCAACGGTAAAGCCCCTCTGAATACCGCTTACCACAAAAACCCTATTCATAGGGTAGCCATAAGTCGGGATTGACTTGAAGGCAGGCCATTTCCATTTTGTATTTTTGAACTGCCCATTTTTCCTGTGACTGCCCATTATGGGTCTCGATGCCCATTTCAGTTTGTCTGTGAATTGATCCCCAGGTAGAAGGATCAGGAGACTCACTACCGGTCAGGGTGGGCAGTCAGTCCTGCGCTAAATGGACCAATGGTCTGCTTCAGGGCATGGCAGCTTCTACGTTCTTCTGAAGAGGCTTGCTGAGCTGCATCAACCCTCTGACTGAAATGGACTGCCTTCAAGTCAATCCCAACTTATGGCGACCCTATGAAGAGGGTTTTCATGGTAAATGGTATTCAGAGGGGGTTTACCATTGCCTTTCTCTGAGGCTGAGAGGCAGTGACTGGCCCAAGGTCACCCAGTGAGCTTCATGGCTGTGTGGGGATTCGAACCCTGGTTTCCCAGGTCATAGTCCAGCACTCTAACCACTACGCCACACTGGCTCTCCCATCAACCCTCTACCTGGCCTCAAATGTCTCCCGCTTGTGCCCTCTGAAGCACCAGCGAACCAAACAGAAGGGCTAGCCATAGCGGTGGGTGTTCTGGAAGAGAAAGATGCTTTGCCTTGCTGAACAATGTCCTGCTTTCCAGCTTTGTCCCCTCTTCCAGCAAGCAAGACTACCCAGGAGTTACTTGGGACAGAGAGGGCTGCTAAAGAAAAAATAAAGGTATGCTCCGGCCAGAGGCACTGCCTGGAAAAGCCAGTGGCCCAGATGGTAGCCACCCCTTCAAGTTCTACCCCTGGCCCCCCTCCACGCAGTGGCAACGAAAGGGTTAGGGCTGCTGTCCAAGCTGCAAATGGAGAAATCCCCTGTCCTTGCCTAAGTGAATGGCTGGGATTAAACTGACAGCCCACCTTGGCGATGGTGGAATAATTGGTTGTTCAGCTCTGTCCTTGTCACAGGTCTGACAGTCGTGCAGATGTCCTGCTTGGCTCTCCAAAGGTTACTCTCAGCTGGAGCGGGTGCTCATTAATCATCATTGCCTGACAGGGCTGAGAGCAGCCCCGTCAGCCATTCAGTCCCCTCAGTCCTTCTCACCAAGAGCAGACAGTGGGGCTTGCTTTGTTTGCTTGCTTTTGGTGTGTGCGGGGGGAGGAGTGATCAAGGGCCTGGCCAAAGAGCTTCCTGGCCCCAGAGAGCATGCAGAGTCTACATGGAAACATGTCCTGTGGGAAAAGTGGTATCGTGTGAGAAGATAGCACACCTAAGCTTTAAAACAACTCAGATGGTTGGAGCCGATGAAGTATTCGTAGTTAGAATGTAGTTTTCAAAAATGTTTTTTTCCTCATTCCCCAAAACAATAAAAAGACTTTTACAGGATTATTGAATTATTTAAAAATTACCACAATCCAGAGGCAGCCAGAACTTGCTTATCCTAAGTCAGATTCAGGCTTATCCAGGCTCGTGTTTTCTGTCCGTCCACTTTCCTCCATCCTATCCCATCCTTTGGCTGGGGCTGCTTAGGCCTCGACTCACGCTCTTCTACACCCACGGCATGCATATTCTCCCCTGAGCTGCAGCCCTTGTATCAAAGCACAACAACCTGCCCGGTAATGAGAACCAAACTGGCCCGGGACCAACCTAGGAAGCAGAGGACAGCAATCTTCACACAGTTTTTCAGCAGCCCAAAATGAGTTTGGAAAAAAACAGTGATCTGCTGACAATAACAAGATAAGTTCAGTGGTATACAATGTGGCACTAAGCAACTTTTTCTGTTAGTGCAAGGATTCATGATTCTGTAACACACCTCCCACCTCTCCACTTCCTGTTAGGATTACCAGGTCAGAAGCATCCCAAACCCTGAGATTTCAGAGGTGGGCCCTAGTGATGTCACAGGGGCAGGCCCGAGTGATGTCATTAAGCATGATACATTCAGCATCAACCACAGTTGCTTGGAGCATACAACTCAAACAAAAACATTTCTCTGATTGGAAACTAAGATAGAAATCTTAGCTAAAAGATGAAGCCTGGATAGGGAACATCCAGCCTACTTGCTTTTGGCAAGAAGAATTTAAGTGCCCTCAGGCCAGGCCAGTCACCATAAGGCCATTGTAGGAAGAAAGGAGCCTAGTGTTGTGGAGATGTTTGATGGGAGCACTCAGGAGTAAAGGTGGATGTTCCTGAAGGCTGCAATTCTAAACACACTAAGGGACTAAGCCCTATAGAACTCAACAGGTCTTACTTCTGAGTAGATATGGTTAGGATTGTGCTGTTGGTAAGGCTTGACTAGGGATCCTCTGCAAATATATCAATATCCAAGCAGGGTTGGCAACCCCCTGCTAGAATGCCCTACTCCTGCCTTTTAACATGGCTGCTCCAAACCTCTTTACAGATTTGACCCTTCACTTCAGAAAGAGGCCTGAGAAATGAGTGAGAGTAAGAAGATTCTCTACCCTTTTCTGTCTACCCTATGGGCTGCTATTAACTCACTTTGACAGCCAACCCAATTCCAGTGAGTAACAATTGACAGAGACAACATAGCTTGGTCTACCTTCACAGGCAGCAGCTTGGGAACAACAGTTGCAGTCACACGTCCCAGTATGTGAATTCTCTTTTAACACAATTGGGCAAGAAATAAAACATCATGCAACCAACAAAGTGCATCATCAGTGATTTAAGGGGGTTGAGCTGAGTGCATGGAACCACTGTTTTTGCTTCTATGGATGTAAGGGAGTGAGGTTAAAGGTAAATGAAATGCAAATAGGAATAGAAAAAGAAAAGACAGTAAAGATTTCCTAAATGCAATACCATGCCAATCATAACAAAATTCCTATGAGTAAGGCAGAAAACTCAGCATCCCACAGCCAGTCAGGATTCCTAAAAACCAAAACTAAAAAATTCCTGGCAGCCTGGCATCTATGGTCACATGCAGCACAACCTGACCTGGAGGCTGCAGTCAGTGCAGAATGCTGTGGCACGATTGCTGACATGAGTGAGACCCAATCATCACATAATACCTCTGCTCTGAAATCGACAATGGTTGCTGATGTGGTACCAGGCCAAGTTCAAGGTGTGCTTTCCATGTTATAGGTGCCACATACTACTTGTTCTGCTCTTGTAAGAAATCAGTCCTTTAGTGTGGCAGTGTCCTGCTCAGAGCCCAAGACACAAGACGGAGGTGAGGTTTGGGTTAATTCTCATTTTATTAGGGTGATGATTACATCCAAAGCAGTGCGCTTCATGTTTATTTATTTATTTATTTATTTATTTATAGTATTTATACCCCGCCCTACTTCCGTAGAACTCAGGGCGGCTTACAATTAAGAACTATAAACAATTAAAACAGTAATCGTACAGATTAAAACATTTAAAATGACTAAAAATCAAGAAAAAAAGAAAAAGAAAAATATTTATCAATTTCAATTAAAAGCTCGTCTAAATAAAACAGTCTTCACCTGGGCACGAAAAGACAAAAGCGAAGGGGCCAATCGAACCTCACTGGGGAGGGAGTTCCACAATCTGGGGGCAGCCAGCGAAAAAGCCCTATTCTGTGTTTTCGCAAGAAGAACTTGCGGAAAAGATGGAATAGTGAGTAAGGTCTCACCAGATGATCTTAGAGTCCGGATAGGTTCATAGAGGGAGACACGATCTAACAGATAACCTGGACCTAAGCCGTATAAGGCTTTATAGGTCAAAACCAGCACTTTGAATTGTGCCCGGAAACAAATTGGCAGCCAGTGGAGCTGGTATAACAGAGGAGTTGTATGTTCTCGGGACCCAGCTCCAGTTAACATTCTGGCAGCAGCTCTTTGTACCAATTTAAGTTTCCAAGCAGTCTTCAAGGGCAGCCCCACGTAGAGCGTGTTACAGTAATCTAATCAGGATGTAACTAAGGCATGTGTCACTGTAGTCAAGTCTGGCACGTCAAGGAACAGGTGCAACTGGCGAACTAATCTCAGTTGAGCAAAAGCACTCCTGGCCACAGCAGAGACCTGGGCCTCCAGGCTCAAAGCCGAGTCCAGTAGTACTCCCAGACTGCGAACCTGTGATTTCAGGGGGAGTGTTACCCCATCCAGCACAAGTTGAATCCCTATTCCCTATTCGACTGATAAGGAGCACCTCTGTCTTGTCGGGATTTAGTTTCAGCTTGTTCTTCCCCATCCAGTCCATCACTGATACCAGGCATCGGTTTCCTTGGTATCATTAGGTGGAAAGGAGAAATAGAGCTGGGTGTCATCGGCATATTGGTGGCACCGAACCCCAAAACTCCGGATAACTTCTCCCAGCCGTTTCATGTAGATATTAAATAACATGGGGGACAGAACTGAACCCTGGGGGACCCCATAGGTCAAAGGCCAAGGGGTCGAGCAGGCATCCCCCATAACCACCCTCTGGGTCCGTCCCTCTAGGAAGGATCTAAGCCATTGTAATACCGTGCCTCCAAGTTTCATCCCAGATAGGCAACCCAGCAGGATACCATGGTCGATGGTATCGAAAGCAGCTGAGAGATCCAGTAAAACTAACAGGGACACACTCCCCCTGTCCAGTTCCCTGTGGAGGTCATCTACCAAGGCGACCAAAGCTGTCTCAGTTCCATAGCCGGGCCTGAAGCCAGATTGAAATGGATCAAGATAGTCCGTCTCATCCAAAAAACACTGGAGCTGGGCGGCTACCACTCGTTCTATTATCTTGCCCAAGAAAGGAATGTTGGAAACTGGGCAATAATTACTTAATAATGAGGGGTCGAGGGAGGATTTTTTCAACAATGGTCTAATCACTGCCTCCTTTAAACTAGGAGGCATTCTGCCTTGTTGTAAAGAGGCATTAATCACTTCCCTGGCCCACTCAACCAATCCCCTTCTGGCATTTGTTATAAGCCAAGAAGGGCAGGGATCCAACATACAGGTGGTCGGGCGCGCCGCTCCAAGGATTTTGTCCACATCCTCGGGTTGAACAAGCTGAAAGGAATCCATTTTAAGTAAGCAAGCAGAGGCCAAAGTTACATCCACCGAGACTGTATCAAGTTTGGCGTCCAAGTCAGAACGAATCCGAGCATTTTTATCTGCGAAGTATCGCGCAAATTCGTGACAGCGTGTTGCTGAGTGGTCAGCATCGAGTTCATGGGGGTCAGAACTTAAGAGACCCCTGACCACTCGAAACAGTTCCGCCAGACAAGATCCAGCAGATGCAATGGAGGCAGAGAAGAAAGATTTCTTCTGAGCCCGCACTGCCACGGAATAAGTCTTTAAATAGACTCTAGCCCGTGTTCGATCAGATTCGCTCCGAGTTTTCCACCAGCATCGCTCTAGTCTCTGTCTTTTGCGTTTCATCGCCAACAAGTCTTCAGTAAACCAAGGAGAAGGCTTGGTTCCAATTTGCGAAAGAGGACGCTTAGGAGTGATTGTGTCCACCGCCCTGGTCATTTCCTCATTCCAAAGGTCAACCAAGGCTTCGACAGAATCACCTGCCGAGGTGACAGGAAAATCCCCAAGAGCCGTCAGAAAACCATTTGGATCCATCAGTCTCCTGGGGCGGACCATTCTAATCGGTCCCTCACCCCTGCAGAGGTTCTGAGTCGCAGTGAGTTTGAACCTAACCAGGTAGTGATCTGTCCATGACAATGGAACTAATGAAAGTTCCTCCACACCAAGATCACGAACATCCCGTAAACCTGTCTACTACCTCACTACTTTCCCTAACTAAGCTACCTAATCAGTCTCTGCAGCATGTGTGGGGAGTTGACTCAGCACTGGAGTCTGGGTGGGTACCTGGTTAAGTACGGAAGGTCTTCGCCCATAACCAACTGCTCCTCCGCAGTTCCACCCTCTGGGAGTTCCACTTCTTGTGCCTTCTCATGCAGGGTGAGGGGGGCGAGCCTCCGACGCCCCATCTGACAGTGGGGTTTTGCTAGGTGACGGTGTGACCTCAGGGAGCAGGTTGGCGAGAAAGCATTTGAAGTGCCAGGCGGGGATTCCAGTGTGGGCAGGGTTGGCTTGCATGAAGGGTCACTTCCCAATGGTTCAGATGGGGAACTCGTAGATGGGGTGGGATCTGCCTCGACAGGAGGGGTGGGGGCGAGGAAGTCTGCAGGCTGACAGAGCCCCCCTCCTATAACATCCCCAGGGACCTCGTCCTCATCTCACTCCTCTCCCTGATCTAACTCCCCTTGTGCCTGGGGAACAACATCATCCCCCCTTCCATGCACCATCTCCCTCCACCCCCTGGCCTTGGGCTTGTCCAGGTAGGCATCATGGAACTCTCTCACCAAGTCCGGCGCATGGACATCGTCAGCTGATTCCCACAAACACTCCAACTGATTGTGTTGGGTGAGATTCAATATCAATCTCACTATTCCTCCTTCCCCAGGTAAGGCACGAGCTGGATTGGGCCCTGAAGCTAATTTAGGAAGGAAAACACATTTATTTATTTATTTATTTGTTTCATTTTTAAACCGCCCATAGTGAATAGCTCTCTGGGCAGTGTACAAAAAGATTAAAATACAGAATATCACAATAAATAAACAGCAAACAAAAAATATTTAAAATTATAACATTAAACGGTTAAAATGCCTGGGAGAATAGCCAGGTCTTAACCTGGCGCCGAAAAGATAGAAGCGTCGGCGCCAGGCGTACTTCTTCAGGGAGGCTGTTCCACAGTTCGGGGGCCACTACAGAAAAGGCCCTAGATCGAGTAACTGTCCTCCGGGCTTCCTGATGGGTTGGTACCCGGAGGTGGGCCTTAGATGCTGAGCGAAGTGACCGGGTCGGTTCATAGCGGGAGAGGCGTTCCACAAGATACTGCGGTCCCACAATGAGATCTTTGGCCAAAGGTTCCACCTGCACAAAGCAGCTCCCAGTCCAACCGAGCGACAGCCTTGGTCAGATGGACAACTTTATTTAGGAAGCATCAACAATTTATAGACCACCAGGGCACAGTGAACAGTAAACAGATGAGAGACAGAGTCGTAATACAGATGTAAGAAAAGAACAAAAGGTGCATTTTCACTCTTCCTGTCTTCCTGTCCTTAAAGTTATCACCCCCCTTTGATGCAGACCCTTCATGACTTATTGGAAAAGAACAAACATGTTTGTTCTTTTCAGGGTTAAATGCGTCTCTGCAGGGAACACATTCTTTGCCTATGTCCAAGATACAAAAGGCAACTTCAGCAGATTGTAAATGCCAGTACTTTACAAAGAATTAACATATACTTAGTTCAAGCCTGAAGGAAAGGCTAAGGAGAGATGCATTTTAGAACACTCATAAGCCTACAAGGGGATAGTTTAGATCCATTTGGGGTTGCTACTTGAGGCACTCATATTTTCTACGCCAGCAATTGTACCCCTTCCCATTGGTCAAGTACTGAAGCCACCCTCGGTGCCTCTGAGAGTCCAATTTCTGTGCCACCTCATATTCCTCTTGTCCATTCACCACTATGGGGGGGGCAGAGGCACCTCTGGCTCCCTGTAGGGATTGGGGGGTTGCTCCAGGGTAAGCAGGGAGCGATGAAACACTGGATGTATCTTGAAGGAGGGAGGCAGCCTCAGGCAAAAGGCCACTGGATTGATCTGCGCCTCAGCTTCAAAAGGCCCCACCTTTTGGTCCTCCAGGTTATGGCAGCACTACCTAGTAGGTAGATAATGCATGGGCAGCCACACCCTGTCTCCTACACAGATTACGGGGCCCTCCTGGTGATGTTAATCTGCGACTCGCTTATAGTCCACTTTCGCCCTCTCTAACTGTTTCTTCAGCAACTGCTGCACTGCATGAAGCTCTTGCATGAAGTCCTTGGCTGCCGGAATGGCGGGGCTGTCATGTGGGGTGGGAAAAGCTCGAGGGTGGTATCCCAGGTTGTCAAAGAACGGGGCTTGTTGTTGTGCACTGCGTTGTTGTAAGTGAATTCCGCTAAGGGCAAAAAGGACGTC
Organism: Rhineura floridana; assembly: GCF_030035675.1. Classification (NCBI taxonomy): domain Eukaryota; kingdom Metazoa; phylum Chordata; class Lepidosauria; order Squamata; family Rhineuridae; genus Rhineura; species Rhineura floridana. The sequence goes on from NC_084494.1 coordinate 769,614, forward strand.
CAGTTGTCTTGCTGGTAACTGACATAACGACGGAGATACTGCTCCAACATGGCATTAATCTTTCTCAGTCTGACCGTCCATTTGCAGATGACGGGACGACGACAGTCTCAGTTCATTCTGCAGGAGTTGCCACAAGGCGTGCCAAAACCGAGCCATAAATTGCGGCCTCCGGTTCAAAAGTAAACTGTCGTGCAACAAGTAAACATGCTTCACATACAGTTGAGTTGTCTGTCATGTGTTTGGGAGTCTCGAGCATGGAATGAAATGAGCCATTTTAGTAAAAGCATCCACCAACAACAACACTGTTGTCTTCCCCTGCAAGGGGGAAAAGTTAGTGATGAAGTCCATAGTTACCATCTGCCAAGGACCCTGGGGTGTAAGGAGTGGCTCCAAGAGTCCTGCTGGCCGTCCCGTGACGTGTTTGGCTCTTGCACAGACAGGGCAGGACTGGACGTAGTGTTCCACCTCTCACTTCATCCAAGGCCACCAAAACTCCCTGGCGACTGTTTGCAAAGTTTTAAAAGTTCCAAAGTGCCCAGCAGTGGGGGACTCATGACACTGATGCAGGACTTTGGCTCTCACATCCCCGGGTGGCATGTAAATAGTGTCATAGTGATATAGCACCCCCTTCAGTGTATAGCTCTCTGTACTCCCAGTAGGCTGCCCTTCTAATTCAGTGTGCTTCTCCTTGACAATGGATCTTGTTCTTGCACTGAATGCAGTTCCTCCACCCAGTAGTCCTGGGTCTTCTAGATGGGTATAATCAGTTGCTGTGGTCTCGGAGTTGGATTCTCCAGGTATTCCGGCTTGTGGGACAAAGCGTCTGTCTGCTTATTCTGCACCTAAGGAATGTAATGGATTTTGAAGTGGAAGCCAGCAAAGAACTGCACCCAGTGCACCTGTCTCTGGTTCAGCTTACAGGGCAGTGTGGAGGCTCTCCAGGTTCCAATAATTGGTGTGCACCTCAGTCTCATGCTGCGCTCCTTCCAAAATATGTCACCAAATTTCAAACGCATCCCAAATGGCCAGCAACTCTTTTTCCCACACACATATTTGTTTTTATGGTTTTTGGATTTTATCTATTTATTGTTGTGAGCTGCCTTGGTTTCCGATCACCAACCCTATCTCACGGAGTTGTTGGGAAGACTCCATACACACACACACACTGGAGATGTAAAAATATGTACTGTACACCCCATATAATAGTTTATTGTCAAAAACAGTTGGTCATTGCAGAACATATTTTTTAAAAATAAAATCAATATTAGTTTCCTACATAATACAAGCAGTGATACCTATGTAAGCCCTGCCTAATTGCTTTAAAAATAGGCTTGAGGGGGAGAGAAAGATTTACAACACAAACTATGTTCACTCAAAAGTCCCATTAATTTACAGCACAATCCTAACCATGTGAGCTCAAAAGTATGTCCTATTGAACTCAATGGGGTTTGCTCTGGGTATATGGGTTAGCACTGCAGCTTTACTCCCAGAAAAGCAAGTATTGGATTAAAGCTTCATATTGGGAAGGTTTTCAAAACACTGCCCTCTTCAACAGCCCAGGAAAATTTACAGTTGTTTGACTCCTGCACACAAGAGAGAAAAAGACTTTTGCTACTGCTGAAAGCTGTATACTTACTCACTTTATGAGATTTTCAGATAAGGAGGAAAAAACAACAGTTTTCTAATCTTGCAATGGGGTCTAGCTACTGCCTGGAGGTCAACAAATCCCTAGTCAACCACAACCCTGACTTCACTTATTGGCTACAAACCTGAAAGGGCGGGGTTGGAGCAGCCACCTATGAGCTCATTTAATAGAGGTTGTGGGGGGCAGCTGTCATTTTGGTGTATATCTTGTGAACCAGACCACCTAGAAACTTCATTTTTTAAAAAATGAAAGCTCAGAGTCCGGAGATTAAGGTGACTCACCTGGAAACCCAGAGAGGACCCCAAAAATCCAGAGTCTCCAGGTGAAAACCAGAGACCTGACAAGCCTACTCCATGTACACCCTCTAAATCTGTTCTGAGGGTTCCCCAACCCTCAGTAGCACATTTGGGGAGGGTGCAGGGACAGAGAGAAGGAGAAATTCTGTTGTGGAAGCATAAATCCTTGCACTAATGGAATTAGTGCATTGGATACCACCCTTGGAGATCAGTTGTCTGAAGTGTGTGGCCTATTTTTTGTGCTTTCCTGGAACTCGAGGTCTGCTAAACCCAAGAGCCATCATTCAAGCAGAACATCCAGTGATAAACCCTTTGCACTCCTAGTGGAAGTTAAAAACAGAGCCTGAAAGAGGATAATGAAACAGCCTCCCACAACTTGTTCCTGCTGGCCATCCTTGTGCAATCAGAACACACGACTGCTTGCACAGTGCATTTGCCAACAATACAGGCTCCAGCTTCTACACTATCGAAGTTACCTGGACGAACATCTTGCAGAAAGTAAAAATCCCATGATCTTACTCTGTTAAAACCACAACAATCTCCTTCTTAAATTAGTGTAGTCGGCCCTGTTTAATCTGAGACAATCTCCTTCGCCTGGGCTTTTATCTGTCTTTCAGATTTCAGAAACAGCAAGTGAGATGATCAGAAAATGCTCCCTCTAGAAAAAACCTAAAGGAGAAACTTGTAGAACAATGACTACCAGCAGGGCCGGCTCCAGGAATGCCAGGGCCCTTGGGCATCAGCTTGTCCTGGGCCCTGGCATGTGTGTACATGCGTGTACGCCCGCGCCTCCTACCTATCTGCTGTCTTTTACCATTGCCCTTAATGAAGATGGCAGCTGCGGTTTCCCTAAGGGGATGACACCTCTGCCACCATCTTTGTTGATGGCACGTGTGCATGCTACGCGTGCACATCTCTGCCATCAACTAAGATGGTGGCAGGAGCTTCAGTACCTTAGGGAAACCGTGGCTGCCATCTTAGTTAAGGGCAATGGTAAAAGACAGCAGAAAGGGAAGTGTAGGGAAGTGGGGTGTGTGGGGGCCCACGGATCGTGGGAGGGGAGCGGAGGGGTGGCTTAGGGGCCCCCTGTAGCTCCAGGGGCGATTGGGCCAGTGCCCCACCTGGCCACCCTTTAGAACCGGCCCTGACTACTAGCCCCTGCACCCTGAAACTAAGAAAAAAGGAGGAGATGGAGCCCAATTGTGGGAAGCACTTTCATAGCAGCTGTGGACATGTTTCTTCATTTGGAATACAAGTTCAGCTCACTGGCAAGTAGTATTTATGGGGGTTTGGCAGTCCTGCTGCATTGATGGGATGCCGTAGCCAACAGCATCAGTAAGTTGGCATTCCATACTTTACTAGCACGAAAGCTGAGGAAGGGAATAAAGCCCCCAAAGCATAGATTGGAACAGCAGCAGAGCCGCAGCAGCCAGAAGGGAGGACCCGGCTCCACTCCATCTCCATTCCCCATCCTGAGGCCATGTGGTTGAATTAAGGGTCCCTTCCCTCACCTCATTTGCCAACCCCTTAAGTATCGGAGATTCAAGAGCTGTGCCAGAAGCAGGGATGGGGGAGAAGTTTGATTCAGTTCACTTTTAAAGCCAGATTGATCCAATTTGCCCTTTCTGAAACAATGAGAGCAGAAAGACAGCCATCCTTCAAAATTTGGACATCCAAATTTTGCAGTTAAGTTCTCCAACCAACCAGTGTTTACATAAATGCATACATTAGGGAAAGGTGTGCATGAAAACAAACATATCATTAAAAATAAAACACAAAAAAGTTAGGAGAAATTGCTTGCAAAAATGTGTACATTAGTCAAAACTACAGACAAAAATGTGTTTAGCAGGAGAAATCCGCTCCAAAATGTTGGAGAATTATCATGAGGATTTTTTAAAAAAAAATATCACAAATTGCTGCAGAAATGCGAAGAACTGAATTTGAGACTAGAAAAATGAGAACCTGAGAGAAGAGACAGATCCTTCCATCCCTAGCCAGAAGGAAATCATGTATTGACCAGGACACCAGGCCTGGAGGAAACCAATCATGACCTGCCAGCTAGGAATTCCAGGAGAACCCCTCTGCCTTTGACAGTTGCATGGCAGACAGCAGGGCAGCAGGAGAGGCATCACTTATGGCTGAGTATGCTTCACCTGTTACATTAACTGCCTATCATGGGACTTGCAACAATGTGGGAGATTGGGGCAAGTAGGTTGGTAATCCCCAGAGGGGGACAGCTAGAAGCCCTTTGTCCACAGCTGCTGTTCATGCGGTGAGCCTCCTCCTGTCCTCTGTACCGATTGGGACCTGCCTGTGGAGAGCAAAGGCAGAAACCAGAAGAGCAACAAGCTAAATCTACACAGCCCAAGGGAAAATATTTCCAAGGACAAAGAGAGACATCATTTTAAAACAATTCCTTGTAGGCTAAGGGCTCCCCACTCTGCCACTGGAGAAAGGAACCCTCTTCAGACCTTCTGGTTGGAAGTGAAGCATGCAGGGACATTGGAGAATGGGCCATCAGTTGTACCCCCAATATGATTTACTTGTGTTTACGTTCCCTCTTCAGGCACAAAACCTGAATGCTTTTTTCCTGTGCGGTTAAGGTAGGTGCAAAGTGTTCCCCTTTTTTTGCAAAAGTGTTCACCAAAGTTTTCCTTTCTGCATTCTAAGTGTGCATGACATGAGAACACACAGTAATATAGCCCCAGGATACATGGTCTTCAGCTGAGTTGTACTAATCTCACTGTAAGGGGTTCATGCAGTTTTTAGTTTAGTTTAATATTTGTACCCTTTTTTTTTTTTACAAAAGAGCACTAAAATAAATGACAAACAAAAATGAAATGCATCAAAAACACCATAAACTGAACAAACTTTTTTTAAAAAACTATACTGTTGTTATGTCGTATGACTGGGTACAGGATTAGTTTGAATCATGTTCTCCATCATGCTGGAGTGGGAGGGGTGGGAGAAAGTTGAGGACCTGAGGTTTTTTGCTCTCCATTGAGGTATGTAGACATTTTTACTTATGCCACCCCTACATTTGGCATTACACTACACTGGACTGAGTCAAACAGAAATAAAAAGAGATTCAGTTCTAGGTCTAACAGAGAAATGAAAAGCTGACAAGTCACAGGGTCTCTCTACCCAAGCTTTCTTTAAAAACTCAAGTGTGAAATTGCAATCTAACAAAACTAGGCAACGTCCTTCCTAGATGACTGAAAAATAACTAATGTAATAATAATAATAATAATAATAAATTTAATTTTTGTGTCGCCTATCTGGCCGAAACCACTCTAGGCGACGTACAACATTAAATTCAACAATACATAATAATACAATACATAATAAAATACAATGCAGTCAACAATAACCATTTTAAAAAGCGGCAGCACAGGGCCATCAATAGACAATTTTAAAACAATATAAAGAAATTAGCCCACCCCGGGGACCCCAAAGGCCTGTCCAAAGAGCCATGTTTTTAAGGTCGGCGAAATGTATCTAGGGAAGGGGCATGGCGAAGATCGAACGGGAGGGAGTTCCAGAGAGTGGGGGCCGCCACTGAAAATGCCCTCTCTCTTGTCCCCGCCAACCTAGCTGTTTTCGTTGGTGGGACGGAGAGAAGGCCCTGTGTGGCTGATCTGGTCGGGCGGCTTAGTTGGTGGTACTGGAGGTGCTCCTTCAGGTAAACTGGGCCGAGACCGTATAGGGATTTAAAGGTTAAGACCAACACCTTGAATTGGGCCCGGAAAACAACTGGAAGCCAATGTAGATGAAATAACACCGGCGTGATGTGATCACGGTGGCGGCTGTTTGTAAGCAGGCGTGCCGCCGCATTCTGCACCAGTTGTAGTTTCCGGACCGTTTTCAAGGGTAACCCCACGTAGAGCGCATTGCAGTAGTCTAATCGAGAGGTGACCAGGGCATGTACCACCAGTGGGAGCTGATGAATAGGAAGGTAGGGTTGCAACCTCCGTATGAGGTGTAGTTGATACCAAGCTGCCCAGCTCACTGCCGAAATCTGAGCCTCCATGGACAGCTTGGAATCAAGAACAACCCCAAGGCTGCGGACCTGATCCTTCAGGGGCAATTTTACCCCATTAAGATTCAGGTCAGCAACACCCAACCTTCCCCTGTCACCCACAAGTAGCACCTCGGTCTTATCAGGATTGAGCTTCAGCCTGTTTCTTCCCATCCACCCACTCACGGATTCCAGGCACTTGGACAAGGTCTACAGCCAACTCCGGTGAAGATTTAAAGGAGAGATAGAGTAATGTAATGCCTTTTTTAAAATAAAGGATCCAGTGGAAGCCAGGAAATTACAGGCTAGTTAACGTACTGTCCCGAGAAAATGGGAGGAAATTATTGATTGATTGATTGATTGATTATTTGATTTATATCCCGCCCTTCCTCCCAGCAGGAGCCCTGGGCAGCAAACAGAATGCTAACAACACTTTAAAACATCATAAAAAGACCTTAAAATACATTAAAACAAAACAACGTTAAAAACATTTTTTAAAAAGCTTTAAAAACATCTTTTTTTAAAAAAAGGTTAAAGAAATATTATTAAGGAAAACATATTAAAAGCAATTCTAATGCAGACGCAGAAATTATGAAAGACAGAATTACCAAGCATGAAGAAGAACAAGACTTGCTGAGGAAGAATCAGCATGGCTTCTACAAAGAAGTCTTTTTCCTCATCAGTCATCTGGATTTCTTTATCAAAGAGCATAAAGATAGGGTTCATCAAGTATATATATTGTCAGGGCTCTTCAGGGCCAGGACTACAAACAATGTTGTGAATGGCCAGAGGTGAGGATTTAATCCAGGTTGGATGTGCTGCCTCTGCAGGGTTTAGAACTGTATATAGGGAGATTTGTTAGGCTAAAGTTAGGGCACTCTAGAGGCTTAGCTCTATGTTCCCTTAGCTATAAAGTAACTTCCTGTCAGGTAATATCACCCTTTTTTATTGGTCAGTATTAATTAGTTTCCTGCAATTAGTTTTTCCCTCAAAAAACTGCCTCAGTTTGTTTCAGCAATCCGCGAAGCTAGCAGCAAGCCTAGTAGCTCCAGAAGACAATACTCCTTTATTATCTGTCTCTCTCAGAAGCTATCTCTCTGCCAGAACTGTCTCTCTCACCAAGCAATCGTCAAAGCTATCTGTTGATGAAAACCCATATTTCTCAAAGGACTATTTCACCATTGAACCTACCTTCTCAACAATCCTACAGTCAACAATAGAATCATCTACCATTAAACTTCTCCACCATCATCACCATCCTCAGTTCACCATCCCCAGAGACTGTCACCTTTCTTGGAGATTCTGTGTACCATTTATTTATTTGGTTTAATAAAATAGTTCCTGATTAAAGAGAGAGATTTCAGTTGACTGTCTGACAAAATGTGTTTCAGAACCATGGGCTCAGAACAATGGAGCAAAGTTTAGGTCCACAGCATCAAACACCCTTATCAGTCATGAACTGCAATCCTGACCACTTGCCAATCATGCTACTGCACATAATTCTCCTGAGGGGATGTTGACCAAAATAAAAGCTGAGCAGTTCCATCCTCTCTTTGTTAGTTGTTAGTTTGTTAATGTTTTGCCATCCTCACTAAGCATGACTGAAACTAGTCTAGAAAAACTCTTTCCTCGGAGCACCCCTCAGCAGTCTCTACTTGTTTTTAGCTTTCCCCAGAATTGCAAAGTCAATTTCCTGCTACTTTAATCTCATTGTAACCAACAGAGGAGATGTGTTTATCAATCAAGTCAAGGATAAACAATACTGTCAAAGCCCTCCATCCTCCACCTTCCAAAAGAGAAGAGGCACACGTTACCAAATTCTTCCAAGCTACACAGCAAGTGGATTGGACTGTGAAAGACCAATCCAAATTGTGTTTGCATTTTGACAAATTTGTAGAGCCGTACAATATATCAGGAGGTCAGGTCTCCTGCTCCCCTGATGCATTCACTATAGCTGCCCAATTTCCCTGCTTTTTAAAGTTTGATAGAAATATCTGTGGGCTATAGGTATGTTCCCCCTTTAGGATTCACACCTTAACATGGCAAGGGGGTTTGAGAGTGTTGAAGGAGCTGAGAGCAATGCCGTCAGGAGTCTAGACCAAGAGGCTAGACTCCTAGCAGGGGCACCCAAGGCGAAATGGTCAAAGTTGAGACACCAGACTAAGATGTATCCAAACTCAGAGGAAGGCAATGGTAAACCACCTCTGACTATCTCTTACCACGAAAACCCTATGAACAGAGTATCCAAAATGCAACATGAGATAGTGCTGGAAGATGAGACCCCCAGGTCAGAAGGCACTCACCGAGCTACTGGGAAAGAACAAAGGACAAGTACAAGCAAAGCTGTAACTAATGACGCAGGTGGGTCAAAGCCGAAAGAAAGCCCAGATGCAAAAGGAGAGTCTGGAGTTGGGGAAAGCTTGGAGGGTGGCAACAAGGGAGAGGGCCTTCTCAGTGGTGGCCCCCAAATTATGGAATGATCTCCCTGACAAAGTGCACCTGGCGCCATCACTGTTATCTTTTTGGCGCCAGGTCAAGACTTTCCTCTTTTCCCAGGCATTTTAGCATGTGTTTTTAAATTGTTTTTTTAATTTTTTAAAATTATGTTTTAAATTGTTTTTAAAAGATGTGTTTTAAATTTGTATATTTGTTTTTGATGTTTTTAGTTACTGTAGTAGAATTTTATTGCATAGCCGTAGGCCGTCGTTACTGTAAACCACCCAGAGAGCTTCAGCTATGGGGCGGTATATAAATGCAATAAATAAGTAAATATGGTGTGAAGTCAGAGACGTTATCAGGGAAGAATGCAAAAAGAGTTAAAAAAGAGTTAAAAAGAGAGAAAGACCTCAATGGATGACTGAAGAAACTCTCAAAATGGTTAAAGACAGAAGGAAAGCAAAAGGAGATAGAAACATGGTCAGAACCCTAAATGCAACAATACAGTGACTAGTACATAGGGACAAAGAGAACTATTACAATAGTTATTGTATAGAAATAGAAGAGGACAACAAAAAGGGAAGAACAAGAGCCCTATTCCAAAAGATTAAAGAAATGAAAGGGAAATTTAAACCACGAGTAGGGATGTTGAATAATCAACAGGGGAACACACTGACTGACCGAGATGAAATAAAAGGAAGATGGAGGCAATACACTGAAGAACTCTATAAAAGAGATGCAAGGATGACAGATTCATTCACGGAGGAACCATATGATGCAGAACCAGAAATTTTAGCATGTGAGGTGAAAGCTGCTCTTATAATACTTGGAAGAAACAAATCACCAGGAACAGATGGCACATCAATAGAGTTTCTACAAGCTACTGAGACTGAATCTGTCCAAATTTTGACAAAAATCTATCAAGAAATATGGAAAACTAAACAATGGCCTACAGACTGGAAGAGTTCGATATATATCCCAATTCCAAAGAAAGGGGATCCCAGGGAATGCAGTAATTATCAAACTATTGCCTTAATGTCCCATGCAAGTAAAGTAATGCTCAAGATTCTACAACAAAGACTCTTACCATATATGGAGCGAGAAATGCCAGACGTCCAAGCTGGATTTAGAAAGGGAAGAGGCACCAGAGATCATATCGCAAACACACGTTGGATAATGGAACGGACCAAGGAATTTCAGAAGAAAATCACCCTGTGCTTTATAGTTTATAGTAAAGCCTTTGACTGTGTAGATCATGAAAAACTATGGAATGCTTTAAAAGAAATCGGGGTGCCACCACATCTGATTGTCCTGATGCGCAACCTATACTCTGGACAAGAGGCTACTGTAAGGACAGAATATGGAGAAACCGATTGGTTCCCAATCGGAAAGGGTGTAAGACAGGGGTGTAGGTTGTTTATTGTTATTGTTTTTAGCCAATGGCCATTATAATATAAGTAACAATATGGAAAACATACAATAAAACATATTTATAAAACATTTGTAAAACCTTAGATTTTAATCCAATGGTACATGAATAAAACCCTGGGCTTTCAAAAGCTAATAAAAGTAGTGATAGAGATGATAAAATTTGTTTAGATTAGGAGTGTACTCGAGTACTCAAGTGGTCCCCTCTTTACTGTTGAGGCTAATGCGTTTCAGAAAGGCCATTCTGGTCTTCGCTGTGGCTAATGCGAACAGGGCTACCCTGTAAGTAACAAATTTATCTGTGTCAGCCAGCAGCCATCTGATGTTAAATTCGTCTGCCTGACCTTCTAACAAAGTCTGAAAGGGGAAGATGAACTTGGCCCTTGGTGACTCATATAGAGTGCAGTATAAGATGTAATACTCCATACCTTCAGTTTGCCCTGATCCACATATACACAATCGGTCTTCTAATGGTTTTTTTGAGTATCTGCCAGCCAGATATTCGGTGGGCATCAATTGGAATCTGAGCCGAGTGAAAGCGCTCCTTATGGGGAAGAAGGTTAGCTCCCGCAAATAAGAGGGGTGTATATTATCACCCTATTTGTTTAATCTGAACACAGAATATATCATATAGAAAGCAGGATTGGACCAAGATTAAGGAGGTGTGAAAATTGGAGGGAGAAATATCAATAATTTAAGATATGCAGATGATACCATCCTACTAGCAGAAACCACTAATGATTTGAAACGAATGCTGATGAAAGTTAAAGAGGAAAGCACAAAAGCAGGACTACAGCTGAACGTCAAAAAGACTAAAGTAATGACAACAGAAGATTTATGTAACTTTACAGTTGACAATGAGGACATTGAACTTGTCAAGGATTATCAATACCTTGGCACAGTCATTAACCAAAATGGAGACAATAGTCAAGTAATCAGACAAAGGCTAGGACTGGCGAGGGCAGCTATGAGAGAACTAGAAAAGGTCCTCAAATGTAAAGATGTATCACTGAACATTCAAGTCAGGATCACTCAGACCATGGTATTTCCAATCTCTATGTATGGATGTGAAAGTTGGACAGTGAAAAAAGCGGGTAAGAGAAAAATAAACGCATTTGAAATGTGGTGTTGGAGGAGAGCTTTGCGCATACCATGGACTGCGAAAAAGACAAATCAAATACTGGTTTAATTTTAATTCAGTGAAATGATCTCAATAAAATGCAGGCAAGTCCTTTGAGAGGGAAAGTGCCTTGCTGTAATCATCACAAGAGCTATGTAATAATCTCACTGCTATGTTGTTGCTGCTGCTGCGTGAACCCCACTCCAGGTGTTCCAGTGCTTGGAATAAAGGTCAATGGAGACACCTCTGTTTTCTATTTGCACCATCCATAGTAAGAGCGCAATGCCAACTGCAAACATGGTGTTTTGGACAAATTCAATATTAACAAAGAAATAATCTAGAATTGTTAAATGAATGCAGAGATAAATCAAAGCTAACAGACAAAAAATATATATGTACCCCAGAGACACTACAAGTTGCTACATTCCAGGGAGCCCCAGCATCCCTTGGAGCCCACTGAGCATAAATGCAGTTCGGGAGAGGGAGGATCTTCCAGTCTGGGAAGCCAAGGGCCAAATGAAGCTCTTGGGGAATCTCAGTCTGGCCCTTGGGACTCCCCTCGAGGGAAGGTGGGATATAAATAAATAAATAAAAATGCCAGCAACCATCCAAAAAGCTTTGGGATCCTGGCAGCTTGGCACTGGATATGGAGGGAGCCTGCTTGGAAGGGCAGTTTTAGAGAGAGAGCTGCAAAAGTAATATAATGAAAGAGGATACTCTGAGCCTCCATCTCCAGCGACAGCCCTGGGAGTCTAATTGTTTGTCTCTCTGTGCCAAGAGGCTATTCTGCCATGGCCACCCACAGACCTCATTCATCCCTGAATTCTGAATAACACAAGAGTAAAGTACCCACCCACTAAATGCTACCAAATAATTAATCACTGAGTGTAATGACACCATTTAGCTCCAAGTTTTCACAACCACAACAAAGCTTAACTAAATATGTAATTCATCACTGGACCGTTGAACAGAGCATCATAACTCTTTCTTCCCACAATAAATTGTAGCCAGAAATGTTTTTGTAATGCTAATTACCTTCTCTTCATAAATTCTTCACTTATATAATTTAGCTGGTATTGTTGCAGGATTTCCCAAGAATAAAAAAGCAGGTGTCATCAATGTAATTTAAATAAGAAAAGACATGTTAAATGGTTCTTCATTCACTAGTAATAGAAATTAATTAGCTTTGAGCTGCTGTGCAGGTTTCCCCTCGGAACAAAGCTGTTATGTTTCATAATAATATGGAAAACAGTTTGATTTGATAACATCATTTTAGGGACTGAGTGGAAATTGAATTGAATGCCAGCTGGGGATGGGCATGGACAAAGCTTTTTAGGGGGGCATCACAGTTTCAAAATGTCCCAGTGTTCTGTGATAATGTGGGTGACTGGTTCCCAAGTCTGGAAACTGAGGAGTCCACTGGTTCTAGATGGGATTGCATTCCCCCTGAAGAAACAGGTGAGGGCTTTGAGGGGGTAGGGAGTGCTCCTGGATCCATCTTTGTGATTTGAGGCTCATATAGCCTCAGTGGCTAGGAGTGCCTTTTTCCAAATACGGCCATTCTGGGACAGGGACAGCTTGGCTGCGGTGATTCATGCATTGGTAACTTCAAGGCTTGATTATTGCAATGGTGTCTACATGGGGCTACCCTTGTACCTGGTCTGGAAGCTACAGCTGATGCAAAATGCTGTGACTAGACTGTTGATGGGGACAGATAACTGCCAGCATATAACGTCGGTGCTTAATAGCTTGCACAGGCTGCCCATATGTCACTGGACCAGATTCAAGGTTCTTGTATTAATTTACAAGGCCCTTAACAACTTGGGCCCAGGATATTTTAAGGACCACCTGATCTCTTTCATCCAAACTGATCACTGATGTATTTGGGGGGGATCTGTCTTGGTGGTCCCTGTAGCTCATTTGCATGGCTTGTAATGACTAGACGCCGTGCTGGGCCTGGCTGAAATTAGACAAGTACCCTCCTTGCTGAAGTCCAGGTACATGATGAAGGCTTTCTTATGTCAGCAGGCATTTTAAGGTAGTGTTTGGTTTTAGTATGATTTTATTGTTTCATTGTTTTATTTTACGTGTGGCTTGTTTTTATGTACACCACTTAGAAATGCAAATGATTAAGCGATATATAAATATCTTAAATATTTCAATAATAGAAGAAATAATGACAAGACTTGTTAGATACAGTTGGTGCCCAGATGCTGTCTTACTGACTCCCTGCGCTTCCCCCTTAACTGCATCATGCTCCAGGTGACTGTGCAAAACATTTTTGCAAGCATGACAGTAGAAGTGCAACAGGGCATACCTTAGCAGCTACCTTCCCTAAATTGTCAGGGAGGAACAAGAGCTCCAGAGGGCATTCTCAGTGGCGGCCCCCACCCTCCGGAACTCCCTCCCACAAGATCTATGGCACGCCTCTTCCCTAAATACATTTCGTAAAGCCTTAAAGACCTGGATCTTTCAACAGGCCTTTGGGATTTCTGGGGAGGGTTAATTACTAGATTGAATTGCCTCCTACTGTATTGTTGCTGTATTGTTTTATACTGTTTTTATATTGTACTATTGTATTTTATTATGCTGTGTTTTAACTGTTGTACGTCGCCTAGAGTGGCCATAGGCCAGATAGGCGACACAGAAATTAAATTTATTATTATTATTTATTATGTGACTGCCTGAGCCTACACTGACTACTTTGTATGCAGATAACAGGGGCAGGCAACTCTATTAGGCCAGTTCTGGATCCAATATGTTTCTATGTGGGGCAGGGAAGGGGAATTATAACTATGTTGGAAGATTGGATAGTAAGAGGTTATGGACTAGACACAAGATAAAATTGACCAGTATTGTAAAAGTGAGGGAATGCAGACAACTTGATAATTTATTTTTTAGAAAGTGGAGCAGCTTTGTCATGTATTCGTGTCATATCATAAGGCTAAAACCTTGCAGTTTAAGAATGTACCTATAACCAACAGATATTTCTATCAAACTTTTAAAAGGAGGGAAATTGGGCAGCTATAGTGAATGCACCAGGGGAGCAGGAGACCTGATTTCCTCTGTGAGATATTATTGTTGTTGTTATGTGCCTCCAAGTCAACTACTACTTATGGCGACCCTATAAATCAGTGACCTCCAAGAGCATCTGTCATGAACCACCCTGTTCAGATCTTGTAACTTCAGGTCTGTGGCTTCCTTTATGGAATCAATCCATCTCTTGTTTGGCCTTCCTCTTTTTCTACTCCCTGCTGTTTTCCCCAGCATTATTATCTTTTCTAATGAATCATGTCTTCTCATTATGTGTCCAAAGTATGATAACCTCAGTTTCATCATTTTAGATTCTAGTGACAGTTCTGGTTTAATTTGTTCTAACACCCAATTATTTGTCTTTTTTGCAGTCCATGGTATCCGCAAAGCTCTTCTCTAACAGCACATTTCAAATGCGTTGATTTTTCTCTTATCCACTTTTTTCACTGTCCAACTTTCACATACATACATAGAGATCGGGAATACCATGGTCTGAATTATCTTGATTTTAGTGTTCATTGATACATCTTTACATTTGAGGACCTTTTCTAGTTCTCTCACAGCTGCCCTCCCCAGTCCTAGCCTTCTTCTGATTTCTTGACTATGGTCTCCATTTTGGTTAATGATTGTGCCAATATACTGATAATCCTTGACAAGTTCAATGTTCTCATTGTCAACTGTAAAGTTGCATAAATCTTCTGTTGTCATTACTTTAGTCTTTTTGACGTTCAGCTGTAGTCCTGCTTTTGTGCTTTCCTCTTTAACTTTCATCAGCATTCATTTCAAATCATTACTGGTTTCTGCTAGTAGTATGGTATCATCTGCATATCTTAAATTATTGACATTTCTCCATGCAGTTTTCATACCTCCTTCTTCTTGGTCTAATCCTGCTTTCCGTATGATATGTTCTGCGTATAGATTAAATAAATACGGTGATAAAATACACCCCTGTCTCACACCCTTTCTGATGGGGAACCAATCGGTTTCTCCATATCCTATCCTTACAGTAGCCTCTTGTCCACAGTATAGGTTGCGCATCAGGACAATCAGATGCTGTGGCACCCCCATTTCTTTTAAAGCATTCCATAGTTTTTCATGATCTACACAGTCAAAGGCTTTGCTGTAATCTATAAAGCACAGGGTGATCTTCTTCTGAAGTTCCTTGGTCTGTTCCATTATCCAACGTATGTTTGCGATATGATCTTTGGTACCTCTTTCCTTTCTAAATCCAGCTTGGACGTCTGGCATTTCTTGCTCCATATATGGCTTTGTTGTACAATCTTGAGCATTATTTTACTTGCATGGGATATTAAGGCAATAGTTCAATAATTACTGCATTCCCTGGGATCCCCTTTCTTTGGAAGTGGGATGTATATGGAAAGCTTCCAGTCTGTGGGCCATTGTTTAGTTTTCCATATTTCTTGACAGATTTTTGTCCAAATTTGGACAGATTCAGTCTCAGTAGCTTGTAGCAACTCTATTGGTATGCCATCTATTCCTGGTGATTTGTTTCTTCCAAGTATTATAAGAGCAGCTTTCACCTCACATTCTAAAATTTCTGGTTCTTCATCATACGGTTCCTCCGTGAATGAATCTGTCATCCTTGCATCTCTTTTATAGAGTTCTTCAGTGTATTGCTTCCACCTTCTTTTTATTTCATCTCGGTCAGTCAGTGTGTTCCCCTGTTGATTATTCAACATCCCTACTCTTGGTTTAAATTTCCCTTTCATTTTTTTAATCGTTTGGAATAGGGCTCTTGTTCTTCCCTTTTTGTTGTCCTCTTCTATTTCTATACAGTAACTATTGTAATAGTTCTCTTTGTCCCTATGTACTAGTCGCTGTATTGTTGCATTTAGGGTTCTGACTGTGTTTCTATCTCCTTTTCTTTTTGCTTTCCTTCTGACTTTAACCATTTGAAGAGTTTCTTCAGTCATCCATTCAGGTCTTCCTCTCTTTTTAACAAGAGGTATTGACTTTTTGCATTCTTCACTGATAACGTCTCTGACTTCATTCCATAGTTCTTCTGGTTCTCTGTCAAAGCCTCAAACCTGTTCCTTATTTGATCTTTATATGCTTCTGGGATGTTATTTAAATTGTATTTTGGCGTTATGATTGTTTTGTTGGTCTTCTTTAGCTTTACTCTGATTTTCGATATGACCAATTCATGATCTGTACCGCAGTCTGCTCCTGGTCTTGTTTTTGCAGGAAGTATGGAATTTCTCCATCTTCTGCTACCAATTATATAATCAATTTGATTCCTATATTGACCATTTGGTTATGTCCACGTGTACAGACATCTTTTCGGTTGCTCAAAAAATGTGTTTGCATGAAACAAATTATTGGCTTCACACAATTCAATAAGCCTTTCTCCTGCTTCATTTCTGTCTCCTAAGCCCCATTTCCCCACAATTCCTAATTCTTCTCTGTTCCTTACTTTTGCATTCCAATCCCCCATGATTATCAGCACATCTTGTTTTGGTGTGTGATCAATTTCTTCCTGTATTTCTGCATAAAATCTCTCCAATTCCTCTTCTTCTGCGTTTGCTGTCAGAGCATAGACTTGGATTATGGTTATGTTGATAGGTTTCCCATTTAATCTCATTGATATAACTCGCTCAGACCTTGTGTTGTAGCTCCTAATTGCTCTTGCTACATCACTTTTCACTATTAAAGCAACTCCATTTCTTCTTAATTTCTCATTTCCTGCATAAAATATTTTGTAGTTGCCTGATTGGAAATGTCCCATTCCCGTCCATTTTAGTTCGCTCACGCCAAATATTGTAATGTTGATGCGTTCCATTTCTTGTTTGACCATTTCTAACTTTCCCTGGTTCATGCTTCTCACATTCCATTCACATTCACATTCCTATTGTGTGCGTCGTACAACTCTGGACTCTCCTTTCACATCTGTGCGCATCAGCCTCTGGGCTTCCTTTCGGCTTTGACCCAGCTGCGTCATTAGTCACAGCGCTACTCGTACTTGTCCTTTGTTCTTCCCCAGTAGCTCGGTGAGTGCCTTCTGACCTGGGGGTCTCCTCTTCCAGCACTATCTCGTGTTGCATTTTGGATACTCTGTTCATACGGTTTTCGTGGTAAGAGATAGTCAGAGGTCGTTTACCATTGCCTTCCTCTGAGTTTGGATGCATCTTAGTCTGGTGTCTCAGCTTTGACCATTCTGCCTTGGGTGCCCCTGCTAGGAGTCTAGCCTCTTGGTCTAGACTCCTGACGGCATTGCTCTCAGCTTCTTCAACACACTCAAACCCCCTCACCGCGTTAAGGTGTGTATCCGAAGAGGAGGGTGAGATATGGTACAGCCCTACAAATCTGTAAAAATGCAAACACAATTTGGGTTGGTCTTTCACAGTCCAATCTACTTCCTGTGTAGCTTGGAAGAATTTGGTAATGTGCTTCTGAGCATATGGTGACTAATGGCAACACCTCACAGTCATAAGAACACACACTAGAGCTTTCAACTGTCACAGAGCTGCTCTGTTGTATAGAATATATGAATTATTGTCCTGTCTACTCTCGGTTCATCAGGTCATTGTTGGACCCTATACATATATGGCAGTCAGGTTAGAAGTGGTTGCACAGACCAGAGCAGCCAGAGTGAAACCATGATGGATTAAGGTGGAGGACAATGTCATGCTCTGTGTCATTTATTTATTTATTTATTACATTTATACCCCGCCTTTCTTTTCATGATAGAAACCCAAGGCAGCTCACATATGGTTCCCAGGTGGTCTCCCATTCAGGCACTGACGAGACCTGACCCTGCTTAGCTTCAGCAGGGAGCTGGCCTTATGTGCCTTCAGTAGGGTCACCAGGTCAGAAGCATCCCAAAACCTGAGATTTGAGGGGTGGGCCCTAGTGATGCAATGGAGGGGGGCCTGAGTGATGTCATGGGGTGGGCCCAAATGATGTCATGGGGCAGGCCTGAGTGATGTCATGGGGTGGGCCTGAGTGATGTCATTAAGCATGGTACATTAAGCATCAATCACAGTTGCTTGGAGCATACAATTAAAAAAATATATCTGATTGGAAATTAAAATAGAAATCTTAGCTAAAGAATGGAGCCTGTGTAGGAAACATTTAATCTAGTCTACTTGCTTTCAGGCCAGTCACCAGAAGACCACTGGTCTTGTCCTCACTTATTGGATGAATTTCAGTTGGTACAGCTTGAGGACGTTGACAAGGTACTTGGACTAGTGTGTGCAACCACTTCCGTACTGGATCCTTGCCCCTCTTGGCTAGTGAAAGCTGCCACTCCTGAAGACCACTCCTGAAGAAGTCTTCCCTGGACCCAGATAATCTGAACAACTATATACCGGTCGCGAACATCCCATTTTTGGGCAAGATTCTAGAGCGTGTGGTTGCCAACCAGCTCCAGGTACTCTTGGATGAAACCGATTATCTGGATCCATTTCAATCCGGTTTTAGACTCGGGTTCGGCTCCGAAACAGCCTTGGTCGCCCTGTATGATGACCTATGTCGGGAGAGAGACGGGGGGAGTGTAACCCTGTTGATTCTGCTTGACCTCTCAGCTGCTTTTGATACCATCGACCATGGTATCCTTCTGGAGAGACTCACAGAATTGGGAGTTGGAGGTGCCGCTTGGCAGTGGCTCCGCTCCTACTTGGTGGATCGTCTCCAGAAGGTAGGGCTTGGGGAACATTACTCAGTGCCCTGGACTCTCCATTGTGGAGTCCCGCAGGGATCGGTCCTGTCCCCTATGCTCTTTAACATCTACATGAAGCCGCTGGGAGCGGTCATCAGGAGCTTTGGAGTGCGTTGTCACCAGTATGCTGATGACACGCAACTCTATTTCTCCTTTTCATCTTCTTCAGGTGAGGCTGTTAACGTGCTGAACCATTGCCTAGCCGCGATAATGGACTGGATGAGAGCTAACAAACTGAAGCTCAATCCTGACAAGACTGAGACGCTGTTGGTGGGTGCCTTCTCGACCCAGGTGGTGGATGTTCAACCTGTTCTGGATGGGGTTACACTCCCCCTGAAGGAACAGGTTCGTAGCATGGGGGTCCTTTTCGATCCATTCCTGTCTCTTGAGGCTCAAGTGGCCTCGGTGGCACGGAATGCATTCTACCATCTTCGGTTGGTAACCCAACTGCACCCCTATCTGGATAATGATGACCTCGCCTCAGTCGTGCATGCTATGGTAACCTCGAGATTGGACTACTGCAATGCACTCTACGTGGGGCTGCCTTTGAAGACAATTCGGAAACTACAGCTAGTGCAAAACGCAGCAGCCAGACTGCTGACGAGGACCAGACGGTCCGCACATATAACACCTGTTCTGGCGCGTTTGCACTGGCTACCTATTTATTTCCGGGCTAGATTCAAAGTGCTAGTTTTGACTTATAAAGCCTTACACGGTGCGGGACCACAATACCTTGCGGAACGCCTCTCCCGCTATGAACCTACCCGCTCACTACGTTCAACATCTAAGGCCCTCCTCCGAGTCCCGTCCCATAGGGAAGCTCAGAGGGCTATTACTAGATCCAGGGCCTTTTCAGTAGTGGCCCCCGAATTATGGAACAGTCTCTTCGATGAGGTGGGCCTGGCGCCTACTCTTCTATCTTTTCGGCGCCAGGTTAAAACCTTTTTATTCTCCCAGGCATTTTAATTGCTTAATGTTAAGTTAATTTTATATCAAGTTGTTAAATGCTTAAGCTGTCTTTTTTAGGGATTTTATCTGATGTCTATTTTTTGTATTGTATTTTATTCCTTGCTGTGAACCGCCCAGAGAGCCATTGGCTAGGGGCGGTATAGAAATGGAATGAAATAAATAAATAAATAGGGGCAAAGGAGCCTAGTGTTGTGGAGATGTTAGATGGAAGCATTGGGGAGTAAAGATGTATGCTCCTGAAGGCTACAATTCTAAACACACTTACTAAGGGATTAAGCCCCATAGAACTCAACAGGACTGACTTCTGAGTAGATATAGTTTGGATTGTGCTGTTGGTAAACCTTGACTAGGGATCCTCTGCAAAGACATCCATCTCCAAGCAGGGTTGGCAACCCCCTGCCTGGAATACCCTGCCCTTATCTTTTAACATGGCTGCTCCAAACATCTTTACAGATTTAACCCTTCGCTTCAGAAAGAGGTCTGGGAAATGAGTAAGAGTAAGAAGTATCTTTTAAAATTGTTCTTTTCAATTCACTCTTGAATGAACATCATACCTAGGGCAGATCCACACCATTCCTTTAAAGCACATTCAACACCCATTTGAAGCACATGAATCCCACCACAGAATCATGGGAACTGCAGTTTGTTAAGAGTGGTGAGAACTAATAATAATAATAATAATAATAAACTATAACTGTGGGGGGGGAAACGACACTTCCCAGGATTCTTTAGGGGAAGTCATGCCCTTTAAATGCGAGGTGGATGTGCTTTAAATGTATTGTGTGAATCCACTTAATAAATTTTGCCTGCATGTAAATTGTTTTAATTAACTTTTCAAAATGGAAATGAGCTATAAACTGTAGTGGGTGACTCACTGTCTCTCAGCCTATCTACCCCTCAGGATGAAAACAACGGAGAACCATGACCACCCCAAGGCATACTTAAAATGTAGAGGAAGTATTGTACAACTATAGTGTGAAATCGGATACTTATTGGGACACAGTATGACAAAATATTTATATAAGCATGACTATCAAATATGTTTATTATTTACACAACCTGTAAAGATATTTATAGTGCAATCCTATGTTTGTTTACTCAGAAGCAAGTCCCAATGTATTCAATGGGGCTTACTCAACCAGGGAAAACTGTACCCTGAAGTGATAAGGAACTTGTTCTTTTAACAAGTCTTTTCAGTTGAGACCTTATCCCAGTCTGTGTTGGAATTGCTTTTTAATATGTTTTTAAACCTTTTCTTAAAAAAAAAAAAGTTTTTAAAGCTTTTAAAAATGTTTTTAAAGATGTTTTGTTTTAATATATTTTAAAGTCTGTTTTTATTATTTTTAAAGTGTTTTTAGTGTTTTTGTTTGCCGCCCTGGGCTCCTACTGAGAGGAAGGGCTGGATATAAATCAAATAATAAATAAATAAAAATAAATAAACAAACTTCATTCACCCAACCCAAAATTTGGAATCATGCCACTTTAAGCTATTTTGCAACTGTTTATACTTGTTTTATGGTTATTGGTTTTTAAAGGGATTTATTTCTTATTGTGAGCTGCCTTGGTTTCCGATCACCAACCCTACCTCACAGGGTTGTTGGAAAGGCTCCATACATACACAGTCACTCACACACACTTGCAGGTGTAAAAATACACTCCATATAATAGTTTATTGTCAAACCAGTTGGTCATTGAGGAACATTTTTTAAAAAATCAGTATTAGTTTCCTACGTAATAAAAACTGTGATACCTAGGTAAACCGTGCCTAATTGCTTTAAAAATGGGATTGGAGGGGGAGAGAAAGATTTACACAAACACAAGTGTTATGTTTACTCAAAAGTCCCATTAATTTACAGCACACTCCTAACCATGTCTACTCAAAAGTAAGTCCTAATGGAGTTCAATGGGGTTTACTCCAGGTACATGGGATTAGCATTGCTTTACTCCCAGACAAGCAAGTATTGGATTAAATACTTTCATATTTCATAGCCCAGGGTCTGACTCTTGCACACGAGAAAAAAAAACTTTAAGCCATATTACTTACACAAACTGCAAAATCTCAAAGCCACCATTTTCTGACATTGAAATTAAGCCTAGGCATGCCTGGATCAACAAGTCACAACCCTGGCTTCATTTATTGGCTACTATTGGCTACAGTCCTGAAAGGGCGGGGTTAGAGCCAGAGCTTGGAAATGTTACTTTTTTAAACTACAACTCCCATCAGCCCCAGCCAGCATGGCCACTGGATTGGGCTGATGGGAGTTGTAGTTAGAGCTAGGAGCTGTTATAAAGATTTGTAAAACAGATTTAACAGTTGCACAGGGGGGCAGTTTACGTTTTGGTGTATATCTCAGGAACCAGACCACCTAGAAACTTAATTTTTTTTAAAAAATTGAAGCTGAGAGTCTGGAGATTAAGGGGTGTTAGCCAGAGAACCGGAGGGGACCCCCAAAAACTGGAGACTCTGGCCAGAAACAGGAGACCTGGTAACTGTAGCCTTCAGACCCAAGCTGGGACCATTTCAGGCTGAAGGCTGCTTCCAGTTTTGTGAATGCTGCACTTTCTGCTGCCAGAGAAGAGCTTGTGATAAGAAGTTAGTGCAGAGATGTTGGACAGCCAAAACAATGTCGAAGTGATATCTAAGTGTGTTGAGCTGACACTATGCTAAGGACACTGCCTGGAAAATTACCTCTGCAAGGGTCTCGGGTACTCCTTATATCCCCCCCCCAGACAGGTTATGGTAATTCGTGGTCTACGTATTGTGGGCACCACCCACAATTATTGAAATTCATATTCAATTATTGGATAATTCCAGCTTCCTGATCCAAGTTTGCTGGGTGATATAAAGGGATGTATTTAAGTTAAAAAAAGTTTTTTCTTGGGGATTGCCTTTGGATTACTTTTTCTCCTTTTCTTGCTGCTATCTGCTCTGCTCTGCTCTCACTTGTAAGTAACTATGTCTTTCTTGAACATTCTAGGAAACTTTGAGTAATAATATACAAGTAGTGGGCTGGAGAGAGTTGGAATAGCTCTCTTTGGATTATGATGACATAACGAGGCACACTCTTTTAAGGCTTTCCAGGACAGCAGCCTCAAGAATAAAAGGCCAGGAGAGGAAAACCTATCATATTACTACTTTTTAGCCCATGCAGCATACATGGTGCTTCCCCCTTCCTGTGTTATCCTCACAAACCTGAGGGGTAGGTTAGTCCAAGAGATTGTGACTGGCAGGTCACACTGCAAGCTTCGCAGCCAAGTAGATTTGAACCTGGGTCCTTCTGGTTCTAGCCTTTGTGCGCCATCCATTCTGCCACACTGGTTCCCTCCATGAGAAGACCCCTGTAGTTCAGCTTTCCTTCTGTTCTTTTTATTCTGTTCATATTTTTATTGTTTTAATTAATTAGTTTATGCACATATATATCACACCACTTTAAGATATTTTCTGTTACTTTAAGTTGCTGTGATGTCAAAGTAGTATCTTTGATTTGTTTCTATCACTCCTATAGCACCATTAAGTTTTTGCAAACATTGCCAACTTAACTTTCAGGTTTTGTTTTATTCTGTCCCATTGTTAATGAATGTATCATGGTTTTTCATTATCAAATCTAATTCTTATGACCTCCACTCCTTTCATAAACTGTTGTATTCATTTCAGTTATAATTTGGAGTTTGTGGTGTTTAGCAACAGATTGTGTTTTCCTCCTTGTTCTGCTGGGTTGCTGTTGCTGAGCAAATAGAACCAGGGTGAGGAATCCAATGAAGGCGGACACATGGGCCAGAATGTGGCATATTATGCATAGACCCTGATTACAACCATTTAGAATCTTATTTTCACTCTCCTTTGTGTCTTTGCCATGATCCCTTCTAGATGAGATTTGCCTTCATTTCCACATTTCCTTGTAGCAGGACTTCTTCCTCCCATCTCAATGGCCTATCCCAGTGAACTATTGAGGAAGTTATTGATTTGCACCATGCACATGTGCAGTTCTGTCTTCCCTTGTTGCTTTTCCTATGGGTCCCCTTCCAAAAAAACTTCACTTTGTACTGAAATGACTAATCATTATGAGAGGCTTTCTAGAGTTTCTCAAGTTGCACTTTGGGGGAGAAAGCTTTCCTGTCCTTCCAGAAACATTGGATTTTCAACTAAAACTAAGGGGAAATGCAACAACTTACTCAGGATAAGCTTTAGGGTTTTTTTTTTTTTAAATAATAATGATGATGATGATGATTCCCTAGTGCCAGAGCAAAACGTTTCAATTTGTGCAACATGCTAGAAAATAAATCCTACCCGTGCCATTGTTTAATGCTCCTGCAACATTCCAGAGTCTCTGGCCTCCCTTCTTTCCTTTCCTCCTTTCCCCTTATAAGTACCATTTACTCGAAAAGGAAATGTGTTTGTGGATTAGGAAGTTGGGATGCAAACCTATTGCTGTTTCTTTTCAGTCAATTTTAACAAACACACACAAACACAAAAAGAACTATTGTGTGGCTGACCCTGGTGGCTGCTAACATCTAAACAGAATAGTGATGAGTTGGTACAGCTCACTGGTAAGGAGGTGTCCTTCATATTCACTGAAAAACATGCTGTATTCCCTAAATAGTTCATTTTGTTTTGTAAAGTTCTGAAACTTGCTTTATTGAAATGCATGTTGTTGCATCGATTTTTCTAAAATACACCTTGTTATCTTTTCTTTGGTAATTGGTGACTGGTAATGACTTTGGCAATTTAACATGTTCTTGCAGACACTTTCTCCATTCCCCTAGATAACTGAAGTCAAGAGAGAGAGACTGTCTGTCAATCTGAGATGCCTGTCAACTTGCATGATTGACATTTTTGGTCCCACAATAGAGCCCATTTCTGCAGCCCCCCAACTCTGTTATTTTCTTCTTTTTTAATGCTTGTGGGGGATGGAGTTTGTTTTATAAGCCATATTTAAAACTCAACTTGGAATGAGGCCAGTTCCAATGAAATTATCACTATGTTTTGTTAGCTTTACATCAGGGAAGTTCTCTGGAGAGTTACTTAAGCAGTTCTTTCCCCTCTAGAACTAATCTCTCCCCCTTCTCAGAGTCTCAGCCCCCTTTTGGTTTTGGCTGTAAGGTCTCTGCCCAGCATGCTTGAAGACTAGGCTTGGGTCTCCTCCTTGACCTTCAGTGTCATTTCCTCATCCTGGGAGAAATGCATGCCCCCCCCAAATTGGATTATGAAGTTAAGCAGGAGCATCAAGGAATTGCAGAATTGATGGCTTGACCTGTGAGGGGAAGGAAGGATGTCCCACAAAGATCAGTGAGGAGCGGATGAGTTGCTGCTGGCATAAGAAGCAGAAAAAGCAAAACAAACTTTTTTGTTCTTTCTTTCTTTTTGTGGGTGACTCTTTCCTTTCTCTTTGAGGAGGGGATACATTTACTTTGACTATTACTCCAAATGGGCCTTTGGATTCTTCTGCTTCCAATTATGTGATCATGGCTAATATTTTACATATTTTGTGTTTTCCAAAATTAAACGTTTACTCTGCTGATATGATTCCAGAAACAGTTGGCAACTACTGAAATTAAAACACAGTTTTGGTTTCTACAGACCAGAATTCCTACTCTGCAGAAATTCACTGACCTATCTTAGAAAATTACAATATTTCACTTCACGCACAATAACATCTCTGTACATTGTGTGGAAATTGAAATGCTTCAGTAGAATTTTCATTTTTGGAAAAGATTGCACGCATAATAATGAAAGAGCTTCTTATGAGATATTTCCTTGTTGTCCTAATTGGTTGGGGAGTACCTGCACTTCCAGTCTGAGAAAGGCTACAACAGCATCTCCTAACTAGGGGACGGGACAAAATCATCATCAGCAACCAATTAGGGTCACTCATCCAGTCCTAATCAACATTTTTATTAACAAGCTAGTCTCTCCCTGCTGCCTTTTAATATAAAGACTTTGTTTAAATCTGAGATTAATCAAGTAAAAGTTCTCCCTGACAGAGAATTGTGTATGGAGCTCAATGGAATGTCGGTGAGAAGGTGTGGTCAGGAATTGCCAGGCATTTAAAACACAGCTGTGCTTCTTCTGGCCTGAAGTTGTGGCAGCCAACAGATCTTCTATTGTGAAGAAGATTAAACAGAAAACATGGAGAGATTGTCAGAAGAGAAGGGGAGGAGCCCTTCCACAGGAAGTGGGAAAACTCTTCAGAAGTGGCCCCAAAGGCAAACCTCCTCCGCCTTGGGGTTTGGGAACTGGGACGCAGGGGCTCTTGGCTGCTGTCCTGCCTCCTGGCTGAACCATGGCCACTTGCTGGGAGCAATGGGAGTGGGACCTCATACCACTTTGGCCAGCTGGCACAGGTTTGGGGCCTGTCCCAAAATCCTTACAGTGTGTGCCGTGTCCTAGGTAAAACCAAGCTCTTTTCCTGCGGCTGAAGGCCAGGCCCAGCTTCCTTCCACATCAGCCTAGTGGGGCTTTCTGTACTGGCAAGAGGAGGACCTCCGCGCCCAATCCTGCCGTCCAGCTGGGCTTAGCGCTGCTCTATACTCTTCCTGCTTCTTAAACATTGTTATTAGCAAATTGAAGCACATGAATACTGTCTGGAGTTTCATTTTGCTTCAGCAGCTGTGACAGTTGGTAGCAACTTCACTCCCTGTGAACCTGCCCTCCGCTGTATAAATAAAGCCTGTTGGTATCATCCATGCCCATCTCCTCTCTCTCTCTCTCTGTTCTCCAGCTAAGTGCTAGGCTACTTAGCCAGAGTTTTGCTAAGAAGCAGGCACTTAACCTTCTGAGGTGGTGTGGTGGCGTGGTGCAATGACAGAAAGCCCTGTTTCTCCACACAATGAATTTATCGATAAATTTATCC
The DNA here is from genome assembly GCF_030035675.1 of Rhineura floridana. NCBI lineage: Eukaryota > Metazoa > Chordata > Lepidosauria > Squamata > Rhineuridae > Rhineura > Rhineura floridana. Next base: position 796,088 of record NC_084494.1, read on the forward strand.
CATTAGTTGTATTTACCTGTCACTTCTAAGGACACTAGTGAGTTGTTTTTCAAGGACTAATGAGAGCTGTAATAGCTAATGGAAGTTTCCAGCATTGCTGCTGAGCACCATGGATTGTGTGTGACCAGCACCAGGCTTGGGCCCTTTAAGATGCTAATTGGCTCTACTGGGGGATCCTTTAATTGCATTACTGCAGACTGGGAGAAGTCATCATTCTGCCCCAGGGCCCAAGACTCCCTGTCCCCCTTTTCCTCCTCACCTGTGATTGGGGGGGGCACATAACTATAACTTTCCTTCTTTGCCAGATCTTGCCTGTAAGATTACTGGATGAAGAATCAGCTGCCCCGCCCTGCAAGCCCTTCTCCCTCACCTCCACCCACGCCTCCCCACCTCCCACTGACCTTTACCCATCCCTGCCATATGTCCTAGCTGTGCTGGGTTACACACACTCTGCTGTTGCACGCACACACACGCACACATGCGCACGCGCGCACACACACACACGCACACACACACACACACACACAGGGAGACCAAATTTCCCCTGTCCTCTCAAGGAAGACAAGGGCATAAATGTCTCTGTTGTGACTTTTCTGGCCAGTTTCCTTTGGAGAACTCAGGGGGGAGGGGGAAAGAAAACAGGACTGCAGGCAGGAGCTTGCCCTCTCTTTTTATTTATTTATTTATTGGATTTCTTTGTCACCCATCTGGCTGGCTAACCAGTCACTCTGGGCGACATACAAAATAGCACAAAATGACACATCAATACAATAACATTAAAATCTAAAAGCAATTATGTTAAAATCTAGCCCACCCCAAAGGCCTGCCTGAAGAGCCGGGTCTTCACGGCCCGGCGGAGACTCATTGTAGAGCGGGCCTGGCGGAGATCATTTGGAAGGGAGTTCCATAGGGTGGGGGCCACAATTGAAAAAGCCCTTTCTCTAGTCCTCACCAGTCTAGCTGTTTTGACTGGTGGGATAGAGAGGTCTTTTGAGGCCGATCTTGTTAGGCGGCATAGCTGATGATGCTGGAGGTGCTCCTTCAGATAGGCTGGGCTGAAACCGTGTAGGGATTTAAAGGTCAAAACCAACACCTTGAATTGGGCCCGGCAAGCAACTGGTAGCCAGTGCAACTGTTTGAGCACTGGAGTTATGTGATCTTGCCGGTGGCTGCCTTTAATCAGGTGCGCCGCCACATTCTGTACCAGTTGCAGCTTCCAGACCATTTTCAAGGGTAGCCCTATGTAGAGCGCATTACAGTAGTCAAGGCGAGAGGAGACCAGGGCATGTACCACCGATGGGAGCAGATGATTGGGAAGGTAGGGGCGCAGCCTCCATATCAGATGGAGTTGATACAGTGCTGCCTGGCTCACAGCTGACCCCCTGAGCTTCCATGGACAGTTGGGAGTCAAGAATGATCCGGAGGCTGCGGATCTGGTCTTTTAGGGGCAGTTGTACCCCACTGAGCACCAGGCCTCCTTCGGCTTGTTCTCCTGTTTAGCATTGAAAGAGGTGAAAACAGGGTCTGGTGATGGTGAGCGGTCTTCTTTGCTCACAGAGCTGGGAAGCCTGAGGTCTCTGTAATGTTTCCCTGGCCTGGCCTTGAGCCCACTACATTTACCAAAATGGCAAGCAGAATTTTCCCTTTTGTGACCCATCCCACTGTGTTGCAATATAACATGGAGCCACACTCTGAGAAGAGTAATTTGTAGCAGAGGTCTAATTTCAGGTGGCAAAAGAAGTTTCAGAGGAAGCAAGTCCAATGCTGATGGCTTTCCCTTTCCTTCCTTGTCACCTGGATCAAAACTAGCTCCGTGAAAAAGAAAAGAACCAAGAGAGGGGGCAGCACATTTTCCTGCCTTCCAAGGAAGTCCCATCTGCTCCTGTCAATGCAATTAATTAGTTAATTAACTAACTAACTAATACCCCTGCCCTCCTCCCAAAAGGAGGTGTGGCCACTTCTAAAGAAGCCAATCCTGGATGCATTGGTTTGGACTAACTACGAAGTGGTCACAAATACCCCCTTTTTAGGGAAGGTGGTTGTGGTGGGGCAGCTCTGCAAGCATTCTTGGATGATGCAGATACTCTAGACCCATTTCATTCTGGGTTCAGGCCTGGTCATGGGACTGAATTGGCCTTAATTACCCTGAGACATGACCTTTCTCGAGAAAGGGATGAGAGGAGTGCAACTTTGCTCCCACTTATCAACCTCTCTCCATCTTTTTGATCCCATTGGCCTTGGTACCCTCCATGGGATGGGTTTTTGGAGCACTCTTTTACAGTGGTTCCAATCCTAGCTATGCGGCAAAGTCTAGAGAGCAGTGCTGGGGAAATGCTTTTTGGACCCCTGGCAGTTGTGCTATGGGGAGCTGTAGGGCACCCTTCTTTCCCCAAAGCTGCTTAACATCCACATGACACTGTTGGGAGCAGTCATTAGGGGATTTAGGGCAAGGGGCCATCAATATGCTGATGACACCCACCTCTATTTCTCCATAACATCTGAATCAGGAAGGGTCATGCAGGCCTTGAATGACTGTCTGGGTGCAGTGGTGGGCTAGATGAGGGAAAATACCCTGAGTGGGACAGAGGTTCTGTGGGTGAGTGGTTCTCATGGGCAGGAAATTGGTCAACTGCCTGCTCTGGATGGGTTTGAGCTCCCTCTGAAGGACTTGGGGTGCTCCTCAGTCCAGCTTTGTCACTGGAGGCCCAGGTAATCTTGGTGACTAGGAGTGCCTTTCACAGTCTTCAACTGATAAAAACACTGTGACCATTCCTGGATTGGAACAGCTTGACCACTGCATTGCAGGCACTAGTAGCATCAAGACTGGACTACTGCAAGGTCTTATTGCATACCAATCTGGCGTTAAACAACAGCATGCACACCCCACTGGGCACAGCAGATGAGCAACCAGGAACTTGTCCATGGGAGGAACAAGGTGTAGATAGCCTTGCCCTCATCTTCCATGATAGCTTATTACCTCCCTCCTCCCATGATCACTTAAACTGTGTTAGTATCACCCATGTCCCTCCTTCCCAAAACTCCCCCAAACACATGATACAAACAACAACCCACCAACAAAATCTACCACAACCAGTTATCCCAGAGGTCATCTGGCAGAAATGGGAAGAGCATTACTGACAGGACACAAAGCCCACCTAGTCCTATCACACTAGGCACATCTACTCCCCCTCTCAGCCCAGTCTCACACCCAGGGAGGGCTAGCTTTTTGGCAGTTGCAGACTTTCACTCAAGGCATCTGGTAACTTCACTATCATACAGGTCACTTGCACAGGCTCTAACCCTGCCCAGGAACCACCATATCGGCCTGCCGCCCTTCCTGCTATCCAACTCCTCTAAGTTGGGGGAGAAAATAGAAAAAAAATAAAATAGAAGAGAGGGTAGTGCCCTCTCCCTTGGAACTCCCCAACTGATTGTTCTCTTTGCTGTTGCCCCTTCCCTGGCAATCCCACTAGTAGCAGACCCACAGCCTAAGTGCTGCCAGGCTTTTATGCCCCCTGACCCAGACAGGAGCTGGTGCAAGAGGCTGCAGGACTGAATGCAGCCTCTCTCTGGATTCTGGGTCAGGTAGGGGATCTCAGTCCTTACAGCACTTACCAGGGACCTCGGCTGTCTCAAGGGACAGCTATCCAGGGGAACAGGCAGCCAAGCGCCCAAATGCTCAAGTACCTACTCCCAGGGCAGGTCTATTCCAGTCCCCCAGTGCCGCAGCTATTCCCAAAGACCCAAGGTCTGCTGATGCAAGAGGCACATGTGTCTCCTGTTCCTGGGCACCCTCTCGGGGCCCTCAGAAGCACGCAGCTCTTGCAAGACCGGAGAGTTCAGCAGACCCCCTGCACAGCCCTCTGCAGCCTCCTTCCCCCCCCACCTCCTGACTCCAACCCCGCTGCCCCTTCGTTTTCAAGGGCAGCTGCTTCAGGGTTAGTTGCTCTTTCTGTGAGTGGCATCACACCAACATGTTAATTAAAACCTGCTGTCCAGAGTCTCTTGGTACAATTTGCAGTGTAATCTGTAGCCTCCAGTGCATCATTGTATCTCTATTAAAAGGAATTCCATCTAATGATGCTGGGATTTAATTAGTTTCTTTGCCAATGTTGTAAAACACAGTGATAAATGAGCTAACAGGTTTGTCGATCATTATTTTCATAGAGATGAGCTTATTAGCAGATTATGAATCATTAGCAAAATCTACATGGAATTTTCTTATCTAATTTAGCACTACTTTTCACATTTAATGTTCCACATTCATTTCTTTCAATGGGCCACACTGTATTTCGATAGCAGTCTTTGTGCCCTGGCTTCTGTATTTCCTACCCCCTCCTTAGCCTGGAGACTGGGGGGGGGACATGACAACTCCCTGAAGGGCTGTGTTCACACTGAAGATGCCGGCCCAGAGGGCGGCAGGACTAATGGCATGGGCTTAAGTTACAGGATGATCAATTTTGGCCTTAGGAGGAGCTTTTTGAACAGTAACCACTTCCCTCAAGGGTTGGTGTGCTCTTTCATACACAGGAGGTCTTTAAGCAGGAGTTGGTCAGCCATCTGTTGAGGCTGTGGGTTTCCTGCCTCGGGCAGGAGGCTGAACTAGATGGGCTCTACAGCCCCCTCCAACTGAAGCTCAGAGCTTTGCTGGATACAAAGTTGCTAAACACACCATGGCATAGTTTTTTCATGCCCTTCAGAATGGCACCTTGGGTGCTGCAGTGCAGTGCGCTGAGCAGCACAGGCGGAGAGAAGGTAGAGAAGCCCATTGGGATGCAAATAACAGGCAACACATATGTCTTCTTCCTTTCCTAAAAATAGAAACCCTTACCCCTCCCACCCACCCACATTCCCCAGTAGAAATCACCATCACTGGCGCTGCTAATTAGCTGTGCAATACATCACTGTGGGATTAGGATGGGGAGAGCCTTGCTGGATAGGCCAGCCAAACTCTTATGTAGCAGCAAAGCACAGCCCCTTTAAAGAAACCACTGACTTTGGATTCTGTGATGTTTCTCCTGTGGGTTTTATGAGATGCTAAATAGATCGACAGTTATTCTGAGCTGGTTCCCGCATAGCCATCTGCACAAAGGCTAAGAGAAGTTTCCAACCTAACAAGCACTCATAGCTAGTCAGGGCAAGCTCAGCAACAAGGCAAGTAGAGCAGGGCAAACAGATTTCCTTCCTTCCTTCTAAATTTATATGCCACTTGATTGTGAAAAAACCTTTAAGCAGTTTACAAAAATAATTAAAATTATCTATAAAATGATTAAAAACAAGTAATCAAAAACATTTTAAAACAATTAAAACAACAGCAAGCTAAAAAGATTAAAACATATCAACATCTATATGCCTGTATTGACTTGCCCAAACAAAAAAGTTTTAAGCAGGCGCCAAAAGGAATACAGCAAAGGCACTAGCCTTATGTCAAAAGGCAGGGAGTTCCAAAGAGTAGGGGCTGCCACACTAAAAGAGCGATCTCTTACAAGCATGGAATGAGTATTATGTGGCACCTGTAACAGCGCCTGTTCTGCAGACTGAAGTGCTATGGGGTAAGGCGGTCTCACAAGTAAACTAGTCCCAACATGTTAAAGGCTTTATATACCAGCAGTAACATTTTGAACTTTTCCCAGTAACAAATCGGCAACCAGTGCAGATCTCTGAGCAGAGGTGTTACATGCTGACAAGGTTTTGCTCCCATCAGCAATTTGGCTGCAGTTTTCTGCACAAATTGCAGTTTCCAGGTCAAGTGCAAGGGAAGCCCCACACAGAGCACATTGCAGTAATCCAGTCTTGACATCACCAGTGCCTGAGCTACTGTGGCCAGTCTCTCCCGGTCCAGGAATAGACTCATAGTTGTCTCTCCAGGTGCAGCGGATAAAAGGCACTTCTAGCCACTGGGACTACCTGGGCCTCCAGTGCAGAGCTGGGTCCAGAAGCATCCCCAGACTGTGTACCTGCTCCTTCAGGGGGAGTGCCACCCTGTCCGGGGCAGACAACTGACCAATTTCTCAGGCATGGGAGCCACTCACCCAGAGTGCCTCTCTCTTGCCAGGATTCAAGCTCAGCTTATTTTCCTTCATCCATCTCACCACTGTGTCCAGGCACTGGTCCAGGACCCACACAGCGTCTCCTGATTCAGATACAATGGAGAAATTGTTGGAATATATGGGGTTCAACTCCAACTTGTGTGTTGAGGCTGCATGGGGGTAAAGGTGTAGCTAGAGAGGAGACCTCTTGGTTGCTAGGCTACACCTGTCCTTTGATCTCCTGCTGTCTCTTCCTTCCTGCTAGACTGATATGCAACAGGATGTTGATCACAGTTCCTTCCCTCCTTCCCAGTGTCTTTTCTTCTTTCTCGAGAGGGGAGCAGACATCTTTCCTTTGTCTCTCCCTCTCAACCAGCATGAGGGCTAGCACTGGGACCAGTTCAGCCTGCTCCAGCCTAGCTAGTTAGCTAGATGTAGAACTCTTTCCAATCAAGTATGTACTTCCAGAATAAAGTAGTTATTTCTTATTTTAAAGCTTAAAGTCTCTGTCTGACTAATTTGCAGGGAAGGTAGAATCTTAGCAAAGATTCAAACACACACACAGAAGCTCGCTTAAAACTCTCGGTTCCTCTACGCAACTCTGCAGGGTCCTACAGGACATTGGGCCCAACATCCTATAGAAATAGAGCTCATTGTCATCAGCATAGTGATGACAGCTTGCCCCAAAATTCCCAATCACTGCACCCAGTAGATATTAAATAGCATTGGGGATAAGATGGTACCATGCGGCACCCCATAGCACAACTGCCAGGGGGCCAAAAAAACAATCGCCCTATGCTACTTTCTGGACCCAGTCCTGTAGATAGGACTGGAACCACTGTAACAAACATGGCTCCTCCAAGAAATTCCTGACTTGTGACAAGAAATTCCTCCTACAGAAAGTGGAGGAAGCAACTAGAGGATCAGCTATCTTTGACTTGATTCTACCAGTAGAGATGACTTGGTGGATGAAGTGGCAGTTACAGGAACTCTGGGGGAAAGTGACCATGCTATACTAGAGTTCTTGATTTTAAAGGAAGCTAAACTGAGAGTGTGCATACCCTAGACTTCAGGAAGGCTGATTTTAATCAACTCAGAACAATGGTAAGTAAGGTTCCATGGCAAGCGACCCTAATGAGAAAAGGAGTCCAAGATGGGTGGGAGTTTCTAAAAGAGGAAATTCTAAAGGCACAATGGCAAACAATTCTGTCAAAGAAAAAAAGGGGAAGACAGCAGAAGAAGCCAATGTGACTTCACAAAAAGCTTAGAGATGACCTGAAGACCAAAAAGGACACATACAAGATGTGGCCTCTATGACCCTCTTGGGAAACATGAAATTGAAGGGGCAGGATTGCGGCTTCAGACTGATAGACAAATGGTCAAGAATACCTAATCACTTCGAACAAGTTCAAATTTGCAGGGCCCAATGAACTGCATCCTAGAGTATTGAAGGGACTGGCTGAAGCACTCTCAGAACCACTGTCTATTATCTTTGCAAAATTGTGGAGAATGGGTGAAGTGCTGGATGACTGGAGGAGGGCTAATGTTGTCTTTATCTTCAAAAGGGGCAAAAAGGAGGAACCTGGGAACTACAGACCAGTCAGCCTAACAGGAAAATTCTGGAGCAGATTATAAAAAGGTCAGTCTATAAGCAACTTGAAAATAATGCAGTGATTACTAGAAGCCAACATGGATTTGTCAAGAACAAATCCTGCCAGGCTAGTCTTATCTCATTTTTTTTATCAGGTGACCTCCCTTATGGACTGTGAGAATGCTGTGGACATAATATATCTCAACTTCAGCAAAACTTTGACAAAGTGCCCCATGATATTCTGATTTGCAGGCTAGCTAAATGTGGGCTAGATGGAACAACTAGGTGGATATACAGTTGGTTACAGAATTGTACCCAAAGAGTGCTTATTAATGGCTTCTTCTCAAACTGGGGAGAGACAACAAGAGGGTATCGCAGGACTCGATCCTGGGTCCAGTGCTTTTCAGCATTTTTATTAATGACTTGGATGAGGAGTTGTAGGGAATGCTTATCAGATTTGCAGATGATACAAAACTGGGATAGCTAATACCATGGAAGACAGAAATAAAATTCAAAGGGATCTTGATAGGCTGGAGCATTGGGTTGAAAACAACACAATGAAATTTAACAGGGATAAGTGCAAAGTTCTACACCTAGGAAAAAGAAACCAAATGCACAGTTATAAGATGGGGGATACTTGGCTCAGTAATACTACATGCAAGAAGAATCTGGGATTGTTGTTGATCACAAGCTTTATATGATTGAACAGGATGATGTGGCTGCAAAGAAGGCAAATGCTATTTTAGGCTGCATTAACAGAAGTATAGCTTCCACATTGCATGAACTATTGTTTCACCTCTATTTGGCACTAGTTAAGCCTCATCTTGAGTGCTGCATCCAGTTCTGGTCTCTGCAGTTCAAGAAGGATGCAGACAAACTGGAACAGGTTCAGAGGAGGGCAACAAGGATAATCAGGAGACTAGAAATAAAGTCATATGAGGAGAGACTGAAAGAACTTGAGAAGAGAAGACTGAGGGTGATATGATAACATTCTTCAAGTACTTGTCATGCAGAGGAGGGCCAGTTTCTCTTCTCAGTCGTCCCAGAGTGCATGACACAGAATAATGGGCTCAAGTTATAGAAAGCCAGATTTCCACTGAACATCAGGAAAAACTGCCTTGCTGTTAGAGGGCACAACAATGGAACCAATGGCTTAGGGAGGTGGTGGGCTCTCCAACACTGGAGGCATTCAAGAGGCAGCTGGATAGCCACCTGTCAGGGATGCTTTAATTTGGATTCCTGCATTGAACAGGGGGTTGGACCCGATGGCCTTATCTTTCAATTCTACTATCCTGTGATTCTATGTAAGTGGAGTCTGCTTTCTTTTCAGAATGAGCAGCTTGGTTTGTGTCCCAGAGCTCACTTGGCAGGGCTTTTCCGCAACACCAATTTGCTCCATAGCACAGGATGAGCCCTACCTGCAGCTGACATCTCCCATGCTGCCAAGCCTGCTTTCCTGCCCATACCTTCTGCTGTCTGGGGCCACTGCTGCAGCAGCAGAACACTGAGACTGCAGCCAAACCTCTGCCTGCAGGCCTGCTAGCATGTTAGAGGCTCTTCCACCGGTGCCACTGAGACAGCACTGCCACTTGCCCCACAAAAGGACACTTCCTCTTCCTCCATGATCTAGCCTGGCTCAGAGGACCCATGGCCACTCTTCTTTCCATCCAGCTAGGGGAGAGGCCTCCTCTTCCCCTTCCCCTTCCTGACTTTAACAGCTAAGGGGTGGGAGTACACCATTTAAAGGGTTAAAATACTAGAGATTAAAAGGAAGTCCAGAGAGACTCTAGTATTAAATGTCCTTCCACCTTATTCCTTGTTCCTTCACTGCATTGATTCAAACCGGATGAACCTGAAGTACATAGGGAAAAAGTGACGATGGGTTAGGACTACATCCCACTTCGACAAAATGCTAGCGGATTAGGACCAGCAAGTGGATCCCATCTCTATAGCCAGTACACTGATACAGAATGGTATAGTGATCAATTCTCTAGTACCCTATTCAATCAAAGAGTTTTTTTGAGCCTTCTTGGAAACAAAGTCCTCAATCAAATCACTATAACCAAAACCTCCCCAAATTTTATGTCCAGATGAAACCATTGCTAATCCTTAATGTGGTGAGGGGGTTTGAGAGTGTTGAAGAAGCTAAGAGCAATGCTAGACTCCTAGCAGGGGCACCCAAGGCAGAATGGTCAAAGCTGAAACACCAGAATAAGATGCATCCAAACTCAGAGGAAGGCAAACCCAAATTGTGTTTGCATTTTTACAAATTTGTAGGGCTGTACAATATTTCACCCTCCTCTGCAGATACACACCTTAACGTGGTGAGGGGGTTTGAGTGTGCTGAAGAAGCTGAGAGCAATGCCGTCAGGAGTCTAGACCAAGAGGCTAGACTCCTAGCAGGAGCACCCAAGGCGGAATGGTCAAAGCTGAGACACCAGACTAAGATGCATCCAAACTCAGAGGAAGGCAATGGTAAACCACCTCTGAATATCTCTTACCACAAAAACCGTATGAACAGAGTATCCAAAATGCAACACGAGATAGTGCTGGAAGATGAGACCCCCAGGTCAGAAGGCACTCACCGAGCCACTGGGGAAGAACAAAGACAAGTACGATTAGCGCTGTGACCAATGACGCAGCTGGGTCAAAGCCGAAAGGAAGCCCAGAGGCTGATGCGCACAGATGTGAAAGGAGAGTCCAGAGTTGTACGACGCACACAATAGGAATGTGAATGTGAATGGAATGTGAGAAGCATGAACCAGGGAAAGTTAGAAATTGTCAAGCAAGAAATGGAACGCATCAACATTACAATATTTGGTGTGAGCAAACTAAAATGGACGGGAATAGGACATTTTCAATCAGGCAACTACAAAATATTTTATGCAGAAAATGAGAAATTAAGAAGAAATGGGGTTGCTTTAATAGTGAGAAGTGATGTAGTAAGAGCAATTAAGAGCAACAACGCAAGTTCTGAGCAAGTGACATCAATGAGATTAAATGGGAAACCTATCAACATAACCATCATCCAAGTCTATGCTCCAATGGCAAATGCAGAGGAAGAGGAATTGGAGAGATTTTATGCAGAAGTACAGGAAGAAATTGATCACACACCAAAACAAAATGTGCTGATAATCATGGGGGATTGGAATGCAAAAGTAGGGGACAGAGAAGAATTAGGAATTGTGGGGAAATGGGGCCTAGGAGACAGAAACGAAGCAGGAGAAAGACTACTGAATTCTGTGAAGCCAATGATTTGTTTCTTGCGAACACATTTTTTGAACAACCAAAAAGATGTCTGTACACGTGGACATGACCAAATGGTCAATATAGGAATCAAATTGATTATATAATTGGTAGCAGAAGATGGAAAAGTTCCATACTTCCTGCAAAAACAAGACTAGGAGCAGACTGAGGTACAGATCATGAACTGGTCGTATCGAAAATCAGAGTAAAGCTAAAGAAGAACAACAAAGCAGACATAATGCCAAAATACAATTTAAATAACATCCCAGAAGCATATAAAGGTCAAATAAGAAACAGGTTTGAGGCTTTAAACTTAGTTGACAGAGAACCAGAAGAACTATGGAATGAAGTCAGGGACGTTATCAGGGAAGAATGCAAAAAGACAATACCTCTTGTTAAAAAGAGAGGAAGACCTGAATGGATGACTGAAGAAACTCTTAAAATGGTTAAAGAGAGAAAGAAAGCAAAAGCAAAAGGAGATAGAAACACAGTCAGAACCCTAAATGCAACAATACAGCAACTAGTACATAGGGACAAAGAGAACTATTACAATAGTTATTGTATAGAGATAGAAGAGGACAACAAAAAGGGAAGAACAAGAGCCCTATTCCAAAAGATTAAAGAAATGAAAGGGAAATTTAAACCAGGAGTAGGGATGTTGAATAATCAACAGGGGAACACACTGACTGACCGAGATGAAATAAAAGGAAGGTGGAAGCAATACACTGAAGAACTCTATAAAAGAGATGCAAGGATGACAGATTCATTTATGGAGGAACCATATGATGAAGATCCAGAAATTTTAGAATGCGAGCTAAAAACTGCTCTTAAAATACTTGGAAGAAACAAATCACAAGGAATAGATGGCATACCAATGGAGTTGCTACAAGCTACTGAGACTGAATCTGTCCAAATTTTGACAAAAATCTGTCAAGAAATATGGAAAACTAAGCAATGGTCCACAGACTGGAAGCTTTCCATATACATCCCACTTCCAAAGAAAGGGGATCCCAGGGAATGCAGTAATTATCGAACTATTGCCTTAATGTCCCATGCAAGTAAAGTAATGCTCAAGATTCCACAACAAAGGCTGTTACCATATATGGAGCGAGAAATGCCAGACGTCCATGCTGGATTTAGAAAGGGAAGAGGAAGGAATTTCAGAAAAAAATCACCCTGTGCTTTATAGATTACAGCAAAGCCTTTGATTGTGTAGATCATGAAAAACTATGGAATGCTTTAAAAGAAATGGGGGTGCCACAGCATCTGATTGTCCTGATGCGCAACCTATACTGTGGACAAGAGGCTACTGTAAGGACAGGATATGGAGAAACCGATTGGTTCCCCATCGGAAAGGGTGTGAGACAGGGGTGTATTTTATCACCCTATTAGTTTAATCTATATGCAGAACATATACAGAAAACGGGATTGGACCAAGATGAAGGAGGTGCGAAAGTTGGAGGGAGAAATATCAATAATTTAAGATACACAGACGATACCATACTACTAGCAGAAACCAGTAATGATTTCAAACGAATGCTGATGAAAGTTCAGAGCTTGGAAAAGTTACTTTTTTGAACTACAACTCCCATCAGCCCAAAGCAGTGGTCATGCTGGCTGGGGCTGATGGGAGTTGTAGTTCAAAAAAGTAACTTTTCCAAGCTCTGTGAAAGTTAAAGAGGAAAGCACAGAAGCAGGACTATAGCTGAACGTCAAAAAGACTAAAGTAATGAGAACAGAAGATTTATGTAACAGTTGACAATGAGGACATTGAACTTGTCAAGGATTATCAATAGCTCGGCACAATCATTAACCAAAATGGAGACATAGTCAAGAAATCATAAGAAGGCTAGGACTGGCGAGGGCAGCTATGAGAGAACTAGAAAAGGTCCTCAAATGCAAAGATGTATCACTGACCACTAAAGTCAGAATCACTCAGACCATGGTATTCCCAATCTCTATGTATGAATGTGAAAGTTGGACAGTGAAAAAAGCAGATAAGAGAAAAATCAACTCATTTGAAATGTGGTGTTGGAGGAGAGCTTTACAGATACCATGGACTGCGAAAAAGTCAAATAATTGTGTGTTAGAACAAATTAAACCAGAACTGTCACTGGAAGCTAAAATGATGAAACTGAGGTTATCGTACTTTGGACACATAATGAGAAAACAGGATTCACTAGAAAAGACAATAATGCTGGGGAAAACAGCAGGGAGTAGAAAAAGAGGAAGGCCAAACAAGAGATGGATTGATTCCATAAAGGAAGCCACACACCTGAACTTACAAGATCTGAACAGGATGGTCCATGACAGATGCTCTTGGAGTCGCTGATTCATAGGGTCGCCATAAGTCGTAGTAGACTTGGAGGCACATAACAACAAAATGACCCAAAAGAGCACAGATAATTTTGTATCAGTTTCAATTTTGAGAATGACATCTCCCCAGATGCCAGAATTACAGGCACAGTGAGAACTACACTTAAATGGGGGTAAATATCCTGAACATTACAGTTTTGAGTAAACTGAAGGGCTGCCAAAGGTGTGCATTTTTCTTGAGGTTGATTATATAACCTAAATAAACTCTTGATCTCAGTCAGCAACTCTTGTTTAATCAATGTCTTCCTCAGAGACTTAGCATTAAATATGAATCCATACTTATCCTTAAACTGCAACATTTGCTTAAATCTGTCATGTAGGTGAACAATGCAACAACTCCTATTTGCAACAACAGTAAATAGCTAGTTCAGAAGAGAAATCCTGCTACATGCCCGCTTCCCTAAAACCAACTGCTCTCCATGCTAATCAAAGAAAAGAGAGGTAAAATGATGCAACCCTATGGATGTTTACTCAGAAGTAAGTTCTACTACATTCTGCAGTTGAGGGCCTCCTGCAGGTACCATCTTATCAGAAGGTCCAGTCCGCACAACATAGGAAGTGGACCTTTAGTGTAGTGACACCTACCCTTTGGAATTGCCTCCACTTAGATATTAGACAGGAGCCACCTCTGTTATCTTTTTGGCACCTACTGAAGACCTTCCTCTTTCTACAAGCCTTTTAAGTTGAGACCTTATCCCAGTCTGTGTTGGAATTGCTTTTAAAGATGTTTTTAAAGCTTTTTTGAGAAAGTTGCTTGTAAAAATTCTTCTCTTTAATATGTTTTTAAAGATGTGTTGTTTTAACATATGTGGCGTAGTGGTTAGAGTGTTGAACTAAGACCTGGGAGACCAGGGTTCAAATCCGCACACAGCCATGAAGCTCACTGGGTGACCTTGGGCCAGTCATTGCCTCTCAGCCTCAGAGGAAGGCAATGATGAACCCCGTCTGAATACCATGAAAACCCTATTTGTAGGGTCGCAATATGTTGGAATCGACTTGAAGGCTTTACATTTCCATTTTTCAATGTCTGTTTTTATGATGTTTTATAGTGTTTTTAGTGTTTTTGTTTGCTGCCCTGGGTTCCCACTGGGAGGGAGATATTAATATTAATAATAATATATTCAGTAAGAATCCCTCTCAAGCAAATGAATATAGGACTGCATCCTGACTTTGGTATTTGGGTTGGGGGGGAGGTGCTCCAGCCTTAAGCAGGAGTTCTGTTCAGCAACTGAGTTACCTTCCAGTGTCACAATTCCCCCGTCTTCTTCAGCTTCTAGTCAGAGGCAGCGGGAAAAGCTAAAAGGTCAATATTTTCTCTATTCTGCTGAGATTTCATTGTGAAACAATCCGTGTGACATTCTGAGTCTCTTCTCTTTTCCCCTCATTCTAAAACAAAATGACTGCTGCTTCCTCCTAATGTCCTGAGTGAACTGGGCACAAGGGGTACTCCTGGCCAGGGAAGTAGTAGACTACTGGATGGGCCTGGCTTAACTACAGGGCATGGGGGGAAGGAAAGCCCTTCTGCCTGCGTTTTTATCGAGAGGGACTGGCTTGCCTGAAATGCTGCTGCGTTAAAGACAAGGAAGTCTGAGACTAAAGGACATAGGCAGGATTTTGTACAACATTTTGGGGGGCCCTAAAGTGGATCCCCACAGTTGCCCCGTTTGCCCCCCCAGTCCCCCAGAGCAGATTTGGGGAGGGCGGAGGGCATGCATACAAAGAGCAGAGGGCGGGGAAGTCCTGGTGTACTAGCGGTAATCCTTGCACTGACTGGTGGGACAGTTTAGTTGAATACTACTGATAGTTAATAAGTAAAACACTTTTCAAAACGGAAACTCCCAAGAGGTGAGGCTCGATGGGTTTCAAATATTAACTAGCTAATGGGGAGGTTCTTGCAGGGCACTTCTAGCTCCCAGCACATCTCCCACAAATGTTTCTATGCTTAACCATGGCTGCACCAGATCACTTTTGCATCTCACTGCTCTTTTCATACATAGGGGCAGTGGGGGGCGACAGAGCTCACCTAAACCAAGAAATGCATATTCTGAGGAGCTTGCCCTTCAAGAAGCCATTTGGGAATTGATTTTGACTCCTTTTTATAATGTTTTTCTTTTGATGGGCCTATTGTTGCATCACTATTGACCTCTGATCTCAAAGGCAGGGTGAGGATTCCCAGGGACTCAGTGCAAGGCAAAACTGAGGGCAGAGAAGCACTCCCTGTTCTGCCGGTTCCGTACGCCTCCAACCCTCTCCTAAAAATGGGGGCACACAATGCTAATCAAACCCCATCCCTTTTTACTGTAAAACCTGATGGGAGCAGCTTGAGTGCATTTTTTAAAAAAAATCACTTCGAAGAGATTTTGCAACTGATTAGCAGATCAATCCATTCCCCCCTCTGGGTGTAGCCAATGGAAACACTTTGCTGCAGGTGACTGGTGTGCTCACAGCCTGAGCCACCAGCTGAAATGGTTGGTGCTGCCATAGTAATAACATGAGTGTGTGATGCCTTCCTGGAGCAAATACTGTTTTCTCCTGCCCTTCTCTGGCCCTTGTGAGTGTTTAAGCCTCCTTCCTGGTCAGCTGTAGGAAGGAGTGAAGATGTTTAGCAAGTCCAATCTATTCCAGGGCACGCATGTGTTCGGTATTATAAAAATACACACAGAAATAGGAACTAATTTGGTTGGTCCTATTTCTTAGCAGAGTTGTAAAAATACAAGCAGCAGAATGAGAATATAAACCAGCCCACCTTCCCTGGGTTTAAATAACAACAGGCACAATCCTTTAGGTAAAAGAAAAGAACGTTTACTCACAAGCTCTTCACATGTTCAGAACAAGATAGGCTCTAGCTTAGAAGAAAGAAAAATATGGAAGTCTCAGTCCATCTTGGTGTTTGTAATGATGCTCTTAGCAGAGAGCATCATGCCATGCGGCCTCTCTCAAAGGTAGGAAGATCAGCAATGGAGAATATTCAAAAATCCCCCAGGACAAAGGAGGAGGAAGTCAGGTAAGTAACCCCCACCCATTAGGAAGTTACATCATGGTAAAACAGGTACATGGGATATTCCCCAAATATCCCTTAAAGGGAACATGCAATATTTGCCTATTCCAACACTCCTCCTCAAATTTGCATGCATTAATCTAACAAGCCCATTTTGACACGAAGTCTCTGGAAACAGTCTCTTGGTAATGGCTTTGTCAAGATGTCAGCTGTCATCTCTGCAGTTGGACAGTAGTTCATCTTGATGAATCCTTTCTCTGTCAACTCACATACAATATGGTATTTTATACCTATATGTTTAGTCCGTGGAGTGATTCTCTCAGTCTGAGAAAGTCTAATACAACTTTGGTTGTCTTCCATCACATGGATAAGTATCTGCACCCTTATTCCAAGGTCCTTTAGTAGTCTGTTGAGCCAAATGGCTTCTTTGCAGGCTTCTGCAGCAGCTATATATTCAGATTCTGTGGAAGAAAATGCTATTATGTCTTGCTTGTGACTAGCCCAGGAGATAGGTCCATCTCCATACATAAACAGAAAGCCACTAGTTGACTTGGAGTCTGAGCTACCTCCAGCCCAGTCAGCATCAGTGTAACACACAAGCTTTCTCAGCTTAAAGTCCATAGTCCCTTTCAAGTATCTAGCCACCCTTATGACAGCAATCCAGTCCTTTTGTGTGGATGTGCTAGTTTTCCTACATAGGGATCCTACAGAACTTGCTATGTCAGATCTGGTGTTTGTAGTCAAGTACTGTTCTGTACTTCTTATTATTTGGTAAAGGTTCACCTACATCATTGTCTTTAAGAAAGTCTGTTGCCATAGGCGTTGCTACAGGATAGGCATCCTTGAGTTCTAGAGTCTCTAAAAGATCAACATTTTTTTGTTTTTGGTTGAGTAGGTAGGAGCCATCTGCTTCCCTTTCAATCTGGATGCCTAGGTAGTATGTTGCAGTGCCTAGCTCTTTGATTTCAACTTCTTTGTTCAAATGATGTACAACTTCTCTGTAGTCTTGATCCCTTTGCGTTGTCATGATCAAGTCATCAACATAAATCAGAATATATGTCAAATGTCCATCTTTGCTTCTGGTGTACAGGCATTGGTCTACCTCACCTTGCTTGCAGCCTAGCTCCTTGAGCATTTTATCCAGTTTCTCGTTCCAGGCCCTTGCAGCTTGCTTGAGTCCATACAGGCCCTTTTTAAGCTTGCATACAAGATGTGCTTGCTTCTGGTTCACGAAACCTGGAGGTTGTTGCATGTACAACTCCTCTGTTATTTCTCCATGCAGAAAGGCAGTCTTGACATCAAGGTGTCTGACGTGCATCTGTTTGGAGGCTGCCACACTTAGTAGTATACTTATTGTGCTGTGTCGGACAACAGGAGCAAAAGTAGCATCATAGTCCTCTCCATATTTCTGCAGGAAACCTTTGGCAACTAGTCTTGCCTTGTAGCATTCAATTTCTCCTCCTGCATCTTGCTTCACCTTGAACACCCACCTTCATCCTATGGCTTTCTTGCCTGGTGCAAGTTCTGTCAGAGTCCAAGTCTTATTCTTGTGCAGTCCATCCATCTCCTCCTGAGCGGCTTTTCTCCACTGAGCGCCCTCGGATGCTGGCATCTGCTTGATCTCCTCCCAAGTCGATGGTTCTCTGGGTAGCACCGACTTTGTGAGGTAGGACAGGCGTAGAGGTGGTACACCTTTGTTGGTTCACGATGAGGATCTGGGAACTTGTTCTGGGATCTGGTCTGGCTCTGCAGCATCTTCCAGTCCAGTCATCTCGTCATTCTCATCTGCGTCTGTACCTCTCTCAGCCTCATCATCACTTTCTGCAATCTCTGCCTCTTCCTCTCGTTTAAGGCTTGGGTCAGGTTGTGCAGATATCTGTGATGTCACTGGAATTTTGTATGTGGGTACTGGCATATCTATAAGAGATTGGACGTGGTGTCCTTGCTCTTCTGAGAAATCTAGCACAGTCCCTCTTTTGTCAGCTCTGCTTCGTTCATCGAAGTAGACAACGTGTCTTGTGCTGACTTCACCTGTCTTTAGGTTCATAACTCTGTAGCCTTTGCTACCAGGAGCATATCCTATCAAAATAGTCTGTTCTGTTCTAGCATCTAGCTTCTGCCTCTTTTGTTTTGCTATGTAGGCAAAAGCAATGCTTCCAAACACTCTGATATGTGCCAGGTTTGGAATCCTGCCATGCCACAATTGGAATGGGGTGTGTGTGGTGCCCTTGGTTGGCAATCTGTTCTGGATATACATTGCAGCCACGATCGCGTCACCCCACAGCTTTTGGGTAGATCAGCGTCAGCAAGCATGCATTTTGTCATTTCCAGAAGTCATTTCTAAGTTTCCTTTCAGAAATCCCATTCTACTCTGGAGTATGACTGACAGTCCTCCTGTGCAAAATGCCTTGTTCCTCCAGGAAACTTTGTGTTTGGTGCAATATAAACTCACCACCATCACTTTGTAGAGCTTTCAGCTTCCTTTCAAATTTTGTGCTCACCATGGAGATGTATTTCTTCAGCATCTCATGCGTTTGGCTCTTGTCCTTCAATAAGTAAGTCACACAGTACCTTGAAAAATCATCCACAAAAATTAGAACATATCTATTCTGCCCAAGTGAGGGTACATTAAATGGTCCACAGAGGTCACTGTGTATGAGATCAAGCACCTTGGTGCTTCTCTTTTCAGTCCTTGGTGGAAATGAGGGCCTAACACCCTTTTCCTCAATGCAATTTATGCACCTGCTTACTTTATCACTATAAAATGGCCGCTGCAGGGAGAGGAGTGTTTGCGTCGTCTCTCCTCTTCTAAACTTATCTGTAAGTCCAACTACTTAAGCTAACTGTTGCAATCTGAGGTTTGAGACTTGAGGCTTGAGGTTTGAAGACTGAAGGTGGAAGATTGTAGCCCCTGTTCTTTGTTTTATGTTACGGCCGTGTGATTTATTATCTGGGACTGGGCTTGGCCGTGGAATTCTGATAACCCTTGAGAAGGAGTGCTTTATTACCTTTCCCTGCTGTGGCAATGTTGGAAGTTTTGTTTAAGAAACCTACTCACCAGCTACTAATAGCTAGTTGCTTGCTGTTTTCTTTTTAATTACCAGCTACTTCTTTTTTCTTAAAGCTATCTCCCCCATATAATGGTTTATACAAGGAGAATGTATAAAGACCAGGGGATACAGCTAGAAGGGTCTACAGCAATGTAATTAACTGATGGGAAGCAATTAAAGATTACTCATTTTTTTCCTCAAACACAACTGAGGTGCAATCTGATATGTTAACCTCCCCGGCTGCTGGCTCAAAAATAAAAGGCAATGTTCATCTAGTTGACCCGTCTCATAATATCGAAGCTAGTATCCCTACTAGGGCTATTTTGGACTGGTCTGTGGATTCAAAAATTTTGAGCAGACTCACGGTCTCTCATCTTTCTCCTGTGCAAAATTTGGCCATGGAACTAGAGCAGGCAGAAAATTTCTTACCTGCTTCCCCTTGTAACTCATCGGCAGTTTTAGATCCTATTGGGTTTACTCATGAGGTTTTGAACTCCTCTGGCTTACTTAATTCTCCTTGGCTTTCGTGTTTTTTTGGTTCCCCTCTGGGAAAGACTGCCAATCTCCATAGCCATCTTTTTGATGGACTACAATGGAATCAATCTCAGCTGGCGATGATCTCAGGAGAGATTTTTTGTATTAAAAACTTTATTAGGGAGGCCAACAATCTTTTAACGACCCTCACTGATGAATTTAAAAAATTACACCTATATTTTAAGGTTGATTTTACAGATATTCAACCTATACACCTACTTTTTAAGAAGGATGATTCTACAGATATTCAACCTATAACTCAACCAAGTAAACGTCGTCTTAAACCTAAAGTGGCTTTAAAAGTGAAAAAAATCCAAAAATATTAAGCAGTATAAACTACCGAGAACTAGAAAAATGAACTATTTTAAACTGTTTAAAATTCTGGAGACGCTATCTAAACCTAAGAGCTCTCCTAAAGAAAGTTCACGGACTTCTCTTAGAGAAGATTCGCAGACCCAGGAGCACTATGGCTCACCTTCTATGCCTTGTCCTGAGATAATTCCTTCTCCTGTGGATCCATTATCATTAGCTCATTAACGTATCGTGTATGCAGCACTCAGAGCTGAGAATCTTCTCGGAGCAGAGAAAGCATTGGATTTTACAGTACAGCCAAAATAAAATAGTTTTGCTTAATTATTGTGGGATCAACTTCAGAGACTCTTATGCTATGCGGAAGTTACATATTTTTAAATTTTTGCAGTCACTGGATCTGGTCCAGATAAAGACGTCAGACATTGATAAGGTGGAACATCTTTGTAATACCTCTACAAGATCAACGGTTTTACTTACCTTTAGGAATTCAGAGCCAGTAAGCCTTCTACGTATGAAACAGCATCTCTTATATAGGCAGGGCATAGTTTTAGAAAGACACTTCCGAAATATAGCGGACCCACAGCCTTTATTTCCACCTCGGAAGCAATTTCCCTTAACATCAGATGTTCATACTGTTGACTTTGGTGCAAAAATCCTGGACGAAGGATCATTTGCTACACCTATCATTATTTTTTTTTTATTCAAAATTTCAAAAAACAAAACAAAACAAAACAAAAACAAATTAATAACTAATACAATAAAATAAAATGTTGACTTCCGATTTGTCGCAGATCAGTTATAGGTCTATAATATATAACAAACCTGTCTCTTAATATATTACAAAATCACTTTCCTCCAGTAGTTATCTTATTTAATCATCAAATCTCATTAACATCACTTTATTCTTTCCGCAAAAAGTCAAAGAGAGGTTTCCAGTCCTTGAGAAATATATCCATCGATTTTTCTCCAAATAAATATGTCGATTAATCCATCTCATCAAGTCTGCTAGGTCCAGTAATTTCAATAGCCATTCTTCCATTATCAGTATTAATTCCATCTTCCATCCCTGCATCCATAATAATCTTGCTGTCATAGTCATAGTCATATAATAAGAGTCTGATGGGAATTTCCTTCCTCACAAATATTTCCTTGCCATCAATTCTGAATGTGTTACTGAAATGTTGTAAAGTCATATCTCTGTTCCTCTTTTTTACGAAATGCACTAGCACATCTCTTGAGAGTTTTTCCATTGTCACATATCTGTAATTAATTCTATAAATTTTCTCTGTTTCAAGCTCCATCACATCATTCCAGTCCAGAATTTTTTTCGAAACATTGATAGCTTTATCTCTGATATCTTCATCAATTTCTTCAGGGACAATGCTGAATTCCAAACAGTAATCTTTATCTCTAAGGTCCATAAACTCCAAATCTTTTTCCAGTTCCACATTTGATATATCTGTTCCAATCTCCAGGACTTGCATCTTCCCTTTAATTTTTCTTTCTTCTTCTATTGCTTGTCTAGTTATATGTTTGATCTCATCAACCTCCTCTCTCATAAAATCCCCTATTTCTTTCAGCTCCTGCTTCATTTTGCCAAATTCAATTTTCATCTCTTGTTTGCCATGTCTAAGTTCTTGTTTTGTTATCTCAATCTCATCCATTATTTTCTGAAACATATTTACTTCCAGGGTCTCAGCCACTTTCTTAATTGTCATTTTTAAAACCAAGAAGAAGAAAAAAAACCCTTCAATTTTCAATATAGCACCATTCCCAAGCAAAGAGCAATTTATTTTTTTTCATAAAGAACAAGCAGATTCGTCAAAATGAAGTAGACCAGAAAAAATAGTCCCAGACATATAATACTCAAAAGTTCATATAAATCAAAAATTTTCTCCTCAGATTAGATATCTCTCATCCGTTTGTATCTTTATAATTCTCAATTCCAGGCCAGCTTTTTGCAATAAAAACAAAGATAAGCTATTTCGATTTCCTTCCGCCTTAATTCTGTGTATAAAAGAGAAAAGTTATAACTCACCCAGGGATTCTTTACTGCTGATTCTTTTAACAAATCTCTTTACTGCAACAATTTAAGCCAAATGATAAGGATAGAAAGAAGAATGCTTGCCTGTTAAAATCTGTTTTCCTTTGAAGAAAAGAAAAACGTCTCGCATAATCAGTTTGAGCTTGCTTGAAATTCCTTGGCTCCGTCCGACGTTGCTGGCTGGTCCTTCGTTCATAGGCAATCCTAATGAATTCAAGTCCCCCAACAAACACAACGAAGCTTGTGGATGATCTCTTCGTTTCTCCCTTGCCTGGGAGAAAGTTTTTACCAGTCAAAAAAAACCTTTTGACTGGTTTTAAAACTGAAAAAGCTTCCTCTGAGACGAGAGCTCGTCTCAGAAGCAGGCACAAGCGAAGCAATCCTTCCCGGAAGTCCAAGGATCATTTGCTACACCTATCAAGCCCCCAAAAAAGACTAATACAGCTGACTCTTCCTCTTTACTTCAGGCTTTGACACCCATGGGAGACGTGAACTTGGCCTCTACTCCTTCTTTTACTAGGAGGAGATTGAGCTCAACCCAAGGGATTGTATCTTATATTGATATTAGTGAAAAACAGATTAGCTCCTTTTGTGAGGAAGAGGAGTTCCTTCTCACTAATTTTGCTACTTTTCCAGTACATACCCAACGGGATGTCATTTCTAGACTGTATACTCTGTCCAACCGCTTACAAGCATTGATGACTTCAGCTGACCCTGTTCCGTATGTGAGGATGGAATCTCAAATTCCTTTAGATGTAAAGGATACCTCCTCTCTTCCACATGACCATTATATTGAGACTGTTCATTCCACTCCTACCCTGTCTAGTGCTTGTTCTTACAGGGTATCTTTGAATACCAGTTTCGACTCATCTTGGTCTGACTTAGAGAATACAGAACAGGGGTCACCAGCTAGATGTCGAGGACTGACCCCATTAACTTCGCTAGCTTCTCTGAAGTGTTTTCCCCCTAATGTTTGTAGGCTGACACATACTTTTCCTTCTCCCTGACTGCCTCTGTCCCACTTCCCTAGTGTAGAATGGTCATTTAAGTCTGTGGATGAGTGGGCAAAGGAGGGAATCCAAGGGGCCGCCATTAATGTTGTTGAAGGCAGAGGAAGATACGAAGTAGGGTGACAGCTATGCTATTGAGGGAAGGTATAATGTAACCGATTGTTGATAACTCCCAAGCTGTCTTCCCCCTCAAATAACCTGGATAGTCTTGGTGACAGTACCTCTGGGTTGAAACTGCTGCTGGTGAATGCCAGGTCGGTGAACGGAAAATCGATGCTCATTCAGGATTTGGTCCTCGATGAGCATGCCAACCTGGCCTGTATTATGGAGACCTGGTTGGATGAAGCTGGGGGGGTTAATCTCTCCCAGCTTTGTCCACCTGGTTTTTCAGTACAGCAGCAGCCGAGACCTGGGGGACGGGGAGGTGGGGTCGCAGTGGTCTATCGTGACACCATTCCCCTGACCAGGTGCCCTCTCCAACAGTTCTCAGGGTTCGAGTGTGTGTACTTGAAGTTAGGTGGCCAGGACAGAATAGGGATTCTGTTGGTGTACCGCCCACCCCACTGCTCCACAGTCTCCCTACCTGAGCTAGCCAGGGTAGTCTCTGGGTTGGTGCTGGAGTCCCCTCAGCTTGTGGTACAGGGTGACTTCAACATCCATGCTGAGACTGCTCTGTTGGGAGTGGCTCAGGACTTCATGGCCTTCATGACAACCATGGGTCTGTCCCAAGTATTATCTGGCCCCACTCATGTTGCTGGTCACACCCTCGACCTTGTTTCCTGTGTTGGTCGGGATGACGGTGATCTTGGTGTGGAAGAACTTGCGGTGGTTCCGCTGTCATGGACAGATCACTACCTGGTCGGGTTTAGTCTCACTGGGACTCAGAACCTCTGCAGGGGTGGGGGACCGATTAGAATGGTCCGTCCCAGGAGGCTGATGGATCCGGATGGTTTCCTGATGGCTTTTGGAGATTTTCCTGTCACCTTGGCAGGCGATCCTGTCAAAGCCCTGGTTGACCTCTGGAATAGGGAAATGGAGTGGAGCAAAACCGGCTCCATGGTTTTCCAAGGAGCTGGTGGTGATGAAACGTGTCAGACGGGGACTAGAGCAATGTTGGCAGAAGACTCAGACCGAAGCTGATCGATCTCAGGCTAGAGCCTATCTGAAGGCCTACTCCGAGGCAGTGCGGGCTAAGAAGAAATCTTTCTTCTCGGCCTCCATTGCGTCTGCTGGGAGCCGTCCAGCGGAACTTTTTCAAGTGGTTAGGGGGCTTTTAAGTTCTGGCCCCCTTGAGGGTAATTCTGACCACTCAGCAGACCACTGTCAGGAATTTGCACAGCACTTTGCAGACAAAGCTCTGACTTGGACGCTAAAATTGATACAGTCTCTGAGGATGTAACTTTGGCACCTGTTTGTCCAATTAAAATGGATTCTTTTCAGCTTGTTCTGCCCGAGGATGTGGACAAGATCCTTGGAGCGGTGCGTGCCACCACTTGTTCACTGGCTCATTAAAAGTACCAGGGGGAACTGGTCGATTGGGTCAGGGGAGTGGTTAATGCCTCTTTACAACAAGGCAGTTATAAGACCACTGCTGAAAAAGCCCTCCCTGGATCCCTCTTTACTGGGTAACTATCGGCCAGTCTCCAATATTCCATTTCTAGGCAAGATCATATGTGGTCGCCCAACTCCAGAGATTCTTGGATGATACGGATTATCTGGATCCATTTCAATCTGGTTTCAGACCTGGCTATGGGACAGAGACAGCTTTGGTCGCCTTGGTGGATGACCTACGCAGAGAACTGGACAGGGGGAGTGTGTCCCTTTTGGTTCTACTGGACCTCTCAGCGGTTTTCAATACCATTGATCATGGTATCCTTCTGGGCCGCGTTGCTGAGATGAGACTTGGGGGCACTGTGTTACAGTGGCTTCAGTCCTTCTTGGAGGACCAAACCCAGAAGGTGGTACTGGGGGACTCCTGCTCAACCCCCTGGCCATTGACCTATGGGGTCCCTCAGGGTTCAGTTTTGTCCCCCATGTTATTTAACATCTACATGAAACTGCTGGGAGAGGTTGTCCGGGGTTTTGGGGTTCAGTGCCATCAGTATGCCGATGACACTCAACTCTATTTCTCTTTTCCACCTGAAGCCAAGGAAGCCGTACAGGTCATAAACCAGTGCCTGACATCAGTGATGGACTGGATGAGGGCAAACAAGTTGAGATTAAATCCTGATAAAACAGAGGTACTCCTGGTCAGTCGGAGGGCAGATCAGGGAATAGGGATTCAACCGGTGCTGGATGGGGTCGCACTCCCCCTGAAGTCTCAGGTTCACAGTTTAGGTGTACTACTGGACTCAGCTTTGAATTTGGAGGCCCAGATTACTGCTGTGTCCAGGAGCGCATTTGCCCAATTAAAACTGGTGTGCCAGCTGCGCCTGTTCCTGGACCTGCCTGATCTGACTTGGGTGATGCATGCCTTGGTTATATCCCACTTAGACTACTGTAACGCGCTCTATGTGGGGCTGCCTTTGAAGACTGTTCGGAAACTTAAATTGGTGCAAAGAGCTGCAGCCAGAGTGCTAACCGGGGCTGGTTACAGGGACCATACAACTCCCCTGTTACAACAGCTCCACTGGCTGCCAATTTGTTTCTGGTCACAATTCAAAGTGCTGGTTTTGACCTACAAAGCCCTATACGGCTCAGGTCCAGGCTATTTGGCAGATCGTATCTCCCTACATGAATCTGCCCGGGATTTGAGATCTTCAGGTGAGGCCTTTCTTGTGCTCCCCACACCTTCGCAAGTACATATGATGCGGACACGAGATAGGGCCTTTTTGGTGGCCACCCCTAGGCTATGGAACTCCCTTCCGAGTGAGGTGCAATTAGCTCCCTGCTTGTCGTCTTTCCGGCAACAAGTAAAGACTGTTTTATTTCAACGGGCATTTGAGATAGAGAACGGCCAGGATTAAGTGTCATAGGATGGGTGACTACATTATGATCTTATTATTTTATATTATCTGCTGTTCTTAAATGTATGTTTTATAGTTTTTAATTTTTCTCATAGTTTAATTCTATTTTTAATTGTATACATTTCTATGTTTTAATGGTGTGTTATCTTTTAGCTGTAAGCCACTCTGAGTCCTATTGGAAAAAGGCCGGGGTAGAAATAAAGTTTATTATTATTATTATTAAAAGAAAAGAACGTTTACTCACAAGCTCTTCACATGTTCAGAACAAGATAGGCTCTAGCTTAGAAGAAAGAAAAATATGGAAGTCTCAGTCCATCTTGGTGTTTGTAATGATGCTCTTAGCAGAGAGCATCATGCCATGCGGCCTCTCTCAAAGGTAGGAAGATCAGCAATGGAGAATATTCAAAAATCCCCCAGGACAAAGGAGGAGGAATTTTATTTATTTATTTTTATTTAATTCAATTTTTATACCGCCCATAGCAAAGCTCTCTGGGCGGTGTACAACAATAAAAATATAAATTTACATTTCAATTTTAAAACCACATAATCATCAAATCAACAATTAAACAAACAGATGAAACATGTAACTGACATATACAACAATAATACAGATACTAAAATACTAAAATATTAAAAATATTAAAATATTAAAAATATTAAAATGCCTGGGCAAAGAGGAAGGTTTTCACCTGGCGCCGAAAGGATAGTAAAGTAGGTGCCAGGCATACCTCGTCAGGAAGGGTGTTCCATAGTTCGGGGGCCACTACCGAGAAGGCCCTCTTTCTTGTAGTCACCTTCCGGGCGTCTTTCTGAGTAGGCACCCGGAGGAGGGCCTTCAATGTTGAGCGTAGTGCACGGGTGGGTTCATATCGGGAGAGACGATCCACCAGGTATTGTGGCCCCGTGCCGTGTAAGGCTTTATAGGTCAAAACCAGCACCTTGAATTGGGCCCAGAAATGTATAGGCAGCCAGTGCAAGCCGGCCAGAATTGGTGTCACATGTTCTGATCGCTTGGTCCCGGTTATTAATCTGGCCGCTGCATTCTGCACAAGCTACAGTTTCCGAACCGTCTTCAAGGGCAGCCCCATGTATAGTGCGTTGCAGTAGTCCAATCTTGAGGTTACCAGAGCATGGATAACTGAGGTAAGATGTTCCCTGTCCAGATACGGGCATAGCTGGGCCACCAGCCTAAGTTGGTAAAAACCACTCTGTGCCACCAAGGCCACCTGTGCCTCAAGTGACAAGGACGGGTCCAGAAGGACTCCCAAGCTGCGCACCTGCTCCTTCAGGGGGAGTGTAACCTCATCCAGAACAGGTCGAACATCCAACTGGTCAGGGGATCCATTTACTAACAGCATCTCAGTCTTGTCTGGATTGAGCTTCAATTTGTTCGCTCTCATCCAGTCCATTATCGCGGCCAAGCATCGGTTTAGGACCTTGACAGCCTCACCTGAAGAAGATGAAAAGGAGAAGTAGAGCTGCGTATCATCTACGTAGAGCTGAGGAAGTCAGGTAAGTAACCCCCACCCATTAGGAAGTTACATCATGGTAAAACAGGTACATGGGATATTCCCCAAATATCCCTTAAAGTGACCATACAACATTTGCCTATTCCAACAACATGTAGGATGCTAGGAAGCACAGGTTATCTGGAATCCTCCCCACAAAACTCAGATGGGAACTTTCCCCTCCCAGTCTATAGGGAAATAATAATAATAATAATAATAATAATAATAATAATAAAATTTTATTTAGCAGACGCCCATCTGTCCGACTGAACGGACTCTCTGGGCGACGTACAATATAAAATACAATATAAAATACAATCTGCTCATATACATAATCATCACATTATTAGTATCATAACATCTCAAGTTGACAATTATGCAATGTGAGTCACTGCCATCTTCCTCTACAAAAGGCATTTCTTACATAGGAGGAAGTTGCCTTAAATGGAATCTGACCATTGGTCCATCTCGCTCAATATAGTCCACACCTCTCCAAGTTTTTCATGCAGGAGTCTTTCCCAGCCGTCACTGCAGACACCACAGATTGAACCCAGCTGCGTCACTAGCGGGAGTGCGGAGGGGTGCGGACCTCCGGTGCGCCCTTCCAGGGGCATGCATGCACACTCGAGGCCAGCCACCCCGTCCATGCCCCTGGGAGGGTACACGCCGGAGGGGCACCCAGCCGGAGAAGGCCTGGGAACGTTGGCGTGCCTCCCTCACCCTGCCGACACTGCTCCCGCACTCGCCCGCCTGCCTCTGAGGAGGAGCTGGAGCAGCCTTGCCAGGCAACGGCACGGGGCGGGGCGGCTCTGGGTGTCACCCCCCTCATGGTGACACCCAGGTGCGGGCCGCACCCTCCGCACCCCGGTAGTGACGCCCCTGATTGAACCTGATGCCTCTTGCAGGCAAAGCAGTTGGGTCACCACCACTGAGCAAAACAGCCCTTCCCATTCCTGCATGGGAAGATGGGTGGCAGTTTGTGGTATTCTGGGTTCAGTCCTGATAGATGTTTTGCTCTGGAGCATTACTGTGTGTCAGCAAGATGTTTAAAAGATACATCCCATATTTGGTTTAGAACTTCTCACCATTTTTCTATGACCTGATGCTAGTGAACATTTTAAGGGATCCACAGTGGCTGGGTAGAAAACACATCCAAACTGTTGTTATTTAACAGGTGGGTTTAAATTTCATCCCAGCAAATTCAGGTTGTGTGGATTTGGCACTCTTATAGCTGTGTCCCATTCCAAGGACGATAGCTTTCCTGCTATCATGGAGAATGAAGGCCTCAGGGAAGGAAAGCATCTATCTGAGGAAGAGGGAAATGAAGGGTCCCATTCCTTGGGGGATGAGCACTTATCCTCTCCTGCCAAGGAAATGTCTCCAGAACATGGAGGGATCCTGGTAGTGAGTGATTTGATCATTAGGAACACAGATAGTGGGGTGTGTGACAGGCGTGCAGACCACAAGGGTGATTTGCCTGCCTGGCACGAAGGCTGTGGATGTTTCCCATTGTTTAGATAGCTTGGTAGATAGTGCTGGGGAGGAATCAGTGGTCATGGCGCACATTGGCACTAATGACATGGGGAAATGCAGCTGTGAGGTCTTGGAAGCAAAATTCAGGTTGCTAGGTAAGATGCTGAAAGCCAGGACCTCCAAGGTTCTCTGAAATGCATTTCTCTGAAATGCTATTGGCTAGACAGGCACAGCTTTGTAGGGCTTATCCACATGGGAGCCTTTCTCCGTAGCAAATACATGGTTTTACCATCGTAATAGATTTGCAAGGTCAATACTTTGTGCTCAATGGTAGCTTCAAATCCGTTCTTTTCCGTTCACACAAGTAGGCATTCCTCTTAGAAGGATTAGTGTCACTGTTTCCTTGTACCCCGCCCTCTAATTTTACATTTTTACTCCCTCTGGTTGCTCAGTTACTGGCATGTACAAATATTTTTGACCTGCACAGTATTTTCACTCCCTCCCACTGCTTCCTGAAGTTTGGTGGTTGAAAAGAAGGTAACTCACAGGCACCTTCTTTCGCCATTGTCCCTTGCTTTTTCTTAGTTAATTATTTCCCCGCTGGAAAAACAAATCAATATAATATTGATATTTTAAATAAAATATCAATATTAATATTTTGAGAAAATATCAATATTAACATTTCCTCAAAATATATATATTAATAGATATTTTTGAGGTGACCTTTATGGAAAAATCCACTTTATTTATTTATATTATTTATTTATATTATTTGATTTATATCCGCCATTCCGCCCGGCAGGAGCCCGGCAGGAACTTTAGATTTTTTAGGAAAAAATCAGAAACCAGGCACAGAGAGATTTTACTTCAAAATTCTCTCTGCAAAGATTTCTGGACCGGGATAGCCTGACCACTGTTGTCCACGCACTGTTAACCTCCAGGCTGGATTACTGTAATGCGCTCTATGTGGGGCTGCCCTTGAGGTTGGTCTGGAAGTTGCAGCTAGTGCAAAATGCAGCGGCGAGACTGCTCACTGGAGCAGGATATTGCCATCATGTCACCCTGCTGCTGAAAGAATTGCACTGGCTGTCCATTTGCTACCGGGCCAAGTTCAAGGTTCTGTTTTTGGTGCACAAAGCCCTATACAGCTCAGGACCAGGATACCTGAAAGACCGTCTTACCCCTTATATACCCAGCTGATCACTGCGCTCTGCAGGTGAGGGCCTCCTGCAGATACCATCTTATCAGGAGGTTTGTTCTGCACAATATAAGAAACGGACCTTTAGTGTGGTGGCCCCTACCCTGTGGAATTCCCTCCCCTTAAATATTAGGCAGGCACCATCTCTGCTATCTTTTTGGTGCCTTTTGAAGACTTTCCTCTTTCAACAAGCCTTTTAAGTTGGGACCTATCCCAGTCTGCATCTGTGTCAGAATTGTTTGATATGTTTTTTAATAATTTTTAACCCTTTTTTAAAAATATGTTTTTAAAGCTTTTTAGAAATATGTTTTTAACGTTCTGTTTTAATGTATTTTAAGGTCTGTTTTTATGATGCGTTAAAGTGTTTTTAGCGCTTCTGTTTGCCGCCCTGGGCTCCTGCTGGAGGAAGAGCGGGATATGAATCAAATAAATAAATAAAGATAGAGAATATGAGAATGATAAAATCCAATGGCAATTCCCATTGCTAGTTGCAAGGAGTGAAGGAAGTTTACTTTGGGAGGAAAGAAGGGAGGGCTGCAGCAAACTGTGAAGGGGGGAGGACAGAGCAGTCAGAAGTTGCTAGATAAACCACTGGAAACAAAATGGAATTCATGGGAGAGTTAGTGGGTGGAGAAAGGGAAGTAGCTGAAAGTGACAATTCATCCTCCCACTAAAAACCATAGAAGCAAACCGTCTTCAAAGGCATGTGGAGTGGAGTGGAGCCATATTGTTCTAAACATTTGGTATTATCAGTGGGTTGGCTTAGTATGGATTTACAGGGGGGAAACTGTGTGTTAGCTTCTGTTTCCCAGTAACGTCATATGAACCATGCAAATTAAAAGGAGATGTGAGTGGCACCAAACATGCAGTCAACCACCATGTAGATGGGCTCATAGTCTCACTGTGTGAATGAGGCAATGGTGTCAGGAGGAGAGGTTTGGATTTGTTAGGAACATTTTGGGACAAGCTGGGCCTGTACAAAAGGGATGGACTCCATTTGAACCAGGATGGAAACAGACTGCTGACACTTAAAATCGAAAAAGTCAACAGCAGCTTTTAAACTGATGGGGGGGGGGGAGAAGCTGACAAGAGCTGAAGAGGAACAGTTTGGATAAATCTCCCCCCTGGGATAAAGACCAAAAAAAGATGAAAAGATGAAAATTTAAATGGCATAGAATTAGGCATTATGACAGGATAACAATTCAGAGAGGGCAAACCCAGTGGAGTTCCAAGGGCGGAGCGGGAGGAGCGGTCCACCCCAGATGCAGGCAATAAGGGGGTGCATTGTCTGAATTTAAAAACAATAATAAAAGAGTCTGCCCACCACGGATTAAAGTCCCTCACCGAAGTGGAGGGCGATGAGACGTGGCTCCATGAGGAGAAGCGGCAGTCGCAGCGTTTTGAGGCGTGTCACCTCAACAGACAGAGAAGCAGGTGGCGATAACAGAGGGAGCTGACAACACGAATCTCTCGGTGGTGGTTCACAAAGCCGGCAACTTGCACCTGGTACGGCCCTCCTGAACTTTAACCCGCCATTTTCCTCAGGAAGCGGTGTCCGAGTCCCCAGTAGTCACTTCAGGGGGCTGGAATGGCTGACTGGGGCATGGACCTTGGGGAGGTAGGCTGCTTTGAAAACAGAACGGCAGCCTTTCAGTGCACTCCAAGACACATTTACTCAGCAGTAAGTCTCGCTGTGTTCCAACGGGCTTACTCC
This sequence comes from Rhineura floridana, assembly GCF_030035675.1. NCBI lineage: Eukaryota > Metazoa > Chordata > Lepidosauria > Squamata > Rhineuridae > Rhineura > Rhineura floridana. The sequence goes on from NC_084494.1 coordinate 828,137, forward strand.
CAGGCAGCTGTGTGCACACGACTGCAACCTGAATCACTCCCCCCCACTCAACATCTGAAACTGCAGTTTCAAAATTTGCTGCCGTTGGTGGGGCTTTTGTGTTCTTAATCTCGGTGTCACCATGATTGGGCCCCCCAAAAGACGCCTCCCCTCTCCCAACACGCCCTTGAACCTGAACTGGTGCAGCCTTGCCTTCTTAACAGCACGAGATGTTTATGGCAAGATCGTATGGTGTAGCAGGTGGTACTACGATTCTGCACCATTTTCGGCTCAAGGGCCCGCTGGGAGAAGGCAGACATTTGCTGGGGTGCCCAGTCATGCTGACCCCGGGGTTACATACACAAAGATCAAAAGAAGAAAAGCCCAGCCACATGCAGCAGGTTTTGACATTTCAGTTCCGGAAGCAGGACTTGGGGGGAAAAGGTGCTTTAGGCTGCACTCCTGTGCAGCTCCCTGGGAGTAAGGCCCTTGGAACACAGTGAGACTTACATTTGATTAAGCATGTATAGGTGTGCACTGTAAGGCTGCAGTCTTGTGCACCGTTACTTGGGAGTAGGGATGAAAGGATCTGTCCATGTCGGTTCTCTTGGTTCCTCATTTACATCATACACCTAAACAAATATGCATTGGCTTGCACTGTAAGGCTCCAGCTCTGTGCACACTTACAGTGGAGTAAACCTCACTTACATTTGAGTAAACATATATAGGATTGCACTATGAGGGCACAATCTTATACTTGGGAGCCCCACTGGACTCAATAGAATGTATTATTTATTTCTGAGTAAAAAAGACTAGGAGAGGGCACTTCATAACTGCAGTATTCAAATATAGGAAGCCTTATCCCGTGTCAGGCCATTGCTCCATCCTTATCGTCTACTCACTGACTGGCTGTGGCTCTCCATGTTTTCAGATGGGGTTTTTTCCCACTCCATCCTGGAGATTCAACCTGAGACCTTTTGCATGCAAAGCATGTGCTTGTACTTCTGAGTTACAGCCTGCCTTAGAGAATAATGCCATCCAATGCTGTGGGACCTCTGAATAAATGCATAGAATTGGGCTTCCCAAATCACTTGTGAAAATGGCCTTAGAGCACAATGCTGCATTTACTCAGAAGTATGTCCCATGCTGTTCAGTGCAGTTTGATCCCAAGTAATTTTGCCTAGGATTGCAGCCATAAACTCCCTTGCAGTTCACATTTACACATTACAGTTTGATGGGCACCCTGTCTATAGACATGGTGTTGTACTCGGTGCCTTTGCCTGGCTTGTACATATGGTAGGAAAAGATGTGAATCTTTTATTTATTTTCTCTATATGCAGCATGTGCTCACTAGTTATGCAATATGACCCAACCTTAATAGTCCTGAGAAGTGGTCTGAAGGCACATGAGGCATCTTGCTGAAGCTAAGCAGGTACAGGTGCCTGGGAACCACATAAATGCCACCTTGAGTTCCGTGAGGGAAGAAAGGTGGTATATAACTGTAAATAAATAAATGTTGTGTTTTGATCAATTTGGGATAAAGGGTCATTCGAACATAAGTGCCTTGGTGGTTCAGAATGAAGGTCCGCATAGTCCAGAATCCTTAAAACTAGATAAGTCTGGGAAGTCCATAAACAGGGCATGAAGGCAATAGCCAGATCCCATTACTGCTCTGAGTCATTGTTCTTCAACCTTGCATCCCTAGCTGTTGTCAGACTGTAACTCCCATCAACTCCAGCCAGCTTAGCCAATGGCCAGGGATGATGGGGGTTGAAGAACAGTGCAAGTCTAAGGTTGTGGGGTTCTTTTTTTCATTCCCTATGTGCTGCTTTGCTTGCACGAGCATTGTTTGCTGCTGTGGGCTTTTACTTCATCTTAATGTATCTGATATGAGTAAATTCTACTGAGAAAGGAAGATTTATCCCTGGAATTTAGTCATAGGACGGCTGCAGAAGTATTAGCATTTCCCCTGTAGTTATGGAAGGCTGCAGAAATCTTAACAGACAGATAATGAGGATTTTTCACACCATACATTGAAAGCACATGGATTCCCCCAAAGAATCCCGCACAGAGCTGCAATTCCCATTACCCTTAACAAACTACAGTTCCAAGGAAACCAGGTGCTTTAAAAGAATGGTGTGGATGTGACCTATTTGCAATAAGGTCCATCAAGGCCTGAACAAAAGTTTCTTAATGGCTAGGATCACATTTTTTAAGAGTAGGCATTAAAAGAAACAATCAGTGGTTGCCCCTTTCACATTTTGACCCATGAGTGGCTCAAATAGTTCTGTTTATTTTATTTCCACATTCATCTATCTCTGAATAGGGTTGCAACAGTACAAAAAAAACACCATTTATCCTTGGGATGGCAAGGAATTTACTATAGTAGGCCACCTGAATCGATCCTCGATATAATCCTGGAGTAAGCAGTAGCAAGCTTTCACAAAAGCTGAGTGTTGTCTGTTTTGTTTCCTTACAGGAAAATCGACCAATGCCTGAACCAGGTCCCAATGGTAGGTCTGTTTAGGCTAACTCATTCAGTTTATGGATTTTTTAAAAAAGCATTTTATGCCTCTAGTTACATGAAGGGTTACTGTCTGCCCTGGGTGCAGCCAATGGAGGCGCCCAGTGCTGCAACAGACAGACGGGCAGATAGAGGAGGATGGGCGGTGAAAGAGAGCTGCTGCCAGCTTTGTTTGAGCCTCAGAGCACAGGATCAGTACTGGAATACGGGAAAGTATGATGACGAGGACAGTGTATGCCTCTGAGTGTGTGCAGAGCACCTTTCCGGTTTCTTTGAAAGATTTCACGCAACGGGGTGAAACACTGTCTGAGTTTCTTTTCTGGCCATTATTATTATTCGTTTCATTTCATGATTATTACTGAAAATAATTTTATCGTATGGAGGAGGGGGTGTTAAAAAATGATCCACTCTGGGTGGCAAATACGCTAGGTACGCCACTGGGCAAACCAAAAAGTGTGCAAGACACTTGAAGCAAGATACTGTATATAAATGTTTATATGCAAATGCTAGAAGCCTCCAAGCCAAGATGGGAGAACTGGAGTGTGTGGTCTTAGGGGAGACCACTGATTAGTGGGCATAATGGAAACCTGGCCGAACTGAGAAAATCAGTGGGATGTGGTTATCCTCAGATATAAACTGTATTGGAAGGATGTATTGGAGGTGGTGTCGCTCTATATGTGAAAGAGGGCATTAAATTAATTGTTGTAAACCGCCCAGAGAGCTTCAGCTATGGGGTGATATATAAATGCAATAATAATAATAATAATGATAATAATCCAGCAAACTAGAAACCTCAAAAAAGGCAGAATCCTCCACAGTATCATTGTGGATAGTGATACCGCATCCCAGGAGTGATTTAGTACTGTGGATGTTCTCCTCCTGATCACGCAGCGCAGAGACATCTTGAGATGAAAAATGATATCGAGGAAGTATCCGAGCCAAAGAAAAGGTGGGTCAGAGGCGACATGATAGAAGTGTATAAAATTATGCTTGGCATGGAGAAAGAGGACAGAGAAAAGTTTTTCTCCCTCTCTCATAATACTAGAACTTGTGGACAGACAATAGAAATTGCTTCTTCAAACAAGGGAATTCACTCCCACAAGCGGCAGTGACAGCCACCAACTTGGATGGCTTTGAAAGAGCATTAGACAAATTCACGGAGGAGAAGGCTATCAGTGGCTCCTAGCAATGATGGCTCTGCTCTTCCTCTAGAGTCAGAGGTGGTATTTCTCCAAACACCAGTTGCTGGAACCCGGAGGAAGGGAGAACTCTGTTGCCCTCAGGTCCTGCTTGCAGACTTCCTTTTGGGCCATCGGTTTGGCTACCACAAGAACGGGATGCTGGGCTAGATGGCCATTGGCCTGATCCCACAGGCTCTCCTGATGTTCTTATGACAATGGCTTGCTGCAACATCATGTAACATGTCCACAAACAAATCACAATTAAACTCAATAAACAGCAATCATTTAACCTCCTCACAAACTTTGTGGAAACAAATCAGAATGAATTCATTATAAACAAAATCTTGGATATAAGGATTTTGGCAGGAATAGTGCTTTAGTCCCTGATAAGAACTTTTTAAAAAAAATTGCACTATTGATGAACACTTTGCCTGCAGGGGTGTAGTTGTCCAGGGTCTCAAGGGGGTCTTAGACCCCTTACTTTTTGGAGAGCAGGGTTCCTATGTCTCCAGTGCCAATCAGCATGAAAGAGGGTTAGCCATCGAGAAGAGTCTTCTAACATGCTTCCTTGTCCTTTCCTGCTGACTGGAGCCAATCAGAGTGAAAGGAGATGAGCCAGCCACTGAGAAGACTCTTCTCAGTAGCTAACACTCTCCCCTTTCATGCTTATTGGCTCCTAGGGACATCTATTGTTGTGGAGGAAGGCATTAACTAGAATCTCATTCTCAACCCAGCAGCAAAAAAGGGGTGTGTGGCTGTGGCTGTCACGAAGGGACCTTCCACTTCTGAATTTGCCACTACACTACTGTTTGCCTGAGCATTTGTGAAAAAAACTGGAGGCTGGTTGGAAGGAACCAGCTGCCATACCTTATGTTTCTGCAAACGTTTGCAGTTTTGGAGATACCTAGAAATGCTTCAGCACAGTTGTTCATAATGGATTTCCACCTACATGTTTTATGTTCTTTTTCAAATATTCAACCACAGATGACTTCACGGAGCTAGGGAAGAGAAAAGCTGGAAAGAAGGGTATTCTGTTGGGTAGGAGGCACCACTGTCAAGAACACCCTCGCCATAGTTCCTATCGGACAAATTGTTCTTAAAGGTGAGACTGAGCAGGCAAGTCGGGTCTCTGAAGCTGATCTTTAAAAACTTTGGGTTCTTCTTGTCTAGCCTCCTTCTAGTGTGTGGACCAAGTTAAACAGGCAGAAGCACCAGCAATCTGCTCTCATTGGAAACGACTTCTGGAGGCTGAGAAGGGTCCCAGTCATTGGCTCCTGCCTGCTCTGCCTGTACTCTGGGGTGAAGGGAGCTGGCTTGTGCTGCCACAGCAGCGTAATGAAGATGACTCCTCCAGGGTCCTTTGAAGAACAGTGTCAAATTATCCTCTCATTAAGAGTGATGCATCCCTTTTGAATGCTGTTGTGCCATTTCATTGCATAACTTCTCTTGGCAGCCAGAAGCAGGAACAGATAAGTGCCTTCACAACATATGCCATTACACATTAAGGGAGTCTTCCTAGATTATGGTTGCAGCTTAATGACTTGTTAAAGATGTTTAACACTTACAATTTTGTGTTTAATTTAGGAAACAGTATGATCAAAGTGTGTCCTGAGAATTCAACTCTGGTTTGGTGAATATCTGCAGGTTGGCCTGTTCAGAGGAAGAGTGTCTTAAATTGAGTTGCAGCCCTCTAAGGCATGTTTAGATGTCTAAGCACCACCAGGATCTGACATGTTAATGGGCTGAAAGAAACAATGTGTTGCAGAAGTAATTGCTGAGTTGCCAGCAACATTTTGCTTAAATCTGCTGCTTTTTCAGTGATGTCTTGATGCTTATGATGCCAATGTGACCCCTCCTTCACACTGAATAACTCCTTGTAAGCAGTTGTCGAGGTAGGTTTCAGAGACAGCTTCCCCTGTTCATATTTTGAACAGCCAATAAATGGATTTCTATTTTCTGTGAGGCACTTACGTGCTATGCATTAGGAAGACTAGGGTTTTAATTACACTAAAGATTTTCTTTTAGGGATGGAGTTTCCTGGATGTCAAGGTAACTTGCAACGTTGGGGGACAGAAGAAGGCGTCAGTCACTGGACCATTGTTTCCAGACCTTACTTGTTTTTTTTCTTTTGTCCCAAAGTTGGAAGTTGCACAGTGAGTGTTTTGAGATAAAAACCTAATAAGAGCGCTGCTGGATCAGGCCAAAGGACCATCTAGTTCAGCAACCTGCCCCTGTTGGAAGGCTGCAAACAGGCCATGAGCACAACAGCATCCTCCCCACTTGTGTTCCCAGCAACTGGCATTTGAATATTAGGCAGGCGCCATCTCTGCTATCTTTTCGGCGCCTTTTGAAGACTTTTCTTTTTCAACAAGCCTTTTAAGTTGAGAGCTATCCCAGTCTGTGTCTGTGTCAGAATTGCTTAATATGTTTTTTAATAATGTTTTTAACCTTTTTAAAAAAGTTTTTTTAATGTTTTTAACACTGTTTTGTCTTAATGTATTTTAAGATTTGTTTTTATGATGTTTTAAAATGTTTTTAGTGCCTTGTTTGCCGCCCTGGGCTCCTGCTGGGAGGAAGGGCAGGATACAAATTAAATAAATAATAATAATAATATTCAGAAGCATACGGCCTCCAACTGTGGTTCGCAGGCAGTGATAGCCTTATTCTCCTCCATGAATTTGTCTAATCCACTTTTAGAGCCATCCAACTTGGTGACCATTAATGCCTCCTGTGTGAGTGAATTCTGTTGATTATGTGCAGTCATTGTGAAAAAGTAGTTTCTTTTGTCTGTCCTGAATCTTCCAAAATTCAGCTTCACTGTCATAGAATCATAAAATCATAGAATAGTAGAGTTGGAAGGGGCCTATAAGGCCATCAAGTCCAACCCCCTGCTCAATGCAGGAATCAATGTCCACAAGTTCTAGCGTTATGCAAGAGGAAGGAAAACTTTTCTCTAACCACTTTCTCCATGCCATACATAGTTTTATACACTTCTATCTTACTCGCCTTTTCTCTAAATGAAAAAGCCCCAAACGCTGCAACATTTCCTCATAGGTGAGTCGCTCCATCCCCTTGATCATTTTGGTTGCCCTTTTCCGAATCTTTTCCAACTCTACAATATCCGTTTTGAGGTGAGGCAACCAGAACAGTACACAGTATTCTAAATGAGGCTGCATCATAGATTTGTATAATGGCATTATGATACTTTTATTTTCAGTAGTTTTCTTAATGATCCCAAGCATGGAATTTGCCTTTTTCACAGCTGCCGCACTGGATCTAAATCTTCATCAAGCTATCCACTAAGACCCCAAAGTTTAATTCCTGGTCAGTCACTGCCAGTTCAGACCTCATGAGTGTATTCACTAATAGGCAAAAAAACCCTTGCAATTTAAGGACTTACCTATAGCCAACAGATATTTCTGTCAGACATTAAAAAGCAGGGAAATAGGGCAGCTATAGTGAATGCACCAGGGGAGCAGGAGACCTGACCTCCTCTCTGAGATAATGTACTGCCCTACAAATGTGTAAAACTGCAAACACAATTTGGATTGGTCTTTCACAGTTCAATCCACTTCCTGTGTAGCTTATAAGAATTTGGTACCATGTGAGCATATGGTGAGTGGTAATTACAGTTTTGTATGTTTGTTGGTGTTCTTACTTTTCTTCTTTTCTGTGTTACTACTGTTTCTACAGAGAATTTAACCTAGAAAACTATATTTCTTTCATTATTCATCCTAGAAATCTGTGTCAAATTTATTTTTATTAATTTCAAAGCTTTTTTATTGGTCAATGTCATATGATGGTGAAGACAGCCTATTGTGTTTCAAACTGGAGGTTATGCTCTATTTCTGTTTTGGGTGTATTAACAGTTGAATCTGAAACTGCACTTTGATGTAAAATCAGACTGATTACAATATGTTGCTACTTCAGCCAAGACTCTAGCTGTTGGAAAAAAGAGAATGTATGTTTTCAGCCTGCTATGTTTAAACCACTTCATATAAGGAAAGGTGGGCATGGTCAGTTAAAAACATAGAGCACACCTAGAATTATATTTCACCTCTCACTGTTTTATCTTGTGCAAACTGAGACACTCCTGATGTCCACTGGAGACTATTCCGCAGAACAGTCAGTGCCATTATTCCACAATTGTTTTTCGAGTTTTTTTAGTGTAAATTTTGCAAAGTGTTGCTGTACTTCACATATTCACAGAAGCAGAAGGAGAAGCAGAAGAAAATGTTTTACTGTAGGATACTTCACTAAAACTGCAAAGCAAATCAAACATATTTAAAGTGACTATCTGAACTATATCAACTGTCTTAATAATGTTGCTTCCTCCCTGCTAAAACAAGATCGGCACAGCACATGTCTTGTTTCTGTTATTTGGGCTGATTGCAGGTGTTGCCACCACTCACCATATGCTCAGAGGCACATGCTACCAAATTCTTGCAAGTTACACGGGAAGTGTGAAAGACCAATCCAAATTGTGTTTGCATTTTTACAACTTTGTAGGGCAGTACAATATCCCAGAGAGGATGTCAGGTCTCCTGCTCCCCTGGTGCATTCACTATAGCTGCCCAATTTCCCAGCTTTTTAAAGTTTGATAGAAATATCTGTTGGCTATAGGTACATTCTTAAACTGCAAGATTTTTTGTCTATTAGTGAATTTCTCTGCTTTTTAATCTCGGAGGTAAGAAATGGGATCATGTGCAAGTTTGCTGAGAATGGATTGATCATTTACATGCTTATTGAGTTCAATGGGATTTATTCCCCTGCAATCATGCTTAGGATAAGTGAAACTGACCACAGGGGATGGGGAGGGAAGGAGGAGGAAGTGCAGGGGAAGGGGAGGAGGAGGGAGGGGAAGAGGGCAAATTTGATCATTTGCATGCTTATTGAATTCAGTGGGATTTCCTCCCATGCAATCATGCTTAGGATAGGTGAAACTGACCATGGAGGAGGAGGAGGAGGGAGGGAGGACTGGAGTGGGCAGGGAAGGAAGACGAAGAAGGGAGGAGGAAGGGAGAGAGGAGAGGAAGGCAACAAGGGGAAGGAGAGGAGAAAGGTGGAATGGGAGGGGGGAGGTAGGTATGATCATTTGCATGTTTATTGAGTTCAGTGGGATTTATTCCTGTGCAATCATGCTTAGAATAGGACCATGGAGGAGGGTGAGGGGACAGGAGAGGGAAGGAGGGAGGGAGGGGAAGGAGGGGGAGGAGATTGAAAGGGGAAGGGGAGGGGTGAAGGAAGGGAGAGGGAATGGGCAAAGGGGACGTGCTAGGAGGGAGGAGGAGGGGAGGGCAGGTTTGATCATTTGCACGCTTTTTGAGTTTGCATGCCTTGTCATGGTTGGATCATCACCTGTTGAGATTTAGACTCTCAGCAACTTTTCCTCTCTGCAGAAGCAGGGGACCCATTAGGCTGCTGGATTTCCAGATGGCTCAGGGGGACGGGGTTCTAGTTAATTTGCCTGGTGCTCCTGTTAAGTCCTAGCTGATCTATGGAATACCCAGATGGCCCAGGTTTTTGACTTTATTGCTCCTGAGCACCTTCTCAGGAGCACCCATTTGGTTTCATGTTACATACCAGTGATGGGCTCTATTTCTGCAGTAATTGGAGTTGCCATCAGATTAATTATTATTTCTGATATTCTCCATCTTTACAAATGTTGAAGTAACAACTCTCCGTGCCTGGTTTCTGATTCATGTTTCTTTTTCAATTCTTTTTTTTAAATCCATGTTGAAATTGTTGATAGTGTGAGTGATGCTTTTATTGATGTCAATGTCACACTGATGTCAATGAGGTGTTCATTGAAACTGACAGACAGAAAGCAGCAGGGCGAATGAGGTGTTGATTGTAAACAGCATGGGGGAAGACACTGCCTTGATTATCTGCCTTAATCTGCTCTGCAGTGCACTTGAAAAGGAATGTAAACAGGCAATCATTACAGAGTTCACAATAAAGTTTGATACCAGTGGAGACTTGTGAATAGATAGCGATTATAATATAACCAGGATAAGATGGTTTGAGCACAAAATACTAATTCTGGTGCAACTGGCTGCCAATTCCAAAGTGCTGATTTTGACCCATAAAGTCAATGACTCGGGACCCCAATACCTCAAGGATCATCTCTCCCTATATGTACCAATCTGAACACTGAGCTCGGCATTGGAGGCCCTTCGTCATGTGCTCCCTCCAAAGGAGGCATGGAGAGTGGCAACATGAAAACAGGCCGCCTCAGTGGCACCCCCCTGTTTATGGAACACTCTTCCCAGGGAGGTATGCCTAGAGCCATCATTATCCATCTATAGGTGCCAGGCAAAAATATTTCTCTCCTCCCAGGCATTTGCTTCTTAACTTTGGAAGGCTTCTGTTGTGTAGCCTTCCTAAGAAGGGTTGCTCCACTGCCTTATATACTTTTTAAAAAAACTTTTAATATATATATAATATATATTATATACAATACAATACAATAGAGATCCTTTGCTACAGTTTCTGCCATCTAAAACTTAGACACCGAACATTAACAGGAATCCAGTCCTAGAAACCTTTCTCTTATCAATAAACAGAGTCATCAACAACCACATACCAACTCCTACTCACAACAACCTTTCAAAATAAGAAAGAATAGCCCTAAGGAACCTTCAGATGAGAAGGGATATTGTCATCAAGCCTGCAGATAAGGGTGGTGCTGTTGTGGTACTTAACACTACATATAGCAGAAGGTCAAAGACAACTAAAGGATGAAACAACATATAGATTTCTTGACAAAGACATCACCACAGATCTCAATACTCGTATCATTACATCTATACAAAACCTTACAAGTAGGAAAATTCTTAAAGAGGAAACTGCTGATCTCCTTGTTAATCCAAATCCCACCCCTGGAAGGTTTTACATGCTGCCTAAAATCCACAAAGCCAACAATCCTGGTCGCCCAATTGTCTCAGGTAACAACACAGCTACTGAAAGGATTTCTCTGTACATTGACTTAAATTTAGAAAACATGGTGCAAAACCTCCCATCATATATCAAAGACACCAAGGACTTCTTGCTTAAAATTGAGTCTTTAAACAAGCAGTATCAATTCCACAACAATACTATACTAGCTGCTTTAGATGTCACATCTCTTTACACCAATATACCACATAATGATGGGATTCAGGCTTTAAATGAGTTCCTTAACACCAGAGATATGAACAATCCTCCAACAGAGGTTCTCACAACTTTAGCTACGCTAGTCTTGAATTGTAACAACTTTACATTCAATGGAGAACACTACCTGCAACTACAAGGCACAGCTATGGGGACTCGCATGGCTCCATCATATGCAAATCTCTTTATGGGTAAACTGGAACAGGAGATCCTCAAAAAGGCCATCAACAAACCACTTATATGGTGGTGATACATTGACGACATCTTTATGGTCTGGACGAATGGTAAAGAGAGTTTGGAACAATTTAAAAATTACATCTACTCTATCCATCCCTCTATTAAGTTTACATTTAATAGTACAAATGACAATCCGCACATCCCTTTTCTGGATGTCCTTCTTACCATTGAAAACAACAAAATAGCCACTGATCTCTACAGCAAACCCACTGATGCCCACACCTATTTAAACTGGAAATCCTGCCATCCTAGGCAATATAAAGAAAAACATTGTGTATAGCTTAGCTCTGAGAATCAAACTTATTTGCAACACTGAAGATAAATACCAGAGAAGGATCAGTGAACTTAAAGAACACCTTCTTCGAAGAGGATATTCTCCACATATTATGAATTGCAACATCCACCGAGCCTCCATTCTGTCCAGAGAAAACCTCCTCCATCATACTGAGGTGTCAAAGAGCAGAGAGCAACGGATTCCATTTGTAGTAGATTTCCATCCAGCATCTCCTATCACCAAGCAATCAGGGAGAGCTACCCATTGCTGGCAAACTCTGAACATCTTACTAGAGCCATCAGCAGGCCTCCTGTTGTAGCATTTCGCCAACCTCCTAATTTGCGCAGAGTGTTGGTGAGAGCTGTGCTTAAGCCACCTATCACCAATCCAGGGTCTCATCCTTGTCACTCCAAACGCTGTATCACCTGTGTATACCTCAGGGAGACAGCCACTTTTACAAGCACTAGGACAGGCAGGACATATTACATCAAACAGAACATCACCTGCAGGTCCTGCAATATAGTTTACATCATCGAGTGCAAAAGACCAGGATGTCATATCCAATACGTAGGAAAGACCACAACTAACCTACGCACACGCTTCAGGAACCACAAGTCGGCAATTTTGACCAAAAAAAAGTGGAGCAACCAGTTGCAAAGCATTTTAACATCGAAGGCCTGTTGGACTTTTCCATTACAGCGATAGAGATGCCAGCAGATCCAGCAGCATTGACTAAAAGGGAGAACTTTTGGATTTACTCTCTGGACACATTGGCACCACATGGCCAGAACCTGGAGGACAGTACCACCACTAGTTAGCTTCCGCAAATGAAGCCCCTCTGAGCATTCCATCCTCAAAGCTCTATAACTGCCACCTTGGTAACAGCATTTGTATGTTAGCAGCTGGTGAAGGCGGAAGCTGAAACATTTTGTTAATACAATAAAAACCTCTGTTTGGTTAATCACAATTACGTTCATATATATATATATATCAGAGCTTGGAAGTAACTAGTTGCAAGTAACGAATTACTTGTAATTCATTACTTTTTCGAGAAACGAGTGGGTAATTCCTTTACATTTTGATTGTAATAGAACTAGGAGTAATTTTATTACTTTTGTGGAGTAATTGTAACGTTTCCAGAATTACTTTTGGGCATTACTTGGGGGGGAGCAGGGGAAGTCTTCTGCTCCTCTGATTTGTGGATGAAAATCATGTGCCTCAAACTGGGCTTCTGTGCAGTGTCGCTCTTTCCTCGTGCTCTGTGGATGGGCAGGAGGCGACGAGGGAGGAGGCGGAGAGTGAGACGGGGTGGAGTGGAGAAAACAATTATTTAAAAAAATGGGTAGTGGTGGTGAAGAATGGAGTGGAGGGGGAAAGGATCTGGAGGTCAAGAACATGGATAAAGGAGGATAAGGAGGCAGCTGCAGAATGGAGATAAAGAACTGTGGAGATGAAAGATGACAGTGTGTGTGTGTGTATACTGTGTTTGCACTTGGCACACACAGTGGCCTCCACCACCCTCTCTGGCTACTGTGCTGCATTTGCAGTATTTTAACTTTTTTGCATCTCAGGGGAAAATGTTTGCTTGAGTGAGTGTCCCTTAGTTGGTGGCAGGGCAGGGTCCGGGAGGTGGTTAAGTGAGAGAGATTATGCTGGCTGGCTGAAGTGGGGGAGAGTTTGCACTTGGTTTGACATGCAAAGATCTGAGTAGTGGCCTCAGCCTCCCTCCCTACCACCCTTACCAGAGGAGAGACCACCATTGCTATCTTATGAATAAAAATAATTATTCTACTACCTCTGTATGTGTGTTTATTTTTAATGTTGTTTTAGGCTACTTAGATGTGCAGCAGCCAAGGCCAGCACCTTGTAGGCGGTTTTTTAAAAAGTAACTGAAATGTAATTGTAGTGATTACTTTGAAAGAAAAGTAAAGTAATCAGTTAGTTTCAGAGCAATTGTAATGGTAATTACTACTTTTTGGGGCCATGTAACTGTAACTATAATTTATTACTTTTTAAAAGTAATCTTCCAAGCTCTGATATATATATATATATATATAAAATTTTACTTTTACTTTTTATTAACTGTAAGTTGCTTTGAGTGCACATATTTGCAGAGAAAAGTGACTAACAAAATTAATAAATAAATAAAAATGCACATATTTTCTTCTGTCTCACTTACTGCTGCCGTCATCTCCTTACATGCAGCCCAGAGATTGATTGCTCCTTGCTCCAGGAAGCCTTAGGATGCTGGCTCCCTCACAGCTCAGGTACTGGTGCCAGGGGGGCTTTGCTGGGGCTCCACCCCACCAGGGAAGCTGCTCCTGGCCAAAGGGTCATCACGTCTAGCATTCTATTCTCACAGTGGCCAAACAGATTCCATGAAGCTCACTGGCTGACCTTGGGCTTGGACCGGTCATTGTCTCTTAGCCTAACCTACCTCACAGGGTCATTGTGTGGATCAAATGGGGATGAGGAGAACCATATATGCCACCTTGAGATTCTTGGAGGAAAGGTGGGGTATAAAAGTACCAATAAATAATTACAATTCATTGTTTCCCTTCTTCAACCCATCCTAATTATATATTTTTTAAGGTATTACTCCAGTTTAGGGTTCAACAGAAATTCTCAAAGATTCATTCAAATTCTGTTGTGGTTTGTGGGGGGGGGGAATGGTGTGAAAAAGTGAATGACTGAGTAACTCTGGCTGAAGCAGTGGATGGAGGCCTGTATTGGAGGCCAGGAGGAGGAGGCCTGCAACAGGCAAGCCCAGAGTTGCCAAGACACCAAGGCCTGCTCTGAGACAGAAAGAACTGATCGGCTGATGTCGCAGTGTGCTCACGCCTGAAGCTGATGAAATGGAGAGGTGTGCCATAAATGTACTTTGTTGTGTTGTGGCACTTGTAACAGGAGGATCTTCCAACAAAAATATGTTTTTTCCCCTTAAGATCAGCCTCCGTGCCTGAAAGCTGAAAGTGGCCAATGCAACACCATTTTTTTTAAAAGGATCCCAGGGATGATCTGTAAAAAAGCAGGCTGCTTAGCTTAATGTCTGTTTCAAGAAACCGGCAGAAAGCATTTTGCAGGAAGGGAGTCTGAGGAACTGAGGCAAACAGTGGTGACAATAGATGAAGTCCTAGCCTTAATAGACAAAATAAAAACTGACTAATTGCTGGGTCTGGATGGCATCCATCCAAGAGTTCTCAAAGAATGCAAATGTAAGATAGCTGATCTTCAAATATGTAACTTGTCCCTCAGATCTGCCTCCATACCACAGGACCGGTAAGTAGCCAATGTTACGCCAGCGATCCAAGGTGGATCCTGGAAATTACAGGCTGGTTAGTTTAACATCTGTCCCAGGAAAACTGGTAGAAAGTATTGCTAAAGATAAAATAACCAAGCATATGGAAGAGCGAGCCTTGCTGAAACAGAACCAGCGTGGCTTCTGCAAGAGTGTCCTGTCTCACTAACCTATTAGAGTTCTTTGAGAGTGTCAACAAGCATATTGACAGAGGTGATCCAGCTGACATAGTGTACTTGAACTTTCACCAAAGACTCCTGACTAAGCTTAGGTGTCATGGAATAAGAGAAGAGGTGGACCAGGAACTTGCTAAAAAACAGAAAGTAGAGAGTAGGAATAAATGGATAGTTCTTTCAATGGAGGGATATAGAAAGTGGATTCCCCCAAGAACTGGTATTGTGACCTGTGCTTTTTAACGCGTTCGTAAATTATCTAGAGTTGGGGGTGAGCAGTGAAGTGGCCAAGTTTGCTGATAATACTAAATTGTTTAGGGTCATTAAAACAAAAAGGGATTGTGAAGAGCTCCAAGAGGACTTCTTCAAACTGAGTAAATGGGCAGTAAAATGGCAAATGCAATTCAATGTAAACAAGTGTAAAGTTATGCATATTGGAGCAAAAACATCTTAATTTCACATATTATACAGGCACAAGAGTAGCTGTATACTATAGCCAGCATTGATTTTTAGCATCCAGCAATCTTAAATTGAAAATATCCCTGTGCCATTCTGATGTTTCCTGTAAGCTCATTTCAAAACAAAACCTTACAAAACTTATACTCCTGAATTCAGAAACACTTGCTTAACAACCCTTTAGGTCTTTATGGTGATACACAAAACACTCAGAGACAATCCAGAGTTCAAAGTGTAAAACGAGAAAAAAATCCAGACATCTGTTGGATTTTTTTGTCTGTGGTCTCTTAATCTGTTGAAATTAATTGAAAATCAGCCGTGTTCACAGAGTACCTGTAATCCTATTACTGACTTTGCCCCATACTCTGACCTTCATCTTCTGCAGTTTAAAAGTTTAAAAAATGCCTGGCTGATGTTTAATTAATTTAAGAAATTTAACATTTAAGTCTATTATAATGTCGGGCATGCTCAGTAAGAACAAATTGTAAGTGTTTTAAAAGTCAAACTCACAGCTGTTTGGCTTGGCTAATCAGGGGGCCACACCCAGACCAGACTTTGATTTCACTTGAGACAGTCATGGCTTATCCCAAAGAATCCTGGAAGGTATAGTTGTGAAAGACTTGTTAGGAGACTCCTATTCACCTGACAGAACTCCAGTAGTCAGAGTGGTTTAACAGTCAGCCCCTCTTCTGGGGATTGTAGCTCTGTGAATGGAATAGGGCCTCTCCTAGCAACTCTCAGTGCCCTTCACAAACGACACTTCCCAGGATGCTTTGGGGAAAGCCAGGACTGTCTAAAGTAAAATAAAGATCTGATGTAGATGTGGCCAGGGACAGCTTTGGTTTAAATTTAGGTGGGGGGATACATGTGCCTGCTGTAGAATAAAAAGGTGGGGGAAACTCTGAAAAAGAAGGATACTGTTCACAATGTTTTCCTTTTGGAAAGGAAAGGGGCTTCCCCTCTGCCCAGTCCCCACCCACACCCAATCTTCTCCCCCTTCCTCCCTTTCCCTCTCCCCCCTCCCTGCCCCTCCCCCAAGTCAGTTTCGCCCATCCTAGGCATGATTGTACAGGAGTAAATCCCATTGAATTGATGTTAATATCCCCCACCTTCAGATCACCCTCTTCTTCCACAGTCAAGAAAACCAGATTCAGAGTGTGGCCATGTGTTGGGCCAGTGACATGCCAACAAATGTGGCATGCTCTGTATCATGTTATATCTTGCATGTTGCATCTTGGGAGGGAACCATATATGCCACCTTGAGCTCCTTGGCAGAAAGTTGGGATATAAATGCAATAATAGATAATAAATATCTGGCAATAATTTAGGATGAACACATCTTGCTCCTCTCTATTTTCCTCCTGCACTATTATGGTGTAGGCTGTTCCATCTAGTATGTGTGACCATCTAGTCAGGGGAGGCTGGTTTAAGAGCACGTGACCGCCGCCACAACAACACCCTAGAGTCACACAGGGCAGAACAACTCATTCTCTGTCTTGCTTTTGGGAGTTCTCGCATTACTGTGGCCCTCCCTCACCTTGTAACTTTACAGAAAAAGGGGGAAGTCCAAGCCGTTCCCACTGACAATTAGCCTTTGGAGAAAGAGCTCTGGCTAGGAGCTGCTTGCCTCACCTCTGCTGCCATGAAGGGCTTCATCTGTTCAAGAACTTCATATCAGGGCACTGTCAAAGGCACAGGAGTGCGGCTGGGGGGAAAAGTGGGCAATCCAATTTCTTGGGAGCAAATACTGCTGCATTCAGCAGGGCTGACTTCCTTTTTTTTTTTTTTTTTAGCAGGGCTGACTTCCTTTTTTTTTTTTTTTTTTAGCAGGGCTGACTTCCAAGTAAACTTGCACTGGATTGGGATGCAAGCAATAAAATAACTTTCTGAAGGGAGGAATGCTGCCTTCTCTTGAGGGGTGATATCCTGCCAGCTTTTCACTATGTGTAATGATTAAGTATACTGATGAGGCATTATATAGGTGTGAGTACTAATCCAACCTAGCGCATTTAACTCAGATGTGAGTCTCACGGGGCTGAGAGGGGCTTGTTTTCATGCGAATGTGCTCAGAATTTTAACCTTGCAATGTGCCGCCTGGCTCTTCCTCCCGTGGCCTCCATGCCGTGGCTCTCCCCGGCCATTCGCTGCCCTGTCTTCTGCCCCACCAGCCACTATGGACACCAAACAGCACTCCATTGAGAAATAAGGTGAATATACAATATCACAATGATATTAACACTTATACAAATCAACATTGTGTCATGAATTATGTTTACATGCTTTTCAAGTGTGCCATGCAGGTTAACAAACTAGAATAATTTCAGTCACAGCCTATCCTAAGCAGGAAATGAATACTCCAGGGGCCTAATTTCCATAACATCCTCCAACACATGCCCATTAGAGATTTATCACATGGTTCAAACAATGCACATTTACACAGGTATATTGGCATGACTCAGAATGCTGTATATTCAATGTAAATGCAATGTAAATTGCATGCATGAGCATAACATTTTAAGACCTGAAAACAGGATTTTTGATTTAGGATATACTTAAGTGTCTTTAATAGATTCAAGTATCCTTGGGTGTTTGTTGCTGTTATTGTTTTAGGAGAATCTGAAGTCAGTAGTCACAGGGTGCACATGTGCATGTGCTTACAGAGGCCTTCCCTGATGCCAGAATAGGTTGTGGCGTGTGCTTGGCTGTGTATGGTGTCCACAACATTTTTTTCTGGTTTGCAAATGTGCCCCCAAAGTTTGCATTTAAAGGTGAAAGTCTTTAAATGCAAGGTGATAATCTGCATTTTATGCAACAGTACTACAACCAAGACACAGCCATCCCTTGAAATTCACACTTCTTCAAATTTTGTGATGCAGTTCTGCAGCCAAGTATAGTAATGCATATACTAGAATAAAATGTGCATTAATATGCATAGATTGGTTAAAATAATATACAAAGAGAATTGTGTGTATTTGGTAAAATATCATACAAAAATATGTATATTAGAAATTTGTACTAAAATGAAGTGACTTTTCATGATGACTTTTTAAAAAAGAAATCCACAGAGTAATGTAGAATTGTGGAGGATTTAAGATTGGAAACAATGCCAGATTTTCCCATCCCTACCCATGAGAGATAGGGGACCCCTCCCCTTTTTAGTCTGATTTTGTCTGGTCTGGTTTCAGATGAGGCTGTACGGGACTTGAATGGGTGTTGTGGCAGTGGTCTGCTCATTCAGGCTCTCTGGACTTTAAGGGGCTGTGCCTCTCAGAGTGCCCAAGTGCTGCCAGCCAGTTGAGGATGGAGGAGGGGAGGGGCAATGAAGCTACCTGGTAGGGCTGGTCTATCAATAAAAATATGAGAGGTGGGTGAGAAGATAGAGTGAAGGGGCTGGTTAGGAATCCAGCCCACAGGTCACCTCCACTGTAGAGCTAAGTGATCAGCACAAGGACTTAAGCTTGCACAATGGAACATTCCCCCCTCCTTTTCCCATGTGTGCCCCACACCCTCCACCGGCTCTGGAGTATGGAGAACCCTAAGAACAGATTTTGGAGGTGATGTGCGAAAGGAAAAGTTCTGTTGTTCAAGCGTAAATCCAAATGAGCAAATGTGCACCAAATGAGCAAGCTAGTTGGATACCGGCCCATGTTTTATGTGTTTCTGTTTACCAGAGTCCAGATGAGGTCCAGCCTCTTGGAATTTTGCTCTCTATTGAGATGAGTAGCAAAGTTGCGTATGTGCTGCAGAACGGAGAGTATTGAGCGAGCTTAGTGTGTGTGTTTGAATCTTTGCTAAGATTCTACCTTCCCTGCAAATTAGTCAGACAGAGACTTTAAGTTTTAAAATAAGAAACAGCTACTTTATTCTGGAAGTACATGCTTGATAGGAAAGAGTCCTATATCTAGCTTAACTGGTCTATGCTGGAGAAACGAGCACTGGTCCCAGTACTCACCCTCATCCTGGTTGAGAGGAGAGACAAAGAGAAGAACAAGAGAGAGGCGGGAAGGAACTGGGATTCAACATTCCTTTGCTTATCAGTCTAGCAGGAAGGGAAGAGATGGCAGGATCAAAGGGATAGGTATAGCCTTAACCAGCAAGAGGTCTAGCTCTCTCTAGCTACCCTTATTAAGCCATGCAGCCTCA
Source organism: Rhineura floridana (assembly GCF_030035675.1). NCBI lineage: Eukaryota > Metazoa > Chordata > Lepidosauria > Squamata > Rhineuridae > Rhineura > Rhineura floridana. Next base: position 847,554 of record NC_084494.1, read on the forward strand.
ACCCACCAAGTCGGAGTTGAACCTCATACATTCCAAAACCCCTTCTCAACGAGAACTTGGTTCATTCTACAAGGTGCATCTTGCCTTGTAGTTTCTGGTGTCGGACTTTGCCCAATGGTTTGGTCAAAGCATCAGCTGTCATCTCTTCTGTTGGACAGTAGGTCATCTCTAGAAGTCCTTTCTCCCTTATGTCCTTAAGGTAGTGGAACTTCACATCAATGTGCTTCATGCGAGAACTTTGCCCTTCTGATTCTGCGAGTCTTATGCAGGCTTGATTGTCCTCAAGTATTCTGATAGGCTCTGGTTCAGATACGCCCAAGTCTCCTAGAAGTTTGCGTAGCCACAGCATTTCCTTGCATGCCTCATCAGCTGATACGTACTCAGCCTCAGTAGATGAATGTGCTACAGTCTCTTGCTTTCGACTTGTCCAGCAGATAAGCGACTGCCCATAGTAGAACAAGTTTCCACTGGTTGACTTACGATCTTTGGTGTCCTTTGGCTCCTACTAATCACAGCATTGTCATCTAGATAGTTGCCAGTGGACTCTTTTATTATCTGTTCTAATATCTTTCCCGGTATTGAAGTCAGACTGACCGGCCTGTAATTCCCCAGATCTTCTTTTTTACCCTTTTTAAAGAGCGGGACAACATTTCTTGTTTGGCAAGCTGGTTTTTCTGCAAAGGTATCCCACAGCTCCACCACATCTGGTCTGGTTATTGTGCTGATGTATAAGAGTTTCCCTATAGCTTGTCTGTACCTTTCGTTGTCTTCCCAGGATTGATTGTTCTGGTCTGGTTTCAAGTATCAAGTATGGTGTAGGTGCTGGATGTGCATCCTTCAGTCCTAGACTCTCAAGTAGGTCTTGAATCTTTTGTTTCTGATTTAGAAGAAAGGATCCATCGTCCTCTCTTTCAATTTGTATTCCAAGGTAGTACATGATGTCACCTAGACATTTCACTTCAACTTCCTTGCTTAGATTATTTACTAACTCTTGCTTGTCTTGTGGATTCTCATAAACCAGTAGTAAATCATCTACATAAATCAAAATATAAGTCCATTTGTTGTTCTTGAATCTGCTATAGAGGCATTGGTCAGCTTCGCCTCTTTTATAGCCTTGTTTCAAGAGCATTTGGTTCAGTTTGTCATTCCATGCTCTTGCAGCTTGTTTCAGTCCATAGATGCTCTTTTGCAGTTTGCATACTAGGGTTTCCTTTCCTGGTATTTCAAAGCCTGGTGGTTGTTGCATGTAGATTTCATCTTCTATTTCCCCATGCAAGAACTCTGTTTTTATGTCCATGTGTTCCACCTGCATTTTCTTGTTAGCAGCAACACTTAGGAGAGTTCTGATTGTTGTATGTTTGACTACAGGAGCAAAGGTTTCATAGTAGTCTTGTCCATACTTTTGAGAGTATCCTTTGGCCACTAGTCTTGCCTTGTATCTCTCAATGTTCCCTTCAGCATCTGGCTTTTTCTTCAATACCCACTTGCAACCTACAGCTTTCCTTCCTTGAGGAAGTTTGATAAGTGTCCAAGTTTTGTTCTTCTGTAGAGCTTCCACCTCTTCCTTGGCTGCCTGCCCCCACCTGTCAGCTTCAGCTTTGGGTAAGGCTTCGATATCTTTCCAGGTCTCAGGCTCTGGAAGTTCATCAGCTCTCACCAGGTAGGACAGTCTCAGTGGAGGTACACCTCTGTTGGTGCGGTTAGAGCGTCTTGGTGCAGGACTCTCTGCTGCCCCTTCTGGCTGTGCAGGTTCCCCTTCTTGCTCTGATTCCTCACTGTCCTCCAGTGCTGGCATGTTGCTGTAATCTATAGTACTGTATGGTATTTCTACTTCATCTTCTTCACTGTTGTGGTCTTGGAATGGTGCCCCTTCTGGTTGGAATGCACCATGACCTTCATCAAAGTAGACAGCTCTTTGGATTTCAATCCTTTCTGTTTTGGGATTTAGGATTCTGTATCCCTTTTGTTTTGAAGAATATCCAATGAAGATTCCTTCCTTTGTAGTGTTGTCCAATTTGGTTCTCTTCTGGTGTGGAATGTGACCATACACTTTTGATCCAAACACCTTTATATGAGCCTAACTGGGTATGCACCCATACCATAATTCGAATGGAGTCTTGTTGCCATTCACCTTTGTTGGCAAACGATTTTGTAGATAGGTGGCAGTATACACTGCCTCTCCCCAATGCTTCTGTGGGAGATTGGCATCTTCCAGCATGGATCTCACCATCTCAATTAGGGTTCTGAATTTTCTCTCCGAGACTCCGTTCTGCTCTGGGTTGTGGGGTACAGTGGTTTGATGCTCAATCCCATTTTCAAGCAGAAACTGCTGGGTAGCATGTGACATGTACTCTCCCCCATTATCAGAAGGTATAATCTGTGGTTTTCTCTGAAATTTAGTGGTCACCATTGCCACATATTCTTTGAGTTTCTGAAGCATTTGCCCCTTCTCCTTCAACATATATATCACAGTGAATCTTGAAAAATCATCAATAAAACTCAAAATATATTTGTTTCCACCAGTTGAAGTGATTGGCATTTCACAAATGTCACTGTGAATCAACTCTAGGGAGCGCTTAGTCTTCCTTTCACTCTGCTCAGGAAAACTGGGTCGGGTCCCTTTAGCTTTGACACAGCATGTGCATCTCCCCTTTTCTTGGCAGGGTTCAATTTTCATGCCTCATAATAATAATAATAATAATAATAATAATAATAATAATAATAATAATAATAATAATAATAATAATAATAATAATAATAATAACAATAATAATAAATTATTTGTTAGTCACCTATCTGTCTGAACTAATGGACACTCTAGGCGACGTACAACAATATAAAATACAATATACAAATCAATAAGCCACAATCATCAATTAATCTAAAACCATCCTTCAAGTAATACATCATAAAAACTAATCCACCCCAGAAATCCTATAGGCCTGCCTGAATAGCCAGGTCTTTAAGGCTCGGCGAAAACCCATCAGGGAGGAGGAATGTCAAAGGCCAAAAGGAAGTGAATTCCAGAGGGTGGGGGCCACAATCGAAAATGCCCTCTCTCTGGTCCGCACCAGCCTAGCTGTTTTGACTGATGGGACCGAGAGAAGGTTTTGTGAGGCTGATCTTGTCTGGCGGCATAATTGGTGATACTGGAGGCGGTCCTTCAGATAAACTGGGCCGAAACCGTATAGAGTTTTAAAGGTTAACACCAACACCTTGAATTGGGCCCGGTAAACAACTGGTAACCAGTGTAGCTCTTACTATTCCTTTGAAGGGTATTTATCTTTGCAATGTCTCTATGCCCTAATCTTCGATGCCATAAATGTAAACAAGACTTGCTACAGCATTCTTTCACAACATGAGCTTGTGGACCTTCCCGATCCACTTCATACATGCCATTTCTTTTGGTAGCTGTGCATAAAATTTCACCATCTCTAGAAATTATGCAAGAATCTTGTTCAAATAACCCTTTACATCCATTGTTTGTAGCTTCACTACAATCTCAAGTTGTTTGAGATTCCTGGGGTCCATAGCGCATTCCTGAGATAAATTTCCTCAGTGCCGCTTGGAGTCTGGCAAAACAGCTTAGCATCTCCCCACGCCTTTATGGGCAGGACTGTCGAGAGTCAGCCAATCTAACTGTGCCTTGATATGGGGTTAAATCTTCAAACAAAATTTTCTCTTTCATTAAATGAGCAGTTCCTTCACTGTCAACATAGAATTTATTTTCATTGTAACATTTTTCAACATGAGTTACTTGAAAGCCCTTTGCAGTTTTCTTTTCTGTCCCTTTAAATCCTCTATCTCTTTCAGGCTTCCCTTTCTTGTCACATTGGTCTTTGAGGTGTTTTTCTGAATTGCATAGATAGCATCCCTTGGCTTTCACACCTTGGGATCCCCTTTGTTCCCAAAATCTGCATCTGACTGGCTTTCTGACAGCAGCAGCTTGTTTGCTAGCTTCTTTACTTAGGAAAGAGGAGAGCTGTCCTTTTTCCGTAGTTGCTTTCTGAGAGAACTGCTCTCTCACTTCTGAAATAATCTCGTTTAGAGTTTTGTTTTGTTGTTGCATTATAAGTACAAAAGTCTCCATATATTTTGGAAGAGAATCCAGGAATAAAGCAATCTGTACATTTTGGTCCAGCTGCGTTTCCTTCTCTTCTATCCCTTGAATTAACACCATAAATTTCGTAAGATGTTCCTCAAAATAATCATCCCTCATTTGCAAATTAATAGGGCTATGTAGCATTGCAATTAAATGTCCCTGGCTTTTGGGATTATGATGGGATTCCAGAGTTTTCCACATCTCTCTGGCATTTTTAGAATTCATAATCAGAGGAATCTGATTATTACTCACAGATTTAGTGATGAGGTCTTGTACCGTTTCATCCTTCTCAGTCCAAATTCTTTGTTCCTCCCGAGAAGCATCCTCTCTAGGTACCGATCCTGTAATTACTTCCAACAGCTTCTGTTGTCTCAGATGTTTCTTCATTCGAAATTCCCAGAGCTTCCATCCTCCAGCGGTAAGCTTATCGATGCCTAGCCTCTCCATCATGGTGGACATCCTTAAGAAAAAAAGCCTCAACTCTTCACTGACTAAAACTCTGAAGGTTTCTAATTTAGCTTCCTTGATTCAAACACAATAGCTCCTTTAATTGCTCAACTCTCCATTTGCACGGCTGGGCCTGCAACCTGTCAGAATTTTGCTCTCTATTGAGATGCGTAGCAAAGTTGCGTATGCGCTGCAGAACGAAGAGTATTGAGCGAGCTCAGTGTGTGTGTTTGAATCTTTGCTAAGATTCTACCTTCCCTGCAAATTAGTCAGACAGAGACTTTAAGCTTTAAAATAAGAAACAACTACTTTATTCTGGAAGTACATGCTTGATAGGAAAGAGTCCTATATCTAGCTTAACTGGTCTATGCTGGAGAAACAAGCACTGGTCCCAGTACTCGCCCTCATCCTGGTTGAGAGGAGAGACAAAGAGAAGAACAAGAGAGAGGCGGGAAGGAACTGGGATTCAACATTCCTTTGCTTATCAGTCTAGCAGGAAGGGAAGAGATGGCAGGATCAAAGGGATCGGTATAGCCTCAACCAGCAAGAGGTCTAGCTCTCTCTAGCTACCCTTATTAACCCCCATGCAGCCTCAACCCACCAAGTTGGAGTTGAACCTCATACATTCCAACACAGCCCAGGTCTTACACCTGGAGTGGGAGCGCTAAAGACTAGAGAGGCTGGGGGGGTCTTCATGCCTTTGATGTGTCTATGAAATTGTTCTATGTAAAGTGTTTTGGTCACCAGGGCAGGACATAAACAGAAAGAAAAGAATAGAGCCACTCTTGTGAGAACAGTCAAGGACCAGCCACAGCAAGGAAATGCCCTTCTCTCACTCACACACAGCCAGCTCCTGCCTGCCTCCCTCCCCCCTCTCTGGGTTACCAAGAGGGCTCCTGCGCAAAATGCAATGGGGACCAATAACAGTTAGCCCACTGACCCCGTCAAAGCGCACAGTAAAAGAATGCTTTTTTATACAGAAGGGCCAATGCATTCCCTTCCCAACTCCAGTTTAAGCAGAACTGGACTAGACTTCTCTTTGCTGCTGCAAATCTGCTACCAGCAGGAATAGATTTCAAGGACCTAGATCAGTCGTTCCCAAACTTGTTTCCCAAGGACCACTCAAAAATTGCTGAGGGTCTTGATGGACCACTTCATTATTTTTCTGCCTGTTGTAGCCATTGCAATTCCATAGAATTCAAATTGTAGTATTTATTTATTTATTATTTTAAAATATTTCTATCCTGCCCTTCTACCCTATAATAGGGCACTCAGGGCAGCTTACAAAAATAAAACCAAACACGTACATAATAAAATTGTAAACAGTAAAATCACAAAAACATTAAAATAAATTAAAATACATAGAATACAATTAAAATACATAAAATACAATATAGCGTTATGAGCATGGGGGGTTGGAATGGATGATTTCTGTGGGTCACCTTTCCAGCCTCTGATTTGGAATCCTATGCCCGGGAGGCTGGCTCTGCTAGCCAGATGAATCTCCTTTGTTAATCAAATAGAGTGGCCAGGTAGTTAATGGGCCTATTTAGTTGCCCCGGCAACTGGTGAAAAGGGCTAGGAAGATCCTTTTGTCATTTTAAATTCTACTGGAGGAGAGTCTCTCCCCCCACTCCTGGGCTGGCAGAAGTGTGTTTGGAGTTTGTAGTGTGTGTTCTGGAGAATGGCTGGGGCTGCAGGCATGCAGAGAGGCTATCCCTCTGCATCATGGCTATAGGATGCCCCTGCACCCAGATGGAAAAGCTAGATATTAGACTGCTGATGCCTTGAACCCCTCCATCCTAAGCTCAGGTTGGAATGTGTGGAAATAAATAGACCATATTTCATAAAGACACCGCAGTCTCCGCTGACCTTCTTCCCAAAGGAAACCAAACCCTGGAGAGGCACAGGGACCCCGGAAATCTCACCGCTTGGAGATTGGGGGAGGCGCGCAACAATATATATATACACACATATATACTTATATATAGGGAGTGGTACTAAAGGGACTACAAAGGTAAAATTTAATGTAGAAGGCACAAAACCAGTGTCAGGCTCTACCTTCAGTCCCTCCTACAGGCTCTCCGGAACAAGATAGTTTTCAGAAGTCTCTGGAAAACCAACAGGGAGGCAGCAGAGCGGACTTCTTCGGGTAGGGAATTCTAAAGCTTGGGGGCACAGCTGAAAAAGCTCCCTCTCATGTGCCTGTCAGTCTAACATCTTTTATTCCAGGCACACAGAGGAGACCAGAGGCAGATGATCTTAAATCCCAGGCAGGTACATATGGGCATAAGCGATCCCTCAGGTACATTGGTCCAAGGCCATTTAGGGCTTTAAACATCAGAACCAGCACTTTGAATTGGGCCCGGACACAAATTGGGAGCCAGCGGAGTCGATAAAGCACAGGGGTGATATGCTCCCTGCGCCGTGCTCCAGTTAACATTCTGGCTGCTGCATTTTGAACCAACTGCAATTTCCGAACTGTTTTCAAAGGCAGCCCTACATAGAGTGCGTTACAGTAATCAAGCCTCAATGTCACCAATGCATGTGTCACTGTGGCCAAGTCAACTGCCTCCAGGAACAGACGCAGCTGGTAAACCAGTTTGAGTTGGCCAAAAGCACTCCTGGCTACCGCAGCCACCTGATAGTCAAGCAGCAGGGCAGGATTCAGGAGGACTCCTAAACTGCGGACCTGCTCCCTCAAGGGGAGTGCAACCCCATCCAGAATAGGTTGCATCCCAGTCCCTGGTACAGTTTTTCCCTTGACCAGCAGTACCTCCGTCTTGTCTGGATTAAGTTTCAGTTTGTTAGCCCACATCCAGCCCTTCACAGCCTCCAGGCACCGGTTTAAGATGAGCACTCCCTCCCTGCAATCCATGAAATACAATATAACAAATCAAAGAATCAATAAAAATTCAGTGTGATAGATGTGTCATCACCCATCTTCAACCACAAATCCACAGCATGCAATGGACCACCTGAACAATAATAATAATAATAATAATAAACTTTATTTCTACCCCGCCCTTTTTCCAACAGGACTCAGAGCGGCTTACAACTAAAAACAACACCATTAAAACATACAGAAATATACAATTAAAATAGAATTAAACTATGAGAAAAATTAAAACCATAAAACATACATTAAAAACCGTGGACAATTTAAAATAATAAAATATTTAAATATTTAAAATCATAAAATCATATAATATAGTCACCAATCCTATGACACTTAATCCTGGTCATTCTCTATCCCAATTGCCCGTTAAAATAGAACAGTCTTTACTTGTCGCCGGAAGGATGGCAAGGAGGGAGCTAATCGCACCTCACTCAGAAGGGAGTTCCACAACCTTGGTGCGGCCACTGAAAAGGCCCTATCTCATGTCCACGTCATATGTACTTGCGAAGGTGTGGGGAGCACAAGAAGGGCCTCACCTGAAGATCTCAAATCCCGGACAGATTCATGTAGGGAGATACGATCTGTCAAATAACCTGGACCTGAATGAAGCTTGCTGACCACTGGTGGTCCACAGACCACAGTCTGGGAACACCTCTCCTGAATGGCTCTATACTATCAGCCAGTAGGACAGCTTCCTTTGATTTGCTGCTAAGATCAGCTCATTTGGCAATGGCCACCCAGAATCCAGGCACACTTCAGGGGCTTTAATCTCCACAGCTGCCTCACTATGATTCACTATCTGCCAACAGTCTCCTCAGTTTGCATGGAAGTCTACTCTGTACAGGAAGGCAAAATAAAAGCATTCTCAGGGGCTACGTAGCTGGGGAAATCCCTTCCTTCTCTTGAAGACTAACCAAAGTCCACATGTGAGCATTTTCTGGACATTTCTCGCAGGAATTGGATTTTGATGGTCAGGACTAAGCTGCCTTGTACAGGACCCTGTCATTTGATGAGTTTCATATCACCTGAGACCTGGGAGCTGATGGAAGCAAATAAAGATCTTTGATAATACCCTGTGCTGTTAAGGAGGCTTCATCTCACAGCACCCACATTTGGCCACCTGGAGAGACAGGAGACGCCAGGCTGAGGTTTTCAGGTTTCTTAAGCAGTGTTCCAAGAGTTAATCTGCAGGTCAAACAATTTGCTGAAAGATCTCCAAAGCAAAACCAGAGGTTTTTTTTTTAATTATATTAAATTAAGGTTATTAAAAGTTAAGTTCTGTACTGAGAGCATTTTTCAGTGAAAGGTGTTGCAACATCATTATTTCTCCCCAAAACGCACTTACTGTACATTTCTCAGAGCCATCAGCCTTGATTGAAAGCTAATGAAAAAGCTGTCCTGCGTCAGTTTCTTCCTTGTATCCATTAAGAATAATTATGGCTGAACAATTTTTGATGTCTGTAACCTTCGCAAGTGTTGCTAATGGCATTATAAATTGCTCCTTGTCCAATGACTACAGTCTGGGGCTTAATTCAAAAGCGCTCTGTCAACAGGGCGGATTTGTGTGGTTAATGAGTACGTTTAAAACAACAGCTTCAGCTCATGCATCCTAATGTCGATAAGAGGATGTGGTTCAATAAAGCAGCTTGTCCATAATAATTAGCAGCAACAAATGTACTGGATTCACCCAACTGCAGCATTAGTGCCTCTGCTTTCTGTAGTTATGACCGAGTTTCCAGCTTTGCTCTGAGTTGACAAAAATATGTTGGTTAGAGGCAGGGACCCACTGAAAATGGCAGAAATGTCACCAGGACCCAACAGGATACTTATGAACCATTGGCTTTCCAGGCAACTAGGAAAGTCAGATAGAATCCTTTTAAACCCAAGGTCAAATGATCAGATGAGCATTCCCACTTTTGACTCTGTGACTATTCAAACTTTTCAAAAGGAATCATAGAAGAGTAGAGTTGAAAAGGGCCTATAAGGCCATCAGGTCCAGCCCCCTGTTCGATGCAGGAATCAACCTAAAGCATCCCCAACAGGTGGCTGTCCAGCTGCCTCCTGAATGCCTCCAGTGCTGGAGAGCCCACCCACCCCAGGCCATTGGTTCCAAAGTCATACTGCTGGAGAAGTTGTGTTGTTGTGATAATGCCTACATTCAGACAGTTCATTCCATTTTTGTGACATTTCCTTACCTGAAAATTTCCACATTGTATTTGATGTTTCACTTGACGTAAAAGCCACTTCTGGAAATCTGGTGATATAGCGGGGGGGGGGAGCTGGGGGCAGCATTTCTCAAAGTGAGTGGCTGCAGTAGAAGAGGCTGAGGCAGGGGATCCCTTGGGGCCTGCCTAGCATAGGAAACTGGATGAGGTTGTCTTCTGCACAGAGTGGGACGTGTGTGGGGGCAATGATGAGGCAAAGCCAGGATGACCTGGCTGATTGTCAGTCTTTAAGTGAGGGAGGGGTCACCTAACCTGGGAGGCAAGTCATTTCCTCAAGTCTCACCAAAGCTTCAGCAACCCACACTGGGGCATCAGGCGGCTGGAAGCTAAACAGGGATTAAAATGCAAACTGATTTTGTTTCTGTCTTCCAGGGTATTAGCTATCCCTTCCAATTTAGGGATAGCTAATGCTCTGGAAGTCAGAAACAAAATTCAAAGGGATCTTGATATACTGGAGCATTGGGCTGAAAACAACAGAATGAAATTTAAGAAGAATAAGTGCTAAGTTCTACACCTAGGAAAAAGAAACCAAATGCACAGTTATAAGATGGGGGATACCTGGCTCGGCAATACGACATGTGAGAAGAATCTTGGAATTGTTGTTGATCACAAACTGAACATGAGCCAACAATGTGATGTGGCTGCAAAAAGGGTGAATGCTATCTTAAGCTGCATTAAAAGCAGTACAGTTTCCAAATCACATGAAGTACTAGTTCCCTTCTATTTGGCACTTCTTAGGCCTCATCTTGAGTACTGCATCCAATTCTGGATACTGCACTTTAAGAAGGATGCAGACCAACTGGAACGGGTTCAGAAAACGGCAACGAGGATTATCAGAGGACTGGAAAAGAAAGCCCCGTGAGGAGAGACTGAAAGAACTGGGCATGTTTAGCCATGAGAAGCAAAGATTGAGGGGGAGATACTATAGTACTCTTCAAGTACTTGAAAGGTTGTCACACAGAGGAGGGCCAGGATGTCTTCTTGATCGTCCCAGAGTGCAGGACATGGAATAATGGGCTCAAGTTGCAGGAAGCCAGATTTCAACTGAACACCAGGAAAAAACAGAGTGGTATGACAATGGAACCAATTACCTAGGGAGGTGGTGGACTTCCCAACACTAGAGGCCTTCAAGAGGCAGCTGGACAGCCACCTGTCAGGGATGCTTTAATTTGAATTCATGCATTGAACATGGCCTTATAGACCCTTTCCAACTCTATGATGCTATGATTATATGGAGTAACAAAAAGACATTGCACATAGCATCCACTAGGTGGCTCTCTCTTCAAACCCTGGCACACTGGCAGAATTCCCACTTCAAAATCAAACTGTAAGTGCACCATAGTATTTTGCCTGTAGTTGCTGCTATAGGCTTTGGGCAGGAAAACCATAATAACTTTTCAACTGCTGCCCAGTTGAAATACCATATGTGGAAATGTACTTTCCTAAAAAATAAAAAAAGAATAAAATACATCAATATTTTTCACTGAAAGAAAAAAAGTATATCATATGAATAATTATTGGATTAAAATTGATAGATGTGTCCATTTTTATTTATATTTTTGCTCTTCTTAACATGCAGTAGGATTTTTTATTTGATCCATTTGAAATTTAGCACATTCGTGGACCTCATCAGGTAGATCACATAAGCCAAGTTTTAAGTTCTGCAGGTGACAGTTGTATAAGTGACAGAATCTTGAGGCTTATAATGGTGGAACCAACAAAAGAGGCACTCCCATCCATGCACCTATAGTATAATTACTGCTCCCATAGGGTTGCTGCCAAATGCACTTGCACAGACCAGTCCTGAAGATACATTGAACTTGGTTCTAGTGAAATGTCATAGATGTGCTAGTCTAATCTTTATGCTGGCATAATCATGATGCCAGCAAACCAAGGCCAGAAATATCTGACATCAAGACTGTGGAAGCAGCAGAGGACCAGAACTAGGCATGAATCTGATGCTTGCTCAGAGCTCCATCCTGGCCTTGTTGCTGAAGCATCAGCCCTACAATAGTAAGCATGGGGCACCATGTGTGGGGCTATGCCTGTCTCCTGTGGCGATGGGTGAGTGCTCTCCTGCCATCGTGACTCTCGCAGGGCTCCCCAATGTCTCAGGAAGCCTTGCAAGAGGCAAGAAAGGGGTGGGGCAGCCAGCCTCTTTGTTCTTCGAACTGGCTTTCGAGGGGACATTGAAGAGTGAGTGACAGAGGTTCCAGACCCACAGGGGGCCCTGGCATAACTAGGTATTGGGCTCTGGGCCTCCCCCGCCTAGGCTGGCTTTGGCCAGTTGCCTCTATAAAGGCCTACTTTGGTTTTTCAGGGGTTCCCCGCCAACAGCAGTCTTCAGCCAAGCTTCAGATGCCACATCATGTGGCGGTCTATTTGTGGATTTTCTGCTCCCCCAGAGCACAGCAAGAGGTCAGAGGATGGTGTCTTTGTGGTCAGCTCAGCCCTGCCATTGCGAGCACCGGTTCCTTGCTGCCTGCAGCTGCTGCGTGGCCCAGCTGCAATGCCAGTTATGTCCTTCCTGAAGGCCATAACTAGTTTTAGAGTGTCTGCTTTCCCTCCTGTGTTCCTTCTGGTCCTCTCCCAGCCAGAGGGACAACTATGGGGGATGGGTCATGTGTCTCAGCATGGGGACCACTGCTCATGGCCTGCATGGGCTGTGTCCCCCATTGCTTCCAAGTCCCCTGGAGCATCCACAATGGCAGCTGAGGCCTGTGGATTCACACCTCCCATTGCCCTTGCTGTCGTTATGTGCCTTCAAGTCAACTATGACTTATGGTGACCTTATGAATCAGTGACCTCCAAGAGCATCTGTCGTGAGCCACCTTGCTCAGATCTTGTAAGTTCAGGTCTGTGTCTTCCTTTATGGAATCATTCCATCTCTTGTTTGGCCTTCCTCTTTTTCTACTTCCTTCTGTTTTTCCCAGCATTACTGTCTTTTCTAGTAAATCTTGTCTTCTCATGTGTCCAAAGTATGATAACCTCAGTTTCATCATTTTAGCTTCTAGTGATAGTTCTGGTTTAATTTGTTCTGACACCCAATTATTTGTCTTTTTCATGGACCATGGTATCTGCAAAGCTCTCCTCCAACAAACAGCGAGAAATGCCAGATCTCCAAGCTGGATTTAGAAAGAGAGAGGTACCAGAAATAATATCGCAGACATACATTGGATAATGGAACGGACCAAGGAATTTCAGAAGAAAATCACCCTGTACTTTATAGATTACAGAAAAGCCTTTGACTGTGTAGATCATGAAATACTATGGAATGCTTTAAAAGAAATGGGGGTGCCACAGCATCTGTTTGTCCTGATGCACAACTTATACTCTGCACAAGAGGCTACTGTAAGGATACAATATGGAGAAACCAATTGGTTTCCAATCGGAAAGGTTGTGAGACAGGGATGTATTTTATCACCCTATTTATTTAATCTATACGCAGAACATATCATAACGAAAGCGGGATTGGACCAAGATGAAGGAGGTGTGGAAATTGGAGGGAGAAACATCAATAATTTAAGATATGCAGATGATACCATAACTACTAGCAGAAACCAGTAATGATTTGAAACAAATGCTGATGAAAGTTAAAGAGGAAAGCACAAAAGCAGGACTACAGCTGAACGTCAAAAAGACCAAAGTAATGACAACAGAAGATTTATGTAACTTTACATCTGATTGTCCTGATGTGCAAGCTATACTGTGGACAAGAGGCTACTGTAAGGACAGAATATAGAGAAACCGATTGGTTCCCAATCGGAAAGGGTGTGAGACGGGTGTATTTTATCGAACCTATCTTATGTTCCTTATGCTTTTGGAAAACCCTTCATAGTGACAACAAACAGACCCCTGTAGGAGCTTTGGTCAGTACATGGGCAAGCTCCCAAGGCCTTCTCAGCCAGCAGCGGGGATGATGGAGTGCCGGGCGAGACAGAGAGGAACGGCCACCATGGCCTGCCTTGCCGGTCTGGCTCTGGGGGGTGAGGCTGGGGAACGCATTGCTCTCTCCGTCGAGGCTTAGCTTGGGGCATGTCTCCTCCACGGCCACCACCTCCAACCTGCATGAGCCAGGCCGCTCGTGGGACTACCTGCAGCTTGCTATCTTCTCATGCTTTTGCCCCTTCTGGCCCCTTAACATCCTGGCCTTGGTCTTCTCTATCATGGAAAGAATCCAATGATGTTGGTGAGCAAATCCTTTGCAACAGCTGCTCAATGTTTGAGGACTAAAATTCTGAAGTGTCAGTACTACATTTTAAGGACAGATTATCTCCAGGCCTGTAAAGAACTTTGTTTTCTTAACAATGTTAATATTTTGTTATTTAAATTTTTGTGCACTGCATTTTTCTTTCTTTCTGATGTGTATTTTGTATTTGTGTTTTATTTTTTTGTGAGCCGCCTTGAGGGCCTTTTGGCCAAAAGGCGGCATAGAAATAGAATAAATAAGTAAATAATAAATAAATATTTGTTTAAACTATACTCAGAACATATCATACGGAAAGCGGGATTGGACCAAGATGAAGGAGGTGTGAAAATTGGAGGGAGAAAGATCAATAATTTAAGATACGTAGATGATACCATACTACTAGCAGAAACCAGTAATGATTTGAAACGAATGCTGATGAAAGTTAAAGAGGAAAGCACAAAAGCAGGTTGAGGTTAAAGAGGAAAGCACAAAAACAGTGGAACGTCAAGAGACTAAAGTAATGACAACAGAGGATTTTGTAACTTTAAAGTTGACAACGAGGACATTGAACTTGTCAAAGATTAATACCTCGGCACAGTCATTAACAAAAATGGAGACAAGAAATCAGAAGAAAGCTAGGACTGGTGAGGGGAGCTATGGGAGAATCAGAAAAGGTCCTCAAATGGAAAGGTGTATCACTGAACACTAAAGTCAGGATCATTCAGACCATGGTATTCCCGATCTCTATGTATGGATGTGAAAGTTGAACAGTGAAAAAAGCGGATAAGAGAAAAATCAACTCATTTGTTGTAGAATCTTGAGCATTACTTTACTTGTGTGGGATAAGAAGGCTATAGTTTGATAATATCTCCTGAAAAGCCAGCTGCCTCTTGAATGCCTTCAGTTGAAATCTGGCTTCCTGCAACTTGAGCCCATTATTCCGTGTCCTATACTCTGGGATGATCGAGAAGAAACCTTGCGGTTTAAGAACATACCTATAGCCCACAGCTATCTATCAAACTTTAAAAAGCAGGGAAATTGGGCAGCTATAGTGAATGCAACAGGGGAGCAGGAGACCTGAACTCCTCTCTGAGATATTGGACTGCCCTACAAATTGGTCAAAATGCAAACACCATTTGGGTTGGTCTTTCAAAGTTCAATCCACTTCCTGTGTAGCTTGGAATAATTTGGTAACATGTACCTCTGAGCATATGGTGAGTGGTGGCAACACTTGCCATCTCCAAAGATAGAGAATTATATTTGTGTATGTTTGCTGGTGTTCTTCTTACTTTGCTTCTTTCCTGTGTTATTAATGTTTCTACAGAGAATCTACACTAGAAAATTTTATTTCCCTCATTATTCATCCCAGAAATCTGTGTCAAATTTATTTTTATTAATTTCAAAGCCTTTTTATTGGTCAGCGTCATATGATGGTGAAGACAGCCTTTTGTGTTTCAAATTGGAGGTTATGTTCTATTTCTATTTTGAGTGCATTAACAGTGGAATTTGGACCTGCAGTTTGATGAAAAATTAGACTGACTCCAATATGTTGCTACTTCAGGAATGACTCTAGCTGTTGGAAAAAAGAGGATACACATTTTCAGCCTGCTATGTTTAAACCACTTCATTTAAGGCAAGGTGGGAACAGTCAATTAAAAACATAGAGCACACCTAGCATTTTGCTAGAATATATTTCACCTCCCACTGTTTTATCTTGTGCAAATTGAGTCACTCCTGAGGTCCACTGGAGACTATTCTGCAGAAGTCAGTGCCATTATTCCACAATTATGTTGGGAGTTTTTTTAGTATAAATTTTGCAGAGTTGCTGTACTTCACATATTCACAGAAATAGAAACAAAAGAAAATGATTTCCTATAGGAAACGTCACTAAAATTGCAAAGGAAATCAGACATATTCAAAGTGACCATCTGAACTATATCAACTGTCTTAATGATGTTGCTTCCTCCCTGCTAAAACAAGAACAGCAGAGCACATGTCTTCTTTCTATTATTTGGGCTGATTGCAGGTGTTGCCACCACTCACCATAAGCTCAGAGGCACATGTTACCAAATTCTTCCAAGCTACACAGGAAGTGGATTGGACTGTGAAAGACCAACCCAAATGGTGTTTGCATTTTGACAAATTCGTAGGGCAGTCCAATATCTCAGAGAGGAGTTCAGGTCTCCTGCTCCCCTGGTGCATTCACTATAGCTGCCCAATTTCCCTGCTTTTTAAAGTTTGATAGAATAGCTGTGGGCTATAGGTATGCAGCAGCGTCACTAGCGGGAGTGCGGGGTGGTGCGGACCTCCGGTGCGCGCTCTCCCAGGGGCATGGATGAGGTGGCTGGGTTTGCATGCGCATGCACACGCATGCACACACGCACACACACTTGAGGCCAGCCATGCCGTCCATGCCCCTGGGACGGCGCGCGCCGGAGGGGCACCCAGCCGGAGAAGGCCTGGGAACGCCGGCGCGCCTCCCTCACCCCGCCGGTGCTGGTCCTGCGCTCGCCCACCAGCCCACCTCCGAGGAGTTGGAGCAGCCTTGCTGGGCAACGGTGTGGGGCGGGGCGGCTCTGGGTGTCACTCCCCTCATGGTGACACCCGGGTGCGGGCTGCACCCTCCGCACCCTGGTAGTGACACCCCTGTAGGTATGTTCTTAAACCGCAAGGTTTTTTGCCTCTTAGTGAATATCCCTGCTTTTTAATCTGGGAGGTAAGAAATGGGATCCTGTCCAAGTTTGCTGAGAATGGATGGATCATTTGCATGCTTATTGAGTTCAATGGGATTTACTCCCCTGCAATCATGCTTAGGATAGGTGAAACTGACCACAGAAGATGGGGAGGGGAGGAGGAGGAGGAGGGAGGGGGGGAATGCAGAGGGGAGGACTGGGAGGGGAGGAGGCAGGATGGAGAGGGGAGGAGAAGGACAGGTTTGATCATTTGCATGTTTATTAAATTCAGTGCGATTTACTCCCATGCTATCATGCTTAGGATAGGTAAAACTGACCGGGGGAGGGAGGGAGGGCTGGAGTGGGCAGGGGAGGAGGAAGGGAGAGGACAGGAGAGGGGAAAAGCAGGTCTGATCATTTGCATGCTTATTTTCAATGGAATTTACTCCTATGCAATCTTGGTTAGGATAGGAAACACTGACCATGGGGGAGGAGGAGGAGGAGTGGGAAGCAGCGTATTGAAGGTGGGCAAAGGAAGGTGGAGGGGAGAGCAGGTTTGATCATTTGCATGCTTATAGAGTTCAATGGTATTTACTTCCGTGCAATCATGTTTAAGATAGGTAAAACTGACCATGGGGAGGAGGGGGAAGGGGAAGGGGAAAGAGGGGATTGGAAGGGGATGGGGAGTGAGGGGCAAAGGAAAGGGGAGGGAAGGGGCAAGAGGAGGGGATAGGAGGAAAGAGAAGGGAGGGTGGGTTTGATCATTTGCATACTTTTTGAGTTCAGTGGGATTTATTTCTATGCAATCATGTTTGAAAATGAAAATGGACTGCCTTCAAGTCAATCCTCACCTATTGCGACCCTTTGAATAGGGTTTTCATGGTAAACGGTATTCAGAGGTGATTTCAACATTGCCTTCCTCTGAGGCTAAGAGGCAGTGACTGGCCCAAGGTCACCCAGTCAGTGTGGGGATTCGAACCCTGGTCTCCCAGGTCATAGTCCAACACTGACCCAGGGAAGTGGCAGGGAGTGGGAGGGGAGGAGATTGGGTGGGTGGGCACTGGGCAGAAGGGAAGCCCCTTTCCTTTCCAAAAGGAAAACATCGTAAACAGAATCATTCTTTTTCAGGCTTTCCCCCACCTTTTTATTCTACAGCAGACACATGTAGCCTCCCACCCAAATTTAAACCAAAGCTTTCCCTGGCCACATCCACACCAGGCCTTTATTTCACTTTGGACAGTCATGGCTTCTCTCAAAGAATCCTGGGAAGTGTAGTTAGTGAAGGGTGCTGAGAGTTGCTAGGAGATGCCCTGTTCCCTTCACAGACCTTCAATCAGAGTGGCTGACTGTTAAACCATTCTCTCAGGGGAATAGGAGTCTCTTAGCACCCTTCACAAACTACACTTCCCAGGATTCTTTGAGGGAAGCCATGACTGTGTCAAGTGAAATCGAAGTCTGGTGTGGGTGTGGCCCCCTGATTAGGCAAGCCCAGCAGCTGTGAGGCTTTTAGAACTCTGACAGTTGGTTCTTACTGACCATGCCCCACGCTATCATTGGGTCCCAGTCAAAATTTATTAAATTAATTAAAAATCAGCCAGGCATTTTTTAAACTTTTAAACTGCAGCAGATGAAGGTCAGAGTATGGGGCAAGGTCAGTATTAGGATTACAGGTACTCTGTGGCTGATTTTTAATGAATTTCAACAGATTATGAGAACAGAGAAAAAAGTCCAAAAGGACTCTGTATATATATTTTAAAATCTGTTTTTATGATAATTTTGAGTGTTTTTGTTTGCCGTCATTGGCTCCTATTAAATAAACAAACAAAAACTGGAGAAAAATATACCAGTGAGTCTGAGTCTGATTCCAATGTGCTTGGCCAGGGCATCAGGGGAATTCATTCATTCATTCATTCATTCATTGGAGATCACTCGTGAGTAAGATTGTCTTATTTCATTTATTTATTTATTTCATTCCATTTCTATACCGCCCTTAGCCTATGGCTCTCTGGGCGGTTCACAGCAAGGAATAAAATACAATACAGTAAAATAAAAGTAGGTAAAATCACTAAAAACATACAACGAGCATATAACAACTTGGTATAAAATTAACTTAACAATGAACATTAACATTAAAATGCCTGGGAGAATAAAAAGGTTTTAACCTGGCGCCGAAAAGATAGAAGAGTAGGCGCCAGGCCCACCTCATCGGGGAGACTATTCCATAATTTGGGGGCCACCACTGTAAAGGCCCTAGATCTAGTAACAGCCCTCTGAGCTTCCCTATGAGACGGGACTCGGAGGAGGCCTTAGATGTTGAACGTAGTGAGCAGGTAGGTTCATAGCGGGAGAGGCGTTCCGCAAGGTATTGTGGTCCCGCACCATGTAAGGCTTTATAAGTCAAAACTAGCACTTTGAATCTAGCCCAGAAACAAATAGGTAGCCAGTGCAAACGCGCCAGAACAGGTGTTATATGTGCGGACCGTCTGGTCCCCGTCAACAGTCTGGCTGCTGCGTTTTGCACTAGCTGTAGTTTCCGAATTGAGATAAGGTCTTTAACAGTGGGTCTGTAAGTGACTGTGGAGGCAAATTCTGGATTCACACAACCTCCCTCAGTGAGGACATAGGTTTCCAGAAGGAAGATGGTCACAATGAGGATTTGCTTGACGTGCCTTCTGCTTTGTTTGTTTGTTCCATTTGCCCTGTATTTGTGCTTCTTTGAAATCCATAGCACCTTTGATAATAGCCAACCTCCATTTGGGACGTTCATGGGCCAAGACTTCCCAGTTCTCGATGCTCATGTTACATTTTTTTAGATTTGCTTTAAGAACATCTTTAAACCTCTTTTGCTGTCCACCGATATTCCGTTTTCCATCCCTAAGTTGGGAGTAAAGTAGTTGTTTTGGAAAACAGTGATCAGGCATTTGAACAACATGGCCAATCCAGCAAAGTTGATGTTGGAGGATCATTGTTTCAACACTGATGGTCTTTGCTTTTTCCAATACGCTAATATTAGCCCGTCTGTCTTCCCAAGTAATTTGCAGAATTTTCCGGAGGCAGCGTTGGTGGAATCTTTCAAGAAGTTGGGAGTGGCAAAATGCTCAGGGAGACCTTGAGATGAGATATGAAATTGAGGAAGCATCCAAACTAGGAAATGTGGTAGTAATGGGTGACTTCAACTACCTGGACATAGACTGGCCGCATATGTGTTCCAGTCATGACAAAGAAGCAAAGTTTCTAGATATTCTAAATGATTATTCCCTAGACTGGAACTGACCAGAGGGATGGCAACCCTGGACTTAATCCTCAGTGGGGACCGGGACCTGGTGCGAGATGTAAGTGTTGTTGAACCGATTGGGAGCAGTGACCACAGTGCTATTAAATTAAACATACATGTAAATGGCCAATTGCCAAGAAAATCCAACACGGTCACATTTGACTTCAAAAGAGGAAACTTCACAAAAACGAGGGGATTGGTAAAAAGAAAGCTGAAAAACAAAGTCCAGAGGGTCACATCACTCGAAAATGCTTGGAAGTTGTTTAAAAACACTATATTAGAAGCTCAACTGGAGTGCATACCGCAGATCAGAAAAGGTACCGCCAGGGCCAAGAAGATGCCAGCATGGTTAACGAGCAAAGTCAAGGAAGCTCTTAGAGGCAAAAAGTCTTCCTTCAGAAAATGGAAGTCTTGTCCGAATGAAGAAAATAAAAAAGAACACAAACTCTGGCAAAAGAAATGCAAGAAGACAATAAGGGATGCTAAAAAAGAATTTGAGGAGCACATTGCTAAGAACATAACAACCAACAACAAAAAATTCTATAAATACATTCAAAGCAGGAGACCATCTAGGGAGGCGATTGGACCCTTGGATGATAAGGGAGTCAAAGGTGTACTAAAGAATGATAAGGAGATTGCAGAGAAGCTAAATGAATTCTTTGCATCTGTCTTCACAGTGGAAGATATAGGGCAGATCCCTGAACCTGAACTAACATTTGCAGGAAGGGATTCTGAGGAACTGAGACAAATAGTGGTAACGAGAGAGGAAGTTCTAGGCTTAATGGACAATATAAAAACTGACAAATCACCGGGCCCGGATGGCATCCACCTGAGAGTTCTCAAAGAACTCAAATGTCAAATTGCTGATCTGCTAACTAAAATATGTAACTTGTCCCTCGGGTCCTCCTCCGTGCCTGAGGACTGGGAAGTGGCAAATGTAACGCCAATCTTCAGAAAGGGATCCGGAGGGGATCCCGGAAATTACAGGCCAGTTAGCTTAACTTCTGTCCCTGGAAAACTGGTAGAAAGTATTATTAAAGCTAGATTAACTAAGCACATAGAAGAACAAGCCTTGCTGAAGCAGAGCCAGCATGGCTTCTGCAGTGGAAAGTCCTGTCTCAGTAACCTATTAGAATTCTTTGAGAGTGTCAACAAGCATATAGATAGATGTGATCCAGTGGACATAGTGTACTTAGACTTTCAAAAAGCGTTTGACAAGGTACCTCACCAAAGACTTCTGAGGAAGCTTAGCAGTCATGGAATAAGAGGAGAGGTCCTCTTGTGGATAAAGAATTGGTTAAGAAGCAGAAAGCAGAGAGTAGGAATAAACAGACAGTTCTCCCAATGGAGGGCTGTAGAAAGTGGAGTCCCTCAAGGATCAGTATTGGGACCTGTACTTTTCAACTTGTTCATTAATGACCTAGAATTAGGAGTGAGCAGTGAAGTGGCCAAGTTTGCTGACGACACTAAATTGTTCAGGGTTGTTAAAACAAAAAGGGATTGCGAAGAGCTCCAAAAAGACCTCTCCAAACTGAGTGAATGGGTGGAAAAATGGCAAATGCAATTCAATATAAACAAGTGTAAAATTATGCATATTAGCGCAAAAAATCTGAATTTCACATATACGCTCATGGGGTCTGAACTGGCAGTGACCGACCAGGAGAGAGACCTCAGGGTTGTAGTGGACAGCATGATGAAAATATCGACCCAGTGTGTGGCAACTGTGAAAAAGGCAAATTCCATGCTAGGGATAATTAGGAAAGGTATTGAAAATAAAACAGCCGATATCATAATGCCGTTGTATAAATCTATGGTGTGGCCGCATTTGGAATACTGTGTACAGTTCTGGTCATCTCAAAAAGGATATTATAGAGTTGGAAAAGGTTCAGAAGAGGGCAACCAGAATGATCAAGGGGATGGAGCAACTCCCTTACGAGGAAAGGTTGCAGCATTTGGGGCTTTTTAGTTTAGAGAAAAGGCGGGTCAGAGGAGACATGATAGAAGTATATAAAATTATGCATGACATTGAGAAAGGGGATAGAGAAAAGTTCTTCTCCCTCTCATAATACTAGAACTCATGGACATTCAAAGAAGCTGAATGTTGGAAGATTCAGGACAGACAAAAGGAAGTACTTCTTTACTCAGCGCATAGTTAAACTATGGAATTTGCTCCCACAAGATGCAGTAACGGCCACCAGCTTGGATGGCTTTAAAAGAAGATTAGACAAATTCATGGAGGACAGGGCTATCAATGGCTACTAGCCATGATGGCTGTGCTCTGCCACCCTAGTCAGAGGCAGCATGCTTCTGAAAACCAGTTGCCGGAAGCCTCAGGAGGGGAGAGTGTCCTTGCACTCGGGTCCTGCTTGCGGGCTTCCCCCAGGCACCTGGTTGGCCACTGTGAGAACAGGATGCTGGACTAGATGGGCCACTGGCCTGATCCAGCAGGCTCTTCTTATGGTCTTATGTTCTTATGGTCCATGTTTCACAGGCGTACAGTAAGGTCGGTAGTACAATGGCTTTGTAAATAAACATTTTGGTCTCCCTGCGAATATCCCGATCCTCGAACACTCTATGCATCATTCAGGAGAATGTGGCACTCGCAGAGCTCAGACAATGCTGAATTTCAGCATCAATGTCAGCTTTTACAGAGAGATGGCTGCCAAGATAGGGGAAGTGATCAACTTTCTCCAGCATCATACCATTAAGCTGGATTGATGGTGCTACAGAGGGACTAGTTGGCACCTGTTGATGAAGCACTTTGGTTTTTTTAATATTAAGTGAGAGCCCAAGCTTTCCATATGCTTCTCTGAAGACATTTAGGATAGTTTGAAGATCTTTCTCTGAATGTGCGGAGACTACATTATCAATGGCATATTGCAGTTCTATGACAGAGGTTGACATTACCTTACTTTTTGCTTTCAGCCTACTGAGATTAAAACTCTTTCCATCTGTTCAATACATGATTTCCACACCAGTAGGAAGTTTCCCCTCAATAAAGTGTAGAATCATAGCAATGAAGATAGCGAATAAGGTAGGAGCAATGACACATCCTTGTTTTACGCCTGATCCGACTCTGAATGGATCGCTCTGAAAGCCATTATCCAAAATTGTCACTGTCATGTTGTCATGAAGGAGTGGCAAAATAAATGTATCAGGGCATTCAGTTTTCAGAAGGATGGTCCAGAGAGAAGTTCAATTCACAGTATCAAAGGCCTTAGCCAGAGCAATAAACGCCATATATAAAGATTGATTCTGCTTCCGACATTTTTCTAGAAGCTGTCATACAGATCATGTCCATTGAATATCACCTCATTCACAACTTGTATGTCCCGAAAGGCTCTTTTGTGAATGACACAATCTCTCCTATAACATGTTGTTAAGTTTGCCTCTTTTGACCAGGCTGTAGAGGTGGTCCGAGAATGTGGCCCCAGGGCCCCAGGGCCCTCATGGTAAAATGTGGTATACAGTCCTCCTCCTGCCTGCTCCCAGTTCATCTCCAGGATCACAACTTACTGGGATTCAAGTTTGGGGGCAGCTTGTATGTGGACAAGGGAATGCCAATGGGGGGCTCCATTGCCTGTGCCACCTTCAAAACCTTTAGCACTTTTCTTGAATGGGCAGCAGGTGTTGTGGCTGGGAAGCACCAGGTGACTCATTACTTAGCTTACTTCCTGTTTGCTGGCACAGCAGGTGTGGATGGATGCAAAGAGTTGCTGGCTACTTTCCAGAGGCTGTCAGAAGAATTTGGTGTGCCCTTGGAACCTGAAAAAAAAGAAGCCTCCCCCGTGTACCTTGACATCCAGCTAGTTTCTAATTCAGCCTCTTCCAACCTCCCACATGATAAGTTGGCCTCCTTGTAGGACCTCCTGCAGGAGATGATAGGCAGGTCCAAGTGTAAGCTTGTGAGCTACAAGTCCTGCTCATGCATTTAAACTTTGCTTGCAGTCGTGAGGCCTGGCCAGGCTTTCTGTGCTAGACTAGCTCAGGCCACAGCTGTGGTTCCCTCTCCTCGTCACCATATCCACATCATTAAATCCATGAAACAGGACCTGGGTGTTTAATTGTGCTTTAGGGTGTTGTTCTGGCAGGACACCCTTGAGGCAGGTGCTGATTTACAGATACAATCCAATGCTTCCAGGAACCTGGGCTTTGGGGTCAACTTCAAAGGTCATTATGCAGCAAGTGTTGGCCTTCCCACTGTGAGCCTGTTGGTGTCATATGGGACCTCACATTCTCCTTGGACGATAGTCTATCAAGCGGGTACTGAGCCCCACCTAGCATCCACAGGCAGGAACGCTACAATTTTGTGGGAGTAGGCCGCCTCAGTCACATGAATGCCCTAGTCCTTTCCTGCCTTGTTGTCCTAGGTGGTTGCTTTTCACTCTCGTTCCACAACTTAGCTCTATGTTTACTCTTCTGCTTCTTTCGTGTGCCCCAGTGTGGTGAGTCCTTCCCCACTTGTGTGTCTTATTTTTTCTATTTATGAAACCCCACCTTTTTTCCCTTCCTTGCCCATTTGCCTCTTCCTTCCACCTGGGCTGGTAAGTTTAGGAGAATGTTGAGTGCTTTCTGGGGCCAAATTAGTGTCCGCTGCCGGATACTGTGTGTGGGAACTTTTCCTGAAAGCCTTTTCCCCCTGTCAATTCATTTTCACTGCTCTATCTCCTCCACACCCAAGCAAGGCATGTGTGTTGAGTCTGATGGCTGCCACTACTTCACCAAATATTCCCAGACGGATCTTCAGGCCACTGTTTTAAGAGCCCCAGCTCCCTTGGCACAGTGTCCCTACCTCAGCAGCCTCCTCTCTCCTCCGCACTGGTCCCATCGACTGCGGCAGAGAGCAGATCGCCCTTGCAGAAGGCCATTAGGAAAACTAAACATAAGGCAGCTTCATACTCTTTTGTGAAGCATCGCCCAGCCCTTCTCCCATCAGCAAAACATCTCCCAGGGAGCAAGACAGCTGCCGCTACTGCTTTGGTGGCCGCCAATAAGACAGACACTACCATTGCACCAGCCGCTGCATGATGGAGCTCACCAAAACTCAGTCAGCTGCCATTTTAGAATCTGCCAAAATGAAGCCAGCTTCCAGCAGCTTGTAGCCAGCTAATCTTCCAGCAGCTGTCATCACATGGCTGGCTGTCTCCATGGCCACAGACCTGTCTGTCTTCACTGTCCCCTCTAATGTGACTGCTCATAAAGTGACAGCATCAACATCCGGGAGCTCTGTATTGACACAAGCCAAGCAAGACACCCCTACTGTTCTTCCATAGGCTCCCTTCCACGCCTCCAGTGGCAAAGGCAGCAAAAGACATGTTCACGAGCACTTGTCTGAAGATGAGACATGGGCACATCCAACCCTTATTATCTTGTTTGACTCCCCAACTGCCTCTTCTACAAAAGATTTTGAGGGTTTTGCAGATCAGGGGGATATATAGCTTCAATGCACGCCCCTGCCAACAGCTGCTCCTCTACCTGCAGGAGGGCTTACCTGCCAGCCCATCATAGGTGGAGTTACTTTCCAGTCAACCTCTGCTGTCTCTCTGTGCAGCCTTTTCAGTTAACCCCTGAGACTCTGACCCACATCAGGGATGTTCTCATAGGGGCCCACTCCACAGAGCTTCTTATGCCAGTTAGGACACAGCCCCTCCTCCCTGCCTCAGATCCTTCAGCTGCTGCACACACTTCTGTCCAGGCTCCTGCGCACTCCTCTACTCAGCAGCTTCTGGTGTCTTCTAAACACTCCAGTATAATGCCTGTGCACCAAACATTACCCAGAGAATTTGTGGGCCATTCATTGGATATGACACCTCCTCTCTGGATCCCTTTGCTGCCACTACAGGGCAGATGACTAATGTGGAGGTCAGAGACTCTCTGGACCCCTTTATGGACCCTGAGTGCTGTGAAGGAGAATGGAGTGTGGGGTCTGAGACTGAGGAGGCTTCTTCCTCAAGCTTGTCTTCTCATTGTCTTTTTCATGCAGATCATTTTTTACATCTTCTTTGCAAGTCTCTAGCTGAGCTGGACCTCAGTTCTGTACCATTGGATTTGCCTCCTGCACCCTCAAAGGGGGCAGCCTTCCTGAAAGCCCCCAAGTTAAGTCACTACTATTCCTGTTCCTAAGACATTCATAGCATTGGCACAAGCCAAGTGGGAAGCCCCTCTCAGACTAAATGGGCACCGACTCTCACAAACCGTTTCTACTCATTGGAACCAACTCTTATAGATCAGCTCAAGGTCCTGGGCACAGATGGACCTATTTCTGCTCTAGTTTCCTGCCGCCTGTCCCCCAAAGAAGGGGATGTACAATTCAATAATGCCTCAGAGTGGCAATTGAACTTCACTCTACACAAGACTCATGAAGCGGTGGCCCTGTACATCAGGGCACCTTGTTCAGCATCCATTTTTGTCCTTACTTGAAATAAATTTCTCCTGGATGATAGTCCATCAAGACCCATCCTGGTTAAATCTACCATCAGGTTGGCTGGTTTTCCTCCAATGGTAAAGACTCACTGGGGTCAGTCATGCCTGTTACACTGTCCTGAGTTTTATGTTCAGGGCATACATGTTTTTTACTGTTCAAATCATCTGTGTTTTCTTGCTTGACAATGTTCTGGCATATATGTACGATTCAATTTACCTGTTTGGTGGATGGCAATACATTTATTTTTATTCTCCCTGCAACTCTTTTCTTATTTCCATGGGAGTATGTCTTTGTTGCCTTTCTTGTTGGTTCCAGGTATCTCACTTTTCATCCAGATATACTCATCATGAAAGGACTGGAGAGTTCATATGACTGGGGTGGCCTTCATCCACAAAATTGTAGCATTCCTGCCTATGGATGCTAGGTGGTGCTCAGTACCCACTTGATGAACCATCATCCAGGAGAAATCTGTTTCAGATAAGGATCAAAGTCCCCTTCTTAGAACTTTTCCCCTCTGGAAGAGTAAAGTCACCCTCTGGAAGGAACGTATCAGGAATAAGAAGTCCACTTTTGGTGCAACAACCAGGCCATAGTCAGGGTGATTAATAATAGGTAGTCACCTCGCTCTGAGTGGGTCATGGGTCTGGTCCTTGAACTGGTCCTTCTATGCCTGGAAGCCAACATAGCATTTTCAGCCTGCCACATTTCAGGTGTAAACAACGTCACAGGTGCCTTGTCTTGCTTTCAGGAGAGCAGATTTTGTTTCCTGGCTCCCATGGCTGACATGGACCCAGAACCATTCCTGAATGCCCTGTGGCAAATTGGGCAATAACACAGTTCAGGGAGTATTGCACTCTGTTGCACCTTCCAGTCCTACTGGATGGCTGGAGAGTCTTTTGTTGCTTTTGCTGAGGCCCAGGAGTCAAGAAACCCTTGGCAACCCAAGAGGCAATGGTTTTGAAATACCTGTCAGACCTAAGAGATGAGGGCAAGGCTCCAAAAATGCCTTTGCAACACACCTCACTGCCATCACCTTTTTTTCCAAAGCCCAGGGTTTCCCAGACCCCTGCAACTACTTTAGAGTGCACAGGGTCATTGTGGGTTGGAAACAGGACAATCTGCCCTGGGAGGATTACAGATGCCCCATCACCTATGGCAGGTGGGTCCACCTGTCAGACCAATTGCCAGGTGTCTGTTGGTCCAGTTATGAGGCCACTCTCTTCAAAGCGGCTATTACCTTAGCATTCTTTGGGGCCTTGCAGGTAAGTGAATTCATGGTCCCCTGGAAGACTCGTCATCAGGCTCTCTTCAAGAAGAGATATCTCTGTGACAAAAGCAGGGTCTATTTTAGCCATATGCAAATCTAAAACAGAGCAGAAGGCCAAAGGGTCCTCTCTGCCCCTGAAGCCATCCCCCACTGAAGGCCTTGTCCTGTGCAGGGTATCAAAGCCTATCTCTCCAGGGCCCAGAGCAGTTCTTTATCCATCAAGAGGCACCAGTTCGCTGGTGTGCTCAAAATATGGCTGGCCAAGGCTGCCTTGCCTGCTAGCAAATTTGGGACACTCCTTTAGCACTGGAGCTGCTAATTCTGCAGCAGAATGGGGCATGCCCGCCATGCAGGTGGAAGCCTTGGGTCACTGGAAATTGTGGCCTTTCAAGGGTACATTCACCCCCAAGCTGGTTCTCGCTCTGCCAATCATTTGGTATTTGTTTCAGGCCAGAAGAGGGTGTGGATTGTCAGGCACAGCGTCATGCACTGGGTGGAATACCCCACACAAAATTGTTATTATTTATTATTATTTATTAGACTTTTATACCGCCCGACTAGCAATAGCTCTCTGGGCGGTGAACACAGAGAATACAATAAAATACACAGTAAGATACAACAAAGACATATAAAAATAAAACAATCTAAAATCAATTACAACAGATTTAAAATTAAGTTAGCTTAAATTAAAATTAAAATTAAAATGCCTCGGAAAAGAGGAAGGTTTTAACTTGGCGCCGAAAGGATAACAATGTCGGCGCCAAGCACACCTCCTCGGGGAGACTGTTCCAGAGTTCGGGGGCCACCACTGAGAAGGCCCTAGATCTTGTCATCACCCTCCGGGCCTCTCTGTGAGTCGGAACCCGGAGGAGGGCCTTCGTAGTAGAACGTAGTGCACGGGCCGGTTCGTATCGGGAGAGGCGTTCCGACAGATATCATGGTCCCGCGCCATATAAGGCTTTATAGGTAAGTACCAACACTTTGAATCTGGCCCGGAAGCATATTGGAAGCCACTGCAAACGGGCTAGCACAGGTGTTATATGCTCAGACCGCTTAGTTCTTGTTAGCAGTCTGGCCGCCGCATTTTGCACTAGCTGTAGCTTCCGAATCGTCTTCAAAGGTAGCCCTACATAAAGCGCATTGAAGTAGTCCAGACGCGAGGTTACCATAGCATGTACCACTGATGTAAGGTCCTCCTTGCTCAAATAGGGACGTAGCTGGGCTACCAACAGAAGTTGGTAGAATGCATTCCGTGCCACCGAGGCTACTTGAGCCTCAAGTGAAAGGGAAGAGTCTAAGAAGACTCCCAGACTATGAACCTGCTCCTTTAGGGGGAGTGTAACCCTATCCAGGACAGGGTACATATCCACCATCCGATCAGAGAAACCATCCACCAACAGCATCTCAGTCTTGTCAGGATTGAGCCTCAGTTTGTTAGCTCTCATCCAGTCCATTGTCGCGGCCAGGCAACGGTTCAGCACATCCACATTCTGGACCGATCAGCTGGGCTTGTCATCTTGCCATCCAATTTCCTGGATTTCCAGATGAGGTATGAGATGGAGTGAGCTGTGCCTTCTAGTCAACCAGTGGATCCAGTGCTGTGGCCATCCTGAGCTGCTACTCATGCATCTGGGGGCAAATGACCTCAGCATATGTGAAGGTATCAACTTTGAGGTATCAGTGAAAGCTGATCTAGCCTGCTTGGCAGAAGGGCACCCTTCCATGACATTGGGCTAGTCATCTTGACTCCAGAGAAGGTTGTGGAGAGGCACAAGAGAACCCCAGAGGATCAAGATGGCCCTCTAGTGAGTCTATAAAGCCCTGGCATGCAGAATCTGTGCTCTGGGTGGCTTGGTTGTCTGTTACCCAGATCACCCTGAAATGTTCCACCCAGACAGTGTTCATCTTTTACCCACGGGCATTGATGCTTGGCTTGGCAACTTCCGACCATGTTTAATTCCTTGGTTGCAGCAGGCGAGTGGGGTTGGTGGGACGCCAGGAAGCTCTGCTCCCTCCTTGGTGGTAGAAATGACCTTGAGCAGAATCAGACATAAAGCCCTTTGGGGAAGGGCTGAGCTCCGTGGCAGAGCAGAAGGCTTGCACACAGAAGGCCCCATGCTCAATCCCCAACGGCTCCTCCAGGTGCAGCTGGAAGGGCCTGTTGCCTGAAACCCTGCAGAGCCCTTGCCAGTCAGTACTGGGTTGGATGGACCAATGGTCTGACTCAGGATGAGGCAGCTTCCTATGTTGCTTCCTCTAAGGGGTCCAGATGGGGAGACGTATGAGGAACACCCCTCGCTCTGATGAGGCCTGATCCCGCATGGCGAGCACCCTCTCCCATTGGTTGCCCAGGAGGAGCCCAGATGTCTTGGCTTGCACCTGCCTGGGGTCCAAAGTTGTTGGCCAACCCCCTCGGATGCTTCCCCCCGGCTGCTTGATGGGTGGGGAAACTGAGGAAAGAAAGGTCCTTGCCTTACCGCCATGCCAACTCTACTGGCCTGCTATAATCAATAAAGTTGTGGCCTTGATTTCACCCATACAAATGCTGTCTTGTCAATTTATTTCCAGAGCCAATGGGGGACGCTTCATGCATCTGCCACATAAGTTGGATCCTGTCCATATGTATCCTCCTGACTGAGCTCTGGAGCACTGCAGATTGTTCTGACAGCAGTGCTTGCCCTTCCTCCTCTGGGTAGCCCTGTGGGTTTGCCAGGCTGTTTGTAGGCTATCTCTGTCTATGCCTCTCCGGGATCTAACTCCTCTCCATCTGCAGGCGGCCTGGAGTGTAGTTCACCACAGTGGGCCAATGCCCACTGCAATAGGGGTGGCAGTATGGTCTGCTTGTGGCTGCCAGATTGTGTTTATATGCACACTTGGCAAGGTGACATCATTGGTTTCATTGGCTCTTTCCGTGCATAGCCTACGTGGGAGTGTTATTGGCACAGGATAGGTGCGGGGGTAGAGTGGAGTTGCAACAGGATCTCTTGCTGCCTGCTGGTGTTGCTCTTCATCCCTTGCAGCAGAGAGGAGAGGATTGGGCTGGGGGAAGGGGGAAGCACCCCACTGGCAGCAGCATATGGGCTTTTCTTCATCCCATGATGGAGTCAACTGAAAGCAGGTAGGAACAGAGAAGAGGTTTCAGAGGAGCACGTCCACCCTGCAGGAAGCCAACTCCCCTCTGTGTAATGGTAACCAAGGTTTGAGTTGTATCCTTTGAATGGGGGCTTGGAGAGCTTTATAACGCAAGGCGCTTGATGCAGCTGGGAGAGGAGGTGGGCTACTGATCTATCAAATTCAATGGCTAGCCCCAAGCATGTGACACAGGAAGTGGCCTTATCTTGAGCCAGGCCATTGGTTTACCTAACTCTGTCCTGCCAACACTGACTGGTAGTGGTTCCCCAGGGTTTCCCAGCCCCACCTGGAGATGCCGCTGGGGCCTTCTGTGTGCAATGCAGGCACTCTACGGCTAAGCTACAGTCCTTCTCCAGAGCATGGGGGCAGCGGGAGAGACTTCCTTGTTGTTTTTGCTGCCCCTCTGGAAGCAGCAAATCTCTGAGTCTAAGAATAAGAGAGGACTTCTCACACGAAAGAGGATGGGGAGCAGCACCAGGCAGCTGGGGGTGAGGTTCCCCCAAATCTCCTTTATCAGTTCTCTATTCAGGAGGAGGAGGCTGTCCAGGATGACAGACCACAGAGGAGGAGCTTGTGTTTCATTCCTTCAGGGCAATCCTGCACCCAGTTCTCTTGACAAGGGGAGGAGACAGCAATGGGGTGGAAGTCTTGGATGACAGATATATTCTGTTTCTATCATCATCATAGATGATCTTGGAGCGGGTAACAAGAATTTAAAATATAATAAAAACCAACAAAGCACATTCAGTTAAAATGGTGGAAGAATTTCAATGCAATACAATATATTAACTATCTGTCCCAATGTGGCCCAATAGTTGAAATGCCTGATGGAAGAGAAAGGACTTCAGTTGGTGCTGGAAGATGGATAATTTTTTGGGGGGGGTTATTATGGCAATGCTGAGAAGACCCTCTGGTGGCTCACAGCTTCTCTGATCTTGTTCAGAGATGGTAAAACAAAGATATCTCCAGCTGAACTTAAAGTCTTGGATAGGCAATATGTGGAAAGGCATCCCTTCAGGCAATCAGGTCCCAAATCATCCAGGGCTTTATACATAAAAACTAACAGTCTGAACTGGCCTTGGAAGTTTGCAGCTGGGTAATAGTTGTTACATTCTCATGAGTCCAGGGAGGTCCTTTTAAGAAGGAGAGACACCTTTAATGCAGCTGGTACCACCCGTCCCACAGCGAGGCATTGACATGCCATGGACTGACCCAGTCACTCCCCAGTACTCGCTAGAACTAACAAGAAGGGCATGTGTTTGAGATGCAGCGTGACATCACTCAAGGGGCCTCAGCTGGAAAACTGTTCCAAGGCTTCTTCACATGGCTAACAGGTAGAGATGAAATTGAGGCTAACAGTAAATAAGTTGTTCCAGAAACACTTTCCTTGTCTCTGTTTGGTTTTTCTTTCCTCTCAGCTAAAAATGTCATCAGCTAAGCAGGGATAATGGAAGAGGGAGGCTGGTGAGAGATGCTTTCAAAGGACAGTATTATGTCTCCAGAAGTACCATTTCCCTTTCCCCCAACATGATTAACAGAGCTTTGCTGATGGCAACGGTTTCCCTGGTGCATTGCTCTCCCCAACTTGCACTTTGGAGTGACATGAAATGGCTAACACCATACAAATTGCCAGGATGGGCAGTTAAATTGTGAGGTCAGGGGTTAAATGAACATGGTTGTTTATGAGGACATGGCCTGCATCCATTTGCATTTTAATATTCTCTCTGTGAGACGAAAAACCATTTTGGGGACAGCTTGTTTGGAAATCCCATTAGCAGGTTATTTATGGGACTCCAGACTGCCTGACCTTTAGCCTTGTTTTGTTAAACATGCACTAGACATGAATCAGATGGGGGGCTGCATGGCCACCATTGTTTTCTGTAGCACTGAATTAAATTATTCTTCCTTGACATATACTAAGTTATCCTCGCGATGCCCAATTTTCTCTTATTTTTCCTGTTGTCAACCTTACAATTTCTATCTACCTTAAAAGGCAGCAATAGTTTCAACTGGCAATTTTCTTAGTTGCTGAGATCTAGGTGAGAAGGAGGCATGTATCTGCCTGACACTTAAGGCAGCACTAATTGTGAAGGCATGACTGAGAGAACCGGGGCTGGAAGAGACTTCATATATCGTCACTGAGAAACAGGAACAAACCTCCGTGAGGCAACGTCCTTTGACCTAGGGCTACACTGATGGATAACTTTGTATGTAGAATTGGTCTCAAAAAGTCTTACCTCTCCCATCTTCCATACTCGGGCTGAGTGTGCCTAAAGCAATCCAGCCAAATTCTTGTCTGACCTTCTGTTAAAGATTGGGCATCCTAGATGTTACTGGGCATCCTATTCCAGTGCTTCTCCTCCAGCCTTGTCGCAGATGAACTTTTCTTTCTTTCTTTCTTTCTTTCTTTCTTTCTTTCTTTCTTTCTTTCTTTCTTTCTTTCTTTCTTTCTTTCTTTCTTTCTTTCTTTCTTGCCATCTGCATAACAGGCTAGAGCTCAGTGTTTCTCTAATAGAGCTATGCTGCTTGCTGATTGGTCATAAAATACAATTAAAATACATAAAATACTATACACACACACACACACACATATATATAGGGAGTGGTACTAAAGGGACTACAAAGGTAAAATTTAACGTAGAAGGCATAAAATCAGTGTCAGGCTCTACCTTCATTCCCTCCGAAAGGCTCTCCAGTACAAGATTGTTTTCAGAAGTCTCCGGAAAACCAACAGGGAGGCAGCAGAGCGGACTTCTTCGGGTAGGGAATTCCAAAACTTGGGGGCCACAGCTGAAAAAGCTCTCTCCCGTGTGCCTGTCAATCTAACATTTTTCACTCCAGGCATGTAGAGACCAGAGGCAGATGATCTTAAATCCCGGGCAGGTACATATGGGTGTAAGCAATCTCTCAGGTACATTGGTCCAAGGCCGTTTAGGGCTTTAAACGTCAGAACCAGCACTTTGAATTGGGCCCAGAAACAAATTGGGAGCCAGTGGAGTCGATAAAGCACAGGGGTGATATGCTCCCTGCGCCGTGCTCCAGTTAACATTCTGGCTGCTGCATTTTGGACCAACTGTAGTTTCCAAATCGTTTTCAAAGGCAGCCCCACATAGAGTGCGTTACAGTAATCAAGCCTCGATGTCACCAGTGCATGTGTCACTGTGGCCAAGTCAACTGCCCCCAGGAATGGATGCAGCTGGTAAACCAGTTTGAGTTGGCCAAAAGCACTCCTGGCTTTTCCCTGTTAAAGGCATCTAAGTTGACAAATTCCATAGTTCAAACCAAACACTGTATGAAGAAGCAAGTCTTCCTTCTGTGGTATGGCAATTACACAATGCAAGCACCGTATGGATAGTGCAGCTGTTGGGGGGGGCGAAGTGTCAGTCCCGTCTGCCTCATGCACACACATACACAAACAATGCACACAAAGGGCTATTGAGAAGATGCATTGACTCCAGGGACAAGACTGATTGTAGCCTGTCTGTGCAGGGATATGAATATTTGATTTCCAGGGGGAAAAGATTTCTGACCCTGCAGCTCCTCTGCAGAGCTCAATGCATGGCAAAGCCAGCAGCCTTCCTTATGCACCTTTGGAAGCGTTTGCATTTACATGCAAATCGTGTTCCTAGCTGTATCTCTATCTCAGGATATATATTTTTAAGAAAGAGTTTTTGCCTGAGTTTAAAATAGATATTCTATGTGAATGATCTGTGGGCTTTTTCTGTAATGGTTATTTCAGTCTTAATAGAATCTGATTTTTCTCCCAGAAGGAAAATGGAACAATGTATCTTTAGATTCTGTGACTAATTTACACGACATCCTCCTCCCCCTTTACATGTGAAATTATCTCATTGTACCTTTGAATATTGCATGCACTTGGGCCTGAAATTAAGCTTTCTGTATAGTTGTCAAAATGACCACAATTTGCCATCTGAACACCCTGATTGCATGAGTAATTCAAAGCAATCCTCAGCTGTGCCCCATATCACACAGGGCAGGCTGCTCAAGGGCATGGCTGATGTGCACTGATTGGCCCTACAATTTGCTGAGTGTGTGAATACACCTGTGTTGAGTGTGCCTGCATTACAGAGCTTCTGAACACACCTCCCCCTCTACTCCATATTTAATATAGTTCATATAGCTTCCAATATGAAGTGCTGAAAGCAGAGGGAAAAATGAACCAGAAGCGCAGTTAGTTCAGAGAGCAGAATGTTTTTGGGCTGATTATTTTTTATGCTCTCAAGGAAAGGCTAAGCAGGGATTTGCTGACCGTGTGGAATTTCCAGGGTTCCCTTTATCAGAGCAGGGAGTTGGGCTACAGGGGCTGCTGGATCCCTGGCTGAGTTTATTTTAGTAGCAGTCAATAAACATATTGTGCATATCTTACTTCATGAATGTGTGTGAGTGAGTGTGTGTGCAATTACCCTGGAGCTACCCTGAAGAATGTGGATTGTGCCTTGAGCATCCTTGATATGGGGGGTCCTTTTTCCTCTGCTTTCAGCTCTTGTAATGTGCAGGGACATTGGAAGCAGTCTTGTCCTGAGTCAGAGCATTCATCGATCGTACTGTGTTGCCTGCACCAACCGGAAGTGGCTCTCCAGGGTTTCAGAGGAGCTTTTCCCAGTCTTGCTTGGAGACACCCTTGGGAGGGACCTGCGAGGACCTCCTGCATGCAAAGCTGCTGTTCCGCCGCTGAGCTACGACAGCCCTTCTCTGCAACACCTGGCAGTGGCATCACTAGGGGTGGTGTCACCCAGTGCGGTAACTCATGGTGTCACCCCCATGGACCTCCTCCCGTACCAGACCATACAGAATCCTTAGTAATGTTTTTTGTACTAATGTTACTCGTAAATTGTAATTCCCATATATCACTGAATGTAATGGCAATAGTAGTGATGTAAACAACTAGCAAATACACATGTGACAAGATTTTTAACCATATAACTAATTTCAGGGCTTGAAAACTAATATTTCTGCTTCCAGTTTCTTCTTTTTGGTACATGGCAACATCCCGTTAATTTGGGGATGCTATGATGTACAAATAAAATACAGCATTTCAGGTCCACATATTCATATTAAGAAATACAAGAAAAATGGGAGGGGGGTCACTTTTTATACAGAGTTACATTGCATCTTGCCCTCTGTAAAACAGTGATATCCTTACTGTGCTCCACTGTTACGGTATCTCATCATAATTTTCCATACAGCATGCCACTGGGAGACAGTAGGGGAAAAAACAACAGTTGACTTTATCACAATCACAAAATGAGGAATGGTTCACACATGTGCCCATCCTTAGATTTATGTTCTGCCAAGCCTTGAAGCACTAGAGGTAGAAAAACTTTGGCCCTCCAGATGATGTTGGACTCCATCTCGCATCTTTCCCAGCCTATATGGCAAATGGTCAGGAGTGATGGCAGTTGTAGCCCAACAGTATCTGGAGGGCCACAAGTTCGCCATCCTGCACTAGAGGCTAGAGTCAATCATACTAAATAGGAGACTAGGCCCTCCATCAATTATGGGGCAAATCCATAAGAATAATGCATTTTGAGCCATTCCACATGGCAGCAACAGAGGAAGAAATAGGAAGCAGGGCCTACTCCATTGGCTCTTCTGAAAGACCAGCTCCAAGGAGCCAGTATGGTACAGTGGTTAGACTAGAGGCTGGGAGACCAGGGTTCATATTCCCCACTCAGCCATGAAGCTCACTGGGTGACCTTTGGCCAATCAGCCTAACCTACCTCACAGGGCTGTTGAGGATAAAATAGAGAGGGAGTAAGCCATGTACACCACCCTTGAGTTCCTTGGAGGAAAGATGGGATAGAGAGTAGATGTACTGCCCTCAAGTCGATTCGGACTTACGGCAACCCTATGAATAAGGTTTTCATGAGGCTGAGAGGCAGTGACTGGCCCAAGGTCACCCAGTGAGCCTCATGGCTATGTGGGGATTCGAACCCTGGTCTCCCAGGTCGTAGTTCAACACTTTAACCATGTAATAATAAATAAAATTACAATAACATTTGGATTCTTCTCCCCCCTTGCATTGTTTCAATTCAAGCTGGCCAATATAAGAACGTTAACAATCAGCTTGCTTGTTTTCCTTTTCCCTCCTCATTGTTTTTCCATATGTGTTGTGTCTTTTAGGTTGTAAGCCTGAGGGTAGGAACTGTCATGTTTGTTATCTTATGTAAGCCATTCTGGAAGCCTTTTCAGCTGAAGAGTGGGGTTAAAAAAATTGGCATAAATAAATAAAATGTATATATAGTTCTTTTACATGCTTCATATATATTATCTCAGTGAACTTTACACATAGATCAAGATTGGGGGCTAAATTTGGCTCACAGGAATTCCAGGTGCCCCTTTAGTTGCCAATTCAGAGAAATGAAGCATGGGCTTACAGCAGTCGAATCCAAGATCAATCCTCTCTAGAATCAAGAAAGGATGCATTGGTGAGGAAGAGCTCTGTTGAACTAAAAGCTCACACCCTTCTGATCCCAAGAAGAAGCCCATTTATCGCAGTTTTCTAATTTGTCACTCCTTGTTGAGGAACTCCCCATCAATAACGGATGTGACCCCCCTCCCTTTTCCTCCCCCAGGAAAGGAGCAGAAGCAGCTGTAGGAAGGATGCTGCTAAGCCAGGCTCTTTTGTCTCCCTTTTGAAAAGGGAAGAGTAATCATTAGGGGCAGACACAGAGCTCCCCCCTCTGCTCCCTCCTTCCGTCCCACTGGCTATGTCTTTGGGTGGTTCTCAGGTTGCCTTGTCAATCACTGCCGCCCAGGAGCCGCAGGGTTGCGCCGTGCTCTTGCAGCCACCCAACAAGTTGGAAAGTCATTAATTACTTACTTGGCCATGCAGGTTTGTGCTCAGGCTCCTCTTGCCGTGCTAAGGTAAGGGGGCAGGCGGCTAACGCGGAGACCGCAGGAAGCGTTAGCCATCACCAGCTTTTAATGCCAATGCACTCTTGCAATTTCTATGCCCTCCCTCTTGGGATTCCCTAACGGTGGTTTTGCAGTCTGCTTTGGCTTGTGTTGCCAGCTCACTCCCCGAGACTTGTAGGGCAAATGCATCCTGCCCCGCTTCCCAGTGCCTAGGGGCGGCTCTGGGTGTCACCCCCTCTGATGGTGTCACCCGGTGTGGTCCGCACCCCCCGCACCCCCTGCACCCCCCTAGTGATACTGCTGGCACCTGGGCTCTTCTTTCCCTGCTGCTTGCTGGCCCCTTAATATCTTTTCTATAACAAGCTCACGTTTAACTCTACAAGTTAGAATTTATTGAATTGACACCTTCCAAAACAACATGAGAAGCGAAACACAGCCATCCTTTGAAATTCACACTTCTCTGAATTTGCGATGCAGTTCTTCAAACAATGTTTGCAAAAAGTATATATTAGGGGAAAGTGTGCATAAAGATGAATACGTTAGTGAAAATAACATACAACATACATTATATTAGGAAAAACTGCTTGTGTACATTAGTCAAAACTGCATTCAAAAATGTGTTTATGAGGAAAATTTCACACTAAAATGCTGAACAATTTTCATGAGGATTCCTCTTCAAAATATTCGCAAATTGCTGCAGGACTGAATTCAAGATTGGGGGGGAAGAGAAACTGAGAAATGTGAAATTGACGGATCCTTCTATACTACTCATAGCCAAGCTGGCTTAAAATTGACCAGGTAGCAACATGAGGTCTGAGAGCTGGAAGGTTATGGAGGACTTTGACATGACAAGAGTGCATTTCTGATTTCTCATAAGCAAGATCATGTTCAGCGAACTCGTGTTTACTAATCCTGACATTTTTTTCTGCTCTGCCTTTGATGTGACAATCCCATCAAATTTACAGATGACACCACGCTGGAGAAATAGGAGAAACAGCTTTCAAGATTATCTTGACATGACAGAGAACTGGGCCAAAACTAACAAAATGAATTTCAACAGATATATAGTTATATATTATTTTCACTGCTGCGGGTTTCCCAGCAACATGCTATCATCTTCCTATGACCTGTGCATATGTTGCCACTTGAAGGGAAAGTGGCTCTTTGTGCAGATCAAAGGGGCATGCCATAAGGGGGGCTCATTGCAAGCGGACAGAGTCTTTCCCATTTCTTCCCTTTTCACACAAGATTATTTTCTGTTTGAATCAATGGCTTGACTAAAACTTCTGATTGAGAACAAACAGTTCATAGTAGTAAATAAAGTCTGATATATTATTTTTATTCCTGGGTAAAAATGTTCAGCAGGGGAGGGAGGGGGATATGGAGCTACGCTTTATTTCACAGCCAGAAAGATTTGTACATCTGGTCCTGCAGGAACTGCTGAATCTATTTTCATTATAACAAACATTGATTTTGCATTAAAAAGTCTCATTATTTGAGATAATTACTATTGGGCTTTTTAGTTATTCTTCTGGTTTCTAAATCATTAAATCTCTTGCATTTAAACTGCAGGTAGGAAAGCAAAGGGCCCCAAACCATATTAGAGTTATTTTTTATTTTGTGTTTTTAATAAGGAAGTGGTGGTCTTTAAGACAGATATGTGACACCAGAAAAACATCATCCCTATCTAGCTTAGTTAGATGGCAACACTTTTTTCCCATCCATCAAAACACCAATGGACACAAAGCTATTATTAGATTAATAGAGAATTAATCAAAATGCTCATGGAGACAGCTCTCTCTCTCTCTCATCCCATTCTGAATCAGCTTAGACATTGAGGAAGCCTCTCACTTCTGCCTTCCCCAATTAGGGAACAATTCAAAACAGTCCTGTGCTTATTTCTGCACATGTGGTCAGAGACGTTTTTTGAATAATTCTGGATTTTTTAAAAAATGAGGGGCAGAAGGAAGGTGGAAAAACCTCTCTCCAGAGTGGTGGGTGGGCAGCAGTCATTAATGTATTGTTCTGTATGTGATGTTGGAGACTAGCTGAGCACCCCTTGCACCAGCAACAGCATGAATTATTGACTCAGTGTGAGTTCCTTGGTGAATACTTTTCCAAGGTTACACTCCCTGAAACTGGAATTCTGAATAAGCGGTGGGGGGCGGGAGAGAGAGACTACATTGGCACATAATGTCTGACACAATCAAGTTTTGGGGAATGTGTATAATATATCCTTTCAGAGGTTTAGACAAAGCATAATCCTTGCTACATGACAATTCCAGTCGGGGGGGACCTAGCATGGCCACTCTTTACCTTTAAGTTACACTGGCTGGACAAGGGTAGGATTTCACCCACATCCTCTATTCTGGCACCACTCCAAGTGATGAGGAGGAGTGATATCACACCATCATAACTTTAAATCTGTGTATCTGCTACACAAAACAGGGAAGAGTTGGAGGTTTGCTGGGGGGGGGGAGGGAAGCAGAGAAGTGGCCAGTTTAGCCTCATGCATTATATACCCAGCCGATCACTGCGCTATGCAGGTGAGGGCCTCCTGCAGATGCCATTTCATCAGGAGGTCCCTTCCTCACAGCATAGGAAATGGACCTTTAGTGTGGCAGCACCTACCCTGTGGAATTCCCTCCCCTTAAATACTAGACAGGCACCATCTCTGCTATCTTTTCAGCACCCACTGAAGACCTTCCTCTTTCAACAAGCCTTTTTAGGGTTCTTATCTCAGTTTGTGTTGGAATTGCTTTTTAAGATGTTTTTGTTTTATTACTTGTTGTTTGCTGCCCTGGATGATGATGATGATAACAACAACAACAACAACAACAACAATAATAATAATGAATAAGTTGTTTTTGTTTCTTATATTCCTCTTGCTATTATTTAGTCTTTTCCTGACCTTCCTAGTTCAGATTTAGATTCCTCGCTTCCTTTTTTGTGATTTCTTTCTTTTGCTTCCTCTTTCTTTTATTCCTCTTTATTTTATGTGACTTTAATCTTCATCTTGATTTGTCTTCTGACATTTTTGCATAACAATTTTCTTTTCCCCAAAGTGCCTATCATCTTTCCCAGTGGATTGATATCCACACACAGAGAAGGAAGATGTCCTGGGTCTTGTTATTCTTCGTGTTCTCGTGCTGAACTGGCCTCTCTCTGTCACCATTAAATTATACTTCTTTAGTCTCCTTTGTGTTCCCAGAAAGGCAGTTGCCTATTACCCTAGATGCTCTCTTGTTATTTTTGCCTTGGTTGGAGAGGTTACATTCTTCAGTTAGTGCAGACCATTTCCTTCTCTGCAGTGGCCCAACTGGCCTTTTATGGTGCCTTCCAGCCATGTGAGCTCCTGGCTGGGTCGTAGCATGACAAATCTCATGAGAAGGGATGGGGAGAATTTCAATTCTGTTCTCATTTCAAGCCAAATCTAACAAATTTGCACTTTCTGAAACAATATGAGAACTGAAACAGCCATCCTTAGAAATTCGCACTTATTTGAATTTTGCAATGTAGTTTGCCAGCCAACCAATGTTTACAAAAATGCATATATTAGGGGATATTCATATAAAAATGAATATATGAGTGAAAGCAACATACAAAAATGTATTATGTGATGAGAAATTGCTTGCAAGAATGTGTATATCAGTCAAAGCTGCCAACAAGAATGTGTTTACTAGGAGAAATTTGAACTAAAATGCTGGAGAATTTTCATGAGGACTTTTTTAAAAAATCACAAATTGCTGCAGAAATGTGGAGAGCTGGATTTAAGATGGGAAAAATGAGAATCTGGGAGAGCCGAAATGGACAGAACTTTCCATCTCTACTCATGAGGCACTCCAATGGCGAGGGGGGGACATCTTGATCACTGAGCTGGCAGTGCAATTCACTTTGTTGTGGCTTAAAACCAATCAGATGGGAGTGGTAGCTTGTGTGTGCCCTGCTCCCTGTACATCAGAAATATACAGCTTTTAGGCCTTGTGGCCCACCAAACTGCTTTACTCCTGGAGATGGTTCTGTGCTGACTCAGTACCTATTTTGGGGAGATTCTGTGATGGGCCTTGATGGCCGTTAGCTGAGCTCTGACTGCATATGGAGTGCGCTCACTCAGTATTGATGCCGCGGCCATAGCTGCCCTAATGAGCTTCACTCATGGTGCAATTTAGGCCATTGCAGAAGCTGATCTGCAGTGTTTAAGGCCTACATCAGATTGTAATGTAGGTTGTTTGTACATATTCTCATTTTCCTCTTTTCCTCTATGACAGGTTTTAGCTGGATGCCATATCCTGTGAGGTTAGAACTATAGAATCATAGAGATGTAAGGGCTTATAAGGCCATCAAGTCCAACCTCCTGCTCAATGCAGGAATCCAAATTAAAGCATCCCCCAGCAGATGGCTATCCACCTGCCTCTTGAATGCATCCAGTGTCGGAAAGCCCACCAGTTCCCTAGGTCATTGGTTCCATTGTCATACTGCTCTGACAGTTAAGACGTTTTTTCTGATGTTCAGTCGAAATCTGGCTTCCTGCAACTTGAGCCCATTATTCCATGTCCTGCACTCTGGGACAATCAAGAAGAGATCCTGGCCCTCCTCTGTGTGGCAACCTTT
Organism: Rhineura floridana; assembly: GCF_030035675.1. Classification (NCBI taxonomy): domain Eukaryota; kingdom Metazoa; phylum Chordata; class Lepidosauria; order Squamata; family Rhineuridae; genus Rhineura; species Rhineura floridana. The sequence continues at coordinate 889,675 of NC_084494.1, forward strand.
CAAGTACTTGAACATTTATATCATGTGATCAACAACAATCCCAAGATCCTTCTCGCATGTAATATTGGTGAGCTTCACACAATTTGAAAACTATCCTTATGTTGGACTGCCTTCAAGTCAATCCCGACTTATGGCTACCCTACGAATAGGGATTTCATGGTAAGCGGTATTCAGATGGGGTTTCCATTGCCTCCCTCTGAGACTAGTCCTCCCCAGCTGGCTAGGGCCTGCTCAGCTTGCCACAGCTGCACAAGCCAGCCCCTTCTTTGTCCACAACTGCCAGCTGGGGGGCAACTAGGCTCCTTGGGACTATGCAGCTTGCCCAAAGCTGCACAGGTGGCAGGGCAAGTAACCCCTGAGCCACTCACTGTGGGGGTGATCTTTAGCTGGCCCTTGACACCCAGGAGACACAAGCAGGGATTTGAACTCACAGACTCTGGACTCCCAGCCAGGCTCTCCTCCCCACTTTGCAGCCTAAAATAGTATTTGCCTTCAGCTTGTATTCAGCTTGTGATCAACAACAATCCCAAGATCCTTCTCGCATGTAGTATTGGTGAGCCAAGTATCCCCCATCTTATAACTGTGCATTTGGTTTCTTTTTCCTAGGTGTAGAACCGTCTTCCAAGGTATTAGCATTCCCTCCCAATTTTGTATCATCTGCAAATTTGATAAGCATTCCCTGCACCTACTCAACCAAGTTATTAATAACAATGTTGAAGAGCACTGGAACTAGGACCAAGTGCTGCGGTGCCCCTTATTACTTCCCCCCAGAAGGAACCATTGATAAGCACTCTTTGAGTACAATTGTGTAGCCAACTGTGGATCCACCTGATAGTTGTTCCATCCTGCACACATTCAACTAGCTTGTTAATCAGAATATCATGGGGCACTTTGTCAAAAGCTTTGCTGAAGTTGAGATATATTATGTCTATAACATTCCCACAGTCTACCAGGGAGGTTACCCGATCAAAAAATGAGATAAGATTAATCTGGCAGGATTTGTTCTTGATATATCCACTGCATCAAGTATTCTGTCTTCTAGTAATCACTGCATTGTTTTCAAGGTGCTTTCAGATTGACCACTTTATATTCTGCTTCACAATTTTCCCAGGGATCATTGTCAGGCTGACTGGTCTGGTCTAGTTCCCAGGTTCTTCCTTTTTGCCCTTCTTAAAGATAGGGACATTAGCCCTCCTACAGTCATCTGGAACTTCACCCATCCTCCACGATGTCACAAAGATAATAGACAGCAGTTCCAAGAGTTCTTCAGCCAGTTCCATCAATACTCTAGGATGCAGTTTATCGGGCCCTAGATATCTGAACTCATTCAAGTTGATTAGGTATTCCTTGACCATTTGTCTATCATTCTCAAACTGCAATCCTGCCCCTTCAATTTCACATTTCCCAGGAGGGTGATAGACCCTCTTTTGGGAGAAGACTGAGCCAAAGTAGGAATTGAGCACTTTTAATTGTCATCTATCATTTTTGCCATCCTTACTTTCATTTTTTACTATGTATGTACCTGAAGAAAGCTTTGTTGTTGCTTTTAGCATCCCTCGCTAACCTCAGCTCATTCTCAGCTTTAGCCTTCCTGACACCATCCCTGCAATTCTGTGATACCTGCCTGTACTCTTCCTTTGTGGCCTGGCCTTCCTTCCACTTCCTGTATGTGTCCTTTTTTGTTTTCAGGTCATCTTTAAGCTTTTTGTGAAGCCACATTGGCTTCTTCTGCTGTCTGCCACCTTTTTTCCTTGAGGGCATTTTTTGTCATTGTGCCTTTAGAATTTCCTCTTTTAGAAACTCCCACCTATGTTGGACTCCTTTTCTCATTAGGGTTGCTTGCCATGAAACCTTACTTACCATTGTTCTGAGTTTATTAAAATTGACTTTCCTGAAGTCCTGGGTACACGTATTACTATTTTCAGCTCTTCTGCTTCAACATGCGGAAGTTCTTCCACCTCCTCTACTTCTACTTGCTGTTATTGTTCCAGCATTCTAAGAACTTTTCATCTTCTCTTATACTCTTAAGTGTGACTGCCTGCCATTCCAGGCCCCTCACTTTTTCATGCAACAGCCCCACCAGCTTACACTTGTTACATATCTATGCCATGCTGTTATCAGGCAAGAAAACACATTTGCACACATATTGCAGGTCACCACCACTGGAGTGTCTCTCCTGTCCATAATCTCTTGTCTTTAATTCATTCTCCTTGTATCGGAATGGCCTGTGCTTTGTCCTGTCCTCCTTTAGGGTAAACAGGAGAGTCCCACTGGTATGTGGTGTGCCGTACAAGGGGGGAAATTAGGGACCTCCCCCTTGAGCTCCCCCACTGAACTCCTCTGCCAAACTCCAGTTAGCTCTCCCTGTTTGCTCGCTCTGTTCACTTACTGTCTAAGACCTGGGTCACTTGTATTTCCTCTGGACCAGCTGACACATCTCCCTCTGTGGAGTCAGGAAACAGAATGAAATAACTGGATCTGTGCAGAAAACGAAAACCATAATAATTGTTTATAAATGTTTATGAGAATATTGTAAAGTAGATGTTCAGATGAATGGAATAGGGTGTTTCATTCAGCTCAGTCAAAGTGCTTTAGCATCTATATGTGGTGTTCCTTCAGATTTTAAAATTGAGATTGATTCAACAGTCTGATATTCCAGTAATATTGGACTCCACAGTACCTTGATAGGAAGGAACTGACTTTTTCAGATAGATGATATAATACTGGAAATACCTCTTTGTGAGCATGTCCTGGGATGTCTTCTTTCAAATTATTGTTTGTATTAACTTTGCTTGGGAGAAATCCTTGATATTTGCAGATGTTCACACACTCTTAAATAATATCCCTGTGGTGTGGGAACTAACAGATGGACAACAAAAGTGGATTCCATGATAAATTTATACTGCACGGCCGGCAGGACAAACTATGGGGGCATCAACTACTACGCAGTCCAAAGATCTCACTGCCCTTCCTACATTTGAATACATGACTTAAAATCATGACCTGAAAAGAAAAAAGGACACATAGCAGAATTGGAAGGAAGGCCAGGCCACAAAGGAAGAGTACAGGCAGGTATCACGGAATTGCAGGGATGGCGTCAGGAAGGCTAAAGCTGGGAATGAGCTGAGGTTAGTGAGAGATGCTAAAAGCAACAACAAAGCTTTCTTCAAACTACATGCATATTAAAAGACAGAGAAAATAAATGGTGCTATAGCTACTCAGTGAGGATGGCAAAATGATAACAGGTGACAAAGAAAAGTGTTCATTTCCTACTTTGGCTCAGTCTTCTCCCAAAATAGGGTCTATGACCCTCCTGGGAAACATGAAGTACAAGTTGAAGGGGCAAGATTGCAGTTTGAGATTAATAAACAAATGGTCAATGTTTAATTACTTTCAACGAGTTCAAATCTGCAGGGCCAAACAAACTGAATCCTAGAGTAATGAGGGAATTGGCTGAAGAACACTCGGAACCACTGTCTATTATCTTTGTGAAATCATGGAGGATGAGTGAAGTGCAAGATGACAAGAGGAGAGCTAATGTTGTCCCTATCTTCAGAAAGGGCAAAAAGGAGGAACCTGGGAACTTCAGACCAGTCAGCCTCATATCAATCCCTGGGAAAATTCTGGAGCAAATTATAAAGCGGTCTGTAAGTGCCTTGAAAATGATGCAGTGATTACTAGAAGCCAACGTGGATTTATCAAGAAAAAATCCTGCCAGACTAATCTTATCTTGTTTTTTGATCAGGTAACCTCCCTGGTAAACAGTGGGAATGCTGTGGACATAATATATCTTGACTTCAGCAAAGCTTTTGACAAAGTGTCCCATGATGTTCTGATTGGCAAGCTAGCTAAATGTAGGCTGGATGCACAAACTATCAGATAGACCCACAGTGGGCTACAGAATTGTACTGAAAGAGTGCTTATCAATGGTTCCTTCTCAATGTGGAGGAAGGTAATGAGCGGGATACCACAGGGCTCATTCCTGGGCCCAGTACTCTTCAACATTTTTATTAATGAGTTGAACGAGGAGGTGCAGGGAATGCTTATCAAATTTGCAGATGATACAAAATTGGGAGGGATTGCTAATGCATTGGAAGACAGAAAGAAAATTCAAAGTGCTCTTGACAAGCTGGAGCATTTGGCTGAAAACAACAGAATGAAATTTAAGAGGGATAAGTGCTAAGTTCTACACCTAGGAATAAGAAACCATGCACAATTATAAGATGGGGGATACTTGGCTCCTCAATATTACATGTGAGAAGGATCTTGGGATTTTTGTTGAATAGCTGAATAGGAGCAAACAGTGCAATGCAGCTGCAAAAAAAGGCAAATTTCATTTTAGGCTGCATTAACAGAAGTATAGTTTCCAAATCACTTGAAGTACTAGTTCCCCTCTTTTTGGTACTGGTTAGGCCTCATCTTGATTACTGTGTCCAGTTCTGGAGACCGCACTTTAAGAAGGATGCAGACAAACTGGAACGCATTCAGAGGAGGGCAATGTGGATGATCAGGGGACTGGCAACAAAGTCCTGTGAGGAGAGACTGAAAAAAATGGGCATGTTTGGCCTTGGGAAGACTGAGGGGAGATATGAGAGCACTCCTCAGGTACCTGAAAGGTTGTCACATCGAGGAGGGCCAGGATTTCTTCTCAGTTGTCCCAGAGAGCAGGACATGGAATAATGGGTTCAAGTTACAGGAAACCAGATTTCGACACAACATTACAAAAAACTTCCTAACTGTCAGAGTGGTATGACAATGGAACCAATTACCTAGGGAGACGGTGGGCTCTCCACCTCTGGAGGCATTTAAGGGGCAGCTGGACAGCCACATGTTAGGGATGCTTTACGTTTCATTCCTGCATTGAGCAGCGGGTTGGACTTCACGGCCTTATACACCCCTTCCAACATTACGATTCTGTGATTCTGTGTTTCATCTATTTGAGTTGAATACCTATTTAGACATATAGACTGTCAGTATTAATCTATGCATTTAAATTAGGATTGGTGGGTTTTTCTATGAATGTCAGCTGTCAATGTCTTTATTTTTATTTCCTTTTCTTTTTGTTACACTTGTAAATATATATTTCTAGGGGGAATCCTGGAAATAGCAGACCGGTTAGCTTAATATCCATTATGGGGAAACTGCTGAAGCACAACCGACATGGCTTCTTCAAGGTCAAGTCCTGAATCAGAACCTTTTACAGTTCTTTGACAGTGTCAACAAGCAGGTGGTCCAGTTTGCAGGATCAGGCCAAGACATCTCTCCTGGTGAGGTGGAGCCATAGCAATAGTCTCCCAGCAGGGGCATCCCTATTGCTTACCAGGCAAGGGAGGAGGGGTCAATAGGATGCCTACATGTGCAGCCCTGAACTTGCCTCCACTTTGCCCATCCCTCCCAAAAAGTGGTGGTGGCGCAGGTGCCAGGGGGGCTTTGCTGGGGCTCCACCCCACCAGGGAAGCTGCTCCTGGCCAAAGGGTCATCACATCTAGCATCCTATTCTCACAGTGGCCAAACAGATGCCATGAAGCTCACTGGGTGACCTTGGGCCTGGACCGGTCATTGTCTCTTAGCCTAACCTACCTCACAGGGTCATTGTGTGGATCAAATGGGGATGAGGAAAACCATATATGCCACCTTGAGATTCTTGGAGGAAAGGTGGGGTATAAAGGTACTAATAAATAATTACAATTCATTGTTTCCCTTCTTCAACCCATCCTAATTATATATATATATTTAAAGGTATTGCTCCAGTTTAGGGTTCAACAGAAATTCTCAAAGATTCATTCAAATTCTGTTGTGGTTCGTGGGGGGGGAATGGTGTGAAAAAGTGAATGACTGAGTAACTCTGGCTGAAGCAGTGGATGGAGGCCTGTATTGGAGGCCAGGAGGAGGAGGCCTGCAACAGGCAAGCCCAGAGTTGCCAAGACACCAAGGCCTGCTCTGAGACAGAAAGAACTGATCGGCTGATGTCGCAGTGTGCTCACGCCTGAAGCTGATGAAATGGAGAGGTGTGCCATAAATGTACTTTGTTGTGTTGTGGCACTTGTAACAGGAGGATCTTCCAACAAAAATATGTTTTTTCCCCTTAAGATCAGCCTCCGTGCCTGAAAGCTGAAAGTGGCCAATGCAACACCATTTTTTTTAAAAGGATCCCAGGGATGATCTGTAAAAAAGCAGGCTGCTTAGCTTAATGTCTGTTTCAAGAAACCGGCAGAAAGCATTTAATGTCCTGTCTAAATAACCTATTACATTGCTTTGAGAGTTTCAACAAGCATACAAATAGAGGTGATCTAGTTGACATGATGTACTTAGACTTTCAAAAAGCTTTTGACAAAGCACCTCAACCAAGGATTCCTGGGTAATCTTGGCACTTGTGGAATTAGTGGACCTAGTGTGAGATGTAAGTGTTGTCGAACCGACTTAGAGCAGAGATCATAGTGCTATTAAATTAAACATACATGTAAATGGCAAGAAAATCCAACATGGTCACTTTTGACTTCAAAAGAGGAAACTTACCAAAAATGAGGGGATTGGTAAAAAGAAAGCTGAAAAGCAAAATCAAGAGGGTCAAATCACTCCAAAATATTTGGGAGCTCTTTAAAAACACAATATTAAAAGCTCAACTGGTGTGTGTACCGCAGATCAGAAAGGTACCATCAGGGCCAAGAGGATTCCAGTGTGGTTAATGAAGCTATTAGAGGCAAGAAGGCTTCCTTCAAATAATGGAAGTTGTGTCTGAATGAGGAGAATAAAAAAGAACCCAAACTCAAAGGAAATGCAAGAAAACAAGGGTTGCTGAAAAAGAATTTGAGGAGCACATTCCTAAAAACAAAAACCAGCAACAAAAAATTATTCACATACATTCAGAGCAGGAGACCGTCTAGGGAGACAGTTGGACCTTTGGATAACAAGGGAGTCAAAAGTGTACTAAAGCAGGATGAGGAGATTTCAGAGAAGCTGAAATGAATACTTTGCCTCTGTCTTCACAGTGGAGGATATAGGGCAGATCCCTGTGCCTGAACTAACTTGTGCAGAAACGGAGTCTGGGGAACTGAGGCAAATAGTGGTGACAAGAGATGAAGTCCTAGGCTTTAATAAACAAAATAAAAACTGACCAATCGCTGGGTCTGGATGGCATGCAAGAGTTCTCAAAGAACGCAAATGTAAGATAGCTGATCTTCTAATATGTAACTTGTCCCTCAGATCTGCCTCCATACCTGAGGACTGGTAAGTGGCCAGTGTTACACCAGTCTTTAAAAAGGGATCCAGGGTGGATTCCTTTATAGGTCTGTTAGCTTAACATCTGTCCCAGGAAAACTGGCATGGCTTGTGCAAGAGTAAGGCTTGTCATTCATTCATTTCATTCATTGGCGATAACATGCACCAGAGAAAGATTGTCTTCCAAGATAAGGTCTTTGCTTGGAAGACTCCTGTGCATGAATTTGTTTTATGTGGGGAGATCGGTGCACGATGATCAACACACAATCTTCACAGAAAAGGCTTTGATCCAATGGCATGGATACCATGACGATTGGAAGTCTTTTATCTGCTGCAGCCTTCATCCGCCTTCACAGCTGTTGTAACATACACATTGTTAACCTCCGCCTGTTCTGCCGTTGAGGACTTTCTTGGATCGTTCTTTGTCTGGTTCCTCTTCTATGACCTTACTGCCATGGGTGACCCTGCTGGGAGTACATGACTCCCGACGGCATTGCTCACAGGGTTCATTGGAACACGCAAGCCCACTCACCACTACAAAGTGACGATCCAGCGAGAGTAAGTCCTGTCACACTAACCTATTACTTTGAGAGTGTCAACAATCATACCGATAGAGGTGATCCAGTTTACATTTGTGTGCTTAGACTTTCAAAAAGCATTTGACAAAGTACCTCACCAAAGTCACTTGAGTAAGCTTAGCATTCATGGAATTAGAGGAGTGGTCCTCTTCTGGAACAGTAACTGCTTAAGCAACAGGAAGCAAGGAGTATGAATAACATAAGAACATAAGAAGAGCCTGCTGGATCAGGCCAGTGGCCCATCTAGTCCAGCATCCTGTTCTCACAGTGGCCAACCAGGTGCCTGGGGGAAGCCCGCAAGCAGGACCCGAGTGCAAGAACACTCTCCCCTCCTGAGGCTTCCGGCAACTGGTTTTCAGAAGCGTGCTGCCTCTGACTAGGGTGGCACAGCACAGCCATCATGGCTAGTAGCCATTGATAGCCTTGTCCTCCATGAATTTGTCTAATCTTCTTTTAAAGCCCTCCAAGCTGGTGGCCATTACTGCATCTTGTGGGAGCAAATTCCATAGTTTAACTATGCGCTGAGTAAAGAAGTACTTCCTTTTGTCTGTCCTGAATCTTCCAACATTCAGCTTCTTTGAATGTCCACGAGTTCTAGTATTATGAGAGAGGGAGAAGAACTTTTCTCTATCCACTTTCTCAATGCCATGAATAATTTTATACACTTCCATCATGTCTCCTCTGACCCGTCTTTTCTCTAAACTAAAAAGCCCCAAATGCTGCAACCTTTCCTCGTAAGGGAGTCGCTCCATCCCCTTGATCATTCTGGTCGCCCTCTTCTGAACCTTTTCCAACTCTAGAATATCCTTTTTGAGATGAGGCGACCAGAACTGTACACAGTATTCCAAATGCGGCCGCACCATAGATTTATACAACGGCATTATGATATCGGCTGTTTTATTTTCAATACCTTTCCTAATTATTGCTAGCATGGAATTTGCCTTTTTCACAGCTGCCGCACACGGGGTCGACATTTTCATCGTGCTGTCCACTACAACCCGAGGTCTCTCTCCTGGTCGGTCACCGCCAGCCATTTTTCCGCCCATTCACTCAGTTTGGAAAGGTCTTTTTTGAGCTCTTCACAATCCCTTTTTGTTTTAACAACCCTGAACAATTTAGTGTTGTCAGCAGACTTGGCCACTTCACTGCTCACTCCTAATTCTAGGTCATTAATGAACAAGTTGAAAAGTACAGGTCCCAATACCGATCCTTGAGGGACTCCACTTTCTACAGCCCTCCATTGGGAGAACTGTCCGTTTATTCCTACTCTCTGCTTTCTGCTTCTTAACCAATTCCTTATCCACAAGAAGACCTCTCCTCTTATTCCATGACTGCTAAGCTTCCTCAGAAGCCTTTGGTGAGGTACCTTGTCAAACGCTTTTTGAAAGTCTAAGCACACTATGTCCACTGGATCACCTCTATCTATATGCTTGTTGACACTCTCAAAGAATTCTAATAGGTTACTGAGACAGGACTTTCCCTTGCAGAAGCCATGCTGGCTCTGCTTCAGCAAGGCTTGTTCTTCTATGTGCTTAGTTAATCTAGCTTTAATAATACTTTCTACCAGTTTTCCAGGGACAGAAGTTAAGCTAACTGGCCTGTAATTTCCGCGATCCCCTCTGGATCCCTTTTTGAAGATTGGTGTTACATTTGCCACTTTCCAGTCCTCAGGCACGGAGGAGGACCCGAGGGACAAGTTACATATTTTAGTTAGCAGATCAGCAATTTCACCTTTGAGTTCTTTGAGAACTCTCGGGTGGATGCCATCCGGGCCCGGTGATTTGTCAATTTTTATGTTGTCCATTAAGCTTAGAACTTCCTCTCTCGTTACCATTTGTCTTAGTTCCTCAGAATCCCTTCCTGCAAATGTTAGTTCAGGTTCAGGGATCTGCCCTATATCTTCCACTGTGAAGACAGATGCAAAGAATTTATTTAGCTTCTCTGCAATCTCCTTATCGTTCTTTAGTACACCTTTGACTCCCTTATCATCCAAGGGTCCAATTGTCTCCCTAGATGGTCTCCTGCTTTGAATGTATTTATAGAATTTTTTGTTGTTGGTTTTTATGTTCTTAGCAATGTGCTCCTCAAATTCTTTTTTAGCATCCCTTATTGTCTTCTTGCATTTATTTTGCCAGAGTTTGTGTTCTTTTTTATTTTCTTCATTCGGACAAGACTTCCATTTTCTGAAGGAAGACTTTTTGCCTCTAAGAGCTTCCTTGACTTTGCTCGTTAACCATGCTGGCATCTTCTTGACCCTGGCGGTACCTTTTCTGATCTGCGGTATGCACTCCAGTTGAGCTTCTAATATAGTGTTTTTAAACAACTTCCAAGCATTTTCGAGTGATGTGACCCTCTGGACTTTGTTTTTCAGCTTTCTTTTTACCAATCCCCTCATTTTTGTGAAGTTTCCTCTTTTGAAGTCAAATGTGACCGTGTTGGATTTTCTTGGCAATTGGCCATTTACATGTATGTTTAATTTAATAGCACTGTGGTCACTGCTCCCAATCGGTTCAACAACACTTACATCTCGCACCAGGTCCTGGTCCCCACTGAGGATTAAGTCCAGGGTTGCCGTCCCTCTGGTCGGTTCCATGACCAACTGGTCTAGGGAATAGTCATTTAGAATATCTAGAAACTTTGCTTCTTTGTCATGACTGGAACACATATACAGCCAGTCTATGTCCGGGTAGTTGAAGTCACCCATTACTACCACATTTCCTAGTTTGGATGCTTCCTCAATTTCATATCTCATCTCCAGGTCTCCCTGAGCATTTTGATCAGGGGGACGATAGATCGTTCCCAGTATTAAGTCCCTCATGGGGCACGGTATCACCACCCACAACGATTCTGTGGAGGAGTCTGCCTCTTTTGGGGTTTCGAGCTTGCTGGATTCAATGCCTTCTTTCATGTATAGAGCGACTCCGCCACCAATACGTCCTTCCCTGTCCTTCCGATATAGTTTATATCCAGGGATAACCGTATCCCACTGGTTTTCTCCATTCCACCAGGTCTCCGTTATGCTCACTATATCAATGCTCTTCTCTAAGACCAAGCACTCCAGTTCTCCCATCTTCGTTCGGAGGCTCCTAGCATTAGCGTACAGGCACTTGTAAGCAGTGTCTCTCTTCAAGTGTCTTTGGCACTTGTGGTTAGGCCTGTGGTAATTTTGCTCTTCTGAATTTATATCCTGTGCCCCTGCTCTCACAATGCCTACTTCTAGGCCTACCCCTTTTAAAATTTCATCATTTCTTTGGTTTTTATCCCAGGGGGGAGGTTTATTCCGAACCGGACCTTTCTCAGCTCCTGTCGGGTTTCCCCCCTCAGTCAGTTTAAAAGCTGCTCTGCTACCTTTTTAATTTTAAGTGCCAGCAGTCTGGTTCCATTCTGGTTCAAGTGGAGCCCGTCCCTTTTGTACAGGCCCGGCTTGTCCCAAAATGTTCCCCAGTGCCTAACAAATCCGAACCCTTCCACCCGACACCATCGTCTCATCCACGCATTGAGACTGCGAAGCTGGGCCTGTCTGGCTGGTCCTGCGCGTGGAACTGGTAGCATTTCAGAGAAAGCCACCTTGGAGGTCCTGGCTTTCAGCATCCTACCTAGCAACCTAAATTTTGCTTCCAGGACCTCATGGCTGCATTTCCCCATGTCGTTGGTGCCAACGTGCACCACGACCACTGACTCCTTCCCAGCACTGTCTACCAAACTATCTAAACGACGGGCGATATCCGCAACCTTCGCACCAGGCAGGCAAAACACCTTGCGGTCTACACGCCCATCACACACCCCACTGTCTATGTTCCTAATGATCGAATCACCCACTACAAGGATCCCTCCACCCCCTGGAGATATATCCTCGGCACGAGAGGATAGCTGTTCATCCCCCAAGGAATGGGTCCCTTCTAAGGGATCGTTTCCCTCTTCCTCAGCTGGATGCTCTCCTTCCCCGAGACCATCGTTGTCCATGATAGCAGGAGAGCTATCATCGTTGGAGTGGGACACAGCTATAACGTCCCTGAAGGCCTCCTCCACACACATCTCTGCCTCTCTCAGCTTTTCCAGGTCCGCCACCTTGGCCTCAAGGAAATGAAGTCGTTCCCGGAGAGCCAGGAGCTCATTGCACTGAGAGCATACCCACGACTTCTGTCCAACAGGCAGATAGTCATACATGCTGCAGGCGGTGCAAAACACTGGAAAGCCCCCACACCCCTGCTGGCTTCTTACCTGCATAGTTTTGTTTAAGGTTTATTACGTCAATGGGTTGGAGACTGCGGTTTAGTTGAGGTTAGGGAACAGACGGGCAGAGTGGGGGGCCCTGGCCTCCTCGCCCTGCTGCCGAACTCGCTCTGCTGCTTAACTTGCCTTGACGCTTTGTCAGCTGGGGCTCCCTCTAGCTCGTGGAGCAGGCTCAGTAGATCTCTCAGTAGGAGGGATGTAAAAACTGGAGTCCCCTAGGGATTGGTATTGGACCTGTGCTTTTTAACTTGTTCGTAAATGATCTAGACTTAGATGTGAGCACTGAGGTAGCCAACTTTGTTAATATCCACTTGTTTGGGGTTGTGAAAACTAAAAGGGATTATGAAGAGCTCTAAAATGACCTCTCCATACTGGGTGAATAGGCAGTAAAATAGCCAATGCAGTTCAATGTAAGCAAGTGGAAAGTGATGCATGTTGGGGCAGAAAATCTCAGTTTCACATACATGCTCATGGTGGTCTGAACTGGCAGTGACCGAGACCTTGGGGTTATAGTGGATAGTTCAATGAAGATACTGACCTAGTGTGCGGCAGCTGTGAAAAAGGTAAATCCCATGCAAGGGATCATTACCCCAAAAAATGAAAATAAAACTTCTGATATCATAATAATATTATACAAATCTATAGTATGATTGCACTTGGAATTTTGTGTAAAGTTCTAATTGGCTCAGCTCAGAAAGGATATTGTAGAGCTGAAAAAGGTTCAGAGGACAACCAAGATGAGGTGAGAGCAATTCCTCAATGTGGAATGGTGACACCATTTCGGGCTTTTTTGTTTAGAGAAAGGATGAGTAAGAGGTGACATGATGGAGGACCTTTTGCTTGGTGAGGAGAAAGTGGATAAAGAACTTATTTTCTATCTCTTAACAGTAGAAGTCAAGGACATCCAATGAACTGGAATGTAGGAAGATTCAGTACCAGCAAAAGAAAAGGTTTTTCCCCCACATACAGTAGCACGTACTCTCACTGGAGGTTTTAGGCAAATTCATGGAGGCTATCAGTGGCTACTAGCCTACTACTTCCAGTGTCTCTGAATACCAGTTGCTGGTGGGGATTATGCTATTGCACTTAGGTCCTGCTTCTGGACTTTCCAGAAGAGGCATCTGGTTGGCTACTATGAGAACAAGATGTTGGTCTAGATGGGCCTTTGATCTAATCTAGCAGGCTCATCTTACGTTCTTAGGACTAGAATAGCAGACACCTCCCAACTGGTGCAGATCAGAAGGTTCTGTAAGGTATAAGAAAAGGCACCTCAGCATGTTTCTGGCTCTTCTGGCAACGGGCTTAAACTCAAGGGGCTCTAGTGCCTTCACATCATAGAATCATAGAATAGTAGAGTTGGAAGGGGCCTATAAGGCCATCAGGTCCAACCCCCTGCTCAATGCAGGAATCCAAATCAAAGCATTTCCGACAGATGGCTGTCCAGCTGCCTCTTGAATGCCTCCAGGATTGGAGAGCCCACTACCTCTCTAGGTCATTGGTTCCATTGTCGTATGGTTCTAACAGTTAAGAAGTTTTTCCTGATGTCCAGTCGAAATCTGGCTTCCTGCAATTTGAGCCCATTATTCCATGTCCTGCACTCTGGGATGATCAAGAAGAGATCCCGTCCCTCCTTTGTGTGACAACCTTTCAAGTGCTTGAAGAGTGCTATCATATCTCCCCTCAGTCTTCTCTTCTCTAGGCTAAACATGCCCAATTCTTTCAGTCTCTCCTCATAGGGCTTTGTTTCCAGTCCCCTGATCATCCTTGTTACCCTCCTCTGAACCCGTTCCAGTTTGTCTGCATCCTTCTTGAAGTGCAGAGACCAGAACTGGACGCAGTATTCAAGATGAGGCCTAACCAGTGCTGAATAGCATCCTATGTCACTAAGCCCCCTTTGAGTTTGGGGTGCCACCTTCTGAATCTGTGCCAAGTTCACCGTTTGAAGCAGAGCCCAAACCAGATGCTTCTTTTCTCATGTCTTTTTCTCTGATCGCTTTACAAGGTCTGCCTTCTCTTTTTCTCTTCCCATGTTATTATCTGCATTCTTCTTTGGAATCCATTGCCCAGTCTATTCTATATTTACTTTTATTCTTTGTCTTCTGGTTCTTTTACATGGTGCAGCCTGCCTCCACAACTCCTATTATTCTGATCCTCTGTTCTTACCTATCATTTCTAAGGGTTTCCAGAGTATTTTTTCTTCATTTTTCATCTTTCCCTCTACCAATTTTCTTCTTGATCCTTAGGATGTTTTTGTTTGTTTCTTGCTCTTTGCATTCAACTAAGATTGCACTAACTCCTATTTAAAGTTATCATCTTGCAGCAAAATTGAAGGATTTGTTTCCTATCCTTCTGGATGCTTCTTTGGCCTTTGGCACAGCTGTCCACTTAGTTCTTCTTTCCCCCCTTATCATTCACTTGGTTTTCTGGATAAGGTTTCATCATGTGTTTAACTGTATCTTTCTCATTACTCAATTCTCTTTCAATGGCTTCATTTCCTCAGCTTTCTGTAGATGTTTCTAAAGGATGAGTATCATTCATATTTCCTCACATTTCTCCTGTTATTCACTCATTTGATCGTCAGTGCCATCTTTATGCTGGTGACCTGGAGCTGTATAGTTCTTTCTCTGAACTCCCATCCCCCTCCTTATCATGCTCCAGTCTCAGCTGCTTTCTCTGTCATCTCTCATTCAGTGAAAGTTTCTTTTGTTAAAACTGATTTCTCCTAACACTTATTTAGCTTTCTTTTGTAGGCATTTGGAGTTTCTGTTGAGATAACACAGGATCTCAGTGTGTTACACCAGTATAAGTTCCTCAGCCATAAGACCAAACTATCAGTATTTTTCCACTGTTTTGTTAGTGACGATGGCATGACATTTTGCTGAAATATGCAAAATCTGTATGTTCATCGAAAGGAAAAGAAATTAAATAAATAGAAGGGAAGAATAATAGCAATTTCCTGGACAGTCATGTGGATTCGATCTACTAAATCTACACTTGTGTTAAACCATCTGATGACTAAAAAGCAGAGGCCCAGTCCTCCTAAATGGTGTGCCAGATGTTTTCTGGTTTGCTTTGTTTCCAATACTTGGACTGTTTGGTTTAAATGAAATAGGAACAGTTTGTAGTCCTATTTCTTAGCAAAGTGTATACGCAACAGCGGAATTGAGAATAACCAGTCCCACCTTCCTCTTATGCACACTAGTTAAATGAACAACAGAGACAGTCTTCTTAGGTAAAAAATATAAAGAATGTTTACTCATGACTTTTCATATGTTCAGGAAACATAGGCTCTAGCTTGGATAGAAAAGTAGAAGTCTTAGTCCATGGTAAGGATCATCTTGTAAGAGAAGCATGTGAAGTGCTTCTCACTCCTGAGCTTAATGGAGAATTATGCTAAAGAGGTCAATATCCCCTTTAGAAGAAAAGTAAATAACCCCACCCTTTATGGAAGTTACATCATGGTAAACAAGCATAGAAGGGATTGCTGGTGGCTCCTCTTCAAGTGGAGTGACTGGTGGGGCCTCTGAATCATAGTCCCCCTCAGGCCAACCAATTGGGGGGGTGAGGTAGGGTGTGTGACAGTCTCCTCCCTCCTCATACTAGCAGGCCAGGTGGAAGTGACTACTCAATCCTTCATCTTCACCAGTGGTATTGTGGGAACAAATTCCATAATGTAAGTATGTCCTGTGCAGGGATGGGATCCTTTAGCTGGTGCCACTTTGAAAGCATTCTGTCAACCTGACAGGCAGTTTGTTCTTTGTCTGCTATACACTGCTTTTACAAGTCCTATTCCCCTTCCAAACTACTGATATTAACACTGATATTTTCTATGTTATCAATGTTATGAAAGAAAATATTGATAAATGAAATAAATCAATATTTTGAAAGAAAATATTGATATTTTGAAAGAAAATATTGATAATTTGAAATAAAATATTAGGAAAGGAAAGTGGCTGCTCAGTTTTCACATTAGCAGAGAGTGGCTGTTTACCTTTTGGAAAGGAAATATATAGAACATTGGAAAATCTATTGCTAAATCCAAATTCAGTGGAATTCTCACCCATTCCTAGTCCTCTGTGAAGAAGCAAGGCTTGCCAATTTGTTTCCAAGTACAATTCAAGGTGCTCACATTAGTGTTTAAAGCCCTAAATGAGTTACGCCTCAAATGTCTGAAGGACCACCTCCTTGCCACTGCCATGGCTTCCTGTAGTGGCTAGAAAGGTCTTTTTAAAAAATCTAAGTTTTTGTTTTAAAATATCTAAGTTTAAAAAGTTTTTCTCGCCACCATGACAAAATGCAGCAGAGGTACTGGCATCCTTCCAGCCACCTTCCCCAGAATGGCTGACCCTAAAGAATGTCCCCATTTTGGCCCTTTCTTGGAGGCCAGGAGCTGACAGAGAAGCTGCCAGCACTGCCTCCACTACTGCAGCAATGAAATTTTTAAAAAGGGATGAGAGGTGGCAAGCAATAGAACCGGAGGAGTGGGGGGGGCGGAAGGAAGATGGCAGTAGCTCTGCAGCCCCAACAAGGAGGATGGGGGGGAGAGACAGTAGGAGGCATCAGTGGGGGGGCACTGGCAGTGGTGAGGCCACCAGCAGCAAAGGGGCCATCAGCTGGACCCTGCCAAAGGCCCCCAGAAGTATGGGCCAGGTCCCTGTTCTCGAGATTATTTGGAAGCTAAACTACCCTGCTATGTATATGAAGCTAATTACCTTTCGTGAAATGTCTTGTGGGTGGGGGGGAGAACATATTAGTATTTTAAATAAATAAATAGAGACTGGTTCTATGCTTATTTTAATGTCAGCACAGCTGCTGTTTCATGATGGCAACAGTGGAAAGAATTTAAAACTACAAACTAGAAAGTGAAAAGTGTTTCATTTGCTAATTTATTTTGCTTGTGGGGTGGGAGAGAAGGAGAATGAATGGAAAACTTAATCCAGTCTGAGCAGGAATCCACATGGCTCAAGGCACAAGGAGACACCTGGCAGAACAACTTCAGGAACCAGGTGAGTCTCATCAAACACAGCCATGTTGCACACCTGTAAATAGCTTGAAAGCTGATAAATCACCCGTCAAGCCCCTGTTACTCAAATGCTGATAATTATCTCTTGCTGGATGGTTGAGAGAAAGAATTCCTGACAAGTTTACGATGCTTCTCCTCCTGATCATCTCCATTATGCCACTGTGTCCTGATCACTTCTAGCTCCTAAAGACCTGCTCATCAATCATGGCAAGCAACACCAAGAGGTTTGGCCATACACTCAAGCAATGACTTGTCAATGGCTTCTCTGGGAAGTGCCAGTGTGGGGTGGAGCAGGGCATTTTAGCCATATGCCTCACATTGGGCTTGACTGCCCCTGGGCGGTGTGAGGCATTCACTTGGCGGGTGTGTGTGAAGGGTTTTAATTTAATGCCCTCTCTTTAAGAGAGAGGAGAATGTTCAAATTTAGCTAATCAGACTGTATCAGTCCTTTGGCTGTCACACAGTTTAGATTCTTTGACTAAAGGAAACGGAATGAAGGTAGTGACACCAAGAAACCAACAGACCAGAGATAAAAAAATAATAAAAAGTTTTTATTGAACTCCCGAATACAGCAAAGACATCTAGTGGTTATTAAAAATATACTTCTACTACAGAAAAGAGAAATATAATGATTAATCTTATAATTCCTAATACAGAAAGAGAAATCTAATAATTAAAACTATGGATTATACTCACACACACAAGCAAAGAGCTAACTACATTTTCTACATAAGGGGACCCTTCTCCAAGAAGAAGCAAAGGACTAAGAAGGACCCCCCTGACTCTAAGTACCCAGGTATTATAAGTGTAGAGGTGTTTTAAGGTCCTGCCCTGATACACATCACTCATGTCATCTGACATCTGAAGCTGGTGATTGGCCCAACTAATTTTGGGTCCCTTTGCAGTACCTCCCCTCTATTTCATTTCCTTGTTCTAATGCTGTTGTCTGGTTCGTGTCCAGATGGGACCATCAACTCTTCTCTTCTCTGTCCTTGCAGTTACTTACTTCAGATGGTCTTGGGTGTTCAACAATTCAGACCCCCAACCACAGATCATGTCAGAATCCTCTATTTGGCACTGGTTAGGCCTCATCTTGAGTACTGCATCCACTTCTGGACACCACACTTTAAAAAAGATGCAGACAGGTTCAGAAAACGGCAACAAGGATGATCAGGGGATTGGAAACAAAGCGCTATGAGGAGAGACTGAAAGAACTGGGCATTTAGCCTTGGGAAGAGAAGACTGAGGTGAGATACTATAGTACTCCTCAAGTACTTGAAAGGTTGTCACACAGAGGAGGCCGGGATCTCTTCTCAATCGTCCCAGAGTGCAGGACACGGAATAATGGGCTCAAGTTGCAGGAAGCCAGATTTTGACTGAACATCAGGAAAAACATCCTAACTGTTAGAGCCATACGACAATGGAACCAATGACCTAGGGATGTGGTGGCTTCTGCAACACTGGAGGCATTCAAGAGACAGCTGAACAGGCACCTGTTGGGGATGCTTTAACTTGCATTCCTGCATTGAGCAGGGGGTTGGACTCGATGGCCTTATAGGCTTCTTCTAGCTCTACTACTCTATGATTCTGTGATTCTATGAAAATTCTCCTGTATTTGCACAAGGCTTTGCAAGTGTGAATCTTGAAATTAAATGGTTCCCCTGTTCCTTGGATCTAATCCTACTGTGTCAGCTCATCTCAGCCACTAGGCCAAAGGTATTTTTCCATGATGGAGCCATCCCCATATGTGTAATTTATTTTGGGTACCCAGCTTGTTCTCACTTCCCCTTTTAAACACAGAAGCAGTTAAATCAACAGTGATAGCCTAATAGATGCAGAATGCTCCACAACTCCCGTATTAAAATCTCTCATGGATGAATCTATGACCCAATAGCCTACTTATGAGATTGATGAATATGATATAATAGATTCTATATTTGAGAAAGAATGAAATCATATTTTAGAAATCCAGAATAAAAATCTGAAAAATAAACCCATCCAGATGATTATTAGACCTTACCAAAATACCAACCTGTCCCGGTGATTACTATGCAATATAATATAAAAACATCCAAAGAAATAGATCCAAATGTAACCCAAGATCCCAGGGGTGAATCACATAGATGGTTCAGGAAGAGATTATTCAAATAGAATGGTTGTCATTAGCTGACAAAATCCTTAGGACCTCTTAATGAAGAAAATTGCATCCCATGGCTGGCTACAACCGTCAGAATTTGGCAAATATATTCTCTGTCTGAAAGATCTGACTAACTTAGCTACAGAATGTGCAAAAGACCTTCCATGTCTTTGCTTTTGCATTTGCAGTGTTTCCAAAGGATGAGAAATCTTTACATTCTTGGTTCAGGAAATGTGGAAAAAAAATTGCTGGAAAAGGTTAAATTTGGACATTTCTATAAGATCCAGCAGTTGCCATGACAAACCACAGATGAATATGCAGATTTAAGATGGGCAGCAACAGTTTTCAATGATATAGCAAATTTAATGGAGATAAAGATTCTCACCATATACTCAAAAGCATATGTTACCAAATTCCTCCAAGCTACACAGGAAGCGGATTGGACTGAAAGACCAACCCAAATTGTGTTTGCATTTTTACAGACTTGTAGTGCAGTCCAATATCTCAGAGAGGAGGTCAGGTCTCCTACTCCCCTGGTGCATTCACTATAGGTGCCCAATTTCCCTGCTTTTTAAACTTTGATAGAAATATCTGTAGGCTATAGGTACATTTTTTAACTTCCAGGTTCATATTGTTATGAATATGGAGGGTAGCTTATCAGTAAGATGACCAATACACTTCTATACAGCCTACTTAAACAAATTATCTCCATCCTCTACACAAATTGGTGGACTTCAATATTCAGGCGCATATGTGAGGCTTGAGGCCCTCATAAAGGGGGTAGTTTGTGGACTGCATATATTTGACAGTTACCATCTCAATACAGCACTCCAACCAGAACAGCAGCTGGGAAAAGCTTCTACCACTCCTCCTGGACGTTGATTGAGTGATTTTATTAAATTTACATCCTGCACTTCCTCCCAGAAAGAGCCCAGGGTGGCAAACAAGCAACAAAACACTAAAAACATCTATAAAACATCTTTTAAAAAAAGTTTTTACAAACATCTTTTTCAAAAAAAGCATATTGAAAAAAATCTTAAAAGAGCAATTCCAACATATGTGGATACTGGTGTTGGGAAAAAATTGACTTAAGGAAGAAATAAAGTGATGTCAGTTTATTTGCCCCTGACCTAACTTCCCATCCCATCTGTTTAATATTAAAGGGGTGGGAATTCCACAGGGTAGATGTCACTACACTAAAGATCCACTTCCTATGTTCTGCAGAACGGACCTCCTGATAAGATGGTATCTGCAGGAGGCCCTCACCTGCACAGTGCAGTGACAAACTGGGTATATAAGGGGTAAGACAGTCTTTCAGGTAACCTAGTCCCAAGTTGTATAGGGTTTTGTACACCAAAATCAGAACCTTGAACTTGGCCTGGTAGCTAATGGGCAACCAGTGCAATTCTTTCAGCAGCTGGGTGACATGTTGGCGATACCCTTCCCCAGTGAGCAGTCTCACCACCATATTTTGCACAAGCTACAGCTTCCGGACCAACAACAAGGGCAACAAGTTTTGCTGGCCCCATCTTCCTCCCCACATTCACTCCCCAAGCAGCAGACAAGAGATCTCTGTCCAAAAGGATCTCTTATATTGGGCATGTAAGTTGCAATTAAGTTGTGGTGGTTGTTCCTCTCCCTACACGCATGTCAGCCTCCTTGATCACCTCTTTCTCCCACTGCAGGCATAACTCCTCTTTGGTCCAGGCAATTGAGCACAACATTTAACCCTGTAGAATGCCTTTGTTT
This sequence comes from Rhineura floridana, assembly GCF_030035675.1. Classification (NCBI taxonomy): domain Eukaryota; kingdom Metazoa; phylum Chordata; class Lepidosauria; order Squamata; family Rhineuridae; genus Rhineura; species Rhineura floridana. The sequence continues at coordinate 910,613 of NC_084494.1, forward strand.
ACAGACTGAGAAAGCGTTCTGGGAATCAGCAGCTGGTCTCAGTACTACTAGTCTCAAACCAGAACCTGCACAAGGCCCAGATGCCAAATCATTCCAAGTACCTGAGAAATAATTATCACAGCTATAAAGAGGCTTCAAATGGAATCCCAAAGGGATATGTTCTGTTGCTGGTGCTACATGAATGTCCAGAGATACTCTGATGTGAATTTAATCTAGCTGGCTATCATTGTGAGACGTATACATTTGATGAGAGCTTTTTCTGGGTTAAATTAATTCAGATAATTTAGATTTATTGCTGTGTCTCTTGTTTTCAGAACAATTGCTGTGCTTTTCCTGGTCTAGATGTGGTTTGCCAGAATTAGTCTGAGGAGCTTCAATTTACACTTGTTTAACTACAGCTGCATCCCCACTGCTATTTGTTTATCTCACATTTATTACCCATCTCCAAATTCAAGTTAAGCACTCAAGGGCTTTTTCTAGTAGTACTAATAGAGGAGAATAGATGCATCATTTGTGAATAATGTATTATGATGATACAATTTGGGTCTCTTAGCTCTGACCACAACCCATCCTGCCTTACATTATTTATAATTTACAATCACCTTCCTAACATTTTTATGTAAATATTTAATGCCCAAAGCTAGTTAACTCTTTGTTCTTAGCCCTTTTTAATCCAAAAGTTAAAACAAGTGCATTGCTGATGGGGGCTGAGAAGATATTCGTCCTCTGAATGAAGTACTGTCTATGAATGAACTGACTGATTCATTTCAGCTACAGTCTTGTGTCTGAGGTCTTTTATCTCGTTTGTGCTTTGCCACCTAACCCAGTGGGGGTTGCTGAACTACAGGTCTCATCAAAGCCAGCAAGCATGGCCAATGGCAGCCAAAGGTTCCCCACACCTGATGTAAATTCAAATCCAGATTAGACCATCAAATTAAAAGGCAGGAAACAGTAGGAAAGGGTTGGATTGGATTGCGTTTTCTCTTTTAATCATGTGGATAATTGAAAACCAGTCTTCTCCAAACTTTGTTTCTAAGAAACTAAACTATATCAAAATCAAAGATGTTATTTTGTTTTTCTTTCTTTTTTTGTGTGTGAAGAAAGTGATGTGCAACTTTATTATTTATTTAATTAATAATTATGATCAGCGACAGTAATCAACAAAACTCTAATGAAAAGAATGTATACTTCATATCATAATATTTACTATAATAAAATAATAATAAAAGTAAAGTAAACCAACATAACATTTCTTCTAAATATCTATATATATTCAAAACCTACTTCAATTTGTTTTGTGGAGGATAATTATCTTGACAATACTGTATAAAAGACAACCAGTTTTTCCAGAATTTGTTTCTATATTCACTTGCCATTCTTGCTCTTAAATAAGATGTTATTTTGCCATTATAGCAAAATTCCAAACTTTATTAAACCATTCTTTCCAACAAGGGTGTAATGTAACTTCCCAATGTTGCACCAATTCCTTGCAGCTGTTAACAAACAGGAGGTGAGTTCCTTATGTTTTTTCTTTATGATAGAGCAGCCTTTCCCAACCAGTGTGCCTCCAGATGTTGTTGGACCACAATTCCCATCTTTCCTGACCATTGGCAATGCTGGCTGAGGCTGATGGGAGTTGTGGTCCAAGAACATCTGGAGGCACACTGGTTGGGAAAGGCTGTGGTAGAGGATATATAATTCAGAAATATCAGTACTGGATCTAAGGGAGCTTCATATTTCAAACTGTTTGTTCTTATTTTAATGATCATCGTCCAGTATCTCTGTGCATAACAACTTGTCCACTACATACGGTAATAGGTTCCATTTTCCTTTTTATGCCTCCACCATATTTTTAAATATAATTTATTTATTGCTCCAGTAATTGCAGGAGTCAATGCCATCTTGTCATAACCTTAAAACCATTTTCTCTTACATCTGTATACAGACAACAAATATGATCCTTTCTGCATAATTTCTTCCACACCTCCTATGACTATGCTATTTCCCATATCCTGAACCCACCTCTTCTGGGCTGGAATTGAAGGTTCCTGCTTCCTAGTGCTTTAAAAATATTTTGAACACCCTTCATGCCAAGTAGATAATCTACATATAGATGGGGCATTGCACTATCAAAGAGAGAGAGCTTTTAGGTATGGTAAACATAAAAATGTAACACTCTGGCTGCTGGACCAGCCCAATAGCCCATCTATTCCAGCATCCTGTTCTCACAGTGGCCAATTAGATGCCTAGAAGACACACCCAGACAGGACCTCAGCAGAAGAGTGCTCTCCCCACCCCAGCAATTGGCATTCCAGGGCAGATTCTCTCTGATAGCGGAGGGGGAACATAATCATCATGGCTAGTAGCCATTGGCAGCTTTTTCCTCCTCCATGAATACATCTAACTTCTGTTAAAGCCATCCAAGTTGGTGGCCATCACTGCATCTTGTGGAAGCAAATCCCAGAGTTTAACTATGTGCTGTGTGAAGAAGGACTTACTTTTGTCTAACTTGAATTTTCTAACATTCAGCTTCTTTGGCTGTCCAGGAGTTCTAGCATTAGGAGAGAGGCAGAGAAACTTCTTTATCCACTCTCTCCATGCCATGCATAATTCTATACACTTCTATCGTGTCGCCTCTGACCCGCCTTTTCTCTAAACTAAAAAGCCCCAAATGCTGCAACTTTTCCTCCTAGGGAAGTCACTCCATCCCCTTGATCATTCCGGTTGCCCTTTTCTGAACCTTTTCCAACTCTACAATATCCTTTTTGAAGTGAGGCAACCAGAAATGTACACAGTATTCCAAATGCGGCCACACCATAGATTTATACAACGGCATTATGATATCAGCAGTTTCATTTTTAGTACCTTTCCTAATGGTCCCTAGCATGGAATTGGCCTTTTTCACAGCTGCTGCACACTGGGTCGACATCTTCATCGAGCTATCCACTATAACTCCAAGGTCTCATTCCTGGTTGGTTACTGCCAATTTAGACTCCATGAGCATATATGTGAAATTAAGATTTGTTTGCCACAAAATGCATCACTTTATACTTGTTTACATTGAATTGTATTTGCCATTTTACCACCCATTCCCTCAGTTTGGAGAGGTCCTGTTGGAGCTCTTTTGGTTTTAACAACCCTGAACAATGTAGTATCATCAGCCACCTCACTGCTCACCCCTAACTCTAGGTCATTTATGAACAAGGTAAAATGCACAGGAGGTCCCAATATCAATCCACTGGGATAGCAGTGAATGACACTGGTGTTGTGAAGTAGCAGCAGATGAATATCAGACAGGTTGGGGATAGATGTGACTGAGTTAGAGACTGGTGGGGTACCCAAACTGTATTCCAAACTCCCCTCCCCCAAATCTAAATTTGCCCATATAATTAAGAATTAGTGGAAGGGACTACCAATTGGATTTTCTTTCTCAGTGTCAGGAACTACTGACCACTGTGTGATGTGGTGAACTGCAGCCTTTGAGGGAAGAATTTTCCAGATCTAGATTGGCTCCACCCACCCAGACTAGCCATTGGCTTCTCCTACTGGTCAGGAAGGACTATAACAAGGCTTCCGGTCTCAGTGGTGCTTGAGCATCTACGTGAGCTCTGCTCTTGCTCATTCTGGCTTGTTCTTAGGTTCTGCCCCTTGGTTTGCCCTCTCATCCTGATTATGCAGTATATTTTTAGGCTGCCTTGCCTGTTCTCCAGTTCTGGTTTACTGTCTGATTCTGATTGTTGGCAATGAAAGTCAGGGGTGTCTGCTACAGCAAAGAGAGGTGAGCTGCCTGCCCCCATCTTGCCTCCATGGTAGCATCTGAAACCTCTTCCTTATCTCTGATAAGACAACTTATCCTGACGTCTAATTTGCAAGCAAAGGATGCAAAACACATTCTTAGGAGTGAGCTGAAATTGCCTTCCTCACGTCACCATCCTGTTTAGGGGTAGAGAATTGAGGTGCCATTTTTGGCTATTTGCTATCTCTGGGTTGTCTGGGGGACACTATCCTGAACTGGTTTTAGAGGATGCTTACATTTTACTCTCTCCTCTTCTTGTTGTCATTTTAAACAGTGCTGTGTGCACTTCTCAGGCCCGCTGACAGTTCTCCTCCCAGAACATGCTCCGTCTTGCATCTCTGCTGCTCCAGTGCCCTCCTTTGGGAGGAGAACAATGGCAAACAGCAACCGCACAGAGCTCTCTTGGCTGTGTAGAAACAGTACTTTTTAAACTGTTAAAAAAGTGAAAAGGACATAGTAAACAGTAAGCACACCTCCTAAATTTTAGGGTTGTTCCTCCCCCAGTCTCCAGTTGCAGCCCTAATGCAGCCACTGAAACTGCACCAAATCAAGGCCAAACCAGTTTGACCCAAACCAGTTCAAGCAAATACATATAATAAAAAAGTGGAATAACGTCACTCCCAATTCCTACTCACCAAGGGCAGAGACACACTCTCTGTTCTGCCGGTTCCAGTGCGTCTCCACCTCTCTTTTCTGGAGGTGGGGGCACACGACGTGACTCAAACCCTGCCCCTTTTTACTGTAGAGGCTGGTGGGAGTAGCATGAGTGCTTTTTAAAAAATCAGACTTCAAAGAGATTTCACAGCTGATTGGCAGATCAACCTGCTCCCCCTCCAGGTGTGGCCAATGAAGATTCTTTGATCTGGCAACTGATGTATTCACAGCCTAAATGCCTCTTTTTCAGCCCCTTTGTAGGCCCTGAGTGGGGCGAAGGGCCTTCTCATAGCTGCCTGCTCCCCCCCACACACACATGATGTAAAGGCAGTATATTAATAGCTGCGGACCTCCCTATGTTTGGCCATCTGTTGGTCTGTTCCTCTGTATTGTGTACCTTCAGTGAGGGAGATAAAGACTCTTGGCGTTACTACTTGATTACACAAAAAGCATTTGCTTCAGTTCTTTTAAAAATTACAGTGTTGTAATTTGAGTTCATGTCCCTCCAGATTCTCAGCAGGCGCAGAGCCAAAGTAGATGTTGATCAGATAAATATTTAGAAAGACAACTGCGTTCTGAGACCCAGGAATTGAGCTATCTTTGACTGATTTCTGAATAACAGCCCACCTTGGCCAACAGGGGTCTGTCCCTTCGAAGTGGGTCTGTCTGATATAATTAGACTGCCAGAATTAAATGGTCTGCATGGAAAGTGACTTTCCAAGGGAGGGGGATGAATGCCTGAAGCAATCTCCTTGCTGGGCAGAGAAGTGACACTGGCCAGCGGATCAATATTGTCTATGTTATTAATATCAAAAGCATAATGCTTTGTTTTTGCCTAGCTGGCTGTCATCCAGTTCTGGGTCTGGCCAGGGCTCAACCATTTGTGTGCACCATAATTTACTCTGGTGCCTTTTTAAGGTATTGTTTTGTCAAGGCCAATAACTGTGATGTTATAAATGATCCCACAGAGTCTCACTCTCGCTTAGTGGTAGATGCCGCAAAATTAATTTCTAAAAGTTTCATATCAATTACTCCTGTCCTTGAGTTATGTTAGGACAAAACAGCAGGAGACTTAAATACATGAGATAAAGATAAACAGAAACAGCAGCTCATGGGATCGACTCAGGCATTTTACTGTCCCTAATAAATGCATCAAATTAAACAACACTTGAGCCAAATAAATATTGGCCACTTAGCAAAACAAAAATCAAAAAGAGTTGATTTTTATGGTGAACAACATTTACATAATAAACCATTTTAGTAGAGAACCTGTCAGATTGTGAGCAGATGCCTTGCAGAATTGCCACAACAGCTGGTGTCACTTCAGGAAGAGTTAACAATATTAAAAGAAAAAAATGCATGTGGAGAATCCCCTGCTTTTTAGAGTCATGCTTGAAGAGCTGCTTTTCAATTCGGAGGGGGTCTCTGGTTCCCCTGAAGGAGTGCACCATCTTGGGAAGCCATCTCTGCAGGGAAAACCTCCACCCATTAATTCCCAGAGACTGCCTGTGGCTGCCTCCTAACAGGCACTGACATATGGAAATGCATTGTATTCCTATTGATCAGACACTTAAGCATTCACTGTGTTAATTATCTTATATTTATATTCTGTGGAAAGGATGAAGAAAGCCAATGGTTGCATCACTCACCCTGCAGACAGGGCCTTGCAGAGCCAAACTCCTTTGGAATGCAAATTCTCCCAAGGTGAAAAACAGAAAGGGGGGATCAGTTGAGAGAAACAAGTGCTGGGCCTGAATGTCGCTGTGCGTCATCCTCTGTTGCTTCTACTGTGAGGCAAAGTCAATTTCCTCACATATATTTCTGTGAAGTGTAAGCTGGGCACAGAACCCCTAGCAACTCTAAGACTGCCATCCTTGGGGACAATTACGAAGTGCAAAGTTCTATACACCTGACAGAGACAGAGATTTTGGAGAAATATGCTCTGTAGCAGGACTAGCCCACAAAGCATGAAGTGCCAAAATGGACGGCCTCCAAGTCGATCCCGGCTTATGGCTACCCTATGAATAGGGTGTTCATGGTGAGCGGTATTCAGAGGGGGGTTACCATTGCCTCCCTCTGAGGCTAGTCCTCCCCAGCTGGCTAGGGCCTTGCCACAGCTGCACAAGCCAGCCCCTGCCTTGTCCGCAACTGCCAGCTGGGGGCAACTGGGCTCCTTGGGACTATGCTGCTTGCCCACAGCTGCACAGGTGGCAGGGCACGTAACCCCTGAGCCACTCACTGTGGGGTGATCTTTAGCTGGCCCTTAACACCCAGGAGACACAAGCAGGGATTTGAACTCACAGACTCTGGACTCCCAGCCAGGCTCTCCTCCCCACTGGGCTATACCAGCTGTTTATTCACTAATAGGCAAAAAACTTTGCGGTTTAAGAATGTACCTATAGCCCACAGATATTTCTATCAAAGTTTAAAAAGCAGGGAAATTGGGCAGCTATAGTGAATGCACCAGGGGAGCAGGAGACCTGACCTCCCCTCTGAGATATTGGACTGCACTACAAATTTGTCAAAATGCAAACACAATTTGAGTTGGTCTTTCACAGTCCAATTTATTAAAATCAACTTTCCTGAAGTCCAGGGTACACGCGTATGGCTACTTTAAACTTTTGCTTCCTTTAAAATCAAGAACTCAGATATAATGTGGTCACTTTCCCCAAGGGTTCCCATAACGGCCACTTCATCCACCAAGTCATCTTCATTGGTTAGAATCAAGTCAAGGATAGCTGATCCTCTAGTTGCTTCTTCCACTTTCTATTCAAGAAATTTAACAGCAACACAAATCAGAAATTTATTCAAGGGCCTGTGTTTGGCAGAAATTGTCTCCCAGCAGGTATCAGGGTAATTGAAGTCCCCCATTATTACTACATCATGCCTCCTCGAAACATTTGCTTTGCAAAGGTTTCATCCTTGTCTTCTCCTTGATTGGGTGATCGACAGTAGACTCCAACCACAATGTTCCTTTTATTCCTTGCCTAATTTATTTCAATCCAGATACCCTCGGTGGAGCTGCCAAGCTCATCCTCTTGTATTTCTCTGCGATATATATTTTAACATATAAAGTGACTCTGCCTCCCTTCCTATTCCTTCTGCTTTTTGATCAAGTTTGAACAAGTTGAACAATTACTGTATTCCAATCATGGGAGTCATCTCACCAAGTTTCAGTTGTATTTACAGCTGAGTCATATTTACTCTCCTGTATTAAGAGTTCAGATTTGTCCTGTTTGTTTCCCATACTCTGGGCATTAATATAGAGACATTGAAGACCATGTGATTTATGACCTGGCTTCCTTCCTACATTTTTATGAAGACTGTTACTGAGTCCCATTAGAATTGTTCCCTCTTACTGTGCATATGCGTCAGTCGTTACCTCCAAGTTTATGTTTCCCTCCCTGTTAGGATTCAGTTTAAAGCTTTCCTGATGAAGTTCTCCGTGCTGTGGCCAAAAACATTCTTCCCAGTCCCTCTGAGGTGCAACCCTTCACTTGCCAGCAGTCCATCTTCCAGGAAGCGTACCCCGCAGTCCCAGAATCCCAATCTCTCATGTCGGCACCACCTTTGTAGCCATTCATTCACATGGAGTATTTTTCTTTCCCTTTCTACTCCTCTTCTAAGTAACAAAAAAATGGATGAGAAAACTATCTGGGCCCCAAAGTCCTTGAGTTCCCTTCCCAGAGCTTCAAAGTCTGATGTGATTTTTTCATAGCTCTGCTTGGCAGTATCATTAGTTCCCACATGGATGAGAAGAAAGGGATACCTGTCAGTGGGCTTTATAAGTGATGACCACCGTTCTGTCACATCTCTAATCCGTCCTCTAGGGAGGCAGCATACCTGGTGAGTCCATGGATGTTCTCTGCATACTTGGATTTCAATTCCACACAGCAGGGAGACTCCCACTACTACTACTCTTCTCTTCTTTTCATGGGGCGTGGTTTCATTGTCTCTGCTTGACTGAACTTCAGCCTGTTGCTTGCTGTCTCATGGAATCTCCTGTAATTCTTACCCTGTCCTCTGTTCACATCTTCAAGTGCGTGGAAGCAGTTCCGTAGTTCCACAGGTGAAGGGTGTCTTCCAGGTCTTCTACTCCTGTCACTCTTTTCCACAGAGCTTCATCCACTTAGTTGTTTCTCTCCACAACAGTCTCCTCTTCTGCTGCAACTTGCTGTTGTTCTTCCACCACCTGTACTTCTCTTTGCTGTTGTTGTTCCAGAATTCTGTGTCCTGCCCAGAATCTGAGACAGGAGACAGAGGCGAAGCTTGGTTTAATTCTCATTTTATTAGTGTGATGATTACATCCAAGCAGTGTGCTTCATAAACCTGTCTACTCTGGCTCACTACTTTCCCTAACTAGTCTACCTAATCAGTCTCTGCAGCATGTGGGGAGAGTTGACTCAGCACTAGAGCCTGGGGGGAGGGCACCTGCTTAAGTAGGGAAGGTCTTTGACTGTAAACGACGGCTCCTTCAAAGTTCCATCCTCTGAAAGTCCTTCTTCTCATACCTTCTCGTGCGGAGTGAGCCTCTGACAATGGGGCTTTGCTAGCTGATGGCGCAACCTCATGGAGTGAGAAGCTGGTTGGCAGGGAAGCGCTTGAAGTGTCAGGCAGGGATTCCTGCATGGGTAGAGTTGGCGCGTGCGAAGGGTCGCTTTCCGATGGCTCAGGCGGGGAGCTCGCAGATGGGGCAGGAACTGCCTCAATGGGGAGGCTGCCCAAGGAAGTCTGCGGCCTGACTGCGCTCCCTCCTCCTTCAGTGCTCCCAGGGACCTCGTTCTCATCCGACTCCTCTCCCTGATCTAGCTCCCCTTGTGCCTGGGGTGCAACATCCTGTCTAAGAAGACTTTGTCTTCTCTTATACTCTTCAGTGTGGTCACCCGCTGCTCCAGGCCTCTCACTTTTTCTTCCAAAAGTGCATCCAGCTTGCACTTGTTGTACATATACACCATGTTGATTTAAGGCATGAAACAAACATTGCACACACCTTGCAGGTCACCACCACTGGAGTGTCCTTCCCGTCTATAGTCTCTACTGCCTTTTGTGTTTTTCTACTTGTATTGGAATGACCTGTGCTTTGTCCTGTCCTCCTTCAGGGCAAATAGGAGAGTCTCACTGGTATGTGGTGTGCCGTAGAAGAAAAAAAAATGCTAGGGACCTCCCCCCCAAACCCCTCTGACAAACTCCCGTTAGGTCTCCCTGTCTGTTCACTCTCTGAGAGCTCGCTTATATATCCTCTGGCCCAGCTGACGCAGCTCCCTCTGCTCTAGTCAGTTAGGAAACAGAAACAGAAGCAAAATGCCCAAATTGATATCCATACAACACTGATGTCTATAAGAAATCTTTTCAAACGTAGCCAGGGCAGTGAGGTTCTCAGACCACTGAGCAACAGATAGTGGGTATTTATCCTTCCAGCTTTACTTGAAACTCTTAGCGACCATAAGGGCTTGCAAAATCCACCATTGTTGTCCTGACGTTAATCCCCATACTACAGGAATATAGTTTAAAAGCATGTGAACATCTGCAAATATCAAAGATTTCGCCAATATAGAATTAATACAGACAGCAAATTCAGACCAAAAAGAATCTGTCACTGGACAAGTCCACATCATATGCCTCATAAACATCCGTTTGAAGACGGTGTCATGGGAGGCAGTTCTCTCTGACCCTTGTGGTTTGTTTTAATTTTTTAAAAATCCCATTTTAGTATTATAGCAATCTCCTCTGAAATAGGGAGTAAAGAGTGTTTGCTCTTAAGGGACTTAATTACTGTTGCATGATCTGCTCAGCTGTTTTATCTGCAGGGGAGTTGCCTGGCATGGCTGATGCAGCCAAGATCTCATGAACGCACTGAAGCCTCAAGCTTGGGTCAGCTGCAGCCTGGATTCAAACTGGGAATTTCAATATTTTCAAACAAAGATTTGTATTGTGCCAGTGAAAATACAAATAATCACACTTCCAGGTTGTTGTTCTTTAAATGAAACTAACTGGTAGAACAAACTGAGCATACTTGGTTGCCAAGTAACCAGAGGGAGTGGAAATGTTAAATTAGAGGATGTGGTCATTAGGAAACTGCGTGATTGATCCTTCCCCTCAGTGTGAATAGAAAATGCCATGTTAACAGCTGGCATTGAGCCCTTACTGTGGACGGTGCAATAAAAAACAGAGGTAAAACCACCATCTTTAGTACACAGTAATGCTCTCATGTGGATAAGCCCTCAGAAGGATACCATGGTCAACAGTATCAAAAGCCACCAAGAGATCAAATAAGGATAACAGGGTCGCACTCCCCCTGTCCTTCTCCTGGTAAAGGTCATCCATCAGGGTGACCAAGGCTGATTCAGTCCCATAACCAGACCTGAACCCAGACTGGAATGATTCAAGATAATCTGTTTCATCCAAGAGTACTTACAAGTGCTGCACCACAAGCCTCTCAATTACCTTCCCTAAAAGGGGGGTATTTGCGATCCGATGGTAGTTGTCACAAACCAATAGGTTCAGGATGGGCTTTGTCAGGAGTGGTCAGATCACTGCCTCTTTCACGGTGGCTGGGACCATTCCCTCCTGCAAAGATGCATTGACAGCACCCTGGATCCACTCAGTCATACTCCTTGGCAAGCTTGGCAAATAGAGCACATTTGGAGAGACCTAACTAATTTATTGGAATACATACATCAGACATATTATGGAAAATCCAAATATAGTAAATGGTGTATATCATGAGATTATAACTGAACATAGACCTCTGGTAGTAAAGTCACTGTCGTCTAAGACTCTGGGAGGTCAGACATATAAAGGAAAAATGGAATGGAAAGGGAATGCTGCTAAGAAAAAAAATAGGTAAGTATATGAGGCTTTCATGGCATTTCAAAACAGGAGCTACTGAAGAACAGATTAATTTCTGCACATTGTACAAAAAACTCAAGCAAAAAAGAGAGATTTTTAAAAGAAAGTGATTAGCAGTAAAAGAAAAGAGAAAGGATAAATGTTGGGAGTTAGAATCATCCAGTATGAAAGAGAATATGAAATTCTTATGGAAACACCAATTCCTGCCGAAAATTGGGTATTATACTTCTCTGAAATTTATGGAGAACAGGCAGACCAGAAACTTCCAGAAACACAACTAGTCTCAAAAGAATTACAGTTTTTACCAGAATGGCAGAGAGTATTTCCCCAAGAAATAGAGATCCTGATTGCCAGGTTAAAATTAAAAAAGGCACCAGGTGAGGATATGATACCTCAGAGCTGTACAAGCATTTTACATACTGGAGGGCTCCTAGTTTGACTCAACTGTTTACAGCAGCTAATAGCACATCCAAAAGGATGGAATATAAGTATTATTTGTCCTATCTATTTACAAAAAAGGTGAGAAAAATTATCCTCAAAATTATCATCCTATCATAGATGTGTCAGCCACATTGTATGGAAACTTTCTTTTCCAAAAATTACAAACATGGGCCACAGAAAATGATTTCTTCCATGAAGAAAAGCAGGATGTTTCATATTACAGACCTTAATTTTTTAAAAATTAAACATCCGTTTGTAGCCTTTTTAGATATATTTGCAGCATTTGATACTGTAGATTAGGAATTCAGATTTGGTACCGGATTTTCCATTAATTCATTTATTTGTTATCATTGTGGATTGGATTTTTATGTGGTTATTTTCCGCAGCTATTTTGGAATTTTTTTTTAAAAAAAAAACCCTCTAAAATATTGATATTTAGCAATATTTTATTGATATTTCCTTTCAAAATATTGATATTAACGTTAATATTTTTGAGGTGGTGGGTAGGGAACAGATCGGTAAAAGCAACGACTTGCAGAGAAAGAACAAACTTGTATTGATACCAGCCTGTTAGGTTGACGAAATGCTTTCAACAGATAGCCTCCCTATTGTAGACAGAGGTGTCTTTTGAACAAACTGAATGGTACAAATATAGACCAAAGATTATTAGTGTTAATTCAACAACCATTCACTAACAAACATGGAGGAGTGAGGTAAGGATTGAAGAAACAGTTTAAAAGGTTTATAGTATATTTCAAAGAAAGAAAAACTCAGGAAAATTTTACCAAAGCTAAAATAATGATAAATGGAAACGGACACGCAGTGGAAGAAATCTGCATGTATAAGTATTTGGGTATTCTCTTTGCAGATAACGTATCCTGGAAAGCACACAGAGGGCTCATCCAGACGACTGTAAAATGTGTGGCATGATCGCTTTGTGTTTTCATTATTTTTCGGTTGTCCATATGACGCCGCGCGCTTTTGCGCATTTTCGCACGGTTAAATCCGCTCCTGCAATACCGCAAATATGCGATTTGCTTTTTTAAACCAGGAATCATCTGCTGTACTTTCAGGCGCTCGGATGCAATACTGTGGACTTTACAGCTGTGGGCATTTGATGGGAGGTTCTTGGGCGGTTCCCCATATCCCTTCCCTCATTCTCAGCCAATCACGTATTTCCACTGTTGCGCATGTGCTGAATGTCTGGGGAAAGCCCAGGAAAAAGGAACCTATAAGAGCAATGGTGTGGTGTTGGGGGCCCCCCCGAACTTCTACTGCGCAGATGCAAAAAAGCAGAAGCAGCACCAGCGATTAATTTTTAGCCAGCCTGCAAACTGGGCAGCCGCTCAGGGTGAGATCAGCAATTGTGGTTGTTTGTAAACTTTTTCAAGGGAGAAAATATTTATCTTTGCCTAACCTCCACCTCCCACCCCTCAACCCCCGCATCAAATGCCCTTCTTGAACGTATTGGTCTTTGCTTCCAGGCATCCAGAGTCGAGGGAGAGGGGGGGAGAAGAGAAATAGAGGCTTTCCTCTTGGATTACAGACACTCAGGCACCTTTAGTCAATTTCGCTTTCCTGCCTGCAAGGCTACTCTCTTTGAGTCTTGTCAATTTCAACCACAGCCTGCAGGTTCTCTGCAGCCCGGCTGAGCTGGAAACATACAGTGCTTTTGCTAAATATCACAAATACAAGCAAAAAACCCACAGGAATTATTGGCATATAAGTGGTTTGCTAGAGCGTCTCAGCCACACACAACCATAGAGACTGGTGGTCTACCTTCCTAGACATGACACATCGTTACTTGCTGTTCTGGAGAAATAAGTGGAATTGCAATCATGTGTATCTCCAGAAACATTAAAGGTAGAAAAACATACAGTCGGTTTTGCAAAATATCGCAAATACAAAAAATAAATAAATACAGGAATTATAGGCATATAAGCGGTTTGCATGTTTCTTTTATCAGAGGAAACACCGCAAAGCCTGTGCTGGTCCCTTCAGCGCAGATTGACACAGCAGCACGTGGGGCTGTTTGCCCGCATTCTCTGTCTGAGCCAAGAGCGGCCACCCGTGGGGCGGCCCTGTTTGCTTCCCTCAGGGGCAGCATTCCTGCTGCCGAGCCGCATAACAGTCAGGGGCTGAACCCTGCAGTGAATGAGCCCAAGGGTTACGGGGGGATTCGCCCAGCGATTACAAGCACTGGTCCCTTGCACTGCCCACAATCCCCTTGGATGGTCAGGGGTGTTGGAATTTCTCTCTATTGAGATGCATAGCAAAGTTGCGTAGCGCTGTGGAACGGAGAGTATTGAGCGAGCTGTGTGTGTGTTTGAATCTTTGCTAAGATTCTACCTTCCCTGCAAATCAGTCAGACAGAGACTTTAAACTTTAAAATAAGAAACAACTACTTTATTCCGGAAGTACATGCTTGATAGGAAAGAGTTCTATATCTAGCTTAACTGGCTATGCTGGAGCAACGAGCACTGGTCCCAGTACTCGCCCTCATCCTGGTTGAGAGGAGAGACAAAGAGAAGATGTCTGCTCCCCTCTCAAGAGGAGAACACAGAGAGAGGCGGGAAGGAACTGAGATCAAACATCCTGGTGCTTATCAGTCTAGCAGGAAGGGAGGAGACGGCAGGATTTGATCATAGCATCAGCTGTCATCTCTTCTGTTGGACAGTAGGTCATCTCTAGAAGTCCTTTCTCCCTCATGTCCTTAAGGTAGTGGAACTTCACATCAATGTGCTTCATGCGAGAACTTTGCCCTTCTGATTCTGCGAGTCTTATGCAGGCTTGATTGTCCCCAAGTATTCTGATAGGCTCTGGTTCAGATACACCCAAGTCTCCTAGAAGTTTGCGTAGCCACAGCATTTCCTTGCATGCCTCATCAGCTGATACGTACTCAGCCTCAGTAGATGAATGTGCTACAGTCTCTTGCTTTCGACTTGTCCAGCAGATAAGTGACTGCCCATAGTAGAACAAGTTTCCACTGGTTGACTTACGATCTTTGGTGTCTCCAGCCCAGTCAGCATCAGCATATCCTAGAAGTTTAGGATCTCGAGTAGCTGATAGCTTTAGTTTTAAGTTGTGTCAACAAGCATATAGAGGTGATCCAGTGGACATAGTGTACTTAGACTTTCAAAAAGCGTTTGACAAGATACCTCACCAAAGACTTCTGAGGAAGTTTAGCAGTCATGGAATAAGAGGAGAGGTCCTCTTACGGATAAAGAATTGGTTAAGAAACAGAAAGCAGAGAGTAGGAATAAACGGACAGTTCTCCCAATGGAGGGCTGTAGAAAGTGGAGTCCCTCAAGGATCGGTATTGGGACCTGTACTTTTCAACTTGTTCATTAATGACCTAGAATTAGGAGTGAGCAGTGAAGTGGCCAAGTTTGCTGACAACACTAAATTGTTCAGGGTTGTTAAAACAAAAAGGGATTGTGAAGAGCTGCAAAAAGACCTCTCCAAACTGAGTGAATGGGCGGAAAAATGGCAAATGCAATTCAATATAAACAAGTGTAAAATTATGCATATTGGAGCAAAAAATCTTCATTTCACATATACGCTCATGGGGTCTGAACTGGCGGTGACCGACCAGGAGAGAGACCTCGGGGTTGTAGTGGACAGCACAATGAAAATGTCGACCCAGTGTGCGGCAGCTGTGAAAAAGGCAAATTCCATGCTAGCGATAATTAGGAAAGGTATTGAAAATAAAACAGCCGATATCATAATGCCATTGTATAAATCTATGGTGTGGCCGCATTTGGAATACTGTGTACAGTTCTGGTTGCCTCATCTCAAAAAGGATATTATAGAGTTGGAAAAGGTTCAGAAGAGGGCAACCAGAATGATCAAGGGGATGGAGCGACTCCCTTACGAGGAAAGGTTGCAGCATTTGGAGCTTTTTAGTTTAGAGAAAAGGCGGGTCAGAGGAGACATGATAGAAGTGTATAAAATTATGCATGGCATTGAGAAAGTGGATAGAGAAAAGTTCTTCTCCCTCTCTCATAATACTAGAACTCGTGGACATTCAAAGAAGCTGAATGTTGGAAGATTCAGGACAGACAAAAGGAAGTACTTCTTTACTCAGCGCATAGTTAAACTATGGAATTTGCTCCCACAAGATGCAGTAATGGCGACCAGCTTGGACGGCTTTAAAAGAAGATTAGACAAATTCATGGAGGACAGGGCTATCAATGGCTACTAGCCATGATGGCTGTGCTCTGCCACCCTAGTCAGAGGCAGCATGCTTCTGAAAACCAGTTGCTGGAAGCCTCAGGAGGGGAGAGTGTTCTTGCACTCCGGTCCTGCTTGCGGGCTTCCCCCAGGCACCTGGTTGGCCACTGTGAGAACAGGATGCTGGACTAGATGGGCCACTGGCCTGATCCAGCAGGCTCTTCTTATGTTCTTATGTTCTTATGTTCTTAAGTTTGCAGTGCCTTTCAGATATCTTGCCACTCTCTTAATTGCTTCCCAGTCTTTCTTGTTTGGCAAGCTGGTTTTTCTGCAAACGTATCCCACAGCTCCACCACATCTGGTCTGGTTATTGTGCTGATGTATAGGAGTTTCCCTATAGCTTGTCTGTACCTTTCGTTGTCTTCCCAGGGTTGATTGTTCTGGTCTGGTTTCAAGTATCAAGTATGGTGTAGGTGCTGGATGTGCATCCTTCAGTCCTAGACTCTCAAGTAGGTCTTTAATCTTTTGTTTCTGATTTAGAAGAAAGGATCCATCGTCCTCTCTTTCAATTTGTATTCCAAGGTAGTACATGATGTCACCTAGACATTTCACTTCAACTTCCTTGCTTAGATTATTTACTAACTCTTGCTTCTCTTGTGGATTCTCATAAGCCAGTAGTAAATCATCTACATAAATCAAAATATAAGTCCATTTGTTGTTCTTGAATCTGCTATAGAGGCATTGGTCTGCTTCACCTCTTTTATAGCCTTGTTTCAAGAGCATTTGGTTCAGTTTGTCATTCCATGCTGTAGCAGCTTGTTTTATTTCTAGTTGCTCTACTTGCGTCTTCTTGTTGGCGGTGACACTCAGGAGTGTCCTGATTGTTGTATACTTGACTACAGCTTCAGTATCTTTCCAGGTCTCAGGCTCTGGAAGTTCACCAGCTCTTGCCAGGTAGGACAGTCTCAGTGGAGGTACACCTCTGTTGGTGCGGTGACAGCGTCTTGATGCAGGACTCTCTGCTGCCCCTTCTGGCTGTGCAGGTTCCCCTTCTTGCTCTGATTCCTCACTGTCCTCCAGTGCTGGCATGTTGCTGTAATCTATAGTACTGTATGGTATTTCTACTTCATCTTCTTCACTGTTGTGGTCTTGGAATGGTGCCCCTTCTGGTTGGAATGCACCATGACCTTCATCAAAGTAGACAGCTCTTTGGATTTCAATCCTTTCTGTTTTGGGATTTAGGATTCTGTATCCCTTTTGTTTTGAAGAATATCCAATGAAGATTCCTTCCTTTGTAGTGTTGTCCAATTTGGTTCTCTTCTGGTGTGGAATGTGACCATACACTTTTGATCCAAACACCTTTATATGAGCCTAACTGGGTATGCACCCATACCATAATTCGAATGGAGTCTTGTTGCCATTCACCTTTGTTGGTAAACGATTTTGTAGATAGGTGGCAGTATACACTGTTTCTGTGGGAGATTGGCATCTTCTAGCATGGATCTCACCATCTCAATTAGGGTTCTGAATTTTCTCTCCGAGACTCCATTCTGCTCTGGGTTGTGGGGTACAGTGGTTTGATGCTCAATCCCATTTTCAAGCAGAAACTGCTGGGTAGCATGTGACATGTACTCTCCCCCATTATCAGAATGTAGAATCTGTGGTTTTCTCTGAAATTTAGTGGTCACCATTGCCACATATTCTTTGAGTTTCTGAAGCATCTGCCCCTTCTCCTTCAACATATATATCACAGTGAATCTTGAAAAATCATCAATAAAACTCAAAATATATTTGTTTCCACCAGTTGAAGTGATTGGCATTTCACAAATGTCGCTGTGAATCAACTCTAGGGGCGCTTAGTCTTCCTTTCACTCTGCTCAGGAAAACTGGGTCAGGTCCGTTTCACTTTAATACATGTGCATCTCCCCTTTTCTTGGCAGGGTTCAATTTTCATGCCTCTTACTAAATTATTATTTTGAAGGGTATTTATCTTTGCAATGTCTCTATGCCCTAATCTCTGATGCCATAAATGTAAACAAGACTTGCTACAGCATTCTTTCACAACATGAGCTTGTGGACCTTCCCGATCCACTTCATACATGCCATTTCTTTTGGTAGCTGTGCATAAAATTTCACCATCTCTAGAAATTATGCAAGAATCTTGTTCAAATAACACTTTACATCCATTGTTTGTAGCTTCACTACAATCTCAAGTTGTTTGAGATTCCTGGGGTCCATAGCGCATTCCTGAGATAAATTTCCTCAGTGCTGCTTGGAGTCTGGCAAAACAGCTTAGCATCTCCTGCCCCTTTAATGGGCACCTCCCTGGAATCAGCCATCTTGACTGATCCTCCATGTGGGGTTAATTTCTCAAACAAATGTTTTTCTTTTATCAGATGCGCAGTTCCTCCACTGTCAACATAGAATTTTGCATCATCATAACATTTTTCAACATGGGTTACTTGAAAGCCTTTCGCATTTTTCCTTTCTATCCCTTTAAATCCTTGTATTTGTCCTTCAGACCTCTCTCTCTTATCACACTGGTCTTTAAGGTGTTTTTCTGAATTGCATAGATAGTAACCTTGGCTTTCACACCTTTGGATTCCCTTTGTTCTCGAAATCTGCATTTGACTGCCTGTCCAGCAGCTTCTTTGCTAGCTTCTTTACTTAGGAAAGAGGAGAGCTGTCCCTTTTCCGTAGCTGCTTTCTGAGAGAACTGCTCTCTCAGTTCTGAAATAATCTCGTTTAGAGTTTTGTTTTGTTGCAGCATTATAAGTACGAAAGTCTCCATATATTTTGGAAGAGAATCCAGGAATAAAGCTATCTGAACTGGTTCATGTAATTCTGTTCCTGCTTCCTCTATCCCTTGGACTAACACCATGAATTTAGTAAGATGTTCCTCAAAAGAACCATCCTTCATTTGCAAATTAATAAGGCTTCTTAACATTGCAATCAGATGTCCCTGGCTTTTCAGATTATGATGGGATTCCAGAGTTTTCCACATCTCTCTGGCATTTTTAGAATTCATAATCAGAGGAATCTGCACATTACTCACAGATTTAGTGATGAGGTCTTGTACTGTCTCTTCCTTCTCAGTCCAAATTCTTTGTTCCTCCCGAGAAGCACCTTCTCTGGTTCCGATCCTGTAATAACTTCTAACAGCTTCTGTTGTTTCAGATGTTTCTTCATGCGAAACTCCCAGAGTTTCCACTCTCCGAGCTTGAGTTTCTCGAGAACTAGCCGCTCCGTTACGCTGGCCATCCTGAAGTAAAAGCCTCAACTCTTCACTGACTAAAAACTCTGAAGGTCTCTATTTTAGCTTCCTTGATTCAAACACAATAGCTCCTTTAATTGCTCAAATCTCGATTTGCATGGCTGGGCCCGCAACCTGTCAGAATTTCTCTCTATTGAGATGCGTAGCAAAGTTGTGTTGAGGCTACTTTTAGCACCCGCCAAGGTGGTGTGATGCTCACCTCGATTCCTGGGTGGAAGTGCGAGCTGAGGAAAACCTGATTGACCTATAGGCTTTCGACCAGGTACCAAGTAAAGACACAAACAACTTCTTGATCAAAAAGTGGCCTCAGTCTCAACACAGGCACAGCAGCCTGGCAAGAATGTAGACCCCGCTTATTTGTAACAGTGCCAATATATAGGATTTATAAGCAAAACATCAATAAACAGAATGTAACATAACATACAAGACAAGTAACAGATCCAGGCTACATATCACTTGCTGCATATCAGATGTCAAAGCGTCCTTCCTTTGAAATTTGGACCCTTGAGCAATATGTTCTAAGATAAGGACCAGGAAGAGGGGATGGTTTGACACTTTAGGGTCATAAAACATGAGAACATATACACAAGAAAATACATATAGCCCTGAACAGGTCACTTATCAATAACCCCATGGGATTCTGTTACTATTCCTCTAAGGGAGTATCCACAAAGAAGTCAGAAAGCAATACAAGCTTTTTATTATTTACAAGACAGATACATGAGTTAAGAAAGTACAAGGCACTTGGGATGTAAAACATTCAAGGACAGCTGCGCGGTTATCTCCTTAACACCGACAGGCAGGCTCCTTCAGAGCTAAGTTCCCAGGAGAGGAAACGAAACTTAGAGAGGCTGTTCCCCCTCCCCTCCTGTCTCACCAATGCTCCATCGTGCTTTGCAACTTTGGTTCATAAAGACAATAGTAGTTTCTTAACTTATGCTAGGCCCAAGGCATTATGCCTAACAGTTGTGTAGTGGAATGGAGAGTATTGAGCAAGCTGTGTGTGTGTTTGAATCTTTGCTAAGATTCTACCTTCCCTGCAAATCAGTCAGACAGAGACTTTAAGCTTTAAAATAAGAAACAACTACTTTATTCTAGAAGTACATACTTGATAGGAAAGAGTTCTATATCTAGCTTAATTGGCTATGCTGGAGCAGCGAGCACTGGTCCCAGTACTCGCCCTCATCCTGGCTGAGAGGAGAGACAAAGAGAAGATGTCCGCTCCCCTCTTGAGAGAAAGAGAAGAACACAGAGAGAGGCGGGAAGGAACTGAGATCAAACATCCTGTAGCAGGAAGGGAAGAGACGGCAGGATCAAAAGGATAGGTATAGCCTCAACCAGCAAGAGGTCTAGCTCTCTCTAGCTACCCTTATTAACCCCATGCAGCCTCAACCCACCAAGTTGGAGTTGAACCTCATACATTCCAACAAGGGGCACCTGGAGACACCCCCCCAGCTGGCGCTGCTCCAGAGTGATAAGTGACAAGAAACTCCATTACAGCCACTACTACCAAACCATCTGGAAATTCAAACTTTCGCGCTCGTACGTTCAAGCGCATGCACCTTGTTGTGCTTTGTTGCAAAGAGGGAGAGGAGCATACATCATATTTTTGCGGACCGATTGGCTGATGGGGGGAGTGTTAAGGGCGGAGCTGGGAAAAAGCAAGAAGTAGTACGGGTCCTCTTGCTGCATGTGTGGGTGCAAAAAAAGCATTTTTTTAAATTGGGAAAGAGCGAACAAACAGGCAAAGTGAGGACTGTCAGATGACGAACCGGATATGGAAAACGTGGATTATCCTGCTCCGTTTGGATGAGCCCAGAGAATCTAGTGTTGCAAAACTCAAGCAAATGGAGCAATATAAAAGGGTGGTGGTTTTTTTTCCGCAAAGGGAGGGCAGATATTAATCTCTGCTTTAAAAATATTTCAAGCCAAAGTGATTTCCCAAATGCTGTATAGCTCAGAGGTGGTGGTGGGGATAAAATATGTACTAAACTACTGGGCATAATACAGAATACATTTTTATGGAGACTACTAGGTTATCCCCCAGAAAGCCCAGCTTCTGTCTTTTGGGCAGAGGTCGGTTGGCCCTCCATTGGAGTGAGGATACAGGTGGCACTATTGAATGTCCATAAACCTATGTATATGTTATCAGAAGACCGGTTGATAAAACAAGCATATCTTCTCTCAAGGAATGTGGGAAATCAAAGTGACACTTTCCAGAATCTATTACAGAAGTATGATCTGTCAGAATCATCTTGGACCCACTTAGACAAAAAAAACCCTCCTTTTTAAAAAGATGGTACCATTAGGAAATTTCTTTTGTTGTAACAACCTTGTGTCTTTTCCAACTTATATAAAAAGCAGGGGCAAGCTAGAGAAGACATGAGGCTGTTACAACAATCTACATTTTCCCAATTGTACAGTCTTTTTTAAATGGACTATCAAAGAGCTAGATATCTAGAAGAACTGAAAGTGTTTCCCCTCCGCAGGGCTTTTTTAGAACTACACTTACAGGTTATGTCTTCTGCTTTGCTGGATGGCAGATACAGAAAGATTCCAGATTCTCAATGGATTTGCATCTGTAATTAGAAACAGGTGGGAAACATAATCCGCTATGTATTGAAATGCTCAAGGTCCATCTGAGTCTGTCAGCTGATCTAATGGATAGATCCCATATTCAACCCATTTCTTCCACACAAACGTCTACCTTTCTATCTTCAAATCTGGGATTACCCAATAGAGTTAACGTAGCATGAGTATAGGAGTCAAACTGTAACTGATGAGATAATATACACCATGTCTCTCTAGTTGCTAAAACTGAAGGTGGTATCAATCCTTTCTTTTTATTATATATTAATATTGAAAAAAATGGACTGCCTTCAAGTCGATTCCGACTTATGGTGACCCTACAAATAGGGTTTTCATGGTTAGCGGTATTCAGAGGGGGTTTACCATTGCCTTCCTCTGAGGCTGAGAGGCAGTGACTGGCCCAAGGTCACCCAGTGAGCTTCATGGCTGTGTGGGGATTCGAACCCTGGTCTCCCAGGCCATAGTCCAACACTCTAACCACTACACCACACTGGCTGTCACATATTAATATTATTATACGTTATTATACATTTATTATACGACACTAACCATCCAAAGAGGGGTGTTAAGCCATCTCTAAAATTAACAAAGTTGGGGTATTCATAGAAGGAGAAACTTTCAAATCATTTGAATGTGCTAAAAGGTATGCCTTATGGTATAAACTAATGTCTGGAAAATTAAATCCTCCTTCCAATATTGGCAGCTGCATTCTCTTATGTGAGGTGCAGAATTATCTCAAATAAACTTCCTAAGTTTCCCGTTAATCTTTTGAAAATATACTTGGGGGATATATGCAGAAATACCATGAAGCATGTATATTTTCTGTGGCAGAATATTCATCTCAAAGTGGATTAACCTTAACCCAAATAGGAAATTTTAGTAATGCCCATCTTTCCAAATCATTGGAAATCTCCTTTGTTAACCTATTCAAATTCATGTTAATCATTTGAGAAATATCTCAGAACCAAAATGCCTAGATATATTATGACCTCTGGGCATCAGCAAAACCACCAATTAGAATACACAGTAGTTGATTTACAATTGCCCACTGACATTAATTCAAATTTTAATCAATTAATTGAGTACCCTGAGAGTCTACCAAAACTATTAGTTAGTTTTTTTAAGGGTTAGGGTTAGGGTGACCAGGGTTCGAATCTCCACATAGCCATGAAACTCACTGGGTGACCTTGGGCCAGTCACTGCCTCTCAGCCTCAGAGGAAGGCAATGGTAAACCCCCTCTGAATACCGGTTACCATGAAAACCCTCTTCATAGGGTCGCCATATGTCGGAATTGACTTGAAGGCAGTACATTTTTTTTATAGATGTTTCAGGTCTACTAATAAATAGTAATAAATCATCTGCATATAAAGCTAATTTAGATTCTGCTTGCTCATGAACAAACCATACATCTCTGTATTCTGTCTGACTGTGTATGCCGATGGCTCCAAGCATAGATCAAATATCAGTGGTACCTCTCTCCAAACCAAACAGATCTGAAAGAATTACTTTCAATTTAGGAGAGAGGTATAGAATTCTAGTTATAAATTCTTGAGGAAATCCAAATTTGTCCGAAGTAACTGCCAATATACTTTGTCAAATGCTTTCTCAGTGTCCAAGGACATAGGAGCACCTGGATCCATTCCATGGCTATTTAAGGCCACCAAATTGATTACCAATATTAAGCAATCAGCTCCCTTTCTATTCCAAATAAAACCCACTTGATCTGAATGTACTACTGTTGATATCACTGTCTGTACTCTATTAGCCAAAATCATTCTTAGTATCTTAACATCTACATTAATTAAAGAAATTGGCCTATGATTTGCATAATCGGTGTGTTCTTTGCCAGGCTTAGGTATAACAGAGACACATGCATCATTTGTGAAAGTTGACAGGGTATTATATTCAAAGGCCTTTTGATGAACAGAAAGAAGCTCAGGGGCCAAGAAATCTGAATAGGTCTTATACCATTCTGTGCTAAAACTATCCTGCCCTGCCTATTTCCCAGTCTTCGCTTTATTGATAATATTCTTAATTTCTTGTATCTATAATGACTTTGCAAGGATTTCCTTTGGCCGCACATCTAGCTGTGGAAGAACCAACCATGAGAAGAAGAAAAATTCAGATTTACAGTCCATAGGGGTGTATATCCTTCCTATATAATTTAAAATAATACATTTGTAACTCTGTATTTATTTATTTGGGTGTTGTATATAATGTATTGCGTTCTCCTTTGATCAGTGTAAAATAGTTTAGATTTCTATGTTGTTTTAGAAGTGAAAAGCCAAAGTCTTATCCAGTCTTTCCCCACTTTCCCAATACCTCTGGCACATGCAACAAGCCAATGCAAATTCAGCACTAGCAGAAAATAAACTATTCATTTCACATTTATCACACTGCAAGCTTTGATAAAAATCTGGAGAAGAGGAAGCTGAAAACTGATTTAAAAGAGACTTCACAGATGTCTCTAAATTTTCTTCTAGTCTACTTCTTATGGGCCGCATATGCTATAATCTTACCTCAAATATATGCCTTACATGCTTCCCATTCAGTAGCACATGAAGAAGCTATGCCCTCATTATATTCAACATTTTCCAGAAGTTCAGCATTCTGCTACAACTGTGTTGACTTTGTGAAGCCAATTTTTAAATGCATGTTCCTTGCACTGTTCATCATTAAAACCATACAAATATCTTGTTTTTTTACTGTGCCACTGTAATGCCCTTCCCCACCACCACCATGGCCATTGCTGTTGTTGTTTAAAGAACGCCTGTCTGCACCATGTTGGAGAATGAATGCCGAGCTCCTTCTCCCTCTCCCTCCATAGGCTGTTGCCTCACTCCAGTTGTCAACATTTACCTGGGACTGGCTTTCATCATTTGCATCTTTTTCAAATAGCTTTACTTATTACATTCCTCCAAGTATTTCAAGCATGGATTTTTCTCATTCTGCAATGTTAAATTGAAAATACCCCCATGGCATTCTGCTGCTTCCCATAAGCTCACTTCAAGACAAAACCTTACGAAACTTATAGTCCTGAACTCAAAAACGCTTGCTTAACAACCCTCTAGGTTTTTGTGGCAATACACAAAACACTCAGAAAGAATCGAGAGTTTGAAGTGTAAAACAAGAGAAAAAATCCAGACCCCTGTTAGACTTTCCTGTCTGTAGCCTCATAATTTCTTGAAATTAATTAAAAATCAGCCATGTTCACAGCATACCTGCAATCCTATTGCTGTTGGAATATGTGGTTCAACTCCAACTTGTGGGTTGAGGCTGCATGGGGTTAAAAAGGGTAGCCAGAGAGGAGACCTCCTGATTGCTAGGCTAATGCCTGTCCTTTGATCTCCTGCTGACTCTTCCTTCCTGCTAGACTGATATGCAGAGGATGTTGGCCACATCTCCTTCCTTCTTCCTTCTTCTTTTCTCTTGAGAGGGAGAGCAGACATCTTCTCTTTGTCTCTCCCTCTCCCCCAGCCATGAGGGCAAACACCAGGCTTAGTGTTTGCATCTCCAACTTAGCTAGTTAGCTAGATGTAGAACTCTTTTCTATCAAGTATGTATTTCCAGAATAAAGTAATTTGTTATTTTAAAGCTTAAAGTCTCTGTCTGACTAATTTGCAGGAAAGGTAGAATCTTTAGCAAAGATTCAAATACTACTACTAATAATAATAATAATAATAAACTTTATTTCTACCCCGCCCTTTTTCCAATAGGACTCAGAGCGGCTTACAACTTAAAACAACACCATTAAAACATACAGAAATATACAATTAAAATAGAATTAAACTATGAGAAAAATTAAAAACCATAAAACATACGTTAAAAATAGCGGACAATTTAAAATAATAAAATCATATACTGTAGACACCAATCCTATGACATTTAATCTTGGCCGTTCTCTATCCCAAATGCCCGTTGAAATAAAACAGTCTTTACTTGTCGCCGGAAAGACGGCAAGGAGGGAGCTAATTGCACCCCACTCGGAAGGGAGTTCCATAGCCTAGGGGTGGCCACCGAAAAGGCCCTATCTCGTGTCCGCGTCATATGTACTTGCGAAGGTGTGGGGAGCACAAGAAGGGCCTCACCTGAAGATCTCAAATCCCAGACAGGTTCATGTAGGGAGATACGATCTGTCAAATAGCCTGGACCTGAGCCGTATAGGGCTTTGTAGGTCAAAACCAGCACTTTGAATTGTGACCGGAAACAAATTGGCAGCCAGTGGAGCTGTTGTAACAGGGGAGTTGTATGGTCCCTGTAACCAGCCCCGGTTAGCACTCTGGTTGCAGCTCTTTGTACCAATTTAAGTTTCCGAACAGTCTTCAAAGGCAGCCCCACATAGAGCGCGTTACAGTAGTCTAAGCGGGATGTAACCAAGGCATGCATCACCCTAGTCAGATCAGGCAGGTCCAGGAACAGGCGCAGCTGGCGCACCAGTTTTAATTGGGCAAAGGCGCTCCTGGATACAGCAGTAATCTGGGCCTCCAAATTCAAAGCTGAGTCCAAGAGTACACCCAAACTGCGAACCTGAGACTTCAGGGGGAGTGCAACCCCATCCAGCACCGGTTGAATCCCTATTCCCTGATCTGCCCTCCGACTGACCAGGAGTACCTCTGTTTTATCAGGATTTAATCTCAACTTGTTTGCCCTCATCCAGTCCATCACTGATGCCAGACACTGATTTAGGACCTGTACGGCTTCCTTGGCTTCAGGTGGAAAAGAGAAATAGAGTTGAGTGTCATCAGCATACTGATGGCACCGAACCCCAAAACCCCGGACAACCTCTCCCAGCGGTTTCATACAGATGTTAAATAACATGGGGGACAAAACTGAACTCTGAGGGACCTCATAGGTCAATGACCAGGGGGTCGAGCAGGAGTCCCCCAGTACCACTTCTGGGTTCGGTCCTCCAGGAAGGACTGGAGCCACTGTAACACAGTGCCCCCAAGTCCCATCTCAGCAAGGCGGCCCAGAAGGATACCATGATCGATGGTATCGAAAGCCACTGAGAGGTCCAGTAGAACCAGCAGAGACACACTCCCCCTGTCCAGTTCTCTGCATAGGTCATCCACCAAGGCGACCAAAGCCGTCTCTGTCCCATAGCCAGGCCTGAAACCAGATTGAAATGGATCCAGATAATCCATATCATCCAGGAATCTCTGGAGTTGGGCGACCACCCCACGCTCTATTATCTTGCTTAAAAATGGAATATTGGAGACTGGCCGGTAGTTGCCTAGTAAAGAGGGATCCAGGGAGGGCTTTTTCAGCAGTGGTCTTATAACTGCCTCCTTTAAGCATGATGGAATTCTGCCTTGTTGTAGAGAGGCATTAACTACTCCCCTGACCCAATCGACCAGTCCCCCTCTGGTACTTCTAATGAGCCAGAAAGGGCAAGGGTCCAGTACACAAGTGGTGGCATGCGCCGCTCCAAGGATCTTGTCCACGTCCTCGGGCAGGACAAGTTGAAAAGAATCCATTTTAATTGGACAAACAGGTACCAAAGTTACATCCTCAGAGACTGTATCAATTTTAGCATCCAAGTCAGAGCGAAGCTGAGCGACTTTGTCTGCAAAGTGCTGTGCAAATTCTTGACAGCGGTCTGCTGAGTGGTCAGAATTACCCTCATGGGGGCTGGAATTTAAAAGCCCCCTAACCACTCGAAACAGTTCCGCTGGATGGCTCCCAGCAGATGCAATGGAGGCCGAGAAGAAAGATTTTTTCTTAGCCCGTACTGCCTCAGAGTAGGCCTTCAAATAGGCTCTAGCCTGAGATCGATCAGCTTCACTCCGAGTCTTCCGCCAACGTCGCTCTAGTCCCTGTCTGACACGTTTCATCACCACCAGCTCCTTGGAAAACCATGGGGCCAGTTTGGCTCCACTCCAAAAGAGGGGACGCTCGGAAGCGATCGTGTCCACCACCCTGGCCATTTCTCTATTCCAGAGGTCAACCAGGGTTTCGACAGGATCGCCTGCCAAGGTGACAGGAAAATCTCCAAGAGCCGTCAGGAAACCATCTGGATCCATCAGCCTCCTGGGATGGACCATTCTAATCGGTCCCCCACCCTGCAGAGGTTCTGAGTCCCAGTGAGTCTAAACCCGACCAGGTAGTGATCTGTCCATGACAATGGAACCACCGCGAGTTCTTCCACACCAAAATCACCGTCATCCCGACCAACACAGAAAACAAGGTTGAGGGTGTGACCAGCAACATGAGTGGGGCCAGATACTACTTGGGACAGACCCATGGTTGTCATGGAGGCCATGAAGTCCTGAGCCACTCCCAACAGAGCAGTCTCAGCATGGATGTTGAAGTCACCCAGTACCATAAGCTGAGGGGACTCTAACACCAACCCCGAGACTACCCCGGCTAGCTCAGGTAGGGAGACTGTGGAGCAGCGGGGTGGGCGGTACACCAACAGAATCCCTATTCTGTCCTGGCCACCTAACTTCAAGTACACACACTCGAACCCTGAGAACTGTGGGAGAGGGCACCTGGTCAGGGGGATAGTGTCACGATAGACCACTGCGACCCCACCTCCCCGTCCCCCAGGTCTCGGCTGCTGCTGTACTGAAAAACCAGGTGGACAAAGCTGGGAGAGATTAACCCCCCCAGCTTCATCCAACCAGGTTTCCGTAATACAGGCCAGGTCAGCATGCTCATTGAGGACCAAATCCTGGATGAGCATCGATTTTCCATTCACCGACCTGGCATTCAGCAGCAGCAGTTTTAACCCAGGGGCACTGTCACCGAGACCATCCAGTTTGTTTGAGCAGGAGGACAGCTTGGGGGTTATCAACAATCGGTTACACTCTACCCTCCCTTGATATTATGGCTGTCTCCCTACTTCGTATCTCCCTCTGCCTTCAACAAGATTAATGGCAGCCCCTTGGATTCCCTCCTTTACCCCATGGATCCCCTCCTTTACCCACTTATCCACAAACTTAAATGACCATCTTACACTAGGGGAGTGGGGCAGAGGCAGTCAGGGAGAAGGAAAGGTATGTGTCAGCCTACAAATATTAGGGGGGAATAAGGCAAAAGGAGCACACAGTCTTGACCCCTGTTTTGCCAATTCAATAACCCCACCGGAATCTGAGACACCCTCCCTCCCGGCGTCATTAGGTGAAGAGAGCTGATGCCTAATTGCCCCTTCTTCTGTCGTGCCCAGTTGAAGAGGCGCCCCAGCCTGATTGGTGGCTCCCCTCTCGACCACTGCCTGATGCTTGATATTATATCCTGGATCCGGGGGTATGATGTTTTCCTTCGCTGCCCTCGCACTTTCAGAAGGAACTGGCAATAGTGGTAATTCAATGCCTGAGCACAGTGACTCCGGATATAACTGGATAGTATCTAGAGTTGCCACATGGTCCTCTCTCCCTGTCCTTGCTCCGGTAATACAGTGCAGGGCTGGTGCAGCAATATTAGGGGCCCGCACCTGAAAATCGGCAAGGCGCTTGGTTAACTGATCCAGTCTGTTTAAAATTTCTCTCCGCTCTGACGGAGGGAGTGCTCCAAAGGATTGTAGTAGCATAGTTTCCTCTTCAACCACTAGATCAATGTCTCCGTCCTCATATTGGCATACTGCTTGTAATTGTGGGTCCGGGATTCCCAAATGAGCCGTCGCTACAGTAGCTCCTCTATTGACACACATTTCCGTTGGACGCAGATCAATCAATGTGACCCGGGTTATCCAATCCTCCTCCTGGCTGTGATTGTTTCGTCGGCGCGGGCGTGGCATTAGGTCCACTGGCGGTGCCTGATTTTCAAAGAGTCTTGATAAAAATAAACCCGACTTCCCCAACTCCTCCTTATTATGGTAAATTTGAGTAGCAATGTTCTGGGAGGAGAAAGTGACCACTGCTCGGGCCCTTATACTGTCAAAATGCAAATACTCCACCTGCTCGATGTCGCTAGTAGAAAGGGAAGCTGGCACAACAGCCCTAACTGTTTCCACAAGATGGTACTTCCGTTCTTCTAATGGGATGACACCCCAGGGTTTGGGGTAGTTTACGAATACCATCTTACGCTGATTCAGAACCAGGGACCAATGCGGAGCCAACACAGACGATGCCTTGTCCTGGGTTTCTTGCTCCCTCCTAAGAACGTCTTGCCAGGGATCCTGTAACGGAATATAACTGGCCGAGGCACTAGCTGGTATAATTCTATACAAATCTCTGGATGGGGGGATCGGGCAAGGTTTAAAATCATCCTCTAGCTGGTAAGAACTTGCTGCCCAAATAAGCTGCTTTGGTAATAATGTTCTTGTTTCCTCAGCGGTCACCGTCGGTAGTTTATCCATCAGGGCAAAGAGTCTTTTAAAATTCAGCTTGTTGCTTTGTGCTATTTTTTGCAGTTTTAAATTTTTACTCTTTTTTACATTAATTGCTGTGCGTCTGCGTTTTCTGAGGCACGTGGCTTTCCGAGGGTTATTCCTAGGTTGTTGTGGGGGGACAGGCAGAGTGTTATTTTGAATAGATGTCGGATCATTGATCGGCACGGTCGCAGAGGCTATTTGTTGTGCCTCAACTAGACTTGTTAGAAGCTGATTACATTCACTTAAGAAGATTTTCATCTGTTCCAATTCTGTCGCCAACGAAAACATCCAGCCCTTTAGTGTAAGTCCCAGCCCAGAAGAGTCCGCCTCGGTGAGTTGGTTGTATAACTCCGGAAGAGGGCTGGCTGGATCTTCCCTATCATGTACCTTATCAGCTGCGTGGTCCACCTGTTTGGATTCTGTCAGTGGGGCCCGCAAACCTGTTGGGGTCATCTGTTCTGCCTCATCTGGTCGCTTTGGTTGTTCAACGTCAGGTTCCTCATGGCTCTCTGCTATCAACTGGGAGCCGCTACTACCTGAAGTGTGTGTTGCACTAATTACGTTATGGCTCTCGGCCAGGGCCAATTCCTCAGCCAGATTTAAAGCTGCAGTTTCCCCCCTATTCCTTTGCATGTAGTCTTTAGACATGGCAGACATGACAGACCAATCAAGAGGGAACACTGGGGCTTGTACAGTATCCTTCTCCCCCCGCTTACACATATAAAGGCTCACTCAGTCTCTCCATTCCCAATTTCACCACTCTGCGACAATTACTGTCCTTGCCCCATAGTCTGACCTTCATATTCTTCAGTTTAAAAGTTTAAAAAATGCCTGGCTGAGTTTTAATTAATTTAAGAAATTTAACATTAATGTCAATTATAAGTGCGGGCATGCTCAGCAAGAACCAACTGTCAGTGTTCCAAAAGCCAGACTCACAGAGGGCCACGCCCACGCCAGACATTTATTTCCCTTGAAACTGTCGTGACTTCCCCCAAAGAATCCTGGGAAGAGTCATTTGTGTTAGGAGGCTCCTATCCCCCTGACCCTCCTCTAGGATGCACACCTTAACATGGTGAGGGGGGTTGAGAGTGTTGGAGAAGCTGAGAGCAATGCCGTCAGGAGACTAGACCAAGAGGATAGACTCCTAGCAGGGGCACCCAAGGTGGAATGGTCAAAGCTGAGACTCCAGACTAAGATGCATCCAGACTCAGAGGAAGGCAATGGTCATTCATTGGAAATCACTCGTGGCCAAGTAAGACTGTCTTCCAAGATAAGGTGTTTGCTTGGAAGACGCCTGTGCGTTAATTTGTTTTATGTGGGGAGATCGGTGCATGACAAGCAACACACAATTTTGACAGAAAAAGGCTTTGATCCAATGGCATGGATACTACGACAATTGGAAGTCTTTTATCTGCTGCACCCTTCATCCGCGTTCACAGCCGTTGTAACATACACATTGTTATCCTCCGCCTATTCTGCCGTTGAGGACTTTCTTGGATTGTTCTTTGTCTGGTTACTCTCCCTTGACCTTACCTTACCACCATGGGTGACCCTGCTGGGAGTACATGACTCCCGACGGCATCGCTTACAGGGTTCATTGGAACATGCAAGATCACTACAAGGTGACGATCCAGCGAGGGGGAACCACCTCTGAATATCTCTTATCACGAAAACCCTATGAACAGAGTATCCAAACTGCAACACAAGATAGTGCTGGAAGATGAGACCCCCAGGACAGAAGGCACTCATCGAGTTACTGGCGAAGAACAACGGACAAGTACAAGTAGTGTTGTGACTAATGACACAGCTGTGTCAAAGCCAAATGGAAGCCCAGAGGCTGATGTGCACAGATGCAAAATGAGAGCCCGGAGTTGTATGGCATACCATAGGGCCCTGCTTTTCAGCGCTTCGCTTTACAGCGTTCCGCTAATACAGCAGTTGTGAATTGTAGAAAGGCCCCGCTTTACAGTGCTTGTTCAGCTTTTACAGTGGTTTTTTGCCGCCGGGTGCCATTTTGGTCAACGTAAGTCAATGGGATCCGCTTTACAGCGGTTTTCGCTTTACAGCGGGGGTCCGGAACGTAACCCACTGTATGAGCGGGGCCCTACTGTACACAATAAGAACATGGAATGTGAGAAGCATGAACCAGGGAAAGTTAGAAATTGTCAAGCAAGAAATGGAGCATGTCAACATTACTTAGCGTGAGTGAATTAAAATAGACAAGAATGGGACATTTTCAATCAGGCAACTACAAAATATTTTATGCAGGAAATGAGAAATCAAGAAGAAACAGGGTTGCTTTAATAGCGAGAAGTGATGTAGGAAAAGCAATTAGGAGCCACACAGCAAGGTGTGAGTGAGTGATATCAATGAGATTAAACAGGAAACGTATTAACACAACCATCATCCAAGTCTACGCTCCAACGGCAAACACAGAAGAAGAAGAATTGGAGAGATCTTAAGCAGAAGTACAGGAAGAAATTGAACACACCCCAAAAACAAGATATGCTGATAATCATGGGGGATTGGAATGCAAAAGCAGGGACCAGAGACAAGCTAGAAATTGTGGGGAGATGGGGTTTAGGAGACAGAAATGAAGCAGGAGAAAGACTTTCTGTGAAGCCAATAATTTGTTTCTTGCAAACACACTTTTTGAGCAACAAAAAGACGACTGTACACATGGATATCACCAGATGGTCAATATAGGTCACTCTGCCCTCTGTTCCCTGACCTCAACTAAACCACAGTCTCCAACCCATTGACGTAATAAACCTTAAACAAAACTATGCAGGTAAGAAGCCAGCAGGGGTGTGGGGGCTTTCCAGTGTTTTGCACTGCCTGCAGCATGTACGACTATCTGCCTGTTGGACAGCAGTCATGGGTGTGCTCTCGGTGCAATGAGCTCCTGGCTCTCCGGGAACGACTTCATTTCCTTGAGGCCAAGGTGGCGGACCTGGAAAAGCTGAGAGAGGCAGAGAGGTGTGTGGAGGAGGCCTTCAGGGACGTTATAGCTGTGTCCCACTCCAGCGATGATAGCTCTCCTGCTATCATGGAGAACGGTGGTCTCGGGGAAGGAGAGCATCCAGCTGAGGAAGAGGGAAACGATCCCTTAGAAGGGACCCATTCCTTGGGGGATGAGCAGCTATCCTCTCGTGCTGAGGATATATCTCCAGGGGATGGAGGGATCCTTGTAGTGGGTGATTCGATCATTAGGAACATAGACAGTGGGGTGTGTGATGGGCGTGTAGACCGCAAGGTGTTTTGCCTGCCTGGTGCGAAGGTTGCGGATATCGCCCGTCGTTTAGATAGTTTGGTAGACAGTGCTGGGAAGGAGTCAGTGGTCGTGGTGCACGTTGGCACCAACGACATGGGGAAATGCAGCCGTGAGGTCCTGGAAGCAAAATTTAGGTTGCTAGGTAGGATGCTGAAAGCCAGGACCTCCAAGGTGGCTTTCTCTGAAATGCTACCAGTTCCACGCGCAGGACCAGCCAGACAGGCCCAGCTTCGCAGTCTCAATGCGTGGATGAGACGATGGTGTCGGGTGGAAGGGTTCGGATTTGTTAGGCACTGGGGAACATTTTGGGACAAGCCAGGCCTGTACAAAAGGGACGGGCTCCACTTGAACCAGAATGGAACCAGACTGCTGGCACTTAAAATTAAAAAGGTAGCAGAGCAGCTTTTAAACTGATTGAGGGGGGAAACCCGACAGGAGCTGAGAAAGGTCCGGTTCGGAATAAACCTCCCCCCGGGATAAAAAACAAAGAAATGATGAAATTTTAAAAGGGGTAGGCCTAGAAGTAGGCATTGTGAGAGCAGGGACACAGGATATAAATTCAGAAGAGCAAAATTACCACAGGCCAAACCACAAGTGCCAAAGACACTTGAAGAGAGACACTGCTTACAAGTGCCTGTACGCCAATGCTAGGAGCCTCCGAACCGAGATGGGAGAACTGGAGTGCTTGGTCTTAGAGGAGAGCATTGATATAGTGAGCATAACGGAGACCTGGTGGAATGGAGAAAACCAGTGGGATACGGCTATCCCTGGATATAAACTATATCAGAAGGACAGGGAAGGACGTATTGGTGGCGGAGTCGCTCTATACGTGAAAGAAGGCATTGAATCCAGCAAGCTCGAAACCCCAAAAGAGGCGGACTCCTCCACAGAATCGTTGTGGGTGGTGATACCATGCCCCAGGAGGGACTTAATACTGGGAACGATCTATCGTCCCCCTGATCAAAATGCTCAGGGAGACCTTGAGATGAGATATGAAATTGAGGAAGCATCCAAACTAGGAAATGTGGTAGTAATGGGTGACTTCAACTACCCGGACATAGACTGGCCTCATATGTGTTCCAGTCATGACAAAGAAGCAAAGTTTCTAGATATTCTAAATGACTATTCCCTAGACCAGTTGGTCATGGAACTGACCAGAGGGATGGCAACCCTGGACTTAATCCTCAGTGGGGACCGGGACCTGGTGCGAGATGTAAGTGTTGTTGAACCGATTGGGAGCAGTGACCACAGTGCTATTAAATTAAACATACATGTAAATGGCCAATTGCCAAGAAAATCCAACACGGTCACATTTGACTTCAAAAGAGGAAACTTCACAAAAACGAGGGGATTGGTAAAAAGAAAGCTGAAAAACAAAGTCCAGAGGGTCACATCACTCGAAAATGCTTGGAAGTTGTTTAAAAACACTATATTAGAAGCTCAACTGGAGTGCATACCGCAGATCAGAAAAGGTACCGCCAGGGCCAAGAAGATGCCAGCATGGTCAACGAGCAAAGTCAAGGAAGCTCTTAGAGGCAAAAAGTCTTCCTTCAGAAAATGGAAGTCTTGTCCGAATGAAGAAAATAAAAAAGAACACAAACTCTGGCAAAAGAAATGCAAGAAGACAATAAGGGATGCTAAAAAAGAATTTGAGGAGCACATTGCTAAGAACATAACAACCAACAACAAAAAATTCTATAAATACATTCAAAGCAGGAGACCATCTAGGGAGGCGATTGGACCCTTGGATGATAAGGGAGTCAAAGGTGTACTTATGAACGATAAGGAGATTGCAGAGAAGCTAAATGAATTCTTTGCATCTGTCTTCACAGTGGAAGATATAGGGCAGATCCCTGAACCTGAACTAACATTTGCAGGAAGGGATTCTGAGGAACTGGGACAAATAGTGGTAACGAGAGAGGAAGTTCTAGGCTTAATGGACAATATAAAAACTGACAAATCACCGGGCCCGGATGGCATCCACCCGAGAGTTCTCAAAGAACTCAAATGTGAAATTGCTGATCTGCTAACTAAAATATGTAACTTGTCCCTCGGGTCCTCCTCCGTGCCTGAGGACTGGAAAGTGGCAAATGTAACGCCAATCTTCAAAAAGGGATCCAGAGGGGATCGCGGAAATTACAGGCCAGTTAGCTTAACTTCTGTCCCTGGAAAACTGGTAGAAAGTATTATTAAAGCTAGATTAACTAAGCACATAGAAGAACAAGCCTTGCTGAAGCAGAACCAGCATGGCTTCTGCAAGGGAAAGTCCTGTCTCAGTAACCTATTAGAATTCTTTGAGAGTGTCAACAAGCATATAGATAGAGGTGATCCAGTGGACATAGTGTACTTAGACTTTCAAAAAGCGTTTGACAAGGTACCTCACCAAAGACTTCTGAGGAAGCTTAGCAGTCATGGAATAAGAGGAGAGGTCCTCTTGTGGATAAGGAATTGGTTAAGAAGCAGAAAGCAGAGAGTAGGAATAAACAGACAGTTCTCCCAATGGAGGGCTGTAGAAAGTGGAGTCCCTCAAGGATCGGTATTGGGACCTGTACTTTTCAACTTGTTCATTAATGACCTAGAATTAGGAGTGAGCAGTGAAGTGGCCAAGTCTGCTGACGACACTAAATTGTTCAGGGTTGTTAAAACAAAAAGGGATTGTGAAGAGCTGCAAAAAGATCTCTCCAAACTGAGTGAATGGGCAGAAAAATGGCAAATGCAATTCAATATAAACAAGTGTAAAATTATGCATATTGGAGCAAAAAATCTGAATTTCACATATACGCTCATGTGGTCTGAACTGGCGGTGACCGACCAGGAGAGAGACCTCGGGGTTGTAGTGGACAGCACAATGAAAATGTCGACCCCGTGTGCGGCAGCTGTGAAAAAGGCAAATTCCATGCTAGTGATAATTAGGAAAGGTATTGAAAATAAAACAGCCGATATCATAATGCCGTTGCATAAATCTATGGTGCGGCCACATTTGGAATACTGTGTACAGTTCTGGTCGCCTCATCTCAAAAAGGATATTATAGAGTTGGAAAAGGTTCAGAAGAGGGCAGCCAGAATGATCAAGGGGATGGAGCGACTCCCTTAGGAGGAAAGGTTGCAGCATTTGGGGTTTTTTAGCTTAGAGAAAAGGCGGGTCAGAGGAGACATGATAGAAGTATATAAAATTATGCATGGCATTGAGAAAGGGGATAGAGAAAAGTTCTTCTCCCTCTCATAATACTAGAACTCATGGACATTCAAAGAAGCTGAATGTTGGAAGATTCAGGACAGACAAAAGGAAGTACTTCTTTACTCAGCGCATAGTTAAACTATGGAATTTGCTCCCACAAGATGCAGTAATGGCCACCAGCTTGGACGGCTTTAAAAGAAGATTAGACAAATTCATGGAGGACAGGGCTATCAATGGCTACTAGCCGTGATGGCTGTGCTGTGCCACCCTAGTCAGAGGCAGCATGCTTCTGAAAACCATTTGCCGGAAGCCTCAGCAGGGGAGAGTGTTCTTGCACTCGGGTCCTGCTTGCGGGCTTCCCCCAGGCACCTGGTTGGCCACTGTGAGAACAGGATGTTGGACTAGATGGGCCACTGGCCTGATCCAGCAGGCTCTTCTTATGTTCATATGTTTAGGAATCAAATTGGTTTTATAATTGGTAGGAGAAGATGGAGAAGTTCCATACTTTCAGAGAAAACAAGACCAGGAGCAGTCTGTGGTACAGATCATGAACTGGTCATATCACAAATCAGAGTAAAGCTAAAGAAGAACAACAAAGTAATCATAATGCCAAACTACAATTTAAATAACATCTCAGAAGAATATAAAGATCAAATAAGGAACAGATTTCAGGCTTTAAACTTAGTTGATAGAGAGCCAGAAGAGCTATGGATTGAAATGAGAGACATTATGGGGAAGAATGCAAGAAGACAATACCTCTAGTTAAAAAGAGAGAAAGACCTCAATGGATGACTGAAAAAACTCTTAAAATGGTTAGAGAGAGAAGGAAAGCAAAAGCAAAAAGAGACAGAAACATGGTTAGAACCCTAAAGTAACTATACAGCAACTAGTACGTAGGGACAAAGTACTATTACAATAATTATTGTATAGAAACAGAAGAGGACAACAAAAAAGGTAGAACAAGAGCCCTATTTCTAAAAGTTACGAAAAATCAAAGAGAAATTCAGACCAAGAGTAGGGATGTTGAATAATCAACAGGGGAACACACTGACCAACATAAAATAAAATGAAGATGAAAGCAGTACACTGACTAACTCCTTAAAAGAGATGCAAGGATGACAGATTCATTCATGGAGGAACAGTATGGTGAAGAACGAGAAATTTTAGAGTGTGAGGTGAAAGCTGCTCTTAAAATACTTGGAAGAAACAAATCACCAGGAACAGATGGCATACCAATAGAGTTGCTACAAGTTACTGGGACTGAATTTGTCCAGATTTTGACAAAACATTGTCAACAAATATGGAAAACAAAACAATGGCCAACAGACTTGAAGCATTCAACATATATCCCAATTCCAAAGAAAGGGGATCCCAAGGAATGCAGTAATTATTGCCTTAATATGCCAGGTGTCCAAGCTGGATATAGAAAGGGAAGAGGTACAAGAGATCATATCACAAACATACATTGGATAATGGAACTGACCAAGCAATTTCGGAATTTCAGAAGAAAATCACCCTGTGCTTTATAGATTACAGCAAAGCCTTTGATTGTGTAGATCATGAAAACTATGGAATACTTTAAAAGCAATGGGGGCACCACAGCAACTGATTGTCCTGATGTGCACCCTATACTCTGGACAAGAGGCTACTGTAAGGACAGAATATGGAGAAACCGATTGGTTCCCAATCGGAAAGGTTGTGAGACAGGGATGTATTTTATCACCCTATTTATTTAATCTATACGCAGAACATATCATACAGAAAGCAGAACTGGACCAAGATGAAGGAGGTGTGAAAATTGGAAGGAGAAATATCAATAATTTAAGATATGCAGATGATACCATACTACTAGCAGAAACCAGTAATGATTTGAAACGAATGCTGATAAAAGTTAAAGAGGAAAGCACAAAAGCAGGACTACAGCTGAACATCAAGAAGACTAAAGTAATGACAACAGAAGATTTATGTAACTTTACAGTTGACAATGAGGACATTGAACTTGTCAAGGATTATCAATACCTTGGCACAGTCATTAACCAAAATGGAGACAATAGTCAAGAAATCAGAAAAAGGCTAGAACTAGGGAGGGCAGCTGTGAGAAAACTAGAAAAGGTCCTCAAATGCAAAGATGTATCACTGAACACTAAAATCAGGATCATTCAGACCATGGTATTTCCAATCTCTATGTATGGATGTGAAAGTTGGACAGTGAAAAAAGCGGATAAGAGAAAAATCAACTCCTTTGAAATGTGGTGTTGGAGGAGAGCTTTGCACATACCATGGACTGTGAAAAAGATAAATAATTGGGTATTAGAAGAAATTAAACCAGAAGCTAGAGGCTAAAATGATGAAACAGTGGTTATTATACTTTGGACACATAATGAGAAGACCTGATTCATTAGAAAAGATAATAATGCTGGGAAAAACAGAAGGAAGTAGAAAAAGAGGAAGGCCAAACAAGAGATGGATTGGTTCCATAAAGGAAGCCACAGACCTGAACTTACAAGATCTGAACAGGGTGGTTCATGACAGATGCTCTTGGAGGTCACTGATTCATAGGGTCGCCATAAGTCGTAGTCGACTTGGAGGCACATAACAACAGTTGACAATGAGGACATTGAACTTGTCAAGGATTATCAATACCTTGGCACAGTCATTAACCAAAATGGAGACAATAGTCAAGAAATCATAAGAAGGCTAGGACTGGGGAGGGCAGCTATGAGAGAACTAGAAAAGGTTCTCAAATGCAAAGATGTATCACTGAACACCAAAGTCAGGATCATTCAGACCATGGTATTCCCGATCTCTATGTATGGACATGAAAGTTGGACACTGAAAAAAGCGGATAAGAGAAAAATCAACTTATTTGAAATGTGGTGTTGGAGGAGAGCTTTGCACATACCATGGACTGTGAAAAAGATAAATAATTGGGTATTAGAACAAATTAAACCAGAAGCTAGAGGCTAAAATGATGAAACAGCGGTTATCATACTCTGGACACATAATGAGAAGACCTGATTCATTAGAAAAGCCAATAATGCTGGGAAAACCAGAAGGGAGTAGAAAAAGGGGAAGGCCAAACCATAGATGGATTGATTCCATAAAGGAAGTCACAGACCTGAACTTACAAGATATGGACACGGTGGTTTATAACA
The DNA here is from genome assembly GCF_030035675.1 of Rhineura floridana. Taxonomy (NCBI): domain Eukaryota; kingdom Metazoa; phylum Chordata; class Lepidosauria; order Squamata; family Rhineuridae; genus Rhineura; species Rhineura floridana. The sequence continues at coordinate 950,311 of NC_084494.1, forward strand.
GATGTTATTGGAGGTTGCTGATTCACAGGGTTGCCATAAGTCATAATCGAAGGCACATAACAACAACATTCCCCTGACAGAGCTCCAATGGCGAGAGTGGTTTGTCATTCCCTCTTCCCAGAGAATTCTGGTGATTGTAGCTCTGTTAGGGGAAGAGGGCATCTCCTAACAACTCTCAGCACCCTTCACAAACTACACTTCACAGGATTCTATTGGGAGGAAGGACAGGATTTGGGTGGAAGAAAACTCCTTGGAAAGGAAAGGAAAAGAAAGGGGCTTTCCCTCTGCCCAGTGCCCATCCACCCAATCTCTCCCCCTCCCTTCCCCCTTCCACGCTACCCCTCCCCTCCCCTTCTCTCCCTCTTCCCCCTCCTCTCCCTTTCCCCCATGTCAGTTTCATCTATCCTAAGCATGATGGTCCAGGAGTAAATCCCATTGAACTCTAAAAGCATGCAAATTATCAAACGTGCCCTCCCCTCCTTCTCCCTCCTACCCCTCCCTCTTGCCCCTTCCCTCCCCTTCCAACCCCCTCCCCCCTCTTTCCAATCCCCTCTCCCCTCCTTTTCTCCTTCCCTGGATGAGGACTTTTTATTTTCAAACAGATATATATTATCTGGGAATGATAAGGTTATAATATTTTAATGGTGTTATAACAGGCTAGCTAAGAATCCTCTCCTTGGCCTGGTATCCATGGTGACCAGTATGTCTGGAATGCTTGATACAGCTTGACTCCAAAGATAAGATAAGTGGAACAGGACTTGTACTGAACATCCCAGTGCTCTCCAAGGCCTGGGACAAAATAACACTGTAATATAGCTTGCTCATAGCTGAAATGTGCTGGTATTAGAATTGCTGAGAAATTACCTGATTGGCTAGAAGATTAATGTAGACAGCAGAACCATTGTGTAATCACTATGCAACAGCTATGTAATGCTTATGTATAACCCCATGATTGGATGTGCTAATGTCTTTGTTCTAAAATGTATAAAAACCCTATGCCAGCAGTGCCACATTGCAGAGCTCCACCAACATCAAGGGAGACTGACTGTCCTTGCGCTCGTTAACAATAAAGGCCTATCTTTGCTTCAAGCCTGTGCCTTCAATTTTCTCAGGACTCTCGGTCCAACGAACCACAAAATTCCCCATCATCCTCTCCTCTCCCCTCCCCTCCTTCTCCTCCTCCTCCAATCAGTTTCACCTATTCTAAGCATGATTGCATGGGAGTAAATCCCACTGAACTCAATAAGCATGCAAATGATCAGGCTTGCTTTTCCCCTCCCCCTCTCCTTCTCCTCTCCCCTACTCCTCCCTTCCCTTCTTTCTTCTTCCTCTTCCTCTGCCCACTCCAGCCATCCCTCTCTCCCTCTTTCCCTCCTCCCCCCATGGTCAGTTTCATCTGTCCTAAGCATGATTGCACAGGAGTAAATCCCACTGAACTCAATAAGTATGCAAATGATCATCCATTCTCAGCAAACCCATTTCTTACCTCCCAGATTAAAAAGCAGAGAAATTCACTAATAGGCAAAAACAAAAAACAAAAAAACCCTTGCAGTTTAAGAACGTGCCTATAGCCAACACATATTTCTATAAAAAGTGGGGAAATTGGACAGCTATAGTGAATGTACCAGGGAACACTATACCTGACTTCCTCTCTGAATGATTGTACCGGCCTACAAATTTGTAAAAATGCAAACACAATTTGGGTTGGTCTATCACAGTCCAATCCACTTTCTGTGGAGCTTGGAAGAATTTGGAAACATGTGCCTCTAGTGAGCGGTGGCAACACCTGCAACCAGGACTACATCCCAAAGATGGAGAATTACTTTTTTTTTGTATGTTTGTTGGTGTTCTTGCTTTGCCAGTACAATCTCTCAGCGAGGAGGTCAGGTCTCCTGCTCCCCTGGTGCATTCACTATAGCTGTCCAATTTCCCCGCTTTTAAAAGTTTGATAGAAATATGTGTTGGTCATAGCTACATTCTTAAACTGCAAGGGTTTTTTTGCCTATTACTGATTATGTAGAGAGTCTGTGTATATGTACAAACACATACACATCCATCTCTGGGGAGGAAATGAAGTAGGGTGATCTTTGGTGGGGAGATGCCTGCCAGTCACTTTGAAGAAGGAAATGCACTTTAAAAAAATACTTTCTAGCCTTTTATGAATTGCTGAAGAGAGGCTCTGCTGGGCAATGGGGTGAGCAAGGCTGCATTCAAATGCAACTTTACTTGAAAAAAGCAACAATTAAAAGGGTGGGGCAGGGCCAAAAAAGGTAAATGCTAATACCTCAGCCTTTTCTACAGAGGCTTGCTTTTATATCTTGGGTGTGTTTAGGGGAGGGAGCATTTGGTAGATTCAAACCCCTTTATTCCATCCTCTATGGTGGCAGGCAGACCCTCAGACACAGAAGTAATTGAGATGAAGGCTGCTTCTCCTTGCTAACGCAATCAGAAAGTCTATGGGTAAGGTGTGGAATTGTATGTGTTGATCAAGTGAGTATGTGCAGTTTTTTAAACTGCTAGATTCTTTATATGCAGGTTCCTGAGTGATGGCCGTGAGTTGGAGAGGACGTTGCAAATTGAGCGCTCAGATAAAACTGCTAAAACAGTAGGCTTTACTTTATCTGTATAGGGATTAAGGGTTCAATTAAACTGGTAACTGGTAACTTTCTTCATTACCCTATCGTAAATTTTATAGCGACTCCCTACCAGTGCTGGTATGTAAATTTGCTGATATTGGCTTATAAACATCGGTTGCAAGACGCCTAACAGCGTATCAGCTTAGCAGATGCCTCAGAACTGTAAGAGAGAAGGAAAATACAGCTAGCTTCTGGCGAGCCCCAACTAACAGATAAACTATACCAAGACTTGTTTTCTATCTGTGATTTTTGATATCTTAAGGCTTGAGCAAATAAAAGATTTAAGACATAACAGCTCGTGATTTAAAGGAAAAAACTCCACAACAGCCATAATGGTTCTAACAAGGCGGAAATGCAAGGACTTAGGTATCGTGTTGAATACCGAAGAAATGCTGTCTCATACCAGGAAGAAGCAAGCCAAAATAATGCATTATTTTAACCCTAACATGAACGGAATCAAGATAGATGCGGTGACCGAGACAGAAGATATCTTGCAACATGACATTCCAGCAAATAATTGGAGTATAACTAACCTCCCATTTTGCCCACTAAACAACGCAGAGACTGGCTTATTAAGCATAGCCCAAGAACTTGCAGAGGCAGAGAAGGGAGGCGATTTATTGCGGTCTGTGCAAGAGATTAATCTATCTGCAATAAGTATAGATAGCTCAATGCCCCTGCTTGAATCTTCAGATTGCTACGAATCTCCCACATACACAACTGTGACGAAAGACCCGGTGACTTTTATGCCTAGGACAGCTATAATGAACGAAAGTTGGTGCCAGGCAGTGACTGACTCACTAACCCAAATCTCTAGATTTGTGGCTGAATCAAATATGTTGCTTACAACACTTGCTAAACTCATAGCAGAGAAGGGAACTTACTCCAGGACGGAGATAAAGAAATCAGAGATAGCCACACAGACTTGCCAGACCCTATTGCCGTTAAAACACCCTTCACAGAACAATAAAAAGAAGAACAAATCAAAATCAAATCCCAGCCTATTAAAAAGAGCAAAAATATTAAAACCATTAAATCCCATCGCAAATGTCACATGAGGTTTGATAAACTCTTCAGGCTCTTGGTTACACGGAAAGGGACAGCTAAGAAAAAGAGCAGAAAGAGAAAGAAGAGTAACTTAAAATCTAAAAAACTCTCAGACTACGATCCTTACCATGTAATTCCATCTGGATCTATACAAGATCTAACAGCTCTGGACGCCCAAATGGAAGAACACAACTCCAGATCTCAAGACCCAGATACACTCCAAATGCGAAGATTAACAAAGAGTTTAAGCAATACAAGTCCTACACCTCTTGTACAGAAGGAGACAGTTTGGAATTTAGCTTTAAACAACAAAATGCTGGCTATAATAAATTATCCCAAACCGAAAGGACTATTAATGCAGAGAGAAAGGATACAACATTTTATAAATATCGTAAACGAGATATCTCCTGGAGTAATTCGTAAAACAGATATTGTAAGCATTGATTATCTCTTTTACAATTACATCAAAGCAAGAGCCATGGTAACATTCCACGGAGAAGATAAGGCTAAACATCTTTATAACAAGAGAGAATTATTTGGTGAATACAAATTAGGTATTACACGGATTTTCGATAACCAAGGCTCCCCTTTGAGAATAAGAGCATCTATTCCAAGCAGTATAAATGCCCAAGTTGCAACACAATCTATATTTCTTACAAGCAACGAAAAGAAAGATAAAATTACAGGATCTCAACAACCCACTTCGGAAGAGGGTGTTTCCCTGTATCCCACAGTTACACAAACTATGGAGACACATCAGATACCCGCATTACATGGGATAGCTGTGATGCCCCCAGAAGCATTAGAACAGGGTTTGAGAACCCATCAGAAAGGGCGGGGAACTATTGACCTGTCAATTTTAAGTAAAAACTTCATTCCTGAGGAGCGAATGCTTTTGGAATCGTATGCCTCTCTGACACAAGAAGCCAAATCTTATATTATGAACAGCCTGGAAAATCTTATGACAGCCATAGTCTAAGTTCCACCGAGGGCCACCCTTTTTTTGATAATGACAGGCCAATTATCGCTAACCAAGAAAAGAAAGAGATCATACTCACAAACACAAACTGACTAACAGCATCAAAAGCTATCCATCAAGTAAAAATCATCTCTTGGAACATTGCTGGATGGCCCAACAAAGTCCAACTCCCGGCGTTTTTGAATAATCTTTCTCAATACTATGTCATCCTAATCCAAGAAACCTGGATGATAGAAGATTTATATTTTGATGGCTATTCAACGTTCAAATTGAATGCTCTATTAAGTAAGAGGGGTGGAAGACCCAAAGGGGGTGTTTGTATTTTTATTTCAACAAAAATTAAGGCTAGATTAATTAACTTGAAGCCTTTTCATGATTTGGCTGTGGCAGTATTGTAAAACTTGCCACAAATCTCCATGCTGGTTATAAATGTTTATATCCCTCCTAGTCGTGACAAAAGTACTACTATAATTTTTTTAAAAAAATTAGCCTATTTAGATGAGTTAATAAAATGCCACCCGGAAGCCCTGCTAGTGTTAGCTGGGGATTTTAACGCCAGGATGGGTTCATCCGACCAGGCACTGTTTACCAAATTTCAATTAGAGGTTCCATTACTCGACGGCCATATTAACATCCCCACTAGACAATCTAAAGACAAGGGTATAAATCGAGCGGGGCTGAGTTTAATGCAATTAACACTGAAACAAAACCTTGTGCTTTTAAATGGTCATACAAGAGGTGATGTGGAGGGTGAGCTGACCTACCTAGCGACCAGGGGAGCCTCTATGATAGACTTGATGTTTGTCTCACAAGAGCTATTCCCTCTGGTCGATTGGTATAAGGTCAAGCTCCGACCCGAAAGTGATCACTCCCCGATAACCATGACACTTTCTTGGAACAGTGGACCCCTTTTTTTAACACAGCAAGCTTTTGACTCAAATGAGGTAATCATACATCCCGCCCGGGTAAAATGGGTACCTAAACTCAAGAAGGAGATACAAAGCTGCTTAATTTTGCCCGAATTATTAGCCAAAAAAACTCAATTGCTGACAACATCCCATGCCATTGAGGTATATAACTGTTTCCACCACATATTGAGCAAAATTCGGGAAGTGATGGCCAATAATTCCAATAAATTTAAGAACAATCCAGGCAGTATAGTTCATAAAACAAAGACATGGTTTGACCAGGAATGCTTCGTAAAGAAAAGACAACTTATGGCCAGTCACTTTACCTATAAAAAAGCTAGGTCGCAGCAAAATTTGGATATATTCTGTGAGACAAGACGGCAATTTAAAAGCTTAATAAAAAAGAAAAAACATTTAGCTTTAAAACAATCGTGGCAAAGCCTGTTGCAGGCCTCCAAGTTAAAGAACCCGACGTTATTTTGGCAACTAATAGCTTAACAATGGCCTAAACCAACATTTAAGCTCGATTGTGCAATCACACCCACTGAATGGGAAATTTATTATACTAATTTATTTCAACATTCTAGTATTAGTCTACTGAATTCACCTAATTCTCCAAAGGATATCCAAGTCTGGCTGCCTGTGACAATCAAAGAAGTTCTTGAATTTATAGCCAACTTAAAACCTAATAAGGCCCCGGGCCCAGATTGTATACCTCCAGAAGTCTTTAAGACAAATGCCGAGTGGTGGGCCCCAATTCTTGCCATACTGTTTACTATGATAAACACTACGATGCAAATCCCTGATGGTTGGGGATCCGCAATTATAATACCTATTTATAAGAAATGTCCCCACTCGGACCCAGCCAATTATAGACCAATTAGTCTACTCAATATAATAAGTAAATTGTATGCTGGTTATCTCTATGATAAACTATTAGATTGGACAAATCAAAAAGAAATACTAGCGCCAGAACAAGCAGGTTTTTGATCAGGACGCTCAACCTTCGAGCATGCGCTTGTCCTTCAGCATCTGGCATTTAAGTACAGTCGCAAAAAGGGTGGCGCCCTTTATGCTGCTTTCATAGATCTTAAATCAGCATTTGACCTAATATTAAGGACTAGACTTTGGTCTAAATTGACTGAATTAGGTATTGACAGTCGCCTATTAAGGCTGATACAGGGGCTTTATGAAAATACACATTTGCAAATTCGTTGCAATAACAAAGGGCATTTAACAAACCCAATACCAACTTTTAAAGAGGTGAAACAAGGTTGTATACTGTCGCCATTACTATTTAACATCTATATAAATACAGTAGTGGAAAGCTTGGCCCTCACTCATTCGCATCCCCCTAATCTAGCTGGCTTTCCAAAACCTTGCCTCCTTTACGCGGATGATATAGTTCTTCTATCTCTAACACCTATCGGTATGAAAAGATTGCTGAGGTCATTTGCTTCCTTCTGTGAGAGGGAAGAATTAGTATCAAAAAACAAAAGTCCTGATCTTTACAAGGAAAAGATCAAACCATGTGTGGAGAATCAACAACCACTGCATAGAACAGGTAAAAGTCTTCAGATACCTAGGTATTCTTTTTCAAACATCTGGCTCTCAGCTAATGCATTTTAAACATTCTATTCTAAATGCTAAACGGACAAACAAGGCCCTATTAACATTTTTCTATAATAAGGGTGGTCAATCTGTGCCACCCATTATAAAAATATTCATAGCAAAGGTCATCCCCCAATTAATGTATGGAACCCAAATAAATACTGATGAGAATGTTTCAGTTCTAGAATCTGTTCAGAATTCTTTTTTAAGATCTATACTGGGAGTACCTACATGTGTACCTAGTTATATATTGAGATTGGAAGCTGGACTCCAATCCATTGAATCGCTCGCCTTGCAAATGAAAATATCATTGTGGTTGAAGTTATTATTCAACCCGAATGGATTGGCTTCACATGTTAAGAACATAAGAACATAAGAACATAAGAAGAGCCTGCTGGATCAAGCCAGTGGCCCATCTAGTCCAGCATCCTGTTCTCACAGTGGCCAACCAGGTGCCTGGGGGAAGCCCGCAAGCAGGACCCGAGTGCAAGAACACTCTCCCCTCCTGAGGCTTCCGGCAACTGGTTTTCAGAAGCATGCTGCCTCTGACTAGGGTGGCAGAGCACAGCCATCATGGCTAGTAGCCACTGATAGCCCTGTCCTCCATGAATTTGTCTAATCTTCTTTTAAAGCCATCCAAGCTGGTGGCCATTACTGCATCTTGTGGGAGCAAATTCCATAGTTTAACTATGCGCTGAGTAAAGAAGTACTTCCTTTTGTCTGTCCTGAATCTTCCAACATTCAGCTTCTTTGAATGTCCACGAGTTCTAGTATTATGAGAGAGGGAGAAGAACTTTTCTCTATCCACTTTCTCAATGCCATGCATAATTTTATACACTTCTATCATGTCTCCTCTGACCCGCCTTTTCTCTAAACTAAAAAGCCCCAAATGCTGCAACCTTTCCTCGTAAGGGAGTCGCTCCATCCCCTTGATCATTCTGGTTGCCTTCTTCTGAACCTTTTCCAACTCTATAATATCCTTTTTGAGATGAGGTGACCAGAACTGTACACAGTATTCCAAATGCGGCCGCACCATAGATTTATACAACAGCATTATGATATCAGCTGTTTTATTTTCAATACCTTTCCTAATTATCCCTAGCATGGAATTTGCCTTTTTCACAGCTGCCGCACACTGGGTCGACATTTTCATTGTGCTGTCCACTACAACCCCGAGGTCTCTCTCCTGGTCGGTCACCGCCAGTTCAGACCCCATGAGCGTATATGTGAAATTCAGATTTTTTGCTCCAATATGCATAATTTTACACTTGTTTATATTGAATTGCATTTGCCATTTTCCCGCCCATTCACTCAGTTTGGAGAGGTCTTTTTGGAGCTCTTCGCAATCCCTTTTTGTTTTAACAACCCTGAACAATTTAGTGTCATCAGCAAACTTGGCCACTTCACTACTCACTCCTAATTCTAGGTCATTAATGAACAAGTTGAAAAGTATAGGTCCCAATACCGATCCTTGAGGGACTCCACTTTCTACAGCCCTCCATTGGGAGAACTGTCTGTTTATTCCTACTCTCTGCTTTCTGCTTCTTAACCAATTCCTTATCCACAAGAGGACCTCTCCTCTTATTCCATGACTGCTAAGCTTCCTCAGAAGTCTTTGGTGAGGTACCTTGTCAAACGCTTTTTGAAAGTCTAAGTACACTATGTCCACTGGATCACCTCTATCTATATGCTTGTTGACACTCTCAAAGAATTCTAATAGGTTACTGAGACAGGGCTTTCCCCTGCAGAAGCCATGCTGGCTCTGCCTCAGCAAGGCTTGTTCTTCTATGTGCTTAGTTAATCTAGCTTTAATAATACTTTCTACCAGTTTTCCAGGGACAGAAGTTAAGCTAACTGGCCTGTAATTTCCGGGATCCCCTCTGGATCCCTTTTTGAAGATTGGCGTTACATTTGCCACTTTCCAGTCCTCAGGCACGGAGGAGGACCCGAGGGACAAGTTACATATTTTAGTTAGCAGATCAGCAATTTCACATTTGAGTTCTTTGAGAACTCTCGGGTGGATGCCATCCGGGCCCGGTGATTTGTCAGTTTTTATATTGTCCATTAAGCCTAGAACTTCCTCTCTCGTTACCACTATTTGTCCCAGTTCCTCAGAATCCCTTCCTGCAAATGTTAGTTCAGGTTCAGGGATCTGCCCTATATCTTCCACTGTGAAGACAGATGCAAAAAAATCATTTAGCTTCTCTGCAATCTCCTTATCATTCTTTAGTACACCTTTGACTCCCTTATCATCCAAGGGTCCAATCGCCTCCCTAGATGGTCTCCTGCTTTGAATGTATTTATAGAATTTTTTGTTGTTGGTTGTTATGTTCTTAGCAATGTGCTCCTCAAATTCTTTTTTAGCATCCCTTATTGTCTTCTTGCATTTCTTTTGCCAGAGTTTGTGTTCTTTTTTATTTTCTTCATTCGGACAAGACTTCCATTTTCTGAAGGAAGACTTTTTGCCTCTAAGAGCTTCCTTGACTTTGCTCGTTAACCATGCTGGCATCTTCTTGGCCCTGGCGGTACCTTTTCTGATCTGCGGTATGCACTCCAGTTGAGCTTCTAATATAGTGTTTTTAAACAACTTCCAAGCATTTTCGAGTGATGTGACCCTCTGGACTTTCTTTTTCAGCTCTCTTTTTACCAATCCCCTCATTTTTATGAAGTTTCCTCTTTTGAAGTCAAATGTGACCGTGTTGGATTTTCTTGGCAATTGGACATTTACATGTATGTTTAATTTAATAGCACTGTGGTCACTACTCCCAATCGGTTCAACAACACTTACATCTCGCACCAGGTCCCGGTCCCCACTGAGGATTAAGTCCAGGGTTGCCATCCCTCTGGTCGGTTCCATGACCAACTGGTCTAGGGAATAGTCATTTAGAATATCTAGAAACTTTGCTTCTTTGTCATGACTGGAACACATATGCGGCCAGTCTATGTCTGGGTAGTTGAAGTCACCCATTACTACCACATTTCCTAGTTTGGATGCTTCCTCAATTTCATATCTCATCTCCAGGTCTCCCTGAGCATTTTGATCAGGGGGACGATAGATCGTTCCCAGTATTAAGTCCCTCCTGGGGCATGGTGTCACCACCCACAACGATTCTGTGGAGGAGTCCGCCTCTTTTGGGGTTTCCAGCTTGCTGGATTCAATGCCTTCTTTCACGTATAGAGCGACTCCGCCACCAATACGTCCTTCCCTGTCCTTCCGATATAGTTTATATCCAGGGATATAACAGATACCCTCCATTCTCCTTGGGTGGACTCTATACTTGACAAAATACACACTTTCGGATTCTCCTTACCTCTTATTATACAGATGGGACCTGAATTAGCAGGGTCAACAATTAAACAGCGCCTCAAGGACATCGATTTTCAGCACCACCTAATGCAAATTAAAAATCATAGATATAACCCAAAATTTTGTACTTTAATGCCATATCTATCTATTCTAGAATTACCTAAATATAGAACAGAGCTTGGAAAAGTTACTTTTTTGAACTACAACTCCCATCAGCCCAATCCAGTGGCCATGCTGGCTGGGGCTGATGGGAGTTGTAGTTCAAAAAAGTAACTTTTCCAAGCTCTGAATAAAAGAGCGTTTACTCTACTTAGGCTAAATATCTTGCCTTCCGCTCTCTTAGAGGGCAGATATAATAAGATCCCTTATGCTGAAAGGATGTGCCCCTGTGGAGCGGAGGAGATAGAAACTAACGAACATGTACTATTTCGCTGCTCTTTTTATCGGGACCTAAGACATCAACCAATAATACCCATTTTAAAGACTTTACCTGGCAGGACCGAAAGATTTTATGCGGATTATTTGCTAGGGGATTTTACACCCCAGGTTACCCTAGTTATGGCCAAATTTAGTGCCATGGCAATTTGCAGGCGAAAATTGTGTGTGCCTTGACTAGTTGTACTTTTAAAGATTTATCCATATATTTTAAATAGCCAGTTTTGGGTATTCTCCTTTATATGCAGCAGATAGGCAGGCAGGCTAAAATTCCTGATTTTCCCAGGACAGCTGTGGTGTCAGTCATTGGCTAACAACAATGGAAGTCAGGAATAGGCTGCTTTCTCACAAAATGATTGGGTAGAAAACTGCCTCCACATTTTGCCTGTATCTCTGGATCCACAAGGGCTAGAGGCTTGCTTTTTTTAAAAAAATGAAAGCTGGGAATCCGGGCCACTAAGCAGACACTGGGTAGCATGGCTAGAATCTGGGTAAAACCGAGCTCACCAGGCAATATGGCAACCCTGCCTAAGTGAATGACTGGCCCAAGTCCCATTATCATGGCTGGGCTGGGAAATTGAGAGCTCAAGGCGAACGGCCTTCTTGGCCTAATGGTTAGTCCAGCCTTGGATAGGGGAATTGTTTGGGACTGATCATCAGCCACAGAAATTCAGTCTGTGCAGTTTTGGAAATGTGTACCACTAAGTCCCCCTTGTTTCTCAGGTGAGTCTGAGGACTTTTGATGGAGGCTGCACCTCATAAATTGCCTAGAGCAGGTAAGTAATGTTTCCCTGTCCCCTTCTCAAGCTTGCAATTTCCATTTTGCATTGCCTTCCTAATATCCTAAATTTTGGTTAAATTACAGAGTAGCTGCTGTGTTGGTATAAATCTAATCGACTTTTTGGCCTTGTCAAATTAAAACCTACCTGTCAGCCCACTGCAGTCCTCTAGATCTCCCTAAATCTGTACTTGGCAGTGAATTTATGACCAGGAATTGCATTTTGCAAAATGATTAAACTACCAAACAGCCATAAAAAGTTGCAGCAGCAAATAGCATTTTTGAAAGCCTGCTTAATTTATAAGAGGTGGAAGGTATTGTCATTTAGAGTCCACAATGATGCAGCAATTTCACAATCTGTTGGAGCTACACATGGACAGCCACTGGCTCATTGGTGAGTTTTGCAAGTTTGAAAGTGCCACGTTTTTATCTGAGGCTGCCTGGAGATGGAGAAACCTGCGGCATTCAATCAAGGCCAGTGCTTTGCTCCTCATGAGACTCCGCCCAGCTCGCTTCTACAAGCAGCGTGAAAGGACAATCTCCCCAGCAAGAAGATGCAGGCATCTCCTGTCCTGAGCGACCCCAACCTCCATCCCTAAGACAGCTACAAGGACTGTTTTGTTTTTCCCAGTTCTCATTAGCAAATCTTTAGAGTTTGCATATATGTGATGGTATTCTCCATAATTTATTTAATTTAATTTATTGGATTTCTTAGTCGCCCATCTGGCTGGCCATCCAGCCACTCTGGGCGACGTACAAAATGAACAAATAACACAAAATGACACACCAATACAATAACGTTAAAATCTAAAAGTGATAATGGTAAAATCTAGACCACCCCAAAGGCCTGCCTGAAGAGCCAGGTCTTCATGGCCCAGCAGAAACTCATTGTAGAGGGATTTTGACTACCATAATTTTGATGCAGTGAGGTGAGTGAAAGAATACATTGGCACACTTTATATGTCCCAGATCTTGTACTTAATGGATAGCTGACTGTTTAACAGGTAACATATTTATCCCAGCTGCAACCCTGGCACTAAATTCATACTAGGCACTTATCTGCCAATTATTCTTAATTGGCTAGGACAACAGAATGTTCTGTCTTGCTTGGGATCCGGATCTTGCAATTTGCTTAGGGCAGGTTTCATGATGTGTGCTGAATTTTGAAATTCTTAAATCATTAGTATTTTAGGAGTGAGAGTGGTGAAGCATTGATAATGCACATCACCTGAAATCAACAAATGTGTTCCCTGCTTTCCAAGAACATTTGTTCCAAAGTAATCCACTGCAATACCTATTTTCTCTCAGGGGAGGAAACATTGTCAGTGTTAAGAAGTGGGCTGTGTATAGACAGAGGAATCCTCACCTTCTGTGGACTTCTTCATGTAGAAGAATTGCAGGTTCACCTCTCATCTTTAGTAGGGCCACGGTGGGAACGTGCAGCGGTGACCTTGTCAAACTACATACAAACATACGTGTGGATCTGCTGGAACTGAATTTGACCAAGCTGATTGCTAACAGAAGGCAAAGATAACAAGCAAATTTAACTAGATTTATACATATGGTTATGGATTTGGGGGTTGAGATTAGGGATGGGTGAGAATTTCAATTCAGTTCACATTTCAAGCAGAATTTATCAAATTCGCACTTTCCGAAACAATATGAGAACCGAACCATAGCCATCCTTCGAAATTTGCATTTATTAGAATTTTGGGATGCTGTTCACCAACTAAGCAACTTTTACAAAAATGCATCTATTAGGGGAAAGTGTGCATAAAAATGAATACATGAGTGAAAATAACATGTAAAAAGGCATGACGTGATGAGAAACGGCTTGCAAAAATGTGTACCTTTGTCAAAACTGCCTATAAAAATGTGCTTATTTGGAGAAATTCACACAAAATGGTGCAGAATTTCATGAGGATTTTTTTTAAAAAAATTGCAGATTGCTGTAGAGAACTATATTTAACATTGGAAAAATGGGAAGCTGAGACAACTGAAACAGACAGATCTTTCCATCCCTCGCTGAGATAGATAATTTCTCTGAGTCCCCTTCCAGCCTCTGATTTGGGACCCTGTACCTGGAGGAGGGCTCTGCAGCTGAGAAACCTGCTCCACTGGTCAGATGAGTCCCCTTTGTTAATCTCATAGAGTGGTCAGGTGGGCTAATGGGTCTGTCAAGTGCCCATTAACTGGCGAATGGACCAGGGAGGTCCTATTGTTATTGAAACTCTTCAGGAGAGCCCCTCACTCCTGGGGCCAAAAGAGAGGCTTGTGTTTTTAGTCAAGTCTGAAGAAAGGCTGGGAACTGGAGACGCACAAAGAGGCTGGCTTCCTGCACAATGGCTTCAGGATGCCTCCTATAAGCCTGATGGAAAAGCAAGATCTATTGGACTGCTGATGCTTTGAATGCCTCCATCTTAAGCTCAGGATGTAATGTGTGTAAATAAATCGTATTTCATAAAGACACCATAGACTCCGCTAACCTTCTTTCCAAGGAAACCAAACCCTGGGCAAGCAGAGAGATCTCTGGCGATCTCTCACCACTCAGAGTTTGGAGTGGCATGCAACAATATATTTAATTAATTAATTTTTAAAGCTAAAATTTTCCTGTCAGTAATTGCAATACTAACTTTAATGAGTAGTTTTATTCTAGGTTTGAAAGAATTATGGATTATAGCCAAGAATACCCACTGATTCAAATCCATTGATTTCAGTGGGTCTACTCTGAAGATGTATGACTAACATGGGCTATATCACCTACGTGATCATAATTTATATTTCTTTATTTTTCTTTAAAGAAACCACTTTTCTTTAGACCTTTTCAAACAAAATGCTTCACAAAGCAGTTTAGACCAATATACACCACAAATAAATATTACAGTTTTAAAATCAGATAAAAACAGACATTTTATTTCATTTCCAACATACAAAATACTACTGAAACAGCAAAGGCTAACAGTACTCAGAACAACATGACTAAAACCCCAAACACAGCACTTAATGAAGTGGAATTCTTAGAAACATGGTGTTTAATATGATTGAATGGTCATTCTGTGTGTTTATTTGTTTATTAAATGGCGATGGAATATACCTGAATTAACGTTCAAAAACATCTTGAACAAAAAGCCATAGAGGCTGCTCAGAGTTCCAGCAACTGAAGCTCTGTCCCAACCAAGGCGACTCTCAAAGGCAGAGTTCAGTCCACACTACACAGTGAATTAGACTTGGTGCAACATAAATTCTGCAGGAAGTTACACAAGTCAAAAACACCATCTGGACTCTGGAATTACCACACATTCCGAACTGGTGTAACTGAAGGAGTGTTGCATTTGCTGCAATCGTGCGATGATAGGTGTAATATTCCTCCAGGTAGAGGCCTGGGGTGGTGTTAAGGTATCAAGTCTAAAGATCCAGAGATTTTCTCTTATTTCCAGCATTCTTGTATCAGATGGCATCTCTGTTAGAGAAGTTGTGATTCTCTGGACTGAAGGGCTTTGCACTAGGCTGTTCCACGTTTTTCATCAAGATTGCAGATTTATGGTTCCTAAAATTATTGCTCAATTATAGCTCAACTATTGTTTTCACCAATATGACATTTTGGATTCTTGTATTCAGTGATGTAATAAAATGGCCCATATCCCAGATTAGATCCACCACCAGGGGGGCTACTTTGGTCCATGAGGCTGTTTTTCCCAAGCCGTGCCTACCTGTCCCCATACCTTATATGAGGTGTGGGGCAAGTAAAGTTGTGGTTGCAAAGGGACCATTGGAGACCTTAGAATGTGCTCCTGGTAGTTGTGGTTGTGATTGTGGTCTACTACCCCCTCATCCAAAGGTCCCAGGGCAGGTTACAACAATATAGCATTAGAAACATTCTTATAGGCAGTTTTTTAACTAAGGTGCACATTTTTGCAAGCAATTTCTCATCATATAATGCTCATGTGTATGTTATTTTCACTCATGTATAGATTTTATGTGCTCTTTCCCCTAATATATGCATTTTTGTAAACACTGGATGGAGAACTGCATCACAAAATTTGGGTAAGTGGATTTCCTGCCCAGAGCCCGAGACACAAGACGGAGGTGAGGCTTGATTTAATTCTCTTTTTATTAGAGTGATCCTTACATCCAAGCAGTGCGCTTCATAAACCTGTCTACTCTGGCTCACTACTTTCCCTAACTAGTCTACCTAATCAGTCTCTGCAGCATGTGGGGAGAGTTGACTCAGCACTGGAGCCAGGGGGGGCACCTGCTTAAGTAGGGAAGATCTTTGCCCATAAACGACGGCTCCTCCGAAGTTCCACCCTCTCAAGGTCCCTTTTCTCACGTCGTCTCCCACGGGGTGAGGGGAGGCAAGCCTCTGATGGCCCATCTGACAGCGGGGCTTCACTACGTGACAACTCGACTTCAGGGAGTGGGAAGCTGGTTGGCAGGGAAGCATTTGAAGTGCCAGGCAGGGATTGCGGCAGGGGCGTGGTTGCAAGTGGAATGGGAACTGCCTCGATGGGGGGGCTAGCCGAGGGAGTCTGTGGCCTGGCTGCGTTCCCCCCTCCTTCAACGCTCCCAGGGACCTTGTCCTCATCTGACTCCTCTCCCTGCGCTAACTCCTCTTGCACCTGGGAGCCACAGTGGATTTCGAAGGATGGCTGTGTTTCAGTTCCCATATTGCTTTGGAAAGTGCAAAGCTACCTATAGCTGATCTGTAACAAATCGGAAGTCAGTTTTTTCTTTTTATTTTTGCTGTATTGTTTTTGTTGTTTGATTTTGTTGTGTCTGTTTTATAAAAATTTGAATAATAAAAATTATTACAAAAAAAAAAAAAAGGAAAGTGCAAAGCTGATAGATTTGGCTTGAAATGCGAACTGAATCAAACTCACCCATCCCTGCTACAGAGTAAAAACCAAAGAGTTAATGTTTGCCAGAACTGCCATGGCACAAAAACATGGATCCCAGGCACGGAGCCACATAGTTCTTCCTGGTTTTCACATGGGTGGCCAACAATAGTCCTAGAAGGAGAGAACTTGCCCTCGTGGCCATTCCCTCACTCTTGTCTTTCCATGCTAATGTGGGTGACCCCTGCAGTGTAGCAGGACCTGTACTTGGAGTGTGAGTTTGTTTCTTATTTTAATATATTTATTTGTTTATGGCCCGTTAGTTTTGATTTTGATCGGTACTTTTTAAAGTATTAAATCTAGATTATTTCATTGTCATCTAATTTGTAGTGAATTGTTGAGTTTATTTTATTTGAATTTATTGTTTTTTATTTCTTTTACACAGAAAGTCCAGGACTCACCTTGTCATCTGGTGCTCTTATTTTTCATTAACATTCTTCAAATATCAGTGCCCCTCTCCCAAGTAGTCTCCCTCTCACCAATTGTAGGCTGTCCCTTCTTTCTCCTCCTCCTCCTTAGATTGCTGTGGATTTCATAAACTCCTGCTGCTTGACAGTATTGCCTATCCTGCCGTAAAGGTAAGAACATTCTTCCTTTTTCATGTACTTTACAGCTCCTGGAAGCAAAATTGGAGGCTAAATTAGAGACGCTACCACTGTTGCAAACATCTGTACCAAAGCACATGAGGCCATGACTCTAGAGCTGCTTTCACACGGTGGGCTTATTGTCTTAATTTAACGGATTAAAATGGTAGCACTTCTGTCCCGATTTCTAAAATTCCTTTCACACTGCAGTACCTGATATACCAGCATGTTGTACAAATGTCTTTCACACTGCTGCAACTGGAGACACCAGGATCAGGTGAAAAAGGCAAGGAAAACAGCATGAAAGGAAAAACTGCAAAAAGAAAGAGCCAGAAACAAAGAGCGGGAAAGTGATCACTTAAAAAATACAAGCTGCTCCAGCTCAGGTAAAAAAAGACTGAAGAGAGAAGGTAGGCTTAAAAGACAATAGAAATTGTCAAACAAGAAATAGAACATATCAACATACAATACTTGGCATGAGTGAATTAAAATGGACAGGAATGGGACATCAGGCAACTACAAAATATTTTATGCAGAAAATGAGAAATCAAGATGAAATGGGGTTGCTTTAATAGTGAGAAGTGATGTAGCAAAAGCAATTAGGAGCTTTAACGCAAGGTCTGACCAAGTGATATCAATGAGATTTAATGGGAAACCTATTAACATAACCATCATCCAAGTCTATGCTCCAATGCCAAATACAGAAGAAGAAGAATTGGAAAGATTCTATGAAGAAGTACAGGAAGAAGTTGATCACACACCAAAGCAAGATGTGATGATAATCTTGGGGGACTGGAATGCAAAAGCAGAGAAGAGAAAAGAACTAGGAATTGTGGGAAAACAGGGCTTAGGAGACAGAAATGAAGCAGGTGAGAGATTTATTGAATGCAGTGAAGCCAATAATTTGTTTCTTGCAAGCACATCTTTTGAGCAACTGAAAAGATGACTGTACACATGGATATCACCAAATGGTCAATATAGGAATCAAATTGATTATATAATTGGTAGCAGAAGATGGAGAAGTTCTATACTTTCTGCAAAAACAAAACCAGGAGCAGATTGTGATACAGATCATGGACTGGTTGTATCAAAAATCAAAGTAAAGCTAAAGAAGAAGAACAAAGCAATCATATCTATCTATCTATCTATCTATCTATCTATCTATCTATCTATCTATCTATCTATCTATCTATCTATCTATCTATCTATCTATCTATCTATCTATCTATCTATCTAAAGCAATCATAATGCCAAAATACATTTTAAATAACTTCCCAGGACAATATAAAGATCAAATAAGGAACAAATTTGGGGCTTTAAATGTAGTTGACAGACAACCAGTATGGAGTGAAGTCAGACACATTATCAGGGGAGAATGCAAAAAGGCAATACCTCTAGTTAAAAAGAGAGGAAGACCTGAATGGATGACTGACGAAACTCTTAAAATGGCTAAAGAAAGAAGGAAAATAACAGCAAAAAGAGATAGAAACACAGTCAGAACCCTAAATGCAACAATACAGCGACTAGTACGTAGGGACAAAGAAAACTATTACAATAGTTATTGTATAGAAATAGAAGATGACAACAAAAAGGGTAGAACAAGAGCCCTGTTCCAAAAGATTAGAGAAATGAAAGAGAAATTTAAACCAAGAGTAGGGATGTTGAATAATCAACAGGGGAGCACACTGACTAACCAAGATGAAATAAAAGGAAGATGGAGGCAATACACTTAAGAACTCTATAAAAGAGATGCCAGGATGACAGATTCATTCATGGAGGAACCGTATGATGAAGAACCAGACATTTTTGAGTGTGAGGTGAAAGCTGCTCTTAAAATGCTTGGAAAAAACAAATCACCAGGAACAGATGGCATACCAATAGAGTTGCTACAAGTTACAGAGACTGAATCTGTCCAAATTTTGACAAAAAATTGTCAACAAATATGGAAAACTAAACAATGGCCCACAAACTGGAAGTGTTCAATATACATCCCAATTCCAAAGAAAGGGGATCCCAGGCAATGCAGTAATAATCAAACTATTGCCTTAATATCCCATGCAAGTAAAGTAATGCTCAAGATTCTACAACAAAGCCTCTTGCCATATTTGGAGCAAGAAATGCCAGATCTCCAAGGGAAGAGGCACCCAAGATCTGATTGTCCTGATGCGCAACCTATACTCTGGACAGAGGCTACTGTAAGGACAGAATATGGAGAAATCAACTGGTTCCCAACTGGAAAGGGTGTGAGACGGGGTGTATTTTATCATTCTATTTGTTTAATCTATATGCAGAACCTGTCATACAGAAAGCGGGATTGGACCAAGATGAAGGAGTTGTGAAAATTGGAAGGAGAAATATCAATAATTTAAGATATGCAGATGATATCATACTCTTAGCAGAAACCAGTAATGATTTGAAACGAATGCTGATGGAAGTTAAAGAGGAAAGCACAAAAGCAGGACTACAGCTGAACGTCAAAAAGACTAAAGTAATGACAACAGAAGATTTATGTAACTTTAAAGTTGACAACGAGGATATTGAACTTGTCAAGGATTTTCAATACCTCGGCACAGTCATTAACCAAATGGAGACCATAGCCAAGAAATCAGAAGAAGGCTAGGATTGGGGAGGGCAGCTATGAGAGAAATAGGAAAGGTCCTCAAATGCTGTATCAAAAGATGTATACAGTGTATACAAAGATGTATACAAAAGATGTGTCACTGAACACTAAAGTCAGGATCATTCAGACCATGGTATTCCCAATCTCTATGTATGGATGTGAAAAAAGCGGATAAGAGAAAAATCAACTCATTTGAAATGTGGTGTTGGGGGAGTGCTTTGCGCATACCATGGACTGCGAAAAAGACAAATAATTGGGTGTCAGAACAAATTAAACCAGAACTGTCACTAGAAGCTAAAATGATGAAACGGAGGTTATCATACTTTGGACACATAATGAGAAAACAGGATTCACTAGAAAAGACAATAATGCTGGGGAAAACAGAAGGGAGTAGAAAAAGAGGAAGACCAAACAAGAGATGGATTGATTCCATAAAGGAAGCCACAGACCTGAACTTACAAGATCTGAGCAGGGTGGTTCATGACAGATGCTCTTCATGGTCGCTGATTCATAGGGTCGCCATAAGTCGTAATTGACTTGAAGGCACATAACAACAACGATTGATGAAACTACGGGTGATCTTAAAGGCATCACACTGCTGGTGAGACTATGGTAAGAGGGACACCTTAACATGGGGTGGGACTGCCCTATGGTTTGGTTTTTCAGCTTCAGTTTGGAGATCATCACACAACACTTTCAGCCTGGCCCAGTGTTGGTGCTACTGTAACTGGAAAGTAATAGAACCCCAGTGGTTCATCATAAGAAATTTGTCTTGTTGCTCATGGCAGCAACACAGCTGGAGGTGGCTAACTGTCGAAAACGGCAGATGGCCCTGGCAGAGATGGTTGGTAGAGCAGTGTCTGGGATACATCCCTCTCCAAGGTGGTCCTTGGCTTGGCTAAACATGACAGCTTCGACACAGTTTGTCCACTACTATGTTTTATTAATAGCTGCATGTTATTTCCTAAAATCAATGACAATTTTAAAAAAGGCAGAAATGTGTCAATTGCCATCCTTTGTTGATCCATTCTTTATAAGCTGGAATTTTGAAGAGTGCCCCCCCCAATTTTTGGCTATAACAAGATTCATAGTTTTTAGTGAGTTGGAAACCATTGCATAATGAGTTTTAGGTAATGTTAAAATAATTTATATATTTTAAATAGATAATTTAAAATAACATTTTAGGATTTAATTTATTTTGAAATAAAATGTGGTTTTTCCCTTTTAAAGCACCTAAAAATTTGTAAAATAAATACAATATATATAGGAGAGTCCTTCCTTGCCAATAAGCTCACAATCCAACGGACAAAATCATATGGAAGAAGACAAAGGAGACTTGTTCTCTGTTGCTGCCACCACTACCCCAGAAGAAGAAGGGTTAAATCTAAGAGGCTGCAGTTACAGTAGGGCAGATTTTAGTTAAGCAAAGCATTTTAACTGTAAGAGCAGCCACAGTGCCAATGACCTAGAAAGGTGGGTGAGCAGGCTTGCTCTCCCTCCCTCACTGGGGGTCTTTAAGCAGAGTTTCAACAGCCACCGGTGACTTGGCATGTTCTACGTCTTGCTTTCCTGCCCTGAGCAGAGAGAGTTGGACGTCAATGGCCTATGAAGTCAAAAAGGAAAAAGGAATGAGAAGAGAAGAGACAAGCAAGCCCTGAAGGTGGCCCTTGTTTCCTCCCCTGACAGAGGAGAAGACAAGCGTGCTTTCTTTTATTGTTCCTTCCAACACTGAGAGCAGGTGAGGAGGACAGGGTGGTGCTGCTTATTTTGCATGGATTGAAGCACTTTAGCAACTGTGGCTGCAGCCGCCACCACCTGCAAAGGACCCCTGGCACTTGTACTGCCCAGCAATGATCCTCTCAGCAAGTGCCAAAGGGCTCCCTTTAAGAAAGGCTTTAATGTATAAAACATAACTAAGCATCAGTCAAATGAAATTAATGTTTTCAATATTCTTCTAGGTTTGCTCATATGCAGGAGCCATTTATGTAATTGCAGGAATATTACAGTTATATATTTACAACCTGTCAACTGGCCATTCCTATCCCTTATTGCCCTATACAGTAGGGTAACTATTTTGGGATAACATCAACCCTGGTAAAATACATCATGTTTCACCAATATATCCTCAAATGCCTGATAAAAGGCCTTGCCCCAACAAAATATGAATATTTAAATTACTGTTAATTATTTATAGCACAGTTCTATTCACATTTGCTGCAGTGAGCTGGGGGGCAGCAGCTGTGTTCATTGCGCATCAGGTACACGTCTTGGAGACAAAGAGGATACTCCCAGGAACTTCAGCATTTTCATCCATGGTGGGCACGGGGGGTGGGGAGGAGAATCAGTGTCAGACTGGCTGGGTAACTGGGCTTGTTGGGGCTGATATTTGGAGAGGTCAGCCCTAGCCAAGAATGCATCCGTAGACAAACAATTCTGAAGAAAGATATTGGCTTAGTATTAGTTGCACGAAGTGTGCATCAGACAACAGTGTGATTCTGGGAGACTGACTGAGGATGCATCCACAGGAGCGTTTTTTCCAGGATGCTGGATATTCCCCCAATTTCTGCTTCTGGAATCAGCATTCATGGCAACAATGAATCAAAAAGAAATAGAACTTTTACAATAGCTTATTTAGCTTAGAATAGATCCATCTGAGGTGACCCACGAGCAACCAGCACCAGAGTATTGGCCAGTGGGCACCGGCCGGTCCTGCCCACCAAAGACCCAGTGCCAGGAATGGCAGATGGGCCCTGCCCAGACCTCCAGCCTCTGCTGGCCAGTGGCTCACCTGATCCCAAGATTGATCAGGTTATTACTCTTAGGCACTGGTGTCTGCCAGGACTGTACCTCAGAAGAAATGGCTTTGCGAAATTTTGCCTTGGCTACTTCCTGGGCAAGCCTAGATGGCCCGCCAGACGTACCCTTGCCTCCACCACTTTTGCCCCTCCCAAGGACCTCTACCCTGGCCAGAACATCCAGGGCATCCTCACCCTTCTCTGGAGATATTCATCGTAGGGAGCACTGCTGGGGCAGCAAACCAGCTTGACTTCCTGCTTTCTGCTTGGCTTTGTAGTTGCCACAAAAACCTCTCCCAGAGGTCCCTACATCACCCAAATAAGCCCTCTTCAACACAGTTACCAGACAAGCCCCGCCAGCTCAACAGCAACAGAGTCTGTCCTGCTCAGCTGTGCTGCTGCTGCCAGGAAGAGAAGTGCCAGGACGGTTGCTAAGGAGCTGCCCGGCCTGTCCTGAGTTTCAGGCCTGGGTGGAGGCGCAGAGCTTACTGGCCCGTAGAATGCCGAGGGGAGGAAAGTGCTGAAAAGAGCCTAACTCTGTCTGTTCTAATCAGAGCCTGGAAGATTACTTTTAAAAAGTAATAAATTAAAGTTACCATTACGTGGCCCAAAATTACATGTCCCGTTACAATTACAATTGCTCTGAAAGTAACTGATTACTTTTTCTCAAAAATGATCACTACAATTACATTTCAGTTACAGGTACTTTTTTTAAAAAACTGCCCATAAGGTGCTGGCCTCGGCTGCTGCACATCTAAGTAGCCTAAAACAACATTAAAAATAAACACACACATACAGAGGTAGTAGAATAATTATTTTTATTCATAAGATAGCAATGGTGGTCTCTCCGCTGGTAAGGGTGGTGGGGAGGGAGGCAGAGGCCGCTACTCAGATCTTTGCATGTCAAACCAAGTGCGACCCCCCCCCCCAGCCAGCCAGCATAATCTCTCTCATTTAACCACCCCTTGGACCCTGCCCTGCCACCAACTAAGGGACACTCACCCAAGCAAACATTTTCCCCTGAGATGCAAAAAAGTTAAAATACTGCAAATGTAGCACAGTAGCCAGAGAGGGTGGTGGAGGCCACTTTGTGTGCCGAGTGCAAACACAGTATTCACACACACACACTGTCATCTTTCACCTCCACAGTTCTTGGAAGGAAGGTAAGAAGGCGTTCCTGGTTTTCTTAGGTGACAATCCAATAATGTCTACTCAGAAGTAAGCTCCATTGAGTTCAATAGGACTTACTCCCAGGTAAATGCATTAAATTGCAGCCTTAATTACATTATTGCCTCCCCGTCCACACCCCTTTGCTCCACTGATCTGAGAGTTAAGAGCTTCCCTCGCCTTTTACTTCCGTTGTTCCGGTCTGTCCTGGGGCTTTTGAATTCCCTCTCTCCTCCCCCTTCCCATCTCCCCACCACCCCAGTTGTAGCTGGGAAGCCCCTATTATTTTTATTGATATCTTGCTTTTTCTATGAGGAGCTCAGAGATGGTTCTTCTCCTCCCCATTTTATCCTCTCAACACCCTTGTGAGGTAGGTTAGACTGAGAGACAGTTACTGGCCCAAGGCCACCCAGTGAGCTTCATGGCTGAA
This sequence comes from Rhineura floridana, assembly GCF_030035675.1. Taxonomy (NCBI): domain Eukaryota; kingdom Metazoa; phylum Chordata; class Lepidosauria; order Squamata; family Rhineuridae; genus Rhineura; species Rhineura floridana. Next base: position 974,503 of record NC_084494.1, read on the forward strand.
CAGGGACTTGAAACCAGGTCTGGCAGGAGAGTCCTAGTTATCATGTGTCTCTTTAACTTTGAAACTTGTACATTTATGATGCTTGGTGGCAACACGGCAGGTTCTGAGACTAAACGTTTGTCCCTAGAAAGGCCCTTTTTTCAGTCCTTCATACAAAGCCCTATATTAGTAATACTAATAGCATTAAATCTTCACCAGCGCTGTGTGTTTATTCTGGCTTCACCCGCCCCCCATACACATAACTTTTTTGTCTGTGAAAACATTAAAGTAGAGAAGCCAAAGCAAACAGCGAAAAATCAGAATTATTTCTCATTACATTTGGTGGAAGATCCCAGGCTCTGATGCTATTCATATAATCTGTCTACTATTAACATGGTAAACCAGAATAAATTCTTAGCAACACAAAACAGGTAAATTTACTCCAACAAATTAAAATAAATCAAAAGTTTGTATTTTTATTTTATAAGAGGGGATTGCAATATTGGCGAAGATTTGTTTTCTTTGAAAGGGGCGGGGCCACAAGGGAGGAGGAATGTGGTCTGAGGAAGAAAGGGGGAAAGGGCCCACTGACACCCCGATTACCAGTGTTCTGTTAACTGACACAAACGGGCCCCAGCTGAACCCCCACCCCCCATCCCTAGTGACTGCTACAGGTCTGGGAGTGGCAAAAGGAAGGCTGACTCCACTAATGCAGGTGAGCAAGAAGGTGCCCAGTCCAAGGAACCACCCTGGAGGTGGGGCTGTGGCCACATTGGGACAGGTCACCCTGCACCCCCAAACAGCTCAGACAAGCCCACATCAGGACCCCCTTTCCTGAATCGCTCCTGGATGGCATTGCCGTCAGCGCTGCTTCCCAAGCCAAGCTGCCAAAGCGCTGTGCCTCCTGACGCTGAGCCATGGCTAGCAGCCCCGGAGGCGGGCCTAGAATTGACTAGGCATGATGAGGCATAATGCTCTTCAGGGAACTGGGCCCCGTGCTCTTCAGCATTTTTATTAATGACTTGGATGAGGAGGTACAGAGCATGCTTATCAAATGTGCAGATGATACAAAATTGGGGGGGGCATAGCTAGTACCATGGAAGAAAGAAACAAAATTCCAAGAGACCGTGGGCCGAAAACAACAGAATGAAATTCAACAGGGATAAATGCAAAGTTCTACACTTAGGAAAAAGAAACCAAATGCACAGTTATAAGATGGGGAATACTTGGCTCAGCCATACGACATGTGAGAAGGATCTTGAAATGGATCACAAGCTGAATATGAGCCAGCAGTGCGATGTGGCTGCAAAAAAAGGCAAATGCTATATTAGGCTGCATTAACAGAAGTATAGTTTCCAAATCGCGTGAAGTATTAGTTCCCCTCTATTCAGCACTGGTTAGGCCTCATCTTGAATACTGTGTCCAGTTCTGGTCTCCGCACTTCAAGAAGGATGCAGGCAAACTGGAACAGGTTCAGAGGAGGGCAACAAGGATCAGGGGACTGAAAACAAAGCCCTATGAGGAGAGACTGAAAGAACTGGGCATGTTTAGTCTGGAGAATAGAAAACTGAGGGGAGGCATGATAGCACTTTCCAAGTACGTGAAAGGTTGTCACACAGAGGAGAGCCGGGATCTCTTCTCGATCGTCCCAGAGTGCAGGAGACAGAATAATGGGCTCAAGTTGCAGGAAGCCGGATTTCGACTGGACATCAGGAAAAACTTCCTAACTGTTAGAGCCATACAATGGAACCAATTACCTAGAGAGGTAGTGGGCTCTCTGTCACTGGAGGCATTCAAGAGGCCATCTGTCAGGAATGCTTTGATTTGGATTCCTGCATTGAGCAGGGGGTTGGACTTGATGGCCTTACAGGCCCCTTCCAACTAGAGTTCTATTCTATTCTATGATTCTAAAGAACAGAGGGCAAGGGAAGGAAGAACAGCCTTGCATAGGTGTCCATTGCCCCCCAAGTGACACAAGTGGGGGATGCAGGAAAGCTGCAATGCCACAAGTCCCATTCAAGCCTGCAAGGAAGTCGGGCAAATTCACGCATCCCCAGACTGGCTCATCGGAGAAGCTGTTTTGCTAGTCTATAGATTACAGTGTATCTTCATAGCCCCCCCCCCGACAGCAACCCAGCTTGTACTGCCCTAAGTCTTTCAGAGAGGCATCCTGAAGAATGAGTGAGCCAATCAGCATGCTGGTCTGATAATGCCAGAGGCCTCAAGAAATGCGCAAAGATGACACCCAGAGATAAGAACATAAGAAGAGCCTGCTGGATCAGGCCAGTGGCCCATCTAGTCCAGCATCCTGTTCTCACAGTGGCCAACCAGGTGCCTGGGAGAAGCCCGCAAGCAGGACCCAACTGCAAGAACACTCTCCCCTCCTGAGGCTTCCGGCAACTGGTTTTCAGAAGCATGCTGCCTCTGACTAGGGTGGCACAGCACAGCCATCACGGCTAGTAGCCATTGATAGCCCTGTCCTCCATGAACTTGTCTAATCTTCTTTTAAAGCCATCCAAGCTGGTGGCCATTACCGCATCTTGTGGGAGCAAATTCCATAGTTTAACTATGCGGTGAGTAAAGAAGTACTTCCTTTTGTCTGTCCTGAATCTTCCAACATTCAGCTTCTTTGAATGTCCACGAGTTCTAGTATTATGAGAGAGGGAGAAGAACTTTTCTCTATCCACTTTCTCAATGCCATGCATAATATTATACACTTCTATCATGTCTCCTCTTACCCGCCTTTTCTCTAAACTAAAAAGCCCCAAATGCTGCAACCTTTCCTCATAAGGGAGTCGCTCCACCCCCTTGATCATTCTGGTTGCCCTCTTCTGAACCTTTTCCAACTCTATAATATCCTTTTTGAGATGACCAGAACTGTACACAGTATTCCAAATGCGGCCACACCATAGATTTATACAATGGCATTATGATATCGGCTGTTTTATTTTCAGTACCTTTCCTAATTATCCCTAGCATGGAATTTGCCTTTTTCACAGGTGCCGCACACTGGGTCGACATTTTCATCATGCTGTCCACTACAACCGCGAGGTCTCTCTCCTGGTCGGTCACCGCCAGTTCAGACCCCATGAGCGTATATGTGAAATTCAGATTTTTTGCTCTAATATGCATAATTTTACACTTGTTTATATTGAATTGCATTTGCCATTTTTCTGCCCATTCACTCAGTTTGGAGAGGTCTTTTTGGAGCTCTTCGCAATCCCTTTTTGTTTTAACAACCCTGAACAATTTAGTGTCATCAGCAAACTTGGCCACTTCACTACTCACTCCTAATTCTAGGTCATTAATGAACAAGTTGAAAAGTACAGGTCCCAATACCGATCCTTGAGGGACTCCACTTTCTACAGCCCTCCATTGGGAGAACTGTCTGTTTATTCCTACTCTCTGCTTTCTGCTTCTTAACCAATTCCTTATCCACAAGAGGACCTCTCCTCTTATTCCATGACTGCTAAGCTTCCTCAGAAGTCTTTGGTGAGGTACCTTGTCAAACACTTTTTGAAAGTCTAAGTACACTATGTCCACTGGATCACCTCTATCTATATGCTTGTTGACACTCTCAAAGAATTCTAATAGGTTACTGAGACAGGACTTTCCCTTGCAGAAGCCATGCTGGCTCTGCTTCAGCAAGGCTTGTTCTTCTATGTGCTTAGTTAATCTAACTTTAATAATACTTTGACCAGTTTTCCAAGGACAGAAGTTAAGCTAACTGGCCTGTAATTTCCGGGATCCCCTCTGGATCCCTTTTTGAAGATTGGCGTTACATTTGCCACTTTCCAGTCCTCAGGCACAGAGGAGGACCTGAGGGACAAGTTACATATTTTAGTTAGCAGATCAGCAATTTCACATTTGAGTTCTTTGAGAACTCTCGGGTGGATGCCATCCGGGCCCGGTGATTTGTCAGTTTTTATATTGTCCATTAAGCCTAGAACTTTCTCTCTCGTTACCACTATTTGTCTCAGTTCCTCAGAATCCCTTCCTGCGAATGTTAGTTCAGGTTCAGGGATCTGCCCTACATCTTCCACTGTGAACACAGATGCAAAGAATTCATTTAGCTTCTCTGCAATCTCCTTATCGTTCTTTAGTACACCTTTGACTCCCTTATCATCCAAGGGTCCAATCGCCTCCCTAGATGGTCTCCTGCTTTGGATGTATTTATAGAATTTTTTGTTGTTGGTTGTTATGTTCTTAGCAATGTGCTCCTCAAATTCTTTTTTTAGCATCCCTTATTGTCTTCTTGCATTTCTTTTGCCAGAGTTTGTGTTCCTTTTTATTTTCTTCATTCGGACAAGACTTCCATTTTCTGAAGGAAGACTTTTTGCCTCTATGAGCTTCCTTGACTTTGCTCGTTAACCATGCTGGCATCTTCTTGGCCCTGGCGGTACCTTTTCTGATCTGCGGTATGCACTCCAGTTGAGCTTCTAATATAGTGTTTTTAAACAACTTCCAAGCATTTTCGACAACTTCTGGGTGAGATATAGCTCTTCTCTGTTATTCACGAAATTAACAGCTTATCTCTGTTTCTGTCGCAAAAAGCTGTCCTGGAAGTGCATTCTAAAGATAATAAACAGAAGAGGGATTTCTATTCCTGATTTCTATTCCGAGGAATATTATATTGTCTGGGACTATTCTCTTTTTGGTCTATTTTATTTTGACGAATCTGCTTCTTCATGACGCCACTAACTGTTTTGATGCTGGGAACTAAATTTATTTTGCATTCTTGAACATAGAGAGATAAGGCAGGTTGCTCTGTTTATACTGTGATGTCATCAAGCCTGGAATATTAACCCAATTGTTGCTGAAATAAGAAGTGGTTCTTCTTTATTTTTGTTTTGCTTTGTTTTCGTGGTTTTAAAAATGGCAATCAAGAAAGTGGCTGAGAATCTGGAAGTAATTATGTTTCAGAAAATAATGGATGAGATTGAGATAACGAAACAAACCCTGCGACAGGGTAGTAAGGAGCTGAAAATTGAACTGAGCAAAATGACGCAGGAGTTTAAAGAAATAGGGGACCCTGTGAGAGAGGAGAATGAGATCAGAGATGAGAAAAGAAAAAATAAAGGGAAGATACAAGCCCTGGAGATTGGAACAAATGTGGAATTGGAAAAAGATCTGGAGTTTATGGATTTTAGAAATAAAATCTACTGTTTGGAATTTAACGTTATCTCTGAAGAAATTAATGAAGATATTAGAGATAAAGTTATCAATGGCTTGGATAATCTTCTGGACTGGAATGATGTGATGGAGCTTGATATAGAGAAAATCTATGGAATTAACTGCAGTCATGTGACAATGGAAAAACTCTTAAGAGATGAGCCAGTGCATTTTCTAAAAAAGAACACAGATATGAATTTACAACAATGTTTCAGCAACTTATTCAGAATAGATGGCAAGAAAATATTTGGGATAGAGGAAATTCCCATCAGACTTTTATTATATGACTATGGCTACAACAGCAAGATTATTATGGAATACTGATAATGGAAGATTGGACACTGAAATTACTGGACTTAACAGGACTATTGAAGATGGAAGATGGAACTAATAGGGATAATGGAATAATGGCTATTGAAATTATTGGACCTAACAGATTCTGATGAGATGGATTAATCGAAATGTTTATTTGGACTATGATTATGACAATAAGATTATTATAATTATTAACGAGATGGATTAATTGACATGTTTATTTGGAGAAAAATTGATAGATATATTTCTTAAAGAATTGAAACCTCTCTTTGACTTTTTGTGGAAAGAATAAAGTAATGTTTATGAGATTTGATGATTAATTAAGATAACTACTGGAGGAAAGTGATTTTATAATATGATTTAAGAGACAGGATTGTTATATATTGTAGACCTATAACTGATTTGATATGTGACAAATGGGAAGTCAACATTTTTTTTTTGTTTAATCATTTTTGTTTTGTTTTGTTTTTTGTCTTTGAATGTTTTATGATTTTGTTTTCTATGTTTTATGAAAATTTGAATAAAAATTATTGTAAAAAAATAAAATAAACAACTTCCAAGCATTTTCGAGTGATGGGACCCTCTGGACTTTGTTTTTCAGCTTTCTTTTTACCAATCCCCTCGTTTTTGTGAAGTTTCCTCTTTTGAAGTCAAATGTGACCGTGTTGGATTTTCTTGGCAATTGGCCATTTACATGTATGTTTAATTTAATAGCACTATGGTCACTTCTCCCAATCGGTTCGACAACACTTACATCTCGCACCAGGTCCCAGTCCCTACTGAGAACTAAGTCCAGGGTTGCTGTCCCTCTGGTCGGTTCCATGACCAACTGGTCTAGGGAATAGTCATTTAGAATATCTAGAAATTTTGCTTCTTTGTCATGACTGGAACACATATGCGGCCAGTCTATGTCTGGGTAGTTGAAGTCACCCATTACTACCACATTTCCTAGTTTGGATGCTTCCTCAATTTCATATCTCATCTCCAGGTTTCCCTGAGCATTTTGATCAGGGGGACGATAGATCGTTCCCAGTATTAAATCCCTCCTGGGGCATGGTATCACCACCCACAACGATTCTGTGGAGGAGTCCGCCTCTTTTGGGGTTTCAAGCTTGCTGGATTCAATGCCTTCTTTCACGTATAGAGCGACTCCGCCACCAGTATGTCCTTCCCTGTCCTTCCGATATAGTTTATATCCAGGGATAACCGTATCCCACTGGTTTTCTCCATTCCACCAGGTCTCCGTTATGCTCACTACATCAATGCTCTTCTCTAAGACCAAGCACTCCAGTTCTCCCATCTTGGTTCGGAGGCTCCTAGCATTAGCGTACAGGCACTTGTAAGCAGTGTCTCTCTTCAAGTTTCTTTGGCACTTGTGGTTTGGCCTGTAGTAATTTTGCCCTTCTGAATTTATATCCTGTGCTCCTGCTCTCACAATGCCTACTTCTAGGCCTACCCCTTTTAAAATTTCATCATTTTTTTGGTCTTTGTCCCAGGGGGGAGGTTTATTCTGAACCGGACCTTCCTTAGCTCCTGTCGGGTTTCCCCCCTCAATCAGTTTAAAAGCTGCTCTGCCACCTTTTTAATTTTAAGTGCCAGCAGTCTGGTTCCATTCTGGTTCAAGTGGAGCCCGTCCCTTTTGTACAGGCCCGGCTTGTCCCAAAATGTTCCCCAGTGCCTAACAAATCCAAACCCTTCCACCCAACACCATCGTCTCATCCACGCATTGAGACTGCAAAGCTGTGCCTGTCTCGCTGGTCCTGCGCGTGGAACTGGTAGCATTTCAGAGAAAGCCACCTGGTCCTGGCTTTCAGCATCCTACCTAGCAACCTAAATTTTGCTTCCAGGACCTCACGGCTGCATTTCCCCATGTCGTTGGTGCCAACATGCACCACGACCACTGACTCCTCCCCAGCACTGTCTACCAAACTATCTAAACGACGGGCGATATCCGCAAACTTCGCACCAGGCAGGCAAAACACCTTGCGGTCTACACGCCCATCACACACCTCACTGTCTATGTTCCTAATGATCGAATCACCCACTACAAGGATCCCTCCACCCCCTGGAGATATATCCTCGGCATGAGAGGATAGCTGCTCATCCCCCAAGGAATGGGTCCCTTCTAAGGGATCGTTTCCCTCTTCCTCGGCTGGATGCTCTCCTTCCCCGAGACCATCGTTCTCCATGATAGCAGAAGAACTATCATCCTTGGAGTGGGACACAGCTATAACGTCCCTGAAGGCCTCCTCCACATACCTCTCTGCCTCTCTCAGCTTTTCCAGGTCCGCCACCTTGGCCTCAAGGAAATGAAGTCGTTCCCAGAGAGCCAGGAGCTCAATGCACCAAGAGCACACCCACGACTTCTGTCCAACAGGCAGATAGTCGTACATGCTGCAGGCAGTGCAAAACACTGGAAAGCCCCCACACCCCTGCTGGCTTCTTACCTGCATAGTTTTGTTTAAGGTTTATTACGTCAATGGTTTGGAAACTGCAGTTTAGTTAAGGTCAGGGAACAGACGGGCAGAGTGGGGGGCCCTGGCCTCCTCACCCTGCTGCCGAACTCACTCTGCTGCTTAACTCGCCTTGACGCTCTGCTGCTTGACTCACCTTGACGCTCTGTTGCTTAACTCGCCTTGACGCTTTGTCAGCTGGGGCGCTTCGTCAGCTGGGGCTCCCTCGCTAGGGTGCTCTGAATTTATATGTGTGGCTGGTCCCTCCCAGCTACTGCTGCCAGCCAATGATGTGTTAATTGAGGCTGGTGGCTCAACTATCAGCTGGGGCTTAACTCCTTAGGATTATCTCAGGCTTCCTTCCTTTGAAGGCAGGGAGGCAGGCTTCCTTCCTTAGCGAGGGGCGGGGCTGTTTAAGGACTTTTGTTTGTTTGTTGTTTTCCCACCCAGAACAACCTGGCCTTTCTTTAACCTAGGGAAACAGAGCTTGTGGTTGTGTTCAACAAGGAGCTGCTGCACCAGTGTGGTGCAGCACGTCGGACTGGGACCTGGGAGACCCGGGTTCAAATGCCCACTTGGCCATGAAGCACTTGGTCCAGTCACTGTCTCTCAGCCTAGCCTACCTCACTGGGTTGTTGTGAGGATAACATGGAGAGGCAGGAGAACCAGATTTGTATGTCACCTTTTGATCCTTGGAAGAAAGGTGGGGTATAAATGTAACAAAAAATAAATGTAAATAAATAAAATGTCTTGAGTTAAATATTTTTCCTGGGGATCAGTTTCTCAGTTAAATAAAATTTAGACAGTTAATCACCAGATTTTTAGCCGGTGGCTTAATTGGCTACAATTACATAAATCTGCAAATGAAGAAATGGATTTCCATACCTATGACTTTATCCAACCCATATAGTGTCTGTTGAAGATCTACAAAGGCAGCAGAATCTCATGCCACATGTTTTATTCTGGGCTGTACATCCAGGCTGCACCCGAGAGGTTGCTCGTTTGAATGCTCCCCCACCCCCACTAAAGATGGATTCTAGGTTAGCATTTTCCCTGACTTGCTAGCTTTCAGTGTGCTTCCAGGAGTTTTCTTGTTTCATGGGGTGGTGGGATTCCAGTATGCAACCCCTCCTCCATTGTGAGGTGGCAAAGTGACATTGTGCAGGCAGAGGCTGACTGGAGCACAGGCGTGTTGGTGTGGAGTGAGGGTGGGTACTGTACTGAGGAGCAGAATTCTGTCCTGTGGGTGTTGATGTTTTATTTATTTATTGTTTACATACTGTATTGTTTAAGACTCTTTGGGTTTCCTTTGTAAATCACTTTGCAACCTTTTTTATGAAAGGCAGTGACATGTAAATAGTTGACACAAATAATGGGGGGAAATGACATTACAACTGCTGCACCCATGCAAGATAATGTTGTATACCATCAACCCCGTATTGCAGATTGTTCTTCACATTTCAAATGAAGGCTAAGCCTGGCAGTGGCTTCCGCAGTAAAACCACTCCAGCAAAAGACCTGAAGAGCTGCCACTTGATCTTTGGTGGTGCAATGGAACTTTCACTGCAAGTCTCCCCACTCCAAAACCACACAGAACACACATGTGATTGTCAGACTTTAAGGGGGGATTGTATGTCCCTCTCCTCTGCTTTCCAGACAGTTCTGTCAAACACTTGCAGGCAACTTCCCTCTGACCTTAGAAATGGATGGGAGGGGGAACGAGGTTGTCTCCCCAACCCACCAGTCTGAGGAGTGTAGCCCCCACCTCAGCAATTGGCTTTGCGCCTGGGAGGGGGCAGGGGAGGAGCCAATGTGTGAACAGAAACTGCCAAGGTGCCATTGGTTCAAACAATAAAGTAAATGTTGTTTTATGCATTTTTTGTTGATTACTCACTGAATTATTTGCCTGTTGCTATCTCAAGAAACAAGAATTGGAAAGTAGTTGAATCAGTTAGTTAGGAGCTTCTTGATGCTGCCATCAGAGGATGGACTTCCTCTGTAGTCTTTCAGCAACAGGAAGTGTCCCCCTTCCTATATGGTACCGGTTAAAGTCTGCTGCCCATCCATCCTCTTAGTTCCTGGCCTATTTCCTGCACTTTGAACGGAGGGCTGGGAAATGTCCAAGCCCAATATCATATCCTGCAGCGTGGTATTGGCTACCCTCTTGATGAACTGAGAAGCACATTAGTCCATCTAATTGCCCAGGCAGACAACTCTTTTTGTCAGTCTCCTCCTCCTCCTCCCTTTCCCTGGACTGGCATTTCTGTGGCTGAATCCCGCTGGGAGCGGGCTGTCTCCTGTGCTCCCCATGCACATTCTAGGCGTTTAGCCTGCAGCGCTTGCATAGCTGAAAATTCAAGATCTATGTTGACTGCTGGGAGGCCACAAAACAGGACTCAGCCATTTTGCAATTGCACCTCATTAGACATGTTAGGGGGTTTATGAGTGAGCTGCAAGTATAAATATTATATTTGCCTTCGGGTTATCTTTAAAAATGGATTTCTTTCCTCTTCTCTCTCTGTTTTTGTTGTAGCTTGTCAGCCACTCCATTCAATAAGCTTCTGTCTTCATGGCCCTGCAGCATCACGGCCAAGTGCAAGTTGTTCTCTCATAAAGGGGCTAGTCTTGCCAGGCCTTGCCAGTTAGGCTGGGATTCAGCCTGTGGAATATACATCAGTGTGAAATGGAGTCCATGTAGTTGGGGGAAAGTCACAATAAACTGAGGAGGAAGCAGCATCTCCAGTTCATCCATGCCATGGGGATGTACGGTGGGCGTCTGGGCTGGGGAAATTAATCAGATCTTCTTTGTGTACCTAGATGATGATGAAGATGATGGAGAAGAATTCTTTGCAACTGTCATCACAGCAGAAGATGTAAAGTAGATCCCTGTGCCTGAACTAACTTCCACAGGAAGGGAGTGTGAGGAATTATAGTGGTAACGAGAGATGAAGTTCTGGGCCATACAGACAAAATAAAAACTGACAAATCACTGGGTCTGGATGGCATCCAGTCAAGAATTCTTAAAGAATTGCAAAAATTTGTAACTTCTCCCTAAGATCAGCCTCTGTATCTGGAGACTGAGGCTGGAAAGTTGCCAATGATTTTTTTTAAAAGGGGGGGATACAGTTGGGATCTGGGAATTTACAGGCCAGTTAGCTTAACATATGTCTTTAGAAAATTGGTGGAAAGCATAATTGAAAATGGAATTACCAAGCATATTGAAGCACAAGTCTTGTTGAAGCAAAATCAGCATGGCTTCTGCAAGGGTAAGTCCTGTCTCACTAAATTTTTAGAATTCTTTGAGATGGTCCAGCTGACATCATGTACTTAAACTTTCAAAAAGCGTTTGATAAAGTACCTCACCAAAGACTCTTGAGTAAGCTTAGCGTTCACGGAATAAGAGGAGTGGGCTTCTTCTGGAACAGTAACTGCTTAAGCAACAGGAAGCAGGGAGTATGAATAAATCTCTCAGTAGGAGGGATGTAAAAATTGGATCAGTATTGGACCTGTGCTGTTTAATTTGTTCATAAATGGCTGAGAGTTAGGAGTGAGTAGTGAGGTAGTCAACCAAGTTTGCTGATGACCTCAGATAGTTTGGGGTGTTTTAAACAAAAAGGGGTTGCCTCGGAGTACCACAATTGCAGGAAGGAAGAGTGCTGCTGTTGTGCTCAGGTCCTGCTTGCGGGCTTCCCATGGGCACCTGGTTGGCCACTGTGAGGACAGGAGGCTGGACTAGGTGGGCCACTGGCCTGATTAAGTGAGGCTGTTTTTATGTTCTTACTTTGTATTTTATTATCTGTTGTTCACAGACCCAAGATCTTTTGTTGAAGGGCGGTGTACAAATACTAGTAAGAATAACAGTTAATTAAAAGCATATTATTGGTAAATATCCCCTCCTTGGGCAAGGTGCTCAGGGAGGGATGACCCAGCTGGAGGCATGCTTGGAGGGAGCCCATTTCAATCTGGCTCCAGACCTGGATATGGAACTGAAACTGTGTTGGTCACCCTGATTGATGACCTCTGTCGGCAGGCAGGTGGAGTGTGACGCTGCTGATCCTCCTTGACCTTTCAGTGGCTTTTGGTGCCATTAATCCTTCTGGACTGGCTCCATAGGTTCTGTGTGGGAAGCACAGCACTGAGGTGGTTCTGCTCCTACCTGTGTGGCAGGTTCAATCAGGGGACAATGGGGGTTTGCTGCCATAGGAATTGACCTGCTGTGTGCCACAGAGCTCCATCCTGTCACCCCTGCTGTTAAATTTCTTTATAAGCCACTGGAAGCCAACGTCAGAGGATCTGTATATGGATGACAGCCAGCTCTGTCTCTTCAGTCCATCTGAATCAGGAGAGGCAGCTCATGTGCTTGACTGTTGCTGAGAGGAAGTAATGGGCTGGATGGGGGGGCAATAAATTAAAACTGAATCCAGACAAAATGGAAGTGGTGTTTGTGCTGGGTTCTTGAGCCCAGAAGGTGAAGAGATGGCCTGTCTTGGATGGGGCCACAGTCCTCTGGTAAGGGTAGGTCTGTAGCTTGAAGATGCTCCTTGATCTAGCTGGATCACTTGAGGCCCAGGTGGCCTCAGCAGCGGGGAGTTCCCATTTCCAAGCACAGCTGTTTCATTAGCTACAGCCCTTGCTGGAGGGACTTGGCAACTGTGAAAGGTGCTCCTCCTGCTATTCCAATGTGCTTAAATTATTATTATGAAATTATTAAATGGGGCTTCCCTTGAAGGCTGTTGAGAAGCTGCAACTAGTGCAGGATGTGGCTAGGCAGAGTGCTAATAGGCACATCTGGGAGACCTCATGTAATGCCTATCCTGAGAGGACTGCACAGGTTCCCTGTCTGCTTCTGGACCCAATTCAAGGTCTTGCCTTTGACATATAAAGCTCTGAAAGATTGCTTCTCATGTATCAGCAAGAATGACTCTTCCTCTACAGGCCAAACCTGGAGCTGAGTTGATTGGGGCCAGCTCTATTAGCAATTTGGCCATCCTTGGAAGTGTGAGATGTGGTGGTGTGTGGAAGAGGCTTCTTAGTAGTTTCTCCAAAGCCTGGGCACTCCTTTCCCCGGCTGGGTGCCTGGCATTTACACTGTACGCATTTCGGCTACATGCCGAGACATGCCTTTTCACCCAGGCTTTGGGGGTTGTCTGAATGTGAGTTTTCACTTCTATATCAGTTGTTTTATTACTTTGGGTTGGTGTTTTATGCTTTTTGAGAAATGATTGTACCCTGTCCTGGAACCTTTAGTGAAAGGTAGGTAACAAATACTCATAACTAATTATAAATGTCTCCAAGGCAGTAAATCCCCTTGTTCCACCTTCTGAAAGATGGAGTTGTAAGCAATGGAAGGCAAGAATTTGTTGAGCATGACATTCTTAGCAGAGTTAAGCTTCCAGCAGATGTCAAGAGTTGAAACCTCCCATTATTACTACTACGGCTCGCCTCTGAGCACATTTTCTTGTCTGTTTCGGGAATGCATCACCCAGTTCTTCCAGTTGCCGCCTGTAATGTGCTGGTGCTGCCACAGTGGCATCGCTCCTGTTACTGCCTCCTTCTGTCCATACTCAGACATGCCAAACAAGGCTTCCGCTCCTGAGTTCTTAGATTTCTGTGCATGCATATACTTATAAAGCTACCCCTTCCTTTTTGTTGGATGTGTTCCATTTGAATAATGTATATAAATATTTATGAATCTCATCCCACCAAATCATGGGGCTGTGTACACACCATACATTTAAAGCACAATCCTGCCCCCCCCGAATCCTGGGAACTGTAGTTTGTTAAGGGTGGTGGGAATTGTAGCTCTGTGAGGGGTAAACTTCAGTTCCCAGGATTCTTTGGGGTAAGTCATGTGCTTTCAATGTGCTTTAAATATATGGTGTGTATGCAGGCTCAGTGTTTGTACTCACCTTTCCAGAATTTTGGGTTATATCAATGTAGCACTCAGGAGATTGTTCCATCAGCACAAATGCTTCTGCTTACCCAGTAGAACAATTTCCCCTCTCTTCCCCCTACATCTTGTTCTGGAAGTTCTCCCGACCCTCTGGTGCAAATATGGGGAGAGTGGGGGGGTGTACTTGGGGAGGAGAGGGGGAACAGTCCTGTTGCACTAGCAGGAATCCTTGCCTTGGCTTCTGCTAGTGCAAAGAGTTAGTTGAACAGAGCCCTAGGTTTTTAGTTACTCCTCACGTTAGTAGCCACAAGTATTGTACCTTCCCAATTTTCCTGCTATATTTACCTGCAAATTACTGGAGACCACCTCCATTGTTCTGCTTCCTCCTTCATCACACATGATCTTGTCGCTAATATCTTTCTCAGTGTGTAGCTTTGAGTGTTTGCCTCCCACACAGAATTTAGTTGAAAGTTCTTTTGATTAGCCTTGCAAGGCTACTGCCAGGCATATTCTTTATTTTGGTAGAGTAGAACATGGCCAAAGAAACCAAAACATTTGCCAATGACCCCAGCAGCACTCCCACCTCCACCCACCTAGGGAGACACCTGCCTTGTGGTATGTGGGTAGAGAACATACTTCCCCTTCCTCACCAAGCAAGGGGGAAGCAAACAGCAAGGCAGCCAAGGTGCTGCAGTCCAGCCTGGAAAATCTGCCTCCCTCCTTAGTCCAAAGGAGGCAGCAAAACAAAAGGACCAAGCAAAACTGAAAATGAGGGAAACAGTGGGTTAGCAAGGGGTGCAAAACCTGGCCCTTCTGCTTAGAACAGGATTCATCTCCAGACAAGGATGTTCAAGAGGGTTCACCTGCCGCTGCTGCAGAGGCCTTCTTGTCAGCACTTTTCCTTTTATATATGTATTTATTTATTAAGTTTGTTAGCTGCTTTTCTACAAAAAATTGTGCTCTCAAAGCGACTTACAGTTCACAAATATCCATCCATCCATCCATCTGTCTGTCTGTCTGTCTGTCTGTCTGTCTGTCTGTCCCCACACAGTATATAAGCTCTCCAAAGCCTTCCAAAGTTAAGCAAATGCCTGGGAGAAATGTTCTTGCCTGGTGCCTAAAGATGGCTAATGATGGTGCCAGGTGTACCTCCTTGGGGAGAGTGTTTCACAAACAGGGGGCTGCCACTGAGAAGGCCCGTTCTCGTGTTGCCACTCTCCACACCTCCTTCATAGGGGGCACACGGAGAAGGACCTCCAATGGTGAGCTCAGGGTCTGGGTTTAAAGTTCACTAGCTGTGCACTCCTGCACATGAGTTCTTCACAGTCTACTTGTGCCTGCCTTTAAATGAAGCCTCTAAAATATTTAGGAGCACTTGAGAATAGTTCCAGCGCCTTGATATTTTCATATGTTACAGCACATTTTCAATATGAGAGTGCAGTCCTGAAGTACAGCAAAACTGGGGTTCATTTCATCTCTCTCTACAAGGGATGGGGAAGAATATCTGCTAAATTGGACTTAGTACCTGATTCCGACTGAGTTCAACAGTCCACTGTCTTTTCGGACCAGCACTAATTTCTTGCAGTGGGCTGTGGCAGTAATTGGCATAATTTTTTTCCTCAAATTTTCCCAAATTTTATGTAATTATCTTTGTAATTTCATCTAAGTTGATGCATTCATAACAGTGTATAGGTGTGATAAATAGGAAAAAATAAACCACATGGAACACCGTGATCATTTACAAAGGCATTTACGTTAAAAATTATGCATTTTTTTTTGCAACCAAAAAAACAGGAACAGCGGATCAAATTGGCAAGTGCCAAAGCGAGCGGGAACAAAACAAGGGTGGATCAAATGGAACGACGGACTATGGGAACACAAGCGGATTGGAACTAGCCCTGCTCTGCACTAAAACTGGAAATACGGTGTGCCTCTGTGAGGCCATCCCAAACCTGTGTCCGGCTCAGAGAATGTTGTGGAGCCTGGGAAGGTGAGCATGGATGGGAAGGGCCGTTGGAAGGACATACAAAATGCACCAGACTTTTTTGCTCTTCTACCCTGGATAAGAATCTTTCATTGCAACAAGGCCTGGGTTCTCTTCCTTTCCCCACTGATAAAAGAAACCAAAAACCTCACCTTTCAATTTTCTTGATAAGCACGTAAAAGGAAAGAATCCTGGAAATAATTGAAATTGGGGATAGATAGTTTGGTCACCATCAGATTAATGAAAAGGCACTCCACACCTTGGGGAGTTGAAAGGAGATGTTTTGGGGCCTGCGTTTGATCAAGCTAAGCAGTTTTTCAGACGATTCTTAGTGTAATATGCCAAGGGGAATGCACTCCATTTGTTATTTCTTTTTTTAAAAAAAATCAATGAGATGAAACATTCCCTCTAGACCTATAATATTTATTTCAATGTTCTGTCAATAAATATAACAAGGTTAGCTTTCTATCAGGTTAGCTGGAAAAATCATTGAAGGGAAGTTCTATTTGTTAGCCTTGATTACAAAAAGCAATCAATAAGGAGAAAAACATCCCCTGCTGATATCAAAAAGAAACAGAGGACTCCACAGAGCTATTCTAGGTAGATATTTATGCTTTAGTCCTGTGACTGTCAACTGATGTTTTCAAGGCTGGGTGTCCCCTCCTTAGTCTGGGATGCAAAAGCTAGAAGAATGGGGGGGCATTGCATGGGGCATGATGGGAACTTCAGTACAGAGCTATCAAAGAATGCCAGGGCTGCTTTGGCAGAACCAACAGCACTCTGCTGCTGCTGCTGCAACATCTGCCATACGCTGACTGAGGTTTGACTCATTGAGCCCAACTTGTCACGAAACCAACTGAACTATCGCAAGCAGTCATTTTTGTCTTGGGATGACTTGCTGGCAGAACCTCTCTTGGATACCTTTGGAAAGAGAAAGGCCCCTCCTCCTTCCAGTTCCCCCTGGGGGGGTTGCAGGGATGGGCTACTCGGCACACAAGCTCAGCTGCTGCTCAGGGCACAGCTGGTGACAGGGAAGGTCCTGTGCGTTCCACTGAGGTTGCTGTTCAGGCAGTTAAGATCCTGATTAAGTAAGTAGAGGCCTTTGTATTCACTATATTATACATTGAAACCAATTCAGAAAGAAAGTGAAAGCATAGCTTGAAAAATATCAAGGGTGTGTGTTTGCTCTTTTAGAGCATTTCTAGAGTCATCCCAAAACATTGACATTGCCCAAATAAACAGACCCAATTTGCCCCTTTTGGCAGAGTCACTCTCCTCACAGCAATGTATGTGTGTGTGGGGGGGGGGGAGGTCATTGCCCCAGAGAGGGCCCACTCTTTCTCACTTACATAGTTTTTTTAATCCCACTTTTCCAGGCAAATGGCCTCTACAAAGTGGCTTCCAATATGGGGAAGAAAGACTCTGCTTGCCATCAGTGTGTGTTGGGGGGGCTGCCTCCACCCTTCTGCCCTTGGAGCCTCCAGAAGAACTGTGCCAGGTTTTGCAGCCCTTTGGAGTCCCAGTAATGCAGGGGGCGAGCAGGGGGTCCCTAGTTACTAAATGCCATTTGCTTTAGGACCTGCTTCGGGATGTCAGCTGGCCTGTTGGGAGGCTTTATGTTCACTTGATATTCTTCGATATATTTTGAATGAACTGTTAATTGTTGAATTGTTAGTGTTACAGCAATATTATAATTTTAATAATGCATTATCATTATTCTGTTATTCTAGTGAGACTTTATGTAAACTGCTATGATCACAAATTTGTGGAAATGTAGCACATAAATAAACTGAATATGACATACAGTCTTATCTAACTAGTGCAGATACAACTTCTCAAGTGGGATTGGGATAGCAACAGCCTTGGCTGCCCGGTGGTGCCTTCTGTCAGGGAATGAAGGGGGGGAGTCTGCCTTCTGGGCTCTCCTGGACCTCTCAGAGGCTTTTGATACCATCGTGCATAAATGGCCAACTGGCTTGCCACGGTATTATGCTGGCTCTTCTCTTCCTGGAAGGTGGTACTGCATTTTATGTCAGCCTCTGGCCTTTGGCCTCTCGGCTGCAGCTTCAAGGTTTATCTCATCCCTTACGCTGTTCAATATCTGCACGAAACCACCGGGAGAAGTCCAGAGGGTTGAGCTGAGCTGTCATCAGGACGCAGGTGGCACATAGCTCTGTTTCCACTGACTCATTCCACAGTGGCTGTGAAACTCTTGAACTAGTATCTGAAGGCTGTTTTGGGGTGAATAGGGCCAACAAGCTGAAGCTTAAACCAGATAAGACAGAGGTCCTTTGGACAGGGAAACAAACTGATCCGGATGGTGGAGTACAACCAGTCCTGAATGGGGCTGCATTCCCCCTGAATTTATTTATTGCTTGTATTTATAGGTCACCACCATTCTCCAAATGGTCCCAGTGTGGGTCACAAAATAAAATAAGTACAGTGTACAATTACTATCATAAAATAAAAACCACAAAAAACAATGCAACAGCACAGAACTGCAGTGCACAGCAGAAGCAGGGAAGGCTTATCAATGGTTCCTTCTCAAACTGGGCGGAAGTAACGAGTGGGGTACCACAGGGCTTGGTCCTGGGCCCTGTGCTCTTTAACAATTTTATTAATGACTTGGATGAGGAGGTACAAAGCATGCTTATCAAATTTGCAGATAATACAAAATTGGGGGGCATAGCTAATACTGTGGAACACAGGAACAAAATTCAAAGGGACCTTGATGGAGTGGAGCATTGGGCTGAAAACAACAGAATGACATTCAACAGGGATAAATGCAAAGTTTTACACCTAGGAAAAAGAAGCCAAATGCACAGTTATAAGATGGGGGATACTTGGCTCAGCAATATGACATGTGAGAAGGATCTTGGAATTGTCATTGATCACAAGCTGAATATGAGCCATCAGTGTGATGTGGCTGCAAAAAAGGCAAATGCTATATTAGGCTGCATTAACAGAAGTATAGTTTCCAAATCACGTGAAGTACTAGTTCCCCTCTATTCAGCACTCGTTAGGCCTCATCTTGAATACTGCGTCCAGTTCTGGTCTCTGTATTTCAAGAAGGATGCAGACAAACTGGAACGGGTTCAGAGGAGGGCAACAAAGATGAACAGGGGACCGGAAACAAAGCCCTATGAGGAGAGACTGAAAGAACTGGGCATGTTTAGCCTGGAGAAGAGAAGACTGAGGGGAGATATGATAGCACTCTTCAAGTACATGAAAGGTTGTCACACAGAGGAGTGCCGGGATCTCTTCTCGATCATCCCAGAGTGCAAGACACAGAATAATGAGCACAAGTTGCAGGAAGCCAGATTTCGACTGGACATCAGGAAAAACTTCCTAACTGTTAGAGCCATAGGACAATGGAACTACCTCTCCAACACTGGAGGCATTCAAGAGGCAGCTGGACAGCCATCTGTCGGGAATGCTTTGATTTGGATTCCTGCAGTGAGCAGGGGGTTGGACTCAATGGCCTTATAGGCCCCTTCCAAGTCTACTATTCTATGATTCTATGATTCTAAGGCATCTTCTTGGCCAAAGACCTCTTGAGTAAAGAGGTGCATCAAAAAGCATACAGTGATGGCACAAGATGTGCATCAGAGGGGAGGTCGTTCTACCCTGGGGGGCACCACACAGAAGGCCTTCTCATACCCCACCACCCCTTGAACGAAAGGGCCTCCCCTGCTGAAGGACCAAGTCCACAGTTTGTGGGTAGTGACAGTGGCTAAGAGTGCCTTTTAGCAATTGATATGCTAAATAAATCAATTACTTTAATTAAAAAAAAACACTTAGAGGTTTTTTACAATCAAGCGATATATAAATTTTGTTAAATAAATGTAGCCCTATCTGCGAAGGGCAAACACTGCTTTGGCTATTCATGCCCTTCTCATGTGCAGACTAGGCTACTGCAATGCACTGTCCATGGGACTGCCTTTACTGTATTTATTTAGTTTGGGTTGTATTAAACTAAGTCCTATTCACATTAAAATGAATGAACCCAAGTTAGTCGTGCCTATTAACTCTGAGCAGAACTAGCACTGCGTATGCCTTCCCTGCCTTCATTTTGTGTCTTCTGCTCCAGGTATACGAAGGGGAAGAGCTGCCTGAGGCAGCGCCTCAGCACACGCCTTGGTGTTGTCTTGGGGTTGTTTTGGAGACAGAAGACAATGAAAGAAATGTTTATAGTGCTATTGGTTATGGAAGATGGGGCTAGGTGGGGAGAAGCACAATGGGACACTGGAGAATATGTTGTAGATATTGTTATGATTGCTATGTTTGTTTTGTTTTATTCTGTTACGTTATGTATATTGTTGAGATTTATTGTTTACTTATGTTTATTTAAAATCTAATGTATTGCTTTTCCTTTTAATTATGAATTGTATATTATATATTGTATATTGATTTTTATGTTGTCAGCCACCCAGAGAGCTTTGGCTATGGGGCGGTATATAAATTTAATAAATAAATAAATAAATAATCACCCCCTATATTTTGTTTTATACAGGTATTTATATATCACTCTCTTGCAAAACATCAGGGCCATGTACAGCAACAAAAAACCTTTAAAAGCAACACAGAACAGTCATTAAAGTCATCAAGACAATTTCTAAACTCCATAGGCCTGTAGGCATAAAAAAATCTCCAAGAGACAAAGTGTCTGTGCAGATAGCCTTCTGGAAGTCAAAAGTGAGGATGCCTGCTGAATCTCTGCTGGAAGAATGCTCCACAGCATAGGTTCAGCAACACTAAATGCTCATCTTCTTGTTGAGGCTAGTCAGGGGACAGCAAACAGGGCTTATCCACATGGGAGCCTTTCTTCGTAGCAAATGCACTGCTTTTACAGTTGTAATGGATTTGCAAGGACCACACTTTGTGCTCAATGGCAGCTTCAAATCCATTGTTTCCATTCACACAAGTAGGAGTTCCTCTGGGAAGGATTTGTGTCACTGTCTCCTTGTGGCCCTGCCCTCTAATTTTACATTTTTACTCCCTCCCTGACTGTTCAGGCTTCGAGGCTGAAGCGGGAGAGCCTCTCCGCATGAAATTTAAAAGAACCAATGAAACTGACTAGACCCCCCCTTGCCTTCTCCATGGTCTAAGCCTGAGTGAAAGGCAGACAGGGGTGGTGAGTGAAAGGAAAAGTAGCTGGCGGCTGTGGCAGCTTTGGCAGTGGCAGGTGCTATGAAGGGCAAGAGGCTGGCGGAGGAAGGAGGATTCTGCACCTGGGAAAGTGGGGACACCTGACCCCCAACAGGCAATCGCTCTCTATCACGCAACCCAGGATGCGTTCCTTCTATCCAAGGGAGACCAAGGGGCTCCCTCTGCTGGGGGTTTTTGCCAGTGGGGCCAAGGTGCCCCAAAGTGGGTCCCCAGCCTGACCTGCCTGCCTGGAGGTTCCTCCTAAGGGTTGAAGCCCCCCTCCCCACCATGCAGCAGCCAACCCACTCACCTGCCCAGGTAATGGAAGGGACTGGCATGTCGTCCTCATCTTCTAGTGGCCCTGGGAGAAGAGTTCCCCCCCCCAAAAAAGAGGCTTTTGTTAGGAACTCCAGACACGCTCAGGGGTCCTTGGTGGGAGGAAGAACCCGAGCAACATTTGCATCATAAACGGGCAGCCCCAGAGGGGGCAGAGGAGAGCTCACCCCCTGCTCTGCCAGCCAGAGTGCCCCCCACAGGCAGAGCCGCCTCTCCCCAACAGAAACGCCCTCCTGACCTTACACAGGAGGGCTGCCTCCTCCATGCCCCCATTACATCACAACAGATCCCCTTTCTCTGGAATGCCCATGTGCACATCTCCCCCCAGACCCCAATAGCCCCCCCATGGAGAGAGCTCCACTGTGGACCCTGCCCCCCTTCCACGTCTTCACCCCCCTCCAGCCTCAACTGGCTCCCTCTTTATCCTTCTGCCATAAAAACTCACCATCTCTGGAACGCCCTCCCCCAGTTTGCCAATTCTGCCACCTCCCCCCACCTCTCACTACACAGGGGAATAGCTGAAAATGATGGTTCACCTGTGCACTATAAAACATCAAAGCACCTACAAGGAGGAGCGCAGCACAGGGTAAGACGTTTTTCCTTCCCTTTTCGTATTATCAGCAGGTTGGGTTAACACGGATTTACTGGGGGGAAACTGTGTGATAGCTTCTGTTTGCCAGTAACATCATGTGAACCATATGAATTAAAAGGGGATGTGAGTAGCACCAGACACACCCTAAATCAGCGTGTAGATGAGCCCACAGTGCTGCTCTGGATGCTCTAAGAAGTGATCAGGCTGGGATGTAAGGGCTCAGGTGGTCCTCAGGTACCCTTTAAAAAGACAGCCCAGAAATTTCAACTGGTGTAAAATGCAGCTGCTGAAATGCTGATGGGGCAAGATAGTGCAACACCGATACTGTATGAATTGCACAGGTGTCAGGTACATTTTGGGACCTAATTTAATCTGTCTTCATTATCAAAGAAACTGTTAGGAACTTTTGAGTTATGAAATGATTTTTAATGCATATTGAAACCCTCTGCTTTTTGTAACATTAAAAGAAAAATGAGATGTACCTAAGTTTAATTATTCCAGTTGTTATTTTCAGAGACTTTCTGAAAAGGAGGCACCCTTCTTG
Organism: Rhineura floridana; assembly: GCF_030035675.1. Taxonomy (NCBI): domain Eukaryota; kingdom Metazoa; phylum Chordata; class Lepidosauria; order Squamata; family Rhineuridae; genus Rhineura; species Rhineura floridana. The sequence continues at coordinate 996,919 of NC_084494.1, forward strand.
TTAAATGTCAGGTGCATGACTAAAACATTTTTGTTCCAGCAGGCATTTTAAGGTACTGTTTGGCTTAATGATTGTTTTACTGTTTACATCTAAGCAACATCCAAGACATGAGATCAGCTGCCCATTTAGTAACATACTTCCAAGATCATGGACATGCTGCTGGTCACCTGACCTTTTGGGTTGGAGAAAATGTACATAGTACAAACAGTAGGGTCTTACTGTAGAGGGAATTGTTTTGGAGCTGAGACGTTTATTTCATAGTGGTTTGAACGAGGGTCTAGAATTTGCTCCTTTTCCATAACCTGTCTCTTTGGAAAATCAAAATAGCCCTCTCAACAGTCACACAACAGATAATTTTATAACTAATTTGGGCTTGCCTTAAAAGTAGACAAATTTTGAAAGTACTGCAATTTTAGTTAGGAGTATGTCTTATTTTTGAATCCAAACTGGTTTTGGTTCACCGGGTCTTGAATTATCATTTAAGGTGAGCCACCCGGAAAAGCCTTATGTCAATAAGGAAGAATCCCTTTTTACACTCCATGAAGTTGAAAGTTGCTCTGTGCTGTGCCTTTATATTCTAAGAGGAGTAATTGTCAAGGCTTTTAGGGTACATTTTGCTGGGATTTTTTTTTTTGTCTTTGGAAAACTATTATCGGTTTTCCCTGTTTTACAAGCAGTAGTGAACGTTTTTCATAGTTGACATGTAAGGTATATCTAACAATGTATATTGTTGGCTATGTATTCCTTTAAACTTTGAAGGTTTTATTGTCTTACAATTTATTTATGTATCTTTCATGCAAGTTAAAGTTATGGCTATTTGATACTTGCTTATTTGTTGTGCTTTGAGAGGGTCTGAGAGATGTCCTCTGATGACTCCATTTTCATTTTGGAAGGAAGTTTCTCCTTCTGGGTTTGCCTTTGTGTTCACAATGTTGGATTGAAAATCCTTTTGTTTTTTTATGTATTTGTGATAGAAACATACCTGTTGACTGTTCTATATTTGAAAACTTTTAATTAAAATTAATTCAAAAAGTAGTGATAAAAAGGTCTGCTGTTGTAGGTTTTATTGATTTATTAAATTTGATTAGACAAAACTATCAAATGCACAGATATAGAATGGGGGATACCTGGCTTGATAACAGTATATGTAAAAATAAGGTCAGGACTGCAGTCCTAGATTCATAGAACAGTACAGTTGGAAGGGGCCTCTAAGGCCATCGAGTCCAATGCCTGCTCTGTGCAGGAATCCAGCTGTGGTGATGTGGGAAGGGCACATACTCAGTTTTTTAGGGCACTAGAATCATGTTTTGGAACTGATCCCACAAGTTTTGCTAAGCCCCACTTCAGAGTATACCTTAACAGCAAGACTCAACATTTGGGGTTTTTTTCCTCTGAAAGTTGGTCTAAACTTGCATTGATACATCTCAATTAGCAAACGGGATAGGCAAATGTGTCGATTTTGGTTTCTGTCAGTTTCTTATTTTTCCAATCATAAGTTCAGTTCTCCATGCTTCTCTTTTTTTAAGTTGTCATAAAAATCCACCAGCATTTTAGTGTAAATTTATCCTAACATATACATTTTTGTATGCAATTTGTGCTGATATATACATTTTTGCAAAGCAATTTTCCCTAAAATGTTGCATTTTTGAATGCTGTTTTCACTAATACATGTATTTTATTCACATGATGCTAGCATATGCATTTCTGTACATATTACTAGACTGGAGAACTGCATTGCAAATTTTGGGGAAGTGTGAATTTTGAAAGGTAGCTGTGTTTCTGTTCGCATATTGTTTCAGGAATTAGGGAAGTTCACCTTTAAATGAAAAATGAATCAAATTTATTTCCTATTCCTACATTTAGCATATGCAAGTTTTATGCACATGTATGCTCTATGCCCCATATCCTTTAAACCCTGATGTAGCAGAAGCTACAAGTTGCATTGAAACTGAAAGGGGAAGTGCCCCATTGTTCAGTAGCAGAACATCTACTTTGCAAGCAGAAAGACCCCCAAGTTCAGTCCCCGGCATTGGGTACACATAGTGTTGAAATGGGATTAGTGACTGAGCTGGAAGACCCAGAGGTCTCCTCAAGCCGTCATTCTTGATTGTAACAGGGGTCTCCCAAGCTAATCATGGTCAAATATCATCCTAAGTTATCTCAATGGCTCTGGCAGAGAGGCAGTCAAGCATATTTCCTTTTAGGGCTCCCTCTTCCCAACTGCGCTAATTTGGCCTTTGTAAAGTGTGAACAAAGAATGCAGCTTGAGAGGTTGCAATTTGGGTCAGACTGAAATGAGACTCTGGGCAGCAGGACAGGCAGCTAAATGTAGCTCTGGGAGATTTTGGGATGTCTAATGCTGCCACCTATGCTCAACCTGTATATTTGTGTAAAACAAGGGTGGGGCCACCACCAGATCCAGAAGCGGTCAACTCTGTGGGCTACTTTGTTTGGTGGGTGGAGTTGCCCACCTCTCAATCACCTGACATCATGTGATCGAAAATTTCAAGCCATGGCTGCAAAGAAAGAAACAGGAGCGCCCCCCCTCCCTCTGTAGTTCTGAATTTGGTGTGTTTTTCTTTCACCTTACAGGATGACAGAAAAGGCACCAGATTTTTTTTTTAAATCCAAATTTTGCCTGCAAATAAAGAATCAGGAGCAGACTTTGCAAATGGCTTGAATTTTACCATGTCTGGCACAGGAAAGGTGGGTGTGGTTCACTCAAAATGGCCTGACAGACTTAATTAGGCCTGTGGGCTGGAGGCTCACCACCACTGGTGTAAATAAACCATCTATCACAAAATGCCAAAATTCCTCATTCCAAAAGAAACAGAATCCAAATTTACACGACACCCCTGGCAAGCGGAATAGTATACATGCAGGTCTCTCTTGCAAGGAATTGATATTCATGTGGAGAAGAAATCTTGTTTGAATTGTCTCACTATCTGGAGTTAGCACAATTTCTGTGCACAATTACGACCTCTGATCCCCACCACCACTTTCCAAGCATGAGCTCCTGTTTCCCTGAGCTGAACTTTAAGCAAATACACACTTTATTCATGCCCGCACCAGCCATGGCCGCAACCAGGGCAAGTAGAGGGCTTCCCAAAGTGACATTTCTACTGCTTTCAAAGCAGGCCGTTGGGGCAGCCACACAACAGAGCCTTATTGATAGCCCTCCACTGTCTGGCTCATTTCCTCCAATGTCCCTGCAGAACGATCTGAATAGAAATGACACTGTTGACTATCTGAGTAACAATAAAGCCCTTATAGAAATAAATAAGATTTTTATAGTTTCAAGACTTCAGGCCTGAGGAGAGTAAGAATTATGATGTGTAGGAAGAACAAAGAACTCCAGCTGAGCCCATTTGAAGCAACCCCTTATGCTGGATCTTCTGCTCAAATTGCTGCCTTCATTCCTTTCTTTCTTAAAGTTTCCATTTGGCCTAACAGAAACTATGTTTGAATAAATAAGGTGGTGACTACCTTCAACAGCTTACTAAGGTATGGAAACCAAGAGCTGAGGGGGCTTCATTTGTTGCTGGTTAGCAAAAAGGAGTGAATTGCAGTCCCATTCCTCCCTCCAAAAATAGAACATACAATTTAAAATAACTTTGCATTTTCAGCTCACCAACTGTTTTGCTGTCTTAACATAGGAGGGGTCTTAACTAGCTCTTTAACCATTTGCATTGTGTAACTTTCACCATGCAGGTGTGAAATAGCACTAGAAAGTCCCTTTCTTCCCTATATCCATCAACAACAACCCTAATATAGTAAACATAGGAATGTGTATCAATCTTTTAAAACCATCTCAATGTTTTCAGCACAAACCTGTGCATGTTTACTCCTATTTAAGTCTCATTGTGCTCAATGGGGCTTGCTCTCAAGTAAGAGTGCAAGAGGTCTACCACAATTCATAGCCAGTCAGCGGCAACTGTAACTGCTGACTTGGGCTCCTACTGGGAGGAAGGGTGGGATATAAATCAAATAAATAAATAAGTAATGCTGCCTGCACCAGAAACACCTGGGCACCTATCCAGGTAGTTTTAATATTAACTTGCTGAAAATTATCCTTGCATACAAAAGGACAGATTATTGTGCCATATATGCCAGGTGTGGGGAATCTTTGGCCCTCCAGACGTTGCTGAACTACAATTCCCATCATTCCTGGTCATTGGCCATGTTTGCTGGGGTTGATGGGAGTTGCATTTTAGCAACATCTGGAGGGCCAATGGTTCCCCACACTTGATGTGTAGAGATAACTCTTCAAGTGGTCTGTTGTCATCCTCTTGTGCCCTTGAAAGGTCTTTCTAGACATAATTGTGCTGATGAAGAGGCAGGGATTGCTGATGAGATTTGTTCTCTCTGCTATGCAAGTCCAGGACAATCAACAACCCCCTCGGTGGAAGAGAAGATGAAAGACTAAAATAGTGATCTTCAAATATTTGCAGACTTTCGGGAAAATATCCTAACAGTGTTCAACAGTGGACCAAACTGTCTCAAAGTGTGGTGGGCTGGAGGGTGGATGTCCATCTGTCAGGGATGCTGTGCATTACATTGCATTATAGATTCTGCACTGAACAGGGAGTTGGGCTGGATGATCTGTAAGTTCCTTTCCAGCTCTATGAGTGTATGATCCTATGATCATGAGCGTTTAACATGTAAAATGAAAATATGGATTTTGTTGTACTTCATCTGTTACACACACACCCTATGCAGAGCTGACAAAGTTTCAATAAAGCATCAATAGGAATTGTATACCTTTGGGGCATGTGGGAGATTTTACACAACTCTACCCTGTTACTTTACTCACTAGAGATGTTGACACATCACATCATATTTCTGGTGTGTGTAGAGAACACATAATCATTGTTTATGCACACATTTCGGTTTCAGCATGCTTCCCCCCTCAAAAAAAAACAACTTATGCCCACAATCAAACAAAGAAAGGATATTTTCTTCAAATGTGGGAACGGAAGCACAGAGAGAAAAAGAACCACAAAGACACCCGGATGAAAGCTGTAACAAAAGCATCAACAGAGTGGCTCAGCTCTGGGCCTACTTTCAGTTGCTAAACTTCAATCCCTCCCTGTCAGGGTTCTGCAAACTCCCTGCCTTAAAACCAATATGAGACCCTGAATGACGTTTTACAAGTGCTTCGGAAAGGGCAGTGAAATGACCTAGAGCTGACGTCTCTGTCTCTGCCAAACAAACCTGGGTCTGAATTTAGTATCACTAAGCAAAGCAGCTCTTTGTGGATCCCAGAACTTGCACTGACTGATGCTCTGAGTTTCTAGTCTTGATTACACCCAGCAGGGAGTCCTTCTTAGTGATGAGAAAGAAATATTCAACAACCTGTCTCTGTAATCACAAGAGGGCGATTTTTACATCATGCTTGAAAGCATAAGCTCCTTCCTGTGAGTCTCCCTTTGAGTCACTGTTGTCATTGGTGCAATTGAAAAGGCACGTTTAGCCCAAGGCCTGCTGTTGGATAAGGATGAAAGGCTCCAGTTCCAGAGACCAGGAGTGCATGCTATCTTTCATGCAATCAATTCTCAGTGGTGGCCCCCAAATTATGGAATGATCTTCCTGACGAGGTGCGCCTCCCGCCAACACTGTTTTCTTTTCGGCGCCAGGTCCAGACTTTCCTCTTCTCCCAGGCATTTTAGCATGTGTTTTAAATTGTTTTTATATTATTTTAAATTTGTATTTTAAATTGTTTTTAAAATATGTGTTTTAAATTGTGTATTTGTTTTAATGTTTTTGATTGCTGTAAACCGCCCAGAGAGCTTCGGCTATGGGGCGGTATACAAGTGCAATAAATAAATAAATAATAATAAATAAATAATTTGATGTTTTCAGTCTTGTTCAGTTTCTCTTCTAAAATCCATGCTCGCAATAGCAGTAGCTTGGCCTTGGCCAGTTGCTTTTAAAGGCAACTGCAACAGCCTGGCAAGCCTCTCTGGTCTTGACAGAGCCTGCCAGACCTGGACATCTGATGAGTTATTTCAGTTCTCAGACATTCAGGAAAAGGAAAGCAATAATTGGGATTCTTTAGTGTATTCCAGCACTTTCAAAGTTACTGCCTAGGTAATCCATACCAAGCCCTGTAAGGTAGGCTAGTAATTCTCCTCAAGTGACAGATGAGGAGGGAGACAAGAGCAGCTTTTTGACAAATTAAAACTGAAACAATTTTGGTTTAATGTTGCCTTCTTTCTATAATATAGAATCATAAAAGAGTTGGAATGGGCCTATAAAGCCATCAAGTCCAACCTCCTGCTCAATGCAGGAATCCAAGTTAAATCATATCCGACAGGTGGCTGTCCAACTGCCTCTTGAATGCCTCCAGTGTTGGAGAACACACCACCTCCTGAGGTCATTGGTTCCATTGTCGTACCTGTTAGGAAGTTTTTCCTGATATTCAGCTGAAATCTGGCTTCCTGTAACTTGAGCCCATTATTCCATGTCCTGCACTCTGGGACGATCAAGAAGAGATCAAGAAGAGATCCTGGCCCTCCTCTGTGTGACAACCTTTCAAGTACTCGGAGAGGGCTGTGATGTTCCTATATTAATGTATATATGGTAAGTGTTGTTGTTTAGAAGATACATGGTAAGTGGAGTGAAAGAGGAGGGGGAGTGAATGGGCAGTAGAATGCTAGATGATTGGCTGAGTGTTTAAAATGGCTGAACGTATAAAAGGAAGAGTGAGAGTGGAATCTGGGGGGAGAAGAGAAAGAGTGGGTGGTTTTGGTGGGTTTGAGAGAGTTGTTTGCCAGGAGAGAGTGGAGAAGGAGGGGGGTGGAGTTCGGATTAGTATTGAGTAAAACCATATGCTTATGTGCCTTAAGAAGAAATCTTGTTAATCTTGTTAGCTTTGTTATCTGTAATAAATACTTAATTTGGTTTACCAAAGGCCTGATCCTTGGCTGGGGTTTCACAGACCAGAAGGGAGGGTAAGGTAATGACCAAGGCTGAAGGGAAACTGTAACAAATGGTGGCAGCGGTGAAGAGAATAACAATACCAGTATTCAGAGTCTCTGGGAATACTAGTATTGGGACATTACTGGTGGTTGCCTAGCAGGGGGATCTGTTGAGATCTGTGCTAGAGCGGGGAGAGAAACAATAAAAAAGGACAGTCCGGACTGGTGGAGTCCCTGGTGGTGCCTAGTGACAGGCAGTAGCCACGTGCAGGTAGGAACCTGACAGGGAGAGCCAGGGAAGGGCATCACAAGGGCTATCATATCTCCCCTCAGGCTTCTCTTCTCAAAGCTAGATTTGCCCAGTTCTTTCAGTGTCTCCTAATATGAGCCAAGTATCCCTCCATCTTATAATAGGCACTCAGTTTCTTTTTCCTAGGTGTAGAACTTTGCACTTATCCCTGTTAAATTTCATTGTTGGTTTCAGCCCAATGCTCCAGCCTATCAAGATCCCTTTGTTTCTGTCGTCATGGGTATCAGCTATCACTCCCAATTTTGTATCATCTGCATATTTTATAAGCATTCCTTGCACCTCCTCATCCAAGTCATTAATAAAATTTTTGAAGAGCACTGGGCCCAGGACTATATCCCACTCATTACCTCTTCCCAGTTTTAGAAGGAACCACTGATAAGGACTCTTTGGAGTATGATTCAGTAGCCAACTGTGGGTCCACCAGATAGTTGTTCCATCCAGCCCACATTTAGCTTGCTTGCTAATCAAAATGTCATGGGGCACTTTGACAAAAGCTTTGCTGACGTTGAGATATATTATATCCACAGCATTCCCACAGTCTACTAGCGAGGTTACCAGATAAACAAATGATATAAGATTCATCTGGCAGGATTTATTCTTTAAAGTCTATGTCGGCTTCTAGTAAACACTGCATTGTTTTCAAGGTATTCACAGATTGACCGTTTGATAATCCGCTCCAAAGTTTTCCTAGGGATTGATGTCAGGCTGATTGGTCTCTAGTTCCCAGATTCCTCCTTTTTGCCCTTTTTGAAGATGAGGACATTAGCCCACCAAAGATAACAGACAGTGGTTCAAAGAATTCTTCAGCCAGTTCCTTCAATACTCTAGGATTGTTCTGCGGACTCTTCCACAGAATTGTTGTGGATGGTGATACCATGCCCCAGGAGGGATTTAATACTGGGAACGATCTATCGTCCCCCTGATCAAAATGCTCAGGGAGACCTGGAGATGAGATATGAAATTGAGGAAGCATCCAAACAAGGAAATGTGGTAGTAATGGGTGACTTCAACTACCCGGACATAGACTGGCTGCATATATGTTCCAGTTACGACAAAGAAGCAAAATTTCTAGATATTCTAAATGACTATTCCCTAGACCAGTTGGTCATGGAACCGACCAGAGGGACGGCAACCCTGGACTTAATCCTCAGTGGGGACCGGGACCTGGTGTGAGATGTAAGTGTTGTTGAACCGATTGGGAGCAGTGACCATAGTGCTATTAAATTAAGCATACATGTAAATGGCCAATTGCCAAGAAAATCCAACACGGTCACATTTGACTTCAAAAGAGGAAACTTCACAAAAACGAGGGGATTGGTAAAAAGAAAGCTGAAAAACAAAGTCCAGAGGATCACATCACTCGAAAATGCTTGGAAGTTGTTTAAAAACACTATATTAGATGCTCAACTGGAGTGCATACCGCAGATCAGAAAAGGTACCACCAGGGCCAAGAAGATGCCAGCATGGTTAAGGAAGCTCTTAGAGGCAAAAAGTCTTCCTTCAGAAAATGGAAGTCTTGTCCGAATGAAGAAAATAAAAAGGAACACAAACTCTGGCAAAAGAAATGCAAGAAGGGATGCTAAAAAAGAATTTGAGGAGCACATTGCTAAGAACATAACAACCAACAACAAAAAATTCTATAAATACATTCAAAGCAGGAGACCATCTAGGGAGGCGATTGGACCCTTGGATGATAAGGGAGTCAAAGTTGTACTAAAGAACGATAAGGAGATTGCAGAAAAGCTAAATGAATTTTTTGCATCTGTCTTCACAGTGGAAGATATAGGGCAGATCCCTGAACCTGAACTGACATTTGCAGGAAGGGATTCTGAGGAACTGAGACAAATAGTGGTAACGAGAGAGGAAGTTCTAGGCTTAATGGGCAATATAAAAACTGACAAATCACCGGGCCCGGATGGCTTCCACCCGAGAGTTCTCAAAGAACTCAAATGTGAAATTGCTGATCTGCTAACTAAAATATGTAACTTGTCCCTCAGGTCCTCCTCCATGCCTGAGGACTGGAAAGTGGCAAATGTAACGCCAATCTTCAAAAAGGGATCCGGGGGGGGGGATCCCGGAAATTACAGGCCAGTTAGCTTAACTTCTGTCCCTGGAAAACTGGTAGAATATATTATTAAAGCTAGATTAACTAAGCACATAGAAGAACAAGCCTTGCTGAAGCAGAGCCAGCATGGCTTCTGCAAGGGAAAGTCCTGTCTCAGTAACCTATTAGAATTCTTTGAGTGTCAACAAGCATAGAGGTGATCCAGTGGACATAGTGTACTTAGACTTTCAAAAGGCTTTTGATAAGGTACCTCACCAAAGACTTCTGAGGAAGCTTAGCAGTCATGGAATAAGAGGAGAGGTCCTCTTGTGGATAAGGAATTGGTTTAGAAGCAGAAAGCAGAAAGTAGGAATAAATGGACAGTTCTCCCAATGGAGGGCTGTAGAAAGTGGAGTCCCTCAAGGATCGGAATTGGGACCTGTACTTTTCAACTTGTTCATTAATGACCTAGAATTAGGAGTGAGCAGTGAAGTGGGCAAGTTTGCTGACGATACTAAATTGTTCAGGGATTGCGAAGAGCTCCAAAAAGACCTCTCCAAACTGAGTGAATGGGCAGAAAAATGGCAAATGCAATTCAATATAAACAAGTGTAAAATTATGCATATTGGAGCAAAAAATCTGAATTTCACATATACGCTCATGGGATCTGAACTGGCGGTGACTGACCAGGAGAGAGACCTTGGGGTTGTAGTGGACAGCACAATGAAAATGTCGACCCAGTGTGCGGCACCTGTGAAAAAGGCAGATTCCATGCTAGGGATAATTAGGAAAGGTACTGAAAATAAAACAGCCAATATCATAATGCCGTTGTATAAATCTATGGTGCGGCCGCATTTGGAATACTGTGTACAGTTCTGGTCACCTCAAAAAGGATATTATAGAGTTGGAAAAGGTTCAGAAGAGGGCAACCGGAATGATCAAGGGGATGGAGCGACTCCCTTATGAGGAAAGGTTGCAGTATTTGGGGCTTTTAGTTTAGAGAAAAGGCAGGTCAGAGGAGACATGATAGAAGTGTATAAAATTATGCATGGCATTGAGAAAGTGGATAGAGAAAAGTTCTTCTCCCTCTCTCATAATACTAGAACTCGTGGACATTCAAAGAAGCTGAATGTTGGAAGATTCAGGACAGACAAAAGGAAGTACTTCTTTATTCAGCGCATAGTTAAACTATGGAATTTGCTCCCACAAGATGCAGTAATGGACACCAGCTTGGATGGCTTTAAAAGATTAGACAAATTCATGGAGGACAGGGCTATCAATGGCTACTAGCTGTGATGGCTGTGCTCTGCCACCCTAGTCAGAGGCAGCATGCTTGTGAAAACCAGTTGCCAGAAGCCTCAGGAGGGGAGAGTGTTCTTGCACTCGGGTCCTGCTTGCGGGCTTCCCCCAGGCACCTGGCTGGCCACTGTGAGAACAGGATGCTGGACTAGATGGGCCACTGGCCTGATCCAGCAGGCTCTTCTTATGGTATGTTTGTTGGGCCCTGGATATTTGAACTCATTCAAAGTAATTAAGTATTCCTTGACCATTTGTCTATCAATTTCAAGTTGCAATCCTGCCACTTCAACTTCATGTTTGCCAGGAAAGGCATAGATCCTCTTTTGGCAGAAGACTGAGCCAACATAGGAATTGAGCACTTTTTGCTTTTCTTTGTTAATGTTAGCATTTTGCCGTCCTCATTGAGTAGCTGTGCCACCATTTCTTTTCTCTGTCTTTTACTATGGGTGTACCTGAAGAAAGCTTTTTTGTTGCTTTTAGCATCCCTCGCTAACCTCAGCTCATTCTCAGCTTTAGCCCAACTGACACCATCCCTGCAATTCTATGCTACCTGTCTGTACTCTTCCTTTGTGGTCTTCCTTCAACTTCCTGTATGTGTGCTTTTTTTGTTTTCAGGTCATCTCTAAGTTTTTTTGTGAAGCTACACTGGCTTCTTCTGCTTTCTTCCACCTTTATTCCTTGTTGGAATTATTTGCAATTGTGTTTTTAGAATTTCCTTTTTTAGAAACACCCACCTATCTTGGTCTACTTTTCTCATTTGGGTTGCTTGCCATGGAAACTTACTGATCATTGTTCTGAGTTAATTAAAATCAGCTTTCCTGAAGTCCAGGGGACCCATATGGCTACTCTCAGCTTTTACTTCCCTTAAAATCAAGAACTCAAGCATAACGTGGTCACTTTCCCCCAGAGTTCCCGTAACGGCCACTTCATCCACCAAGTCATCTCTATTGGTTAAAATCAAGTCACAGATAACTGATCCTCTCGTTCCTTCCTCACTTTCTGTAGGAGAAAGTTATCTCCAACAGGAATTTCGCAAGTTGAACCTGACCCAGCAGTGTGATGCTGCGGCAAAAAAGGCAAACGTGGTTTTGGGCTGCATAAACAGAGCTATAGTTTCCAGGTCAAGGGAAGTAATAGTCCCACTATATTCTGCATTAGTCAGGCCTCATCTGGAATACTGCGTTCAATTCTGGGCGCCTCATTTTAAGAAAGATATAGACAAGTTGGAGCGGGTTCAGAAGAGGGCGACGAGGATGATAGCCGGTATGGAGAACAAGTCTTATGAGGAAAGGTTGAAGGAACTTGGCATGTTCAGTCTGGTGAAGAGAAGGCTGAGGGGTGACATGATTGCACTCTTTAAGTACCTGAAGGGCTGTCACATAGAGGAGGGTACAGATTTGTTCTCTGCTGCCCCAGAGGGTAGGACTAGATCTAATGGTTTTAAGTTGCAGGAGCATAGATTCAGATTGGACATTAGAAGGAACTTCTTGACAGTAAGGGCGGTTTGGCAATGGAACCGACTGCCTAGGGAGGTGGTGGGATCCCCTTCGCTGGATGTCTTCAAGCAGAGGCTGGACAGCTGTCTGCGGGAGATGCTCTAGCTGTGGTTTTCCTGCTGTGAGGAGGGGGTTGGACTCGACGGCCTACAAAGCCCCTTCCAACTCTACGATTCTATGATTCTTGGAGGGATGGTGTTTGGCAGAATTTGTCTCCCAACAAATATTGAGGTAATTGCGTTACAATTACATCATGCCTCCTTTAAGCACTGACAATTTGCTTTTCAAGACAATCTTCATCTTCTCCTTGACTGGATGGTTGATAGTAGACTCCTACCACCACGTTCCTTTTATTCTTTGCCCAATTTATCTTAATCCACATGCTCCTTATGGGGCTACCAAGCTCACCCTCACATATGTGACTCCGCCTCCCTTTCTAACCCTTCTTTTTAAATGGTTTAAATTGCCAAACTCCTGTTAGCTCCTGTTCACTTGCTCTGTTCGTTCACTCTGTGAGGGCTGGCTCACTTGTATCCCTCTTGACCAGCTGAGACAGCTTCCTCTGCTCTGCTCAGTTAGGAGTCAGGAAGCAGACAAACATTTTATTGTCCTCATCATTCCAAAAGGATCATACCAGCCTACTTTCCCAGTCAGCACTTAAACTTCTTTCCAAACACCAGAACTAAAAAGGATACTTCCTTTTAAAAGTTGTAGGTTCTAGAGTGCCAAAAACACTTGTTGGCCAAGCTGATTAGATGCAATATTGTGTCTGAACAATTATGTCAAATTTCCACTGCAAGGTATGTAGGTCTTTCACAATAGAGCCACAGGGATAATTGAAACCACAGATAATCTAGCCATGGGTTTCTTTCGATTTAAAACTCGTTCAGTGTGTGTAATGTTGGAAGTGGGGCAAAAGCAATTCTTGTTCTTTTGTTTTTGTTCCAGAAGAGAGATAGAGTTCGGGTCCTCCAGATGGATAGGCTTGACTACCTTTACCTGTGATGCTCTGACTGACTTCCTTCTGTCACTAGACTGTTATGTTTTTAGGGAAGCTTACCTGCCCCTCCTCCTTCCACCCTTTCCTCTCTTCTCTTTTTCGACTGTCTGAGAGAGAGGAGACACCTTTATCTCTGCTCGCTCTCTCCTAGCCATGAGAGCAACTCCCAAGTCTGGGCATTGCACCTCCAACTTAGCTAGTTAGTTAGAACTAGGTATATCTTTCCTATCTACTATGTATTTCTATAAATAAAGTAGCGTTTCATATTTTACTAAGAGTCTCAGTGATCCCAACACACATGCATTTCAGACCGCTGAGTTACTCTGCTAATATATACACAAATTTACACCACAACATGTAATTGTGGCATGTCAGTGGGGCAGGGAAAGCATTCTGCACTTTCTCTTTTTCTCTCTTCATATCCTCCAAGACAAGAGAAATAGGTTCTGGGGCTAAACCCCCATGAATTTTAGTTTGGATTAAGCCCATTTTCAAACATGATGCTGCAATTAGGCTTGAGCTTCCAAGCTATCCCTGCCATGTGACCTTCATTTGGTGCTTACCATCCCTTTAAATTTTAAGGTATTTGTCAGCACAACTGTTTTAAGTCTTACGTGTGAAAATGCCCCTAAGATCTGCTCAGGGCACATCCAAGAGTGCCTTCTCCTCGTCCAGCTTTGAGGAGGCTCCAGAGACTGAAATGCACTATTTGAACAGCTCCCAGTGACCACCTGCTGCTTATGGCTACTGGGAGAGCAACTATAACCCTGAAGTTCCAACTTGTACATGCCAAAGGCCTCACCACAAGACGTGGGTCATAAACATTTTTGCATTTATGATTTTTAGAAAAGCAGTGCCATTGCATGATAGTGGCAAATGAGCCCCATGTGGGGGAAGCCGAGATCTCGTCCTGGCTCTGATGCCTCCAGTTACATGGATCTGGATTATAGCCAGCAAGAAACCCTTCACTCTGGGCAGAGCAAAAATATCCCCCCATGTGGCTTCCCACTAGACTTTGGGATGGCCATCGCTGAACAGGTGTTAGCTGTCAGCAAGTTGTAGGAGGAAAACTCTTTCTGACCTGGCAAAGTATCACAGAGTAGTAGAAGCCAACCACTGAGAAATATGGGGCACAAGCAGCAGCAGCAGCAGCAGCAGCAGTAGTAGTAGAATTTAAATTTATATCCCGCCCTTCCTCCCAGTAGGAGCCCAGGCCGGCAATCTAAAACACTAAAACACTATAAACGAGACATTAAAATATATTAAAACAACTTTAAAAACATATTAAAACAAAGTACCTTTAAAAACATCATTTTTTAAAAAGCTTTAAAAAAATATTAAAAAGCAATTCCAACACAGACACAGACTGGGATAAGATCTCTACTTAAAAGGATTGTTGAAAGAGGAAGGTCTTCAGTAGGCACGAAAAAGATAACAGAGATGGCACCTGTCTAATATTTAAGGGGAGGGAATTCCACAGGGTAGGTGCCGCCACACTAAAGGTCCGTTTCCCATGTTGTGCGGAATTGACCTCCAGATAAGATGGTATCTGCAAGAAGCCCTCTCCTGCAGAAGACAGGGATCGACTGGTTATATAAGGAGTAAAACGGTCTTTCAGGTATCCTAGTCCCAAGCTGTATAGGGCTTTGCACACCAAAACTAGAACCTTGAACTTAGCCGGTAGCTAATGGGCAGCCAGTGCAGTCTTTTCAGCAGCGGGGTGACATGTTGGCGATATCCTGCCCCGATGAGCAGTCTCGCCACCGCATTTTGCACCAGCTGTAGCTTCTGGACCACATCTGTCCTTTGACAGGATTGCCATGCATGCTGGATGGAGACCCCATGAGGACTCTCATTAAGCACTGAGCTCCACCACCCTCCAAGGCTGGACCATTTTAACAGGCCCATCATCCCCTGCAGAGGGGAAATTCACTGTCAACATGAACAATCCAAGTTGGAACCCGTTCAGCCAGGAAGCTCAGGGAGGGAAACGGAAGTCAACACATCTGTGTGAGTGCCGGGGAAGTACCTGAGACGGACTAGCCTCTCCCATCTCAGGTTTTGGCAGCCTCGGCCGTCATCAAGTCATGGGTGGCTGTTGGTTTATTATGGACCAACCTGGCCATAAGCAACAGCCACTGGAGGCTGGTCCATTAGGGCCAAGGGGGCACTGCCCCACCAAGCGCAGTGTGCTTCAGCCAGCCCCGCCTGCCTGCCTTCTTACTTGGGGCCAGGGCGGAGGCAGCCGCAGGGCCTCCTATCTTCCTCCTCCTCATTCTCAGCAGGGAGGTGATGGAGAGCACCAGATCAGTTGGCTCTGCCTGCCACGAGCTCTCTGGCTCCCTCTACAGTCGGCCTCCCTGCTGCCTTCCGCCCTACCAGTCCCAATGGGCGGCTGCCACCGCTGGCAACAGTGCTGCGGGGCTTTGCAGAGCAACCAGGTCATGCTGGCCATTTGCCAGGATTGGCTACTAAACCAGAATCCTGTGCTGCTCTGACACAGCAGAGGGCCGGGGTGGGGGAGGCACCTGGGATTCTCCATCGACTCAGACCTTGGGGCAACTCCTCCCTTGTCAACACTGGTGTTTCCAGGGCAGCGCCTGCAGGTGCCAGGGTGACCCACCTCCCTCGTTGCCTTGAGGCCCCTAACCCCTCCCTGTTTTTGATCAATCAGATAAAAAGATAGAGGGGGGAGAAAAAGATTCCCCGCCTCTAATGCTGCTTGGTAGGGGGGCAACTGGAGTAATGTGGGGTGGGGGAGCCACCATGGCTGGCGGGGGGGCAGCCAAGAGGGTGGCGGGGGGGGGAATGGCAACTCATTTCGGGAACGCATGAGAAAGGGCATCGGAAAGGCATATGGGGCGGGGAAGCAAGCTCGTCACCACCACCCCCGCCCTGCTCTCCCTTCCCTGAATCTCCCGCTGGCTGTAGGGGTGGAGGGGTTTCTGTCTGAGCAGGGGACTGCCAGCCTCCCCCTCCCCCTCGCAGCACAGATCTGCATGTGGCCCCTCCGCAGGAAAGCTCCGCAGGGCCTCTCCCCCCTCCACCCCCTCGCCGCTGGTGCCGGAGGGCCCTCCTGCCGCCGCAGCTGTTCGCCCCTCCGCGCCTCCCCGCGAAGCAACGGGAAAAGCACCAGGCGCCGCTCGTAGCGCGGCGAGTCTGGCGGGTATTTCTGCTTGCTCTAAAAAAGGCACCACCGCGCCGGGCGGCCGTTCCCGCTCCAGTCTCCCTCGCTGGGGCCGCGGGGAGGGCGCTTGCCCGCCGCCCGCGCCCCTCGGGCAGCCTGTTTCGGGGAGGGATGCAAAGGCTGGTACGGGAGGGGGGCGCCTGCCTCTCCCCCCAACACGCGCACGCCGAGTCTGCAGTGGACGCCCAAGACGAGGAGGAGGGCCACGCGTCCTGCCACTGACGGAGCAGCTCGGCCTTGCCCTCGCCTTAAGCAGAGCCAGGCCGCAAGAAGGGCGTGGGGTGGCGAGACCTTCCAGGGAGACCCAGCACAGCCAAGCCAGCCGCCGCGCCTCGGGGCGGGGGACGCGAGGCGGGCCCGGGACTTTCTCCCCGGCTGGGGAGATGCGCGAAGAGGCGAACGCTGCCCTTGGCCATAAGGCTTGGGAAGGAAAAATGCCCCACTCCTCTGCTCGCTCGGGGGAGAGGGAGGGAGGGGCTCCAAGAGGAGGCCCCGCTGCTGCTCCTGGGAAAAATAATACCCTCCCCATGCTTTGGACACATCATGAGAAGACAGGATTCACTAGAAAAGACCATAATGCTGGGAAAAACAGAAGGGAGTAGAAAAAGAGGAAGGCCAAACAAGAGATGGATTGATTCCATAAAGGAAGCCACACACCTGAACTTACAAGATCTGAACAGGGAGGTTCATGGCAGATGCTCTTGGAGGTCGCTGATTCATAGGGTCTCCCTAAGTCGTAATCGACTTGGAGACACATAACAACAACCCCTGTTTTATGAGGTCCGACGCGTTTTGGCATCAAGACACCCCTTTCTCGGGGTAACACTTCTCACCAGCGAGCTGCCAAGATAAACTGCTCTAGTTTTCTTCTTTGCTGGATTTTTTTTTTTTTTTGAGAACTGATTCTTTGAGGTTTGCCTTCTCTCCCTCGTTCCCCCCTGCCTACACACACGTGCTGCTGCTCCTGTGCTGCAGTTATTGTTAATTATATTTATTAATCACTTTTTTCCAAAGGGTCCCATTGATGCCAGTGGGATTGCCCCATCACAGAGTGATTTTTGGAATGGAAGGGAAGGATTAAACCTCCCCATGCACTGAAGTCTGAATAATAATTGGGCTCGTTTAAATTTTATAAGTCTGATGTGGCAACTAGCCACACAGTGCAATGTATGGGCCTGTTTGGCCCTCAGACATCTCAGTCTACAACCAAACCAAGCATGTGTTGAGTTGCTTATACCAAACATACTTCACCAGAGTCCAGTCCAATGGAAGGAACAATGATTGTGCAGTAAGATAAACAACTGGGGTCATTAAAGCTGAATAAGTAATAGAAAGTCTTCAGTGAAAAGCTCAGCTCATATTGTCCATGAACAGCCTTGAGTTCAATAACAGGCAGTTTATTAACATCTGGATTCCAAGAACATAACCCAAGAAGGCAGAATAGCTGAAATCACCAGAGCTGGAATTTAGACTGATTAATATCAAGTGATTTCATAATTCCATACAAACTAAGAACATGGAATTTGGCATATTCCGTTGGTTGATAAGAAAGATCTGGCATACCTAAGAAGATGTTTGGCTTTCTAAACGCTGTAGGAATTCTCAACATTCCTACAAAAAGTAAAGGCAGCTGTGGTCCACAAGAAAAATTCATAGGGGCAATACCTTTATTAGGCCAATCAAAATATCACAAAACAGTGTGCAAACTTTTGAGTTCTCAAGAATTCTTCATCAGGCTAAATGGTAAACAAAGCAAGGGAGAGAGGGAGTCTTGGCTGGCAGTAACACCCTCTGGTAAGAGTCAGACTTTGGGAAAAGGTAGCAGACATTCAAAAGGGCCTCTTGGGTGATATAGGGAAGCCAGTGGCAACGAGGCATCACTAGGGGGTTGTCCATTGTTATGCTGCTTGATGGCAGCAGGCCTTGTTGTGGCCTGATACCTCCATAGCACCTAAAGGGCCTCATTTTAATGTGTGCTCCTTAGTTCTGCAGGCTCATCTTGCAACATTTTCTTCTGCCCCATGCTTTGTCTGTCTAATGCAGAAGTGGGAAACTTTATTCAACCCTGGGCTACACGCCCTCATAGGAAAGGTTTCTGGGCATGCGTGTCAGTTGTGGGCAAGGCCAGAGACAAAAGCCAGCAGAACAACTGGACCTTTGTACAGTAGGGCACATCCCAGCCATGCGGCCTTCAGAGGTTCCTGCATGCAAGGAAAAGGCCTTGTCACTGTAAAAGCAGGGGCATCACTACCGGGGTGCGGAGGGTACGGACCGCACCCGGGTGACACCCTGAGGGGGGTGACACCCAGAGCCGCCCCGCAAAGCGCCAAGAAGCGCTCCGGTTCGGCACAGCCAACTCCTCGGAGGCGGACGGGCAAGACGGAAAGCAGGCACCCGCTCGCTGGCAGTGAAGCCTTCCACCGCCAGCCTGGAGTGCGTGCATGCACACACACGCGCGGGGGAGGGCGCACGCCGGAGGTCCGCACCCCCCCCCCGCACTCCCGCTACTGACGCCGCTGGTAAAAGGACATGTCCCAGCCAGGCAAAAGCACTCTGAGAGGGCACAGCCACTGCGGGGTGCAGCTTGGGGATAGGGGATAGTCTAGAGCAGCCTTTCCCAACCAGTGTGCCTCCAGATGTTGTTGGACCACAACTCCCATCAGCCTCAACCAGCATTGCCAATGGTCAGGAAAGATGGAAGTTGTGGTCCAACAACATCTAGAGGCACACTGGTTGGGAAAGGCTGGTCTAGAGGGTAGGCAGAGGAGACCTGAAGGCCTGAAGCTGCCCACCTCTGGTGCAATGCCATCTACCTCTCTAACCCAGGACTATGAACTGATCTGCTTGCTGGTATTATCCAAGGAGGAGGAGGAGGAGATTTCCAGTCCCCCACAACTCCTGTTCTAGAACTTAATTCTTTTAGCACTGCTATATACTGAAGCTGATAAGTAAAGTAAAAATTGAAGCAATTATCCTAATTACACCCCTATATGTATGTTTTACCAAAGGTATTTTTTCCAGAGGCAAGAAAGTTCAGGATCTCAAAGACCATGAAACACACTTGTGAAGAAGGAAAATTTAGTGCTTTATTGAAGCAAAGCTGTTGGTTTTGGCTGGCAGGCGCTAACACTTAAATCACAGATCTTATCTTATGTTCTCCTTTTCCCCGCTGGAAGCCTCACACAACAACAGGGGAGAGATCTCTTTTATGGCCTTGTTTGGATTTGCACCTCACCGTACTTCACTTCAGGCTGGTGTTGAGGCTTATCTGCCCAGATCTAGGGCCCTTTATACCAAAAAGACCCTCTGGGAGGGCACAGGTGGCACCTATACCTGTGAGATTTTTATCTTTCCCAGTGGCCAGTTTACTTGGATCTCACGCCTCTGCCCTAAAACTTAGAGCAAATAATCCAAGCAGAGAGGGAACACAAAAATAGTAGAGATCCTAAAACTTGTGAGAGTGTAGAAATATGAAGATAACTCAAAATGAAGCATCAATAAACTTTTTAAAACAAAAGAAATTTGAGGTTGGTAACAAATCCCCAAAAGTATTGGCAAGACAGCTGGCTAAAAAACAGAAGTAATACTGTAGTTAATTCTATCAATTACTTAAGGATTTGTAATAACAGCTCCAAAGGTATCACTAATCAATTCCAAGTTTTATAAAAAATCAGCCAGAGCTGGAAAATATCAAACAATTACTATCTAATCCAAACATCTGGTTTCCCAAACTGATTTAGAAAATAAAAAGGTTAGAGGCTCCTATAGTCAGATATAGATAGTATATATAATACCTAATAACAAGGTACTTGCTATAGATGACTTAACATCTAAGTTATATACTGTTTTAATTGTGACAATCTGCCAGTCGTCTTTATTTATTTATTTATTTATTTATTACATTTGTATACTGCCCCATAGCCAAAGCTGTCTGGGTGGTTTACAACAATTAAAAACATTAAAAACAAATATACAAATTTAAAAACACTTTAAAAAAACAATTTAAAAACACATGCTAAAATGCCCGGGAGAAGTGGAAAGTCTTCACCTGGTGCCGAAACGATAACAGTGTTGGCGCCAGGCGCACCTCGTCAGTACAATCATTCCATAATTTGGGGGGCACCATGGAGAAGGCTCTCTCCCTTGTTGCCAGACTCCCAGCTTCCCTCCAAGTAGGCACCCGGAGGAGGGCCTTGGATGTTGAGCATAGTGTACGGGTGGGTTCATATTGGGAGAGGCGTTCCATCAGCTATTGTGGTCCCAAGCCGTGTAAGGCTTTATAGGTTAAAACCAGCACTGGTTACAATTAATGTAGTCTACTTTCATTTTATGACAGGTAACTCACAAAGTTTAGAAAATACTTGCAGTTCATAAAACTGGTAAAGCCCCTCTCTCCCAGAATCTTATAGACTCAAAACAATTTCTTAACCAAGTTTGTCTGTGAAAATAAAACACACCCACCCGTTTCCACCCATTTCCTCTGGAGCCTTGGGAATTTCCCCCGTCAGATTGGTGTCAGTTCTCAGGAAGAAAGAAAAATGCTTGTTGTGTTTTGGACAGCTGAGGCCACAGAACCTCTCTGAAGCCAGAAATCACCCCAATTCACCTCATAATTTGGGGTACACATAGAGCCAATGCACAACCTTAATACGTCCCTGAAAGGCTAAATAACACTATTAAATAACATAGCATAACATAATAATACTAGAAGAGAGATAATGCTTTCTCTACTGAAGATTGGTATTTAAAAATTTGTCACATTACAGAACTGTTTAAAATAACCTACATTTTGAGAAATCAGGGAGAGGTAAACTTTGCTGTGTTTATGAGGAGGTGGCTTTTGTTTGTGGCATTCTGGAATAAAACCAGGATGTCTTTATACCCCGCCATTTTTCCAAAACTGGAACTCATGGCGGCTTCCAGATAAAAAATACATATAATTAAAAACATACAAAGTCTACATTAAAATAAGATTAAACTATTTCCAACCATTTGTATCTTTTCTTTATTTATGAACTATCGTATTTCAGTAAAGGACAGTATGTTATATGCATTAGTTTTGCATGTTTTTTATATTTTGTTTGAATAAATAAAGGGTAGTGTTCATGGGGGGGGGGAATGGCCTGCCTTCAAGTTTATTCCAACTTATGGTGACCCTATGAATAGGGTTTTCATGGTAAGTGGTATTCAGAGGTAGTTTACCATTGCCTTCCTCTGAGGCTGAGAGGCAGTGACTGGCCCAAAGTCACTCAGTGAGCTTCATGGCTATGTCGGGATTTGAACCCTGGTCTTCCAGGTCATAGTCCAACACTCTAAGCACTATGCCACACTGGCTCTTGGTGTTCAATAGTAGCATCTGAATGGATAGCCAGCAACCCCACTGTGTCAAATAACTAGTCTTGCCAACATCCCAGTAAGTTCTGCAGGCTGGAGGTGACTTCTCTGCTTGCCCTGTTGCTGTGGGGTGGCTTTTAAGGCACTGTCTCCCTACAGACTCTCAGGACACCCTCTCCTGTTCTTCACTAGAGGGGTATTTCAAATCCTCTTGCTTTTGTCTTTAAGATGAATTCTTGTTAAGAGGCAGTTCTGCTAAGAGACTCAGTGTATGGGGAGCTTTGAGATTGACACTCCCCAAAGAGGTGGTTCAACAGCCTGGATCTTCTAAAGTCAACCTCTGCGGCCCCCTGATAAAAATGCTGGCACCCATCTGCTTCCTTTTCTTCCCAGACAAGAGGCTTTTCTCCTTTGAACCAATAAAGATATGCAGCCAATCACACTATAAATGCCCTCTGCTCAGCTACCAGATTCTCTTGGTCCACTTTGTGTGCAACAGAGCAGCGACATTCTCTCAAATGGGTCCAGAATTGCCTGAAATGAATGTGTTGTGTGACACTGTGACAAAGATACCAATCAGCCTTTGGCAGGCGGGGGGGGGGGTTCACACCAGGCAAACATACAGGACCTTGGAGGATACGTTTTCTGTGGAGGGAGTTTTAATTAAGCAACCTAGTGGAGAATTGCTTCTCTCTTGCCTTTTCTCCATAATAAATCAGCAACTTTGATGTGATATAATTTTCATCTAATCAGCAGCATTCCAAAATTATCATGTTGTTTTCCACTAAACATACCATTTGAAATCAGATAACATTATTTAGCAAAGCAGTTTACCTAACATTTGCTTGGGAACTAAACCAGCAAAAGGTTTTGTAGAAAAAAGGGTAAGCTACAGCAACAACCTGATCTCATCATTTGAATAAGATGCACAGATAAAATCAAAATCTCTTCATAAGGGCAGTGCTATCATACCCGCTTTTGATAGTTGCAAAATTCTGTTTACTAACAGAAGGGGCAGAAGCCCAGGAACTCACACAGATGGCCTTCAGCTCAACATGCTTGACACAAAATCCTCTTCATCTTTTAGATTACTGATTTTAACAGTATATATATATCTCCAGGCAGAAGCTTCAGCTTCCAGAGCAGTACTGCAAACGCTAAAACATTTTAACATGTTCAACAATAAAATGCTTAATAATAAAATAACAAAAAGCAGCAGAAATGGAATAAACAAATAAAACAGCACCATAATAATTCAGCTGATATTGTGTACAGCCTGAGAAAATCAAAAGGCCTTTGCCTGACACCAAAAGGAGAGGCAGTATCAGATGAGACTTCTTGGGGAGGATGTCCCATTACTGGGACAGTGCTGTCAAAAAAAAGCCTTTCAGCTGGTGCTGCCCCATCTTATTTCAGAAGGCACCTGGAAGGGCCCTTGGAGAAGGATCAATAATATCCCTTTTGACTACCCCATTGCTTTTTACTTCTACCTCCAGTCCTCCCCCCACCTTTTCTGGCATATTGCATCCAAAGTAAGGCATCTGACCAAGATCTTAGCACATGGACTAAGTGTGCACCAGCCACAAGCAGTGCTTCAGAAAACAGCCTGACTCAGTCCAAGCAATTTGTCAGCTGCCTTATCTGGTTTGAGCTGCATCGAAGTTCATTTTGTTTATCCACTCTACAACTTTCCCTTTTGACAGAAGTGGATGAAATTTGCATTATTCTCATATTGGATAAAGTCTGACAAATTACAGGCAAATAGGTCCAGGAGATCTTTTAAAGTTTGTGGTGGTGGTGGTGGTTTTGTGGACAGGATTTTATTAAATTTGCAGGCAAGTTTGCTCCTTTTGAGGGCATGAATCCTGTCAAATTTCATAAATATAGCTGCAGTAATTTACTTACAAGAACAGTTGCCATAGTTTTGGGCTGGATTAAAAAAAAAGAAATCCCTTAATCACTTCTAGTGTTTTGTGGGCAATTAGTCTGAAAATTGCAGACATGGGAAAGGTCCCCTGGATACAAAACCTGCCAAATTTCAGACAAATAGGTCTGGGGGGAGGGGTTGTACTAGACACCTTTAAAGTTGATTTTAGAGGAGGAGAACTAAAAGGGATTCACTTTCTAGGTAAAATCATTTCCTCTAATTACAAATTTGACCTGTCAGTCACAATGGAGCTGTCCCCCCCCCTCCCTTCACTCACTCTGGTGTTTGCTCTTCTTCAATCACCCTGGCATTATGATAAACCTAAACACTGTTTTTGTTTTTTGCAGTTGCTTTTTTTTCCTTGCAGGGTTTTGTTAATTTCTGGATTGCCAAGGTGCTATGAGGTGCTTCAGGATTCCCATTTCAACTTGTGCAGTTTTATACAGATCCTGCTTTGCCTCTTCCAAACAAAAAATCCCTCTGAGGCACCTTGCTTTGGCTCAGGATTTGTCCAAATTCAATGAACACCTCTAGGAGATACATCTGGGAGAAGGAGGCCCATTCAATAAGCAAGTCCCAAGCTATAAAGGGCTTTAGAAGTAAGCACTGACCCTTTGAACTGTGCTAGGAAACGGCTGGGTAGTTGCCACTAACGGTTCAAAACTGAGTATGTGCTTGACCATTTTGTTTCACCAAATTGCACAAAATATGAGACCAGAGAAGAGAGATTATCTTTTCCACCAGGATTCTCATGGGAAGTGTCAAAAGTTTTTTCTGAGTTTTAGGTGTTGGAGAGTCTCGATGTTGCGCTGCGGAATGAAGAGTTTTGAGTGAGCTTGTGTGTTTGAATCTTTGCTAAGATTCTACCTTCCCTGCAAATTAGTCAGACAGAGACTTTAAGCTTTAAAATAAGAAATAACTACTTTATTCTGGAAGTACATACTTGATTGGAAAGAGTTCTACATCTAGCTAACTAGCTAGGCTGGAGCAGGCTGAACTGGTCCCAGTGCTAGCCCTCATGCTGGTTGAGAGGGAGAGACAAAGGAAAGATGTCTGCTCCCCTCTCAAGAAAGAAGAAAAGACACTGGGAAGGAGGGAAGGAACTGTGATCAACATCCTGTTGCATATCAGTCTACCAGGAAGGAAGAGACAGCAGGAGATCAAAGGACAGGTGTAGCCTAGCAACCAAGAGGTCTCCTCTCTAGCTACGCCTTTAGCCCCATGCAGCCTCAACACACAAGTTGGAGTTGAACCCCATATTCCAACATTAGGTTGGTATGAAGAAGAAACTGTGAGTGTGTATTCATTGGAGAAACTGTGAACTGTTTTATACACTGCGAACAAACTCAGAGCCATTTTATTCCTGTGGCACTTTGCTCTGGCAAAGAGTAAACAACCGTCTACTCTAAAGAACAAACTGTTGCAGCTAAAGTGGGCAAAGGGCTGACTCAGCCATGACCTTAAGTCTCTCTCTCTCTCTCTCCCTCTCCCTCAGCTTCACTTGCCTCACAGAGAAGATAAAACCAGGAGAAAGAAGAGCCTGGCTGCTGGATCAGGCCAGTGGGCCATCAGTCCTGCACCCTGTTCTCATCATGGCTAACCAAATGCAAGACCCAGTACAACAGCACTCTCCAGAGGAGAACCAGGCAAGCTGCCCCCAGCTCCTTGGAAGACCTTCCTCTTCCCACAAGCCTTTTAAGTAGGGCCCTTATCCCAGTCTGCGTCTGTCTTAGAACTGATTTTTAAGATGTTTTTAACCTTTTTTAAAAATATGTCTTGAAAGCTTTTTAAAAATTATTATTTATTTATTTATTTATTTATTTAATTTGTATCCCGCCCTTCCTCCCAGCAGGAGCCCAGGGCTTTTTTAAGATGTTTTGTTTTAATGTATTTTAAAGTCTGTTTTTCTGGTGTTTTAAAGTTTTAGTGCTTTTTGTTCACCGCCCTGGGCTCCTGCTGGAGGAAGGGTGGGATATAAATAAAATAATAAATAAATAAATAAATCTTCATATATATTCAATGATCACATGCCTCATTACTAAGGTTCTCTGGGTGATGAATAATTAAAAATAAATTATAATCCCAAATCCATAAAACATCAATAAACAATCCTAAAAACAGTCATCTTGGGGCAGAGTTCATACAATTTAAGCCACAGTGTAATAATATAATGCATAAACCATGCTTGTATAGCTAACAGACATCTCAAAACCACAGTGAGATGCTGTCATGGGTACCCAGCTACACCCTGGCCGTGTGAGGAAGGGAAAGCCGGTTAAACTGTCCCCCTCTCGGTTGCTCTTCCGTGATCCGTCCACTGCCACCAGGTGGAAGTCTTTATTTTACCCTGGCTGCCTCCACCAAATAGTCAAATCTCTTTTGGGTCTCCTCAAGAACACCTTTATGTAGTGTGTGCTTTAGCTTATAAGCATGGGGT
This sequence comes from Rhineura floridana, assembly GCF_030035675.1. Taxonomy (NCBI): domain Eukaryota; kingdom Metazoa; phylum Chordata; class Lepidosauria; order Squamata; family Rhineuridae; genus Rhineura; species Rhineura floridana. The sequence goes on from NC_084494.1 coordinate 1,022,873, forward strand.
AGTTAAAACCACGGGCAAGAGACCGCAATGTTTTGTGAACCAAATTTAAAAGATTACTTTAAAAAGAGATTATTCTTAGGGGAAAGATTTTAACATTGGAATTGTCACACACACACAAAATAATCCCCAAAGAGGAAAAGGGCAAGGAAAATAAATCAAGATGCATGCATCCAGCTAGTCTTGTGTAAACCGTTCCCTTCTTGCTAAAATTGTGTTAAGACAAAATTATTTCCATTAGAGTTCGGCTTACATCAGTTAGCAGTTCTCTCTCCCTCTCTCCTTCAGCACTGGCTTGTGATTTTGGGTTCCTCTCCAGCCCTCTCTTCCTTTAGGCTATCTCAGTCCACAAACAATCTAAACATCAAAGTAGTGCAGTTTGCAGTAATCCCTTCTGCAGGCCAGACTGCCTGCAATCCACATGTTACCTCTTTATTTTTAACACCTCCAGAAGTGTTTACCTGCCAGCCAATGTTGGCTCTAGGAAGGAAATTAACCCCATAATTCCCAAACCAAACTATATAAAAATGTAAATGTACTGCCTTCAAGTGGATTCCGACTTATGGCGACACTATGAATAGGGTTTTCATGAGGCTGAGAGGCCCAAGGTCACCCAGTGAGTTTCATGGCTATGTGGGGATTCGAACCCTGGTCTCCCAGGCCGTAGTCCAACACCTTAACACAACCAAACTATATACACAATTTTTATTTCTTTTTAAACAGTCCAGTTCCTTCACAGGTGCAAAGATTAAGATAATATCAATGATTTTAAATTACTTCAGAATGTTAAATACTTTTTTTTAAAAAAATTTTTTTTAAAAACCTGGGAAAACTAAAAGGTCTTTGCCTAGAGCCTCCCTGGAGAGAGCATTTCACAGCCTAAGAGCCACCACCAAAAAGGCCTCTCTCTCTCTCTGTGTCTCCAGTTATGAGGGGACTTAAAGAAGGGCCTCATCTGGTGGTTATAGGGCTTGGGGGTATGCATATGAAAAGCGGCAATCCTTCAGATTCCAACCCATGAAGGAGTTTATAAGCAGTGGCATCACTAGCGGGGAGTGCGGACCGCACCCAGGTGACACCATGAGGGGGGGTGAAACCCAGAGCCGCCCCATTGCAGGGCAGGGCACCCGTGCCATTGCCCGGCAAAGGAGCCGAGAAGTGCTCCGGGTCGGTGTTGGAGCAGCCAACTCCTCCTCCTCGGAGGCAGGCGGGTGGGCAAGACCAGGAGCAGCATCGGCAGGGTGAGGAAGGTGCGCCAGCATTCCCAGGCCTGCTTCTCCGGCTGGGTGCCCCTCCAGTGCGTGCCCTCCCAGGGGCATGGGTGGCTGGCCTTGTGCGGGTGCGCGCTCAGCAGGACATTTGGGGTCTCGCACCGGGTGACACCAACCCTAGTGACGCCACTGTTTATAAGTGAATGCCAAGACTTTGACTTGAGCCCAGAAACTGACTGGGAGCCAGTGAAGACAATAAAGCCCTGATGTGAAATGTTCCCAGTTGCTACCACATTCTGAGCATTTGATGAGTCTCCTCTCATTTTACTGTACAATTCCCCCTCCACTAAACCTAATATCCAATATCTTCAGTTCTCTTTACCTTATTTTTAATTGAAAGGGAAATATTTACCCCAAAAAAATCAATGCAGTTTTCATTCATTCAAAGTATTTGTGTTGTTATTTAACATGAAATATAATTATTTTTGGTAAGAACAAAATAGGCATAAAGGCTGCATGAACATTCAGTGAACTGTGTTTACTGAAATCAAAAACATTTCTCTTTTATTACTTATATTGTATTGACATTTTTAAAAAGTTGTTGCTAAATAACTGAGACAAGATTACCACAACTACCCACCCAGCACTGCTGCTGCCACAAACCCAGTCACACTGGAATTCCTTCTGATCCGGTCCCCATCTATATCCCTCCCAAAAGCCTTATGACTGGAAGTAAAAATGAAGACCCTGTGAGTGATTCAAAAATGTATCACATTGGGCAGTGATGATCAGTGTTCATCGGGATGGTAGGGCAGATGGCTGGAGGCGGAGCCAGACTATGGCGGGCAGAGACAACCCATTCTAGTTTTGTCCCCATCCTCCTCCTCCGAGTTCTACAAGGGCAACACTGAGACTAAAGAGGATGAAGCTGACAGGCAGCGCTGCCACCCCTTGGACTGGTTGTAAGTAAAAAAAGGCAGACAAGTGGGGCCGGCTGTGGGCAGGCTGAGGTTGGTGGGTCCATGCTTATTCACCCTAATTGATCAGCCTCCAATAATATGGGCTTACAAACTGACACTAAAAGCTACCCTCCAAATCTTTAAAGAGGGTCTGAAGCTTCAGAATCAGCCAACTTCAGTTTGGATTGCTTCATACTAAACATCAGTTTAGGGGGGTCCAGATCTTTCCAAAGTGGACTGCTTTGTCTCTGGCCTTGGAGTTTGTCAAAAGTGAACAGACACAAGCCAGATATCAATCTAGAAGTTGTGGAAATAGAGGACCTGCAGCCTAATCTGGGGAGAAGAAGAGCAGAGAGGAAGTAGTATTGCCTAAGCATGGGCAGGAATTCTGCCAAAATTGGACCTGAGACCAGATTTTTTGAAAATCCACACGTCCAGGCTCTTTGTGGACCAATCTTGAATGTTTTGGAGTTTCCACTGCTTTTCCCAACACTGGGTTTTTAAAAAAAGATTGTCTTCCCTATTTAAAGGGTTAATGCTACAGAGATTAACAGGGAATCCTAGAAAGGCTCACCCACATTAAGATATTGGCAAGACTCTCTAGGATTCCCCTTAAATGTCTAATATTAACCCTCTAAATGCTTTACTTCCACTACACTACAAGGTTATAATATACAGGGCTATTTTCCCCTCCCTCCCCCTTCCTATAACCAACTGGTCCTGAATGAGCCCCTGAGCTACATGCATTGCAGACCACATGGCAGCCAGAAAACTCAAGACTGACACCTCCAAATCTCCATCTCCCTTCTATCATGGTTCCTGGCAGTTGCCAACATGACGATGCCACCATCGACATCTTTGTAGCTAGCACATTGTGATGCCCCCCTCATCCAGAATGTTGTAGTTGTAGCTTCTGTTCTCAGGTCCGGTCATTGTCAGTAAAGACTGTCTGGCTAAAGGAACTCAGCCATCTTCTCATAGGCTCTGCCAGTGACATATGGGCACACTGATGGCCTCTACTCGTTGCCAAAGCAATGAGGCTTGGCTCAGACCTTTATGCAGCTGCAGTATCTCTGCTATGCTTAGGCATCCAAAGCTATGTGCAATAAACAAGTGTATTGTCATGGACCCCAAGCAGAACCTTTGACAAGATTGGGAGGATGAAGAGTGGGTTACAGATGCCTTGGAGGGGGCTGGGGAAAACACAAGAAAAATGTTTCCAGAAATCTCTGGCAGCTCTGAGTCTGATGTGTGCCCTTACCTCCCCCCCTCCCGTGTCTATGACAGGGAGAAAGAAATTCCCACTGGCACCCAACCCAGACCTAGCTTCTGAACAGATAAAACTTTAATGAACAGCCTGGAGTCTTCCAGAGAGAGCAAAGTGAAAGTAGCATGTCAAAGTTAGAGATTACACTTTCCCCAAGGTCATGTAGATTAGAAAACAGACACAGCTTCAGAAAATGTCTCTGCTCCTAGTAGAAGCCTTTGCCTTGCAACAAAAGCTGGGAAGTACCAGAAAATGCTCATACAAGTGATGTGCTCACCCACCTCTCTTATATTGAGGATAAATGGACATGATTAGGGTTTTGTGACAACAGTCTGCTATTGCCTGCACATGCCTAGGTCTGCATCCTGATATATGCCTAGTGTAAAGGATTGTCTGCAATATTGGGGATTTTTCATTCTTTGGTTCATCTCAGTAAACCAAAGTTTGGAAGCCTACAAATGCAAAGCATCCTAGGAAACAGCCCTTCTGTGAAGACGTGAGTTATTTGTAAATGTCAGAAGCCAAGAAGCATGGACATCCTGACCCTCATGGGAGTAACCCACACACATTTTTTAAGTTTACTGTTTCCTACATTCCAAGCAATGGGACTGTCAGCTCTGCACTGAGACAGCAGTGCAGGCGGGGGCTGGAAATTCCTGGGTATTTACCAGGGCGGGGAAGTCCTTAGCTGGCAGCTTGGTCGTAAATCTGCCAGGCTAACAAGGATGAAGCGTGATAAGGGCAAGGCCCTTTCCAAGCTTACGTTCCAAGCCAGAAGTCCAGAAGTGAGGTCAGTAGAGGTCCGGGTTCAATTGCCAAGGGCTCAGTCCAAGGTAAGGCTCAGGGAATCTGGAAACACACGAAGCCACACCTGACATTGTAGTCAGCAACAAGCTGAAGCCAAGGTTTGTCTTTTAAGGAGCATGTTTGTCAGCAGGTGTGAGCCATCAGCATTTTGGTCTTAAGTGGACAGGCCTCCCCCTCTTCTGCCTGACCTTCTGCTGTCTACGTTCTGCAGGTGAGGGGGGAGTATGCTGTCTGTGTCTGGCTGAAGGGCTTCAGCTGTGTCTGGGGTGCTCTGCAGCTGAGGGGGAGAAGGAGCTGGGTTCTCAGGAGTTTCTTCCGTTTCTCCTTCTGGGTCTGCTGCTGTTACTCCCGAGTCATCCTCGTCTGATGAGTCCTCCGAAGAGGCCATGACAGGGACCATCTAAGCAAAGATCATTATATCCTTTGACCATTAGAGGGTAAGAAAGCAACCACGCAAAACCAGGAATTACAGTAAACATTTCTCAGAAGACAAGAGACTTATCGGCAGTTCCAAATGTTCACATGTCACATTCACAGCACCCCTCCCAAGTTATATGCAGCCCAATGGAGACCCAAACTATACTTAAACCTGGCAAACCTAGCACCTCTCCTCTGGGGCTCAACTGCTGCCTTACTCTATACATTGCACCCTAGGAACCAAAATCCGGGCTGCATGGAGCTGCAAGAACTAAGGAAAGGTGAGATGTTCCAAGTCTAAAGGCTACAGTAAGGGTAGAGCTTTGGCTCAGGGCTAGATGAGAAGGTTCCCTTCTGACCTTAGACTCTCGCTAGTCTTCAGGAAAGGTACATTCACTCTCAACTCCAGAGCTGCTTTCTCTTCTTTCTCTCTCTCTGTGATTTGATGCAACTCTAAATGTGCATAGGGTTAGGTTCTCTTTCTTATTCTATCTACAGCATTAGGGACAAATGACTGGGTAAAAGATAGAATGCTGCTTGCATTACTTATAATTGTAAAATGTTATATTGTTCCTGTTTCTTCTTCCAATACACCAAACTTTCTTTTACTTTCTGTGTGTTTTATTGGGGCTAAGGACAAAGTTGTACACACATAAGAGTGGCGTGCGGGTTCAATTCCAGCAAAAGATTCCACTACGTTCTCAAGGGGTGGCATTTGAGCATAGACATGCATGTGGGTATTCAAATGTGCATGTGTAACACTAGCCTCCATGCGCCTGTTCTGTATCCTAAATCATGCCTAGAATGTCTGATGCTGTGTTCCTGTACTGACTTCTGAAATGAAGCTCATTAAAAAAACAGGCTTTGAGTCCAAAGTTTGCTTCTCTGATTCGGAGCCAGGACATCCATACGACGCATACTTCAGGTTCCTATTAGAGTCCCTTCATATTGCACCGGAAGAAAGCAAAAGTTAGTGGAAACAAAGCAAGATGGAACAGAACTGCATTCAAGTTTGACGGATTCCAGTTTGTCGATAAGGACCAGCTAGCGGATCCCAATCCTAGCATTGCCGCTCCACCCCCGATTGAAAGCATGAGATATTAGATGAGATAAATTAACAACAGCTTTATTACCTTAGCAAGAACTTCAATGAGCATTAGCAACCAGCTAACAACCCTTCATTGTGGGTCCCTGAACCTCAGAGCTGAGAAAATACCTCTCCTGCTGTCTACCTGGCATGGGTGATCCTACCCTGGCTCTGAGCACCAGACCAGTCTGTTGACTGATCTGTGCCTGTCATTCCTTGCTCACCTTCAAGACATGCTGAAGAGTCACCCGATTGTCCCAAGCCACCATGGCTGGCCAGCCCTAAATGTGATGAGAAAGAAGGACAGGGCTGAGGTCCTTGGCTGTGAGGGGTCACTTGGCTAAGCTGTAAGCCCTTCACCACAACAAGGCCTCAGAGTGCTCAAAAGGGTAGACCCATCAGCTCCCTCCCCCTATCTATACTGCACCTGCCAGCTGTGCCAAATTAGCATTGCTCACCAAATCAGCTGAATTACCTTCTCATCCTCCCTCTCCCACTCCCCTGCTCTGCAGCGGCATCTCTGACTGGCCCTGAGAGAAAGAAAGCCCACTTTGCTTATGACTCACACACACACACACACTAATGTGCTTTGCACTTTGACATTTGATCAGTCCATTGTTTTTTACACCAAGAGTGAATAGCGCAGATACAAGAATACAAAAATCCTTCTGTGTATATTGAAGAGCAAGAATGATGTTCCTTAGAGTCCCACCTTTCCTCCTTTCATGGACAGGCCAGCCTGTTGCTGCGCAGCCTCCATGCTCCCTCCGAGAGGGAAAGAAAATTCCAGACAGACGGAGTTAAGTAACGCAGTTATGCCCATTGTTACTCATGGCAGGAAAGCCAGACCAAGAGCTGGACAGGCCACCTTGCTGTTGCTGTTGCTCCACCTGCTGTTGCAGGAAGGCCCAGGGGCCAAGTGGGTGCCCCTTGGACACCTGAATGTGTTCCCCATTTTCAGCCCTCATCCTTTTTTTTTTTTGAATGCACAAATAGGGTTAATCTTTAAGAAGAGTGTGCAACCATGGAGGTTGCAGCAGCTTTTATAGAACTCCCTATTGATGGGTAGAGGCAGAAACACACCCAAAGAACCAAACTGGCTGGATCCTTACTGTGGGAACTGAGCAGTTCACAGAACAGGTTTTGGGAGGCAGCAGCCCCAGGAACCACGCACTCTCAGGTCCCAAATCTCAGCCCCCAAACACCAGTTTAAACAATCACACTAGCGTTAATGCTGCAAACTGGTCTCTTCAAAATCTTCTTATTGACATGTACAACTGCATGCATTTCACTTGACATCCCTCCTGCCCTAATAACTTTTGTGTGTTGGGAGTAAAGCACCAATGCTTGTAGCAAGTAACCTGAATCAAAAGGGGGGGGGGGTGATAGACAGAAGGCAAACTATTCTTCCCTCACTGATCCCTTCTTTAGTAACCACTTGTAGATCTGCAGATTGCTTTTTCTCAGGCATTATTTCCTTCCTCTTCTTAGAGTGTGCATGACTTTTATTATTATTATTATTATTATTATTATTATTATTATTATTATTATTCCTTCTATCCTGCCCTTCCCCCTGAAGGAGGCCAGGACAGCAGACATATCAACAAAACAATTTAACAACACCAAAAATCATTGTAAAAACAGGTAACCAACAGTGATCTCTGGGTTACCAGGAACAGTCCCCTTCAGCCATGAAATGCCTGGGTAAACATGAATGTTTTCAAATTCCTCCTGAAAGTCAATAGTGAAGGAGACAGACGCACCTCACTGTAGAGGGCATTCCACCATGACAGGACCCACACCAACCAGGCAGCCCTCGTGGCAGCTAAGAACATGGAATGAAAAACTGGACCAGACGCTCATCAGAGAAGGTTTCAAGCAAGGTCAGCCTGATCCCCGTCTCTATGCACAATGCAGAAAAGGCAGATGGACCTGATATATGAGGATGACTTGCTCTTCAGCTCTGAAGGTGACACTGACCATGAGGAAATCGTGCATCACTTGAATCAAGAGACAGAAGTGAAGCATCTGGGAGCATCACCCAACACCTTGGGATACAAGCAGAAATGGAGGACAGTGGAAGCTGTCTCCTCAGAGACGAAAGATCCATGAAATACTGGAGTGCCTAGGATTCAAGGATGCCAATCCAGTGGCCACACCCATGGAGACAAATTATCTAAGGGGAGATGGAAACAGTGAGCACCTTTCACAGAATGATCAGTACAGTTATTGGAGGATCTAGGAATAGATGAACCAAAACCCAGACAGATCCTAGTAGACAACAAGAGCTGCACAGAACTCTCACAAACCAAAAGAATCAGTGCATGCACTAAGCACATTGATGTGAAATGCCACCTGTTGAGATGTACGAAAAGGGGGGGACTTCCCGGAAGGAGTGCTGGCTGGTGGTTGTCTCTGAGGGAGCTCTGCCTCAGAGGAAGCTTTTTTCAGGTTAAAAGCCAGCCAAGAGGAATCTTGGACTGGCTTAAATGTTCTCCAAGGTATAGGAGAACCGATCAGATTTTCCACAAGACTTCGTTGAGCTGTCGGCGGCTGGAATTGATCAGGAAATCCCTGAGATAAGAAGGCATGCCGATCGGCTGAAGACGGAGTCAGGATTTCCACGCAAGCTGTACTGGAAAAAAGCGAAGCGTTTTTTTTCTTCTTCTTAAAAAAAACGTTCTTAACCAGCGAGCCTACTTCTGTCTAAATCTTATCATTTGGCTTAAATTACTACAATAAAAGGGATTTGTTTACGAATCAGCAACTGAGAAACCTGGGTGAGTCATACTTTTTCTCTTTTAAATATAATTAAGGAAGAAAGAAAATGTAAACAACTTATATACTTTTTTTACGACAAAAAGCTGGCCTGAATTTGGAGTTTTAAAGTTTAAAAACGGATGAGAGGTAATTATTATATTTTGGACTATTTTTCTCTTTGGACTATTTCTTTTTGGACGAATCTGCTGCTCGTATATGTTACTAATTGTTTGGTGTTGGCAACCAGAATTGTTTTGCATTCTTGGATGTAGATAAGAACTGTGCTGTGCTGGCTGGACTTCAATAACAGGCCTGGAATATTAACTTTTTTGTTGGTGGAGGAAAAAAAAAGAAATAGACTGCCTCTAGGTTTTGGAACAGTGATTAATATCAGAAATTAAAGGCTTTTCTTGAAAATGACAACTAAAAAAGCAACTAAGACCCAGGAGCGAAGAAGAAGTTCTACTGATCCACAGGAAGGGGTTATACCCCCAGATATGTTTCAAAAAATAATGGAAGGGATTAATGATATAAAACAGGAAATGAAAACTGAATTGACAGATATAAAAGACTATATTAAAACACAAGTGGATGAGATTAAAGGGACAATTGGGCAAATAAAGGAGGATGCAAAAAACATTAAAGAAAAGGTACAAATCTTGGAGAATAGAACAGATATATTAAATCTGGAATTAGAAAAAAACTTGGACTATATGGCTGTGATTGAAATGAAAAATAAAGAACATTGTTTGAGATTCCGTGCAATTCCTGAGGAAACAGGTGAAGACATCAGAGATAAAATTGTTAATGCTCTAGTAAAATTTCTGGATTTGAATGAAGATCGGATGGAATTTGAAATAGATAAAGTGTATAGAATTAATTCCAGATATGCAACAATGAATAAAATTCCAAGAGATGTGCTTGTTCATTTTATAAAGAAGACGACCAGAGATATGGTATTACAGCAACACTTTAAAAATACCTTTAAAATTGATGGTAAGGAAATACTGGTGATGAAAAAAATTCCTATTAGACTTTTACGTAAGAGAAAAGAATATGCTTTCCTTACAGAGAAACTTAAGCAACGCAAAATTCAATTTAGATGGGATGTTCCAGAAGGAGTGATCTTTACATTCAGACAACAGAAATATAGATTGAATACTGTTCAAAAAGCAAGGGACTTCTTGAGAAAAGCTTCAAAAGATATGGATGAAGATAAACTCAAAGATATGGATATAATTCCTGGGGAACAAAGTCAACAAAGATATGCAGAGGAAGGAAAGGAAGATGATGGATTAAAAGGAGCATCAGGCACATTTTAAAATACACGCTTAAAGATGGATTACAAATATCTAACTTGGAATATAAATGGAGCTAATACGGCGCAGAAGAGAAAGAAAGTGTTTCACTATTTGAAAAAATTAAAATTGGATATAATTTGTTTACAAGAAACTCATATTAAGAAGAAAGATTCCAAATATTTGATTTGTAAAAATTTGGGTGAAGAATTTATTTCAGCTGGACCAAAAAAAAAAAATGGAGTTGTTCTCTACATTAACCCACAATTGCTTCCTAAATTGGTATTACTGGATGATAGTGGTAGATTTGTGGGGGCTGAAATTACTCTACAGGGTACAAACATTTTGATAGTGGGTATCTATGCCCCCAATGAAGATAAAACAAGGTTTTACACAGGACTTATGGAAAAATTGTCAGAGTTTTCATATGACCATTGGTGCGTTATGGGTGATTGGAATGGGGTAATCTCACCAAAAATTGATAGGCTTTCTGAAAAAAATATCAAAGAGACACAGGGTAAATTACCAAAGATTTGCTCTGAACTGATGGAACATTTAGAATTGGTGGATACCTGGAGATATATAAATGATAATGCAAAGGAATTTACTTATTTTTCAGAAAGACACAAAACATTCTCGAGGATTGATATGATCTGGATGTCTAAAATTTTAGCGAAGGACACTTTTAAAATGGATATATTACCAAAAACTTTTTCGGATCATAACCCTGTGATATTAACTTTAAAAAAGAAAAATCTTGGATTTAGATGGAGACTAAATGAATCTTTATTACAGAATGACAAAGTAGTACAAGAATGTAAGAAGAAATTAAAAGAGTTTTTTGAACATAATTTACATAAAGGAACAAGTGAAAATATCGTTTGGGATACAAGTAAGGCATTTATGAGGGGATATCTTATTAAATGTAACTCTGAATTAAAAAAAAAGAAACAACAGAAAATGCAATTAATTTTGGAAGAAATAAAACAAAAAGAGGAAGAATTGAAAAAGAATCCAACTAAAGTTTCTATTGTAAATCAAATCAAAATGTTACAGAAGCAAGTATCAATGCTGACAGTTAGAGAAATTGAAAGAAAACTAAATTTTGCTAAACAAAGGACTTTTGAATTTGCAAATAAACCTGGGAAATGGTTAGCATATAAATTAAGAAAAGAACGTCAAAAAAATATCGTTTTAAAGATACAAGAAGGGGATGAGACGTTGACAGATAATGTAAAAATTAAAAAGATTTTTCATCAATATTATTCAACATTGTACAAATGTCAGGAAATTCCATCTGAAAAAATAGAAGAGTATATATCTAAACAGAATTTGCCTAAAATTACAGACTTTCAGAGACAAGCTATTAATGGCCCTATTACGTTAAGAGAGATATCTGAAGCTATAAACAAAATTAAATTAGGAAAGGCACCAGGACCAGATGGGTTATCTGCAATGTATTATAAATGTTTGGAGGAAGAACTCTTACTACCTTTACAGTCTACAATGAATCTTATTCTGCAAGAGGGAAAGATACCGGATAGTTGGAAAAATGCTAATATAACATTAATACCTAAAGAGGAGCAAGATTTAACTAAAACAAAAAATTATCGACCAATATCTCTATTGAATAATGACTATAAAATTTTTACAATGATCTTGGCAGAAAGATTGAAAATAATATTGCAACAATTTATTCAGGAAGATCAATCAGGGTTTTTACCTAAAAGACAATTACGTGACAACGTCAGAAATGTCTTGAATGTCTTGGAATATTTAGAACAACGAAATGATAAACAAGCAGCTTTGATTTTTTTAGATGCTGAAAAAGCATTTGATAATTTGAATTGGAAATTTATGTTTCAGGTTTTGGAGCAAATGGATTTTGGAGACAATTTTATAAAATGGATTAGATCGATTTATACATCTCAGAAGGCTCAGATAATTGTTAACGGAGATTTAACGGATTGATGTGAAATACAAAAGGGTACAAGACAGGGATGTCCTTTATCTCCTCTTTTATTTATTCTGGTCTTAGAAGTGCTGCTTAGAGATATAAGGCAAGATAAAAGAATTTCGGGATTAAAGATAAAAAAAGAAGAATATAAATTGAGAGCATTTGCTGATGATTTGATAATTGTACTAGAAAATCCTTTGGAAGGAATTAATGTATTGATGGACAAATTAAAAGAATTTGGACCGTTAGCAGGATTTAAGATCAACAATCAAAAAACAAAGATGTTGGTGAACAATTTAACTTTAAGGGAACAGAAAGAGTTAATGGACAAGACAGATTTTACAACAGAGAAAAAGTTGAAATATTTAGGTATCATTATGACAAATAAAAATTCAAAGTTGTTTCATAATAATTATGAAAAATTATGGACAGAGATAAAGAAAGACTTGCTAAGATGGGATAAACTACAACTGTCATTAATGGGTAGAATATCTGTGATAAAAATGAATGTATTACCGAGAATGATGTTTTTGTTTCAAACAATACCTGTAATATCCTCTGATTTACCTTTTAAACAATGGCAAAAAGATATCTCTAAATTTGTATGGCAAGGAAAAAAACCAAGAGTCAAATTTAAATTACTACAAGATGCCAAAGAAAGAGGAGGACTGGGATTACCAAATCTGAGACTTTATTTTGCTGCCTGCTGTCTAGTCTGGATAAAGGAATGGATCTTATTGAGGAATAAAAGACTATTGGATTTGGAGGGCCATAATTTGAAGTGGGGATGGCATGGATATCTATGGTATGACAAAGTAAAAGTAAATGTAGACTTTAACAATCATTTTATAAGACGTCCTCTGTTGAAAATATGGAATAGATATAAACCAAGGTTTTATTCGAAAATACCTTTATGTGTCTCAAGTCAAGAAGCGTTTTATAGAAGAGAAATGGCTGGAAAAGAGAAATGGTTAACTTATCAAGAACTATTAGAAAATGTACATGGAGAATATACAATGAAAGAGAGAGAACAACTGACAAAGGAAGGATATAGTTTTCAATGGTTTGCCTATTTACAATTGTTAGAAAGATATAAAATGGACAAGAAAATGTATGGGTTTGAAATAAGTAAATCTGATTTTGAAATAGGACTGTGTACAAATGATGAAAATATAATTGCGAAAATGTATAAACTCTTATTGAAAATGGATATGGAGGAAGAACAAGTAAAAGAGTGTATGGTAAAGTGGGCAAAAAATTTTGGTTATAACATACAAATGGATCAATGGGAAAATATGTGGAAAAAAGGTTTGAAATTTACACTATGCTATAATCTTAAAGAAAATTTTTATAAAATGATGTACCGTTGGTACATGACTCCAGAAAAGTTGTCAAAAATGTATAGTAATGTTTCTAATGTTTGTTGGAAATGTAAACAACAAGAAGGATCATTTTATCATATGTGGTGGTTATGTAAAAAGGCAAAATCATTTTGGGCACAGATAGGTAGGAAGATGCAAAAAATTCTAAAGATAAATATTCAGTCAAAACCAGAATTTTTTTTATTGGGTTTTATGGATAAACAAATAGAAAAGAAATATGGAAGAATAATATTATATATGATTACGGCAGCAAGATTATTATATGCACAAAAGTGGAAAATGGAATCAACACCAACAATGGAAGAATGGCTATTGAAATTAATGGACTTAGTAGAAATGGATAAATTGACATGTTTACTTAGAGAAAAATCGACGGATACATTTCTTAAGGAATGGAAGCCTCTCTTGGACTTTTTGTTGAAAGATCAAAATAAAATGATGATACTGGGATTTGACGATTAATTAAGACAGCCTATGGAGAAAAGGGATTCTGTATGTATATATTAAGGGACAGGTTTGATGTATATTATATACTTATAGCTGATCTGTGACAAATCGGAAGTCAACTATTTTATTTTCATTTTTTGTTGTTGTATTGTTATGTTTTTTTGACTTTGTTTTGTTTGTTTTTGGAAAAATTTGAATAAAAATTATATAAAAAATAAAATAAAATAAAAAAAAGAGATGTACGAAAAGGGCTTATTGAGATGGAGTATTGCCGAACAGGGGGCATGATTGCAGGTATTCTCACTACGCCACCTCCCAGAGACCACTTCCAACTTGTGAAAGAAGATTATTCTTGTGGACTTGAAAAAGTGTTGTTGAGAAGGGTTGTGGGAAGTAAAAGCACCAATGCTTGTAGCAAGTAACCTAAACTGGGGAGGGAGACAGACAGAAGGGCCACCTATTCTTTCCTTGCCAATTCATTTTTAGTAGCAAGACGTTGATATGCAGGTATAATTTCTGCAGTCTGCTGCTATATGTACCAAACTTCAGTAATGTGGAACAGGAAAGTGGCATCATCTAGATTCTAGATACTCTCAAGTGATTCTGAGGTGAAAGCAGAGGGGCAGAGGCTCTGTTCCCCTTCCATGAACCTAAGGTGTAGCTGGACTCCCAACACTCACAGGCAAATCAACCCTTCTGTACAAAGGATCAGGGAAAATTTCACCACCACCCCCATATCCTGCTATTCTGCTGGGACTGCCATCCTCTAATACTTGGGGAAGGGGGCAAGTTCCATTGAAGTTGGTTGGGACCACTTCTGAGTAAATATGCATTGAACTACATCCTATCACACATATTTACAAATGTGTTTGCCACCTGAATCCATGTGAAGGATTTTACAAATTTAAAATTTAAAAACCTATGAAAATTTTAAAAAACTGTTAAGTCTCCTGTGTAGATCAGTTATGGGGTTAATTTGTACAACTTTTTCAGGGGAACAAACTGAAAGATGGCAACTTCACTATGGAAAGCACAAATTGCATGGGGCAATGTCTGCAGTGGGGATTGGGACCCCCCTACTTCCTTGAGGCTTGTTGATTGGGATGCAAGGGAGTCACATAGCCGGAGGGCATATTATGGGATCAGATGAAAGAAAGGCGGATCAAGGAGGGTCTCAGAATGACAAAGGGGGGAAACGCACCACGCTCAGAATCAACGAAGAGCTGCAAATCTTACATAACGGCTTATCTTAAAGAGTCGGGACTGTTTAGTTTGAGGGAAAGCTGGATTATGTTTAAACCCACATTTATTTTGGTCTACTTCGCTCCTTTGGGAATTTTTTGCTTGCATGAAGCAGGTCTTATGTTCAAACCTTTTTCGGAAGAACCACCTTTCCCTCCTTTTAGTAAACTTTGTCTTAACTCTTACAACCTTTTTGGTCTCCGTTCTTTGAAACCAACCCTACATAACTTGCCAGCCCCTCACACCGCCAAAAGGAGCTCTGAAGGAGACCCAAGGAAGCTGGATTCCTGCACTGAGCAGGGGGTTGGACTCGATGGCCTTATAGGCCCCTTCCAACTCTACTATTCTATGATTGTATGTTCGATGGAAAGCGGAGGGTGGGGGGGAATCTTTCACCCAGTGACTGTGAAGGTCTAAAGGGGAGAGGAGCAGATAGCCGGGGCCATTCTGTTTGCTCAGGATCTCCTTTCCTCTCCCACTCCAGGGCCGAGAGAAGCGGCGGTGCCACGACTAGGCTGCCTGCAATACGCTGTGGAAAGCTCTTGCAATGGAACTCCCAGGATGGGCCAGTTCGCCTCTCTCGTCTATGGCCCTTCTCTGCAAAGGATTTCTCCTGGACTCTGGTTTGACATTCCGTTCCTGACTTGCCCTTCGTGTCCTGACTATGCCCAACAATTGCTGTGCATCGGCTCCGGCCGCGTCCTGAGCCACAGCAGGCCTATGCGGATGTTTCGGGTCCTTCGCCAGGCGGAGCGAGGCAGCCACAGATCACTGCGCTTCAAAGCAAGGTGAAGGGGGGGTGTAAACCACGCACGCGCACTCTGCACAGAAATGCTCAGCTGGACTCGGCTAATTGATCAGTCCTCTAACTAGCCATGCCCCTCCCCAGCCCTGTTACGCCCCCGTCCGCCTGGTGAAGCCCCTGCTTGCCCGGAGAGAGGACAGCGAGGGGCGCACAGAACTGGCCTCCTTGTACAGAGGTGCGATGGACAGTAGTGGCTCCAACCGCTCTTGCCTCTGGCCTTCGCACCACTGCCATGTGGCCCCTGGTAGGCGGCCCAGAAGGGAGTGTGGCCCTCACTCCCCCCCCATCATAAACCAGTGCAGGAGCAAGCCAGTCAAAGGAGGTGAGAGGGACCAGGAATCTGGGCCTCCGGAGCTGCTTCTGGTGGTCGATTGCCCATTCATCTAGCAGTGACAATGGACAGATGCGCTGCTGACCGCTGTTGTACATCCTGGCCCAGACAATTCTGGGAAGCGCCAGGAAGGGGTTTGTGGGTGCCTGGTTGACCTCATATGAAGAGCAAATGAAGCGCAAAACAGGTGCCCACCCCCTCCTTGGGATTGCTATACTTGCAGCAGTGCCGTCTGGAAGGAGACATGCAGTGGCCAAAAGGGTGCCCTCCTCCGCAACAGCTGGAACTTGCTATTGAAGGGGGAGCCAAGATGGCACCATCGTCCAGGCTGGGCAGAGAGAGAGAGAGAGATCAGTTGCACTAATTTGCATGTACCATTCCTTTAACCCTAATTAGCTGCCTATGATTTCTCCCATTTGCATATCAGAAAAGAAGTACATTTGCATATTTGTAAATGAGGAGTGTTTCCGTCTCCATGGGGCTTTAAGCAGCTTGTCAGAGAGGAGAAGGGAAGGTGGGGGGCGTCTGCTGTCAGTGCCTGCCTGGCAAGCTGGCTGAGGCAGCATGCCTGCCAGCAGGGGATGCAACAGACTATCTGAGGGTCTGGGCAGCTGCCTGTACTGGCAGCCAGGACATGGCACCAACCAGCAGTGGAGGGGTGGCAACAGGCCAAGGCTGTTTCCTGACACGTTGCCTCTGTGCACTGGCAAAAGTTACCTGGGTGGACACATGCGAAGAGCAGCCTTGCAGGGGCCCCATCAGGCATTTGCTGGGGAGGGAGTGGGAAAGCCTCTAATGTCTGGCGGTTTCAGAAAGGGAAGGGAGTCCTTTGTTATGCCAGGTGCACAGATGAGTGCATGAGAGGGGAGGGCCCTGGAGGCCCATTTGTGTCCTTCCTGTGGTTCATCCTCTCTCCCTGAATGTGCTGCTCTAGTGCATGGGATGTGCAGTGCCCGAAGATCCCATGCAGCCATGATTTGTCTGTAACAAACTCTCTGCAAAACTCCCTAACCCTCCGTCTTCATTCAGTCAATCCTCCTTGACAGACAAGAGAGATTCTGACATGATTACATTGGAAGTGAAAACTTAAAAGTCTTAAGGGATCTCACAAGTGAGATCTTTGGTTTTGAAAGTGGTCTTTCTGCCATGTCATCTTGTGCGTGGGTGTTTTTGTGAGAAAGTCTTTCTTGGCCAAGCTGGTCTCCCTTGCAAGGACATCTCATGCAGGATTCTCATCTTTTGCATCACCTTGTCCTGCCGCCTGCAGCCCCCAGCCCCTGGGAGAATGTGGGACATTATTGGAGGGTGGGAGGGAAGGAAGGAGGGCAGTGGGAGCGGTTTCTTCTGGTGCCCCCCTCCATGGCTTTGCATGTGCTAGCTCACGCAGCCTTCTGCCTCCCTTGAGCTTTTTCTTTTCGATACACATTTTAAGTAAATTTGCGAAAACAGTTCTGCATTAAATATAGAATCACACAGAACTAATACTTCACGTCAGGGGGAGGGTGAGAGGGAAGGGCGAGGAGAGAGTCTGGCTAGTACAGATTGCTGGAGTCATGAATATTCATTATTCAAGTAGGAAGGGAAGCCACAGTCAGCACGACAACTCCCCACCCCACCTCCGATTTGACACCTTTGCCAATATGGCACCACAAGGAGTAGGTGGGCGCCACCAAGCTGAGATGGCTAATGCCATAGCGGGCCCTTTGTCATCTGTGCCACCAGTCCAGAAACCAGCAAAAGCCATCCAGTGGGACAAAAGCAGTATCCATTCTCCCTGACACACACATGCAGAGCCATTTCCGTAGCCTTGGCAGAACGCAGCATGCCGGGACTAGTTCTGCCTTTCTTGGGCACAGGTCCCCATTAGTTCTGTTGCAGGACAAAGAAAAATGGGATGAAGCAAATAACATGAAATGTATTAGCTTTTAGGACACAAAACTGAGCTTCAGGAACTCCATTTAGGGAGGGCAGAAGGAAGGAGGTCACAGGCTCTGCAGACGGTGAAAGGTTTTGTTGTTGTTATGTGCCTTCTGAATCAGCTATCTCCAGTAGCATCTGTCGTGAACCACCCTGTTCAGATCTTGTAAGTTCAGGCCTGTGGCTTCCTTTATGGAATCAATCCATCTCTTGTTTGGCCTTCCTCTTTTTCTACTCCCTTCTGTTTTCCCCAGCATTATGGTCTTTTCTAGTGAATCTTGTCTTCTTATGATGTGTCCAAAGTATGACAACCTCAGTTTCATAATTTTAGCTTCTAGTGATAGTTCTGGTTTAATTTGTCCTAACACCCAATTACTTGTCTTTTTCACAGTCCATGGTATCTGCAAGCTGTCCTCCAACACCATATTTTAAATAAGTTGGTTTTTCTCTTATCTACTTTTTTCACTGTCCAACTTTCATATCCATACACAGAGATTGGGAATGTTGATACTTTCCATTTCTTGCTTGACGATTTCTAGCTTTCCCTGGTTCATGCTTCTCACATTCCTTGTTCCTATTGTGTGCGTCGTACAACTCTGGACTCTCCTTTCGCATCTGTGCGCATCAGCCTCTGGGCTTCCTTTCGCTTTGACCCAGCTGTGTCATTAGTCACAGCGCTACTCGTACTTGTCCTTTGTTCTTCCCCAGTAGCTCGGTGAGTGCCTTCTGACCTGGGGGTCTCCTCTTCCAGCACTATCTCATGTTGCATTTTGGATACTCTGTTCATAGGGTTTTCGTGGTAAGAGATAGTCAGAGGTGGTTTACCATTGCCTTCCTCTGAGTTTGGATGCATCTTAGTCTGGTGTTTCAGCTTTGACCATTCCGCCTTGGGTGCCCCTGCTAGGAGTCTAGCCTCTTGGTCTAGACTCCTGACGGCATTGCTGTCAGCTTCTTCAACACTCTCAACCCCCTTCACCATGTTAAGGTGTAGATCACAGAGGCGACTAGACCTAGAAGCCAGCCAGCCGTCTCAGCTGGTTCACAGTTGGTCTGGCAAAGTTGGCTTTGGGGAGGGAAGGCTGGAGTCCCCTCCCCCCATGATGCCAGGTGCAAAGAGTGCTGGGAAATGTGGTTTTCCCAACATTAATGACTTTGCACCTGGTATCCTGTCATAGCAGCCTGTCAGCATCACAAGGCCAGAGGAGAAGAGTCCTCCCTCTTTTCCCAGGACTGGAGCAGAAGCAACAAAGGCAAGGGGAGAGTTGGGTGAGAGGGAGGACTTAAAATCTTACCCACTCAGATTAAAATCCAACCTAGAGAAGAATTCTTTTGGCCCTCTAATACTTACCTCATGTTTGCAACGAGCATTCCAAGAAGTCACCCAGTTTGTATTGTCCAGAAAAACTAACTTGGGGGATGGAGATGGGCATATCACTTATAAAACTAGTTGAATACCCACACATTCTCCGCAGCAGTCAAGAGGCAAATTGTTGCATTTGGTCACAGCTGTATCATCTAAATTATCTTCAGCTACGTCCACACTGGGGCCTCCTTGCACAGGTGGATCACTGTTTCCATGTGTGCATTTGTGCCCCTCCCCCTCCACATGAGCACTATCCATTTTAGGCCTCCAAAATCTACCTCAATGTTTCTTCTCCACATTACGTGATGGGATATATTCACACTGGGTGCTGCCCCCACCCCTTAATTAGTACTTCCCCATCAACCGTACCTTCCGGAAACCTGAGATCCATTGTGGGAATGCGTGCAGGTATTTCTTTAGCTGTGCATGTTCACCTTTAATTTGTTTTTTAAAATACAAACTTTCTAATATACCACATTTGTACACAAAAGAGCAGTAAAAATTAAAATAAAAAGCCAGGAAACCTCTTTTTACCAGACCAAGCAACTTTTAAAAAAAAGTAAATACATTTTTCCATTGTACCAGATTTGCACAAACGAGCAGTAAACAAATGTGTAGAAATATGTATGTGCCGCTTCCAGCCAGGCCAGGATTTGGAGTCACTTTCCAGTAAAGGCTGTGGCTTCCTCTTCTACCCCTTTCCTTTCCTGCCTCCTATACCTGCAAGTAGATTTTTTTTTAATGCAAGAGCAGTTCTGTGCAAAAGATTTGATTTAAAAACAAAAATACCACAAACAAGGGAAGAGCCTGCAACTTTTGCTGTGGCCGATGGGGGTTGGGGTGTGGCTATAGAGGGCACCCAGCGAAATGTCACCATCCATGTCAAACAACCTGCCCAAGCAATGTGCTTCAGTGCACCCACAGCTGGGTAACTTGCAATTTTATATTGGATTTTCTTCCCTTATTGGATTATCCATAGATTGGGAAAATATGAATATAGTGGGGGGGGGGAGGTGCAGGCTGCCACTTGGATGAGGAGATGTCATGTGGACGCTGCAAAAAAAAACAGACGCAAGCCGCTTCAAATGCACATTACCCTCTATTGTGGACGATCCCTTTAAGGAGCTGTCGAAGGAGTTCATTTAGTAATCAGTCTGGGAGGCTGCAAAAGCATGCATGGGAAGGAAGGCGTCTTAAATGATCTCCGCCATGCCCCTTCTATGATGAGCTTCCGCCGGGCCTTGAAGACCTGGCTCTTCAGGCAGGCTTTTGGGGTGGGTTAGGTTTCTATTGTTATGGTTTTAAATTTTAATGTTTTAATGTATTGTTTTTTATCTTGTACGTCGTCCAGAGTGGCTGGACAACCAGCCAGATGGGTGAATAATAAATTTAATAAATAAATAAATAGTGGTAGGCCGCATGCTTTGCATGCAAAGAGTCCAGTTCCTGGCATCAATCCCTGGCATCTCCACATTGACTAAGAAAGATTTCTGTCTGAAGCCCTGGAGAACTGCTGCTGCCACATCCTAAGCTGGAAGGAGCAATGGCCCTTGTCCTCCAACATAACTATGTTGTGCATCATGCATGCGTGAGCTCAGCTATGTACAGGCAAGCTAATTCAAGAAGTGCCTACCATGCCTGTCTCTGATTTAGGTTGAATCTGGCTTGGCCAGTGCCTAGCTCCCCAGCAGTCTGCCCTATGGCAACCTGTCTGATTAGTAACAATAGAGTAATGGCTCCAGGAGTCCTCCCAAGTAATATGTTCCTGCTCTAACAGGGCAAGTAAACCTCATGGATCAAAAAAAGAAAGTCCCACACACAGTGCCAGATTTTGGAATAAGCCAAGTGAACCTTGCTTAAGGCCTCACTGCAGGAAATGGAGTTTTAGACCCTTCGGAGGCCCACTGTGAATTGTTTGCAAGGCACTTTGAGGGTAAAGTTGCTCACCTCCGTAGCGGTCTTGATGCCCCATCCACATCTACTGTAGTCCCCAATGAGGTGTCCAGTGCAACGTCTGCTGTAACTTCTTGGGAACAGTTTCAGTTGATGCGGCCTGATGATGTGGACAAGGTGCTTGCGATGATGCGGCCCGCAACATGTCCTCTCAACCCTTGCCCTTCTTGGCTTATTAAAGCTTGCCGAAGGGGTCTGACCAGGTGGATCCAGGGTGTGGTCAATGCATCATTGCGAGAGGGAGTGGTTCCTGCTGCCTTGAAAGAGGCGGTGATTCAACCGCTCCTGAAAAAGCAAACCCTGGACCCTTTGGTCTGCGACAATTACTGACCAGTCGCAAATACCCCTTCTTAGGGAAGGTGATTGAGAATATATTGTGTATTTGAAAGACTTTATTTTGGCATTCAAATTTATTTTGGCATTCATAATTATTCCTGTTTCTCTAGTTAAAGCATTGTGCATGGAAATTTATTTTTACACTGCTATTTGGTTATCTTCAGTGTTGGGTTATTGGTCTCCTCTGTATTTTAGTGAGGTAGTTGGTTTAAATTATGCTAGAGACCACAAGCAAATAACATGTCTAATGAATAGTTCATTTATTAAATTTATTAAATATTTAGCTATGCAAAACAGAGAATAAGCAGGCATTCCTCTTCTACCAGGCATTTTAGCATGTGTTTCAAATTGTGTTTTAAATTGTTTTAAAAGATGTGTTTTTAAATTTGTATATTTGTTTTTAATGTTTTTAGTTATTGTAAACCAACCAGAGAGCTTCGGCTATGGGGCGGTATATAAATACAATAAATAAATAAATAATAAATAAGGTTGTGGCACAGCAATTGCAAGTACACTTGGATGAAACAGATTATCTTGACCAATTCCAGTCTGGGTTCAGGCCTAGTTATGGGACTGAATTGGCCTTGGTCGCCCTGATGGATGACCTTTATCGGGAGAAGGACAGAGGAAATGCGACCCTGTTACTCTTTCCTGATCTCTCAGTGGCTTTTGATACCATTGACCATGGTATCCTTCTGGGCTGACTTGGTGAGATGGGTATTGGAGGCACTGTTTTAGAGTGGTTCCAATCTTTTCTCCACAGTCATTTTCAGATAACAGCATTGGGTGATTGTCTTTCAGCCCCCTGGCAGTTGTTGTTGTTGTTGTTGTTATGTATTAGATTTATGAGTCACTTGATACCCAAAGGTTCCCACGCAACTTACACAATGTTAAAACAAAAACAAATCAAACAGACTATAAAAACCTAACAACAACAAAATAATTAGCAATAGCACCCCCATGCAGCCACAGGAAAGTTTGGCAGCATATTAAAAACAAGACATCATCTCAATGCCTGGAAGAAACAGTACATCTTTACCTGGCACCGTAAAGACATCAATGAAGGCACCAGGCAGACCTCACTGGGAAGCATATTCCACAGATGGGGAGCCACACTTGAAAAGGCCTCCTCCCTTGTCACCACCCTCCAAGCTTCCCTCAAAGGGGGGACCTAGAGAAGGGCCTCAGAGGAAGAGCTAAGGGTCCGGCTAGGTTCACATCGGGAGTGGCGTTACAGAAGATATTGGAGCCCTGAGCGGTAAAGAGGTTTGTAGGTCAAAACCAGCACTTTGAACTGTGCTCAGAAGCATACAGGCAGCCAATGCAATTGGAACAGGATAGGTGTTATATGCTCTGTTCGCCTTGAACCCATCAACAGTCCAGTAGCTGCATTCTGCACTAATTGAAGCTTCTGAACTGTTTTCAAAGGCAGCCCCATGTAAAGTGCAGTGCAATAATCCAACCCTGAGATTACCAGAGCATAGATTAGCCAGGTTATCCCTGTCCAGAGAGGGTTGCAGTTGGGCCACCAGCCTAACCTGATGGAAGGCACTCCATGCCACTGAGGCCACCTGTGCCTCAAGCAACAGCCATGGATCCAGGAGAACCCCCAAACTACAAATCCGCTCCTTCAGAGGGAGTGTGACCCCATCTAGGGCAGGCCGCACACCACTCAGCCGTTCAGAGGAACCACCCCCAACAGCATCTCAGTCTTGTCTGGATTAAGCTTCAGTTTACTGGCCCTCATCCAGTCCATTACCGCAACCAAGCACTGATTCAGCACATCCACTGCCTTACCGGCAGAAGATGAAAAGGAGAAACAGAGCTGTGTGTCATCAGCATACTGATAACAATGCACTCCAAAACTCCACATGACCCTATTCAGTGGTTCATATGGGTGTTAAACAACATGAGAGACAGAACCAACTTCTGCAGGACCCCATACTGGAGAGCTCACGAAGCCCAGCAGTGGTCCCCAAGAACCAACTTCTGGAGTCATCCATCCAAGTAAGAATGGAATCACTGCAATGCTGTGCCCCCAATACCCAACTCAGGACAGTCGCCCCAGAAAGGTACCATGATCAATGGTATCAGAAGCTGCTGAAAGATCAAGGAGGATCTACAGAGTCACACTCCCCCATCTCTCTCCTGACACAGGTCATCATACAGGGTGACCAAGGCAGTTTCTGTACCAAACCCAGGCCTGAATCCCGGTTGAAATGGATCTAGAAAATCTGTCTCCTCCAAGAGTACCTGGATCTGGTTGGCAACCACCCTCTCAAGAACCTTGCCCAGAAAGGGGACGTTTGCTACTAGTCTAAAATTATTAGGATCTTCTGGGTCCAGGGAAGACTTCTTCAGGAGTGGTCTTACTACTGCCTCCTTCAGGCAGCCTGGGTTCACTCCTTTTTGGAGAGAAACATTAATTATCTTCCTGGCCTACTCAGCTGTCCCTTCTCTGGCAGATTTTATCAGCCATGAAGGGCAAAAGTCCAAAACACAGCTGGTTGCACGGACCCGACCAAGTACCTTGCCTACGTCCTCAGGCCTTAGCAACCGAAACTCATCCAATGACATTGAACAAGGAAGTGCTCCAGACATCTCAACTAAGATCATCAGCATCAACAATGGAGTCCAAATCCCAGTGGATGGAAGCGGTTTTATCCTCAAAATGCTTAGCAAACATGTCACAGCGGGCTTTCAATAGCTCCACCTTCTCCCCAGGGCCAGTATGTAACAAGTCCTTAGACACTCTAAACAGCTCAGCTGGACGGCAAGCTGAGGACGCAATGGAGATGAGAAGTAAGTTTCCTTTGCCGCCCCCACTGCCACTGAGTAGGCTGGAACATGAGCACATACCAATGTTTGGTTGCGTTGGTTAGGAGTTTTTCTCCACCTGCACTCAAGCTGTCTCCCTTCTCCCTGTATTGCTCTTAGCTTTGGGGTATACCATGGAGCTTTCTGAGCTCTGCCAGTTGGGAAAGGATGTTCAGGTGGAATTGTGTCAATCGCCTGGTCATCTCTGTGTTCCACAGATCAACCAGGGCTCCAGCAGAAGAGCTGGCCATGCCAACTGGAAAACTCCCTAGAGCCCCTGGAAAACCAACAGGATCCATCAGTATCTGGGGGCAGACCATCGTAATAGGTCCCCCACCCCTGAAGAAGGAAAAGGCCATTGTAAGTCTAAAGCTCACCAGCAGGTGATCTGACCATGACACAGGGACTGTTTTTATGTCCCCCTCTCGCTGTCCAACTGAGGAAACCAAATCCAGAGTGTGCCCTGCTA
Source organism: Rhineura floridana (assembly GCF_030035675.1). Lineage (NCBI taxonomy): Eukaryota > Metazoa > Chordata > Lepidosauria > Squamata > Rhineuridae > Rhineura > Rhineura floridana. Next base: position 1,047,695 of record NC_084494.1, read on the forward strand.
CATGTGGTGGCCCGATGACATGTTGGGACAGCCCCATGGTTGTCATGGAGACCATGAAGTCCTGAGCTGCCCCAGACAGAGTGGACTCTGCATGAATATTGATATCTCCCAAGACTAACAGTATTGAGGTCCTCAGCACCACATCCGAGACCACATCGGTCAGCTCAGGCAGGGAGACTGTTGGGCAGCAGGGTGGACATTACACCAACAGAATACCCAATCTGTCCTGCCAGCCTAACACAAGGTACAAACACTCCAAATTGGCACTCAGATGAACAGGGAGCCTGGAGAGCAAGATGGCATTCCTGTAGACCACAGCAAACCCCCCCTCTCCGCCCCTCATGCCTACTCTGGTGCTGAGCCAAGTACCCAGGCGGGCACAACTGGGAGAGGCTAACCGCTCCCTGCTCTCCCACACAGGTCAGCCTCTCCATCCTTGATTAAATCATGAATGAGTGAGATTTTATTACGGACTGACCTGGCATTGACAGGCAGTACCCAGAGATCATCTGGATCAACCTCAACTGGCTCACCCTTGATCCAACGCCATATCTCCCCCAACCTGAGACCACTGAAATTGGACTCAGCCTCCCAGGCACATGATAGACTATACCAACAGGTTGCCACCCTGGGCTCCTACTGGGAGGAAAGGTGAGATAAAAATCTAATTAATCATCATCATCGTCATAGTTCCTGGCCACCAAAGCAAAAAAAAAAAAGAATGAAAGAAAAGAATTCCTTACCCATTCTCTAGCAGATAAAAATAAATAAAAAATAAACCATAATCATACACAGCCCCTTCCCCAGCCCAATGTCAGTTATGTTGTTTGGGGAATTTCCCAACTCTCCCCCACACCCAGGAGTCATGGCTTCAAAGCCAGCTGCTGCAAATCGGGGGGGGAGCAGGTCTTCCTCTAGGGATACCGGAGGGCTCCCCTGTCCTTACAGGGAGGGCAGGAGCAAAGGCAGAGCAATAATAGATGGCAACAGTTTCCTCTGCAGATGCTCTGGCTGCTTCATCTCTCCTGCCTCTGCTGGAGTTGAAGTTGTGCTGTGGGGTGCCGCAGGGTACCACCTTGTCCCCCATGCTGTTTAACTATATGAAGCTCTTGGGAGCAGTCATCAGGGGATTTGGGGTGAGGTGTCAGCAGTATGCTGATGATACCCAGCTCTATTTCTCCATAAAATCTGAATCAGGAGAGGCCGTGCAGCCCTGGACCGGTTCCTGGACTCAGTGGAGGGCTGGATGAGGGCCAATAAACTGAGTCTGAATCCTAGCAAGATGGAGGCGCTGTGGGTTGGTGGTTCCTGAGTTCAGACAATTGATCAGTTGCCTGCTTTGGATGGGGTTGTATTCCCTCTGAAACAGCAGGTCCATAGTCTGGAGGTGCTCCTTGATCCATCTTTGTCGCTAGGGGCCCAAGTGACCTCTGTGGCTAGGAGTGCCTTTTACCAGCTTTGCCTGATAAGACAGTTGTGGCCATTTCTGGACCAGGATAGCCTTACCAGTTGTCTATGCACTGGTAACCATTTGATCAGTAATGATATCCTCTTTGAACATCTTTTGTTTAACCCGTTGCATACTTCACTTGCTTCACTTATGAAAGGCTTATGAAATAGTGTTTCATAACAGCAAGAACTTGACAATTTCCTGTTGAGGACTTCTGCTTATCTTTGTCACCAGTGTTCTACAGCTCATGGCTCAAGTATCCATATTTTCCACTTGGCAGAGTGTGCCAAGCAATTAGTAGGAATTATCCATGCAAGATGTGAGAAGTCTATGCAAGAGCCACCTGTTCTTCTGTCTTTAATTTACAGAACAATCCTATGATCTACTGCTAAGTCCCTTTGTCAGCAGATCTCGAAGGAACTCTATGCCGGTGTGTCCCTGAGGTTACAGCAGTAAGATGTTGCTCTGCTCTGATATATTGTTTTGCTGTTGACTTTTGCTCCTGAGAATGCAGAGGATCCCAGTCAAGCTACTCTCACACCAGCAGCTTCCAGTGCCACTAGGACCATAGAATTCTGCTGCCCATCTCTTTGGAATTCTTGCACTAAATAAATCAGCAGAGCTCCTACCTATTACTATTTCAAGGATTTCTGTGGTGCCTTTCAAAATACAAATTTTGTCCAAGGCAGTGCACAGTCACAATAACAACATTATAAAAATAGATCAGTGGAGATTAAGAGACAAATATAAAGCCAGCAGAATAAAATATTTCACAGTTTTAAAACCAACTGAATGCACAAAGGAGTAATAATTTAAAATTAACCTATGCTTTTTTAACTAAAAGCTGATTGAAATAACAAGTATTTAGAGCCTGCCTTTAAAAAAGGGCAGGGAGGGCCCAAACATATTTCTTGGGGTGGGAGTTCAACAGGTATGAGGCCACCCCAGAGAATTTTCCCTCCATACCTGCACATCAAGTGAATCTTGCTGGTGAGCACAGGAAAAGGGCCTCTGCACCAGATTTTAGCCCCTGGGCAGGGTCCTGTGACTGCAGGTGGTCCTACATGGCTGTAAAGGCCAATACCAGCACTTTAGTTGGGCCTGGAAGCAAACAGGCAGCCAGTGTCGCTGAGGCAGAATTGGTGCCGTACATCCAACCTGAATGCTCCGTCCCCACAAGCATCTGGGCTGCTGCATTCCTCATTAGACGATGCTTCCAGACTGTCTGGTGGGATCCCTCTTTCTCATGTCTGAAGCAGCCTCTGGCAAGCTCAGGAGGAATTACGAGGGACAAGCCAGTGGGGTCAGGGCTCCACCTGCTTTCACAGGAGGCTAAATGGCAATCCAGTTAAAAGTTGGGGGGGGGGGAGTTCAGCCCACTGCTAGTCTAAATCCCCCCAAATATTGCTTCCCTACAGGGCACCACCCCAGTGGCATGGACCTTCACTCTACTGGGGGATGGGCTCACTCGGTCAGAACAAGGCCAACAACTAAAGCTCCTTCAGATAAGGTTCCAGAGCAACACAGCCCTGCCTGTCACTTCAGGGGGGCAGAAGGGCACCGGGCTGCTTTTCAGGTGCACCGCCTGGCACAGCTGCGGCTAGCAGACCTGTCTGGGGCACTGTCAGACCCTGCCTGCCTCATCGCTCTCACTTTTAAAATGATGGTGATGGTGGTGATGGTGATGTGTCTCTGATGGTGGCATAAAGGAGCACAGGTGGGGCTGGGGGACCCATGAGGGGGAAGGGACAGGCAACCCACAAACAGTACTTGCTTTTCCGCCCCTGCCCCCCAATCCAGTGTTTGAATTAGAGGTGGGGGAGAAATTTGATTCGGTTCACATTTAAAGCCGAATTGATCAAATCTGCACTTTCTCAATCAATGTGAGAACCAAAACACATCCATCTCTCAAAATTCACATGTATCCAAATTTTGTGATGCAGTTCTCTAACCAAATGTTTACAAAAATGCATATATTAAAGGAAAGAGTGCGTACAAATGAATATATTAGTGAAAATAACATACAAAACTGCATTATATGACATGAACGGCTTGCAAAAATGTGTACATTAGTCAAAACAGCATGCAAAATGAGAATTCACACTAAAATGCTGAATTTCATGAGTTTTTTTATTGAAAAAAAGTTTGCAGGTTGCTGCAGAAATGTGAAAAACCAAATTTAAGACTGGGAAAATGAGAAATTGAGAGAACTGAAACGGACAGATCCTTTCATCCCTAGGGTGCACCTACTCTCTCTTCCTCGTTCTCCCATGTTACAATCATTCACTTTTCTCCTGCTTGCTGTGGTCTGGCCCCACCCCATAATTCTCCAATGCGTGAGAGAAAACTTTTATTTCCAAGTAATTTGCCATAGAAAAATATTGTTCAAGCAAAGTGGCAAGACCAAACAGTTCTTCATAGAGCCTTCTTCCCTAGAGATTAGAAACACCTAGCCAATCAGGACAGTAATCTGCTGCAATTTACATAAAATGGTTCATTCCAGACTGACGCCTGCAACCAATCCACTGCAAGTACTTAAAATATTCCTCCCAATTTTACTCTAATTGGTATCCCTGGACCAATCAGAATTCATTCAAGGTGCTTTCAGCCAATCATATTGCTGCTGCTGCTCTGTTTCTGTTCTGACAGGGAGGCCTTTAATCAGCACCACTTTGGAGAGCGAGCCGGAAGTGGCAGAGGCAGCCGCAGGTCATTTTGCTTTGGTTGACAGCAGCAAAGGCATGGAGCCCGAGCCAGGGCACGTGGAGGTCATCTGGTCTTCTCGGCTGCAGAGAAGAAAGGCCTCCCTCCCCCCATCCCTTGGCCTCGCCGTTTCTAGCCGTTGCCTCACCCGCCACTCTCTAGCCAGTCCCCTCCCAGCCCCGTGCCTTCCCCATTCTCCCCCACTGCCACCTCCACCTCCACTTAAACTCTGCATGTCTGTGAGGCAGGCATGCTCGTGTGACCTCTGGCTCTGCCTGCTCCTGGCCCCGCCTGTGGTGAGCTGCCCTGCTTTCTGACCCTCTTGCGCTCGTGGTCGCAGCTGCCGCCCTAAAGAAACATCACTCTGAAAGAGAATATGTGCCTGCGGTCAAAATGGACTTCAGGTTAAATGAGGCAAGAGGAAAGAAATCCTCTCCCACTTGCTGTCTCTTCCTGGCTATGGTTCTTTCGTACAGGTTGTGAGTCTATGTTCTTTCCTGCAATGCTTGCCAAGATATTTGCATCTGGAGATGAGCTACAGAAAATAAAGGCACTTTGACATGCAAGAAACAACTGATTTCAAACCGTGCTTAAGGAGTGTGGTGCATCAGTGGTCGCCAAGATATCTCCCATGTGCTTCCCTGAAGGTACCAGGGAGCAGCCTCAACATGGACTTCTTCAGGAACTAGGCCACTGGCCCTGAGCCCAGCCAACTGAATTGCCAAGGCAAGTGATCCTGCTGGCACCATGGACTGCTGTGGAGAACCTCCATGCCTTTTGTGCAGGGAAGCACCCTGGAGATTATGTGTCAAATATTCCACTCCGTCTTCTGCACAGCCCTGCGGAGCACCAGGCTGGCATGCATGGGCAGGTTGGCTCTCTCTGGGTGCCTGCTCACCCTTGGCTGACTTTGCAGCAGAGCTTGATCCATGTCTCAACTAGCCTTGGCCGAGGGCTGACTGCTGGAATCCCTTTTTTAATTGGCCAGAAATCTTGGTTCTTGCTCCTGATTAATCTGAATTTGCCCCTGTACTTGGTGGGATGTTCCTTAATTCAGTTCTCAAAAACTCACCTTCTGACTACACCCAACTCTAGAGCAGTAGTATCTCAGGGCACTTACCAGACTGTTTCTATTTTGGGGTGGGCTTCAGTCACACACAGTCAAATTCAAATTGCAGTATTCAAGTTGATGAGTGCTCTTGAGCAACAACCTGCTCCCCCCCCTTTAAAAAATTGGACTTTTTGTGATAAGGAAAGTGACTGGAAAGTGTGGGATAGCACTTGCTTGACAGAATATCTGAGCTGACCTGATAAGATGGGTATTGGAGGCCCTGTTTTACAGTGGTTCCGATCCTATCTCCAGGATTGTTTTCAGAGAATAGCATTGGGTGATTGTCTTTCAGCTCCTTGGCAGTTGTGCTGTGGGGTGCCACAGGGTACCATCTTGTCCCCCATGCTGTTTAACATCTATATGAAGCTCTTGGGAGTGGTAATCAGGAGATCTGGAGCAAGGTGTCAGCGGTACGCTGACGATACCCAGCTCTATATCTCTGTAACATCTGAATCGGGAGAGGCCGTGCAAGCCCTGGACCGCTGGCTGGACTGGTGGGCTGGTTGAGGGCCAGTAAATTGAGTCTGAATCTAGCAAGATGGAGGCACTGTGGGTTGGTGGGTCCTGAGTTCAGATAATTGGTCAATTTCCTGCTTTGGATGGGGTCATACTTCACCTGCCCTGATATAACAGGTTCATAGTCTGGTAGCATTTCTTTGTGACTAAAGGCCTCAGGTGACCTCAGTGGCTAGAAGTGCCTTCTACCTGCTTTGGCTGATAAGACAGCTATGGCCATTTCTGTACTGGTATAGCTTGACCACTGTCATCCATGTACTGGTGGTGACCTTCAGGCTGGATGGCTGCAATGCATTCTGTCTGGGACTGCCCTTGAAGTTGGTCTGGAAGCTATAGCTGGTGCAAAATGCAGCTGCTCAACTACTTACTGGGTCAGGATACCACCGTCACCCCGCTGCTGAAAGAATTACACTGAAAGAATTACATTTCAATGGTATCAAAAGCTGTTGAGATATCAAGTAAGAACAACAGGGTTGCACTCCCCCTGTCCCTCTCCTGACAAAGGTCATCCATCAGGCTACCAAGGCTGATTCAGGCTCATATTGAGCCCTGACCCTAGACTGAAATGGGTCAATATAATCTGTTTCATCCAAAAGTACTTGCATTTGTTGTGCCACAACCCTCTCAATCACCTTCCCTAAAAAGGGGGTATTTGTGACCAGGTGGTAGTTGTCACAAACCGATGGGTCCAGGGTTGGCTTTTTCAGGAGTGGTCAGATCACTGCCTCTTTCAGGGTGGCTTATGTTATATTGTTTCACTCATGCCTGGAACAGGTTCAGAGGAGGGCAACAAGGATGATCAGGGGACTGGAAACCAAGCCCTATGAGGAGAGACTGAAAGAACTGGGCATGTTTAGCCTGGAGAAGAGAAGACTGAGGGGAGATATGATAGCACTCTTCAAGTACCTGAAAGGTTGTCACACAGAGGAGGGCCGGGATCTCTTCTCGATCATCCCAGAGTGCAGGACACGGAATAATGGGCTCAAATTGCAGGAAGCCAGATTTTGACTGGACATCAGGAAAAACTTCCTAACTGTTAGAGCCATAGGACAATGGAACCAATGACCTAGAGAGGTAGTGGGCTCTCCAACACTGGAGACATTCAAGAGGCAGCTGGACAGCCATCTGTTGGGAATGCTTTGATTTGGATTCCTGCATTGAGCAGGGGGTTGGACTTGATGACCTTATAGGCCCCTTCCAACTCTACTATTCTATGAGTATGCCCGATCAGCATTACAGCATATCTTTTGCCACATGCAGTCTAGCCATCACCCAACAACCAAATACACTTCAGCAGTTCTTGCGTATAGTTCACTGCAAAAAAGGGACTGGTTAGTGATTTCAGCAAGTTAAAGGTAGTAGGATCCAGGTGGACTGTCCCCTTCCCCACAGGGCCAATGGACACCACCACGTGTGTGGGAGTGGGAGAGGGAGGCAAATACATCTGACTGAGGCCTGCTCCAGTCAGACTCCCCCCTCCCCCCACAAGGTCAGCATTACATTTTATTTCATTTATATTTTTTAGTACTTTAAAACTGTAAACCACCTTAAGTCCCTTGGCAGAAAGGAGGTATTTAAATGCAATCAATAATCAGTCAGATCAAGGTTTTGGGAATGGATCCTCCCAGAAGGAAAGCTGCAGCTCTGGAAGTCTACTCTCTAGCTGTGACAGCCTTCCCAAGTGCATGTCTCCATCCACCCCTCAGTACCCTATGTTGTTGTGTCAGCTTCTCTGACCAAACCTTTTCAACCAGTCCCCTTGGGCGGAGGGAGGTTGTGCCCTTCAATGGTTTGCTGTTTCTGACCACATTGCAGCTACATTTGTATTTTGCTTTCCGTCCAAGGGAGTCCAGGCACCGCACATGATTCTCACTCTCACTGTATCCTTCCAACAACCCTGTAAGATAAGTTAGGCCAAGAGATGGTGAATGCTCCAAGGTTACCACATGGCTCAGCAGGTCTTCCTACTTGTAATCTGACAATGGGCTTCTGAGTAGGAGGAGCAGCAAACTATGGGGTTTTGTGAGATAAAACACTTTTGTTGCTCTATCTCTTATTGTTGTTGTTATGTGCCTTCAAGTCGATCACGACTTATGGCGACCCTATGAATCAGCGACCTCCAAGAGCGTCTGTTGTAAACCACCCCGTTCAGATCTTGTGAGTTCAAGCCTGTGGCTTCCTTTATGGAATCAATCAATCTCTTGTTTGGCCTTCCTCTTTTTCTACTCCCTTCTGTTTATCCCAGCATTATTGTCTTTTCTAGTGAATCATGTCTTCTCATGATGTGTCCAAAGTATGATAACTGCAGTTTCATCATTTTAGCTTCTAGTGACAGTTCTGGTTTTATTTGTTCTAACACCCAATTATTTGCCTTTTTCATAGTCCATGTAATGCGTGAAGCTCTCCTCCAGCACCACATTTCAAATGAGTTGATTTTTCTCTTATCCGCTTTTTTCACTGTCCAACTTTCACATCCATACATAGAGATCGGGAATACCCTGGTCTGAATTATCCTGACTTTAGTGTTCAGTGATACATCTTTGCATTTGTGGACCTTTTCTAGTTCTCTCATAGCTGCCCTCCCCAGTCCTAGCCTTCTTCTGATTTCTTGACAGTTGTCTCCATTTTGGTTAATGACTGTGCCAAGGTATTGATAATCCTTGACATGTTCAATGTCCTCATTGTCAACTATAAAGTTACATAAATCTTCTGTTGTTGTTACTTTAGTTTTTACTCCACTATCTCTTGCAGAGTAAAATGGGCAAAGCAGAACTGAGCTCTATCCAGTCTATCTCCCCTTAATACGACAAGCTGAATGAAAGACACAGAGCTTCTTTAGTAAAAAATATATACATAAAGCAGTCTACTCATGAACTTTCATATGTTCAGGAAACATAGGCTTTAGCTTGGAGAGCAAAAGTAGAAGTAGGTAGCAAGTTTAGTCCATGATTAACGTGTTCTGTTAAAACACCCTTCGTGGCTGTTCAGAGAATGTGCAAAAAGGCAGCAAAGGAGGAAGAAGAGAAGGGAGAAAAACAAATGGCCGACAGGAAGTTTCATCATAGCAAACAAACATAGAGCTGTCCTCAGTCTATCTAGAGGTGTATCTCCCTATAACTGTACTAAAGCATAAAAGCTTGTTCATGGAGGTAGCCTTCCAGATCTCCCCTATGGATTGTGTGGAAAAGCTTCATGCCCACCAAGGCCAATGAGAGTTATGGCTTTGGTTGGCTCACCTTCCTCCAGAGTTGGAGTTCTATTTCTTGGATACCAGAACACAGACATTTCCTGGATCAGTGTATTATTGCCATCTCATCATCATCACTGTTTATTTGTATGCTGCCTTGACACAACAATTTATGCACAAGGCGGCTCACAACATAAACAGAAAAAAAGTTACACAATTTACTGTAATGGTCAATAAGTTAACAAAAATGTCTTAAAAAACATACAATAAATTGATTCATCCTTATAATTCCTAATAAAATCCAACAATAAAATACATAAGCATAATCCCAATAACAGCAAAACAAAAAACTGACCAGCAAAAATTAAACTTTTATTTATTTATTTATTTAGTATCCCGCCCTTCCTCCCAGCAGGAGCCCAGGTCGGCAAACAAAGCACCAAAAAACTTTAAAACTTCATAAAAACAGATCTTAAAATACATTAAAACAAAACAGCATTAAAAACAATTTAAAAAACAACCTTAAAAAAGGGTTAAAAACATTATTAAAAAACATATTAAACAATTCTGACAGATGCAGACTGGGATAGGTCTCAGCTTAAAAGGCTTGTTGAAAGAGGAAAGTCTTCAAAAGGCACTGAAAAGATAGCAGAGATGGCACCTGCCTAATATTCAAAGGGAGGGAATTCCACAGGTTCGGTGCCCCACACTAAAGGTCCGCTTCCTATATTGTGCAGAAAGAACCTCCTGATAAGATGGTATCTGCAGGAGGTCCTCACCTGCAGAGTGCAGTGATTGACTGGGTATATAAGGGGTGAGACGGTCTTTCAGGTATCCTGGTCCCGAGCTGTATAGGACTTTGTACACAAAAACTAGAACCTTGAACTTGGCCCGGTAGCAAATGGACAGCCAGTGCAATTCTTTCAGCAGCAGGGTGACATGTTGGCGATACCCTGCTCCAGTGAGCAGTCTCACCGCTGCATTTTGCACCAGCTGCAGCTTCCAGACTAACCTCAAGGGCAGCCCCACATAGAGAGCATTACAGTAATCCAGCCTAGAGGTTACAAGTGCGTGGACAACAGTGGTCAGGCTATCCTGGTCCAGAAACGGCCACAGCTGTCTCACCAGCCAAAGCTGGTAAAAGGCACTCCTAGCCACAGAGGTCACCTGGGCCTCTAGCGACAAAGATGGATCCAAGAGCACCAACAGGCTGCGGACCTGCTCTTTCAGAGGGAGTACGACCCCATCCAAAGCAGGCAACTGATCAATTGTCTGAACTCAGGAACCACCAACCCACAGCGCCTCTATCTTGCTAGGATTCAGACTCAGTTTATTGGCCCTCATCCAGCCCACCACCGAGTCCAGGCAGCAGTCCAGGGCTTGCACAGCCTCTCCCGATTCAGATGTTACAGAGAAATAGAGCTGGGTATCATCAGCATACTGTTGACACCTTGCCCCAAAGCTCCTGATGACTCCTCCCAAGAGCTTCATATAGATGTTAAACAGCATGGGGGACAAGATGGTACCCTGCGGTACCCCACATCACAACTGCCAGGGGACTGAAAGACAGTCACCCAATGCTATTCTCTGAGAGCAACCTTAGAGATAGGATCAGAACTACTGTAAAACAGTGCCTCCAATACCCATCTCACCAAGTCAGCCCAGAAGGATACCATGGTCAATGGTATCAAAAGCTGCTGAGAGATCAAGTAAGGATAACGGTCACACTCCCCCTGTCCTCCCGATAAAGGTCATCCATCAGGGCGACCAAGGCCGATTCAATCCCATAACCAGGCCTGAACCCAGACTGCAATGGGTCAAGATAATCTGTTTCATCCAAGAGTACTTGCAGCTGCTGCGCCACAACCCTCTCGATCACCTTCCCTAAAAAGGGGGTATTTGCAACCGGTCGGTAGTTGTCACAAACCAATGGGTCCGGGGTGGGCTTTTTCAGGAGTGGTCAAATCACCACCTCTTTCAAGGCGGCTGGAACCACTCCCTCTCGCAATGATGCATTGACCACACCCTGGATCCACCTGGTCAGACCCCTTCGGCAAGCTTTAATAAGCCAAGAAGGGCAAGGGTTGAGAGGACACGTTGCTGGCCGCATCATCGCAAGCACCTTGTCCACATCATCAGGCCGCATCAACTGAAGCCGTTCCCAAGAAGTTACAGCAGACGTTGCACTGGACACCTCATTGGAGACTGCAGTAGATGTGGATGGGGCATCAAGACCGCTACGGAGGCGAGCAACTTTACCCTCAAAGTGCCTTGCAAACAATTCACAGTGGGCCTCCAAAGGGTCTAAGACTCCATTTCCTAGAGTTGATGTCAACAGACCCTTGACAATACGGAAAAGCTCCACTGGACGGCTACTTGAGGATGCAATGGAGGCAGAGAAGTGGGCCTTCTTCACCGCCCTCACCGCCACACAGTAGGCATGGTTATGATGTTTTACTTGTGCCCGATCAGCCTCACAGCACATCTTTCGCCACTTGTGCTGTAGCTGTCGTCCAGCCTGTTTCATTGCCCTTAGCTCACTGGTGTACCAAGGTGCAAGCCGGGCTCCACAGTGCCGGAGAGGGCGCTCTGAGGCAACCGTGTCGAGAGCCTGACGCACCTCGCTGTTCCACAGCGTGACAAGGGCTTCAACAGGGTCATCTCCTCTATCTACTGGGAACTCCCCCAGGACATTCAGGAACCCAGTGGATTCCATTAGGCTCCGGGGGTGGACCATCTTAATCTGTCCACCACCCCTGCAAGGAAGGATTGGAGCCATAAGTCTAAACTACACCAGGAAGTGATCTGACCAGGACAATGGGGTGACTTCCACCCCCACTATCTCCAGACCACCCCTTCCTCCATCTGCAGAAAAACCAAGTTGAGGGTGTGCCCTGCCCTATGTGTTGGGCCAGTAACAACTTGAGACAGCCCCATGGTCGTCATGGAGGCCATGAAGTCCTGAGCCAGAACACTAGAGGCAGCCTCTGCATGGACATTGAAATCACCCAGCACTATCATTCTGGGCTCCTCCAACGCCACAGCCGAGATGACCTCCACCAGCTCGGTCAGAGAAGCTGCCAGGCAGCAGGGTGGACGGTACACCAGCAGCAACCCTAGTTTACTGTCTCCTCAGCGCAACACCAGGTGCAGGCCCTCACAGCCAGCTCCAAGACAGAGTGGTTTCCTGGTGGCAGAGATGGAAGTTCTGTAGACCACAGCAACTCCTCCCCCCCCCCGTCCCTGAAGCCTGTGCTGGTGTTGCACTGAATATCCAGGTGGGCAAAGCTGGGTCAGATCAGCCCCTCCAAGCTCATGCACCCAGGTCTCGGTAATGCACACCAAATCGGCACCTTCATCCACAATCAAGTCATGGATGAGAGTGGTCTTATTATGTACCGATCTGGCGTTAAACAACAACACACACAGGCCTGTGAGCACAGCAGATGAGCAACGAGGAACCAAACCATGAGAGCAGGGCTGGCTCCAGGCATGCGGGGGCCCTTGTGCATCAGCTTGCCCTGGCCCCCCAGTGGGTGGGTGTACACACGTGCACGCAGCCCCCCCCACAACCCCCCTACCTGTCTAGTCTTTACAATTGCTCTTAATGAAGATGGCGGCTGCAGTTTCCCTAAGGGGAATGAAGCCTCCGCCGCCATCTTTGTTGATGGCACACGTGCGTGCTACGAGTGCACATCTCTGCCATCAACTAAGATGGCGGCAGTGGCTTCAGTACTTTAGGGCAGCTGAGGCTGCCATCTTCATTAAGGGCAATGCTAAAAAGCCGGCTGACAGGTAAGTGGGGGGCATGGGGGGGTGCGGATCGCGGAAGGGGAGCGGAGGGCCCCTTAGGAGCTTCTGTAGCTCCGGGGCCCTCGGGCCAGTGCCCAACCTGGCTGCGCTTTAGAACTGGCCCTGCATGAGAGGAGCGGCAGCAAGGAACAAGGCGCAGATAGCCTTGCCTTCGCCTTCTCAGGTAATTCACCACCTCCTCACGGCTATATTTCCCTCTGCCCGTAATCACTGAAATTGGGGTGGCATCACCCATGTTCCTCCGTACTAAGACTCCTCCTAAACACCTAATATGGGCCCAACACAAGCCCACCAACACAGCCTGCCAGAGTGAATTATCCCAGTAGGCCTCTGTGAGGATTGGGAACAGTCACACCCGTTCAAACTTTTTCACACAGGGCCCACCTACTCCCCCTCCTGTCTCACACCCAGGAAGGGCGAGCCTTCTGCCAGTTACAGACTCTCACTCTGAAGGCATCTGGTGACTTTCTCCTCTCATTCAGTTCACTGCACAGCAGGGGCGTCACTACTGGGATGCGGAGGGTGCGACCCGCACCCGGGTGTCACCATGAGGGGGGTGACACCCAGAGCCGCCCCGCCCCGTGCCGTTGCCCGGCAAGGCTGCTCCAACTCCTCCTCGGAGGCGGGCGAGACCGGGAGCAGCGTCGGTGGGGTGAGGGAGGCGCACCAGCATTCCCAGGCCTTCTCCAGCTGGGTGCCCCTCCGGCGCGCGCCCTCCCAGGGGCATGGATGGGATGTCTGGCCTTGAGTGTGTGCGCACACACGCGCACATGCAAGCCCAGCCACCTCGTCTATGCCCCTGGGAGGGCGCGCACCAGAGGTCCGCACCCCCCCCGCACTCCCGCTAGTGATGCTGCTGCTGCAGAGGCTCCCACTCTGTGCAGGAACTGCACATGCACCACACGCCCTCCCCACCACCAATCTCCTCTAGACAGGTTTAACAGAAAACAATTTAAAAAAGAAAGAAAGAAAGAAAGAAAGAAAGAAAGAAAGAAAGAAAGAAAGAAAAACAACAAGACAAAGTAATAGAAGGGGGTAGAGCCCTCGCCCTCGGGACTCCCTCAGGGGCTCCCCAAGGGCAGCTGGGCTTTTATGTCTCCTGGCCCAGCCAGCAGCTGTTGCAAGGGACTGCGAGATTAACTGCAGCCTCTCTTTGGAGCAAGGGCCAGGCAGGGGGTCCCAGTCCTTGCAGCACTTCCCAGGGACTTCAGCTGTCTGGACAGAGAGCAGCCCAAAGGAGCTAGTCGCCAGCACCCAGATCCCAAATACCCACTCCCAGGGCAGGTCTTCCTTAGTCCCCTTGTGCTGCAGCTTTTACCGAAACAGAAGCCCCTAAAGAACACCCCCCAGTCAAGGTGGTCTCTGGCATCTTCAGGTAGTGATACCTTTTGTAGCTGCAGTCAGTCAAGGCCCCACCCTGCCAGGCCAGGTGGAAAGAGGCCAGCAAGCAGGGAGAGGGCCTTGCAGGTCTTACAGTATTTTGTGGTGTTTGGTCTTACCAATGTTTGATGTCTTAGATTCAGCCATTCTGATCTTCCTAATTGTTTAAAAGGCTTCCTGGTCAGTAAACGTTCACTTCTAAAATACTGTTATTTAGCACATTTCATTCTCCCCCCACCCTTCTTGTTCTGCACAAAAGAGAGAGTAGAAAATGACCACTCTTTTCCACTTGGGCGTGAAGGTTTTAACACAAGTCGAACAATTTCAGTTCTGTAATATTGTTCTCAGGTGTGTCCTTCACACATGCCGATTTAAAGCATTCGATTTATTTAGAAAGGGCCTGACCTAGCCAGTTCCATTCCAGCTTTTAAACTGTCCTGGAATGTCATGCCTGTTTCCCAAAAACTCTCTTTAGGGTTTAGGCTTGTTCTGTGGATGAGACCCCCTACATGGAACAGTGAACAGGGGTACCCAAAGTGTGGAAGGCACACCCCACATTCACGGCCTTGAGGCCAGACTTTTCCAAGTCCTGGTGGACTACACAGCCATCACAGTCACGCTCGCTCACGCATGCAGCCATTTGGGAGAGCACAGCACAGCTCCTCATCCTCACCTCACCCCCTGCTCAAGCACAGCACCTCTGACCCTCCAGGGCTGCCCAGCTCTGCCACTGGCAGCCCATCACCTTCATCCGCATCCAAGTCGTCATAGGCAGCATCAAGGCGGGAAGGGAGGCTGGACTGGAGCCATGTCTGGCTGAATACTGGGGGAGGACAAGGATGGGAGCACCCTCTTGTGCCTTTTTAAAAGCAACTGTGAGCCTCTCCTACAACTCCTCAAGGCAGCGTCAGGACAGAAGGCAGCTGCACAATGGGTGGTCCGAGGCCGCCTGGGTGGTACCACCAGAATATGAAAGCCCCGATGACTGGCAAGACCCCAAACCGGGGGATTCTGCATAACAGACACCAGAACACTCTGGCCTTCCTTGTTACCTGGAACAACAGCTTTTGGACCCTGGGGCAAAGGAAGCAGATCCCCTTCTTCTCTGGCTGGACTATTCTGAGTCCAGTGGGGATCCAGCCAAGGATCCCTCCTGGCTGACCCTTTTCCCCAGGGGTTCCTGGGAGAGCCCTTTTTTCTTTTCTTGTCCTCACTGGCTGGGGGGCACAGGGTCCTGCTCCTGCCTGTTCCCTCCTTCTTTCTTTCCGCCTTTCCAGCTCTGTTTGCTGCTCTACTGCCAGGTCTCTCCTGAGTAATTTACTGGCAGAATCTCCCAGAATCCAGCTTGAAACCAAGCTGTAAAAACAGCTGAGAGTGTAAATAATTCATGCCGACAATATGACTTTTTTATGTAAATTCAGTGCATTAACCCTCTATTATAATGATGGACGACATATATGGGCGACATTGCCTTGGTAAGAGCTAATGGATGGCCGTCATAAATTCACTGCACATTTTATTGTGTTGCTGGAAATTGTGCCTTCAGGCAATGCTGTTTACTTTTATGTAAAACTCTGGGTTCCCTAAATATTACAAATATTTTACATCCGACTCCTCAGCATTTCGGTAGAGGGCACAAATCAAGCTTTCTTCATGCAAGTTGTAATTAAAGGTTTGTTTTCTTTTCTAGGGACAATTATCTAGATCTAAAAGATATATTTTCCCTTTTGATGTTCAGTCATTGGCTTATCAAAAAATCCTTTTGATTTTGAAAAGTGGCTTCAACAACATGCTGTGTGCCATTTAAGGCCAGGTGCCATATAGGTCTGAACATTTAGAAAGAGTGCTTGACCCAGCTTTTCCTTCAACTCACCCACGGCCTTTCCACATGTAGAATATTCTTCACACGCACACACGCATGTCATTGAACAGACTAATTCTTTGAAGCATACCCTAGTGGAATTGATTCTCTTTGTAAACATGGCTAACTCATTCTGGCAAGGTCTAAGCCAGGATGGTCAGTTTTGACTGGAGTTGTTTATGCAGGAAAATTTGCGATAGCCTGAAGAAACTGAGACTATACATGAGGAGGAGGAAAATGCACTGGAAGACACCGACTTTGTTGCTTATGTTTCTAAACTGCATGCTTGATGTTGTGATGTTGTGGCACATGTTGGCTGTGAAGGGCAAAAGGTGTCAAACAGACAGCTTTCTCCCTGCACATCCTGCCTTCATCTCAGGGGCAACACTGAAGCAAGGGGCCTCAGCTGCCTTTGGTCTCATCTGCAGTGCTGTACCTTTTGTTCTGTCTGCAGCTGCATACTTTTGGTTCTCCATCCGTGTGTTCAACTCTGTGTGAGTTAGAATGCCAAGGGCAAGGGGTGATGTACTGCGCAGCAGCCCTGTGGTTCTCATAACACAGACAGCAGCAGTTTATTCAAAGCCACCACTCAGAACACAATGCCTTAAAGAACTGCCTTCCTGGATGTGACCAGAAAGGGCCCACTTAACTTAGCATTCAGTTCATGAAGTGGTGGGTTTCTTGTCTCTGGTGACAGCCTAGGCTGTGAACACCTAGTCGCTTCAAAAACAGTGAGGTTTTTCTGACTGAGTTTTGAAGCCACTCTGCCCTTGGCTGGATACACCTCCCTTCCGCACTGCTGACTTCAGGCCTTTCAGGACAACCCACAGCAAAGCATTGGGCCAATCACTGTCTCTGTCTGAGCCTTCAACAAAGCATCTCCATTGGCCACACCCGGAGAGGCAATGGGTTGCTCTACCAATCAGTTGCGAAATCTGTCTGAAGCTGAATTTCAAAAAACACATTTGAGCTGATTCAACCGGGTTTTAGAGCAAGGGTAGAAACACACTCCCTGTTCTGCTGGATCCAGTGAATCTCCACCTCTCTTCTGAAAATGGGAGCACATGACACTAGTCAAACCACACCCCTTTTTTTTACTATAAAACCTGGTGGGAGCAGCTTGAGTGTGTGTTTTAAAAAATTCAGCTTCAATGTCGATGTGCTGAACCATTGCCTGGCCGCGACAATGGACTGGATGAGAACTAACAAACTGAGACTCAATCCTGATAAGACTGAGATGCTGTTGGTGGATGGTTTCTCTGATCGGATGGTGGATATATACCCTGTCCTGGATGGGGTTACACTCCCCCTAAAGGAGCAGGTTCGTAGTCTGGGAGTCATTTTAGACTCTTCCCTCTCACTTGAGGCTCATGTAGCCTCGGTGGCACGGAATGCGTTCTACCAACTTCGGTTGGTAGCCCAGCTACGTCCCTATCTGAGTAAGGAGGACCTCACATCAGTAGTACATGCTCTGGTAACCTCGCGTCTGGACTACTGCAACGTGCTTTACATAGGGCTACCTTTGAAGATGGTTCGGAAGCTACAGCTAGTGCAAAATATGGCGGCCAGACTGCTAACAAGAACCAAGCGGTCGGAGCATATAACACCTGTTCTGGCTCGCCTGCACTGGCTTCCAATATGCTTCCAGGCCAGATTCAAAGTGTTGGTACTAACCTATAAAGCCTTATACGGCACGGGACCACGATACCTGTCGGAACGCCTCTCCCGATATGCACCGGCCCGTACACTACGGTCTACTACGAAGGCCCTCCTCCGGGTCCCGACCCATAGGGAGGCCCGGAGAGTGGTGACAAGATCTAGGGCCTTCTCAGTGGTGGCCCCCGAACTATGGAATAGTCTCCCCGAGGAGGTGCGCTTGGCGCCAACATTATCATCTTTTCAGTGCCAAGTTAAAACCTTCCTCTTCTCTGAGGCATTTTAATTTAAGTCGACTTAGTTTTAAATTGTTGTATCTGATTTTAGATTGTACAGTTTTTATATACTTTGTTCTATTAGATTGTGTAATTGTATTGGTTTTTTTGATGTTCACCGCCCAGAGAGCTATTGCTAGTCGGGCGGTATATAAGTTTAATTAATAAATAAATAAATAAATAAATAAATAAATAAATAAATAAATAAAGAGACCTCACAACTAATCAGCAGGTGTGGCTAATGGCAACACTTTGCTCTGGCGGCTAGTGTATTCACAGCCAAAAAGGGCAGAGTTTGACTAGCATCGTATCCCTCCATTTTCAGAAAAGGGAGGTGGAGATGCGCTGGAACCGGCACAACAGTGTCTTGACCCTTGGACTGAAGCATCTGGTGCTCAGCATCTATCCTGCCTCTGACCATGAAGGTTCCACGTAACGTTCGTGGAGATACCACTCCTCTGCCTTGAAGTTCTTTTTCTAAAGCTATTTAATAAGCTAGTAACTGGCACCACACCACATCCAGGGGCAGTGAATCCTGTCTGAGGCTTTTCCTCTTCTTTGTCCTGAACATACAACCTCCCCACCCCCCGCCCACCTGACTCACGTCATTTATTTTCGCTGCACCATTCAGGTCAGGTCAGGTCTGCCCACCTTTTCCTCCCATCTTTTCAGAAGGAAGATGTTCCCGTCCATTAATTGTGTTAGTTGCCATTTCTGTGCCTTTCATGGGCTCTGCTCTATACTTCTGGTAGCCTCTTCCTCTGCTTGCTATTGCACCCCATCACCCCCCACGTGTGCTCCCTTCTTCTCCTAGTGAACCTCAGTATTGCTGTCTCTCCCTTGCTGCCTCCCACTGTGCCCTCAACATTGCTGCCTTCTTTGCTCTTTGTTGTGACTGAACAGATTGGCCAGATCAGCTGTTTGTTTTCAGGGTTAAAGGGCCCTGAGCACTGTAAGGGCAGAAGGGGCTGCTGCTGAGCAGAGCATCTGCCTGCCTGCTTGCCCAAAAGGGAGGGCTGGCTCAGAACGGCCAAACAAATTGCGACCCTCAGATTGTTTGCATACAGTTTCTGTGTAAGAATCTGTTGCAGGGATACATGGTGGGGGTGCATGGTTTGGCTCGTTTTCTGTGTGGGCAGGAAAGTGAGATGATGCTGGGATGGAATTTGGTGCTAAATCCGCCCTCTTGTGAATTGCAAGTAGCTGTGAGAGTTTAATCCTGCACCACCTTCTCTAGCTAATTTGATTTGTTTTAGTTCTCGATTAACCATGTAGCTTTTAACTAATCTAAGAGAGGCAGGATCTTAAAAGAGTGTGAGCATTACCAGGAAGAAGCAGCCAGAGTGCTGCTGACTGGCATATCTCCATGAGACCCTGGGCTGGTTCACATGGAGGTTTAGTGTGAGTCTGGTGCTACTTGCATCCCTGTTAAATTTGCATGCTTCACGATGTTGCAGGCAAAGAGAAGGGAGGATGCAGTTTTTCCTTTTAAATCTGCATTAAACCAATCCGGGGATAATACAAAAGTGAAGGGAAAACCATCTCCGCTTCTCAGCATTAATCCATGTAGGCACTTTTCTTCAATGTTTTTTCCTGGGGGGGTGGATCCTTGCTTTCAGATACTCCCCTTTCTCTGCCCACTAAACTCTCCATGAGTTCCATTTTGCTTCTGTCGGCTTAACTGGCCACTTCTGGCTTCGCTCTATGCTCCCACATTTGCTATAGCCTTCCTTTTCCCCACTAAGTTCCTCCCCTCCCCTCACTCCTTGAAACCAGCGATGCGCTCCGTTTCCCAGTATCATTGTATCCCCGAATTACAAGCGATGTGGCAGAAGGCAGAAGGGGGAGTGGCTGGCTGGCTGGGATTCGCCTCAGCGTCTGCAGTTGGGAAGAAAGGATGGAGGGGAAGAGAAACAAGGGGGAAAGTGCCACGCACTGTCCCCTCACCTTCCCTTTGTCTTGGGGGGAGAGCCTTTCCCACAGAAGAAGCAGGGAAATACACACATACGAGGAGCCTCGCAGGATCCATGGGACTTCTGGTTTTTTGTTCTCTTTTGTCTCCTTTGCTCTTTCATTTTCCTATTGTCTTTTAAGAGAATTGTCCATCTGGGTGGTTGATGGTTTAATGGAAGGGGGTTTCCATTAAATGTTTTTTAAAAAGGGAGAGGGAGGAAGATTGGGAGTGCCTGCATGCAATTGACAAGAAACAATGAAACTGCCCTCAAAAAGCATCCCCTTCCAGTCACTCTAGCCTTCCTTTCCCCTCCTTTCCTCCTTCCTGTTAAGTTCCTTCCCTCCTTCCTTGAAACCAGCTATGAGCTCCATTTCCACGTTAATTAACATTAATCCCTGCAGGATGGATGATGTACCCCCCCAATATTGTATTGCCCAATTACTGGCGATGTGACAGAAGGTGCACACACATGCACACACACTCCCACTAAAAATTGCATTTCATATGTACTTAATAAAAAAGGGGGGTTACTATAAATATGTCAGGAGGAAATGAAACTGACAGAAAAAAGTTTTTGTGTCAATTGCACACACCCCACACTCTCCTACCTTCAGCGAAAAAATGAAACAAAACACCCCTCCCCTTCTCCATTAGCAATACTCCGGAGGGAGTAAACATTTAAATTGGGGGCAGGGCCACAAGGAAATTACTAGCGATACTAAACCTTTCCAGAGGAACGGCAACTATGTGAATGGGAAGCAGTGGATTGGAAGGGAGGAGGTGTGAACCTCGAAATTCCATCGCAATGGCAAAAGCTGCGTCTTTAATTTGAACTTCAGCTCCTGTGTGAATGGGGCCCCTGTGTTGTACCAAGCCCCAAAGATCTGCACTAGCTCTCTGTTGGTCACCATTTAATGGACTATCCAATAACTGACATACAGAGCCCAATAACAGCAGCTTTGGGCATCAGTGTCTGAAGGAGCATTTCCCTGTAAATTCCTGCCTCTGCTTCGAGGTCTGTTGGGAAGGTTCTTGTTTATCATTATTTATGATGATATTAGTAGTAGTAGTATTTAAAGTATTGCAAACTCACGCCAGGCAACAGTAAAATAAAGTAATGTAGATACACATAAAATTATAAAAATCATAAAATCAGACCCCATAAATAACAACAAATTAACATCTCCATAATATGGTAAACAAAGCAAAACTACAAAAAGGACAACAATTAGAATTTCCAGTTTCTCCAAATTCCTGGGTAAAAAAGCAAAGAACATTCAACATAGTGAATCATCAAAGGGTCTTAGCAGTGATACTTCCCAGCCTGTCCCTCACTCAAAGAGGGCCCCACTCTGTGCCAGCAGACTCTCACTCTGTGACTTTTGAGCAACTCTCCACCTTTCATCCCCCCCACACACAACCCATCCAGGCTCTCACAAATCCTTGCCCACAAGCATCCACAGCAAGAATATCCTCTTCCTTCCTCACAGTAGTGAAGAACAAGCACCAAAGAGAAATAGGTGGCAATAAGCCAGAGCTGGCATTTCTCTCCTCTTCACAGTTCTGACAAAAGTCACAGGACTCCAAATAATGGGCATGCAAGTGGATTTGCTGCGCTTGGAAAAGTTACTTTTGCTGGCTGGGGCTGATGGGAGTTGTAGTTCAAAAAAGTAACTTTTCCAAGCTCTGCCCCTTCTCTCATCTCATCAGCTGGAACAAACATCATTTGGCATCTTCTTCTAGCTGTGCCACCATGGTAGATTTGGAGACCTGTGGCATACCAGAGGACCTTCCCAACAATAGCACCCCAATCATCGAACACCCTCTCCTGTGAGTTTTGGTTGGCGCCACCAGCTGAAGTCACTCCTCTTCCACCAGGACTTCAGCATGGGCCTTTATGAGCCCAAGAGATACTTTGCTGAGTAGTGACTGATATAGTAATAGATGGAGATGATTGTACTTTAAAGTGTGTTTCACTGTAGTTTTTATTGTTTATTGAGTTTACATTTTTGTAACCCACTCTGTGACTGTTTGAAGTCTGATTAGATGCATGCAGTAATAAAATAATAATTTGAAAATAGGGAGTACTTTTGGCAATTTGGAAAAAAATTGCTGAATGGGCAGGTGCATCTGTTTCCCTCAGGAGAAATTTTTTAGAAATTCCTGTTTACCCCAGTATTTGATGGCTGAAAGATCCTGTTCTGCCGGCCCTGAAATCACTGGTCGAGAGAAGGTTTTTAACTGTTTTTAGAATAAAAATTAAATCAATCCATCTTGGTTTCTCTTTGGCAGCACTTGGAGGTGGCCAACAGCTGGAACCCTCCAAGCTCAGGGCCTGCCGGGGTCTTCTCCTGGCTCTGCCCTGCTGCTGCCTTCCTTTGCTGGTTGCTGGCTGGGGTGCTGCCCCAGGCCAGCTCCCTGGAGGGACTCCTTTTGTCCAAGCACAATCCAAGGACACATGGCTCCTACTTGGCAGGTCTACCCTACAAATGCCTTCATTTGTACCCAGTTAGGTTATGGGAACATCATTCCCACAAACTGTTCTTCTGGAAGACTCAGTTGCACTTGAGGGCTGTTTCTGGGAGGCAGGAGGTATGAGAAAATGCCCCGTGATTGTGAGGGGAAAGGCCTCGTTCATTATGCCCCTGACTCTTGTGTGGGTTGCCTTTCACGGCCATTGAGGCTGGCAACGAGAGTGGCCGTTAACTCGGCCAGATAAGTGACTCATAAATAAAGTTTTATTATTTTATTATTATTATTATAAGATAAAAGTCTTGGCAACAAGAATGAATAGAGTTTATTGCTTACAGCTCGTAGGCCACCGCAGATACATGTAAACATCATATAAACAGAAACAACCCAATACAAACTCCAGAAGTCCTGCTAAAAACACATAAACGGTTAATAATTAAAAATAAGACAGAAGTCTATACCAATGGAACCAACAGTATATTTACAGAATTAAGAGGGTAAAGACGCTAGCGGCGGGGACTGTCTTTGGGTTTTAGCTCTAATTTTTGCTGCCGCAAGGGCGAACTTAGCAACTTGGCATGATATAAAAGGGTCATTGCCCACAAGCAGGGTGCAAACCTGTTCAAGGGGAGGCCTATCCTTAATGAGATTACTAATAGAGGATAAGAACTTAGCCTGAGGATCTTTGTAAAGGGGGCAACACAGCAAGTAATGAAAAATATCTTCCACATCACCTGAGTTGCATGGGCAGCAGCGAAGGTGAAATGGGATACGTTTATATCTCCCATCCAGAAGCGCGGAGGGCATTGATTGGAAGCGAAGGGCAGTGAATGCGGTTCTCAACCATGGCGCTTCTAGGAAGGAGAGATAGGACTCCAGTTTGAAGGATGTTTTGTATATTGAATACCAATGCGAAAAAGAAGAGTATGAGGCAGAGACCAGGTCCCATCTTGATGCATAAAAAAGAATTCTGTCCCTCAGCCAAGCCTTTGCTCTGGGGGATACGTATGAGGGGGCAGTTTCAACGCTTATCCCATAAAAAGCTAAAATTAATTTGGTCCTTGCTAGCCAATTTTCTTGCCCAGGGTTCTGAAGTTGCTCAAGATAACATTTCTTTGGCAGCCTTGAGTCATCCATGGCCACCAATTTTAGCCAGAAGGAAGCAAGGGCTACATGAGCCAATGCTTCTAAAGAGTGTAAGCCAATTTCCAGCCTCAAAAGGGTGGACGGCGTCCCTTTTGGAAGGGCCAGGATCCTTCGAATAAAGGCGTTTTGTAGCTTCTCTAGGGATGGGATCCTCACGTAGCCCCAAATCTCGGCACCATAACAGAGAGTTGGAATAAGTTTCTTTTGGAACACCTTGACTGCAGGGGGGACAGCCTTTCCACCTTTAAAATAGAAAAAACGGCACAGCGATTGGATGAAATAGGAAGTTTTTAAATTCGTTGCTGTGATGTGTGGATTCCTGGATAAAGAAGTAAAAGTGAGGCCCAAATATCTAAACTGGCGTAGTTGGAGAATGGGCTTATCATTTAGTTTCCACACATGCTGCTTGGACTTTTTCCCAAAAACTGCCACCACAGTCTTGGAATGATTAATTTTGAGGTGTTCATTACAATAGGAACCCAGAGAGGATAACAATTGCCTCATGCCCACCTGTGTGATGTAAATCAATGCTAGGTCGTCAGCATAAAGTAATACTGACAACTTTGTGTTTAAAATTCGAGGGGGGAAGAATTCCGGTCCCGCTAAGACATTAACAATGCCGTTGACATAAAGGTTGAAAAGGAGTGGCGCCAGCAAGCAACCTTGTCGGACACCTCTCCCTGTGGGCACTGCCTCTGTTAGGGCCCCACTTGGGCCAACCCTAACCCTAAGGGACGTATTAAAATGGAGTAGTTGTAGGAGGCAGAGGAGGAGGCGGTCGATGTTTGTCCCCGTGAGTTTTTGCCAGAGTCTCGATCGGTCAATCAGATCAAATGCGGAAGAGAAGTCGACGAAGGTCACAAACAGCCTCTTCTCTTTTGAAGGGCATATTTCTGGATCAAATGCGCAAGAGTAAAGCAATGGTCTAAAGTAGACTTGCCCTTTGTAAAGCCTGCCTGTTCCTCTGCAATGCTCTTGTTCCCAAGGGCCCAGAGTTGTAACTTCCCTAACAGGTATTTAGAATATAGTTTTGCAGCCACATCAATGAGGCTGATAGGCCTGTAATTTTTGGGGTCGGATTTGGAGCCCTTTTTGTGAATTGGGATCACAATGCTGTCAGTCCAACCCTTAGGGATAGAGCCATGCTGGTTTATGGGAGAAAATAGCTTAGCGAAAATGGGTGCCCACCAGTCAGGGGTGGCTTTGAAAAGTTCAGCAGGAATCATATCCTGACCTGGGGCTTTCTTGGAAGGGAGAGAGTTAATTAGTACAAGCACTCCTTCCGGACTCACTGGGGCCCACTCCTTGCATGTCTGGAGGGCCACAGTGACTAAGCTAAGGCGGGTATCTATCAAGGGGTCCCCAGCAAAGATATCTGTGAAATGTGCATACCATTGAGAGGGGGTAATTTGATTGTCAATAGGAGAATAGCCCCCTTTGAGCCCTCTCGATATTATGGCCCAAAAGCTAGCCGAATTATGTTCGGCTAGCGCTAGGGTCAGGTCCGACCATTGTTGGCGTACAAACATTGCCTTTTTTTTCCGAAGTAGGTTTTTATAAGCCCTGTGCCAAAAAATGTAAGAGTCAAGATTTTCAGAAGAGTTTACTCTTCTCAGGGTTCTTATGGCGCCAGCAAGAGTTTTTTTTAGTTGTGTGCACTGGCCATCAAACCATCCACATTTCCTCTTAGATGGAGGGTGAGAGGTGGATAGCCGGGGCCTTAATGCCTCGATAGACCCCATAAAGGTCAAGGGCGTCAGTGGAACTTAAAAAATGTTCTCACCAAGCAAGTAAGGCCGGGGAGTGGAGAAAAGTGATCAAATTCTCTTGAAGTCTCCCATCCCAACGTAGCCTCCTTATGCCAGTAAGGGAAAGGTTTTCTGAGAGGATACCACTGGGGATTGCTGAAGGAATAGGGAAAGAAAAGGAGGAACTTATAGGCATATGATCGCTTTCTGGTCTAGAAAGCACAGTAAAATCCAGAAAATAATATCTTAAAGCAGGGGAAAGAAACATAAAATCGATGACAGTCCTCTAGGCCCGTAAAAAGTATATGAGTCTGAATATGGGTTGTTAGAACTACCATTACAAATTTAAAAATGGTATTTGATCACTAGAGCAAAAAGCGAGCAACCCGAAGATGTTATAACCTCATCTCGTGATGACCTAGGGGGGCAAAATGACAAATCTTCCGGAGCTAAGCCCATTTTCTCCCCAATGGCCAGGTTGTTCGCCCCCAGCTGAGCGTTAAAGTCCCCAGTCATGAGAATAAGGGGATCACATACTGACTGGAATATTTCATTTAAGACCGAGTCTAATTCTGACCAGAAAGCCATGGCCTTTTGCTTATACTTGGCTGGGGGAATGTAAACGTTTATGAGAAACACTTTCAGGTTTGAAGGCCATACCATCTGTATAACCAAGATGTCATTAGTAGCTGGAAATGAGAGCTGGGAGGTACTAAGGTTTAAATCAGAAGAGATCAGAGTGGCTAAGCCACCTACTGATCTTCCCCCCTTAGATGACGGGGTGGCTGGGCTAGAGAAAGACTCATATCCCGGGAGGGTGGGGCAAGCTGTAGAGGTGGCCCAAGTTTCTTGAAGACATACTATCTGCTATTGCATGCAGAAATCCCTAAACAAATGGTCTGGCAACTTATTAGCCCAGCCTGCAACATTCCATGAAATAACATTTAAAGACAGGTGATTTGGGGGGAAACGGGGGCTGGATCGTCAGGGAGAAGCTGGGCCATTCGAAATTTTCTGGGGCGAGGGCAGATCTTGGGTGACGGTAGGGGAAATACATGAGTCCACTTTACATAGTCGTCTACTAGCATTTGATGTGGGGAATGGAGAAAGAGGTAGCGTTGGCATTGGGCGACATTTTGATGGGGAAGCTAATTCTAAGTCCTCCAAATATCTTAGATCTGACCAAGATGGAGTCGTATGCATTCCCAATATCTCTCCACCGTCTAATGAAGATTTCCCGGGTGGTGGATGATGGATAATTACAGTATGCGAGACCGTGGGCGTTGCTAAGTTACTGGTAGCCTGGGCCAGAGTCCGCCTGTCGACACCTTCTGCACATATTAATTCCCTCAAGGGAGGGGGATTGAGCACGATCAAAAGGTCACTCTTGGGCAAGCAAGGAGTGTCTTGAGGTGGGTGTTGACAAGTTGCTTCACGATTCTCCAGAAGATGAGTAGATTGATCTGCAGCCTCTGGCAGCACCTGAAGCTCCATCAGAAGAGGTATAGAGGTTTCAGACTGGAGCATCTTAGATTGTAACCTTTGAGCAAGCGAATGCAATCTTGAAATAATATCCCACTGGGAGGGTGCAGGGAGAAACTCAAAATTCAAAAACAGGTCCCTTTCTTCTTCTATAAAAAAGGAGTTATGGTTCGACAGGTGTCCATCATCAAGGCCGGAGGTGGCCATGCCAAAATCAGGTAAGTGAAGGGGGTTGGGGGGAAGGGATTTCGAAGGACTCGTTTGCAGAAGAGAAACCACGGCTTGTGGGCACGCCGTGGAGGCAATCTGCCTTGCAGGGGGTACCGTGGGCAATAGGACAGATCGCTTTGATGAAGTGGCCTGTATCAAATGATCATTTCCCGAATTCGAGGAAGATGACATGAGAGAAATAGGTGGAGCATTGTTATAAAAATGCCTCTAGGTAGACTCCCCTGGCAGCCAATATATGCTTATTCAGGCGGATTGAAAGCACAACATCCGGGTTCCTAAGAGTTAACAGAACCCTTGAGTTTGCAGAGGCAACAGGAAGGTATTCAACATAACTAATGTCAGACTCCTTAATCCATCGTGAAGGGATTGCCCGGAGGTGCAAAGATTTGTCTCTTTCGGCAGGGTAACGGATCTCTAATGTTAAGGCCAGAACAGTTCAGGAGGACAACTTTGTTAGAGCTGTACCTTAGATTCCATCCAAATTTCTGGGTTTGCATACCAGAAGTAGTAGAAACTCTCGAAAGATGTACTGGAACTGGCTGAGATGGAGTTAAATGAAGCTCCTTTGAGTGGTTTAAAGTAGAAGAAGTTACTGCAGCTGGGGGGGTCTTCCTCTTGCGACTTTGATTGATGGAGAAGGGGGTCTTGAGATGAAACAGAATTTCTCTGCGGGTTGCTTTCTTTAACTAGCTGGTCCAGAACTTTAAACAGTTTGGAGAAATTCATCTTCTGTGATCTTGGGCGTTTGAAATTCTTGACATTTTTGGGTTTCTTCCCCTGGGGAGCACTTCTGGACTTACAAGGGTGTTTGCTCCATCTTGTAATGTATGTGGTCTTAACTGGTCGGAGGGAGGCCAAGTTTTGCCCAGCTTCAAGTGGAATGCAGAGTTTTTTAAATTCCTCCATCAGAGTGGTAAGGAGGTTATTTGCTTCAATTATAAAGACCTTGATGCATGAAATGTCCTTCCGGATTAAAGCCAGGAAGGGGTCTAACTGGACCGGGTCATTAGAAGAAAGCTCATTTTGAGGAGTGTCCAGTAGAGGGGGGTCAGCCCTCCTATAAGAGACATCATGAGTCAGCGAAGCTCACATTGTAGGTCCAGCTTTGTTTACTGTCAGCTCAGGACTGGCACAAAGCTCATTTGATTGAAGTAGGGCTTCTTCTAATTCCTGGGCCAAAGACCCTGGGGTCTGGAGGTTAGGGGTCCAGAGTAAATTGTCTCCCAGGTCTCTCAAATCAACAGACCAGTCTAGGGCCTTGTTTACATCCAAAGGTGGAGTCGGAGTAAAACGGCCTGCTCCTGTGGGGGGGTTGACTTTCCCCGTTAAGTTGTTCTCTTCCAACTTAGTTGGTGAAAAAGCTTTCCCCTGGGTCTCTCTACCCCCATCCTTTCAGTAAAGGTAGGAGGTGATTTTAGTTTGGAAAGTATAGTAAGAAGAGTTCTTTATATCCTTTAATGGAGAGAGGCCCAGTTCTTTATGCATTTGTCTCGTAAGGACCATACTCGGTTACTCAGCAGCAAGGGAGCAGGGATGTGGCTGGGGTGGGCAAGGGGTTGGAGGTAGCTTCCTTCCCTCCTGCCAGCCCTGTAGCCAGGGGAAGGGGGGAAGGGGGGAAGGGGGTGCCTCCCCCTCGGAGCTGTACTGCCCCCCAGGATTCTTTGGGGAGAAATTGTCTTATTTTTAATGTGTGACATGATAGACAATGACAACCTTCATTTAAAGAATGACAGCTTGTTTTAAGAACAGGACCCTCTGAAAAATGCAGTGCATAAGGCAGGGTGAGTGCACAACAAAAGCCTCATCTGGAAGAGCCACCCAAAGTCTGTTCACTCAAGATTTCCCCAGGTTGAGGGTAATAATAATAATAATAAATTTAATTTTTGTGTTGCCTATCTGGCCGAAGCCACTCTAGGCGACGTACACGTTAAAATACAATAAAATACAATATATTTTCATGATCACAATCACCCTATAATTACTTAAGTGATCCTGAAAAAAACCACCTGTATTATAGTAACAATGACATTTGAAGAGTTAAACATTAGCACTTTGTATTATGGGCTAGAGTGAGACTCCAGCCCTTGGACTTTCCTTTGCTCTGCTTTTCATTTTCATTTTCAGTTATGATGTCTTCCTAGCCACCAATAAAGGAGCATGTTTGTTTGTCTCCAGTAAGAAGTAAGAGTTTGTTTATTGTGCAGTTATTATGATGAGTAAAGCAGGTTTGGGTGCTTAGTGCTAAAGTGTGAAATAAAGAAATAACTTCAAATGATCTGAAAACAATGGCTACCCATTACTCTTCTAAAGCACACACTATACTCACAACCATAGTGTCTATTTTATTCTTTTTCTTGATTACTTGGTGGCAAAAGATGCTGGCTGGTTA
The DNA here is from genome assembly GCF_030035675.1 of Rhineura floridana. Lineage (NCBI taxonomy): Eukaryota > Metazoa > Chordata > Lepidosauria > Squamata > Rhineuridae > Rhineura > Rhineura floridana. The sequence goes on from NC_084494.1 coordinate 1,077,069, forward strand.
CCTAGGCTGTAAATCAGGCCTAATTTCTGATTTCCCCAATGTGTGCAGCTCAGCATGAGGCCTTTTCAGGATTTCCGGTCAGAAAAATCAACCCAGCAAACAGTAAAAGAAAAGTCCAATTGCTGTCCATGATTAGTTTCCAATTGGTTAGTTCATCCTTCATATAGCAGCCAAATAAAAAGTGTTCCCTTGATTGTCCAAGAGGAAGGAAAATCTAACGGTTGGGAACAAGACTAGAAGGAGGGACTCTGAAGGATGAGTTAACAGACACACCCTAAAGTATTTATTTTCTGTCTGCTCTTCCCTAAACTTGTAGTATGAACAAGTTTGTTTTTCGGGTGGAACTGAAAACTGAGATACCTAATGCAGCATCAAAGCCAAGCTCAGGCACTCACTATTTTTTCCAAAGTAATTCAGTTCATGAAGAACCAGAACACAGAGACAGACCATCAGTGAAAGGGGACTGGAGCTATAGGCAAAGTCAAGCTTTTGAGTCTGGTATTCCTGGGGGTCTCTCAAAAAAGGGTCAGACAATTCAACAGATTAAACTTCATTCATGTAAGTTAACAAACACCCTGGATGGAGTAGGAGTGAGGGACAAAGTCACAGCCTTTCTCTTCTGCTGGCCTGGCTGTCATGTCCTCTTCACCAGTGTGTGTGTGTGTGGGTGTGTAGAACTGGCTGGGGCTCTGCACCTCTCCCCCTCCAGTGCCCCACCTAGAAATATGGCTGCCCCACCCAACAAGGAAGGCTGGCTACAGGCAGCTTTCTGGGGGCCTGCAAGGCTGAGAGCCGTCCGGGTTTAATACAGCTAAGTGATGCACTCTCTGCTGATGAAGAACCACAATGTGCTCTGAAAGGATTCAGAAACATCTGTTTGAATGAAATGTGTTGACAACTGCTGAAGTAAAGTTTTTCCTAAGTCTGAGGAGTTTAGCCATGACAAGCAGTATTAATGAAATGAGTTAATTAAAAAGCATTTTGAGATGAAACAGGCTCTACTCTGTGTAAACTGCTCTTGTACATTAGACTGACATTATGGAAATCTTGGCTTTGTGCATCATAATGCAGCCATTTATAAAAGCTTCTCCAGATCCTTGGGTAGCTGCAGTAACATGGGCTGCTTTGGCATGTCTTCATTTGCAGTATGTGCTGTTTTGAGGCATGAAATTGGGATGGTCCCACTCCCTCCTCATCACCCTCCCCTCCACTCCTTTGGGCCAGGAAGCTTTCGCCACTGCTAGGAGAGGTGAGAAAACCGACCCGGCCAGGGGTGCAGCTACCAAGACCTGGTGGGACAGGTAGAGGCTCCTCTGGTTATGGGTCCAGGCCTGTAGTGGGAGCAAACTCTGGGCCAGGTCTATGGGTTGCTAGTCCCAAAAGGGAAGTCTTTCCTGAAAGGTGCTTTCGCTAACAATATTTATATAAAAGAAGGCCTCTGAATGTGATGAGGCATTTGTTGGACAGGGGTCTTGTTCTAGCCAGGAGGAACCATGCTGGAAGCAGACGAGAACAGAAAATTAAATAGTTGTTTAAATTGTTACATTGCTTCCAATGGAATATGTGGCTGAATGTTTTTTGGTGTCTTATTGCATCAATACATAACAAAATGTTTCCATTTTACAGTAAATCTGGTTGTCTGCCACCTCTCACTCTTACAATATTAGTTTATTTTAGGGGGGCACATTATGAGGAATCCAACCTAGACTCAGCCTCACTTCTGACCTGCAATGTTAATAGTGAACTATATTGCAGGGCTGCCGATACGCTACTCGCTCTCAGAACTCTCTCCAACAAGAACTAGGGGTATAACTGAACTACACTACAGGGTTAGAATCATAGAATAGTAGAGTTGGAAGGGGCCAATAAGGCCATCAAGTCCAACCCCCTGCTCACTGCAGGAATCCAAATCAAAGCATTCCCGACAGATAGCTGTCCAGCTGCCTCTTGAATGCCTCCAGTGTCGGAGAGGTAGTTCCATTGTCATATGGCTCTAACAGTTAGGATGTTTTTCCTGATGTCCAGTCAAAATCTGGCTTCCTGCAACTTGAGCCCATTATTCCGTGTCCTGCACTCTGGGACCATCGAGAAAAGATCCCGGCCCTCCTCTATGTGACAACCTTTCATGTACTTGAAGAGTGCTATCATATCTCCTTCTCTTCTCCAGGCTAAACATACCCAGTTCTTGCAGTCTCTCCTCATAGGGCTTTGTTTCCAGTCCCCTGAACATCCTTGTTGCCCTCCTCTGAACCTGTTCCAGTTTGTCTGCATCCTTCTTGAAGTGCGGAGACCAAAACTGGATGCAGTATTCAAGATGAAGCCTAACCAGTGCTGAATAGAGGGGAGCTAATACTTCATATATTAGAAGCGATTTGGAAACTATACTTCTGTTATTACAGCCTAATATAGCATTTGCCTTTTTTGCAGCCACATCATACTGTTGGCTCATATTCAGCTTGTGGTCAATGACAATTCCAAGATCCTTCTCCCATGTCGTATGGCTGAGCCAAGTATCCCCCATCTTATAACTGTGCATTTGGCTTCTTTTTCCTAAGTGTAGAACTTTGCATTTATCCCTGTTGAATTTCATTCTGTTGTTTTCAGCTCAATGCTCCAGCCTATCAAGGTCCCATTTAATTTTGTTTCTGTCTTCCACGGTATTAGCTATGCCCCCCAATTTTGTATCATCTGCAAATTTGATAAGCGTGCTCTGCACCTCCTCATCCAAGTCGTTGATAAAAATGTTGAAGAGCACTGGGCCCAGGACCGAGCCCTGTGGTACCCCACTCGTTACCTCCACCCAGTTTGAAAAGGAACCATTGATAAGCATTCTTTGAGTATGATTCTGGAGCCAACTGTGGATCCACCTGATGGTTGTTCCATCCAGCCCACATTTAGCTAGCTTGCTAATCAGAATATCATGAGGCACTTTGTCAAAAGCTTTGCTGAAGTCAAGGTATATTATGTCCACAGCATTCCCACAGTCTACAAGGGAGGTTACCCGATCAAAAAATGAGATAAGATTAGTTTGGCAGGATTTGTTCTTCATAAATCCATGTTGGCTCCTAGTAATCACTGCATTGCTTTCAAGGTGCTTACAGATTGACTGCTTTATAATCTGCTCCAGTTTTTCCAGGGATTGATGTTAGGCTGACTGGTCTGTAGTTCCCGGGTTATAAATCATTCAGAGCCTGACCTGCAGTATTCCAATATGACATTGAAGCATGCAACATGTCACTAGTCACTTTTCTCCCAGCCACAGCCTCCCAATACTTTGGAATTTGCATTAGTAGCTTTAAAAAAAAAGTTTCACATTAAATAAAAACTGAGCTAGAAAGAGCAGAATCCTTATCTTTTGGGGGGGTTGGGAGGGTTGACACTTGTGCCTCTTATTGGTTACATTAAAAACTTAGATTTCTTCACTGATTCCTATGGGCAGCTCTCATTTCCATCCCTGAGGACATTTAAAAGTAGTTTCTCAGATTCTGGGTACATTAGTCGCATTTTCATTGGCCACACCTGGAGGGGTAATGGGTCAATCTGCTAATCAGTTGTAAAATCTCTTTGAACCTGAATTTTAAGGTTCTACAGTAAAAAGGGGGGGGGCTTGACTAGGTTTGCCACATGCCCCCATTTTCAGAAGAGACAGGTGGAGACGCACCAGAACTGTCAGCAGAGAGAGTGTGTCTTGGCGTCCATGAGGATCAGGAAATGACACACCCAGAGAGTGAGCTGGCTCCCTCTGGCCTCCTTATCTCCCCCTCTCCTTCACCCTCACCCTCTCCCAGATCCTCCATCCTGTTTCCTCTCCCATCCCATTTGCAGTATTTTGGGACTGTTTTGTGGGCTTTCCCATCTTAGGGTTTTTTTTCCTAATGGTTTTAGTGCTTTTGCAAACCTTGGGGTTACCGTGAGTCTCCTGCTGTCTCTTCCCCATTGGCACTGAGGGCTACCACTTTTGGCTACTGTTGAGGCAGGAATCGAATATATGGGGATGATGTCATTTGATGGGGTGGGGTGGTCAGTGCTCCCCCAGTCGACCTCTCCTACTCTACTATCCCAGTTTTTCCTCAAAATGTGGGAATGATCAACACCACCCATGCATCCTCTCCACACTGACATACACATCCATTCAGAGAATCTTGCAGCAAAATGCTCTACTCTTCCCACCAGAAAACAAGGAGGCGAGATGAGCTGCCCCCACCCTCTACCACTTCCTGATGGGCTACTGAGGTGTAGCTACCCTTGCATTGGCCTGTCCATTTGGAGGTTTAATGCACTGCCCCACTGGGGCCCTTCAGAAATATGCTAATTGGAGGTGGCAAACCCCCTTCCCACCCCCGTTACCTGGGCAGCACTAGATTCTGACTGTCACCCATAAATATTTAATTTAATGACTGCTGTTTTGGTGCAAGAGTCACATCTGATTGAGGAGATAAATAGTGTCCTTTATTAATGAAGAAAAACAGACCCATGCACTGAGGAGGGGGAGGAATCCTTCTTGGAACGACTTTCCACACAGGGCAGAAACCTTAAAAAGAAAAACAAACTGGGGGAAGGGCCATTTTTCAACATAAAGATACACTTGTGTTTTAAATTATTTATCACTGACATTTTGTTACATGGGGCGGGGGGGTGCATCCTGGCATTATTCTTGCAATGTGGCTATTGTTAAGTGCAATGGAAGGAAAAACTTAAGCCTCCTTTGGCTCTGGTTGGGAAAGGAAAGAGGTTGCTTGGGGGAGGCGGATCCCTCTAATTTGTTGGTGGATGTGGCAGAGCAGCCATGTGGGGCGTGATGGGGAGGCGCTTCTTTTCCAGACAGGCGGAGTCTCTCTCTTCTGCATGGTTCAGGCTGAGTTGCAGAGGCATCACAGAAAGGGGCCAGTTACGATGGCCCAACATGTCCTCTGGTGACATTCATCACTGTCTGCCGAGATGCAGCTCAGAAGAAGGGAGAGAGACTGTTGGGAAGGATTCAAGGAGTGGACAAGCAGCAGTGGTAAGGTAAGGAAGGGGGCCTTTGAGGCCCAGGGTGGCTGTGGGCGGAAGAGCCCCAGGGGGCTGCCTGGAATGACTTCTGGAATGGAGACAGGGCGGGGAAAGTATTGTGGTGGAGACACAACAAGTCACAAGGCACAGCCAGAGGGTAAAGGCCAGCGCTCTGCAATGCAGCCAGAGATCTGGGCTGGCACATTGGAGACACAGGCTCAAATCCCACCTCATGACCTCATGAAGAGAAGCAAGTCACTTTCTCACTCAGTCCTCTGAAAGGCGTCAAACTGGAATCAAATTCTGAAAATGGGGATGATGGAACAATCTAACCTCGCTAAGCAAAGAAATGAATAAGACTCTTGCTCCCAATCAGGTGTTATATGTAGGTCACTAGCCTTCCCGTGTGGGTGCTGGGCCTGCTGTGACAAAAGGGGGTCTAGCAGGTAGGGAGAGTTTGGGGTGACTGACAAAAACAAAGTTCTCTTGTAGATAGATGCCAGGATTAACTGGAGCTCTTGCAGGCGAGAAGGAGGCCCCAAAGGCTGGCTGTGTCATGAGGCTCTTTCCAGAGACCGTGCAGTCGACTTCCCCTCCCAGCTGCCTCCAGGCCACTGTGCTCTTAGACTTGAGAGGACCCTCTTTGCTGTAAGGGCTGCCCTTGATGCAGTAAGTAATCTTGCAATGAGCAGACAACTGGGCTAGATGACTGCAAAGGTCCTTTCAACTCTACAGAATTACGATTGTTTATGGATTCTTGGCCCCCTTGATTGGCTCCAGGATCCACAACTGGGACAGGTCACCAGGTCAGGGGAGAGAAGCGGGGTTGCTCTGGGGGAATGGCAGGGCATCAATCAGAGCAAAGGTGTGGAGGTGTGAAGGGGGGCTGGAAACACGGGGAGTTCAGCAGAGCCGAGTTTGTATCTCCATCTATTGCCAGAAGGAGAGAGGCACTCTGGGAACAGCTCCCTCCCTTGAAGCACATTCCACATCCAGCCCAGACCTGTCAAAGTCATGCAGGGGGTAGGTAGGGGAGAACATTGGGCTGCACAGCTCTGGGGAGCATTGACAGGAGAGCCTGTCCCAGCTAGCAATCAGGTCAGAGGCCCAGAGAGGTGGACCAAAGGGGAGAAGGGCAGCTGGAATCCCAAATGGTTCAAGAAGCTGCTTCGATTGATTGTTATTTGTTCATTCCTTCATTCCTTTAAAGTACTTCTATGCCACCGCCCAAGGCAAATTACAAAAGAGAATTAAACCCAAAAAGCAATTTTAAAAATACAAATAAAACAATCCAATTACATAGACTAAAAGCAGCAGCAGTTTTAAGCCCTGTAATCCAATTCGCAATGCTGTCAGTGGAATGCAGAATGAAACAAATATGTTTTAAAAACTAACACAGATGAAGCCATATGTATGTCCTTTGGAAGAGAGTTCCAAAGATCTGTGGCCCAACTGAAAAGGCCCTACCTCAAGTATCTGTCTGATAGTCTAGGGAATCTTTATTTCAGGCCTCACAGTCCAATCTTAAGGATTGCACAGGTTTGCATGGGTGCACAAAAGTCCTTTATGATACCATTCTGTTAATGAGAAAGCACACTTTTTTTTTAATTATTTAATTGCAGGACAGAAGGAAAAGGCCTTGGCTGTCCTGATCCAAGCCTAGGAATGGATGGGGGAATGCGACCCTGTTCATGCTCCAGGATCTCTCCACAGCGTTTGATGCCATTGGCCATGAGACCTTTCCAGGTTGCTTGATGGCATGAAGCTTAGGAGATATGGCATTGCTGTGGGGCTACCCCGTCGAAGATGCTGCTCTACTCTGTAGGGTTCTGCAGGGTTTTAGCTTGTCATCTCCCATGCTGTTTAACAACTACGTGAAACTTCTGGGGGAAGTAATTAGGTGTCTGGGGCTGTTACCACCAGTATGCTGATGACCCACAACTCTACCACTACCTAAAATCCCAGGGCAGCTGTGGAACTCTTGAATGGGGGCTTGGAGACCATTTGGGATGGATGATGGCAAAGAAGCTGAAGCTTAATGTAGGCTGCTTTCACACTGCACTTTATTCCATTCTGACAATTTCATACTTGGCAATTTGTGCATTATATTTTACCTTTCACACAAAGTACAAACTAGTTACGGAATTCTAGTGGAATATAGTGCAAGTTTAGTGCTAATTTTTGTAATAAATAATACCAGAAATAATCGGTTTCCAAGGCTGGGAACCCAGAAGATTGCAGGTTTTGTGCTATCTGCAGCCGCTCACATGACAGGCATCCCAGCATGCAGTGCGTTCCCACCCTTTAGTCGCATGGGGGGCGGGGTTGCCTGACAAAAATTGTACCGGTATCCCAGCATAGGTGCAGATAGCAGCAGCATTTCCCACACACACCCCTGTGTCTATATAGGGATGGGTGAGAATTTTGATCCAGTTTGCATTTCAAGCAGAATTTATCAAATTCACAATTTCTGAAACAATATGAGAACCGAAACACAGCCATCCTTCGAAATCTGCATTTATTAGAATGTTGGGGTGCAGTTCAACAACTAAACAATATTTATAAAAATGCGTATATTGGGGAAAGTGTGCATACAAATGTATATATGAGTGAAAATAAGATGTAAAAAGGCATGAAATGATGCGAAATGGCTTCCAACAATGTGTACCTTTGTCAAACCTGCCTACAAAAATGTGTTTATTTGGAGAAATTTGCACTAAAATGGTGGAGAATTTTCATGAGGATCTTTTAAAAAAAAAAAAAAAGCAGGTTGCTGTAGAAATGTAGAGAACTGAATTTAACATTAGAAAAGTGAGAAACTGAAAGAACCTAAAATGACAGATCTTTTCCTCCCTAGTCTATACAACTAAAATAATTTTAAAAGTCAGATGGTAAAGGGAGAGGGCTTGTATGGCGACAGGACAAGATCTTAGACCTCCTACACATTGGGGAACAGTGCGCATGTGTATAATGGGTAAGGGACAAAAATAGGAAATTAATTGCAGCTGTGTGAAAGACAATTGCACGAAATGCCAGTATATCAGCTGAAGACGCTATTGTTCCTTAATGCAACTGGTACTGCAGTGTGAAAGGAATTTTAGAAATCAGGACAGAAGCGCTACGATTTTAATCCGTGAAACTAAAGCAATCAGCTCCATGTGTGAAAGCAGCCCTAGACAAGCTGTGAATTCTGTGAACAGAGAATCCAGCTGATCTGAGCAGAGGAATGCAGCCTGTTCTGGGTGGGGTTGCACACCCACTGAGTTTCTTCTGGGCTTGGCAGTCTGTGGAAACACAGGTGAAGGCAATGGCCAGAAGTGCCTTTTTGCAGCTTAGGCTGGTGCACCAACTGCAGCCCTACCTAGAAAGTGGACTAAGCCTCACTTACACATGCACTAGTTATGTGCAGACTAGACTACTGTGAAATGCTCTACATGGGGCTTCCTTTGAAGATGAACAGGAACAGAATGTGGCTGCCTGAATCCTTCTTGGAGCTAGACAGTCAGAAAATGTTACACCAGTTCTACACTAGTCCCATTGGTTTTCCAATGTGTTTCTGAGGCCAATTCACAGTGTTGGGTTTGTCCTATAAAACCCTATATATTGGGGGGGGCATTTTTTAACCTGAGCTGTAGCCTAAGGTCAGCATCGGAGGCCTTCCTCATTGGGCTGCCTTTCAAATCGTCCAGACTGGTGGTCACTTCAGAGGAGGCCTTCTCAGTTGCAGGCCTTGCTCTGTGGAAGTGCCTTTCAAGGGATTTACAGCTTGCCCCTTCGGATGTGGCATTCAAAAAGGCTTTGAAAACCTATTCATTCCAAGTGGCTTTTAAGTGATCTGATGTTATTAGATACGCTGCTGGTTTATTGCTTTATTGCTATAGCTTGTGATAGTAATTTTATGCTGACTGTATTATATTTTAAAATTCTGCTGCTTTTTCGTGAATTTTGAAGTTTTAATAATGTCATATTGTTTTAATTGCATGAATTATATTGTTTGTACCCCACCTTGAGAGGACTTTGATTGGGAAAGTGGCCTGAAAGTGCTTAAAATAAAAATAAATGGTATTTTTTTAACAAACAAATTAGAGAAATTCCCTCCCTTTACTCAAGCAGGCCACCACCACCGAATAATCCCATCTGGATGATTATAGCTAAACTGTATAGCCTGGTGTGGAGGAGGGAGAGCTGTGAGGGAAGGAAAGGTCTAGCAGAACTGAGGACCGGCATCTGTGCCTCTTAGGAGACCAAGGCTTGGGCCACAAAAGGGGGCCCTCCTGGCCACGGTGAAGCAACACCTCCCCTCCACCTTGCTGGTCGTCCTCCTGACCTCCAGGCTGAGATTCACCATTTCAGGATATCTTGTAGAGATATGAAACAAACCATGTTGGGGAGCCCATTGTAGGCCACTTAGTAGCCCAGAGCAGCTGCAAGGGGCAAGAGCCCTCTCACTCCCTTGCGTTTGCTCTGCGCTTCTCGCAAGCAGTGCTTCAGTCACAGCTGGATGCAGCAGCCAGAGCCAGATGTTCCAGCTGCCAACATGTAATTGCAGAACTAGCAAGCCCAAGAAAGACTACAAAGTGTGGCAGTCAAGGAGAGGTTTAGGCCACCTGGAATCTCACCAGAGGGCAACCTGCTGGCAGGGTGTGATCTGACCCCGCCCTTCCGCGAATGAACTGCTCCCTCAAAGGCACCGCTGGCTGTGTGGAGCCAGTGCTTGGAAGAGCTCTGCCTGTGTGTGTGTGTCCTGGATCTGACTGCCAAGTGAGTCTTGCAGACAGACTGTTCAGGGCAGGAGAGCTTGCAACTGAAGCAGAGGCAATAGTAAGAGTCGTTCAGGTGGTCCAAGTGGGGAAAAGATGGACTTGTATTTGCAAGTCCTGGGCAGCACTGGATTCACCTTTAGATTAAGGAGACTTTAAGCCTGAAGCCCTCATACTGTTTAGGTCCTCTGTTCCCCAGGCACGAAGCTTTTGTGCCAGTCATGCTTTTGTAGCCCCACAGGATTGCTCTTGTGGATGTGGGAAGGAGGCCTATGTGTATGTGCCATCTTGAAACCCTGAAAGGAATGTAATAAAGAAAGCTATTTGAGAGAGAGAGAGAGAGAGAGAGAGGCTCAGTAAGGCACTTGAAAGTGTAATGTGTGGAAATACCCTTGCTGGGTGGTTTTCAAGGCCAAATGCACCCAGCAGAGTGAGCATAAGCCTGGCACCCCCAAGGACCACTCAGGGAAAGATGGCGGCTTCGGCTTCTGCATGCTGTTGTCTCCAGACTGATTTCTGCACTGGCGGGCCTCCTCCTCCTCCTGCTGGCTCTGTGTGGCTGGCCTTAGAGAGGATGTGTGTCATCATGGACTAGGCCGAGGCAGGAAAGGTTTGAGAGCGGGCGGCAAGAGAAGTTGCAGCTGTGGTTGTTGCCTTGTGCAATTCAGGTTTTTGTTGTTGTTAACATGGCAGAGTACTTAAAAACATCCTGCACATGTGGGCTGAGCGATGGCACAGTCCAGTCTTGCCTCATTCTGGGGTGGGGTTAGGTGTGCAGAAGCCTCAGAGCCCTTGTTTGACTGACTGCTGCCAGTCCTCACCACCATTGGCATGTTGGAGAAAGGAGGGCACAAGGCCAGGAGGTGGCAGGAAGGCCAGACGCAGCCCTGAGAGGAGCCCCTCCCTCCTGACTCTCTTTCCTTTCCCCTCCCTTTCAGGTTAGTGACACACTTCAGGTGAAACCTGGCCCAGGGAAGCTGCTGTGCCTGGTGAACGGGGCAGCCCCCTGCAGCATCTCCAGCTGGATAGCAAGGCCATGAGCACAGTATCCTTCCCCAATGAGCTTTGACTTGGATACATGTGCTCACTTGGATAATTTGCGTGACAACATTGTTGTCTGGGGTTTTGGTTTCATTTGTTCTTGTTGTGCAATATCAGCATATATTGGGCAGACTCTCCTCTCCTATTAGCCTAAGACACTGCAGCCCCTCAGTCTAAGCCTGGGTCTGGGTTCCAATTCCACTTTGGCCATGAACTTATCAGGCCACCTGGGAGAAGCTACTTTCTCACAGCCAAGATTCTGTAAAACAGGAACAGAACAGAACCTGCTGGGAAAACTCAAGGGAAAGTATATGAATGTGTCTGAAGGACACACATCTTGGAAAATAAGGGACAGTTTTCTCTGTGTTACAAGTAATAATCAATAATTAAAAGCCTTGTTAAAGTATTGTTAGGTTGTACTTCAAAAGAAAAGTAGTTATACTGCATTTCATGGCTAATTCAATGTCAATTAACTGATTGCTAACTTCCCTCAAGCTAAATCTTACTTGGTGCAAGAGGGGGAATCAGGCTTGATGTTTCAATCACTCATTTCTAGCCACAGGCTTAGAATCAATGTTGACAGATGCTCTACTACAGTTTATCAGCCATGATATTATGTCACTGTTTTCCTGACTGCCATCCCTGCCCCCCACCCCAAAAAATTGTCATGGGACAAGAATGATCTTCAAGACAAGACCAGGTAGAGATGACTTCTTCTAGAGACAGTGGGCAATTTCTGAGTCTTCCAGGGCACTGCTACCCCTTCCACATCCCTATGGGAAACATATTTTCCAGCAGTAGCACCCTGAGGTGAATAAGCTACCAAGCACTAGCAGCCACGAGGATAGATTATGCTGAATTAAATTTCAGCACCATGGTCAGGTCCCAGGGAGACAATTTTGAAGAGAAAATCTAACCATCAGGACTCTGTATTGGAACCTAAGAATGTCCTTGCATGTGTTATGCAGGACTTTGAGGTGGCACCTTTCAAAGCAGAGCGCAAGGAGCCCTTTCCCCTCAGGAGTCTGCATGCCTTTGGAGGAATGTGGTGCATGTCCACATGCCAGCACTGGGTGGGGACAAAGTGCACACCTGTTTCTCTGTCTAATCCTTGGCGTTGACAGGAGAGGAGACTGTTGCTCACAGTAAACATAGGTATGGGGGTTTGCTTGTCCAGAGCTGGAACCCACTGGCTGCTCTTTGGGGCTTTCTCTAACCCACAGCAATTCTTTGCTTGTTGCTTGCCCCACACTGTTTCCTCACCGTTGGAAGAGGAGGGCATCGTCCGAGACACTTTGTGCTGCAGGCTACATGAAGCACATTAAAATACAAATATATGACTAACAGTTTTTATTTAAAAAATAGCAAACATGCCATAGCAAAAAATATTATATCCTTCGCAGGAGGGAGGTACAACAGGACCAGCTTTACTTCGTCCCACAGCCATTTGCTTTATTCCCCTTTTTACGATGTTGCAACGAGGATGATCAGAGGACTGGAAACAAAGCCCTATGAGGAGAGACTGAAAGAACTGGGCATGTTTAGCCTGGAGAAGAGAAGACTGAGGGGAGATAGGATAGCACTCTTCAAGTACTTGAAAGGTTGCCACACAGAGGAGGGCCAGGATCTCTTCTCAATCATCCCAGACTGCAGGACATGGAATAATGGGCTCAAGTTGCAGGAAGCCGGATTTCGACTGGACATCAGGAAAAACATCTTAACTGTTAGAGCCATACGACAATGGAACCAATGACCTAGAGAGGTAGTGGGCTCTCCAACACTGGAGGCATTCAAGAGGCAGCTGGACAGCCATCTGTCGGGAATGCTTTGATTTAGATTCCTGCACTAAGCAGGGAGTGGACTCGATGGCCTTAAAGGCCCCTTTGAACGCTATGATTCTATGAACTCAGAAGTTCTATTATAATTGAAATCGCTTTGGCTAAAATAGCCTTTCATATAAAGTCCACCCCCAAACTTCAGAGCCCTGACCTCCACATCCCAGTCCACTCCCAGTCCCATCAACTTCCGTTCCAGGGCTGCTGGAGTAGTCACATCATCCATAGGTTGCCCAACCTCAGCTCGGACCCCAAGAGGAGACAGTGGGAGCTACGCCTACCAACACATTCTCAAGCCCCCTTCCGCATCAGGCATCGTTTCTGCTAATCAGAGGTGTAGCCATCCAGGGTCATGGGTTTTTTTAGATGCCTCACTTTTTTGGTCCGAGCTAGGCCCCTATGTCTCCAGCATCCTAGAAGCCAAATAGCATTAAAAGGGAGAGTGTTAGCCACTGAGAAGAGGCTTCTCAGTGTTTCCTTGTCCTTTCCTGCTGATTGGAGCCAATCAGAGTATTAGGAGGTGAGTCAGCCACTTAGAGGACACTTCTCAGTAGCTAACACTCTCCCCTTTGATATTTATTGGCTCCTAGAGATGTCTGTTGTTGTGGGAGAAGGTGTTAACAAGGATCTCATTCTCAAGCCAGCAGCAAAAAAAGGGAGGGAACGTGTAGGCTTGCCATATTGCCCAGTTACCCAGGTTTTACCCAGATTCTAGCCATGCTACCCAGTGCCTGCTTAGCCCATTTGGTGGTCCAGATTCCCAGCTTTCTTTCTTTAAAAAAACAAGTCTCTAGCCCTTGTAGATCCAGAGATACAAGGCAAAATGTTGAGGCAGTTTTCTGCTCAACCATTTTGTGAGAAATCAGCATACTCCTGCCTTCCATTGTCCTTAGCCAATGAGAGACACCACAGATGTCCTGGCGAAATCAAGAATTTTAGCCTGCGTGTCTGCTGCATATACAGAATCCAGGCCATTCAGGAAACTGTGCATGCTCACCTGATCAACACGTGCAACTCTGCCCCTTAGGTTCCAGCTCACTTTCTGGTTGAGTCAGCCTCCATCTCAGTTGCCTCTGTGTCTTAAGTGGTGAATGCAATAGGAGGGTCTCCCTGTCAAGGTATGAATCCACAAAACACTCCCTCCCCAAACAAATATAAGCTATAAAAGCAAACCTCTCTGTAGAAAAGGCTGCACTGTTAGCATTTGCACTTTTTGACCCTGCCCCCACTGCGTTAAATGGTGCTTACCCCCTAGTAAAGTTGTGCTGGAATGCAGCCTCACTCACCCTGTTGCCCGTAACAGAGCCTCTGTTCAGAAATGTCTAAAAAGTGTGTATATATGTGCACTTTCAATGCAATTGAGAGTGCAACCTCCCCCCCCCCGACCAATAGGGATGGAACAATCCATCCCACACTCACCACCCTGGGAAAAGTTCTTTGCTATGTGGCATTTTTTCCCCTCTTGGTGCTGCCCCCTGGCAGTGGCTGAGATCTTTGCCATTCACACCGCTGTGCCAGGTTGAAGGCTGGGACTTTCGCTCCTTCAGGGGACACCAGCACCAGAATTATTCATGGAAGGCAGAAAATGGCTGAGTGGGTAAGGTACGTCCCCTTTCTCACTATAAGTTGCCCTGTCTATTTCTTGCACAGCTTGCCAGTTCTCTATCATTCATTGCATGTTTTTTAATAAGAGGGGCCCGCACTGGAGTCTCCATCAAGTTCCAGCTTTTATCACAGAAGGCTGTGTTTCCCCTCTTCCTGATCTGGTGCATGAGGATCAGTGTACTACAGACACTTCTCGCATGTTCAGACACTACTCTCTTTATTATTTCATATAGGAAAATTGTCTGTTGCCCTAAATAGAGTGTGACCTGATTTTAGCATGTTTGTTGGAGTCATATTTGGTAAACAACACTTGAAAAGTAACCCATGCTAATTTTATGTCCCAATAAATTGAAATGAAAATGAATTGTTTGTAGCAATCTTCTTTCATACAGCCAATTTTCAAACATTATTTCAAACATTTTGCTATGTAAACTGCTTTGGAAACTTTTTGCTGAAAAGTGGTATATAATTATTTATACTACTGCTACTACTTCTTGCAGGACTCCATATACATTGTATGCTCAAAATACTCTGAAGTTCAAGCAAATCTTGCAGCACACCAAGATTCTGTTCCTTCTAGTGGCATATTAAATACTCCAAAGACAAACTATATCATTTCTATTTACTGGCTGCTCTTCAATTTATTGCTTAGCGTAAGTATAAACCTGGGTGTCTTCAGGTACTTCAAACTTGGGGGGAGGAGAGTATAGTCTGGTCTATGACAGCACGGCTTGTTTTGAAGCTAATTAGATAAGATTATTGACTGAACTGATATTGTATATTTTTGTGTATTTTTATTATTTTTATCACATTTGTAAGCTGTCCTGAGCTCTGTTTTTAACAGTGGACGGGCAGGAAACCCTCTTAATAAATAAATAAATATTCTACAGTGATGGAAACTAGAGTCTAGGGCAGCCTTTCCCAACCAGTGTGCCTCCAGATGTTGTTGGACCCCAACTCCCATCAGCCTCAGCCATTGGCAATGCTGGCTGAGGCTGATGGGAGTTGTGGTCCAACAACATCTGGAGGCACACTGGTTGGGAAAGGCTGGTCTAGGGGCATTTAAGGGTGAAAATGTAATTTAAAAAAACAAAGATTCCTCACATCCCCAGTTTTTTGTGGTAATTCCTAGGCACAATAACAAAACAACTGGACAATGCAACCATTAATATGCTTTATTTGCATAACTTGCACATTAGCCTGCCTGCATTTGTGGGCCGGGAAGATGGCAGCCCTAGGATGGCTGTGGCTAACTTGAAGGGACCCTGCACTGCTGAATGTGCCGCTACACTATTGCTGCTAATCTTCTCCTTGCCACTTTCCCACCACTTTTTCTCTCTTTATTTTTTATGGTATGGAGCCTCTGAATCTTGGCATGGCTTAGGGCCTCAGCGTGTCTTCATCCAGCCCTGGCAGGGAGCAGACTGTAATCTGCCGGTCGATCTCTGGGTGATTTGCAGTAAATCAGCAACATCTTCTGGCCTCCAAATGTTTCACAGTAGCAACACCAAAAAGGTACATTTCCTTTTAAGAACATCAGAAGAGACCTGCAGCTAGACCAAGCCAGTGGCCCATTTAGTCCAGCCCCAAAGTGAAGCCCACAAGCAGGACCTGAGTGCAACAGCAGTGCTCTCTTTTAAATTTGGCTGCCAAGACAAAGAAACTTTGATGGAAACTAGGAGCAGATTTTTGTGTGACAGGATTGTAAGCTCAGTTCTAGTACTGAAAACAAATCCCTGGACCTTAATTCTACAGAATAGAGTGCCCAACCCCCACTATTTCATAGCTTTAAAAAGAGGACCAGCAAAGTAATAGAGCATAAATCTATCCATGGCTACTGACCACAAGGGCTGTGCTCTGCTTCCACAGCTGGAGTCAGCATGCCTCTGAAGACCAGTTACTAGAAACTATAAGAGAGGTGAGGTATGCGATGGGGACATTGGCGCATCTGGCTGGCCACTGTGAGAACAGGACGCTGGACTAGATGGGCCACTGGCCGGATCCAGCAGGCTCTTCTAGTGTTCTTATTTTGCACCTGCCTCCAATTGGGGGATCTTGAGATTCTTTTTTTAAAAAAATGCAGCTTTCAAGGTTCTACAAAGCCCTGAACAACTTGGATACTTTAAGGGTTGCCTGAGTCTTTCTATCCCAGCCCAATCACTGAGATGATCCAGAGGAGTGCAGCTAGCCGTCCCATGTTACAGAGGCCTGGCTGTTCAAGTAGACGTCAAGCATTTAATGTCATTGGTCCCATGCTGTGGAACACTCTTCCTGCAGAGATTCAGCAGGCATTCTCACGTTCTACTTTCAAGCGTCTCTAGAAGAGGGGGGGTGTATGTGTGTGTGCGCGTGCGTGCATGCATGCGCCAACAGGCCTATGCAGCAGTTTAAAATGTTTTTTTGATTAGCCAGTCATAATGATTGTTTTGTATTGTTTTAAATGTTTTTATGTTGTTGTACACCACCCTGATATTTTGCGACAGGGCAGGATAGAAACACTCTTATAAATAAATAAGCCTGAAATCTGCCTGCCATTATTTATACTGATGTTGCCAAACTTTGCAGTGATCCAGCTTGCAATACAGATTTGGCATGCTGATTAAGTGTCCCATTATTCCAGACTGGCCAGTTTCTCTCACCCTGTCCCAATATTCCTTAAATATGAGACATGTCCTAGTGGATCAGACCGAAGGTCCTGTTTCCCACCATGGCAATCCAGACGATCAGGCAAGACATGAGGACTGGCACTCTTCCTCGCAGTACTTTATAGTCGTCATGGGTAGGAGCCATGGATAGCCTTATCCTCCATGAATTTGTCTAATGCCTCTTTACAGCCATCCATGGATGACCTTCCCCAGTTTTTGTAGCAGTCCCCTCCCATCTACTCACCTGGCAGCATTGAGGGCAAGACGCCCCTTCCTCCCCCACTCTTGCTTTCTCAGGCACTTGAAATGCTGCTACCTGGGGGAGGGGGGCAAAGCAACAGAGAGAGGGAGGGACCTTCCCTACCACAGTGAAGCAAAAGCAGAATCCGCTGGTGCCAGCACAACAGTCAGGTAAGGGGGTGGGGCTGGGGGAAGAATTTGGACCCATCATATTCCTTGTGATGCTATTGGGCTCATAATTATTTATTTATTTATTTACTAAAATTGTTAGTTGCTTTTTTGCACTCAGAACTACTTACAGTTAATAAAAAGTGATAGACAGGCAGACTGACCAGTATATAAGGCAACCCTTCTTAGGAAGGCTACACGACACAAGCCCTCCAAAGCCCTCCAAAGTTAAGAACCAAACCAGGAGTCAGGGTCATTAATTGGGGAAGGGGTAGTCTAAGAATGTTCCGTTCTCAAGCTCAGTTATCAATCAGAAGGGGGAGTTATCCATCACGAACGATTTGTCAGGTGATGCACTCCATAGAGGGGCTGCATTGTGCCAGAAGGGTGTCTTGGCAAGTGCTCCACAACAGCCTTTGTGTGTATCTCAGACAGGATGGATTACAATGAGGGCAGCATGGGGGACCATATGTGGCCCTTGAAATGCTGTTGAACTCCATCTCCTCTCAGCCCCAGCCAGCATGGTCAATGATCAGTGATGATAATGGGAGTTGAACAACATCTGGAGGGCCAAAGGGTTCCTACCCTTTGATGACAAAAACCACCTGCTCTGCACTGGTCTCATCAACTGTTATAGGATGACATGCTTCTTTAAGAAAGGGGTGGCCTGTTCAGTTCCAGGGATTGTTTACTATGCAGTGAACTTTGCTCTGGAGTGTGGGGGGATTTCTTAGAGGATGGAATGTCCAGATAAGAGGAAAGGGAGTCTGCTTGGCGAAGACTCGTTCAAACAGTTAGTGGGTTTGGAACCAGGGTGGAGGGTGGATGGGATTCTTGGGTTAGGAGAGATTAGATCTCCTGAGAGATAAGCCACCTTTTGTAGAAAGATGGGGTATAAATTCATCATCATCTTCCCACTTGCAATTTGAATGTTTCCGTATTTCTAAAAAAAAACAAAAAACAGAAAATCCATATAAATAACACTGCAGTCACTGGTAAGCTTGGTTTGATGATTGTTTCCCATTGTTTGAACACTTTTACCTCAAAGCAAAGAATTAATGGGGAGACTATGAAAACAAGCTTCATCACCCTGCAACACAAAGAGCTTTCTATGGCAATTGTTTTAATGTATTTTAAGATCTGTTTTTATGATGTTTTAAAGTGTTTTTAGCGCTTTGTTTGCCGTCCTGGGCTCCTGCTGGGAGGAAGGGCGGGATACAAATTAAATAATAAATAAATATAAATAAATAAATAATAGACAGCAGATTTTCAGGCTGGAGAAGTATTTTTCACTTCAACCCTCTCTGTTCTGGAAGAACATATTTGGGCTCATCTACAAGGGAGCATTTCTTCATAGGAAATACACTTCTTTTACCTTCATTTTTCATTTGCATCATCTGCAATTCCTGCTCCAAAGTTAGCTGCCAATCACTTTTTCCCATTCACACAAGCAGACATTCCTCTGGGGAGGATTAGTCTTGCTTTTTCCTTGTGGCCCCACCCTCAAATTATAAATTTCCACTCCCTCTGGTTGCTAAGATGACCAAGTATGCTCAGTCTGTTCTACCAGCTGCAGTAGGTTCCTTTAAAAAAAATCTGGAGTGTGAATATCTGTGTTTTCCCTGGTACGATACAGCTGAAATCTTTGTTTGAGCAGTGTTATGCTTTTGCACACAAGTTAGGAGGGAATTAAGGCACTGTTTGCAGCAACATAAAAAAGGATAGCAGAATGGATGAGAGCAGCCGGAAGTTGCTTTTCAGCCCACAGGAAATGAAACAAAGGAAGAGGAGATAGTGGGCGTGAAGAGGAGATAGTGGGCGTGGAGAGGAGAACAATTGACACACCCACCTAAAAATATTGGAGCTAAGCATCTGCAAGTGCTAGAGAAAGGGAGTGAAGACATTTTTTTCTTCTCTTTTCATATTGTCAATGGATTGGGTTAGTACAGATTTACAGGGCAAAACTGTGTGATAGCTTCTGTTTGCTGGTAACGTCATGTGAACAATTCAACTTTAAAGGAGATGGGAGTAGCACCAAATATACAGTAAACCACTGTGTGGATGAGCCCTTTGTCTCCACAAGTATTTGGCTCCTGCAAGAAATGGTGCAGGTTTCAGTCCAGCCTTTGCTGTAAATTGCAGGTTTTGCATACCTGGTGATGCTCAGAGTGTCACCAGCAAGATGCAATTCAAGATACAGTTTGGTTTTCTGAGTCTTAGATCTCTGGGCTAAACCACAAACTATACATGACACACTAAATTAATATTTAAAAATAATTACTTGCTGCCTGGAGGTAAACAGAAAAAGGGCAAATAATTGATAGTACAGGGACTGGCAAACTAAAAGCCTGTAGAGTGTTTATGGTGAGCTGATGAGGTTCAAAGGGTCTGCACACTGGCAGCTTTGAGGAGATGTTTTTAAAAGATCATTCTGAGTCATGCACATAACACCCACCACCCACCCGTTTGTTTCTCAGTTACATTCAGTAGAACTTCAGGATAATTGAGGCAGTTCTATACCTCAAGACACCAACTTTCCTGTTTTGAATTGTAAATCCTAAAGAAGTTCTAAGAGAAAAGGAGAGTGCCCTTCAGTATCTCAAGGAGGATTTCATATGCTCTCAGCCAGATATTTTGATTATCTTGTGGCACCTTAAAGATTCAGCAATTCATTAAGGCATAAACCTTTGTGGACTAGAGTTAGTCTTTAAGGTACTACAAAATTCTTTGCTGGTTTTGCTGTAACAAGTGTCCCTCTGGATATTTATGAGGAGGGTTATTCAAATTTCCGTAGCACTTTCAGTAGTATGAAGTGCTTTACAATTTGTATCTGAAATTTTGTTGAGTATTGGAAAAGGAACAAAATATCTTGGCTCAAGGAATAAATAGTATGTTTACAACACAATCCTATACACCTGTAGTTCCCAACCTGGGGGCCGCGAAGTAATCCAGAGGGGGAAGCGAAAAGTGAAGAAATGAATTATTTGGTTTTTAAAAAAGGTCTTCACTCTCTTGACACTGTCTGCTTCCCACTGCCATTGCAGATGACACCTCCCCCTTGCTCCAAACAAGTGGGGAGGATTTTGCTGAAGCACCAGAGCATCTTTCAAGAGCACCGAGGGCAGGCATCTGGCTATAAAATCCATGGCAGATGCCAAAGGAGGCTGAGGGTGGAGCTACCAGGAAGAAGAGGGGATTACTATCACCGACTCCCATCTCCTCGCACTGCCACTGCTGATGACGCCCTTACTCAGAACAAGAGGAGAGGGCTTTTTGTGGAGCAAAAAGAAGCAAGCCTGCCTCCCTGGGGGGAGGGGGTCATGAAATGTTTTGAGCTTATAAAGGGGGTCACATACTCAAAGGTTGGGAACCACTGATATACATGTCTGCTCAAAGTTCCATTCAGTAGAATGGGACTTACTCTCTTAAGTAAATGGATATATGATTATATGGTCTGTGTGGGGATGAAATAGGATGGATGTAAAGTGAATAAATCTGAGCACCAATAGGAGCTATTAGATTTCTGAATAATAAACAAGGGACAATAATAAATAAGGATTGAGTCTACAACTGATCTCATGGCTGCAGTATCCAGCTCTTGTTGTAATTGTTGTCAATAATAATAGTAGTAGTAGTAGTAATAATAATAATAATATATTCAGTGGTGGCTGGTGTCCACTACACCTGATGATAGGATAATGTGGTAGCCAATGAGGTTGTAGCAGCATAGCCAATGTTCTGGTTTTCCTCCCCATCCTCCTCCCTTGTAAGCGTACTGTGGGTAGTTCAGCATTCAAGTTTTACAAATAGCACCTAACTAAACTGAAAAGTATATTTCTTTGGCTCAGAAGGGGTTCCTGCTGTCACCATTGCTTTTCTGATGGGAGAAAAGTTGTGTGGCCTCCATCTGTTCTGGTTCTCTCTGTCCTCCTACTGTGCAAAGAAACAGTGGACACTTAAACATTGCCATTTTAATACTAAAAAGGTAAAGGTGTCCCCACACTTATAGTGCGAGTCGTTTCTGACTCTTAGGGTGCCGTCTTGCAATGTTTACAAGGCAGACCGTATATATGGGGTGGGATTGCCAGTTCCTTCCCCAGCCTTTCTTTACCCCCCAGCATATGCCGGGTACTCATTTTACCGACCACGGATGGATGGACGGCTGAGTGGACCTCGACCCCTTTTACCAGAGATCCGACTTCCTCCTTCCGTTGGAATCGAACTCCAGCCGTGAGCAGAGCTTTGGCTGCATTAGCCACTTACCACTCTGCACCACGGAGGGTCTTATTTTAATACTAGTTAGCACTTAACAGAGCTTTAATCCTATGCTCGTTCCCATAAGTATGCACATAGTTAAGTAATACTTCTCAGTCGTGAACAGAAACCTAGATCTCTGCTCATTCAGTAACACTCTCTCAATCCTATTTAAAACACACACACACACAACTGAGTTGGTGGAAACTCACATTTTTTAGGCACTAAAAAAGGCTTTAGTCCTGTGTTCAGTCTCATGACTAAACCCCCAGAACACAGTGGAGTTTACTTACTTGTGAA
The DNA here is from genome assembly GCF_030035675.1 of Rhineura floridana. Taxonomy (NCBI): domain Eukaryota; kingdom Metazoa; phylum Chordata; class Lepidosauria; order Squamata; family Rhineuridae; genus Rhineura; species Rhineura floridana. Next base: position 1,098,909 of record NC_084494.1, read on the forward strand.
TAAAATGAATAGGATTGTCTTAGTAACCACCAGTGCGTTCAGAGTTCATTTTAAAAAGGAACAAAATATTTCAGTTCAAGTTCATCCAAATGCACTTTTTAGTTCACAGTAATTTCAGCCTGCCACACAGCCAGGGCTGGCACCGAAGAGCCCCTCATTAGGGTGGAAGGGTAGTGCTCCCCTTCCCACGATCCATGGCAGGGTCCCTGCCGTGGATCACAAGGACAGAGTTTCCAGGCCGGCCGCCCATTTGTTCACCCGCTTAAATGAACACGGTGGGACTTACTTCTCAGTAAAAAGAATAGGATTGTGTTAGTAACCACAGCTAAATCATACCTCCTCCTCCTCAGTATAGTTAACCATTATATATGCCAGACAGTCACATGACTCTTATGGAGAAAATTATAGATATTATGTTCAGGAATATTACATTTTATTTAAGCTATGCCTGCCTTATTCTTTGGTACGTAGAAAGAACTTCTCTGATCTGCAGCATTGTACTGAAGTATCATTGATAAATAATAGTTGGCTAAAGATCTTTAGATCTTCTTTAAAAACGAAATAAAGCCAGTCCTGTAAACTGTAATCTCCTATTGCTGAGAGAAAAAGATGAGGCAGGTGGTGAAAAACAAAAAGACAAAATGTTAGAAAAAGGAGTCTTTCACACCCTGAGATCAGTTCCAAATACTGCAGAGGAGCAGGTTCCTCCAGTGCACTGGTGCAGACACTCAGACATTCACACAAAGTACCTTTAAATTTCACAAAAGCAGGGATTTGCTTAACTCAGAATTCCTTCCCCTTTTGATCAATCACAACGGCACAGGTGAAGACATTGTTCCACTTCCCCACGCAAAGTGGAATTGGGGGCAGGGGTGCAACAATCCCACACAGGCTGCGCTAACTGGATTACCAACACCAGGATGTCTGAGTTGTCAACTACTCTCCTGCTCTCTTCCCCCACCCCCTGTCATGAAAGGCACCGTCCTGCTCTCAGAAGGAAATTAAACATCTGGTACTGCTAAGCTTTTTGTTTTAATTAAAATAATTCTAACAAGTTTTTGCTCTTAGCCCTCATGGGAGTTAATTACCTTGTATAAGCCCATATCAAATTTTTAGATAGTTCAAATAAATAAAAAAAATTAAAAGGCTCTGTCCAACCCATGAAGAAATATTGTGGGATGGGGAGTAGTTTCCCACAAAGAAACTCCTCTCTTTCCCCACCCTGAAAATAAAAAGGCCCAGTCCAGCCCATGAAGAAACCAGATTATCTCCCCTCGCTCTACCTTAGTGATGCCAGCCAAACACTTGGGGGGCCAGTTGGCCACCAAGAATTTCCTCTCCCTCCCCTTCCCCCACAGACAATAAAAGGGGCCCAATCTGGTCCATGAAGAAATGTCGCCTCATCTCAAAAAGGATATTATAGAGTTGGAAAAGGTTCAGAAGAGGGCAACCAGAATGATCAAGGGGATGGAGCGACTCCCTTACGAGGAAAGGTTGCAGCATTTGGGGCTTTTTAGTTTAGAGAAAAGGCGGGTCAGAGGAGACATGATAGAAGTGTATAAAATTATGCATGGCATTGAGAAAGGGGATAGAGAAAAGTTCTTCTCCCTCTCTCATAATACTAGAACTCATGGACATTCAAAGAAGCTGAATGTTGGAAGATTCAGGACAGACAAAAGGAAGTACTTCTTTACTCAGCGCATAGTTAAATTATGGAATTTGCTCCCACAAGACGCAGGAATGGCCACCAGCTTGGATGGCTTTAAAAGAAGATTAGACAAATTCATGGAGGACAGGGCTATCAATGGCTACTAGCCATGATGGCTGTGCTCTGCCACCCTAGTCAGAGGCAGCATGCTTCTGAAAACCAGTTGCTGGAAGCCTCAGGAGGGGAGAGTGTTCTTGCACTCGGGTCCTGCTTGCGGGCTTCCCCCAGGCACCTGGTTGGCCACTGTGAGAACAGGATGCTGGACTAGATGGGCCACTGGCCTGATCCAGCAGGCTCTTCTTATATTCTTATGTTCTTATGTTTGTGGGGTAGTTTGCCACCAGTCCTCTCACTGAAATGTTTCTATATGTCTATATTAGGCAATGATGAACCCATTATTGAACAAGGAACTCGCAAATATATATTGCTCATTTCAAAGACTGGCAGGCTGGCTAGCCACAGAAAAGAAAAAAAAGGACTGTGCTTGCTGTTGCTTTAACCTGGTGCTTGCACAAGCAGGGGAAAGTGTCTTAGCTTCAGAGAAAAGGAATACATAGCTTGCAAATACATGCATCTGATTGGCTCAGAATGAAATACATGCATCTGATTGGTAGGGGAGGACAGTCATGATCATGCCCCAAATGCTATGGAACTTTCTGTGCATTTCTGAGGAACTTCTGGTTGGCTACTAATAGAAGGAACAGAGAAGGGACTGGACTGTAGCTTGGTGGTGGTGGTGGTGGTGGTGGGTATAGGGTGGGCAATCCCCCACTTGCACTAGATGAGGGGCCTCCATTGTTGTTTGTTGCTGTTATTCCCCCACCCAAACAGTTATGTCTGATCATGCGGAATCAAGAGTTCTGGAGAATCTGAAAGCTCATCCCACTTAGTGACATTTTGACTGGCCCTAATGTAGGTCTTCTCCAATTGCAGGTTTGTTTTCGTGGTTTTTTCTTATGGGCCAATATAGCTACCTTTTCTTTTTAATAAATAGGGGGTAATCTTTTCCCTTTATTTTAAGTTAAACTAAGAAATTATAAACACTTTTTAACAGCCATTAAGTAAAGTTTTGAACTTTATCTGGATTTTTAAAATGTTTTAGGGATTTAATATCTAGTATGTCCATTTTTGATATATAATTCTAATGTTTCACTTTCCCATAATAGTAATAACCCTGTTTTAAATATAAAAGTGTAATACTGAATACATTTTTATATTTATAATAGGGTTATTATTATTATTATTATAAAATGTTAAATAAAGCTCTTTAAAAAAACAAAAAATTGGTGTCTGTAAGAATCAACCTCACAACAACCCAGCCAAGGAGGGCTGAGCAGTGATTTCACCTCCAGCCCTCATTCTGCTGTGCCACATGACATGGAGAGAAGTGCATGTTTCCGGACGCACTTTCTTGTTGCCAAGGCACAGCCCGTTAGAAGGAGGAACTTGGAAACGCATGAAAGATGTGCATTTAACATCATGCCTATTTTGACCTTTCATTTAAGGGTTAAATCAGGCTGCTGTAGAGAGCGAGACTGGGCTTCAAGGCCCAGCATTTGGCTACTGCTCTTCTTGAACTGTTTTCCATCTTGTGATTAAGAACCACTGTCTGAGTTTGCTCCACTCCTCTCTCCCCACCCAAACCCCTTTCCTTTTGCATTGTGTCTTTTAGAGGGTAGAGACTGTCTTCTCCTATACTATATTTGCCTAAGAAAGTAGAGGGTAAGGCCTCATCTCCATGGAAACATGGAGGGCGAGGAGTAAAGTGGGGATAAGGCCTCCAAACTATGTCTGTGCATATTCTAACCATGCTGAGATCCTCTCCTGCCCTGGTGAAGGAGTGAGGACAGTGAGAGGAAGAAAGTTTCAAATGACAGGAGAACTCTGAAGAGATTGGGAAGGAAGGAACACTGAGGAGGACAGTTTTTTAAAAAAGTTTTAACAAGGAGAAACAATGGAGATGGTTACAACACCAAAGCCAACACCAAAAAACTAACACAGTACAATTCTGTTCTGTATTCAAACCTCTCCTCCATTGTTTAAAACCAACACTTTCCCCCTCATTGCTCCTCCCTCCCTGCTTTACTCAAACCTCTCCTGTAGTTTAAAATAAAGAGGAAGAGGAAACATGAAAATAGGGGTGATATGTGTGGTGTAGTGGTTAAAATGTTGGACTAAGAGCTGGGAGACCAGGGTTCAAATCCCCACATAGCCATGAAGCTCACTGGGTGACCTTGGGCCAGTCACTGCCTCTCAGCCTCATGAAAACCCTCCATTAGTTGGAATCAACTTGAAGGCAGTACATTTACATTTTTTATGTGTGCAAGGGGGAGCTGAGAAGAGGAGAGAGAAGGAAGAGGGAAGAAAAGAGGTAAAGGTGAAAATGGGGGTGCAAAAAAGGAGAGAGTAGAAGAATGGGAATGGGGTGAAGATGAAGACAGGATTACAAAAGGGGCTGAATAATAGTGGTGGCTTCATAACTGAGCAGACGGTAACAAGGTGCTTAGTATTTGCAATGTGTGGGAGGTGGAAGAAGAGGGAGGTTACCATGTGGGTGGTCTGTGTGCAAGAGGAAGTTGCAGGAAAGGGAGGAGGTATGGACATGGGGTGAAAGTGAAAACGGGTGTAAAGTGGGGCTGCAGAACATAAGGGAGAAGTGGCATCAGAAATGGGGTTGGGAAGATGAAATGAGAGCTTAGTATTTGCATGGGGTGGGAAGGGGAAGCTCTAGGGGGTTATTGTGGTGGTGGCACAGTAAGCAGGGACACAGCCCCTAGTAGTGAAAAATACAGAATGCATAGCATATGGTGGTGCATTATGTCATTATTCCTGCTGTTGTTACCATTCTTACACAAATGGATGAAGAGAATAACAACAGAGAGGATGAAGGAATGGGAGGGGAAAGGTCTCTAGTGCTCACAAAATAAAGACAAATCAAGATATTGTAAAAAGACAAGCAGAATTTTGTGATCAACATATTATTTTTGCTTGATGCAACTCAAGCAGAGTGGCACATTTTGCCTTATCATTGAGCAAGACAAGGAGACAACCCCACACAGCCAGCCCTCACCTACAGGCTTTGAAACCTTTCTTTGTAATCATAGGGACTAGAAGTGTGTGTGAGCATCAGAGGACTGTACAGCTCCTGCCCACCAGTAGACTGCCCAGCCAAATGACTGAAGGAAGCAGGCAGGATGTATCATCAGGGCTGCCGGCTCAGAATTTAGGACTTGGCAATGTATGAATCAGCCTTGTCCAAACAGCTGCTGGGAGTTTACTGATCAGAGAACCAAACTTATCTTCCTGGGGACAAATAGCAAGCGAATGAATGCAATTGCAAGTGAATGCAATTGCCTTTGGAGCCTCCCTGATACAACAGGGACATTCTGATAGAGAAATATAATCAAACACTTGTGAGCCACCCTCTTGCACCTTCTGCCACCTGGATTCGCTTCCTCTCCTCTGGTGAGTTATCAGTGTGACAACAGTCAGAGAATTGGCTGCCATTAATAATACATGAAGCTGCCGCTTCCTGGCTGGGTGCTCTGGCACCCTCTGCTGCAGAGTCACTTGCAAAGTGCAGGTGAAAAAGAAGCACCCACAAACTCAAGAAATTACAAAAATAAATATGCAGGTAAAGAGCCAGCAGGAGTGTGGGGGCTTTCCAGGGTTTTGCACAGAACGTCACTTGCATGGCTGTCTGCCTTCTGGACAAAAGCGGCCCAGTGCAATGAGCTCCTGCCCTCAGGTAACATATCTGTGTCATCTCAATGCATGGGTAAGACAGTGGTGTTGGGAGGAGGGCTTGGGGGGACATTGTGGGACAACCTGGGCTTGGACAAAAGGAGTAGACTCCACTTGAACCAGGATGGAACCAGATTCTTAGCATAAAAAAAAAAGCAGAGCATCTTTTCCACTGATTGTGGGATGGGGAAAAGGCTGACAGGAGTTGGGGAGTGTCCAGTTTGGAACCAATCACCCTCCAGCATGAGGATGGGAATGTTTATGATTGTTCAAATGGGGGAGGAGGTAGAACTAGGCACTGAACACCAGAGACACATAACTGCAATTCAGAGAGGCCAAAGCACCATAGATGGCAGCTCAAGCGCTAAAGACACTTGGAAAGAGAACCGGTATATAAGTGTTTATGCGCTAATGCCAGAAGCCTCTGAGCCAAAATGGGCAAGTGTCGGAAGGCAGAGCTGGGGTCCCAATCCCGGGGAGCTGGATCCCGGAGAGTTGGGAGAAGAGTATTCGGATGGATGGCAGAGGGAAGGGGGAGGAACTTCCCCCCTTTGGAGCGAAGACGAAACAGAGGAACTGCCAGTGATAAGGTCGCTTAGCAACGGGGAGCCTGAGCCCTCCCTGGACATTCTCACGCCTCCCCCTCTTTCAGGCTCAGAGCAAGAGGGGAAAGAGGGAGGGCTGCTCACAGCCAAAAAGTGGGGAGGCAGTTTACCATCAGCCCCTCCCCTATCCCCCATCCTGGAATCGGAAACTTCAGAAGAGGAGGGGGTGATGCTTCCCCCCTCACCGCGCACACGCAGACAGCTGAAAAGACAGGAGAGAAGGGGGGAAGGCGGGCAGTACCTGAGGGGCAGTTAAGGAGGAGCGAAAGATTGCGCGCCCGTTTGGCCCCTTCTTAAAGAACAGGCGGGAAGAAGTCCCTTGCTCTGTCAACTTTCTCCCAATGCCGCAGGACCTGTATTGCTTCATGAGAAAACGCAGTCTTTGTTTGGACATTACCCTAATAAAACACGAATTAACTACAGCCATTGGTCTGGTTCCTGAGTCACATCCTGGGCCTGACAGCTTGACAGAGCCACCTAAATCACCCTCAACGCTCTCTTCACTTGACTGGGACAAGATGTCAAAGGGAGCAGCGGGGGGGACGAACCCCACTTCTGAGACGGAAGAAGTGGAACTCTTGAGGACTAAGGTAGCTGATTTGCAGACGGATGTTCAAGCCCTGCTAGCAGCAGTCAAGGCGCTGAAGACAGATAATCAAACCTTGAAGGCCACGATAGACCAGATGCGAACAGCCCCTCCAGCTGCCATAGTAAAGGTTCCCATTGGATTGCCCCCAAAATACGCGGGACAAAGTGATCAGTTGGCAACCTTCGTGGCTCAATGTGAGTTATATCTGGATGTCAGGCACACGGAATTTCCAGACGATGGGGCTAAAGTAGCTTTCGTGATTAGCCTCCTGGAGGGAGAAGCTGCAAAATGGGTGACTCCGTATCTCGTGAGAAAGGATACTGTCTTAGGAAGGTACAGAGGATTTATACAGGAGATGACCGAGATGTTTCAAGACCCGCAAAGGGCTGAAACAGTAGCGCGGCAACTAGGCGCTCTGAAGCAAGCTAAAGGGACTGTTTCCGAGTACACTAACGCTTTTAAAATTCTGTCCCAGGAAACTGGTTACAATGACGCCGCCCTGATGTTTATGTACCGGAGTGGATTAAATGCTGAAATCCTGGATGAGTTGGCCAGGACCTCCCCCCACCCGCTGACCTACCAGGGCTCATCCGGCTATGCCTACAGATAGATCACCGGATGGAAGGAAGGTGCCTGGAAAGGAAGCAGGAGGTCCCGAGATACTCAGCCTCGGCATCCCACAACAAGACCCTTCCCACTGCAGGGATGGCAGGTAATGCAACTGAGGGACAGGGAGGGGCTAGGCCAAGACTGTCGGAAGAAGAAAAGGAAAGACGACGCCGGGAACGTTTATGCTTTTATTGTTCAAAGCCGGGCCATGTGGCCAGAGACTGTGGACTGAAAGGGGGGAAAGCCGAGCCGTCGGGAAACTAGAACACCCAGTCCACGTGCAGGCCGGTGGACTGGGGGCAGCATTGTATAAAGGCCCCCCAACGATCCAACCTCCCTCAAAGGGGGTGTTGGTCTTGCCTATTTGGATTACAACTTCCAGAGGAGTGGTGTTTAATTCCACTGCCTTAATTGACAGTGGAGCCTCCACAAATTTTATTGATGCAAAGTTAGTCAAGCGTCATGGAATTTCCTGGTGGAAACTGGACGCTCCCCTAGCTGTGGAGACTATCGATGGGAGACCCCTGAAGTCAGGAGGGGTGACACAAGCCACGGAGGAAGTGAAACTTCAAATCCCTGGGCACAAAGAGTTCATTTCGCTATACGTGTCAGATCTCTCGAACTTTGAGGTGATTCTGGGAATGCCCTGGCTAGCAAAGCATGAACCCAAAATAAGTTGGAAGGAGGCGGTGGTGTGGTTCACCTCACAGTATTGCCAGGAGAACTGTCAACCTGAAGGAATCAAGAACACCTTAGCGGGGGCAGTGCAAGAGATCGAGCAAGTGACCCTGCCGCCAAAGTATGAAGAATTCAAAGATGCGTTTGATGAAAAAGAGGCAGAGACTTTACCCCCCCACCGCCCTTACGACTGTGCGATTGACCTAGTGCCAGGAGCCAGCATCCCATCAGGGAGAATCTGCTCTCTCACAGAGAATGAGAGGGAGGCCCTGAAGGGATTCCTGGATAAAAACCTGAGGCGAGGATTCATACGCCCCTCACAATCCCCTGCTGGAGCGCCACTATTGTTTGTGAAAAAGAAGGGGGGGGACTCAGACCCTGTAACGACTATCACGCATTGAACCAGATCACCATCCCCAACAGCTACCCGCTGCCCCTGATCTCAGAGTTGCTGGACCGACTGCGCTCTGCAAAAATCTTCACGAAGTTGGATTTGAGAGGAGTGTACAATCTGATCAGAATGAAGGAGGGAGATGAATGGAAAACAGGATTCTTGACCGCTTACGGACAGTATGAATACCTGGTCATGCCGTTCGGGCTTTGTGGAAGTCCAGGAATTTTTCAAAAATTCATGAACGACGTGTTTAGAGACTTGTTGGACACGTATGTAATCTGTTACTTAGATGATATCCTGGTGTTCTCAAAGAACCAGGAAGACCACGACCAGCATGTGAAGACAGTGTTTTTTTTTTTACAATAATTTTTATTCAAATTTTCATAAAACATAGAAAACAAAATCATAAAACATTCAAAGACAAAAAACAAAACAAAACAAAAATGATTAAACAATAAAATAAAATAAAATAAAATGTTGACTTCCCATTTGTCACATATCAAATCAGTTATAGGTCTACAATATATAACAATCCTGTCTCTTAAATCATATTATAAAATCACTTTCCTCCAGTAGTTATCTTAATTAATCATCAAATCTCATAAACATTACTTTATTCTTTCCACAAAAAGTCAAAGAGAGGTTTCAATTCTTTAAGAAATATATCTATCAATTTTTCTCCAAATAAACATGTCAATTAATCCATCTCGTTAATAATTATAATAATCTTATTGTCATAACCATAGTCCAAATAAACATTTCGATTAATCCATCTCATCAGAATCTGTTAGGTCCAATAATTTCAATAGCCATTATTCCATTATCCCTATTAGTTCCATCTTCCATCTTCAATAGTCCTGTTAAGTCCAGTAATTTCAGTGTCCAATCTTCCATTATCAGTATTCCATAATAATCTTGCTGTTGTAGCCATAGTCATATAATAAGAGTCTGATGGGAATTTCCTCTATCCAAAATACGCGGGACAAAGTGATCAGTTGGCAACCTTCGTGGCTCAATGTGAGTTATATCTGGATGTCAGGCACACGGAATTTCCAGACGATGGGGCTAAAGTAGCTTTCGTGATTAGCCTCCTGGAGGGAGAAGCTGCAAAATGGGTGACTCCGTATCTCGTGAGAAAGGATACTGTCTTAGGAAGGTACAGAGGATTTATACAGGAGATGACCGAGATGTTTCAAGACCCGCAAAGGGCTGAAACAGTAGCGCGGCAACTAGGCGCTCTGAAGCAAGCTAAAGGGACTGTTTCCGAGTACACTAACGCTTTTAAAATTCTGTCCCAGGAAACTGGTTACAATGACGCCGCCCTGATGTTTATGTACCGGAGTGGATTAAATGCTGAAATCCTGGATGAGTTGGCCAGGACCTCCCCCCACCCGCTGACCTACCAGGGCTCATCCGGCTATGCCTACAGATAGATCACCGGATGGAAGGAAGGTGCCTGGAAAGGAAGCAGGAGGTCCCGAGATACTCAGCCTCGGCATCCCACAACAAGACCCTTCCCACTGCAGGGATGGCAGGTAATGCAACTGAGGGACAGGGAGGGGCTAGGCCAAGACTGTCGGAAGAAGAAAAGGAAAGACGACGCCGGGAACGTTTATGCTTTTATTGTTCAAAGCCGGGCCATGTGGCCAGAGACTGTGGACTGAAAGGGGGGAAAGCCGAGCCGTCGGGAAACTAGAACACCCAGTCCACGTGCAGGCCAGTGGACTGGGGGCAGCGTTGTATAAAGGCCCCCCAACGATCCAACCTCCCTCAAAGGGGGTGTTGGTCTTGCCTATTTGGATTACAACTTCCAGAGGAGTGGTGTTTAATTCCACTGCCTTAATTGACAGTGGAGCCTCCACAAATTTTATTGATGCAAAGTTAGTCAAGCGTCATGGAATTTCCTGGTGGAAACTGGACGCTCCCCTAGCTGTGGAGACTATCGATGGGAGACCCCTGAAGTCAGGAGGGGTGACACAAGCCACGGAGGAAGTGAAACTTCAAATCCCTGGGCACAAAGAGTTCATTTCGCTATACGTGTCAGATCTCTCGAACTTTGAGGTGATTCTGGGAATGCCCTGGCTAGCAAAGCATGAACCCAAAATAAGTTGGAAGGAGGCGGTGGTGTGGTTCACCTCACAGTATTGCCAGGAGAACTGTCAACCTGAAGGAATCAAGAACACCTTAGCGGGGGCAGTGCAAGAGATCGAGCAAGTGACCCTGCCGCCAAAGTATGAAGAATTCAAAGATGCGTTTGATGAAAAAGAGGCAGAGACTTTACCCCCCCACCGCCCTTACGACTGTGCGATTGACCTAGTGCCAGGAGCCAGCATCCCATCAGGGAGAATCTGCTCTCTCACAGAGAATGAGAGGGAGGCCCTGAAGGGATTCCTGGATAAAAACCTGAGGCGAGGATTCATACGCCCCTCACAATCCCCTGCTGGAGCGCCACTATTGTTTGTGAAAAAGAAGGGGGGGGACTCAGACCCTGTAACGACTATCGCGCATTGAACCAGATCACCATCCCCAACAGCTACCCGCTGCCCCTGATCTCAGAGTTGCTGGACCGACTGCGCTCTGCAAAAATCTTCACGAAGTTGGATTTGAGAGGAGTGTACAATCTGATCAGAATGAAGGAGGGAGATGAATGGAAAACAGGATTCTTGACCGCTTACGGACAGTATGAATACCTGGTCATGCCGTTCGGGCTTTGTGGAAGTCCAGGAATTTTTCAAAAATTCATGAACGACGTGTTTAGAGACTTGTTGGACACGTATGTAATCTGTTACTTAGATGATATCCTGGTGTTCTCAAAGAACCAGGAAGACCACGACCAGCATGTGAAGACAGTGTTGAAGAGACTGAGAGAAAATCACCTGTATGCTAAATTAGAGAAATGTGGATTTGACCTCAAGTCTCTAGACTTCCTTGGATATCGAATCTCAGCGGAAGGCGTGGAGATGGACCCAGGGAAAGTAAGCTGCATATTGGACTGGGGCCAACCTGTCACCAAAAAGGATGTACAACGGTTTTTGGGGTTTGCCAATTATTACAGAAAGTTCATTCCAGGGTTTTCCAAATTAACAGCTCCTCTGACTGACTGTTTAAGGGGGAAGAAGAAGTTTCAATGGACAGAGAACGCCACCGAGGCCTTTGAGGAGCTGAAGAGAAGGTTTGCTACTGAGCCCATTCTGCGCTTTGCTGATCCGAACCGCCCTTTCGTAGTGGAAGCAGATGCTTCAGATTTTGCCATCGGGGGGGTCCTGCTACAATTAGACCAAGAAGGGAAGGAGCTGCACCCCTGTGCGTACTTCTCTCGGAAGTTAAAGCCTGCAGAGAAGAACTACACAGTTTGGGAGAAGGAGCTGCTGGCCATCAAGGACTCTTTTGAAAACTGGAGACAATACCTAGAGGGGACCTCTCATCGAATTGAAGTGCGCTCCGACCACAAGAATCTTGAAAGCCTCCAAACCGCCAGAAAGCTGAACCAGAGACAGATAAGATGGTCCCAGTTCTTCACTAGGTTTAACTTCCAGATTACTTACCATGCCCAAGCCAAAAACCAGAGAGCGGATGCCTTATCCAGACAGCCACAATACAAAGAAAGTGAATCCGAGGACAAGCCTCAGTACGTAATCCCGCCAGAGAAATTAACGTTGGGAGTATGCCAGCCTTCATGGGAAGAGGAACTCAAAAAGGCACAACAAGAAGATGCAGACATGATAAAATATCAGCAGGAGACGGGACAAGGTCAAGACTCAGAAGTAACCTTTCACTGGAGAAATGGACTGTTATGGTTCAAAACCGCCAGATATGTGCCAGAAGGGGAATTAAGGCTCAGAATCCTACGCCAGTGTCATGATTCCATCACAGCGGGACACTTTGGGATTTACAAGACCATTCAGAACGTGGCCAAGGACTTCTGGTGGCCTAAAATGCGTCGGGATATTGAGAGTTATGTAAAGTCCTGCTCTGTCTGTCTGCGGACAAAAACACAAATAGGGACACCAGCAGGACTGTTACAACCATTGCCTGTCCCACACGAACCCTGGAAGGACCTCTCCATGGATTTTATAACTGATCTACCCAAGTCCCAAGGAATGACAGCCATCTTAGTAGTGGTGGGTCTATTTACCAAAATGGCACACTTTCTTCCTTGTGCAGGGGCCTTAGAGGCTAAAGAAACGGCCAAGTTATTCATCAAAGAAGTCTACTGGCTGCATGGATTGCCAAACAGCGTAGTCTCAGACCGAGGAACTCAGTTCACAGCCAAATTTTGGAGAGCAATGTGGAAACAGTTGCAGACGGAATTAAAACTCTCCTCCGCCCATTACCCCCAGACAGATGGGCAGACGGAACGCTTGAACGCCATTTTGGAAAGATATTTACGAAGTTATGTGTCCTATCAACAGACTGACTGGGTATCATATTTGCATTTTGCAGAGTTCGCCTACAACAATTCTCTGCACTCCAGCACTCAACAAACCCCGTTCTTCGCTAATTATGGATTCCATCCTAAAGTCTTTCCAAGCAGCTCAGAAGGAATGCTGGTACCGGCAGCTGAGAACTTCCTTAAGGAATTGCAAGCAGCGCAACAGACACTGAAACAGCAGTTAAACGAAGCCAAAATGGAGTACAAGTGAGTTGCTGACCTGCACAGGAAGGAGCCCCCCCCCTTCAACCGGGAGACCAGGTATGGCTGTCCACCCGCTTCCTCCAGATGCCGGGCAAATGTAGAAAATTACAAGACAAGAGGGTGGGTCCCTTTGAAATAGAAACTCAAATCAATCCCGTGGCGTACCGACTGAAGCTGCCTGACACGTTTAAAATACATCCTGTGTTCCATCGATCCCTCTTAACGAAAACCGCCCCTCCCAGTGAGTTACGGCCGGAGGAACCTCCCGGAGCTCCACTCCTGGTAAATGAGCAGCTTGAGTTTGAAGTTGAGGAGATCTTAGATTCCAGGATCAGACGCCACAAGCTGCAGTACTTGATTCACTGGAAAGGCTATGGGGTGGCTGACAGATCATGGGAAGATGCAGCTGATGTGCATGCTCCAGAATTGGTAAAACTTTTCCATCAACGTTTTCCCCACCATCCCAAGCCAGACAAGGGGAGGGGGGCACAGCCTGGGAGGGGGGATGGTGTCGGAAGGCAGAGCTGGGCTCCCAATCCCGGGGAGCTGGATCCCAGAGAGTTGGGAGAAGAGTATTCGGATGGATGGCAGAGGGAAGGGGGAGGAACTTCCCCCCTTTGGAGCGAAGACGAAACAGAGGAACTGCCAGTGATAAGGTCGCTTAGCGACAGGGAGCCTGAGCCCTCCCTGGACATTCTCACGCCTCCCCCTCTTTCAGGCTCAGAGCAAGAGGGGAAAGAGGGAGGGCTGCTCACAGCCAAAAAGTGGGGAGGCAGTTTACCATCAGCCCCTCCCCTATCCCCCATCCTGGAATCGGAAACTTCAGAAGAGGAGGGGGTGATGCTTCCCCCCTCACCGCGCACACGCAGACAGCTGAAAAGACAGGAGAGAAGGGGGGGAAGGCGGGCAGTACCTGAGGGGCAGTTAAGGAGGAGCGAAAGATTGCGCGCCCGTTTGGCCCCTTCTTAAAGAACAGGCGGGAAGAAGTCCCTTGCTCTGTCAACTTTGTCCCAATGCCGCAGGACCTGTATCCCTGTATTGCTTCATGAGAAAACGCAGTCTTTGTTTGGACATTACCCTAATAAAACACGAATTAACTACAGCCGTTGGTCTGGTTCCTGAGTCACATCCTGGGCCTGACAGCAAGCGTGAGTGCTTGGCCTTAGAGCAGTGGTTCCCAACCTTATGAGTATAGGACCCCCTTTATAAGCTCAAAACATTTCATGACCCCCTCCCCCCAGGGAGGCAGTCTTGCTTCTTTTTGCTCCACAAAAAGCCCTCTCCTCTTGTTCTGAGTAAGGGCGTCATCAGCAGTGGCAGTGCGAGGAGATGGGAGTCGGTGATAGTAATCCCCTCTTCTTCCTGGTAGCTCCACCCTCAGCCTCCTTTGGCATCTGCCATGGATTTTATAGCCAGATGCCTGCCCTTGGTGCTCTTGAAAGATGCTCTGGTGCTTCAGCAAAATCCTCCCCTCTTGTTTGGAGCAAGGGGGAGGTGTCATCTGCAACAGCAGTAGAGAACAGAGAGTGAAGACCTTTTTTCAAAAAAACAAACAATCATTTCTTCACTGGTCACAGCCCCCTCTGGATTACTTCACGGCCCCCCTGGGGGTCACAGCCCCCAGGTTGGGAACCACTGCCTTGGAGGACAGCATTGACATCGTGAGCATAATGGAAACCTGGTGGAATAAAGAAAACCAGTGGGACACACTTTGGATACCCAGTCCTACCTTTTGGATATCCAGTGGATACTAATGGACACACAAAATTTAATCTATCAACCAAGACCACAAATTCAGATTGGAAGCCAATGAAACACTGACTAAGAATATGAAAGTTTAGCGAAATTGAAGAGAAACAGAAGCACTGAGGGGCACATGACGCAATAACTCTTAGGGATATCACAAAGAGCCAGTCTTTCCAAAGAGCTTCTTAACAAAATCTCTCCCTATACACAGTGATGTCCGCTTCTCTGTATCTTTATTCTTTACTTCCTAAGCATTATGCTTCAACAGGGTGTAGATCATAAGCTGTTTTTAATTTGCTTTTTCACATCATGTTTTTTGAGGGGGCAGGCTAGTAAGAATTTTGCTAGGCCAGTAACTTATGTAAATACATTTGCAAGGCTTGATTCACTCCCCCCCCTTTTTTTTTTTAGTTTGAACCAAACTAGTTAGGGCTTGGACATGGTAGAGAAGCTTCCAGTTGCCAGCCATTTGAATAAAAAACGGATACCCAGTAACAATTCTTTTAAAAATGCCCTGGTCCCAAGAGTAATTTAGTACTGGGGAAGTCCTATCATACTTCTGGCTAAAATGCTCAGGATGATCTTAAAATGGAGGTTTGGATGACAAGGGAGTCAAAGGGGTGATAAAGCAGAATAAGGAGATTAATCAGAGATAAAGCAGAGAAGGAGAACAAATTCTTTGCATCTGTCTTCAGAGTGGAAGATGTAGGGCCAATCCCTGTGCCTGAACTAACCTTTTCAAGAAGGGAGTCTGAGGAACTGAGGCAAATCATAGTGACAAGAGACCAAGTTCCAGGCCTTACTGACAAATCTCCTGGTCCGGATGGCATCCACCCAAGAGGTCTTAAAGAACTTAAATGGGAAATTGCTCATCCTCCAGCCAAAATATGTAACTTGTCCACAAGATCAGCCTCTGTACCCAAACACTGGACAACAGGCAACCTAACATCATTTTTAATTAGGGATGGTTTGGACTCAGAAATAGCAGGTCAGTTAGCTTCATGTCTGTTCTGGGAAAACTAATAGAAAGATAGTCCTGGCAAGTATATAGGGGGAAAAAGTATTGTTGAAACAAAGCCAGCATGACTTCAGCAAGGCAAAATCCTGACCTTAGGATAGGGTTCTCCAACCCAAGGAAAACCTGACTCAGATCCAGTCCCAAATCAGTTTAAACCCAAATTAAAGATACAGTCATACACAAAGAGCCCACAGAAGCTTCCAGCCCTGCTGACTGCTCTTTTGTAGATGCCTTCCCTGTGGGCAGTACATTTGTGAAGCAGCACCCTGCAGTCAGCAGGATTGAACCACCATCATCTAAAAGCAAAGGACAGTTACAGCAAAGAACATCGAAAGGCTATCCAGCTTAACTCTCTATCAGTGAAGGCCTTTAGGAGAAGGTGGCCCCAAATCAAATCATTTTTAAAGCCTGCTTAGAAATGTGCAGCGTTGGGGCCAATCCAGGATCTCAGGGAGAAGACATTGAAGACTGTTCAGAATTTCCATTGGTTCAAAATATGGCAGTGAGACTGGATGCCTCGGCCAAAGCCCGTCTTGTCTGTTGTAAAGCACAGAGAATGAGACTCTTCTTCTGCTTCTCCCCCATGTCTGGGCACATTACAAAGCGCTGGTTTTAATCTTTAACCTGGCATGGAGTGGTGGGATGGTGCTGCTGAGGCCAGGGTAGATGGCAGCAGAAATCATTTTCCTCTTGATTAGCTGTCACCACTATTGGCCAGGAGGCACTGGAGTAAGGCCAGGTCTGTGGGCAGCTGTACCCAAACCCAGTCCCAGGATGGAGATTTTCCAGCGTTGGTGGAACAGGGAGGGTGGGAGGGGAGGGTGGTTGAAAGTGCAACAGAGAGTGGCTTGCCCAGCAGACACAGAAAATGAAGTCTACATTCTGTGCCAGACAAATCTGCATGTTCAGTTAAGCCTTTGCTCTGGAGGGAAAATGCAAATGATATAAATTGAATAAATAACATGATGATGATGATGATGACTGTTTACTAACATGTCACAGACTGATGCCCATATGGCATTTGTGTTCCATAAAAAAGGGTCCTTTAATAAATGCTCTGTTCATGAATATGTCTACATTTGCCCTAGAAAAATGCTGAACCTCTGACTTTTAAAACCATCACTGCTACAGGCTTAGTATGTTTAGTAGTGATCATTCACATCAAGGGGTGTGTTATTGGCTGTCACTTAGAGGCAGCCAATTCAGGCTACCTGAACTATTTCCATGCCAGCAGGTCATTCAAAGAACTGTAAGAACTGGTGCCTGAATTTGCTTCTCTCTTCCATCTCTTCTTCCCTTCATGTTGTGTCTTTTAGATTGTAAACCTGAGGGCAGGGACTATCATGTCAATGCAGCAAGTTTTCCCCCCCTGCACTAGAGAGACAGCATCTGGTCTCCCAAAAGCTGCCTGGATTAAGTAGCATTAAGAATGGCAACACACACCACACACATAGGAAATGTGGAGCGCTTCATGTGTCACCTGACATAATAGCAATCAAGGTATATGTGAAACACTGAGGGGCTCCTCCAGACTTGTGAGTCTGCAGCAAGTCATTGACCCAATAATAGCACATTAGTGGTGGATGTATACTGGACCATCCGCACATTATTCTGCTTTATTAGTTGTTCTGTGATGCTTCCGCAGTGTTTCTTTCCGCATTATTACCATCTGAAGGGGCATTTTTGTGCTGTTGCACTACAAAAGTGGGACAGAAATAATCCCCCAGAACATCTGTGATATGAAAAGTTACAGGATTTTAGCAGTAAGTTACAGGACATGCACCTATTGCAAGCAAAGCAGCCTGACCACCCCAGACTTTTTGCAGACACAAATATTATTGTATGATTGGATATAACCACCCCAATAACATCATGAGCACAAATCAGGAATGCTCAATGAAAAGAACATCTGGAAGGGCCCTGACAGAGGAAACCTCTCTGTGCTGCTCAAGGCAAGGGAATTGACCACATCACCCTTGAGGTTTCATCCTCCTTAGAGGCAGGATTCCCCCGCTCCAGGATTACCTCATCAAAACAGCTGCTCTGCCATCAGTTTTAGGAAGAGACCCAGACAGGAGGAGCACCTCAGTTAAGCAAGGTCAGCAGGGGGAAGTGGAGGTGCAGAGGTACTTTTGGAGCTCCAGACAAGGGATCCCAGGGACATGGAAACCAGCAAAGGGCGGCACGTCTTCTTTTAGAAGTCCCCAGTTGCACTGTGGACCAGGTCAGCTAAGCACACTTTTGCCAGGACCTCAACCCCCCACCAGGCACTTGCAAAATCAGTCTAGGGACTGGATTTCCCCATCACATGACTGGATTTTCCTCCATAGAAAAACAAAAAGAAAACTAAGATGTCATGGGAAAGTCTCCCACTCTAGCCTTCTCCCTGACATTAAAGCTTCCTCTGTGCAGGAAAGAAGTATAAAACTACGAGTCACCAAATGCAATCTGAAACTGTACAGTCCAGGCCAGACCCAGGCTTGTCACCTCATCTGCTGTTTCTCAGAACTGCTGCCAAGCCAACCAAGATGGCAAATGGTAACTTTAGTTGAGTCAGTTACCGCTGCTGAAGAAGCAATATGGAAAGTGACTCCCAGCCTTGCCTGGGGCTGAAACTGGGAATAACTGCATGCAAAGCAGGTGCTTTACCACTGAGCTAAGAAGACTGCCGACATCTGGGCTCTGCAGAGTTCTTCAGACAGGATGAGATGGAGAGAGTGGCTGCAAGAACCAGCCAGTTAATGCATCTATGTGTAGAAAAAATAAATCCACCATGGATGAGGTGAAGCTCAATTGAGAGTGCAAGACCAAAATCACATCAGGTCTCCCTGACGCTTCTCGAGATGAGACACAAAACCAAAGTCATACCAACTCCTTCCCTGGAATACAGGAACCATTCACTTTTCCTACATTAACTACTATATTAACTTGGCTACCACAGTAATTACTGTTGGAATATGTGGTTCAACTACAACTTGTGGGTTGAGGGTGCATGGGGTTAAGAACATAAGAACATAAGAACATAAGAAGAGCCTGCTGGATCAGGCCAGTGGCCCATCTAGTCCAGCATCCTGTTCTCACAGTGGCCAACCAGGTGCCTGGGGGAAGCACGCAAGCAGGACCCGAGTGCAAGAACACTCTCCCCTCCTGAGGCTTCCGGCAACTGGTTTTCAGAAGCATGCTGCCTCTGACTAGGGTGGCAGAGCACAGCCATCATGGCTAGTAGCCATTGATAGCCCTGTCCTCCATGAATTTGTCTAATCTTCGTTTAAAGCCGTCCAAGCTGGTGGCCATTACTGCATCTTGTGGGAGCAAATTCCATAGTTTAACTATGCGCTGAGTAAAGAAGTACTTCCTTTTGTCTGTCCTGAATCTTCCAACATTCAGCTTCTTTGAATGTCCACGAGTTCTAGTATTATGAGAGAGGGAGAAGAACTTTTCTCTATCCACTTTCTCAATGCCATGCATAATTTTATACACTTCTATCATGTCTCCTCTGACCCGCCTTTTCTCTAAACTAAAAAGCCCCAAATGCTGCAACCTTTCCTCGTAAGGGAGTCGCTCCATCCCCTTGATCATTCTGGTTGCCCTCTTCTGAACCTTTTCCAACTCTATAATATCCTTTTTGAGATGAGGCGACCAGAACTGTACACAGTATTCCAAATGCGGCCGCACCATAGATTTATACAACAGCATTATGATATCGGCTGTTTTATTTTCAATACCTTTCCTAATTATCCCTAGCATGGAATTTGCCTTTTTCACAGCTGCCGCACACTGGGTCGACATTTTCATCGTGCTGTCCACTACAACCCCAAGGTCTCTCTCCTGGTCGGTCACCGCCAGTTCAGACCCCATGAGCTTATATGTGAAATTAAGATTTTTTGCTCCAATATGCATAATTTTACACTTGTTTATATTGAATTGCATTTGCCATTTTTCCGCCCATTCACTCAGTTTGGAGAGATCTTTTTGGAGCTCTTCGCAGTCCCTTTTTGTTTTAACAACCCTGAACAATTTAGTGTCGTCAGCAAACTTGCCCACTTCACTGCTCACTCCTAATTCTAGGTCATTAATGAACAAGTTGAAAAGTACAGGTCCCAATACCGATCCTTGAGGGACTCCACTTTCTACAGCCCTCCATTGGGGGAACTGTCCGTTTATTCCTACTCTCTGCTTTCTGCTTCTTAACCAATTCCTTATCCACAAGAGGACCTCTCCTCTTATTCCATGACTGCTAAGCTTCCTCAGAAGTCTTTGGCGAGGTACCTTGTCAAACGCTTTTTGAAAGTCTAAGTACACTATGTCCACTGGATCACCTCTATCTATATGCTTGTTGACACTCTCAAAGAATTCTAATAGGTTACTGAGACAGGACTTTCCCTTGCAGAAGCCATGCTGGCTCTGCTTCAGCAAGGCTTGTTCTTCTATGTGCTTAGTTAATCTAGCTTTAATAATACTTTCTACCAGTTTTCCAGGGACAGAAGTTAAGCTAACTGGCCTGTAATTTCCGGGATCCCCTCTGGATCCCTTTTTGAATATTGGTGTTACATTTGCCACTTTCCAGTCCTCAGGCTGGGGTTAAAAAGGGTAGCTAGAGAGACCTCCTGATTGCTAGGCTAATGCCTGTCCTTTGATCTCCTGCTGTCTCTCCCTTCCTGCTAGACTGATATGCAGAGGATGTAGACCACATCTCCTTCCTCATTCCTTTTTCTTCTTTCTCTTGAGAGGGAGAGCAGACATCTTCTCTTTGTCGCTCCCTCTCCGCCAAGCATGAGGGCAAACACTAGAGTTAGTGTTTGCAGCTCCAGCATAGCCAGTTAAGCTAGATATAGAACTCTTTCCTATCAAGCATGTACTTCCAAAATAAAGTAGTTATTTTTTATTTTAAAGCTTAAAGTCTCTGACTAATTTTCAGGGAAGGTAGAATCTTTAGCAAACATTCAAACACACATAAAGGCTCTTTCAGTCTCTCCATTCCCAATTTTGCCACTCTCCGACAATTACTTTTCCCTGAGGTTGCCTAGATGGCTAATCACTGGCCCTCCAAACATTGGTGGACTCCAGCTTCCATCAGCCCAGTCAGTGTGGTGAAGGGTGATGGAAATCCAGCAGCACCCACAGGCTCTCCACACCAGCAGACAAGGCAGAGAAAGGGAAGAGCCATGGTGGGCTGACCTCACTCAGTGATGTCAGAGGCAAGAAGAGGAGGCTGGTGAGGTGATGCTTTCTCTTCCCATCTGTCCTTGAAGACCTCTTTCCCAGGGGGCCAAGGAAATGCCTCTCCATCGGCCACCCCCACTGAGGAAAGGTTGCTTCTTGAGAGCTGCAGCAAGACCAGCCAAGTAACACAGCACCACCAGCACCACCACCATGGGCGAGTTCGGGCTGGAAGAGGAACCAGATCCTCCTCGGGGCCTCCTTGACAGCAGTGGGAGTTTGTTGGCAAAACACAGTATGAGAAAGACAAGTTGCAGAGCAGATCTCGGCTCCAGCAAGACGGGTTTGAGGAGTCCTGGGCCTCTGCCAGGAGATGCTTGCAACACGCAAGTGTTAGAGGCGAAATGAAGCAAAGGGGAAATTGCCTGGATCCTGGCGTGGAAACAGCACTGGCAACACCCTTGAAGGAGCCACTGACAGATGCTTCAGACACGGCTTATCCATCCCAGAAGTGATTAATCTCCATCTCACAAAAGGGGTGGGCGTTCAGAGACAGTGAGAGAGAGAGCGCGCACATGCGTGCATGCACACTATATAGTGATGACTATATGTACTCACATTCCCATATCTATAGTGGGAAATGTCCTGTTTCCCTTCCTGTATTATTTAAAAACACAGATTAATCCACCTGAAATACAGTTAGATGTCCCCCACCTCCCTAACTGCTGAAAGGCTCCAAGAAGGCCACTGCCAAAATGAAAGCATGCTGGGAACTTAATTGCATCTTTCGGCAGCTTATTTACTAAGTCAGCCTTTCCCAACTAGTGGGCCACCAGATGTTGTTGGACCACAACTCCCATCAGCCTCAGCCAGCATTGCCAATGGTCAGGAAAGATGGGAATTGTGGTCCAACAACATCTGGTGGCCCACTAGTTGGGAAAGGCTGTGTAGAGGCAAATGGAATGCCTATGGTGGGCAGAGACCCATTCACAGCGATCTGACAGCCAAGCTCCCCTGTTTACAAAGCCCTCTTCCTCTCTGATCCTATAGCCCAGATAAGATGGCCAATTCTATGCCAGAGCTTACATCCATGTAACTAATGTGCATCTTACGTTCCATAATAATACTAATATCAATACTCATGCTAATAAAAGGGGTAGATGTGGCAATGTAACAAAAGCCACTTCCTTAGCATTCTGGCAACTCTGACACCAGCCACCACTCAAGACCTCGTGCTGGGGGGAACTCCACAGTGAGGTCCCGCTGCATGGGCATGTTGTCAAGAATGCCCCACAATGCCCCTCACTGCCAACAGCACAGAGAACCCTGTACACAAGCATTCAGGAGGAGCCCAAACACTGTAGCTGCAGGTTCCAGGGATTTCAATTGCCTGGCAAGCCAATCACAGCTAAAAACAGGGGAGGGGTAGTAGGCAGGAAAGAAATGCCATTCACAGCCACCAGCTGTCTCCATCATCTAATGCTTAGCATGCCCCATACATAACCCCACAGGCTGCAGTTGGGGGTGTGTCCTGCCGGCAGTTTCAGGAGGGGACCAGAACTCCAGCTCTGGCTCTACAGACCAACATTTTAACTCTGCCACTCCCAGAGCAAAGGACAGAGAGGAAGTGGCACCTTGGCTGTCTCCATTTCCCTTCCAGCCCCACATGTCAGCCTCCGAGATCCCAGCCATAGGGGCCTGTAATGCCGAAGGGGCCCTGGGTAAGGCACCACCTGAACAGTACAGGCCTCACAAGCAAACCAGAAAACAAAATTAGGCTGCAAAGTTATTTTATAATATTTTAATTGTGTTTTATCATGTATTGGTGATCTTTTATATAATAAAGAAAGAAACAGCCACATTCTCTGAGGCAGGGAGGTACTGCATCTCTCAGCTAGACAGCTGCTTGGCTAACCCACTCTGGAGGAAGAGAGGGAGAAGCTTCCTAAAGCCACCAAGGAGCTCCCGAGGGAGCTGAGCTATGAACCTGGCACCTGTAATTCATCCCTGCTCCTCTAGACTGAGTTTCCACACAGCAGCCCAGAGAGGAGCCAAAGACGCAGCACATGCTGCCACCGCTGTCTTCCCAACAAGTCTTGGAGGCGTCATTCCTAGGCGGAAGAGAAGAGAGAAAACTGTGTGGATCGTTGCTGTGCCAAATCTGCACCCTGCCAAATGGGCAGGCACAAATTCTACAGTTACATGTGTGGACAAACAAACCCATGCTCAGAACTGGGGGGGGGGGTTGCCATTTTAAGAAAGCCCCCTGGAGTCCTTCACTCCAGGACAGGGAACGTTTACCATCACTTGGCTTTACTTGGAGAGTTCAGGATCTTTCAAGCCAAAGAGCAAATCCTGTGCCTTTCAGGAGGTCTTTGGAGAGCTCCACATGGCCACAGTGTTGGAAGTGGGGCAAGAGCAACTCCTGCTTTGTTCTTTTGTTTATGTTCCAGAAGAGAGATAGAGCTACGGTCCTCCAGATGGACAGGCTTGTTTACTTTTTACCTGTGATGCTCTGACTGACTTCCTTCCGTTGTTAGACTGATACTTCTTAAAGGAAGCTTATCTGCCCCTCCTCCTTCCACCCTCTCTTCTCTTCTCCGAATGTCCCAGAGAGAGGAGACACCTTTTGTCTCTGCTCTCTCTCTACTCGCGATGGGGTCAACTCCCACACTTGGGCGTTGCGCCTCCAACTTAGTTAGTTAAAACTAGATTTCCCTTTCTATCTACTATGTATTTCTACAAATAGAGTACTTTTCTTATTTTACTAAGTCTTAAGTCTTCCTAATGCAGGATAAAAGCCTAATTTCCGTAGATAAATGCACACAAACGCTGGCACACTCGCATTTCAGACCACTGTTACTCTCTGCTGGGCTGCTTAACAAATTTAGCACCAGCAACACACAGGACAAGCAGACTTGCTCAGGTGCGGGACCAGATTTTCCCTTGCATGTTACACCTCACGCCCAGTTTTTTGTTTAAAGTGATACCTTTGTGGGGCAACATGCCCTGGCCTCTAGTGGATAGCCCCTGTGAGGCCACCAATGATGAGGCACACCCTCCACCTTCATGTCCACCCATGTGGTCCGTGCAGAGTTGGGACAGTTTTTAAAGAGTTCAGGAAAATATAAGCTCTTCCATGGTTTATGGCTTGGGTGCTCATGTAAAAAGGGGGAGTCAGCAACTCTCCCCTTTTCCCAAAGATCCTGGCCCATTTCACATTCCTCCCCCCTTTATTTAAAATAACATTTATGTCTCATCTCTCTTTACAGCCACATGCAGAAAAATAATAAAAATCATAAAAGAGCACACAATTAAAGAAAACCAACAACAACCATAAAAGGGCCAGTTCTGACGGCTCAACTAAGAAACCAACCTGTTCAAAGTCGATCTAAAAGCAAGGAGGGGTAGGGCGGTCGTTTTGTTGTTGAAACCCCGGGAGTCAGAAATCCGGGAGGGGGACGGACGTCCAGCCGCCCAGAGATCTGCCAGCAGACCTCGGGGGACTTTGAGCCGAACCCCACACCCCCAACCCGGATCCAGACGCGCGCTCGGGAGAGGGCGGGGGAGCCATCCCCATCCTTTGGGAATCTTCGGCCTCGTCCCTCTTTCCCCATCAGAGCTTGGATCCAGAAATCTCCTCTCATGTATCAGCAATAATAAAGGGCAGGGCCTCTGAGCATGTGAAAAGTGTCCACTAACCAACCACGGCACATCTGACTTGCGTGCGGAGCACCGGCGCTGGGAGTTCCGCGCCCAGGGCCACCCCAGGAGCCAGCTCCGCTGCTGGCGGGAGGACCTTGGAGCACCGTTTTGCTCCACGCCGGCAGGCACGCAGGCAAGCAGGCGCGCTTGGGACGGCGCGCCCGCTCCTCCCCGGCAAGCTTCAGATGCGGCTCCGCCGCGGCCCCTCGCCTACTCCACGCGCGCACCGACGTGGGGCCAGCGCCAAGGCCTCCTGGCAATGGGAGCGCTCAGCTTCCCCGGCGCCCCTCCGCCCAGCTCCAGCAGCCGACGCGGCCCTCCAGCCCCCCAGCTCGGTTTTCTCCCTACCGGAACCGCTTGAGGTAGGCTGGGGTGGCGAGGGCGTGAGTGGCCTCGCCTCGCCTCTCTATCGCTGGCCGCGGAGCCGTCTGAAGAGCCCTCCCCCCGGGGCCCAAGGGGGCACAGCCACAGGCGCTGCCCCCAGACGTCGGCCCCCCGGGGGCTTGGGGCTAACCGGCAGGCAGAAGGAGAGCCACAGCCCCTGAGGAGGAACCTCAGGGGGTCCCGGGGGTCCCGCCGCCCGCCCCCCAGCCAGAGACCTCCAACGCTCCTCCCCCTACGCCCCCCCCCAGCTGGCCAGCAGGGCAGGGTCGAGTCGAGCGCAGCCGTGGACGCGTCGGCCGGGAGCCGGGCTGGGGAGGAGCCGGACTCGTTTCTCCCACCCGTTGCGAGTCGCCCGCCCCCTTCAGGGACCGGGGGAAGCATGCAGCTCTGCCGGGGAGGGAGGTGAGGGGCCGCGGCAAACCCCCACAGCGCCAGGAAGGCCCCGGGTGGCCTTGGGCAGCCACCGTCTCTCCGCTTCACCCACAAGGATGAAAAACATGAGTGGAGCCTCGCGCTTCTCCAAGGAAAGGCGGCTGGAAATCGCTGCCTGTCAACAGACGTTGCGTGGGATTCGTCGGGAGAGTCTGGCCGGGAGGCCAGGCAGCCATCCTGCGCCCGAGGAAGGAGGAACGAGGCCACCGAATCGCTGCCGGCACCTGCATGCGGAGAGAAACGTAAACAGGATGCGCGAGAGGGCCAGAAGGACCGCCAGGCGGTCGCCAAAGGCAGCAGGGGCCGCACCGCGCTGGTCTCCCTCTGCCTGCCACCGGGGGGCATCTCGCCCCTCGAAGCAAGAGCCAAAGGCCAGCTGGGGGGCGCTTCTCCTCTCCTACCTCTTGGGCTGCTGGTTTCACCCGCCAATCACTTCTGCCGGGGGCAGATTGGGGGAGGGGAGGTGCCCTGCTCCAAACGGGGGGGGGGGCAGAAAATGCCATTTGTGGGCCTGGCTCCCCATTGTCGCCTGCTGGGGGCTATCTTAATGCTGCAGCTCAGACCTCACAGCCATGCGCACCCGAAGGGGCCCTTCCACGTCCCAGGGGCCCTTCAGGCCTCCCCCGGGGCCAATGCGGGGGGGCCGTTTCCCCGTTGAAAATGCCGGGAGCTGAACCCCGAAACTGAGCTCCCAAGGCTCCTGGGGCCCCCAACGTCCTTGGAGGCAGCGATGAGAGGGAAGGGCCGGCCCCAATTGTTCTGTCCAAGGCGAGCTTCCGCCCCACTCAGCATGCGGCCGGCACCCGGAGGGGCTCTCCTTGCCCGCGGGTAGGGCCAGGATCCTCCCCCTGTCCCTCAGAGAAGCATCTCATCTTACTGCATCCATTCGTCAAGGGGGGGGGGAGGAAGGGAACCGCAACAGCCCCACAGCGCCTCCCTTTCCATCTTCCCCAACCCAGGAACTATTCCTCCCTTTCTAGAGAACTCAGGCAGGAAACAAGTTACAGATACGACTTGGGGAAAGTTGCTAGTCCTCAGGGTTGTGGATACTACCCAAAAAGCTTTGGAAAGAAATGGCCAATTACCCAGAGCAGCACCCTCTTGTGAGCGAAAACTCCTCCTGCATCGCAGACCAAGCCCCGAATGGCAGATTTGCCCCCGCAGAAAAGAACTAGCTTTAGGAATGCTGCTACATTATCCGCGCTACAATGTGGCCACTGTGAGTCCACTCTCTATTCCAGCTTCCGATGCGGAGGCATTCCTGGAGAGGAAAACCTGCCAAAACGAAGAAAACCGAACGCGTTTTACTCCCCTTCGATTTCACTCCTGTGGCCCAGATTGCTCAGTTGGGAGACAAAAGGTACAGCCCCCCCTTTTTTTTTACTAAATCGTGGGCCAACAAAAACGGTCCTTGTGGGGCAGCCACAAAAGGCGATCTCCCCTCCCCCCGAATTCGAAGACTACAACCTCTTCCTCCATCACGCTCGAGGGGGAGAAACTCTGGCCTGAAGAAGAACCCCCCCCCCGTCTGGAAGAAGCAGAGCAGGTCCGTCCGTCCCCCGTCACCCCTCCCCCCGAAGCCGGTGCCAGCCTCAGTCGACAGGCTTACCGGGGCAATGGTGACACCGGGGAGCCGGCGCAGCTTCGGAGCCTGTCCCGACTAGGGCAGAGAAGAAGGCCCACTAAGAAAGAGGGCAGCGGCTGCGGGAATCCGCGCCCGCCCTCGGTCTGCTCTCCCGCCCCGTCCAGCCTAGCAGGTGCCGCTGAGCTGCGCTCCGCAGGCGCTGAATGGCAGAGCGGCCTGAATGGAGCGCCTCCCCGCGCCAATCAGGGCCGGCTGGCCGCTCCCCGCGCCAATCCCAGGGCCGGCGCCGCCAGACGGGGCGGGGCGGCTCCCTTCGCCAGGGGCGCCCTATGAAGGTGCGGTGCTGGCTGCCAGTCGCGGGTGGCGGAGCCAATGGGGCGCGCGTGGGGGAGTGGCCGCGCGTGGGGCCGAGCCGGGACTCTAAAGCGCGCCCCACCGCCGAGGGGGCCCCAGTGAGAGGCGCGGTGCGCGGGCCAGCCGACCCGACCCCACGCAGCTATGGCGACCACGGCGCAGTACCTGCCGCGCGGCAGCCCACTCCTGGCCGTGCCCACGCCGGACGCAGAGCGCCTCCACCAGGGCCCCACGTACCGTGAAGTCCAGAAGATGATGCACCACGAGTATCTGCAGGGCCTGGCCGCCACACCGGGCCACCCCATCGGCAGTCTCCCGCACCACCAGTGGCTGCCCGGCGCCACGGGAGACTGGGGAGGCGGCGGGACCCACCTGGAGCACGCCAAAGGCGGCGGCGGCGGCTGCGGCGGCGGCGCAGGGCCGAGGGGGGACCTCGACGGCGGCTTCCACTCGCGCTCCCACCTGGTGCACCAGCAGGCGGTCGGGGGGGGCGGAGGGGGGCACTGGGCGCAGGGAGGTCCGGCGCACCACCTGGGCGGCTGCCCCTCCGCCATGTCCCCGACGGCGGGGGGACACCAACCGCTGCTCTACTCTCAGGCGGCCTATCCCGGGCTCAACGGGATGCTGGGCCCTCAGGCGCCCGCCCTCCACCTGTCCCACGGCCACGTGCCGCACGGCCACGAGGAGGCGGCGGCGGCGGCGGCGCGCCTGGAGGGCTCCCCGTCGCACGTGGGCCACCCGGGCCACGAGCCGCTGTCGGACGAGGACGCGCCCAGCTCGGACGACCTGGAGCAGTTCGCCAAGCAGTTCAAGCAGCGGCGCATCAAGCTGGGCTTCACGCAGGCCGACGTGGGGCTGGCGCTGGGCACCCTGTACGGCAATGTCTTCTCGCAGACCACCATCTGCCGCTTCGAGGCGCTGCAGCTGAGCTTCAAGAACATGTGCAAACTGAAGCCGCTCCTCAACAAGTGGCTGGAGGAGACCGACTCTAGCACCGGCAGCCCGGCCAGCCTGGACAAGATCGCGGCGCAAGGCCGCAAGCGCAAGAAGCGCACCTCCATCGAGGTGGGCGTGAAGGGCGCGCTGGAGAGCCACTTCCTCAAGTGTCCCAAGCCCTCGGCCCACGAGATCACCTCGCTGGCGGACACGCTGCAGCTGGAGAAGGAGGTGGTGCGGGTCTGGTTCTGCAACCGGCGGCAGAAGGAGAAGCGCATGACGCCCGCGGGCGCCCCGCACCCGCCGGCCATGGAGGACGTTTATTCGCCGGGCGACGCCTCTCCGCCGCTGCGCCACACGCTCCAGAGCCCCGTGCAATGACTGTGCCGCGGGGACGGCCCCGAAGGACTGGCCTGGCCTGGCTGGGACTGGCTGCGGGACCTTCCCCCGGGCCCCGCGCCGGGCACCACGGACTACGGCGGCCCGCCGGGAGAGCCCTTGCCTCGGCCTTAAGACGCCGGGGAGCCGCCTCTCCGCGGCGTGTAGGGCGCAGCGAGGCTGGGCAGGCGCCTTCGTGGATTCCTCGGCTTGCTGGCTCTCGACTCTCCTTCTAATTTAAGATCTCTGTATTTATTGGAACCCCACCAAGGAGCGCCCGGCCGGAGGCTGAGCTGGGCCGCGGTCTTCCTCGCGGACCAGGACGCGGGAGGGGGGGCAGGGGAGGGGGGCTGTGCCAGGCGAGGCTGCTGTCGCTCCCCAGAGGGGCCCCGAAGGGACACGGTGCCAGGTTGCATCCAAGGGGCTCGCGCCCGCTTTGCCCCTCCAGCCGGACTGGGAAGGGACCCGTCGAAGCGCCCTGGCTGAGGGCCTCAAGCGAACTGCGGGGCCCCCTCGCCCGATTGTAAAGGTCGGCAGAGTGCTCACGCCTGGAAGCCGGTCCGACTTGCCTATTTATTTTCCTCGCAGCCAGGGCCACGTTGCCGGCGGCGCCCAGGGCTGTCGGTTGGGTTGGCTCGCGCCCACCTCTGTATCCTCCTGCTCCGTTTTTATTTATGTTACAGCCAATATTTTATTACTCGCATAAAACATTTATCCAGGAACTCGCCTAGTGTCTTTTTCTCTCCCCCCCCCCTTCTAGAAAGAAGAAGAGGAGGAGGGCTGTAGGGCAGCCGGGCAGCCGCGGGGCGGACACTAGCCTTGGGCGGGATTCAGCCGCAACAGACGCGGCTCGCCCTCCCCGCTGCCCCCCCCCCCGCGAAGCCTCTCTCTGACGGACGGCTGGAGATTCTTGGGAGATGATGCGGCGCCGGCGCCGTCAGAGACGGACTTGGGGCACCTCCGCCCGCCAGCCGCTCTCCCTCCCTCGCGGTGTTGCCGAAGGACGTGCCTCGGCTCTTCGGACGCCTCGAAGGGGCTCCCAGCTGCCGCACGCAGGTCCGCCCCGCTCTGGAAGGCAGCCGCCGGCTGGCCGGCCTAGAGCTGCGGGTCCCAGCCCTCCCTTGGCCCAGCCGGCCCAGTCCAGTTTTTGCTTCCGAGGGCCCCCGAGGCCGCGCTCTCAGCTGCCGAGGCGCTGGGTTCCCCATTCCTCCAGGGCACTGTCGGACGAGGCTGGCCGCGAAGGGCTTTTTAAGGCCGAAATTGCCCGTCCGGTGGCTCCAATGTTAAGCGGCAGTGAGGCTACCCGCGCTTTCCGCCCCGACCTTTTTTCTGCGGGGGTCTCTGCTGGCATTGCAGGAAATGGCTTCCTTCCCTCTTTCCTTCCTTCCTTTCTTTCGGGAGGATTTCTCTCTGCGCCTCTTTAGCGACCGCCTGGGGAAAATCTCTCCTGCGGCTTCTGCTTTGTTGGAAGGGGAGCCCCGCCGGGGAACATCTTGCCAAGTGGAAACAGTCGAGCGAACTCTTCGGAGAGGGCAGCAGCCTTTAGGAGCGCCTCTTAGAATGCACGGTGAAGTGATGACATCTGAGTGGCGAACTTTCAAACGGTATTGCGTCTGATTTCTTTACAGCGCAATCTTCCATGTGCCTCCTCAGAAGCAAGCCCCATTGAGTTCAGTGAGGCTTGTGCGCAGATAAGGGTGGACAGGATTTCGGCCCCGCCTGATCCCCTTTTGTGCAGCCAGGAGCACTAAAAGGGGCACTCTGGGCACGATCCAAGAGAAGGTTCTGCGGCAGGAGCCACCTTGGGAGGAAAGGGGGGCGGGAGAAGGTGTCCGTCTCTTGGCCGGTTTCCGTCGCTTCGACGGCGCCCCACTCACTCCCAAACTTGAGGTCGAGGTCCCTTCCCGGGTGACCAGCTGCGCGCTTCCGCTTGATACAAAGGGAGGGCGCGTCAGTCGCTCGCTTATTCATCTGGTCTTCCTTTGAATCATGCAGACGCTCCGACTGAAATGCGACCGTAACGTGCGCAGGAAAACGCGGGACACCTGCCCCAGCGCGCACCTAGGAGGCCCCCCAAGGGTGCTGGCGCTCCTGCCGTACGCGAAGACCTCTCCAGGGCGGCGCTAGTTTCGGTGGGATCTGCTGCGGGGAGGAAGAGGGCGAGCTCCCTTGCAGGCCGGCAGCCCCGGGGCCTTCCTCCTCCTCCTCCAGGTTGATTCACAAAAACGCCGAACTGGTCCGCGGCGAATTAGAGCGACAGGCAGATGTCGAGAGAAGCAGCCTGGCTAGATCGAGCAGGAGCCCCCCCCTCCCACGAGCCGCCCTTAGATCACAGCGGCAGACCGGCCCAATTCTCTTTCCTTCTGCTTCCCTCTCCTTTTCGATCTTTCGAGGCTACACGCAGCACTTCTGCCTGCCTTCCTGTTCGGTGCCTTTGGTGCGGTCAAATGGCCTTGTTTTGTTTCGCCCCGAAATGGAAAGGAGCCGAGTTCCAGGCCGGCCGCCGAGAGGCTGCTCTGGAGAACCCTCTTCGGCCTCCTGGCCAGCGGCTGCTCCCTCCCCGCACAGCCCCCTTGCTGGAGGGCAGAGGCGGGGGGGCGACCTAAGGGGGTTCAGGGGAGCCTTGTTCTGTTGGGGGGGCGGAGGGAAGTTTTGTTGGAAGGTAAACGTCGGAGCCCCGAGGAGGCAGCCCTGCCCAGCTGGTCCCCAGAGCGCGGGCGGAAGCCTCTTCAGGGGTGTCAGCAGAGTCTCCTAGCCCTCGGGAAACCGGGAGGGGGAGGGCACGGAGGGCGAAGCAGCCCCTGTGCGGAACCGGATCCTGCTTTGTTCGGGCTCTGGGGACCCTTGGCTCTCAGATCGTCCTCCCCTTCCCGCGGGGGCCGCCGGGCCAAAGCAGAGGCTCTCCCGCCTGGTCTCTTCGCCCCCAACATCCCCGCGAAAGGACCTGCCGGGCAAAACTCCCCTCCCCTTCGGGGAAGACCCATCCAGGTGGCGCACCCCAGCTGGGGCGGGGGGCTCGTAAGAGCCCCGCCCCCCCAAACCGGCTGCTGAGCCGAGAAGACGCGACGCGGGTGGCCGCCCTCTTTCCCTTTTTGTTCTCGGGGGCCGCCAGGCGCGTTTGTCGGCCCTGCGGCTCTCCAGCTGTCACCCGCCTCGGCGGTGGGTCTCTTGGATATGCCCAACGGGCCCTCGAGTGTGGGGAGGGCCTTGTCCCCCAGGGACCGGACGGCGCTTCGGTGGAGACGGGCGTCCCCTGCTGCCTTGCGAAGGAGATGCCGCCGGAGCGTCGCCCCTCTGACAAGGCGCGGGGGGCGCGGGGGGCGCGGGGTAGACGCTCCCCGCAGAGTGCCGTCCACGGGGGAATGTTGGCAGATCGTCGAAGCGGTGGGGAATTCCTGACGCCTGAGACGCCCCACGGCTTCCGGGGTGGTGCGGGGCGAGGGGCGGCCCTCTCTTGCCGTTTCGGCAGCTGCGAGCCGGGGCTGCTGGAGCCCGATCGTGCCTTTGGGGGGAGCCCAAGTTCCCCGTATTGTTCGGGCAGGGACCAGGGAGCGGCGGCTACGGGGAAATCCTGCCCTGGCTCAGTCGGTCGCAACCGAAAGCCAGGAAGGCGGCTGTAAATCCCCCCCCCCCCACACACACACCGTGCCAGACTGCCTCGCCGTGAGCATAGCTGGACTTTGGGGATAGCAGCAGGCTCGTAGGCAGCCGGGGGGGCACCCAAAAAAGTAGAGGGTGAGAGAAAAATCGGCAAGAAATGTCATTATTTTTCGTAAAAAAATGGAGGGGGGACTCCCAGCCCCCTTCCCAGCTATGGGTCCGGCATAAGTGGCCCAGCCCAACCGCCAAGGGAGGGTTCCTCCTCTCTCCCCGGGGTCATTCCAGACAGCGGCAAAGCCCCTGACCACTGCTTGGCAGAAAACAGATCCTGATTAAAGGCAGCAGCTCACCCAGGGAGTCCCCACTGGCGACTTGCTCGTCACTCGCATCTGCCGCCACCGCGGCACTTCAATCTAAACCGAAGTGCCTGTAGCTTCATCAGGTGTTTTCCTTTGTGACTCACATTTGCTCTACCTGCAAAAGGTTCAATGAGCTCTCATGAGGATGAGCTTTGTTGCTGTGAGTAATCACAGGCAGCGCTGGGAACGGACAGGCGGCAAAGGCAGCACTGAGGCATCCAGAGTGTGAGGAGGGATCCTGCTCAGGTTAACTCAGGCCTCCTGCGTAATTCACGTCATTCAGCATCTTGCCGAAACCAAGTATGGCTTCCTATAAAGTCCAAGATAATTATATGTGTTCGCTGGGCGCAGTTCCCCAACAGTGGGCAAGGTCTGAGGGATGCTGTGAGTGAAGTAAATAGATGTTTCCTAGGCCACACTTTCCTTAGTTTGGTCTCAAGACCCAAAGACACAGATCCAGCACCCAGTTCCCTTCTATTTCCTCACAGACTAAGTTTCCCCCCCTCATTCTGTGGGCAGTGAGTTGTTCCTCATGCAGTTAAAAAGATTAAATTACCAAACATGGTATTTCTTTCTAATGGTGTTTTTAATATTTGTTTTAAATCTGCTATGTTTGCTAAAGAAAGCTTAATTTACCACTGCCACAATTGTTAAAACATTTTCAGTTTTACTTTTTCAACAGTAGTCTTTACACAAATGATGTATTTTCTACTTGTTTTCAACAACTGCAGCATTTTAAACAAAACAACAATTGAAGTTTTATTTTCCATATTTTCATGAAATGTGCTAGAAAATGTGCATTTTATTTATTCATGGGGATACAGTAAATGGCATTTAGATGGATAAAAAGTTTAAAAGTTTATATGCATAATTTTATAATAGTTCATTTGAATTTAAAAAATAATGATACATAAAATTAAAATAAACAAAAAAAGGAGAAAGTCTTTTTGCAAAACTGAAATTGGGAGGAGCCATTGTTTCTTCCAAGTGACAGCTTAAACGTCCTCTGTGGGGGAGGACAATTCACGCAGCACTGCAGTCTTACACTAAAATGCCCCTCACTGGAATTCTGTGCTTAACTTTGCTAGACTGCTGAGAATGAAATCAGAAAAAAAACTTGATCAGTTTGAAGGGCTCTTGGCAGGACTGAGAATTTTCCACCACACTTGACAAAATGTATCATTCTCTGAATTACGATCACCATTCTTTCCTTTTATTTCTATTTATTAAAATGGAGTTTAAATTTCAAGGAACTTTTATGGATTTAATGTCAGTCCTTAAAAAGCTATGTCAGGGGCTACAATAAATGGTTCCTCATTGTGCGTAAGGATTTTCATTGTAATCTTTAATTTGAATCAAGGTTTTTAATTTTAAAATAGAAAAGGATATATTTAAATCTCAACATAATACAAATGCGTATTTTAAATGATCTGTTAAACAATGTGCATAGCCCATTTGGGCCTTGCTGCTGCCTGTGATTCTAGCTCACCCGAGGGTGCCTTTGTGAACAAAAGTAAACAGTCTCCCCCATCCCCACCCCCTGGCAAGTCTCTGGGTGGCTCTTGGGCTGCTGCTGCTGCTGCTGCAACCCTTTACACACTTACCTCAGAGTCAACCCCATTGCACTCCATGGGCCTGAGTACAATTACTACAGTTGTACAGTAAAGTAGACAAGCACTTACAAGTCTGGAGTAAATGCCGAACCCTTCACAGCTAGAGTGCATCTTTGTTGTTGTTGTTTTTAACCAGAGCTTGGAAAAGTTACTTTTTTCAACTAAACTCCCATCAGCCCCTGCCAGCATGTCCACTGGATTGAGCTGATGGGAGTTATAGTTCAAAAAAGTAACTTTTCCAAGCTCTGTTTTTAACCTTGCCTGCACACACACAAAAGGGTTGCAAATGTCTGTCACTGAAAGCCGCACAGCCGGAAGGTTTGTTTTTCTTCTCTTTCACAGCAAGGAGGGAGGGAGTCCTCCACCCAAGGTGTCCTCACTTTTAGTCCAGGGTAAACAAGGTCCTCCTAGGAGCTAATTGCAGCGTGTGGGTGTGAAGGTCAATCCCATTCTGATAATGGGAAGGGACCACCTTTGCTGAAAAATATTTCCTGCAGATGAGATATACACATATATTACAAAAATGTTTGTATCCCATCTTTCTAATATAAAACATACAAGGTGAAGTTTGGGGGCTTTTTCGTTTAGAAAAAGGGTGAGTGTGTAGGACATGACAGAGGTATATACAATTATACATGGTGGCTGAAAGCTTTTATCCCTCTCTCCTAAAACTAGAACCCCAATTCAATCAAGCAACCGATGAGGCTGAATGTTGGAAGAGTCTGGACAACAAAAGGAAGTCCTACTTCAGAAAGTGCATAGTTAATCTATGGGATTTGCTCCCACATGATGTGGTGTTGACCACATAGTAAGGGTTTGACCTAAAAGGGAATTAGGCAAATTCTAGTCATGATAGCTGAGGACTACCTCTCTGACCACAGGATGGTGTCTCTCAATGCTGGTTGCTGGAGAACAAGAGAGCTAATGTCCACCTCAGGTCTTGCTTGTGGCCTTCCAGGGGAGGGGACCTGGTTGGCCACTGTGGGAAACTAGAGGCTAGACTAGTAGCCAGGCCTTGATGGGTCTGATCTTACGTTCTTTTCGGGGGCTCCAGAGGACAGGGAACACAGAGCAACAAGGCCTCTAACAATGCATTTGATTTCATTGTGCTTTGACTTTTCCATGCCAAAGTGACTCTGCTATAGGGATAACAGCTGCAAATTTCCATATCTGAGAGTTTTTTCTCCTGACTCTCAATGCATCTACTCAGTATGCTGCAGCTGTATGGAAGGAGGAAGATAAAAAACAACCCCAAAATGACACCGCTGTAAGTTCTTCCCTTCATGTCTGAAGTTCTTGGATGCTGACATCCTGTGAATGGCACACATGCCATGTTCAAACTGAGGCCAAACAAGTCTTGTCCCATCAACCAGAGCTAGCAGAATCCATGCCCAAGGGGCTCAGGATGCCAAACAGACCTGTGGCGAGAATGGCCCGAAAAAGCTGTTTTAAAGAAAAAAATGGGAAAAGGATAGAATGACTTGGCAAATTGACCTGCAAAACTTGCAATCAAAGCAGGACACCACTCAGCATGGATTGGTGCTGGGGGGGGGAGAGAGGGAAGGGAAGAGAAAGGCCCACCCCCTGCCTCCTGGCCTAGTATACAATACATAACTACTGGCTGGGGGCTGGGGAGGTCTCTCCTAGCAGACACACAGGATTAGTGTTGCCAGGTTCAGGGCCTGAGACTGAGAGAGAAGAGAGAGTCAGCCAAGTGCAGGTGTTCTTGGAACACTGTAATGGGAAAAACCACAAGGTGGAATTCTCCCTTTCCCTTGCACAACTTTTAAAGATACAGAAGACTTCTTGGTTGCCAGGCCCAGCAATCCCTGTTGGAATATGTGGTTCAACTCCAACTTGTGGGTTGAGGCTGCATAGGGTTAAAAGGGTAGCTAGAGAGGAGACCTCCTGATTGCTAGGCTAATATCTATCCTTTGATCTCCTGCTGACTCTCCCTTCCTGCTAGACTGATATGCAGAGGATGTTGGCCACATCTCCTTCCTCCTTCCTTCCTTCCTTCTCTTGAGAGGGAGAGCAGACATCTTCTCTTTGTCTCTCCCTCTCCTCCAAGCATGAGGGCAAACACTAGGCTTGGTGTTTGCATCACTAACTTTTCTAGTTAGCTAGATGTAGAACTCTTTCCAATCAAGTATGTACTTCCAGAATAAAGTAGTTATTTCTTATTTTAAAGGTTAAAGTCTCTGTCTGACTAATTTGCAGGGAAGGTGTAATCTTTAGCAAAGATTCAAACACACATGAAGACTCACTCAGTCTCTCCATTCCCAATTTCGCCACTCTGCGACAGATGCATTGTGTAGGTGATACAAGAGGGGGAAGAGCTAAAGCCAGAGCTGAAGCCAGCAGACCTTCCTTGCCTGCCCCCACCGGTCCTTCCAGACAGGCATTTATTGTGGTGTGTGCGTGCCTCGTGCATGCAAGCTTTTCACAGTGTCCACATGACACCTTTGGCATAAAAATGCCAGCCCATTTAACTCCCATTTAATCTGGATTTACCCTTTCTGGGGGAAATCTTATGCTAAAAAACCTATTGCAAATTGATGAAAGTGTGGCAAGAGCAACTCCTGTCGGGTTCTCTTTGCACTCCTAAGGGGAGATAGAGAGGGTCCTCCAGCTGGCCAGGCTGCTCCTCCTTCCCTGTGCTCCTCTGACTGTCTCCCTTCCTTTGTAAACTGATACTCTGGGGGGGGGGAGCTGACCTCACATCCAAACTGTCCTTCCTTCTCCGACCAGCCGAGGGAGAGCAGACATCCTCTTTTGGTCTCTATGCCCTGAAGCCTGGCCATTGCTCCTCCACCTTAGGTAGCTGGAACTAGAGCCTTGCCTATCCAGTAGGTATTCCTTTTAATAAACCAGTCCTTTCTTATTTGAAAACAAGCTTAAAGTCTCAGTGATTCAAAGTAAGGTACAGGGCCGGCGCCAGGCATGCCGGGGCCCCAGCGCACGCGCACACACACACACACGAGCGCACCCCACCTACCTGCCTCTCCTGTCTTTTACAGCTGTGCGCACTGGACTGCCATTAACCAAGATGGCAGCTGAGATTTCCCTAAGGAGTTGAAGCCTCCACCACCATCTTGGTTGATGACATGCATGCATGGTACACCCATGCATCCCTGCCATCAATCAAGATGGTGGCAAGGGCATCAACACCTTAGGGAAACCTCGGCTGTCATCTTGGTTAATGGCAGCCCTGCCCGCACAGCTGCTGAAGATAGGAGAGAGAAGTAGGTGGAGCCAGCAAACGGGCAGGTGGCTGGGAAGCTCTCTGCCGTGGATCACAGAAGGGGAGCAGTACTCATTCTTCACCCTATTGAGGGGCCCCTCAGGGGCCCCTGTGGCAACAGGGCCTCTCGGCCAGGGCCTGACCTGGCCACCCTTTAGCACCGGCCCTAGCAAAGTAAACACTTGTTTTCTCTAAAGTAACCCACACTCACTCTGCACAGAACGCTGAGCACGCTACACTCAGCTAAACTTTGCTAATTTTTACCAATACGTCAACACAAATACCCATCTGCAATGTCTGAAAGACCCATTTACAATAAACCCATCTGGAAAGACCCTCAGTTGAAACACTGAGTTATGAGGAACAAGTTCAGTAAAGTGAACAGTTCTGGATCAAAATGGCGGAGAGGTTACACTGGGTCCCTGTCCCAACACAAATCAGGAAGCACAATAATGCTCTTCCAAAAACATTACCTATGACAAATGCTATTTGGTCTTGTATAAATCCAACATTGCAGGCACGAGTTAATGTCTGTGTTGGCCCTAGAATGCTATGTCTACTTCTGGCCAGCACCTTAAAGAAATGGAGAAGATAGATTCAGAGGAATACAACAAAGATGTTCTCTCTTTCTCTCTCTCTCTCTCTCTCTCTCTTTGTGTGTGTTTCCACATAGGGGAAAGACCAAGGTAACTGTGGCTGTAAGCTTATGGGGGGGGGGGGAGTATGCCATGCTTCACGCTCTTGAATTAGGTGCAGGAACGGGATTGTTCTTGGTTGATGTGGAAGATCGCACTCCGATCCATGCGTGTTTATAACACCAGTAGATAAAGCAAAATCTGGAGGCCTTCAAGTGAAAAATCTGTTAAGGCTCCAATGTTATACCCACTTACTTGGCTGAGAGTAAGTCTCACTGAATTCAGTAGGATTTATGTCTGTGTAGATATCCGTAGGATGGTGCTGTGAAGTTCTTGGATTCCATTCCATGAATTATTCCTGCTGCCTGTCGCTTGGAAGAGAAGGAGAAGTACAGGATAACTTGGCATCTCCCTCCCCTTCCATGGACTCCTTGGAGTCCAGAGCTTGGAAAAGTTACTTTTTTGAACTACAACTTCCATCAGCCCAATGCAGTGGCCATGCTGGCTGGGGCTGATGGGAGTTGTAGATCAAAAAAGTAACTTTTCCAAGCTCTGCCTTGGACACCATCCTACAAGAGAGACTCAGTCTGAGGGTTTGGAAATTTTCAGGAACTGCTGGGGTATGTCTTCGTTCAACAATCACTGAGAATATGATCAGCCCTGGCCTGGCCTGCTCCTTGTCTGCAGCAGACATTGCCCCCCCCCATTCCCAAATCCCAAAGGTGCCTTTTGGAGAGAGAGAGAGAACCTAGAACTCAGGTGGCAAGATCTGGTCATTGGTGCATTCTCCGCGAGGTGTGCACTCAGCAGACTGCGCTGGCCTGTTCTGGTGGTGGGCAAAAAGGGCGCCTCCGGGCACACAGGGAGAGCAGCCAAGAACAGATTTCTAAGAGGTGGATGCAGGAATATCGAAGCAAGAAAATGGGTCTCTGTGTTTTATGCTAGGTGAATAAGGGGCCCTAGAGATGAAAGCAAGCAAGGCAGATTAGCACCTCAGTTCCTTGGGGTACAGGGGCACATTCTGCCTGACCAAAGATTTCTGAACTAGCAACTTCAACACTTCCGTACAATAAAGAAAGGAACCCATCCATTTCCACTTTGCCAATGGTGTGAAGGGCCTTGGCCACATACCAGCCTTTGCGCGTCATTGGCTAAGGGGATCCCTCTTTTCTGATGCCAGTTAAGTATGTCACTTGGCAGGGAGCTGCACCGATGGGAGGGTTGCTGCTTTTGTTCACTCAAGGGAGGCCTCTCCCTCCAGAGTTCAGCTCTCTTGTGTTGGCGTGCAGCTGGAACACAGAGAATATTGCGCTGGAACTGAGGAGGGCCCAGATGTCTAGCAGCCAGAGAATGCCCCCTCCCCCCAGCTCTGGACTGTTCTAGGCAGGAAAGACGCTCTTATCATTGTCCCACACATGGGACAGCACATAAGAGGAATGGCATTTGCCTGCTTATGTCTTGGAGAACAAGGCTACCCCTGTGCCAACAGCATGGGGCATAGTCCAGCTGCCAGTTCTAATGCCAGCAACACTGCCATGGCCTGGACTGAAGTAACCCCTCTTGCCCTGCCCTTTGCCCACCCCCATGGCCTGTCACCTTGATGGGATCTAGGCCAGACAGTAGAGCTCTTTGCCCAAGAGGTGGGAGTTTCTCACTTGAAGAGTGACGGGGCTCAGGCCTGTGAGGGAGATGCACTTTTCAAAGGGTCACTGGGCACATGCTCAGAGATACCTTTTGACCTGTACATGGCCTTGGAGTGGGTTCTCCCTTCTCAGACGTGAGCTGACGTAGTAATAATTGCAGCTCTGACCTGGACACTTTCCTAAATTCCTAGGGGTGCTTTTCCTTTCCTGTGGTCAAAGGCTGATGCTTGGTGAAGCCTCTCCAGTCCTTCCTGTGAAGGCCTTGATGGAATGACATCCAGCGGCAGGCAAAGGGTTTGGGTTGCTGGCCTGTCCATGAAGCAAGAAGACTTGGAGGGGGGGGCCAGCAAATTTCTCTGTCTCAGATTGCCATTTTAAAATGGAGCAGACGGAGAAGTCACATTGATGTTTTGCTTCAAGTACCACAGAGCCCCCATCGAACCATTTAAGGAGCAATGGCCTTTGCTAAATATTTGGATGTGCTGCTTTGGGTCCCTTTTGGAGAAGTGCTTGCTGCCCACGCTTGGTGCAGAGGTAGACCAGGCCTACCAAAGACTAAACAGGCAGCTCCCATCTTTCCCTCTGCCCCCCGATTGCAGCCTTTGCCATTTGGGACTGCTGGGCATGTGCTTTTGGCTCTGTGTGAGTCACAGTGACCCTCCTGTGACATCCATGCAGGCCTTGGCACTCTCTTCTGTCACTGCTCCCTCCTGGGCCATCCTATCACACAAGCCCCTCGCAACTCTATTCCGGCACACTTCCATCCCTGCTGTTCCTGACAAGTCATCTTCATTAAAGTCTTGGCACAGAGCTGCTGTCTCCTTGGCTCATCCCCTGAATGAGAACGGGGGGGATGTGCCCTGAGCATTTCCCAAGCACAGCAAATGTGGCAGAGGGGGAGTGTTGCAGCCGCCACAGCAGCACCTTCAGGTTCATGTCAAACCTAGGGAGCAATTTCTCTCCCTCTGCCACAAAGTGACGCTCCAGCAGCCAGGGTCGTGTTCTCTGGTGCAAGGCTGCTCTGGGCCTCAGCTCACCCACAGGACACAAAAAGGGTTCAATGGCTGCTGGAGACAGCATTCATGTCATGGTCAACCTTTTCCCTTCAGATTATAGGCCAAGCTATTATGGCACTCAATTTGGAGGACAAATCTAGAGATTTGCCTGTCGTCTACCATTCCTTCCCTTATGGATTGGAACGAGAGGATGGAGACTTCAAGATCAAGGGGAAGCCTATGGATTTTCCAATACAGGCACCTCTGCTCCTCTCCCCAAGAAAGAAAAGAGGATATAATAATAATAATAAATTTAATTTCTGTGTCGCCTATCTGGCCAATGGCCACTCTAGGCGACGTACAAAATCGTTAAAACACAATATGATAAAATACAGTAATACAATATAAAAACAGTATAAAAGCAATACAGCTGCAACAGCAATATTAAAACAGGGCAGGAGGCATTTCAGTCATAGCAATTAACCCTCCCCGGAGATCCCGAAGGCCTGTTGAAAGAGCCAGGTCTTTAAGGCTTTCCGAAATACATTTGGGGAAGAGGCATGCCGGAGATCTTGTGGGAGGGAGTTCCAGAGGGTGGGGGCCGCCACTGAGAATGCCCCCTCTCTAGTACCCACCAATCTAGCTGTTTTTGTCGGCAGGATTGAGAGAAGGCCCTGTGTGGCCGATCTTGTCGGGTGGCATAATTGGTGACGTTGAAGGCACTCCATAAGATAAACTGGGCCGAAACCGTTTAGGGATTTAAAGGTTAATACCATCACCTTGAATTGGGCTCGGAAAACAACTGGAAGCCAGTGTAGATCGAACAACACTGGTGTGATGTGATCCTGGCGGCGACTGTATGTAAGTAGTCGAGCCGCCGCATTTTGTATAAGTTGTAATTTCCGGACCGTTTTCAAGGGTAACCCCACGTAGAGCGCATTACAGTAATCCAACCGAGAGGTGACCAGGGCATGTACTACCAGTGGGAGCTGATGAACAGGAAGGCAGGGTTGCAGCCTTCGTATGAGGTGTAGTTGATACCAGGCTGCCCGGCTCACTGCCGAAATCTGAGCCTCCATGGACAGCCTGGAATCAAGTACAACCCCAAGGCTGCGGACCTGGTCCTTCAGGGGTAGACTCACCCCATTGAACTTCAAGTCAACATCTCCCAACCTCCTTTTGTCCCCCACATGCAGCACCTCGGTCTTATCAGGGTTTAGCTTCAGCTTGTTCCTTCCCATCCATCCACTCACGGATTCCAGGCACTTGGACAAGGTCTCCACAGCCAGCTCTGGCGAAGATTTAAATGAGAGATAGAGCTGAGTGTCATCTGCATATTGGTGACACTGCAGCCC
Source organism: Rhineura floridana (assembly GCF_030035675.1). Taxonomy (NCBI): domain Eukaryota; kingdom Metazoa; phylum Chordata; class Lepidosauria; order Squamata; family Rhineuridae; genus Rhineura; species Rhineura floridana. Next base: position 1,141,014 of record NC_084494.1, read on the forward strand.
AAATCTCCTAATGATTGTCCCCAGCGGCTTCATATAAATGTTAAATAGCATGTGAGAGAGGATAGAACCCTGTGGCACACCACAATTGAGAGGCCAAGGGTCTGAAACCTCCTCCCCCAATGCTACCTGTTGGTACCTGTCGGAGAGAAAGGAACGGAACCACTGTAATACAGTGCCTCCAATTCCCAATCCCTCCAGGCGAAGTAAAAGGATACTGTGGTTGACAGTATCAAAAGCCGCTGAGAGATCGAGGAGGACAAGAAAGGTGAATTCTCCCCTATCTAATGCCCTCCTCAAATCATCTACCAGAGCGACCAAGGCTGTTTCAGTTCCGTGACCAGTCCTGAAACCCGATTGGTATGGATCCAAGTAATCCGTTTCATCCAAGTGTGCTGACAACTGGTTGGCCACCACTCGCTCAATGACCTTGCCCAACAATGGTAGGTTCGAAATTGGGCGGAAGTTATTGAAAACTTGGGGATCCCAGGAGGGCTTCTTAGGATGGGCTTTACAATTGCCTCCTTGAAGGCTGATGGCATCACACCCTCTTTCAAGGATGCATTTACCACCGCTTTGATCCCCTCGCCCAATTTCTCTCTGCAGCTCATAAGGAGCCACGAAGGGCAAGGATCAGTAAGGCAAGTGGTAGGCTTCACAGACGAAATCACCTTGTCCACTTCCTCAGAAGGGAGAAGCTGAAACCGATCCCAACTTACCGGCATGCAACTGGCCAACTCTGGTTCATCCACTGTATCCACGGCGCATGGGATCGAGCTCTGTAAGTGTTCGATTTTATCAGCGAAGTGCTTTGCTAATAAGTCACAGGAGGCCTTTGACTGTTCCAAGGGTTCCTGAGCAACTGGACCGACCAGGCTTCAGACCACCTGGAACAGCCTCCTGGGACAGCACTCTGCAGACGCAATAGAGGCAGCAAAGAAAGCCTTCTTTCCTGCCTTTATTGCCACTTGGTAGGCAGCTACTGCTGCTCTAACCTGTGTCCGGACATCTTCGGAGCGGGATTTCCGCCACCGGCATTCTAGTCGTCTCACCTCCTGTCTCAGACTATGCAACCGCGGTGTATACCATGGTGCTAGCTGAGTTCTATTCAGGGGGAGAGGGCGTTTCGGAGCCACCCGGTCTAATGCCCTGGTGATCCCCTCATTCCACTCCTTCACCAGGGTTTCGACCGGGCGACCTTCAGCAGGTTCCAATTCCCCTAGCGCAGTCAGGAATCCATCCGGATCCATCAGGCGCCTGGGGCGGACCATTCTAATAGGTCCTTCGCCCCGGCGGAGGGGGCATGGCAACGAGAAGTCCATATTTACCAGGTAGTGATCTGACCATGACACAGGAGTGGTATAAACCACTCCCAACTTCAGACCACTTCTCTCCTCTCCCAGGACAAACACAAGGTCGAAAGCATGACCGGCTACATGGGTGGGCCCAATATTACTTAGGTGCAGTTCCCAGGAAGCCATGGTTTCCAGGAAATCCCAAGGGGCTCCAGTGAGAGCGGCCTCGGCATGCACGTTAAAGTCACCCAGCACTAACAATTCTGGGGACAATGCCCGTACAGCCGAGACCACCTCCAGCACCTCGGCCAGGGAATCTGCTGTGCAGCGGGGTGGGCGGTACACCAGCAAGATCCCTAGACTGCCCTTCGGGCCCAACCTCCAGTACATACAATCAACAAATCGAGTCCTATGGAGAGGAGGTCTGGCAAAAACCAAGGACTCTCAATAGATGACTGCCACACCCCCTCCCCGCCTTCCCACCCTCGTCTGCTGTGCATAACGGAAACCTGGCAGACACATGGCCTCAAGAATGGGAGCAGAGGCTTTGTCTAGCCAAGTCTCCGTAATACATGCCAGGTCTGCCCTGGTTCTCCACATCCAGCCCAACTAGAGATGTTAAGGCCCGGGGGGAGGGATTATGGAGGTGTTTGTTTTGTTTTGTTTTTCATTTTGGGGGGGGGGAAACAAAGAGGGCCTCAGAAAAAAAAACATTTTAAAAACAAATTTCTGGGTTTTTTCCCTCCAAGGTCATTCAGAAACATCTCTGAGCCCAACCCCCCAAACCCATGACAAAAGGGGTTCCCAGTGTGTTTTGAGTAAATTCTTTATCAAGGGAAATTAATGCTCCTTGATTAAAAACTGCTTTTGACCACTTTTCACTTCATTTATCAAGCAGACTAGACGCCCTGGCTGAAAAGTTACCACCCATGCCTCCACACTTGAAGACTGGAAAGTGGCCAATATAATGCAACTTTTAAAAAAAGGGATCCAGGAGAGATCCTGGAAATTACATGCCAGTTAGCTTAACATCTGTCCCAGGAAAACCAATGGAAAGTATTATTAAAAGTGAAATAACAAGCATATAGAAGAACAAGCCTTGCTGAAGCAGAGCCAGCATGGCTCCTGCAAGGGTGGGTCTTGTTTCACCAACCTATTGGAGTTCTTTGAGAGTGTCAACAAGCATAGAGACAGAGGTGATCCAGTCGACACAGTGTACTTGGACTTTCAAAAAGCTTTTGACAAGATACCTCATCAAAGACTCCTGAACAAGCTTAGCAGTCATGGAATAAGAGAAGAGGTCCTCTTGTGGATCAGGAACTGATTTAGTAGCAGGAAGCAGAGAGTAGGAAAACATGGACAATTCTCCAAATGGAAGGATGTAGAAAGTGGACCCCCCCCCCAAGGACTGATATTGGTACCTGTGCTTTTTAACTTGTTCATAAACAATCTAGAGTTAGGGGTGAGCAGTGAGGTGGTTTATAACAGATGGTATTGGAGGTTGCTGATTCATAGGGTTGCCATAAGTCATAATCGACTTTGAAGGCACATAACAACAACAAGTGAGGTGACCTAGTTTGCTGATGATACTAAATTGTTCAAGGTTGTTAAAATAAAAAGAGATTATGAAGAGCTCCAAAAGGACCTCTCCAAACTGAATGAATGGGTGGAAAAATGGCAAATGCCATTCAATGTGAGCAAATGCAAAGTGATTCATGTCAGGGCAAAAACCCTTAATTTCACATATACGCTGATGGGTCAACTGGCAGTGACTGACCAGGAACGAGACCTTGGGGTCACAGATGTTGACCCAGTGTGTGGCAGTTGTGAAAAAAGCAAATTCCATGCTGGGGATCATTAGGAAAATATTGAAAATAAAACTGCTGATATCATAATGCTGCTATACAAATCTGTGATGTACTGTGTACAATTCTGAACACCTCACCTCAAAAAGGATATGATAGAGTTGGAAAAGATTCAGAAAAGTGCAACCCTGATGATCAAGGGGATGGAGTGACTCTCCTATGAGGAAAAGTTGCAGCATTTGAGGCTTTTTAGTTTAGAGAAAAGGCGGGTCAGAGGAGACATGATAGAAGTGTATAAAATTATGCATGGCATTGAGAATGTGAATAGAGATAATTTGAATTGGAAATTTATGTTTCAGGTTTTGGAGCAAATGGATTTTGGAGACAATTTTATAAAATGGATTAGATCGATTTATACATCTCAGAAGGCTCAGATAATTGTTAATGGAGATTTAACGGATTCATGTGAAATACAAAAGGGTACAAGACAGGGATGTCCATTATCTCCTCTTCTATTTATTCTGGTCTTAGAAGTGCTGCTTAGAGATATAAGGCAAGATAAAAGGATTTCGGGATTAAAGATAAAAAAAGAAGAATATAAACTGAGAGCATTTGCTGATGATTTGATAATTGTATTAGAAAACCCTTTGGAAGGAATTAATGTATTGATGGACAAATTAAAAGAATTTGGACCGTTAGCAGGATTTAAGATCAACAATCAAAAAACAAAGATGTTGGTGAACAATTTAACTTTAAGGGAACAGAAAGAGTTAATGGACAAGACAGATTTTACAATAGAGAAAAAGTTGAAATATTTAGGTATCATTATGACAAATAAAAATTCAAAGTTGTTTCATAATAATTATGAAAAATTATGGACAGAGATTAAGAAAGATCTGCTAAAATGGGATAAACTACAATTGTCATTAATGGGTAGAATATCTGTGATAAAAATGAATGTATTACCGAGAATGATGTTTTTGTTTCAAACAATACCTGTAATATCCTCTGATTTACCTTTTAAACAATGGCAAAAAGATATTTCTAAATTTGTATGGCAAGGAAAAAAACCAAGAGTTAAATTTAAATTACTACAAGACGCCAAAGAAAGAGGAGGACTGGGACTACCAAATCTGAGACTTTATTTTGCTGCCTGCTGTTTAGTCTGGATAAAGGAATGGATTTTATTGAGGAATAAAAGACTATTGGATTTGGAGGGCCATAACCTGAAGTGGGGATGGCATGGATATCTATGGTATGACGAAGTAAAAGTAAATGTAGACTTTAATAATCATTTTATAAGACGTCCTCTGTTGAAAATATGGAATAGATATAAACCAAGGTTCTATTCAAAAATACCATTATGTGTCTCAAGTCAAGAAGCGTTTTACAGAAGAGAAATGGCTGGAAAAGAGAAATGGTTAACTTATCAAGAACTATTAGAAAATGTACATGGAGAATATATAATGAAAGAGAGAGAACAACTGATAAAGGAAGGATATAGTTCTCAATGGTTTGCCTATTTACAATTGTTAGAAAGATATAAAATGGACAAGAAAATGTATGGGTTTGAAATAAGTAAATCTGATTTTGAAATAGGTTTGTGTACAAATGATGAAAATACAATTGCGAAAATGTATAAACTCTTGCTGAAAATGGATATGGAAGAAGAACAAGTAAAAGAGTGTATGGTAAAGTGGGCAAAAATTTTTGGTGATAACATACAAATGGATCAATGGGAAAATATGTGGAAAAAAGGCTTGAGATTTACATTATGCTATAATCTTAAAGAAAATTTCTATAAAATGATGTATCGTTGGTACATGACTCCAGAAAAGTTGTCAAAAATGTATAGTAATGTTTCTAATGTTTGTTGGAAATGTAAACAACAAGAAGGATCATTTTATCATATGTGGTGGCTGTGTAAGAAGGCAAAATCATTTTGGGCACAGACAGGTAGGATGATGCAAAAAATTCTAAAGATAAATATTCAGTCAAAACCAGAATTTTTTTTATTGGGTTTTATGGATAAACAAATAGAAAAGAAATATGGAAGAATAATATTATATATGATTACGGCAGCAAGATTATTATATGCACAAAAGTGGAAAATGGAATCAACACCAACAACGGAAGACTGGCTATTGAAATTAATGGACTTAGTAGAGATGGATAAATTGACATGTTTACTTAGAGAAAAATCGACAGACACATTTCTTAAGGAATGGAAGCCTCTCTTAGACTTTTTGTTGAAAGATCAAAATAAAATGATGATATTGGGATTTGACGATTAACTAAGATAGCCCATGGAGAAAAGTGATCCTGTATGTATATATTAAGGGACAGGTTTGATATATATTATATACTTATAGCTGATCTGCAACAAATCGGAAGTCAACTATTTTATTTTTTTTCTTTTGTTATGTTTTTGTTGTTTGACTTTGTTTTGTTTGTCTTTTGAAAAATTTGAATAAAAATTATTAAAAAAAAAGAGAGAATGTGAATAGAAAGAAGTTTTTCTCCCTCTCTCATAACACTAGAACTTGTGGACATCCAACAAAGCCGAATGTTGGAAGATTCAGGACAGCAAAAAGAAAGTACTTCTTCACACAGTACACAGTTAAACTCTGGAATTCACTGCCACAAGAGGCAGTGATGGCCACCAATTTGGATGACTTTAAAAGAAAATTAGACAAACTCCTGGAGAAGACTAAAGCTATCAATGGCTACTAGCCACAATGGCTATACTCTGCCTCCAAGTCGGAGGTAGCATGCTTCCAGTTGCTGGAAACCGCAGGAGGGGAGAGTGATGCTCCTGCGGTCAGGTCTTGCTAGTGGGTTTCCCTTTAGGGCATCTGGGTGGGCACGGTGGGAACAGGATGCTGGACTAGATAGGCCACTGGGCTCTTCTTATGTTTGTATGTTTTCACCCTCAGTAGTGTCTGCCTAGGGACACCCTCTTTGGGTTTCTCCCTGTCCTTGTTTAGGTGTGAGTGTGCGTGCTCTGTCCTGGCAGCCCCAGGTGTTGGAATGGAAGTTGCTGAGAGGTGTTTGCACCTGGCGTGATGAGGCAAGGGTCCTGCTCGGATGTGAAGTGTGAGTCATGCCCACAAAATGGGCTCCTGCTGGGAGGAAGGGCGGGATACAAATCAAATAATAAATAAATAAATAAATTTCTCAGGTCTACTCAGGAGCCAACTGTTTTGCACGGCCCCCTTTTTGTTCCAAGTGCCCTTTCTCCGTAGTGTCCCATCACCTAAGTCCTCCCTTGTCAGCTCTGCTTATTTGTGACACGAGGCCAGAGGGAAAGGACTTTGTGTTCTTATCACTTGGCTTGGGTGCTCCCTGTGAGAGGTGTGCTGTGGTGGGGGTGGGGGGATGCCACATCCTCAGCAAAAAAATTATCACCTGGGGGGGAGGAGGAGAGGGGGAAGGAAGAGAGGCTTCTTACTTTGTTTCTTCCCTCCCATTGACTTCAGACCTAGACCTGGTATAAAGCTGCAACTGTCTTTGTATTCTTTGAAACAAAGGTGGGTTGTTGTTTTTCATTGCATGCCACTTTGGGTTCATCTTTATGAAGAAAAATGACAAATAAATAAATAAATAAAGTGCCCAAACGCCCACAGCCCTCCCGTTTTTGCCTGCTCTGCCGCTAGAGCTTCTGCACGCATGGAGCTTTCTGCTGGCTTTCCCAGGGGAGATCAGCCTGCAGGCCACACAGCCGCTCTTTTCAAAGGCTGCTCAGCCTGTGTGACCCTGCATAGGGTTGCATCCTGAGCTGGCTGCATTTAGGTCCCATTAAAACTCATGTCCCATTGACTTCAGTAGGAACGTACTGGAACTAGCTTATCACAGCTGCAAGAGGGGTTTCACCTTTTCATGAGGCCTCTGTTCCCAAAGAACTGGGCCTCTCAATTTGTATGGCGTATATATTACTTTATGCAGCACAGGGAACATTCTTATCAGGATGCCTGCGGTGTGGACAGGCAGCCGTAGCCCTCTTTGTGCAGCAGCCGCAGCGGCGTGGGCCGAGGCATGGATCAGGGTCCCTTCATACAGCGGACACAACGGCCACCCTGTGAGCAGAACAGGCCAGAGAGGCTGCCAGCAAATCCCTGAAGAATCAAGGCTTGTTTCGGAAGGTCACCAGCGCAGCCCTTGTGTAGGTGGACAGCTGCAGATAAGAAGGAAACATTATCTCTCAGCCTGCAGGTCTGCAAGGCCCGTTTCACCAAACTGGCACAGCCACAGAGCCCCAAAGCACTCGGGAACCCCCAGGAACAAAGCACCCAGTGTGAACACTCAGTAAGGCCCTTTCTTCTGGGGTGGGGCATCTCAGCATAAGTTCAGCTTGAGAAGTGAAAGCGAACACTGCCAACAAATCCCCTGCAAGAGCCCTTGAGCCTCAAACAGAGGAGAGCCCCTCATAAAAACAGTATTGTCTGCCTGCTGAGACACTGCTTTGCTTCGGCAGCTGTGAGACCGCTGCAAAAATGTGACTCCGAGAACAATCCTGTTCCCTAACCCCATGCAGTGGGAGATATGCAGCCATGTTGGAGGTGGGGGAGGGGGAGTCACTAGGGACCATGTGTGTGTGTCTGAATCTTTGCTAAAGATTCTACCTTCCCCGCAAATTAGTCAGACAGAGACTTGAAGCTGTAAAATAAGAAATAACTACTTTATTCTGGAAGTACATGCTTGATAGGAAAGAGTTCTATATCTAGCTTAACTGGCTATGCTGGAGCTGCAAACACTGAGCCCAGTGCTTGCCCTCATGCTTGGAGGAGAGGGAGAGACAAAGGAATATGTCTGCTCTCCCTCTCAAGAGAATGAAGAAGGTAAGAAGGAGGGAAGGAACTGTGATCAACATCCTCGGCATATCAGTCTAGCAGGAAGGAAGAGACAGCAGGAGATCAAAGGACAGGTATAGCTTAGCAACCAAGAGGTCTCCTCTCTAGCTACCCTTTTTAACCCCATGCACCCTCAACCCACAAGTTGGAGTTGAACCACATATATTCCAACACTCATGAAGCCTGAGGAAGGGCTGGGAGCATAAATGCAGAGCAGCAGTTAACGGGGTTCCTTGTATTCTTCTTCAGTGCACCAAACTCCTGCAAGCCACACAGCAGCTAAGAAGAGCCTGCTGGATCAGGCCAGTGGCCCATCTAGTCCAGCATCCTGTTCTCACAGTGGCCAACCAGGTGCCTGGGGGAAGCACGCAAGCAGGACCTGAGTGCAAGAACACTCTGCCCTCCTGAGGCTTCCGGCAACTGGTTTTCAGAAGCATGCTGCCTCTGACTAGGGTGGCAGAGCACAGCCATCATGGCTAGTAGCCATTGATAGCCCTGTCCTCCATGAATTTGTCTAATCTTCTTTTAAAGCCATCCAAGCTGGTGGCCATTACTGCATCTTGTGGGAGCAAATTCCATAGTTTAACTATGCGCTGAGTAAAGAAGTACTTCCTTTTGTCTGTCCTGAATCTTCCAACATTCAGCTTCTTTGAATGTCCACAAGTTCTAGTGTTATGAGAGAGGGAGAAAAACTTTTCTCTATCCACTTTCTCAATTCCATGCATGATTTTATACACTTCTATCATGTCTCCTCTGACCCGCCTTTTCTCTAAACTGAAAAGCCCCACATGCTGCAACCTTTCCTCGTAAGGGAGTCGCTCCATCCCCTTGATCATTCCGGTTGCCCTCTTCTGAACCTTTTCCAACTCTATAATATCCTTTTTGAGATGAGGTGACCAGAACTGTACACAGTATTCCAAATGCGGCCACACCATAGATTTATACAACGGCATTATGATACCGGCTGTTTTATTTTCAATACCTTTTCTAATTATCCCTAGCATGGAATTTGCCTTTTTCACAGGTGCCGCATACTGGGTCGATATTTTCATAGTGCTGTCCACTACAACCCCGAGGTCTCTTTCCTGGTCTGTCACCACCAGTTCAGACCCCATGAGCGTATATGTGAAATGAAGATTTTTTGCTCCAATATGCATAACTTTACACTTGTTTATATTGAATTGCTTTTGCCATTTTTCCACCCATTCACTCAGTTTGGAGAGGTCTTTTTGCAGCTCTTCGCAATCCCTGAACAATTTAGTATCGTCAGCAAACTTGCCCACTTCACTGCTCACTCCTAATTCTAGGTCATTAATGAACAAGTTGAAAAGTACAGGTCCCAATACCGATCCTTGAGGAACTCCACTTTCTACAGCCCTCCATTGGGAGAACTGTCCATTTATTCCTACTCTCTGCTTTCTGCTTCTTAACCAATTCCTTATCCACAAGAGGACCTCTCCTCTTATTCCATGACTGCTAAGCTTCCTCAGAAGCCTTTGGTGAGGTACCTTGTCAAAAGCTTTTTGAAAGTCTAAGTACACTATGTCCACTGGATCACCTCTATCTATATGCTTGTTGACACTCTCAAAGAATTCTAACAGGTTACTGAGACAGGACTTTCCCTTGCAGAAGCCATGCTGGCTCTGCTTCAGCAAGGCTTGTTCTTCTATGTGCTTAGTTAATCTAGCTTTAATAATACTTTCTACCAGTTTTCCAGGGACAGAAGTTAAGCTAACTGGCCTGTAATTTCTGGGATCCCCCCTGGATCCCTTTTTGAAGATTGGCGTTACATTTGCCACTTTCCAGTCCTCAGGCACAAAGTTGAAATGTTTGAACTGACAAAAAGTTGCAGACTGGACAAAAATCTTGTCGATTTAATTGTACAAAGTTTGTCGCTGCTGAGTAAAATCATTGAAAAATATTTCCCGTCACTTGATGTATCTTCCTTGGACTGGGTGAGAGATCCATTTGTGTTAAGTTCGTGCGAGTCAACAGAATTAACTGTTGCAGAAGAAGATGAGCTGACGGAAATCTGAAATAATAGAGGACTGAAACTGAAACACTCATCAACAGATATGGCCTCATTCTGGTGGTGATGGCAATTAAAGATGGTGATTAAAGCACTTCTTCCTTTCTCAACATCTTATCTGTGTGAGGCTCGTTTCTCTGCTATGAACACAATGATGAGCAAGAACAGGTTGCAGCTTCAAACACTGGAGGAGGACTTGAGGGTATGCTTGTCAACCATCCGCCCTCGGACAAGGGACATCATGAAAAATCACCAAGCACAGATTTCCCACTGATTAATTTTTTTAAAAAATAACACGATGAAAATTTTATTTATTGAACTTTAAACACAATCTTTAAAAACTGATGGTGTGCCTTGACAATTTTAGCACCTTGTCAGTGTGCCGTGAGATGAAAAAGGTTGAAAATCACTGAGCTAACTGCTTCATAGAAGAACAACTTTCCACTGGTGGATTTGCCATCTGCTGTGTCCCCAGCCCAGTGTGCCTCTATGTAAACCACCAGTTTGGGATTACTGGTGACCTGAAGTTTAAATTTCAGATGTGCAGTCCCCTTTAAATATTTGGCCACTTTCTTTACAGCAGTTCAGTCTCTTTTTCTTGGTGAGCTGGCTTTTCTACTATTAATTAATTGATTGATTGATTTTATATCCTACCCTTCCTCCCATAAGGAGCCCAGGGCAAAAATACTAAAAGCACACTAAAACATCTTAAAAATGAAAGACTTTAACACATATTAAAACCAAATATCTTGACAACATCTTTTTAAAAAACAGCTTTGCAAACATCTTAAAAAGCAATTCCAGCACAGACACAGACTGGGATAAGGTCTTTATTTAAAGACTTGTTGAAAGAGGAAGGTCTTTGGGACTTCCGGGAAGGATTGCTTAGCTTGTGCCTGCCTCTGAGACGAGCTCTCGTCTCAGAGGAAGCTTTTTCAGTTTTAAAACCAGCCAAAAGGTTTTTTTTGACTGGTAAAAACTTTCTCCCAGGCAAGGGAGAAACGAAGAGATTATCCACAAGCTTCGTTGTGTTTGTTGGGGGACTTGAATTCATTAGGAACGAAGGACCTGCCAGCAACATCTGACGGAGCCGGGGAATTTCAAGCAAGCTCAAACTGATTAAGCAAGACTTTTTTTTTCTTTAAAGAAAAACGTATTCTAACAGGCAAGCATTCTTCTATCTACTCTTATCATTTTGTTATCGTTACAGTAAAAGAAATTTGTTAAAGGATCAGCAATGAAGAATCCCTGGGTGAGTTATAACTTTCTCTCATATACACGGAATTAAGGAGGAAGAAAATCGAAATAGCCTATCTTTGTTTTTTATTGCAAAAAGTTGGCATGGAATTGAGCATTTTAAAGATATAAACGGATGAGGGGCAACTAATCTAAAGAGGAAATCTGATTTTATGACATTTGAGACTATTTTTTCTGGTTTACTTTTTTTTTTTTTTACGAATCTGCTTACTTTTTATGCCACTAATTTTTTGGATGCTGTGAACTAAATTTGTTTTGCACTTTTGGACACATAAGAGATAAGGCGGTTTGTGCTGTCTAGAGGGTGATGTCAGCAGGCTTGGAGGATTAACTCCTTTGTGACTGGAAAAAGAAATAAACTGTTCTTTATTTAGGAATAGTTAAGAATGACAATCAAGAAGGTGGCTGAGACCCTGGATGTACAGGAAGGGGTTCTCTATCTAGATATGTTTCAGAAAATAATGAATGAGATTAAGCTGGTGAGACAGGAGCTGAGACAGAGCAGACAAGAGATGAAAAGTGAATTTGGCAAAATGAGACAGGAGCTGAAGGAAATTCAGGATTCTGTGAGAGGGGAGGTGGATGAGACCAAAGATATGGCTGGACAAATAAAAGAAGATGAAAGAAAAATTAAAGGAAAGGTTCAAGCCCTGGAGATTGGAATAGATATATCAACTATGGACTTGGAAAAAGATTTGGATTTTATGGCTGTGATGGATCCTGGAGACAAATATCACTGTTTGGAATTCAGCGCTGTCCTTGAAGGAACTGGTGAAGAGATTAGAGATAAAGATATCAACGGTTCAGAAAAATTCCTGGATTGGAAGGATTTGATGGAACTTGAAATGGAGAAAGTTTACAGAATTAATTCCAGATGTGTGACAATGGAAAAATTCTCGGGAGATGTGATGGTGCATTCTGTGGAAAGGAGGAGCAGAGATGTAGCTTTACAACAACATTTCAGTGGTACATTCGGAATTGATGGCAAGGAAATATTTGTGATGAAAGAAATTCCTTTCAGACTTTTATTACATGACTATGACTATGACAGCAAGATTATTATGGGTGCAAGGATGGAGATGGAAGATGGAATTAACACTGAGAATGGCTATTGAAACTACTGGACCTAGCAGACTTGATGAGATGGGTTAATTGACATGTTTATTTGGAGAAAAATCGATAGATATATTTCTCAAGGAGTGGAAGCCTCTCTTTGACTTTTTGCGGAAAGAATAAAGTAATGTTAATGAGATTTGATGATTAATTAAGATAACTACTGGAGGAAAGTGATTTTGTAATATATTAAGAGACAGGTTTGTTATATATTATAGATCTATAACTGATCTGTGACAAATCGGAAGTCAACATTTTATTTTATTGTATTAGTTATTAATTTGTTTTTTTTTGTTTTTTTTGTTCTGTTTTGTTTTTTTGAAACTTTGAATAAAAATTAATGATAAAAAAAAAGAAAGAGGAAGGTCTTCGGCAGGTGCCAAAAAGATAACAGAGATGATGCCTGCATAAAAATTAAGGGGAGGGAATTCCAAAGTGTCGGTGCTGCAACACTAGTGTTCCACTTCCCGTGTTGTGTGGAACAGATCTCCTGATTAGATGATATCCACAGGAGGGCCTTGCCTGCACAAGCACAGTGACTGACTGGGTATATAAGGGGCAAGATGGTCTTCCAGGTATTTTTCTAAACAGCATCCCTACTGCTGCAGCTATATCTGGCCTTGCTGTGGTTATCTGGTACAAGAACCTTCCTATAGCTGTCCTGTATTGGTCATTCTGTGAAAGTTTACTGTTTTCATCTCCCTTTAAATAATTTGTCTTCTTGGTTGTGGCCACTGGATTGGCATCCTTGAGTCCTAGGCACTCCAGTATTTCATAGACCTTTTGTCTCTGACTGAAAAGATAGATTCCATTGTCCTCCCTTTCTCTTTGGATCCCTAGGTAGCGGGTGATGCTTCCCAGTTACTTCACTTCTGTCTCTTGATTCAAGTGATGCACGATTTCCTCACGGTCAGTTTCACCTTCAGAGCTGAAGAGCAAGTCATCCTCGTATATCAGGTCCATCTGCCTTTTCTGCATCATGCGTAGAGACGGGGATCAGGCTGACCTTGCTTGAAACCTTCTCTGATGAGCGTCTGGTCCAGTTTCGGATTCCATGTTCTTGCTGCTTCTTTTAGCCCGTATTTACTTTTCTGAAGTTTGCACATGGGTGGTTTGTCTCCTGACTTTTCAAATCCAGGAGATTGTTTCATGCAGGTTTCCTCCTTAATTTCTAGGTATAAGAAAGCAGTCTTTGCATCTAAGCATTCAACATGCTTGATACTGCCACACTTAAAAGTGTTGTTATTGTAGTTACTATGGAGGAAATGTTTCATTGGAGTCTTCCCCATAATTCTATAAATAGCCCTCAGCTACTAGTCTGGCTTTGTATCTCTGGATCTCCCCTTCTGCATTTTGCTTTGCTTTGAAGACCCATTTACACCCCACATGCCTTTTGCCTTCTGGTAGTTCTGTGAGTGTCGAAGTCTGTTTTTTGTGTGGAGCCCCCATTTCTTCTTTTCTCCACTCACTGGCTTCTACCATGGGCATTCTCTTAATCTCTTCCCATGTTGAGGGTTCATGCAGCACTGCTGCCTTGGCAAGGCAGGAAAGTTGTGTAGCTAGTATGATTTTGTTTGGTCAGGATGAGCATCTGCGTTCTGGTTCAGGAGCCCCGTCTCCTTGCCTGATGATTCTGCCTTTCCCTCATCCTCGTCTGGACTTACACAGTCTTGCATCTCTCCACCCTGGCCTGGTGATGGAGATGGGTAACCCTCTGGCTTTGCACGCTGATTGGTATGTTATTTGCACTTCTTGCCTGTAGATTCTCTCTTGCCTGTACTCTACATCAACATGGTTTGTGTTGGTTCTCTCACATTCATCAAACTATACAGCACTGTTCACTTTAATGTCTCCTGTTCTTGGATACACTATTCTGTAGCCTTTGCTTTCTGGAACATAGCCAATCATTATTCCCTCTTGGGCCTTCTTGTCCAGTTTTGACCTCTTCTCCTGTGATACATGAGCATAGGCCTTCGATCTGAATACTCTGATATGCTGCATGCTTGGCTTTCGTCCTTAACACAGTTCCAATGGAATCTTGTCTGTTGCCTTGGTTGTCAGTCTGTTCTGCAAGTATGTATCTGTCATCACAGCTTCTCCCCAGTACCGGTTAGGTAGCTCAGAGTCCAACAACATGTACCTCACCATCTCCATTAGTGGTCTATTCTTTTTCTCTGCTATACCATTCTGCTCAGGTGTATATGGTGTTTTGTGTCTGCTTGCTATGCCTAGCTCTCTCAGGTATGTTTGGGTATGGTGTGACATGTACTCATCCCCATTGTCTGTGCAGAAATAAATAGTCTGGTAAGACTGTTGGTTGAAAGAATAAAGAAACATAAGGTTTATTACTAATGGGAAATAAAGTCACTCTGACTACAAATATACTTCTGGCTATTGTAGAGCCATGAAGCTTGACGGAATTTCTCTCTATTAAGAGGCGTAGCAAAGTTGCGTAGTGCTGCGGAACAGAGAGTAATGAGCGAGCTTAGTGTTTGTGTTTGAATCTTTGCTAAGATTCTACCTTCCCTGCAAATTAGTCAGACAGATACTTTAAGCTTTAAAATAAGAAACAACTACTTTACTCTGGAAGTACATGCTTGATAGGAAAGAGTTCTATGTCTAGCTTAACTAGCTATGCTGGAGCAGCGAGCACTGGTCCCAGTACTCGCCCTCATCCTGGTTGAGAGGAGAGACAAAGAGAAGAACAGAGAGAGAGGCGGGAAGGAACTGGGATCAAACATCCTGTTGCTTATCAGTCTAGCAGGAAGGGAAGAGACGGCAGAGGGATCGGTATAGCCTCAACCAGCAAGAGGTCTAGCTCTCTAGCTACCCTTATTAACCCATGCAGCCTCAACCCACCAAGTTGGAGTTGAACCTAATACATTCCAACAAAGCTTGCACTCACAGACACTGTCTCTGACTGACTTGAAGGGAGGAAGTAGAGCCTGAGGGGTGACACATAGTTACTGAAGAAGGAATCAGCAAGGGAAGAATAGGTTGTCTTTCTGTCTATCACACACACACACACCGGTTCAAGGTTACTTGTTGCAAGTGTTGGTGCTTTACTCCCAACAGACCTCACATTACAGTCTTGGAGAAAGTTTGTTCGCTGCGCAAAGTTACAATGTGGCTCGGATAGTAGCATGCATCCCATGATTGTCTAGTTGTCTTGTTGACTCCCTATTTCGTCTCTGCCCCAGCCTGGCATTGACCACCCACTGCTGGGTCATAGTTCAGAGGCACCAGCTTTGCATGTAGAAGATGGAAGGGCAAAGTTTATTCAGGTAGTGGGGCTGGAAAGACTCCCTCTGAATCCTTGGAGAGCTATTGCTGCTAGTCAGGTAGATCATGTCTGGCTAGATGGGCCAAGAGTCTCATTCAGAAGGCAGGAGAGATCCAGGCTTTGGAGGGAGGGACTGATATTTTGACTGCGGCCTCCCAAAGGAGTTCATGTATGGGCAAGAGAGCAGGAAGATGGTGATGGGTCTTGCATGCTTACAGGGCTATGAGGGTGGACTGCATCTGTGCCTGAGGCCATGAGCACAATGACAGGCAATATCCCCCCCCCCCCCGCTGCTGTGAATGACAGATGGAGCATCTCTGTGCTTCTCTCTCTGCTCAGATCTGCATGCAGGATGTATGTTTGCTTGCCTGCACATCTTAGCGACGGTGGCCTCTGACAAGGGGGCCAAGGTTGGAGAGCCATGCCTGGAGCTGGGAAAGGAAACTCTCTCACTTTTATCTTGGCGAGAAACTGCCCGTTGTTGCCAAAAATAAATGTTACCGTTCCAAAGGTGCACTCTGATCGCACCAGCTCATTAGAGATGCATATCACTTGGCATGGGTCCCACGCCTTCCAGCTCATTATAAATATGCAGTTGCTGCTGGCTCTACCCCAATCATCTCTGCAATCAGAGCTTTTAATTAGGTTAATTAAATTGTATCAAACCTCACAGGGACACAGTTCCCTGATGCTGATGAGCAGCCACAACAGACCTCAGCTCCAGCTCTGACGAAGAAGAAAGCCAGCCTGCCCTCCCCCACCCGTCAGCTCGTGACAATGCATGAAGGAGCTGCTACTCTCACCTCCAAGGGTTGAGCAAAAGAGCAGCTGAAGGGGGCATGGGGTCCCAGGCAAGACTATCCATGGGGCTTCCTGGAGAGGGGGGGCTTGTGAGGTTTGACTGGCTGGTTCTCCTTGCCAGCCACACAGGATTATTTCCCCAGAGGGAATCCTTGCCATTTATTTAGGTTGCCCACAGCTCTGGAAAAGGGAAAGGGTGAATTAATTCCACCCTACAAGAGAGAAACCTTTCAGAAGCCCCAGGCTGGATTTGCTGACTTGTGGCCCTGTTCTCAGAGGCCCTCTGAGTGCTCACATTGACCGGCATTATTGTGCCCGCTTCCTAGGTGGGTGGGCCTCAACTGGGTGCAGTGGCTTGTGGGGACCTGCAGAAGATTTGGCAATACCTTCCTGACCTTGTGGCAGTTGGGATTAGTGGCCATGAGCTCCCTGGGATAAAAGCAGAGGGTTTTTCACTGACTGGTGCACTGAACCTTCTTCTCAGAGGTCTCTAGCAGAGCAGAGGGTGTTTCTCAAGCACAGCGAACTAAAAAGGGCCTCTTGCCAAAGATCCAAGGGGAGACGTCAAGCACGCGATTTGCCACAAAACTGCAGCCCATTTTCAGGCAATGGGAGGCATTTTCTTTATTGCTGCGGCTGTTATGCAAGCAGGCTGCTTGTAGCAGTGGAAATGGACCCAAAAGTGCAATCAGGTTGCTCTTTGTCAAAAGGCACTTTTGGCAACGGACTCCTGCCTGAAACTCTGGAGGCTGAGGAGGCAGGACCCTGCAGTGTGGGCAGCGCTGAGCCAGATGCTGTGACGTGCAGAGGGCAGTTCCCTCCTCTGCCTGTAGGGCGAGAAACAGCGCGCCGCGGTTTGCCCAGTCTAAGGAGTCAAGTAAGTGGAAGCAGAGGCAGGTTGTGGTCTATTATTTGGAAAGAAAAGGTTGCGGCTGCTCTGGGACACGCTCTTTTTTATCAATATGATGGGAAAGAAGCATGCGGGGCTCTCTGTCCTCATCCCACACCTCCGAGTTTGACCAAGTTCAGAGCGTAGAGATATGTCGCCACTTTGGGCTGTGGTGAGCCGCTGCAAAACGGGGCAGAGGCCCCCAGCTGCCGCGGTCACGGCGCAGCCGGCAACTCGCGCTCAGCCTGCCTCGCCCGCTGTCAGCTCCAGCCCGCTTTGCCCTCTTGCCTCACCTGCACCTCAGCTGCACCACCAGGCACGGGGGGGGGCGGGGAGGCGGAGGAGGGAGGCTGCTGTAGCTCAGAACCGGCCGGTTCAGTCCCGGCTGCTATGATTATCCTCAGCTGCCTCTCTCCCCTCACAGATCCCTCCAGGCAGCAGCGGGGGCTCAGGAACCCCACCCCATGCCTCTCACTCAACTCGACCGGGATTGAGAAATGCAGGCGCGTCCCACAGCCAGGCAGCGGCGTGGTCTCCTCGGTCCTCTTTTGCAGGGGGGCTGGAGGAGACTGGGGGAGCCCCCCCTTTCCGGAGCGCCCCTTGGCAGCACGATCTCAGGTAGGCCGCTCCCACGTTCCGAGCATGATGGTCAAGGTGACCGGGGGGCGAGGGGGAACCCCTCATTTTACAAGGCAAGGGCCATGCAGCGTCAGGCTCTCCGCAGACCCTCGCTGAGGCAGCGACCCAGGACCTGCCCCCAGAGAGGAATGGCCTCTCTACAAAGGCTGTTGTAAGACAAAGTAATGGAGGCGGCCACCAAAAGCTACTCGCCGCAACGGCTATCTTACCTTCAGGACCAGCAGGTGTGGAGAGTGCCGGCGTGTTCAAGTCCTGCCTGCAGGCTTCCCATCGGGGCGTCCGATTGGCCATTGTGAGAAGAGGATTCGGGACTCGACGGACCTTTGCGTGGATGCTTTGGATACGTCTCTGCCACACACCCCGAGCTCTTCGCCAACCCCCCCCTTTACCAGTCGGATGGAGGCTCTGGGACCAATGTTGCCCCGCACACGAGGGGAAGAGTGCGCCACACACGAGGGGAGCGCTGCCCACCGACAATTGCCCAAATGGGGAGGGGCGGGGTGCTCCTCAGCCTGCTGCTGCCCCCTCTGCCCTCCCCCACCCCTCCAGTCTCCCGCTCCTCAAAGTTCAACCCCCACCCGTATCTGCCCAGGGCAGCAGCAGCTTTTCCACAGGCTAACATGCCGAGCACTGCTTCATTTCAGCCTACTGGCACTCCCACTACTAAACAAGGAACAAGGGCAGATCCTTCCCAGCCATCCCCTGCACCCAGAGACATGTTACTCACCAGGGGATGAGGCCAAGTCACCCTGCCAGCGGGCATTCTTTTGGCACAGCTCTTGGCCGGTGGGAGGGCACACACTGCCTTGCACTTTGCCCAAGGGCAGGGGGCAGAAGCAGTTCCCTTCCAGCCATAGGCAGAGGCAGCCCCCCTAACTTCTTGGCCCCCAAAATGAAGGCTGGACAGGACTCAGCTGCAAGGCAACTGAAGCGCTCCCAGAGAGGCCCTGCTCTGGCAGGCACTGGCCTCACAAGGCACTCTTTCTGAGAGATAAGGTGGCAGGCAGGGGCAGCTCCTCAGCCTGTCCTCAAGACACCCGGAGCATCTTTCAAGCCTCATGCCCTGCCTGAACCTCTCATCGTGGCGTTCTCCCGTGAATAAAGCAGGCATTTGACACCCACGGCCACAAGTGAGGGCTCTGGTTGAGGTTGTGTTTGGCCAAGTGCAGGCCCTTGAGGCAATGCGATGGGCGCATGACAGGCTGGAAGGCAGCCCAGGAGCAGGGAAGCTTCCTTACTCCAAGTCCATCTAGCCGCTCAGTTCTGACTACACGATCCGGCCCTGAGAACCCTCCCCAGGCCCCACCCTCCTGAATGTGACTGTGAGTATCTCTGGTAACCTGCCCTGACGGCCTTCTGCAACTATAAACTGGGACATAAATATTCCAAACAAAGAGTGGGCATGATACGAGCAGGTGAAATTATGGATCCTGTGCAGTGTATAAACCAGCAGCAGAAGCCCCATTTCTTGCTAGAGACCAAGGTCTGGGCCATGCAAGGGATGAAAGTGGACAAAGAAGGGAGCAACAGCAGCTGCTTCTTCAAACAAGTCCTTCATCTCTCAGATGGGAGCCGAGGCAGACTGGGAACAAGCCTCTCTCCGGGCAAGGTGTTCTGAGCCCCTGCTAACTCCCTGCTTTCCCCTCTCCAGCCGCAGAGCAGCACTGCCACCTGCTGGACACTCAACACTAAGCCTCCACTCCTTGCAGGCTCGTATGTTGGACCACGCAGAGCCTGAGAAGCTGTGCGGTGGCAGCACACCAGCTGATGGCTTTTCTGGAAGCCTTTTCCTGCTGCCCAGCACAGCATGGGGCACCTTGAGCATGCGGAGGGCAGAAGATGAACTTCGACAGCCAGAGTATTGCAGACTTTGTCAATAAGGGAGTCTTGTGCAGAAACAGCAAAGAGGCACCCAAACCTCTCTCCGGCTCCACAGCCTCTTTCGCCTCCTTCAGGAGTAGCACCAAATGAGCCAAGGGCAGGCAAGCCCATCCACACGGCCAACTAGAACTCTCCCCCAGAGCACGGGGGAAGGCACTAAGCCAGGCACATCCTTGTCATGCCACACCAGAGGAAGTCTCCAGCAGTGACCCTGAATTTACAGTACATCGACTCGCATTTCAGACAGAGGTGATCCAATGCAGAAGTTGGACAGAGACGCTTTTCTGCCTGCTCTGATGGGCAGGCTGGAAAAGGCCAGCTAAGGGCCTGGGCTTCTGATCTCTGTCTGTGAAATGAGCCCCCTCACACAAACAATCAAAGTTAGAATTACTCCCACTGAATTTGTTTGAAAAGTAGGTATTACAGGATTCTATTTATTCTGAAAAAGAAAACCGATTTATACACTGAGGTGGCCCCCTTTCAAAACACCACTTGGCCGGGGGGCTCCTCCAAGTCATCCCAGGACGGCACTTTCTTCACACTCCACCCCCAGCACGGAGCAGTCAGCGTTTCCGCCTGAACTGGAACTTGTAAATAGCCGGCTGATTCACAGTTTCCTTCTTCAGCTTCACTTTCTGGGCTTTGTCCTAAATTGAGGAAAAAATGGGAAGAAGAAAATGAGCCCTCGAAAAAGCATCAACACTCAGGGGCTTGGAAGTGGCAGGGAGGCAAGCAACTAATCTCAGGTTTCTCGGCCCATCTGAAATGCCCCCCCCCCGTGAAGCAAGAAAGGCCCGAGTGATCTCTGTCCCCCATCACCTAGGAAGGCAGCGGGAGCCGCCACTGCAATGCAGCGCCATGAGCCCGGGTGAGCCACTGTGCACTTCAGGCTCCTGGGACAGAAGTTGCCATCTCAGCCAGGAGCAGGACTCTGTCGCCCCCTCCCCGCCCTCCTCACCAAAAGATCCTTCCGCGTCTGGAGTTTCTGAGCAACGACAAACATTTTCCGTTCTCGCTCAATGCGCTGCCTCAGGAGGTGGTACTGACTCTTCCTCTGGCGGGCTAATTTCTTCAGACAAAAAATAATAATTCTGTTGGTTTTTAGCAGTGGACAGAAACCAGCCTTCAAGGAGATGCCACACAGTCCTGCCTACCCTCAGTAAGAGCCCCCATCTTACTCTGTGTCTGAGGCTGCCTGCAATTTCTCCTTTGGAAGTGAAGGCTCCTGGCATGTCCCACTTTTCACTCCTCAAGCAGGCCTTCCCCAAATCTGCTGCCCTCCAGGGTTCGCTGGACTGTGGCTCCATCACCCTGGCTGGGGCCAACTGCAGTTGGTCCAACAACAGCTGAAGGGCCACAGGATGGATGGGGAAGTGTTTATCAGATGAGAATGCTTCCTGCAGTGAAGCGCTCAGCGTGCAAAGCAGGTAACAGGTGCCCGCCTGCAGCAAGGGGAAGCCACGGACACGCTGAGGCTGAACAGCTCCCCCTAGCCTCCTCTTTTTTGTTTATTTATTTATTTATTGCACTTGTATACCGCCCCATAGCCGAAGCTCTCTGGGTGCTTTACAACAATCAAAAACATTAAAACAAATATACAATTTAAAACACATTTTTAAAATTTAAAACAATATAAAAGCAATTTAAAACACATGCTAAAATGCCTGGGAGAGAAGTCTTGACCTGGCGCCAAACAGATAGCAGTGTTGGCGCCAGGCGCACCTCATCATTCCATAATTTGAAGGCCACCTCTGAGAAGGCCCTTTCCCTTGTTGCCACCCTCCGAGCTTCCCTTGGAGTAGGCACCCGGAGGAGGACCTTTGATCTTGAACGCAGTGTATCGGGTGAGGCGTTCCATCAGGTATTGTGGTCCCAAGTTGTGTAAGGCTTTATAGGTCAAAACCAGCATCTTGAATCGGGCTCGGAAACATACAGGCAGCCGACGCAAGTGGGCCAGAATTGGTTTTATATCTTCGGACCGTCTGATCCCTGTTACCAATCTGGCCACTGCATTTTGCACAAGCTGCAGTTTCTGAACTGTCTTCAAAGGCAGCCCCACGTAGAGTGCATTGCAGTAATCTAATTTGGAGGTTACCAGAGCATGGACAACTGAAGCCAGGTTATCCCTGTCCAGATAGGGACGTAGTTGGGCCACCAACCGAAGTTGGTAGAAGGCATTCCGTGCCACAGAGGCTACCTGAGCCTCAAGTGACAGAGATGGTTCTAGGAGAACCCCCAAGCTACGAACCTGCTCCTTCAGGGGAGTGCAACCCCATCCAGGACAGGTTGGACATCCACCATCTGGTCAGAAGAACCACCCACTAGCAGCATCTCAGTCTTGTCTGGAATGAACCTCAGTTTATTAGCCCTCATTGTCGCAGCCAGGCACCGGTTCAGCACATTGACAGCCTCACCTGAAGAAGATGAAAAGGTGAAATAGAACTGCGTGTCATCAGCATACTGATGGCAATGCACTCCAAAACTCCAGATGACTGCACCCAACGGTTTCATGTAGATGTTGAACAGCATGGGGGACAGAACTGACCCCTGCGGAACCCCATACTGGAGAGTCCAGGGTGCCGAGCAATGTTCCCCAAGCACCACCTTCTGGAGGCGACCTGCCAAGCAGGAGCGGAACCACTGCAATGCAGTACCTCCAACTCCCAACTCAGCCAGTGTCCCCAGAAGGATACCTTGGTCGATGGTATTGAAAGCCGCTGAGAGATCAAGGACAATCAACAGAGTCACACTCGCCCTGTCTCTCTGCCGACAAAGGTCATCATACAGGGCGACCAAGGCTGTTTCTGTGCCAAAACCAGGCCTGAAACCCAACTGAAATGGATCCAGATAATCGGTCTCATCCAAGAGATGAACCACTCATTCCAGGACCTTGCTGGAGGAATGTTTTTCAGGGGAAGGCCCCTCCCATTAAATCCAGCTATCCAGGCATAGGCCATGGAAGTGCCCAAATATATACAGGGGTCAGCAAAGAGAGGGAGGCCCATCGGAACCCCCTGAGGTCTTCGGTCTTGCCAGAGCAGGTGCAGAGTGAGTTCAGGCCTCTCATGGGGACCTGGCCAAATGCCAGCTCCAATGAACAGGTTGCCTCTCCTCACAGGCTCCGGGCTGCCAACCCCAGCTTGACTGAGCACAGCCATATCATGGCAAGCGGGAGCTAATTAGCACTATCAAAGAGAATGGATCCAAACTTGTCCTGCCTGCAGAAGATGACTCAAATCTCCTGGCAAACTGAGAGAAGCCACCCGTCTGAACTAGTCCAGCTCCTTCATCAATCAGCCAGCAAGAGGGCGGGGGCCTTATCTCCCCCTCCGCCTGAGCAGCTCTGGGCACTCCTCTGCTGCACACCTTCAGTCAAGAGGCTACCTCCTCCGGGACCCAAGCGGGTGCCTCCATCGCCCAGACAGCAGCCACACGCGCAGCTGCCAGCTAGCTAGGCCAGAGATTAATCAAATCAAGAGGAGCAGGAGAGGAAGCAGAAGGGCTTTGCTCTCAAACACACCAAGCAGGTGTCTGGCTTCCTCTGGCCCATGTCCCAACTCATACACACCTGAGCGCTATAAATACAATCAGCGACAGCAGCCAAACCTAGGCTTATTATTTCCCTTATCATCATCCAGGATCTGATTCACTAATAGGCAAAAAACGTTGCGGTTTAAGAACATACCTATAGCCAACAAATATTTCTATCCAACTTTAAAAAGCAGGGAAATTGGGCAGCTCACCAGGGGAGCAGAAGACCTGACCTCCTCTCTGAGATATTGTACTGCCCTACACGTTTGTAACAATGCAAACACAATTTGGGTTGGTCTTTCACAGTCCAATCCACTTCCTGTGTAGCTTGGAAGAATTTAGTAGCATGTGCCTCTGACCATACGGTGAGTGGTGGCAACACCTGTCATCTCCAAAGGTGGAGAATTACATTTTTGCATGTTTGTTGGTGTTCTTCTTACTTTGCTTCTTTCCTCTTCATGAGACCAAGTTTGTTGACTGCATGTACTGGAGGTTGGGCCCAAACGGCAGTCTAGGGATTCTGCTGGTGTACCGCCCACCCCGCTGCACGGCAGACTCCCTGACCGAGGTGCTCGAGATTGTCTTGGGCGTGCGGGTCCTTTCCCCCAGCCTATTGGTTTTGGGGGATTTTAACCTGCACGCCGAGGCAACTCTCATGGGAGCTCCTTGGGATTTCATGGAAACCATGACTTCCTGGGAACTGCGCCTTAGTAATACTGAGCCCACCCATGTAGCCGGTCATGCTCTTGACCTTGTGTTTGTCTCGAAAGGGGGAGGAAGTGCTCTGAAAGTGGGGGCTGTTTTTTCTAGCCCCGTGTCATGGTCAGATCACTATCTGGTAAATATAGACCTCTCAATGCTGCACACCCTCCGCAGGGGACAGGGACCTATTAAGATGGTCCGTCCCAGGCGCCTGATGGAGCCTAAGGGATTCCTGAATGCGCTGGGAGATATGGAGCTGTCTGAAGGTCGCCCGGTCGAAACCCTGGTGATGGAGTGGAACAGGGAGATCACCGGGGCAATAGACCGGGTGGCTCCAAAATGTCCTCTCCCCCTGAATACAACTCAGATTGCACCCTGGTATACACCACGGTTGCGGGGTCTGAGACAGGAGGTGAGACGACTAGAGCGCTGGTGGCGGAAATCTCGCTCCAATGACGATCGGACACTGGTGAGAGCAGCAATAGCTGCCTACCAAGTGGCAACAATGGATCCACAGAGTGTTGTCCCAGGAGGTTGTTCCAAGTGGTCCGTAGCCTGGTCGGTCCAGTTGCACAGGAACCCATGGAACATTCTAAAGCCTCCTGTGACATATTTGCTGAACACTTTGCTGATAAAATTGAGCGTCTGAAGAGCACGATTCCGCATGCCGTGGGTACAGGAAGTGGGCCAGAGCCGGCCAGTTGCATTCCGGCCCAGTGGGATCGGTTTCAGGATCGCCTAGAGGGAATGGGAATTGGGGGCACTGTTTTACGGTGGTTCCGTTCCTATCTTTCAGACAGGCATCAACGGGTGGCATTGGGAGATGAGGTTTCAGACCCTTGGCCTCTCAGTTGTGGTGTGCCGCCCGACTAGATCAGCCACGCAGGGCCTTCTCTCCGTCCCACCAACTAAAACAGCTAGGTTGGTGGGGACTAGAGAGAAGGCATTTTCAGTGGTGGCCCCCACTCTCTGGAACTCCCTCCCGTTTGATCTCCGCCAAGCCCCTTCCCTGGATACATTTCGCCGAGCCTTAAAAACTTGGCTCTTTGGACAGGCCTTTGGGACCTCCGGGGTGGGCTAATTTTTCTGTGATTGTTTATTGTCTTTGTGAAAATTGTTACTGATTGCCCTACATAGTTTTATGCCTGCATTAGTATTGACTGCATTGTATTTTATTTTGTATTTATTGTATTTTACTGAATTTTAATATGTACGTCGCCTAGAGTGGCTTCGGCCAGATAGGCGACACAAAAATTAAATGTATTATTATTATTATTCTATCCTCTCCCCCCTGCTATTCAACATCTATGTAAAGCCGCTGGGGGCCATCATCAGGAGATTTGGGCTGCAGTGCCACCAATATGCGGATGACACTCAGCTCTATCTCTCGTTTAAATCTTCACCAGAGTTGGCTGTGAACACCATGTCCAAGTGCCTGGAATCCGTGAGTGGATGGATGGGAAGGAACAAGCTGAAGTTGAACCCCGACAAGACCGAGGTGCTGCTCGTGGGGGACAAGGGAAGGTTGGGAGATTTAGACTTGGTGTTTAATGGGGTAAGACTGCCCCTGAAGGACCAGGTCCGCAGCCTCGGGGTCATTCTTGACTCCCAGCTGTCCATGGAGGCTCAGGTCTCGGCAGTGAGCCGGGCAGCTTGGTATCAATTACATCTGATACAGAGGCTGCGACCCTACCTTCCTATCCACCTGATCCCACGGGTGATACATGCCCTGGTCTCCTCCCGCTTAGACTACTGTAATGCGCTCTACGTTGGGTTACCCTTGAAAACGGTCCGGAAATTACAGCTGGTGCACAACGCGGCGGCATGTTTGATTAAGAACAGCCGTCGCCGTGATCACATCACTCCGGTGTTAGAAGACCTACACTGGTTACCAGTTGTTTACCGGGCCCAATTCAAGGTGTTGGTATTAACCTTTAAATCCCTTTACGGTTTCAGCCCAGTTTATCTGAAGGAGCGCCTCCAGCATCACCAAATATGCCGCCCGACGAGATCAGCCTCACAAGACCTTCTCTTGGTCCCACCAGTTAAAACAGCTAGGCTGGTGCGGACCAGAGAGAGGGCGTTCTCGATTGTGGCCCCCACCCTCTGGAATTCCCTGCCCTATGACCTTCGCCATGCCCCCTCCCTGCCAAGCTTCCGCCAAGCCTTGAAAACCTGGTTATTCAGATGGGCTTACAAGATTCTTGGGGCAGACTAGTTTTTATCTTGTTGCAGTTGTGGGTGGTTTTTAGATTAATTACAGTTGATGTTTTTGCTTATATGTTGTATTTTATATTGTATTTATCCTATCCTTTTATGTACGCCGCCTAGAGTGGCCGTTAATTCGGCCAGATAGGCGGCTTAGAAATAAAATTTTATTATTATTATTATTATTTCCTGTGTTACTACTGTTTCTACAGAGAATCTTACCTAGAAAATGTTGTTTCCCTTATTCATCCTAGAAACCTGTGTCAAATTTATTTTTATTAATTTCAAAACCTTTTTATTGGTCAATGTCATGATGGTGAAGACAGCCTTTTGTGTTTCAAATTGGAGGTTATGTTCTATTTCTATTTTGGGAGCAGAGTGGTAAGCGGCAGTAATGCAGCCAAAAGCTCTGCTCATGGCTGGAGTTTGATTCCAAAGGAAGGAGGAAGTCGAATCTCCAGTAAAAGGGGTCGAGGTCCACTCAGCCTTCCATCCATCCGTGGTCAGTAAAATGAGTACCTGGCATATGCTGGGGGGTAAAGAAAGGCTGGGGAAGGAACTGGCAATCCCACCCCATATATACGGTCTGCCTTGTAAATGTCGCAAGACGTCACCCTAAGAGTTGGAAATGACTCGCACTATAAACGCGGGGACACCTTTACCTTTTTAACAGTTGGATATGAAACTGCAGTTTAATAAAAAAAATCAGACTGATTACAATATGTTGCTACTTAAACAATGACTCTGGCTGTTAGAAAAAACATACTTAGCCTGCCCAAGATGCATGTTTTCAGCCTGCTATGCTTAAACCACTCCACTTAAGGAAAGGTGGGCATGGGCAATTAAAAACATACAGCACACCTAGAAATTTGCTAGAATATATTTCACCTCCCACTGTTTTATCTTGTGCAAACTGAGAGACTCCTAATGTCCACTGGAGACCATTCTGCAAAATAGTTAGTGCCATTATTCCACAATTGTTTTTCGCGTTTTTTAGTGTATATTTGCAGTGTTGCTGTGCTTCACATATTCACAGAAACAGAAGCAAAAAAAAATAATGATTTACTATAGGAAACGTCATTAAAATTGCAAAGTAAATCAAATATATTTAAAGTGACTATCAGAACTATATCAACTGTTTAATATTGTTAATTCTTCCCTGCTAAAACAAGATCAGCACAGCACATGTCTTGTTTCTATTATTTGGGCTGATTGCAGGTGTTGCCACCACTCACCATATGCTCAGAGGCACAAGTTACCAAATTCTCCAAAGCAACACAGGAAGTGAATTAGACTGTGAAAGACCAACCCAAATGGTGTTTGCATTTTGACAAATGTGTAGGGCAGTACAATATCTCAGAGAGGAGGTCAGGTCTCCTGCTCTCCTGGTGCATTCACTATAGCTGCCCAATTTCCCTGCTTTTTAACGTTTGATAGAAATATCTGTGGGCTATAGGTAGGTTCTTAAACTACGTTTTTAGCCTATTAGTGCATTTCTCTGCTTTTTAATCCAGGAGGTAAGAAATGGGAGCCTGTGCAAGTTTGCTGAGAATGGATTGATCATTTGCATGCTTACTGAGCTCAATGGGATTTACTCCCATGCAATCACGGCTAGGATAGGTAAAACTGACCATGGGGGAGGAGGAGGAGGAAGGCAGGAGAAAGGGAGGAGAGAGGGGAGCAGAAAGAGGGGATTGGAAGGGGAGGGGTAAAGGAAGGGGGAGGGAAGGGGCAAAAGGAGGTGATGGAAGGAGGTGGGGAGGACAGGTCTGATCATTTGCATGTTTATTGAGTTCAATGGGATTTACTCCCGTGCAATCATGCTTAAAATAGGTTAAACGGACCAAGGGGAGCAGGAGGGGAAGGAGGGGATTGGAAGGAGATGGGGAGCAGGAGGGAGGGACAAAGTAAGGGGGAAGGGACAAGAGGGAGGGAATAGAAGGGAGAAGAGAGGGTGCTTTTTTGCATACCTTTTGAGTTCAATGGGATTTATTTCTGTGCAATCATGCTTAGGATAGGTGGAACTGACCTTGGGGGGAGGAGGGCAGGAAGGAGAGGGGAGAAGGGGGAGAGGATTGGGTAGGCGGGCATTGGGCAGAGGGGAAGCCCCTTTCCTTTCCAAAAGGAAAACATTGTGAACAGCTTTTCAGTGTTTCCCCCACTTTTTTATTCTACAGCAGGCACATGTAGCCTCCCACCCAAATTTAAACCAAAGCTGTCCCTGGCCACATCCACACTAGACCATTATTTCACTCTACAATCATGGCTTCTCCCAAAGAATCCTGGGAAGTGTAGTTAGTGAAGGGTCCTGAGAGTTGCTAGGAGATGCCCTGTTCCCCTCACAGACCTTCAATCAGAGTGGCTGACTGTAAAACCACTCTGGCCACTGGAGCTCTATCAGGGGGACAGGAGTCTCTTCTCAGCACCCTTCACAAACTACACTTCCCAGGATGCTTTGGGGGAAGCCAGGACTGTCTAAAGTGAAAAAGGTCTGGTGTGGGTGTGGCCCTGATTAGGCAAGCCCAGCAGCTATAAGTCTGGCTTTCAGAATACTGACAGTTGGTTCTTACTGAGCATGTCGGGCCTTATAATTGCGTTCAATGCAAAATTTCTACAATTAATGAAAAATCAGCCAGGAATTTTTTAAAAAAACTTTAAAACTGCAGAAGATGAAGGTCAGAGTACGGGACAAGATCAGTAACAGGATTACAAGTGCCCTATGAACATGGCTGATTTTTAATGAATTTCAACAGAAAAAAGTCCAAAAGGGCTCTGGGTTTTCTCTCTTTTTACACTTTGAACTCTCAATTCTCACTGACTGTTTTGTGTATCGCCATGAAAATTTAGAGGGTTGTTAAGCAAGCATTTCTGAGTTCAGGACTGTAAGTTCTGTAAGGTTTTGTTTTGAAATGAGCTTATGGAAAGCATCAGAATGCCATGGGGTGTATTTTCAATTTAACATTGCGGATCGTGAAAAATCCATGATTATAGTATACAGCCAATCTCGTGGCTGTATAATTAACAGGTCACCCTGGTACCTGAGATCTTGAGACTAGAGAACTCCAGTAAATTGCTTCTAATCCCTGCGACACTTGCACTGATATTCAACATTAGTCACACTCTGAGAACACCCACTGACATTCATAGGCATGACTCACTTAGGCCCATTCATTTCTATGGGTCTACTCCAAGCAGAACTTAACTGGAGACAACCCTAAGTGTACAATCACTCCACAACAGCAGGGTAAGACAGGGTGAGAACAGAGGCACTTGTCAGAATTTTTGGGGAGCTGATAAGGACCACCTTTCAAAGCAGCAGCTGTACTGACCCGCAGCTGGGCCGCAGTGTTGGCTCCTTGGACGGCTTCCTTCTGCAGCCTTGGAAGGGTCGGCCGGTTGTACACTCTGCCCACCAGCTCAGGAGCTGTGTTCAGATGGGCAGCAACATCAAATCCCTGCACTGGGGAAAAAGGAAAGCCCTGAGATTGGCAAAGGCAGCTCAGAAAAATTACTTGCCACAAAAGCAATAATAATAATAATAATTTTATTTATTGGTCGCCTATCTGTCCAGGTTAATGGACACTCTAGGCGACTTACAATAAAAAACAATACATCATATACAATATACAAAATAAACCACAGTCATAGTCAATTTAAAATCAGTTTCCAATTAAAACATCATAAAACTATCCCTCCCCAATCCCATAGGCCTGCCTGAATAGCCAGGTCTTTAAGGCTCGGCGAAAACCTGTCAGGGAGGGAGCATGTCGAAGATTGAGAGGAAGGGAGTTCCAGAGGGGGGGGGCCACAATCGAGAAGGCCCTCTCTCTGGTCCGCACCAGCCTAGCTATTTTAACCGGTGGGACCGAGAGAAGGTCTTGTGAGGCTGATCTTGTGAGGCTGATCTTGTCAGGCGGCATAATTGGTGACTCTGGAGGCGCTCCTTCAGATAAACTGGGCCGAAACTGTTTAGGGTTTTAAAGGTCAATACCAACACCTTGAATTGGGCCCGGTAGACAACTGGTAGCAAGAGTTTAAGAAAGAGTCACACAGAAGCCAGAGCAGCCAGGTGGCTTTGGGTGGCCTCCTCTCCACTCCCACCCACACCCTTCCCAACATCCTTCAGTGCAGTGTAAGATTCCTCATCCCAGCATGGTCAGGGAGATCACTTTTCCTAAGGAAAAAATTAGAAATCCCCCCCCCCCGCCTAGCTGACACAACAAGGGACATCCTTACCTTCTTTCTTTGTGTCAAAAAAAAAAGTGTGCTTGTTTGGCTGCTTTCCCTCAGCATCCAGCAGATGGAGCTCCGACTTCAGCCTTTCGATTTTCTGAGAGAGAAAAAGGGACTCAACCTCCATCTGGCTTTGCTGGGAACCACGTGAAATCACCCAAGCTGGAACTGGTGGGGGATGTTGGGCTGCCCTTGAGGTTGATCCAACAGCTGCAGCTGGTGCAAAATGCAGTGGCGAGACTGCTCACTGGGGGAGGGTATCGCCAACATGTCATTCTGCTACTGAAAGAATTGCAC
Source organism: Rhineura floridana (assembly GCF_030035675.1). Taxonomy (NCBI): domain Eukaryota; kingdom Metazoa; phylum Chordata; class Lepidosauria; order Squamata; family Rhineuridae; genus Rhineura; species Rhineura floridana. The sequence continues at coordinate 1,171,824 of NC_084494.1, forward strand.
TGGCTACCTATTAGCTACTGGCTAAGTTCTAAGTTCTAGTTTTGGTGTATAAAGCCTTATACAGCTTGGGACCAGGATACCTGAAAGACTGTCTTACCCCTTATATATACCCAGTTGGTCACTGCGCTCTGCAGGTGAGGGCCTCCTGCAGATGCCATCTTATCAGGAGGTCCATTCCACACAACATGGGAAACAGACCTTTATAGTGTCGGCACCTACCCTGTGGAATCCCCTCCCCTTAAATATTAGGCAGGCACCATCTCCGTTATCTTTTCGGTGCTTACTGAAGACCTTCCTCTTTCAACAAGCCTTTTAAGTGGAGACCTTATCCCAGTCTGCATCTGTCTTGGAATTGCTTTCTAATGTTGTTAAAGCTTTTAGAAATTGTTTTAATGTTTTAAAATAAGTTTTGTTTTAATATATTTTAAAGTCTTTTTTAAACATGCTTTTAGTGTTTTTGTTTCCTGCCCTGGGCTCCTACTGGGAGGAAGGGCGGGAAATAAATTCAATATATTAGCAGCAGCATCAGACCATAATGCCTCACACAGAACAGGGGCTCTGCAGAAGGCTGGTCACAGGGCAGACAGCTCACATGAGCGAGCCAAGGGACACGCGGAAGAGCTCTATAACCACTCTATCCTAGAGGAATATTCCTTCCCAACCCCACATGTAGCCATAAACCAAGCTGTAAGCATAGGCAAATACGTCAGACAAACATGAGTACTGCCCCTTCATTGTTGGGGTGCAGCTACACTGACAAGTCTTGGTTGAGGGCAGGGCCATTCCACGTTCTTGTTCAATGCCGCCATCTTTTCAGCCAAAATTGGAAGTATCAAGGATATACTTTTATTCATCTTGGACCTCCTTTCCACCCTTGGCTGCCACTCAAGCACACTCTGCCCAATTGAGAAATCTCCTCCTTTGTATGGAGAGGTCAGGCATTGCCCCTAGTTCCTGAAAGGCAAGGTCAGGGTGCATTCTGAGAACACCAGCCCCTCCCGTAAGGCTTCCGGCAAGTATTCCTAATGTCCCATTTCCATCCCATTAGCAAACCAGCCTGTCTAAAAGCAACATTCCCCTCAGAAAGCACTGACATTTAATGCTCGGAGGGAAAAGATCAGGTGGGAGGCAGCCCATTTGTTAATCACCTGACATCAAAAGACATCAGTGGCTACTAGCCAAAATGGCTAAGTTCTAGCTCCACTATTGGAGACAGTATGCCAGTTGCTGGGAATTGCAAGTGGAGAGGGGTGTGTGGTGCTCAGGTCCTGCCTGCACATCTGCTTGACCACTGTCAGAACAGGATGCTGCCCGAGACAGGCCCCTTTCGGCCTCATACAAAAAGGCTCAGCTGATAAACTTCACAGGAAGAATCATAATTACGCTCAACGTATGCGCTCAGTTATTCCTTTTCAGCTCTAGTTTTAATTTAATTAGGAAGGATTTTTGCAGTCAACCCAAGTTGCATCTGCAAAGATTCTTGTCGAAAGCAAAGCGGACATTGTGGTGAATTCAGTGCTGACTGCAAGCCTTGCTTTCTGCAGGGATCAACACTAATTGGGGGCTCCCACATGGAGCACATTCCAGCCAGACTTGCATTTCAAAGGAACCTGATGGGACTGCACCACCAGCTTCCTTGTAAGCCACCTTTAATGCTTCACAGCTTTACGGCCAGCCAGCTGGCTGGCCTTCCTCCTGCCATGATGTGCTTTGCAAGAGGGAAATTTCCCTTTCCCATCACATTGTAAAAATCCATTTCCTTGGCCACAAGGTTCTAATGCGGGGCTAGTTTTTGTTACACCCACAAGGGTACAGTCACTCATGGTCTTGATGCCTAGAGCTGCATTCTGCTTTGCATTCCTCCAAAAGCAGTGTGGCTCAGGGAATCTGGGAGGTGCATGCTAAACCCAGGCCAGCACTTCAGACTTTTAGAGGAAAAAACCAATTACTTTATTATTAAACAAATCCTTCGCCAATATTGGGCTCTCATAAAAGAAACCAAGTCCCGCATGAAGTCCTGCTGCTTCGGCAGGGCGCTGCCTGCTACCCGGCTCAATGAGGAGCACGCCTCTTCCTCAGCTCAGGCATCGCAGGCTGCCAGATCCCTTGCTCCTCCTCAGAGCCATTCCAGCCCACAGCCACTTTCCCTTCCTGCCTCCCTTCCTAGATTCTTTCTTCTCCAACTCCCCCCAATCTCTTCCAACTGCCCTCCCCCCTTTCCCCAAACATTCCATCTCCCCATGGCAGCTGTGACCTTAGATCAGGGAGCAGCCCAGACGAGGGTGCCCACTCACCCTTCACAGCCAGCCTGTGATTCTCCTTGGGCCATCTAGCTCAAGTGGGAATCCCAGAGGAGAAGGAATATGCTCTGACCTTGACCTCAGCCACTCGCTTCATTTCAATGTATTTCAGGTCCTGGGTTTTCATCAGCTTCTGCTGCTCCAGCGTAGCCTCTTCTTCCTGTTGCTTAATCACGTGAACTCCAGCCTGCCAGCAAGTGAACATATGCATTGAGCTCCGAGAAGGACAGTGGGGCTGTGGCTCAGATTGCAAAAGGGCCACGTGCGCCTACAAGGAGACCCACCACAGCAACAGATGCAGAGCATTTTGTACCAAATGGCCGGTAACCCTCATCTGCACTCTGGGAAAAACTCTGGCTACTTCATTTCAGAGCAATGCTCCAAGGACACAAGTAGCAAGGAGGGAACTTCTTGCACTACCGTCATATGTAGGAAAGACAGGGTGGACAGACAGACGCAGGCAAGAACACGTTATCACCACCACCACCCAGTCAGTCAGGTCATGAATGTCTACTGCAGAATCTACTCCACACAAAGCCTTCAACACAGCCCCACATAAAAGGTATCCTGAAACTGGATCAGGCCAAAGGCCGATCTAGTCCAAAATTCTCTTCTCACAGGCCAACCAAATGCACCAATAGGACACCTACAAGCAGGACCCGAATGCAACAACATTCTCCCCATTTGCAATTAACAGCACCAGGTATTTAGAAGCACGCTGCTTCTGACACTGGAGACAGAATACAGCCTAATCCTCGGTGAATTTGTCTAATACTATTTAAGAACCATCCAAGCAGGTCACAGAAGACTCTACTTCAAAATTGGTCCCATCCTGTTCTATGTCCAGGCTCATAAGACTATTTGGCATGTGTGTAAAACAAAGAAGCAGGAAACTGCATCCCCACACATGCCGGGCTGCTGCCCAAGGCAGACCCTCACCTGGAGCTGCACACGGGCCATTTTGAAATAGAATTCATCCGGATTCTTCTCCTGGGCTTTCTTGCGAAGTGCCTGGAGCACATTCTGCTTCTTATGGTAGTCACTGAAAAACAACAAAGCAACATGTCAGCATGGCCTTTCCACACAAATAAGGCACTTTCCTCCACAGGTACCATCCCTTCTTCCCAGGAGTCCATGGCAGCAAACAAAGAACAAAACCCTAGGAACATCATATAACATTTGAAAAACTTCTTAAAAATATCTTAACGCTTTTAAAAAAGTTTAAAAACATATTAAAAAGCAATTCCAGCACAGGTACAGACTGGGATAAGGTCTTTCCTTAAAAGGCTTGTTGAAAGAGGAAAGCCTTTAATAGGCGCTGAAAAGATAACAGAAATGGCACCTGTCTGACACCAAAACTAGAACCTTGAACTTGGCCCGGTAGCAAATGGGCAGCCAGTGCAATTCTTTCAGCAGCAGGGTGACATATTGGTGATACCTTGCCCCAGTGAGCAGTCTCACCGCCGCATTTTGCACCAGCTGCAGCTTCCGGACCAACCTCAAGGGCAGCCCCACATAGAGTGCAGACTACTTGAGGAACTTTCTGGTAGATCATTGCATTGGTACATGAAATGTTTTTTGGCTGATACCAACAAGCTATCAACAGTCAGTGGCCAAATTCCTCTTCTTTGTCCAAAGGAATCGCAAGATGATTCTTTTTTCTTAATTGTAATTCCCTTCATTTCTTATCTTTTGTAAGAGGGAATAGGACCCCATCCAAAGCAGGCAACTGACCAATTATCAATCAGGTTGGCCAGAGTGCAAGCAGGATGCCAGGCTAGGTGGCCTTTTGCTCCGATTCAGTAGCACAGTGCTTATGTTTTACTACATACAATACTAGTTGCCAGCCACTTACCAAAGACACTCAGAAGGTGTAAAACCAAAGAAGTGCTAGAGATTTTTTGAATGCTCTATCCCCAACCAAACAGTAACCATTAAGTTTATTTGTTTGGGATACACATAACTCTGCTTCAACTTAAAACTTCTCAATGCAGTTGACTAAGTCAAACCTGGGCCAAAATTAAAACTTGCATAGTTTACTAGTTCTTTTTTTCTTTGTCGGATTTAGGAAGGGGATATCAACAGCTCTGGGTCTGAGACTCAGGGGGCTGTTGGGAGGTGATGGAGGAGGAGCAGATGGAAAAACTTCTGGCTGCCATTATTGCCTTACTGGGTCTCCAAGGGCCACTTTTGCCACAGCCAACTGACACAGCTGTGCCTCTGGAACGGGTCGCTTCCTTTCGACCTGGACTCCAGACTAACAGCAGGAGGACGACCAACTGACTCAGCAGAGCTGCCATTACGCTCCCCCGTAAGATGCAAGCCTTGTCGGCAACACGAAGGTTGCCTGTTGGACACGCTGGCCCAGCCCCGGGGAGCCAGCGCCCTTGCGCAGTGCGGTCCGCCGCAGGCTAGTCCTGGCCACTAGCCCCAGGCGGGGTACGCGGCGCGGGGCAAGAACTACTCACTCGGCCCGGAGCTGGTAGTCCTTCTTCTTCTCAAGGATGCCCAGGCGCTTTCGGGAAGCCGGCTGAAGAAAAGAGGGGAAGACAAGGCGTCAAACAGCGCAGGCGGAAGCACGTCCGCGGGGCGGCCTCAGACCCTGCTCCTGAGCCGCCGCGGCGGACGGGCGGGCCTAGAAGGCAGGGAGGGAGGCAGGGCAGGAACTCCGAGGCAGCGCAGCCCCTGCGCCGCCGCCTCCCCGCCCGGCGCCCTCCCACCGTCCCAAGGGCCCTCGTGGCCGCCGGCACGCAGAGGAGCCCGGCAGGCGAGACCCGACCCGAGCGGCCCTCGAGCGGATTGGAGCGGCCCCGACCACCCACCTGGGCCCGCTCGCGGTGCTGCCGCTGGCCCGACTTGGCCGCCTTCTTGAACGCCGCCGCCATGCTCCGGCGCTGCCGGGTCAGGACGGAGGAAGAGGAGGAGCACGCCGGGCCTGAACGCCCGCCCGCCTAGGTAGGCTGAGCACCGCCTCGCGGCTGGAGGAGAAACTGCTGCGAGGCAGGAGGCCGGAGCAGCGCTTGCGACGCGGCGCGTTCCCACGTGAGCGCAGCAGGCAAACGCCGGGCAAAGTGGCCCGCCTGCTCCTCCCCTGGCCCGCCTGCCCTCAGCGGGGGGCAAATCACGCTCGCCCTCCCCGCCCCTGTGCGCGCGGGTTTTAGCTGGGGCCAGCGTGCGCGCCCCCCCCGTTCTTCCCCCGGTACGAGAGCAGTGGGGGCGTTTTGACGGTGGGCCTGAACTGCGGCCCGCAGGACGTGCCTACCCCACCTGGCCACGTTCGGACTGCGTCGCAGCTCGGCCCAAAAGGGGGCGGGGAGTTTCTCTGGGGGGGGGCTCCTGCAGGCAGGACGGGCCGGGCGCGCCATTCGCTGCAGGCGCCTCCCCACGACGTTGTCCTAAAAGTTATGAACAAATTCATTGATACTAATGCTAAATTCAGGTTATTTCTGTGGGAATGCACACAGATCGGCCGGATTGTTTCAGAAGGCGAGGTCAGGCGGTGAACGGGCACAGTATTAGATAGAAGTTCAATTCAAATGCGGGGTGTGTGGAACGGCGGAAGAAGGAGGCTTCCGCGGCGGACTCGGGCTCCCCGCCTGGCCCTGAGCAGGCTCGCTGGCTCGCTCTTCCTCGACCCACAGCCCAGGGGTAAACGAGGCAATACCAGAAACCTGTGGTACGGGACCTCCTTTGTAAGCTCAAACAATTTTGTGACACCCCCACCCCGCTAATTGTACGTTTAGTCTCTGTTAATTGAAAAACTGGCTTGTGGCAAAATCTCATCTCCAAATATCCCTTTCCATGAAACGACGCTGAAGTTGGTTCCTAGTTCCCAGTTCCTTATTTGTGTGAAATTTCAGTCACTAACAAAGAAGAAAAGTTGACAGCTACAGCAACGTCAAGCCAAATTTAAAATGCCCCTGAACCCCAAAATAAATAATGGGGTACCCTGTATGATATATCGCTGTAATCAGGAGACTCTCGCCGTCAAGACCGACAATAAATTTACACAATCAAAATCATCAGGATTCCGATATTATCATAAATACATAATGATGTCATAAAATCATGAATCATAAGTAACTGGGGATACACACCCCAAAATCTGCTCTGGGCCAGGACAAATCATATACCCCAGGAAAGGGGAGGGTGTCCCCTACAAGATGCCACTGCGTCCCGCCTGGCCCAGAGCCTCTACTGGGCACCAGGCACTCACGAGGGCATCTATGCAAAATCAAACTGGACAAAAACACGCAGAAAAAAAATAGTAACTGGGGGTACACACCCCAAACTCTGCTCTGGGCCAGGACAAATCATATACCCCAGGAAAGGGGAGGGTGTCCCCTATGAGATGCCACTGCGTCCCGCCTGGTCCAGAGCCTCTGCTGGGTGCAGGGCACATGGGAGGGCATCTATCCAAAATCAAACTTGACAAAAACTTACAGGAAAAAATAAGTAACTGGGGGTACACGCCCCAAATTCTGCTCTGGGCCAGGACAAATCATATACCCCCGGAAAGGGGAGGGTGTCCCCTACGGGATACCACTGCGTCCCGCCTGGTCCAGAGGTTCTGCTGGGCACCAGACACTCACGAGGGCATCTATGCAAAATCAAACTGGACAAAAACATGCAGGAAAAAATAAGTAACGGGGTACACGCCCCAAAATCTGCTCTAGGCCAGGACAAATCATATACCCCCGGAAAGGGGAGGGTGTCCCCTACGAGATGCCACTGAGTCCTGTCCGGCCCAGAGCTTCTGCTGGGCACCAGACACTCACGAGAGCATCTATGCAAAATCGAACTGGACAAAAACATGCTGGAAAAAATAAGTAACTGGGGGTACACGCCCCAAAATCTATTCTGGGCCAGGACAAATCGTATACCCCCGGAAAGGGGAGGGTGTCCCGTACGAGATTCCACTGCGTCCCGCCTGGCCCAGAGCCTCTGCTGGGTGCAGGGCACATGGGAGGGCATCTATCCAAAATCAAACTGGACAAAAACTTACAGGAAAAAATAATTAACTGGGGGTACACGCCCCAAAATCTGCTCTGGGCCAGGACAAATCATATACCCCCGGAAAGGGGAAGGTGTCCCCTACGAGATTCCACTGCGTCCCGCCTGGCCCAGAGCCTCTGCTGGGTGCAGGGCACATGGGAGGGCATCTATCCAAAATCAAACTGGACAAAAACTTACAGGAAAAAATAAGTAACTGGGGGTACACGCCCCCAAATCTGCTCTGGGTCAGGACAAATCATATACCCCCGGAAAGGGGAGGGTGTCCCCTACGAGATTCCACTGCGTCCCGTCCGGCCCAGAGCTTCTGCTGGGCACCAGACACTCACGAGGGCATCTATGCAAAATCAAACTGGACAAAAACATGCAGGAAAAAATAAGTAACTGGGGGTACACGCCCCAAAATCTGCTCTGGGCCAGGACAAATCATATACCCCCAGAAAGGGGAGGGTGTCCCCTACGAGATGCCACTGAGTCCCGTCCGGCCCAGAGCCTCTGCTGGGTGCAGGGCACATGGGAGGGCATCTATCCAAAATCAAACTGGACAAAAACTTACAGGAAAAAATAATTAACTGGGGGTACACGCCCCAAAATCTGCTCTGGGCCAGGACAAATCATATACCCCCGGAAAGGGGAGGGTGTCTCCTACGAGATTCCACTGCGTCCCGCCTGGCCCAGAGCCTCTGCTGGGTGCAGGGCACATGGGAGGGCATCTATCCAAAATCAAACTGGACAAAAACTTACAGGAAAAAATAAGTAACTGGGGGTACACGCCCCAAAATCTGCTGTAGGCCAGGACACATCATATACCCCCGGAAAGGGGAGGGTGTCCCCTACGAGATTCCACTGAGTCCTGTCCGGCCCAGAGCTTCTGCTGGGCACCAGACACTCACGAGGGCATCTATCCAAAATCGAACTGGACAAAAACATGCTGGAAAAAATAAGTAACTGGGGGTACACGCCCCAAAATCTATTCTGGGCCAGGACAAATCGTATACCCCCGGAAAGGGGAGGGTGTCCCCTACGAGATTCCACTGCGTCCCGCCTGGCCCAGAGCCTCTGCTGGGTGCAGGGCACATGGGAGGGCATCTATCCAAAATCAAACTGGACAAAAACTTACAGGAAAAAATAATTAACTGGGGGTACACGCCCCAAAATCTGCTCTGGGCCAGGACAAATCATATACCCCCAGAAAGGGGAGGGTGTCCCCTACGAGATGCCACTGAGTCCCGTCCGGCCCAGAGCTTCTGCTGGGCACCAGACACTCACGAGGGCATCTATGCAAAACCGAACTGGACAAAAACATGCAGGAAAAAATAAGTAACTGGGGGTACACGCCCCAAAATCTGCTCTGGGCCAGGACAAATCATATACCCCCGGAAAGGGGAGGGTGTCCCCTACGAGATTCCACTGCGTCCCGCCTGGCCCAGAGCCTCTGCTGGGTGCAGGGCACATGGGAGGGCATCTATCCAAAATCAAACTGGACAAAAACTTACAGGAAAAAATAAGTAACTGGGGGTACACGCCCCAAAATCTGCTCTGGACCAGGACAAATCATATACCCCCGGAAAGGGGAGGGTGTCCCCTACGAGATGCCACTGAGTCCCGTCCAGCCCAGAGCTTCTGCTGCGCACCAGACACGAGGGCATCTATGCAAAATCGAACTGGACAAAAACATGCAGGAAAAAATAATTAACTGGGGGTACACGCCCCAAGATCTGCTCTAGGCCAGGACAAATCATATACCCCCGGAAAGGGGAGGGTGTCCCCTACGAGATGCCAATGAGTCCCGTCCGGCCCAGAGCTTCTGCTGGGCACCAGGCACTCACGAGGGCATCTATGCAAAACCAAAGCAGACAAAAACATGCAGGAAAAAATAAGTAACTGGGGGTACATGCCCCAAAATCTGCTCTGGGCCAGGACAAATCATATACCCCAGGAAAGGGGAGGGTGTCCCCTACCAGATGCCACTGCGTCCCGCCTGGCCCAGAGCCTCTGCTGGGTGCAGGGTACATGGGAGGGCATCTATCCAAAACCAAAGCAGACAAAAACATACAGGAAAAAATAAGTAACTGGGGGTACATGCCCCAAAAACCGCTCTGGGCCAGGACAAATCATATACACCAGGAAAAAAGATGGTGTACTCTATGACATGCATGTCTTTCCCAGCTAAAATAATGAAGAGTAAATATGGCAAAACTGGTACAGAACGGGGCGGCGCGCCTGATTAAAAGCAGCTGCTGGTGAGATCATATCACTCCAGTGCTAAAAGAGCTGCACTGGTTACCAGTTGCTTACCAGGCCCAATTCAAGGTGTTAGTTTTGACCTTTAAAACCCTATACGGTTTCGGTCCAGTCTATCTAAAGGAGCGCCTCCAGCAACATCAGCTATGCCGCCTAACAAGATCAGCCTCAAAAGACCTTCTCTCCATCCCATCAGTCAAAACAGCCAAACTGGTGAGAATGAGAGAGAGGGCTTTTTCAATTGTGGCCCCCACCCTGTGGAACTCCCTCCCAAATGATCTCCGCCATGCCCCTTCTATGATGAGCTTCCGCCGGGCCTTGAAGACCTGGCTCTTCAGGCAGGCTTTTGGGGTGGGCTAGATTTTATCTTCATTGTTTTTAGATTTTCAATGTCTAGGTATTATATGCCTATGTTGTACGTCACCCAGAGTGGCTGGACAGCCAGCCAGATGGGCGACTAATAAATTCTATAAATAAATAAATAATTTGTGGTGACCACTACAAAATCTTCTGTGGGCTATGAAAAATCATTCACTTGAGCAAAGTGAATCGTGTCCTCCGCGAGATGCCACTGCATCCTGCCTGGCATGGTTTGTGGTCATACGGAACAGGTATCAACATCTATGCACAACAACAATAATCAAGCTATGTAAAAAATACATAAGGAACTGTGGGATTCCACCATCAAACATGCTTTGGGCACTGCAGGTCATACACCCTTGCATTCTGGAGAGGGTTCCCACCCAATTCAGAATTTCTTGTATCTGTATGGCACAGACAAGGGCATATATGTATTAGAAAATATAGCAAATATGTACAGGAAAAGAATAAGGAAATGAGGTGCCCATCACAAAAGATGGTTTGGGGCACCATAAAACATACTACATTGCACCTGGAAGAGTGTCTTCTCTGAGATGCCATCCATGAATGCTTTTTAGTGTCAATTATGAAATTACATCTTCAAGAAATCATTGTTGTTTATCCTGCCATGTTTCCTTCTGTCGCCAATACCAATGGCTTTTTGAAATAATAATATTTGAGCTGTAACAAGGTGAGTAAGAGGGTAGACCGATACAAAAATTAAACATAAGAAAATCCCATCTTTCAACAACCCTTTTAAGGAGAGACCTTGTCCCAGTGTGCATCTGTATTGGAATTATATTCAAGATGTTTTCAACAATGTTTTGTAATTTTCAAAAGGTGTTTTTCAATGTTTTGTATTTGATTTTGTAAAGATCTTTTGTTTTTAAGATGTTTTTAAAAGACTTGGGGGGGTATCACTTTTTTGCCACCCTGGGCAAATGTGGTGATGTTTGTGCAACAAATGAGTTGTTCCAAGACTTCACAAAGAAAAATAGTACTCCAAGTCATATTGTAGCAACGAGGCTATAAAGGACCAAACAATAACGATGATGTGCAATGTGCAGTTTAGAAGGTCCTCTTCTAAATCTACTACTATTTCAGAGATGTTTGAAAACCAGGAGATTATTTCGAATGGGTGAAATTGTTTAATTCCAGCCCATGTGAAATGGTGTTGATTTTGTAAACTGCAAAAATGTTCTAATATATTTCTAAGCAAAATGTTTTTTACCGTTTTACCAGTTTAGATAAAGGTGACTTCCTTATTTGTTTTTTAAATTAAGTCTGCACTTGTTTATATGTTCATTTGTATACTTGGTTCTTACCTGTTGGAGAAATATAATATATATGTGTAGTAATTTATTTAGAGATATAATAAATCAAATGCACAACAATTATTCTCACAGTATGACTCTATGTTATCTGGTGCCATGGCAGATGGAAACTTGGCCGGATCACCAGACAACGATTCACTCAAGAAGCATAAAGATGTAATTTCATAGATGAGACTCTAAACTATGCATGGATGGCATCTAATAGAAGACAGTATCCCTGATGTGTGGAACTATGATTCGTGGTGCCCCAAATCATAATTTGGAATGGGCATCCAAGTTTCTTATAATGTTTCCTATAGATTTTGGCTATTCTTCTGATACATAAATTAATGTTGTTGGTGTTGTTTAGATTTATTCCCTGCAGTTAACTAAAACGTTTCAGGCGGATCACAAAAGTTATAAAATGCATAATTAAATACAGTTCAAAACACTCTAAAATCAGAAATGATAAATGACCTTGTCTGAGCTATAACTGAACAAAAAGCTCTGACCTGGGTTGGAACCAATGCCATCTTGTAGAGGACCCTGTCCTGTATGAATATGTGTATGGATCGTCACCTTGCAGTGGTGAGTGGGCTTGCGTGTTCCAATGAAACCTGTGAGTGATGCCGTCGGGAGTCATGTACTCCCAGCGGGGTCATCCATGGCGGTAAGGTCAAGGGAGAGGAATCAGACAAAAAACAATCAAAGAAAGTCCTCAACGGCAGAACAAGCGGAGGATAACAATGTGTATGTTACAACGGCTGTGAAGGCAGATGAAGGCTGCAGCAGATAAAAGACTTCCAATCAACGTGGTATCCATGCCATTGGATCAAAGCCTTTTTCTATCAAGATTGTGTGTTGATCGTCATGCACTGATCTCCCCACATAAAACAAATTCACGCACAGGCGTCTTCCAACCAAACCAAACCAAAAGTCACATGGCGATCGGCGGATGGCAACGGGGGCAGGACTGTGAAATCTGGAAGCCGCTAGTCATGGACCAGCACATGGGCGGTGGATACAGACTCAGTAGTCCTGGCTCAAGGACCGAGGCAGTTGAGTTGTTCAGCAGCTGTATCCATGACTGAGCATTCCGATTCAGGATCCACTCTGCTCACCCCTTATGGGGAAGGTGCTAGAAAAGGTGCTCTAAATATAGTCTGCCTCATCTCTCTCCCTGACTGGATTACCACATCCAGTGGGGTCACCACTTAGCAGTCGCAAAAGACAAATGAACTTTGGAACGTGGAATATACGGACATTGCTGGACAACACAGATAGTGAATGTCCTGAACGCAGAACTGCCATCATTGAGAGGGAGTTGAGATGTTTTGGTATTGACATAGCAGCACTCCAAGAAACTCGAAGAGCAGGAGAGGGACAATTGAAGGAAGAAAATGGTGGTTACACCTTCTTCTGGAAAGGACTGCCTGAAGAAGAACGACGAATACATGGAGTAGGCTTTGCTATTAAAAATGATCTTGTGAAGCTCTTGTCAGAAGTTCCTACTGGCATTAATGAACAACTCTCAACTCTCTAATTAAAACTTGCCAAAAACCAGCAGACAACTATTCTAAGTGCTTATGCACCAACATTAGATGCTGATGAAGACATCAACAAAAATTTTTATACCCAGCTGGACACCATCTTATCAGAGATACCTAAGGAGGACAAAATTATCCTCCTGGGCGATTTCAATGCAAGAGTTGGGCGTGATTTTGATTTATGGCCAGAAATCTTTGGGAAAGAAGGAGTTGGCAATAGCAACCTGAATGGAACTCTACTTCTGAGTTAATGTTCAGAGCATAATCTTGTTATCACAAACACTCTTTCGACAGAAATATAAATTTAAAGCATCATGGAAGCACCCTCGGTCGAAGCACTGGCATCTCCTGGATTACATAATTGTCCGTGCCAGAGATCGTCGTGATATACTCCTCACCAGGGCCGTGATGAGCGCCGATGACTGCTGGACAGATCACCGATTAATTCAATCCACTATGGCCATTAATATTGTTCCTCAACGTAGGCTCCAAGGAAGAAAACCAAGGCATAAAATGAACACCCATGCCCTTCAAGATCCTATTAAGCGAGCTTGCTTTCAAACAACTCTCAAGAAACATCTACTGACGGAACTCCCTGAAAATGTCGAGGAACACTGGATTAAACTGAAGACATCCATTATTACAGCATGTGAACAAACTATTTGGATACCAAACTAAGAAACATCAGGACTGGTTTGATGAGAATGATAGTGAGATTGAACATATCATTGACAAGAAAAGGAAAGCCTTCCAGATATGGCAAAAAGACATTAACTGTGCTGCTAAGAAAAAAATCTATGCTAGTGCAAAGGCTGAGGTCCAAAGAAGAACTAGAGAAGAACGCCCAGTGGATAAAGAAAGCTCAAGAAATCCAACATTTTGCAGATGCTCATGATGCACAGGGCTTTTTTAATGCCACAAAGGCCATCTACGGACCAACAAATTATGGTACAAATCCCTTACGTTCAATAGATGGTACCAAACTTCTAAAGGACAAAGTGTCTATTGCACTGCATTGGAAAGAGCATTACCACGATCTCCTTAATCGTAACTCTATTGTGGCTGATGAGGTCTTTTCACAAATCCCACAACAACAAATTAGAGATGAGCTTGCAGTATCCCCTAATTTGGATGAAGTCAGTAAAGCCATTAATCAAATGAAAAATAACAAAGCTAGTGGACCTGATGGGATTCCTGCTGAAGTCTTTAAAAAAGGTGGGCCTGAACTTACACAACAACTTAATAAGCTCATCGAAAAAATCTGGATGAGGGAGGAGATCCCGGAAGACTTTAGGGATGCCATAATTATCACTCTTTTCAAGAAGGGTGATAGAACAGATTGTGGGAACTACCGAGGTATCTCTCTTCTTGCTACCGCAGGTAAAATCCTTGCAAGGATCCTTGCAAATTGCCTCCTACCTATTTCAGAAGACATTCTCCCTGAATCCCAAAATGGTTTCCACCCTTCCAGGTGGACAGTGGACATGATCTTCACTGCACAACAGCTTCAAGAAAAATGCAGGGAGCAAAACCGACCTCTGTATATGGCATTTATTGATCTGACTAAGGCCTTTGATACTGTAAATCGAACTGCCCTCTGGACCATCCTTCTGAAAATTGGATGCCCTGATAAATTTGTGAATGTTTTGCGACTCCTCCATGACGACACGAGGGCAACAATTTTGGATAACAGTGGCTCTCAAAGTGATCCATTCAAAGTGGGATCAGGCGTCAAACAGGGATGTGTCATTGCTCGGACCTTATTTGCTATTTTTATCGCCATGATTCTACACCTTGTTGAGGGGAAACTTCCCAGTGTCGTGGAAATCACATATCGAACAGATGGAAAGCTTTTTAATCTCAGTAGGCTGAAAGCAAAAAGTAAGGTAATTACAACCTCTGTCATAGAACTTCAATATGCTGATGATAATGTAGTCTCCACACATTCAGAGGAAGATCTTCAAACTATCCTAAATGTCTTTGCAGAAGCATATGAAAAGCTTGGCCTCTCGCTTAACATAAAAAACCCCAAAGCGCTTCATCAGCAAGTGCGAACCAATTCCTTTGTAGCACCATCAATCCAGCTTAATGGTGCAATGCTGGAGAATGTCAATCAATTTTCTTACCTTGGCAGCCATCTCTCTGTAAAAGCTGAAATCGATGCTGAAATTCAGCATCGTCTGAGCTCTGCAAGTGCCGCATTCTCCCGAATGAAACATAGAGTGTATGAGGATCGGGATATTTGCAGGGAGACCAAAATGCTTATTTACAAAGCCATTGTACTACTGACCTTACTGTACGCCTGTGAAACATGGACCATTTATAAACGCCACTCCCAACTTCTTGAAAGATTCCACCAACGCTGCCTCCAGAAAATTCTGCAAATTACTTGGGAAGATAGGCGGACTAATGTTAGCGTATTGGAAGAAGCAAAGACCACCAGTGTTGAAGCAATGATCCTTCAAACCCAGCTTCGCTGGACCAGCCATGTGGTTCGAATGCCTGATCGCTGTCTTCCAAAGCAGGTACTTTGCTCCCAACTTAAGGATGGAAAAAGGAATATCAGTGGAAAGCAAAAGAGGTTTAAAGATGTTCTCAAAGCTAATCTTAAAAGGCGTAACATGCATTAAGAACTGGGAAGCCTTGGCCCATAAACGTCCCAAATGGAGGTCGGCCATTATCAAAGGTGCTATGGACTTTGAAGAAGCACGAGTAGAGGGCAAAAGGGACAAGCGAGCTAAGTGGAAGGCACGCCAAGCAAATCCTCATCGTGACCATCTTCCATCTGGAAACCTATGTCCTCACTGTGGGAGGCTGTGTGGATCCAGAATTGGCCTCTACAGTCACTTATGGACCCACCGCTAAAGACCTTACAGTCTTACTCGGCCACGAGTGATCGCCAATGAATGAATTAATGAAATGAATGAATGAATGATATATAATACTTCAAATAAAGTTTTAGGGTGGGCACCACCAGATCCTTTTTCCCCCTACCTAATTTAAACATTTGGGTATGTATAGTTGCTCAGATCCACTCCTTCTGCACACAAGAAATTCTGGGCAAGTCAGGAAGCCATGGATTCTTGTAGAGAATGTTTTTGTCCATTTTAGTTGTGAGTACATGCCATCATACATGCCCTGCGGCCTCCACAACCTCTGGGCTAAGCAGGACGCACTGGAATGTTATAGAGGACACCCTCCCCTTTCCTGGAGTGTATGATTTGTCCTGGCCCAGAGCAGATTTTGGGGCGTGTACCCCCAGTTACTTATTTTTTCCTGTATGTTTTTGTCTGCTTTGGTTTTGGATAGATGCCCTCTCATGTACCCTGCGCCCAGCAGAACCTCTGGGCTGGACGGGACTCAGTGGCATCTCATAGGGGACACCCTCCCCTTTCTGGGGGTATAAGATTTGTCCTGGCCCAGAGCAGATTTTGGGGCATGTACCCCCAGTTACTTATTTTTTCCTGTATGTTTTGTCCAGTTCGATTTTGCATAGATGCCCTCGTGAGTGCCTGGTGCCCAGTAGAGGCTCTGGGCCGGGCGGGACGCAGTGGCATCTTGTAGGGGACACCCTCCCCTTTCCTGGAGTATATGATTTGTCCTGGCCCAGAGCAGATTTTGGGGTGCGTACCCCCAGTTACTTATGATTTATGATTTTATGACATCATTATGTATTTATGATAATATCGGAATCCTGATGATTTTGATTTTATAAATTTATTGTCGGTCTTGACGGGGAGAGTCTCCTGATTACAGCGATATATCATACAGGGCACCCCATTATTTATTTTGGGGTTCAGGGGCATTTTAAATTTGGCTTGACGTTGCTGTAGCTGTCAACTTTTCTTCTTTGTTAGTGACTGAAATTTCACACAAATAAGGAACTGGGAACTAGGAACCAACTTCAGCGTCGTTTCCATGAAAAGGTCCCTGCAGAGAGGGAGGTGTTGCTTTCTTTTCTTGATGCAAAGATCCAATCAAATTGGGAACCCCCTCCACCCCAGTCCTGTCTCCCAACACCAGTGGTGTACAGTCTTGGGCTAAGATCCAAGTTCAAATCCCCACCCAGCCCTGAAACCCATAGGGTGACCTTGGGCCAGACACAGTCTCTCAGCCTGACCATATGCGCCACCTTGAACAACTTGCAGGACAGGTGGGATATAAATGCAATAATAAATAAATACATACATTTCAGGTGCAGCGCCCAGCCTCAGCCAACCTGCTGAGCTTTATAAAAATCATCATCAATAAGCAGCAATGTAGTAGTGGTGTGGATGCTAGACTGTGAAGACAAAAGGGTGGATAGAGTGAGGAGGGAGTTAGTGCTTTCAGGCCTTGGGATGATCATCAGAATGCCAAGCGTGCTCTTGGGAATGAGAGTGGAGCAGAAGACAGATCAGCGTGCACACACACGCACACCTGCCCCTCCTGCAAGCATCTGTAGGCGTGCATGCATTTTGGCATGGGGGGAAGCCCGCAACTGCCGCAGCATCTTGGAGAGAGTGATGGGGGGGGCAGAATGTAGGTGGAAGAAGGGGGATGCTGGCACACACACTTATCCTCAGAGATGGGGGGCAAGCAAGTCCTGAGCTTCCTCACTACTCCTTGGCTCCGTCTGGGTCAGAAGTGAGATCTGGGCAGCCTAGCAAATAAGAATAATTTTTAAAAGGAGGTGGCTGCAAAGCAGGAGCCAAGAGAGGCAGGCAGGCAGGCTGCCAGGAAGGAAGGGGATTTCCTTGCAGCCTTGCTTCTTTTTGCTTCACGAAAAGCCCCCCTCTCACTCTGATCAAGGGCATTGTCAGCAGCAGCAGTGCAAGGAGGCGAGAGTAGGGATAGTAATCCCCTCTTCTTCCTGGTAGCACCTCCCTCAGCCTCCTTTGGCATCTGCCATGTGTGGTATAGGCAGATGCCCGCCCTCAGCGTGCCTGAAAGATGCTCTGGCGCTTCAGCAAAGTCCTCCCCTCTTGTTTGGAGCAAGGGGGAGATGTCATCTGCAGCGGCAGTGGGGAGCAGACAGCATTCAGGGAGGGAAGAGTTTTTTGGGAAAAAAATTCATTTCTTTACTGTTCACGGCCCCCTCTGGATTACTTCATGGCTCCCCTGGGGGTCAGAGCCCCTGGTTGGGAACCACTGCTATAAACAACCAAAAGTATGTGCTTTTTTTTTTGACAAAAAAGCCCCCGCAGCCCTTTTGCTCTTTGCCACACGTGCGTGTGTCACGCATGTCACCCACATGTAAGGAGTCCTATGTTGGCCAAGGCCAGGCACTGCCCTCCAGCCATCGTGAGCGTTTTTTGCCTTGCAAGGGTCACTGCCTGGCTCCAGAGCGGAACATGGGTTTCCCATGGTAAGCTGCAAGAAGACGCAAGGGGTGGGGGTGCAACAGTGACTCCAGTCTCCCCCCCCCTTGCTGGCAGTGGTTCCCGGGGGCACCTCTTCCCCCTCACCTCCCCCCATGGGGACTGGGGATGCTGCTGCCTCAGGAAGGCTCTCCTCCAGGGGGCCTGCTGCTTCTGTTGCCCACCTTCCCTGCACCTCCTGGGCTCTCCATGGGCTGCATCCGGTGCCCTTCTGAGCTCAGCCCAGAAGCCGTGCACAAACTGTCCCAATTTCAGTGCCACCCCCAATCTCCCCACATCAAAGCTGGCAACAGGAATCCTCTGGACACTTACACAGTAAATACTCCCAGGTCAAATCAAACTTCAGGCGCTGGCACAGACCCCCCCCCACCTTCTCTGATTTCAGAGGTTTAAACTACCGTTCCCACCACCCCACCAGTTGCTAGGCTCGCAGTATCCATAGTTGGCTGAAAAGAAATGCAGGTCCCAGCATCCCTTGGAATAAAGCCACTCTCTTAATTTCATCTGCTTTTAATGCTGCAGAACTGGCCAACACATTTTTTTTTTAAAAAAAATAATGTTAAGCTTCTCCCCCTTCCTATCCATTAAACAAAAATGGTATGTTAACACGTATTTTTCAAAAGAAGTGCCTCCTGGGGCTCACGCTCACTAAGAGGCATGCCAAGGAAATTGAAACAAGCAAACGTTAAAGCTACTCCCTCCAGGATGCACACCTTAACGTGGTGAGGGGTTTTGAGAGTGTTGAAGAAGCTGAGAGCAATGCCGTCAGGAGTCTAGACCAAGAGGCTAGACTCCTAGCAGGGGCACCCAAGGCGGAATGGTCAAAGCTGAGACACCAGACTAAGATGCATCCAAACTCAGAGGAAGGCAATGGTAAACGACCTCTGACTATCTCTTACCACGAAAACCCTATGAACAGAGTATCCAAAATGCAACACGAGATAGTGCGAGCTACTGGGGAAGAACAAAGGACAAGCACGAGTAGCGCTGTGACTAATGACGCAGCTGGGTCAAAGCTGAAAGGAAGCCCAGAGGCTGATGCGCACAGATGCGAAAGGAGAGTACGGAGTTGTACGACGCACACAACAGGAACATGGAATGTGAGAAGGATGAACCAGGGAAAGTTAGAAATTGTCAAGCAAGAAATGGAACGCATCAACATTACAATACTTGGCATGAGCGAACTAAAATGGACGGGAATGGGACATTTTCAGTCAGGCAACTACAAAATATTTTATGCAGGAAATGAGAAATTAAAAAGAAATGGGGTTGCTTTAATAGTGAGAAGTGATGTAGCAAAAGGAATTGGGAGCTACAATGCAAGGTCTGAGCGAGTGATATCAATGAGATTAATTAATTTATTTAAATTTATTTATTTAAAATGTTTCTATCCCGCCCTTCTACCCTACAACAGGGCACTCAGGGCGGCTACAATAAAAACGCATACATACATAATAAAATACACAATAAAAACAAAACATTACAGATTAAAATGCATAAAATACTATTAAAATACATAAAATGCATATATGCATGTACGTATAAAAAAGTGAGACTAAAAGAACTTGAAGATTTAAAAATGAAGAATAAAAAGCTTAAAACAGTGTCAGGCTGACCCATCAGTCCCAACCAAAGGCTCTCCGGAACCAATAGTTTTGACAAGTTTCCAGAAGGCCATCAGGGAGGGAGCAAAGCAGGCTTCTTGGGGCAGGGAATTCCAAAGTCTGGGAGCCACAATTGAAAAGGCTGTCTCCCGCATGCCTGTCAATCTAACTTCTTTCATTCCAGGCACACAGAGAAGACCGGAGGTAGATGATCTTAAATGCAGGCTACGAACATATGGACGTAAACAGTCCCTTAAGTAAACTGGTCCAAGGCCATTTAGGGCTTTAAAGGTCAAAACCAGCACTTTGAATTGGACTCGGAAACAAATTGGGAGCCAGTGGAGTCGATAAAGCACGGGTGATATGTTCCCTGCGCCGTGCTCCAGTTGGCATTCTGGCTGCTGCATTTTGGACCAACTGCAATTTCCGAACCGTTTTCAAAGGCAGCCCCACATAGAGTGCGTTACAGTAATCAAGCCTCAATGTCACCAATGCATGTGTCACTGTGGCCAAGTCAGATGCTTCCAGGAACGGACGCAGCTGGTAGACCATTTTGAGGTGGCCAAAAGCACCCCTGGCTACCGCAGCCACCTGATATTCCAGCAGCAGGGCAAGATCCAGAAGAACTCCCAAACTGCGGACCTGCTCTTTCAAGGGGAGTGCAACCTCATCCAGAACTGGTTGCAACCCTATCCCTGGGGCAGTTTTTCCCTTGGCCAGCAACACTTCTGTCTTGTTAAATGGGGAACCTATTAACATAACCATCATCCAAGTCTATGCTCCAACAGCAAACGCAAAAGAAGAGGAATTGGAGAGATTTTACGCAGAAGTACAGGAAGAAACTGATCACACACCAAAACAAGATGTGATGATAATCATGGGGGACTGGAATGCAAAAGTAGGGAACAGAGAAGAACTAGGAATTGTGGGGAAATGGGGCTTAGGAGACAGAAATGAAGCAGGAGAGACACTTAATGAATTCTGTGAAGCCAGTAATTTGTTTCTTGCAAACACCTTTTTTGAGCAACTGAAAAGACGACTGTACATATGGACATCACCAAATGGTCAATATAGGAATCAAATTGATTATATAATTGGTAGCAGAAGGTGGAGAAGTTCCTTACTTTCTGCGAAAAGAAGACCAGGAGCAGATTGTGATACATATCATGAACTGGTAATATCGAAAATCGGAGTAAAGCTAAAGAAGAACAACAAAACAATCATAATGCCAAAATACAATTTAAATAACATCCCAGAAGAATATAAAGGTCAAATAAGGAACAGGTTTGAGGCTTTAAACTTAGTTAACAGAGAACCAGAAGAACTATGGAGTGAAGTCAGGGACGTTATCAGGGAAGAATGCAAAAAGACAATACCTCTAGTTAAAAAGAGAGAAAGACCTCAATAGATGACTGACGAAACTCTTAAAATGGTTAAACAGAGAAGGAAAGCAAAACCAAAAGGAGACAGAAACATGGTCAGAACCTAAATGCAACAATACAGCCACTAGTATGTAGGGACAAAGAGAACTATTACTTGTGTTGGGAGAAAGACAGAGGGAGTGTAACCCTGTTGATTCTCCTCGACCTCTCAGCGGCTTTTGATACCATCGACCATGGTATCCTTCTGGGGAGGCTTGAGGATTTGGGAGTTGGAGGTACTGCTTGGCAGTGGTTCCGCTCCTATCTGGCAGGTCGTCTCCAGAAAGTAGTGCTTGGGGAGCACTACTCGACGCCCTGGGCTCTCCAATATGGAGTTCCGCAGGGATCAGTTCTGTCCCCCATGCTCTTTAACATCTATATGAAGCCGCTGGGTGCTGTCATTAGGAGTTTTGGAGTGCGTTTTCATCAGTATGCTGATGATACGCAGCTCTACTTCTCCTTTTCATCTTCTTCAGGTGAGGCCGTCAAAGTGCTAAACCGATGCCTGGCCGCGATAATTGACTGGATGAGAGTGAACAAATTGAAGCTCAACCCAGACAAGACTGAGATGCTGTTAGTAAATGGATCCCCTGACCAGATGATGGATGTTTGACCTGCTCTGGATGGGGTTACACTCCCCCTGAAGGAGCAAGTGCGCAGCTTGGGAGTCCTTTTGGACCCGTCCTTGTCACTTGAGGCGCAGGTGGCCTCGGTGGCACGGAGTGCTTTTTACCAACTTAGACTGGTGGCCCAGCTATGCCCATATCTGGACAGGGAACATCTTGCTTCAGTCGTTCATGCTCTGGTAACCTCAAAATTGGACTACTGCAATGCACTCTATGTGGGGCTGCCCCTGAAGACGGTTTGGAAACTGCAGCTCGTGCAGAATGCAGCAGCTAGATTGATAACTGGGACCAAGCGGTCAGAACATGTAACACCGATTCTGGCCCGCCTGCACTGGCTGCCTATATGTTTCCGGGCCCGATTCAAGGTGTTGGTTTTAACCTATAAAGCCTTACACGGCACGGGCCCGCAATACCTGATGAAACGTCTCTCCCGATATGAACCTACCCGTACACTGCGCTCAACATTGAAGGCCCTCCTCCGGGTGCCTACTCAGAAAGACGCCTGGAAGGCGACTACAAGAAAGAGGGCCTTCTCGGTAGTGGCCCCCGAACTATGGAACACCCTTCCTGACGAGGTACGCCTGGCGCCCACATTACTATCTTTTCGGCGCCAGGTGAAAACCTTCCTCTTTTCCCAGGCATTTTAGTATTTTTAGTATTGGTATTTAAAAAAAATAAAACTCAGTTTGTATGCCACACTTTTTTGTAATTATCTATTAACTTGCATTTCTTTATGGGTTTAATTATGTTTTTAACTTTTTTTACTGATGTATATATTGTTGATTATGATGACTAGATTTTAAATTGTATATGAAATGCTTTCTCTGTTGTACACCGCCCTGAGAGCCCAGGCTATGGGTGGTATAAAAATTTAATTAAATAAATAAATAAATAAAATAGTTATTGTATAGAAATAGAAGAGGACAACAAAAAGGGAAGAACGAGCCCTATTCCAAAAGATTAGAGAAATGAAAGGGAAATTTAAACCAAGAGTGGGGAAGCTGAATAATCAACAGGGGAACACACTGACTGGCCGAGATGAAATAAAAGGAAGATGGAAGCAATACACTCAAAAGCTCTATAAAAGAGGTGCAAGGATGACAGACTCATTCATGGAGGAACCGTATGATGAAGAACCAGAAATTCTAGAATGTGAGGTGAAAGCTGCTCTTAAAATACTTGGAAGAAACAAATCACCAGGAATAGATGGCATACCAATAGAGTTGCTACAAGCTACTGAGAATGAATCTATCCAAATTTGACTAAAACCTGTCAAGAAATATGGAAAACTAAACAATGGCCCACAGACTAGAAGTGTTCCATATACATCCCAATTCCAAAGAAAGGGGATCCCAGGGAATGCAGTAATTATCGAACTATTGCCTTAATATCCCATCCAAAAAGAGGAAGGCCAAACATATCCCTTGAGTAATGCTCAAGATTCTACGACGAAGGCGCTTACCATATATGGAGTGAGAAATGCCTGATGTCCAAGCTGGATTTAGAAAGGGAAGAGGTACCAGAGATCATATCGCAAACATACATTGGATAATGGAACGGACCAAGGAATTTCAGAAGGAAATCACCCTCTGCTTTATAGATTACAGCAAAGCCTTTGACTCTGTAGATCATGAAATACTATGGCATGCTTTAAAAGAAATGGGGGTGCCACAGCATCTGATTGTCCTGATGCGCAACCTATACTCTGGACAAGAGGCTACTGTAAGGACAGAATATGGAGAAATTGATTGGTTCCCCATCAGAAAGGGTGTGAGACGTGTGTATTTTATCACCCTACTTGTTTAATCCATATGCAGAACATATCATACGGAAAGTGGGACTGGAGGTGTGAAAATTGGAGGGAGAAATATCAAGAATTTAAGATATGCAGACGATACCATACTACTAGCAGAAACAAGTAATTATTTAAAATGAATACTGATGAAAGTTAAAGAGGAAAGCACAAAAGCAGGACTACAGCTGAATGTCAAAAAGACTAAAGTAATGACAACAGAAGATTTATGTAACTTTAAACTTGACAATGAGGACATTGAACTTGTCAAGGATTATCAATACCTTGGCACAGTCATTAACCAAAATGGAGACAATAGTCTAGAAATCATAAGAAGGCTAGGACTGGGGAGGGCAGCTATGAGAGAATTAGAAAAGGTCCTCAAATGCAAAGAAGTATCACTGAACACCAAAGTCAGGATCATTCAGACCATGGTATTCCCGATCTCTATGTATGGATGTGAAAGTTGGACAGTGAAAAAAGCGAATAAGAGAAAAATCAACTCATTTGAAATGTGGTGTTGGAGGAGAGCTTTGCTCATTACATGGACTATGAAAAAGGCAAATAATTGAGTGTTAGAACAAATTAAACCAGAACTATCACTAGAAGCTAAAATGATGAAACTGAGGTTATACTCTGGACACATCATAAGACAGGATTCACTAGAAAAGACCATAATGTTGGGGAAAACAGCAGGGAGTTGAAAAAGAGGAAGGCCAAACAAGAGATGGATTGATTCCATAAAGGAAGCCACAGAACTTACAAGATGTGACCAGGGTGGTTCACAACAGATGCTCTTGGAAGTTGCTGATTCATAGGGTCGCCCTAAGTCTTAGTGGACTTGAAGGCAGATAACAACAACAACTGGGATAAACTCAGCTCTAGGGAAGATGCTGCTTTGTTGGCGTGGCCTTCGAGGCTATCGCTCTGAGCATGCTGCAGACGTGAGATTCCGAAAGGGCTGGAGCAGCGAGAAGGCGAGGGACAAGCTCCACTTACAAGCCGAGAAGCCAGGGGTCCGCCGGCAACTTCCCGGGGCTTTTGCCCGGAGACGCGGGGGAGGGAGCACTTTACCGCGGCCACGCTGTCGGCTTAGGAGTTGCCGAGCAGCGGAGAGAGCCGATTGGCCAGGCAGCAGGCGACTGGCAGCCGGAGCCTGGGAAAGTGCGGGTGGAAAGACTAGGCGGCTCGGAGATGTTTCGGGAGAAGTTGGTTTTCTTCCGGAAAAAGAAGACACGGCCGGAGGTTCTCTTTGGGAGGGGGCGCCCGGCAGACCGCGGGGACCAGCCTGCGCTGCACTGCGCGTGGCCCTACTCTGGGCTCCCCGCGGTCGGCCAGGCGCCGTTTCTAGCCGGGAAGGAAGGCGCGAGCTCCGCTCAGCTCAGGGAGCGCACGTGCGCGAGTCCAGCCTCACGAGAAGCAGGGGCCGCCCGGAGGAGGCGCGACGCCAACGCTCCGCCCGGGTTGCCCGTCAGTGCCGCAGGTTCCCGCTGTCCCTCACGTCGAGGGTGGGCCCGGGCGCAGCAAGGCGGCGTTGTCAGGGTAGCGGGCGCCAGGCGAGACGGAGAGAGCCGTCCGTCCGGTCGGGGACAGCCTTGCCGCGGCGCCCACCTCCCTTACTCAGAGGAGGGAGAGCGCGTCGGTGGCGCCCACCACTCACTCAGCCCGCCCGTTCAGCCACCCGGCCCCGCTAAGCGGGCGAGGGCTGAGCCAAGTCGCTGCGCTCTCGCGGGGCGGGGCGTTCTTTGGGCCGGCCGAAGGGGGATCGTGCGGGGCGGGTCCTTCGACGACAGCCCTTTCCCTTCTCTTCCTCGTGGGCAGCGGCTCCGCCCCGTGGGGGTAGGGCGGGCAGGCAGGCGCGCCTGCGGCCAGTTCTACTCGGGCGGCAGCCGGAGAGAGGGAGCCGCGCCCGAGCTGGGAGAAGCGGAGCTGCAGCAGGTGAGGGATCTCGGGCGGCGGGAGGGATCGATGCCGCCCCCCCTTTCCCACGCGACAGAGGCGGGGGAGGAGCACTAGCGCCGCGCGTGCGTCTCCTCGGCCGCTTGCCTTCGCGGCAGGGGCGGCGTCTGTGGATGGCGGGCGAAGGGCGCTCCGTCCCGGGTGTGGGTGAGGCTGGTGGTCCCCGGCAGCAGCCCTGCGCCAAGCGAAAGTTTGCCAGCGGCACGACGCGCTTCGGAAGTTTTTCTGGGGCCGCCCCGTCGGCAAAGGGATCCCGGCTGGGCAAGGGCGGAGCGGTCGTAGGTGGGCTTGAACAGCGAGGGTGCTTGGGGCCGCCGCGGCCGCGTTGTCTCCTGCAGGGGCTGTGCGGAAGCGCCGCCGGCCGCCCACTTTGGAGGCGCCCCTTTGACGCTACCCCCAGCGAGGGCGCAGGGAAAGCCAGGGGCCGCGGCGGTTCGTTGGGGCGGTAAGCGGCCGCGCAGGGAGTGTACACGGCTCCTGAGGCCTTTCCCACGTGCGAAAACGCTGAGAGGGACCCGCCACCTGCGGGCTTCACCCCAGAAACAGCCGGGCGCGGAAGTTGGCGGGAGCGCTCCCGGGACGGAAAGTATTGGGATGAGGCGAGGGAGAGCCGGCCGCCTTGGGGAGGGGTCTGGCCTTCCTGAGCTTCATCCGCCCCCCCCCCACAGTGCCCGAGGCTGGAAACCCGAATGGCGCCGGAGTCATCGGACCCTGCCTACCACGAGCAGTAGTGAGGCAGCCGGCGTGGGGGGGCCTGCGACGGGGCCCCCAATCTGTCGCTTGGGATAGCCTGGGTTAGGGAAGGGCTCGACCCGCCCGTCCCTGGCCCCGCAAGCTCCCTTCACTGCTGATCGGTTGTTCTCGGCCCCATGCTGTGTATGTGGCCCGGGCTGGTTGTGGGCTGAGCTGCTGCAGCTGCCACCCTCCTTCAACGCCAGAGACGGACGTGGACCCTTTGGCCTTGGTCTTCCCACGCCTTGCCGTGTGGCCCGCCTGCCTCCTACTCCAGGTTCAGGTTACACTTGCAAAGGGCGCAGGCTGCCTCTGGCAAGAGGGGCCTCTCGGTGGAGCTGCTGGACCCAACTGCTGAGTTGGGACCTTGAGAGGCACTTTGGGGAGGTGGGGTGTGTGTGAAATGAGCACAGCCGGTATAAGGTGGCCCTTCCTTTTTGACATTCAGCGGTTAATCCCTAGCAAGCAAAATAAGAGAGAAGCATTCAGTCACATTCTTTTCAAACAGTGTCAATCCTCTATCTCCAATGGGTGCACACAAATCGGATGATCATGCTCCAGTTTATGATCTTGGCAGTGAAATCTAATTTAAACAGCTGAAGTATAGATGGTTCAAGGGAAAGAACATGGCGGATATTGCAAATAACTTTTATTTCACGTGGGCAGGGACCCAGCTATCGCCACCAGAGTGCCACTGTTGATCTGATGGAAGATGCTTAGTTGAACTGTTAGGTATTAGGGTTGTTGTTTGTTGAAAGTCATCTAAATGTCATTCCCACCGACCTACCCACATCACATTTGTAAATTGATCTGCTGAAATGTTCATTTAAGCTTCGTTTGGCTCCTTCACTTTTTGGCTACTAGTTGTAAAAAGCAAGCATCTGAGGCTTTACCATCATGGTGGGAAAAAAATCCTTGTGCAGGAATAATACTTAAAAAAAAACCCCAAAACTTCCCCATTATCTGAATATCAAGTTTCCCAGATTTTAGATGTACTCAGTTGACAGCATTGTGTTTCATCCTTCCTTCCACATTTGCTGTTCCCAAGGGAAGGGGATGCCTACCCTCCCTTTTTCCCTGAGCTCTCCCTGCTGCCGCTATGGGTCATTCTGGATGCAGCAGCTGGGCCTCCTGCCTGTGGACAGGTCACAGAAGAGGAAGGAGACTTCCTTGCCTTTCACAAGGAAATCCATTTTTGTGTGTCTGTGTAATGCCCAAAGGTGACAGGCTCATTTCTGGAGTGCATCATCATGACTCCTTTTCATCCTGAGTCTGCAGGTGGGGTGGGGCACATTCCCTATGTTAACATACACACATCCCTCCATCTGAATGCATTCCAGGGTCATGTACTGGTGACAGAAGTAAAAAGTTTTCATATCGAATACAATGCAATTAAAAAAAAACTTTACACAAGCAAGAAACTCATATAAAAATAAGGCCTTGATCCTTGTTCTGGCTCTTGGCTTTAAATGTTAGGAGATTCAGCCAAAAAGAAGCACTTCTGCATGCAGCGCGTAGTTAGAACGTGGAATTTGCTACCACAGGTTGTAATGATGGCCACCAACCTGTCTTGAAAAGGTAATTAGCCTTGTCCTCAAAGAAATTTGTCTCTCTGGCTACTAGCCACTGGACTGTGTGCTACCTCTACTGACAGAGGCAGAGTTCCTCTGAATACCAGTTAGTGGGAGTCACCCTCTGGTCCTGCTTGTGGGCTTCCCGTTAGGCCATCTGGCTGGCCCCTGGGAGAAGAGGCAGCTGGAGTAGATGGTCTGTTCTTATGAGAAGCCGCTGCTCTTACCTACTGCGTGGGTGCATGCAGATGTTCTCCTGAGACCCCTCAGCGGGCCTCAGTGTGCTTCTGCAGCTGCACACATAGCAGGGGAGAAACGGTTTTAGTGAGCGAGTAAGTTCTCATTTGGGCAGCCTCCTCTTGTGAAAAGGATCTAAGTAGCCCGGTGTGATGACGCTCTAGTTCACCTTGACAGCAAAGCGGGTCTTCTGTTGTGGCTCCTGTGATGTTTCCTTGATTAAAAGCAGCTGAAGCAAAAGAAGGTTGACTGTGATGCCATGTCAGTGCCCCTTCCTCAGTCTGGAGCTGCAGAGCTTGCCCCTTTGTCCTTGTGATGGCAGGACGGAGCATAGGGGGCAGCTCAGTTTAGCCAAATGGACAGCAGTTTAAGTAGCTGGCAAACATAGGTGGTCTTGACTCAAACCTAGCCTCCCACAGGCTTGTGTAACCTGCTGTGTGCTCAGCCTGTAGCTAAAATTAAATGTCATCTCTTTGTGCCTAATGTGGATGCACCATGACTGGGTTTTGACTTTTTCATCTTCTTTCTGTTTGGGAAGTATGGCTGGGGCTGACACCTTGCTCTGCCCAGCCACCTTGCCCTCTCTGCAGCCGAGGGATTCTTGCCGCTTTGGCCTCACTGGGACAGTGTTTCAAGGCTGCTGTCGCATCAGTCTTCTAGTGGCAGCCTTGACTTTATCATGCTGAGAGATCCTCAGACAAAGGAGTCCATTGCACATGATTCAAGCCTGACTAATCTATATGAGACAGTGCCAGTATCATTATGGAAATGCCAGTTTGGCACCTAGCCTGGTGACTCTTACTGTGCTACCAAAGCTGTAGACGTCATTCCTGGAGTAGGCGCCTTTGGGTTCCAGTTGTCACTGACTGCAGGGGAACCAACTTGTACTATGGTAGGCATTTCATGGTCCTTTGCTGCCACCATTACTCCAAAGAAAGACAACTTCAAGATAGATATTTGTACAAATAGGGGTCTACCTTGGGAGGGAGCCATTGGGAGGCAAAGGTGGAGTGGAAGACCTGATGCTTTGGGAAACAAGGGAAAGTTTACAAATCTCTTAGAAGTGGTCTGGTGGCTCTCCAAGGCTGCGAGATGAGTAAGAAGCTTTAATGAGGAGACCAGGAGCCTGACACCAAGGGTTGCTGCCCAAAGTTTTCCTGGTGTGGTCCTCCTTCCCAGGGTGTGGCATTTGGTAATGGCAGCTCATTTAGAAACTGGGAGTGCTCCGGCATCATAGGGGTCTGAGTGCCAAAAACGGGCGCTTCAAGGTTGTACATGGGTACCTTGGAGGCAATGGCTGTGGCCTCTTACGCATATCTGTGTGGCAGTCTGCGGAGTACGGCTTGACCCTGCAATGTCTCCAGAATGCTGTGTGGGCTTGCGGTCATCTTTGCAGGGATTGGCACAGATGCTGTTTATGTTTGGAGCGTTATAGAACAGAATCATAGAGTTGGAAAGGGCTTATAAGGCCATCGAGTCCAACCCTTTGCTCAATAAGGGATCCAGATTAAAGCATCCCTGACAGGTGGCTGTCCAGCTGCCTCTTGAATGCCCCCAGTGTTGGCGAGCCCACCACCTCCCTAGGCCACTGGTTCTATTGTCGTACCACTCTAACAGGAGGTTTTTCCTGATGTTCAGTCAAAATCTGGTTTCCTGTAAGTTGAGCCCATTATTCAGTGTCCTACACTCTGGGACAATCGAGAAGAGTTACCGGCCCTCCTCTGTGTGGCAATCTTTCAAGTACTTGAACAGTGCTACCATATCTCTCCCCCCCCGTCTTCTCCAGGCTAAACACGTCCAGTTCTTCAGTCTCTCCTCCTAGGGCTTTGTCTCCAGTCCTCTGATCATCCTTGTTGCCCTCCTCTGATCCCGTTCCAGTTTGTCTGCATCCTTCTTAAAGTGTAGTGTCCAGAACTGGACACAGTACTCAAGATGTGGCCTAACCAGTGCCAAATAGCGGGGAACCAATACTTCATGTGATTTGGAAACTGTATTTCTGTTAATGCAGCCAAAAATAGCATTTGCTTTTTTTGCAGCCGCATTACACCGTTGGCTGCCATTCAGCTTGTGATCAACAACAGTTCCAAGATCCTTCTCGCATGTAGCATTGCTGAGCCAAGTATCCCCTATTTTATAACTGTGCATTTGGTTTCTCTTTCCTAGAAGTAGAACTTTGCACTTATGCCTGTTAAACTTCATTCTGTTGTTTTCAGCCCAATGCTCCAGCATATCAAGATCCCTTTGAATTTTGCTTCTGTCTTCCAAGGTATTAGCAGTCCCTCCCAATTTTTTATCATCTGCAAATATGAAAAGCATTCCCTGTACCTCCTTATCCAAGTCATTAATAAAAATGTTGAAGAGCACTGGGGCCAGGACCGAGCCCTGCGGTACCCCACTCGTTACCTCCCCCCAGTTTGAGAAGGAAGCACTCTTTGAGTATGATTCTGTAGCCCACAGTGGATCCACCTGATAGCTGTTCCATGCAGCCCACATTTAGATAGCTTGCTAACCAGAATATCATGGGGCACTTTGTCAAAAGCTTTGCTCAAGTCAAGATATATTATGTCCACAGCATTCCCACAATCTACCAGGGAGGTTACCCGATCAAAAAATGAGACAAAATTAGTCTGGCAGGATTTGTTCTTGATAAATCCATGTTGGCTTCTAGTAATCACTGCATTGTTTTCAAGGTGCTTACAGACTGACTGCTTTATAATCTGCTCCAGAATTTTCCCAGGGACTGATGTCAGGCTGATTGGTCTGTAGTTCCCAGGTTCCTCCTTTTTGCCCTTTTTGAAGATAGGGACAACATTAGCCCTCCTCCATACATCCGGCACTCCACCCATCCTCCATGATTTCGCAAAGATAAGAGACAGCAGTTCCAAGAGTTCTTCAGCCAGTTCCTTCAATACTCTAGGAAGTAGTTTGTCGGGTCCTGCAGACTCGAGCTCGTTCAAACTGATTAGGTATTCCTTGACCATTTGTCTATCAGTCTGAAGCTGCAATCCTACCCCTTCAACTTCATGTTTCCTAGGAGGGTCACAGATCCTTCATTGGGAGAAGACTGAGCCAAAGTAGGAACTGAGCACTTATCTGGTGCTCGCAAGTCTCAATGAAAGCCACTTACAGATAGGTCCTTAGCACAGATGTGTGGCTTTAGGGTTTTGTTGTTATGTCTTTATTGTTATATTTATATCCCACTTTGTTTCCTCCAAGGAGCTTGAGGTGGCATACACACATGGTTCTCTCTCTCCCGATTTTATCCACACAACAATCCTGTGAGGTAGGTTAGGCTGAGAGGCAGTGACAGGCCCAAAATTACCCAGTGAGCTACATGGCTGAGTTGGGATTTGAACCCTGGTCTTCCCTGTCTTAGTCCAGCACTCTAACCACTACACTACAGTACACTTCATGATATTGCTTGCACTCAGAACAAGTGTGACACGGTGATTCTGTCTTGCTGCTGGTTTTGGGATTCTGCCTCTTGCTTGTCCCCAAATTCTCAGGGGGTGTAGATAGACCACGGCCATGAGTAGGCCACTAGAATAAGGCAGCACCATGAGGCTTCTTCCTGTAGTGGAAAATGTTGGGGGTCAGATTGTGGGAGGAGGGATGGAGGTTCTGTCCAGCCTCCTGTCGGATGCTTCAGTGTTGCTAATAACTATTTGTGCAGCACTTACACGGTCCTCGTGCTCAGTGACTCACTCCATGGTGGAGGAGGCAATCCGAGAGGCAGCTGGAGCTGCCTAGGTGGAAGTTCCGCGCTTTGTTGTGCTGCTTGTGCAGACATCCAAGAGCAACAAAGACTTCTTCACACGGTGGCACAGGGTTAAAGTCTGGAATTCTCTCTAGATGCCCCAATGTGGATGGCTTTAAAAGAGGACTAGACAAGCTCATGGAGGAGGAGGAGATGGCTATCAGTGGCTACTAGCCATGATGGCTATGTTCTGCCTCCACTGCCTGAGTCTGCCTGCTTCCGAATTCCAGTTGCCGGGACACGCAAGAGGAGAGAGTTGCTGTAGCACTCGGGTCCTGCTTCCGAGCTTCCCAGAGGCCCCTGTGAGAACAGGATGCTGGCCTTGATGGCCTTTGGGCTGCTCCAGCTGCAGGGCTTCCCTCAGAAAATGACTTGGCTGTCTGTCATCTCTGCAAAGACACTCCTTTCTCCAGATCCGACTCTCTGCAAAAGACATCAGCCATTTCCTGTAAGTGGTGCCTGGAGCAGCGACCTCTGAGTCCTCCTCTGGCAGCTCACATGTGCTGCTGCCGAGTGCCAAGGCCAGACCTGGATGCCAGATGCTGCAAACAAGTCCTCCTGCCTGCTACAGTCCTAAGAGGACAAGGGGGGGGGCTGTTCTTGCTTAATCCCTTCACCCTCAGTAAGAGGAGATGGCACAGGAAACAGAAGCAGCGTGTTCTTCCTGCAGCCCTGGCCTGGCCTTCTGTCCCCACGTGCGGCCTTCTGTGACCAGGCTGGTGCCCAGCAGAGCCAAGCAGCCGTCTCCATTGTGCTTCCGTGGTTGTGAGGCCAGGATTTTCCTCTTGCTCTGCTTCAGTGGCTGCTACTATGTCCAAGTAAAGCACACAGGAACTAGTGAAGATGAAGTGATAACCAGAATCTAATCGCAGCAGGTCTTGAGAGGCAAATGCGGGGAGCAGCTAACCATCACCCTGCCTATCCTTAGGAGCTCAGCGGGTCATGTACCTTCCCAGAGCTTGAGATGGGAGAGCGGCATGCTCTCCCCATGGAGAGAGCTTGCTTTCTAAGGGGACTCAGCTTCAGCATCTGTGTTCAGTGCCAGGGCCCAGCCTGCAAATAGGGGTTTCTGTGGATATGCAGGAGACTCTTTCCTTGAGTCAGTGCTCTCCAACAAGTGTGAACAGTCCCCACATATCTGTATTTCGTGCAGGACTGACCTGGATTTCCTATCCACAGCCTATGATTGTCAGGCTGGCTTGAGCCAAGAGTACCCCCCCCCAAAAAAAAAAATGAAACAGGATTTCTAGAGTGGGAGTGGGCGGACTTCAGGCTTGTCAGATCTACTTGGTTATTTTTACTAGAACCCCAAGATCTGCCGACAGCTGGGTGCAAAAAGACTTACAGAATTGATAAACTGGATTCCTCATAGAACATTCTGGGCCTAGAGCATTGTTTTCAGTGTTTGACTGAGCTCACAGTCCCTGTACCTCTTTTACTTTTACTCTCTCTCTCTCTCTCTCTCTCTCTCTCTCCCTCTCTCCCTCCCCTGCCTAATTTAAGTGGGAAGATTGGGAGTTAGAAATCTTTGTCAAACTACTGTAAATCATCCAGAGATCTACCTCCTTCCTTGATGAGGCTCCCATCTGCCAGCACATGTGTCCAACCTAACTGAGGGAAACTGGGGCTTCCCACATCTTCTCTGAACCATCCGGTGGTGGCCACTCTAAGTGGTGGATGAGCCATGGTGGCCCAAGGTTGGCATGCTGCTTCCAGAACAGAAACAAAGGAGACCTTCACATCTGGCACACTTCCTAGAAGCTTCAACACCTCGTCCTTTGTGGTGCTCCCTGGTCCAAGCTGGACACACCCCTGGGCACAGCAGTTGTTATCATTATTAATTTGCTGTCCTCCTCCCTTGCACTTCCCCCTGATTGGCGTTCATCTCCGTTCTGTGCTGCTTGGGCAAAGTGATGGACTCTGCTGTGCAACAGCCTTCCTTGTGGGGCTGGGAGGCTGGCTGAGAATCTCCTCAGTCATTGGATGAAATTACTCTGGGTGACAAATAATCATTAAGGGTGTATCCAGGGGTATGCCTGGCTCGGCTCGCACCACCTACGCCTAAGTGATGGAGCTGTGGGAATCTGGCCCACACCAGCTGCTGAGGATGGACTCCACCCCAGCTTCCTGTAGGTCTGGGTGGTGTCGAGGTTTTGAAGCTGGAAGTGTCACTGCTGCTGAGAGCACCTCCCTCTGGAGGAGGAAAGGGCATGTTGTGACGGCTCAGGTCTGTCACCTGCCATGCTACCCAGACATGCTGGTGTGTTTGGGAAAAGACTCCTTGAGGTGGCCGGGACTGGATCACCTCTGTGCTTGTGAGTGTCGTTGTGCCTTATAGAATCATAGAATAGTAGAGTTGGAAGGGGCCTATAAGGCCATCGAGTCCATCCCCATAACTTCATAGCTGATGGACTGGCCTGCAACCTAGAGGTTCTGCAGGGGTCACCTTGGCTGTTGTTTCTCTGCATCTGGAAAGGCTAAAGGTGTCTTCTGAAGGGTTGAGCACTGAAATGGCCACTTGGATAAGTATCCCCAGGGAAACAATTGCCAAGAGGATGGGATTTCTTAGGGGGCCTGAAGGGCTCTGGGTTCTGTGTGACCCTGGACAGCTCCTCAGGCTGGCTCAGGCCCCAGGCCCGCATCTCCTGGGACTGTGCCACTTTGAGTGGGGGCAAGAGCCCCTCCTGACATCATCCAGCACATCCTCATCCCTCCTCTGGGGTACCTTCTGCTGGAAATTCTTCAGGCTGGTGAGGCAGCCACACTATCCACCCCTTGCCCCAGGCAGTGTGACTTAGCAGTCTGGAATGTTCCTTCTCCCACACTGTCCCCCGCTCTCCTGAGGGCATCCTCCTTCCCCAGTCCTGAGACACACAGGCTGGGGCACCTCTTAAGAGATGAAATTCTCACTGTGTGCTCCTCCTCTGGGCCCAGAGAGTTTCCTCACACAGCAAGGATATCTTAGCTCTTTCTCCCAGAAACTAGGGCTTCTTTTAGGATTTCCCAGCCAAGCTCGCTATGCTCTCACAACATTGTTCCCCCTCCCCTCCCCTCCCTGGGGAATGGTGAACATGGCCTCCCTCTTGTGATCCTGAGCTGCAAGACTTTGCACTCTTTGTCTGGCTAGAGGCCTTCCCAGCCATCCATTTTGTAAGCTCATAAATCCCTGACTTCACGGAAGATTAGGATCTTGCAGTAGAGATCCAAATAGCTCTCAGGGCTGTTCCCAGCAGCTCTAGGCCAGCTTCTGTTTCCCAGTCTCCAGGCTGCAGTTTGGGCTCTACCCTGCCTCGCATTTGGGCTTGTTCCAGGAATGTTTCATGGTGTGCACTAGAAGAGCCTGTTTGGTGCCCGAGGTGAGGTATATGCTCCCTCAGATATTGGACTCACCCTTTGTGTGCACACGTCTGCATAACAGAATCAAATAATTAAAACCATTTTAATTCCCATGGTTGCCCCATTAACCCTGGAAATTGTAGCTTTGTGGAGGTGCTGAAAATATTTTTGTCAGATCTTCAGCCTCTTTGCAGAATGAGTAAACCCAGAGAGCTTTCTGGGAAAGTTTAAAAGGCTTCAAACAGATTGAGGTTTGTACTTTATACATACTGCACAAAAGGAGAGAGAGGCTTTTAAAACCTTAGCACTGTTCTTGACGAAAGGTTGCTGAATGTTTTGGTCAAGAGGTCAAAGTGACATTTTTTGTTGTTAAGTCATTGGTTTTTTGTGCTCTTTCATACAACCAAGCACCCCTGCATGGATGCCACTCTGCATCTGCTTCTACTCCCTGCAGTGTCCAATTTTCATCATGTCATGGGGAGGTTTGTGGGGGAACGTGGAGGCTTCTCTGCCGCATGGCGGATGGGTGCCACACAGAGAAGCCTTGGTGCAGCATGGATGCAATGCGGCCACTCTTTGGGGACTCAGTCCTTTACAGGCTCCCTGGGGAGGAGTAATCTTCCATCTGGGGTGGCTTCACCTGCTGTGGCTGCAGTGCCTTCTGTGAGCACCCCGTTTCTCTGGGGTAACTGTTCCATCGTACCGCGGTTGCGCCCCTTGCTGCTGCCTCCAGGCCTCTGATATTTTCCCTGCTTTCGCTAAATGTTTGGCATCTCCCAGGCTAAAAATACATCTCCAGAATAGGCACTCTGAGAACCTCTTGGTCCCCCTTGCGTCCCATCACATGGGGCCATGAAATGTCAACCGCAGCTGGTCTCTGTCTTCATGTCTGGCCAGGCAGAGGCTGCCCTTTCCCCACCTGCTGCTTTCACTGTTCTCGAGAGACGCCTCCATGTTCTTTTTTCAGGCCTGGATTGTGCGGTGGTAAAAATAGACTGGGGGGTTTCATATCTGCCTTCATGCCCCCCCCACAAGCTGCAATGCCTCAGAGAGGTGTTTGTATGGAGAGATCAGTAGCCAAACTCCAGGAGAACCGTTGCCCCGCAGACAAAGCAACCCAGTCTGGAGCAATGTGGTCTGAGGGGTCAATTGCTTTCCCCCTCCCTGTAGGCTGTAGCCTTGCGCTTCTTATCTTGCTGGTGATGGGTCACCTTGGCCTCTCCCTCCCTCCCTCCCTCGCATGCTGCTTGTTCACCTACTGAGTGGCTCAATGTCTGCCTGGATGGAAATTCTCTTGTTCAGACCCATTGGGCAGCCCCTCCCCCTTTGACAGACTGCTCAGGACCCTTTATGGGGTTCTTAAAATGCCTGCTCTCAGTAGGTTGGCCTGAATCTCATCTCTTAGAGGCTGCAACATCTTGAGGGTTTTATTATTTTATTTTTATCTTTTTGGTGGAAAATAAATGCGATGCGCATCAGCAGTGAAGTGCACTTGTGCATATTTTTCACCACTTTGAAAGAAGCATGCTAGGGACGTGACACTTTCCCAGTTGCCACCTGCTGGTACTTTAAAGGGGCATACAATGAAAAATACTTGTGTTCACATTTGGCACTGTGTGCATGCGCTCACACACCACTTCACTTGGCTTCCAGCTTTAATGCACATACGATGTGCCTGGAGGGGAGTGTGTTGTTGGCACCTCCTTGTGCCTCCCCTCCCTCCTTGTTTGTGTGACAAAGGGGAAAATCCTGCCGCCAGGCAGTTCTTTGCCCAGCTGCACTGATCAGGAAGCTGCTGCTGCTGCTGCTTTGTACAACTGGCTGCCTCTTGCTTGCTGTGTGTCTTGCTTGCACCACCCAGCCCTCATGTAGCAATGCTCTTAAGCAATCTAATGGTGAGCGGGACCTGGCAGCTGGAGGGTGTTTACCTCACCCTACAAAAATGCTCTGTTACTAAGCAAATGAAAACTGTCTGAACTTTCTGGGCTGAGAGGAATTGCTGGTGATGTCTCTTTGAACCGCAGCGTGGTGGAGGTTACAGAGCCTTTCCTCTTCAAACAGATAATTTCATAGCTCCTAGAGTGCCATGGAGACTGACAGCCAGTTGACTTATTGGCAGGGATCCCAAAGGGACCCAGGCCCACGCTTCAGCCTCTTGCTTTGAGAGGTGCTGGCGAAAACTCAGAAAGTGGCTGAACAACTGCCGGAAGTCAGAACTAATCTGGGTTTGACTCCAGTTGAATCCCAAACATGACAGTCCTTTCTACTTGGACAGAAGTCTCTCCTGATGGCTGTGTGGAGCAGAGGAGCAGTGAAGGTCAAGGATTTCCAGTGAAAAGTAGTCACAAATATTAGGAGGTTGACTCCCACTCAGATGCTTCCTGTGTTCGGATTGTCAGTGATTGTCACGACTGAGAAATCAAGTGTTGAGCTGGCTGTGAAAATACCACCCTGGCTGCAACTGGGTCCCACAGACCAGGCCCTGGCTGGGGAGGGTCCCTATCCATGCTGCCCTGTGACAAGGGCATGTAGAATTGTCTGCATGTCCTATCTAAAAAGGTGGTTCCAGTGCTCTGCCATATAATACCTGGTACAAAAAGAGGTCACCTGCTAGGAAGAAAGCAAAGAGATCCTCTTTAAAGCCAGCAGATTAAATGTCCTTTTCAATTATTTCCATTTTATGGAGTGCTCTGATTTGCATGGGTTAGAGTTAGGGTTAGGCCTGCTGGTCCCCTGTGCAGAATGCCCTTTGGTCCATGCCACTGCACCAGAATCTCCACAGGCTCTTGGATCATGCCGAGGAAGATCTTTTAGCTCTTCCCTTGACGGTGGGGTGGCATATTTATCAGCTATCCTGCCTGCTGTTGCTAGCAGCTGGGTTTTTTGTTCTTTTCATGAAATCAACCTTTTCAAAATGTTTGTCTCCATCAGTTGCACACACTGTCCAAACCAGCATGCATGGAGCTTGGATGAAGGGTTATGTGGCCAACATCACAGCCTTGCTTTCCAACCAAGATTCATCTGATTATAAGAAACATTCTCTTTCCAGAGGAAGATGGCTTCCAAGAGGTAGTGATGTTCACCAACTTGGGTGGCTTTGAAAGAGGATTAGACAAAATCATGGAGGAGGTTACAGCTAACAATAGCTGTGTTCCACCTCTGTGGAAGGTAGTATTGCTCTGAATAATCATTTCTGGGAATCATAAGTCGAGAGAGTGCTCTTGCACTCAGGATCTGCTTGTGGGCTTCCCACTGGCCTCTGGTTGATCACTGTGAGAACATAGTGCTGGACTACCCAGTCACCA
The DNA here is from genome assembly GCF_030035675.1 of Rhineura floridana. Lineage (NCBI taxonomy): Eukaryota > Metazoa > Chordata > Lepidosauria > Squamata > Rhineuridae > Rhineura > Rhineura floridana. Next base: position 1,210,301 of record NC_084494.1, read on the forward strand.
GATTCGTCTTATGTTAAGAGTGGTCCGCAACTCAAGTAGGTGCTACCCATTTAGAGGTCCCATCCTTACCCAGTAACTTGGTAGGAATTTGAACAGTGAATTCTAGCACGGTTTTGAAAAGCCCAGGAGGAAGTCCACCCTATCGATGAACATGGGTGAGGCCCAAGCAACAAGACACAAGCCAGGAGTCCAGATTCTTTGAGGCCATAAGGTGCGTAAAGGATTCTGTTCCGCTTTTGTGTCTGGGAGAAGCATTCCCTGGATTGTCCTATTCAGATCTTGAGGACTAGCTTCTTGGTGGTGGTTTGTTGTACTGCATGGTGCACCAGCGTGTTCTATGGAGGTTTGGCGTGGAAGGCTCTTGCCTTTTTGTTTCCACACTATTTCCAGTGGTTCCTGAACATTCTGGGCACTAGGGACTTCTAATTAGGAACGTTAGGAACTTTATACCAGTTGCTGGAAATGGCAGGAGGGGAGAATGCTGCTCTTGCATTCGGGTCCTGCTTGCAGGCTTCCTATAATGGGCATCTAGTTGGCCACTGTGAGAACAGGATGCTGGACTGGATGGCCCCCTCTGGCTTGATCCCACTGCAGGGCTCTCCTTATTTATTTATTTATTTATTAAATTTATATACCGCCCCATAGCCGAAGCTCCCTGGGTGGTTCACAACAGTCAATATCAAAATACAATAAAAACACATATTTAAAACAATTCAAACAACATTAAAAATGGGCTTCCTTAAAAATTTTTAAATTTAAAAAGTTTATAACACATATTATAACACATATTAAAATGCCTGGGAGAAGAGGAAGGTTTTAACCTTACGTCCTTATGCTTGCTTCACCTAATGAAGCACATTGTATTGCCCTGCAATTTGGACACAGGGTGGGCTCCCTTTTGCTTCTCGTCCAGTCGGTTGTGCATGTAAGAGCCTGTCTTTTACAGGTCGTGCCGGCAGCCCCCTTAAGCCTAGACAGGCTCAAGACAGCCATGTGTCTTGAGACATCTCCAGCCATCTTCTAAAGGAATGGAATGTTTTGCTAGAAATTTGCATCTCGGAACAAGCAACAGTTTGTTGTGGCACTAAACAGTCAAAAGTGTCTATTCGCCATGGAGCAGTTGTTTAAGGAACATTCTGCTCCCTGCCCAGAGATCACTTAATGCCACCTGCTGCCCTAACCAGGGGCTGGAACTCTGAACTGTTTTCTGTCTGCTGGGCTCTTTGAGAAAGAAATTGGCAAGAAGGGATCGCTGGTCTCCATGGGGAGATATTGCAAATCCAATGGAGATGGATTTGCAGTTGGCTTGTGCTGGGACTGTAATGGATACCAGATGGTGTGCACCCGGCTCTCACCAGGTCTGGAAAATCTCAGCTGTGCAGATGGAAATTCAATCCAGCTCTGCTTTGATGGAGGAAGAGGAAAAGATGCTCCATGTCCGTCCCCCCTGCCTGCAGCAGCCCACTCAAGTCACTCTCTTGGAGCCCCTTCCCTTCTAAAAACGGCTTGTGCGTCTGCACGCAACAGGTGGCCTGGATTTCTCAGCCAGTGACAGGGACAGTAACCTGAGTTTCTTCCTCTTCATTAGGGCTGGTGCCTCTCCAGATTTTGAAGGGTCAGGGCAGGTGGGAGCCAGGAGACAACTACCATAGTCCTGATAGCCTGGAAAAGTACCGGGATTGTCTCCACTCTCCCCCCGCCTACCTCCCGCATACGCAGTGGCTTCCCTTGGCCTCTCACCGAGGTAATGATATTGGGCTGAATGGAACCCAAGTATGAAAGCCGCCTTTAGCCCCAAAGCTGCCAGCCTCATTGCTCCTGGATAGCTCCCTCCTGAGTTGCAGCTCTCCAAACAAAGAGCCACAGCAAGAGTGACTCTTTTGACCAAATTTGGGGAAAAAAGTTTCCTTGAGTCATTGAGCAATATCAGCCTGCGGGAGACGGAGAGCGACGGCCTCTGCTGGCCTCTTGTGCCCACCCGATTTCAGCAGCTGCACAGCTGAAACTCAGCAGCTCCTGCAGGCCTGGAGGCTGCCTTGTCCTTGGAGATATTCCCAAAAATGGAGGCACAGGCCGGGACAAATTTGGTCCTTGACTCCCCTGTGGGGGCTTAGTGAATGGGACTGCGGGGGGTGGCTGTGTCCTGCTGTGGGCACTTGCCAGAGAGACCTGCGTGCCAGGAGATCAAGCGCCTGATTCCCAGCCACCCCTTGTGCCTCTGCCATCGTGCAGGAAGGAGCCAGGCTGAGCAGGGCGCCGCCTTTTCCCTGGGATGGTTCAGTTGTCCTGTGGGAGCCTGAGAGCCCAGCACAACATGCCCTCCGGTGCAGTTCTCTGATGTGCCTGCAAGCTGCCTCATTCCTTCTGCCCTTGAAAACCCCCACGGTGCATCTTGCTCCCCAAGGGACCATGCTGGAAGTGAGAGTGGGGTGCCTGCGTGGAGGTCAGAGTGGCCTGTGTCTGTGCGCCTCAGCTGCCTCAGCAGTTGGGGAGTGACAAAGTTTTAGCTGGCAAAGGGATTGGCCTCCTTGTGCACAGAACTCCCCCTTGCCCAGGAGATTCCTTTCTCCTCTCTTGTTCTTTGAACGTTGCTGCTGGATTTGGGGTATGGCCCCACTGCAGTGAGCTTTCCAAACTAGCATGCTGGAGCCTGCTGTTTGCCTTTCCATGCGCGCTTTTTCTGCGTGTGCCTGGGATTGTTGTCACATGAAACAGGAGTGGGACAGCAGTCTCACGGTGGGGCGGGGGGAGACTGTGATCAAGGCCTTGCTTTGAAGTGTCAGAGGCCTGGGCCCTGGAACTCTCTCATTAGCTCATCGGGAGTGAGCCCACTTCTGAAGTTTACATGCAGAAGCTCAGGCTGGAAGCCGCTCTCCGCTACTCATCTAGCCAGAGCTTCACTGCTGTCAAAGGGAAAGCCACAGAACCAATGGAAAAAGCAGGGAATCCCAAGACTGCAGACCAATGTCCTTTTAGAGCAAATCCTACTACATTCATAAACATGCATTGGATTGAGTTGTATGTAGTAAAATGATCCTGCTCCTGAAGATAGTATTTGCTGCGTTCTCTATAAGAATGATATATTGTCATTATATAGATATTAATTGTACTAGGATTGCTAACACGTTTCTGTGCAATTTATTCAAAAGCAAATCCCACTGTGTTCAGTGGGGCTCACTCTCATGTGCACGTGCGTCAGATTGCAGCCTTGCAGAGCTCAGTCTGCAGTTGGCTCTTGCTTGCTGTTTTGCGCCCTGCCCTCTGCCACAGTGGGCACCACAGCCTGCCACTGACCAGAAGGGACCTCTGGCAGTGGCTCTTCTTGCAAAGCAGTGCAGTGTGTTGCGGGGGATTAGTGATATTTGCCACCTCCTCTTTGTCTTTGGATTGTTTCAAAAGGACTGAAATGCTGGGATTTCCTGGAGGCCACAGCTGTGGCTCACCCTCCCCTGGTTTCAGGTCAGCTAGACCAGCAGCATGAGTTGAGCATGCCTGCCTGCCTGTGGCTCCTTGACCACTGCAAAGAGCTGGACAGGCAGTCTCCTTCCTCCCAACCATGTACACATTCTGTAGTTGGAGAAGCAGCCTCTGGGAAGCAGTGCTCTGGGAAGGGGGAATGTTCCCCTGTACCACTCATGGTACTTCTGCTCCTAGAAGAAGGGCTGCTATAAGGGGGATGGTGGTCCTAAACCACAGACCTGAGAGAGAGATGGGATTGGACCTCTGAGACTGGAGTGGGACTCGCCTCCCTCCTTAGCTGCACCCTCCCCACCCACCCCCAACCGAGCGCTTCCTTGGCCCACCTTTTGGACACCACAAGCTGAGACTTTGACCTTCCTCACAGTCAGGAGGTGCTGAGGGAGGAGGGTGGAGGTAAACCAGAAATCTGGCAAAGGGTCATTTTGTTGTGCTGTGCTTCACTACCTGCCACCCAAAGCAACAGCAAGGGGGGAGTTTGCGTGCTGATTCCTATCCAGTTTTAATTTGCAGGGTCCAGCTTTCTGTGCTGACCCGCCATTTTTTTTGTTCTGGTTTGTTTTGCAATTGCTGATCTGCTGAGATTTTTAAGCAAAAAAGGTAACGTAATTTCTAACGAAAATGCTTATGCTGTAGGCACCTTTTGTCTATATACATTATCAATTAGGCAGATAATCACCCATTGAGTCTGTCCCTCACCTCAGGCTAACAGGTGTCCTGCTTAAAGAGAACCTACCCCCATTTTACTGTTCTTGCTATTTTGCAGTACTTTTGATTCTTACTTTTGAAAAGTTAACCAGCTCTGCTTATTTTAACTTCTTTTTTTGAGGGAATGTATTACTAAGTCACTCCCGCACAACACAGTGGCAGCAGAGATTCAATGGCCTGCAGAGGGAGGGGGGAGTAATCCTGTCCAGGTCTGCTCTGTCCTACAATTTAATGTGTGGGAGAAAAAAAGGACGGGCTCTCGCCATTTCTGAGAATTAACAAAACAAAGAGAAAATTGGAGGGATGCTAATGGGTGTAAATGGTGATCGTTATCACCTAGACAGCCGTTAAGAATGCATCAGCTTAGAGCAAAGCCAATTACGAGGACGACATTGACAGCCGCAATCCGCCACAAGGAATCACTGCTGGTCTAAAAACAGATTGTCGGGTTGTGTCAGAATCCGGTAATAAGTCCGTTTTAGCAGATATTCTCCCCCATCCCTAGTGGAAGCAGTGAGTTGAGCACCTCCTTGTCCAATGTCTGTGCGCGTGTGAGAGCGAGCGAGCATGTGTCTATGTGTCCCCTGTAGGCTGTGGGTGTCCCTCCGCCTCCTGGGGTGACGAGGCTAACTGCTGCTGTCTCTTCTCCTTCTCCAGGAAGCGTGCAGAGTCCTGGCCCACAACATGACGGAGGGCTTTGACTGCGCCAGCTGCAAGGAGTCCCTCTTTGGGCTCAAATACATCCAGGTGGACAAAGGGCCCTTCTGCATCCCCTGCTATGACACCCATTTTGCCAACACCTGTGCCGAATGCAAGGAGCCTATCGGGCATGACTGCCGGGTGAGGTGGTGAGGGGAGGTCTCTGTTCAAACTGCCGTTGCCCTGGGCCCCAGGCGGCTGTGGCGGCTGCTGTCGCTTGAACCCTTCCCTCTAGGAGCCTCCAAGCGTGGGAGATGCTTGCACAGCACCTCCTGCATATCAGGCACCTTTATGACTAATAAGGGGTTGGGAGGAGGAGGCTGATCTACCCGCTCTCCATTTCCCCAGCATTTGCTGAATGGGACCATAATTCCAAATGGGCCAGTTCAGCAGCTCGTCAGTGGAACGTGTGTGGCCTTCAGAAAGGGCTGGCTGTGGTGCAACAGCTGCTTGCGTACAAGGAGGCCATTGCCTTCCCGGCAGTGTGGAAGGGACCACCCTCCCCCACCTCCAGACCCTGCTGGGGAGCTTCCACTTGGGCGTCTTGGCTGGGCCGCTCTTGGAAACCAGAGCTGGTGCAGGTGGACCCCTTGGGCCTGATGCAGCAGCCAGGCCCCTTTTTCTGCCTCTGTTCCCTGCTCCTCCTTGGCTTAGGGGCGGCCCTTTGGGAAACGGGCCTTGCCGCCCTGAGGCCCCTGCCCGAGGGAGGGAGCACTGGCTGGCTCTCTCGCTCGCTCTGGCCTCGGGTGGTTCTGGCCTTCTTCTCTCCACCCTGCAAGTGGCAGGCCAGAGGGTTTCCTCGGGGAGCCCCCACGCCTACCCTCTCGGTGGGCAGGGAGAGGGGCTCGCTGCCTTCTGACGTCCCCCCTTGCCCTACAGGAGCTCTACTACGAGGACCGGCACTACCACGAGAGCTGCTTCCGCTGCTTCCGCTGCGACCGCTCCTTGGCCGACGAGCCCTTCACCTGCCAGGGCCAGGAGCTGCTCTGCAATGACTGCTACTGCCGGGAGTTCTCCTCCCAGTGCGTCGCCTGCCAGCAGGTGGTCATGCCAGGTGCGCCACCCCCCTACAGCTACCTCAACGGGGGGAGGGGAGCAGGAGGAGCTGCCAGGGTGGGCATGGCCCCGTCGGCATGGGCCCTTTGCTGCACCCCTGCGGCCTGCTTACCCCTCTCCTCCCCACAGGCTCCCGGAAGCTGGAGTACAACGGGGAGACGTGGCACGAGCACTGTTTCCTCTGCAGCAGCTGCCAGCAGCCCATCGGGGCCTGCTCCTTCATCCCCGACCAGAAGGAGTATTACTGCGTCCCTTGCTATGAGAGCAAGTTTGCCCCCCGCTGCACCCACTGCAAGAAGGTGGGGCCTGCCTGCTTGGCCGGGCATCCCAGGGCGGGCGGCCCGCAAGCAGCGGGGTGAGGGGAGGGAACCGTGCGGGGAATGCGGAGGAACACCGAGTGTGAATCCTGCTCTTGTGCCCACAGTCACTGACGAAGGGGGGAGTGACTTACCGGGATGAGCCATGGCACAAGGAGTGCTTTGTCTGCACGGGGTGCCAGGCGCCCCTGGCTGGGCAACAGTTCACCTCTCAGGAAGAGCAGCCCTACTGCCTCAAGTGCTTTGGGAGCCTCTATGCCAAGAAGTGCAGTGCTTGCGCAAAGCCCATCACAGGTGACTGGGTGGGGGCAGGGCTGTGCTGAGCCACTCCTGGGGGGCTTTCTGGAGGAGGGGAGAGGGGAGCCCACCCCGGGGGGGCTTCTGGAGGAGGGAGGCCCTCTCTGGGGGGCCTTCTGGAGGGCGAGGGGGGCCCACCCCTGGGGGCCTTCTTGAGGAGGAGGGAGGGGGCCCTGCCCCAAGGGGCCTTCTGGAGGAGGGGGGGCCTGCCCCAGGGGGTCTTCTGGAGGGGGAAGGGGGTCCTGCCCCGGGGGTCCTTCTGGAGGGGGAAGGGGATCCTGCCCTGGGGGGCCTTCTGGAGGGTGAGGGGGGCCCACCCCTGGGGGCCTACCCCTGGGGGCCTACCCCTGGGGGCCTACCCCTGGGGGCCTACCCCTGGGGGCCTTCTGGAGGGGGAAGGGGGTCCTGCCCAGGGGGTTCTTCTGGAGGGGGTAGGGGGTCCACCCCTAGGGGCCTTCTGGAGGGGGGCGGGGGGCCTGTCCCAGCCGTGACAGGAGTTTTCTCTTTTCCAGGCTTTGGAGGGGGCAAATACGTCTCCTTTGAGGACCGCCACTGGCACCACCAGTGCTTCAGCTGTTCCCGCTGTGCCACCTCACTCGTGGGGAAGGGCTTCATCCCTGAAAATGAGGAGATCCTGTGCCGCGAGTGTGCCGGTGACCTCTGAAGCCCCCTGGCCCAGGGCCTGTTGTCCTCCAGGCATCCTGCATGTCCAAGCCCCCCCCAGAAGCAGCAGGGAAGAATGATCCCCTCCCCCCCCCCCCCGGCCAGGTCTCAGGCTTGAATGCGGGTGCACTTCCCTGTCACTTTGTCCGCCGGAGGTTTTGCTGGGAGGTGGGGGCCCCCTCCCTCTCCTTCGCCTCTCCCTCCTGCAGGCCAGCAAAGCTGTTTCTGCAGAAGCTCACCCCAGCATGGGAGAGGGAGGTACATGTATGTCTACAGTGAGGGTGGCCCACCCCCACCAGGTGCCCCCTTCCCATGCAGCTTTGGAGAAGGGTCCCTGTCCGCCACTGCTGCCAGAGCTGCAGCCATCCGTCTCTCCCTCCGTTTGACGTGACAGAGGCCATGGCCCCATGCTGCCCCTGCCAGCCACGGAGGAAGGAAGCGGCTTTGCCCTCCAACTTCTGCCCAACCAACCCCATCCCTCCCTGCGGCTGGCAAAAGTGCTCCCAACCCAGAAGGTCCTTGGCAAGCCTCTCTTGTTCCCCAAGCGGCCTCTGCAGTGGCGAGAGCAGATATGGGCAGAGGAGCAGGCCTTGGCTCCAGCCGCTGTTCCGTCCTGCAGGGCGGACACAGGGTCCGCTGGGCCCCGTTGGGGAGCAGGCGTTGACACTCTTGCCACCCACAGTGACTGTGTAGCCCCTCCAGCCCTGGCAGTTGCACTTCCTGCTCTGCCTGGCAGGATCTCCATAGCAAGACAAAACTGGCCCTCCCCTTCCCGGCTTTCTTTTCTCTGTACTGAACTTCCCTTCTGCCCTCCCCCCTTCCGCTGGAGGAATGTTATGCATCTGCCTTTTCATGAGCTCATGTAGCCAGTTCCTCAGATACTTTGCTGTGGGGGAGTCAGTCTCCCCCCCCCCGTGTGTGTTTATCTCTGCCAGTTGGTGTGGGGTACTCTTGAGAGCTGTTTCCATCTCTGGCCAGTGTGCGCACGCACCCCTTGCTGGCTTTATATAATAAATCATGTTACTGGACCATGGATGTCTTTCATTTGTAACTTGGGGGAGGAATGGGTCATGTTGCCTTTGTCCTGTCTGGAATTTGCAGTTAAGTTTCTCAACAGGCTGTTTCCCAGATTCTGAAAAGACCTTCCCAACCTGCCACCCATTTGTGGCTTTCAGAGCATACAAAGAGTGCTTAAACTTTGCCTTATACTGCATTTTGCTACTTGGAAGGGAAATGAGCCCCCGTCTACCTCTTGTGTCTGTCAGAACGGAAGAAAGGAACCCTACCACCGCGGCTGTGTCTTGGTATCCATGTCTGCCTGCAGCCTCTGACTTCATCCATAGGGAGGGGGCTCCTGTAAACGGAGGACCCTTCCCTCCTGAAACCTCCTGCAACTGGCCAATGGTTGGTTCCTTGTTATAGCATTTTGCATTCTCTCTGGCAGTTCCTTTTTCTGTGATCGCAAAACACTTTTCCAAGAGTCCGTCCTGAAAGTGGCTTCCTCTATATCGTTTCTGCACTTGGGTGTGTGCGTGTGGTTGTGTGCCCAGCTCAGCCCTCCTCCCTTCCACTGATTAGCTACCAGGCTTCTGCTACCTCTGGGCCCCTGGGATCCCCCTCGTAGCGGTACTCTTCTCCAAAAAAGGAAATGGCACAGCTGCCTGTGGCCAGCAACATCTGGATTCTATCCCAACATGGCTTGCTTTGCTGCTTGATTTATTTGTGGCGAGGGAGTGGGAGCGCAGTGAAGTAACAAGGCTAGGCTGGAGGCATGGTCCAGCGCGGGGTGGGGTGGAATGGCCATGGCAGTTGATGCACGAGGTTGTTCTGGCAGGGAAGCCAAGTCCAAATGCCGAGAGGGTGGGCTGTGGGGTGGGGGTCTGAGTGGGGTGCCTGTGAGGCCTTAGCTCACCTAGGCAGTGCTAGCCCTTGAGGAGGCCTCTCGCCTGCCTTCCAGATGTGCCCCATCCTCCCCATTTGTTCATTTAGGAGTCACAGTGTACATGCTGACTTTGCATTCTCTAGAACTCCACAGGCCACCCATGAATTAAAATGTAAAAAGAAGTGTTTGCTCAGAATTCTTTGACATTGTCTACTTAAGGCATAAGTGGACCATGTTAAGTGATGCAGAATATGTACTTAAGACCTTGAAAAGGGCCTTGCTGGCTCAGGTTGAGGGCTGTGCCATCCAGACGTTGACACCCACAGACCACAGCTGAGTTCCAGATACCCGCCAAGAGGAGACTCGCAGGGTAGATGAGCTGGTCCTGCTGGCTTGTCAAGACATTCTGTGTGGTTCCATTCCTCTTCCATTTGCCAAGTTGACAGTCAGAGAGAGAAAAGCCTTTGCACAATAAAGGAAAAGAATTGTGTTGCCCCACACCTTGTATTGCTGTGGGCTTTATCTGCAATGCAGTTGCCTGGTCCCCCTGTCATAGCACCTACCCATTAATCTAATTCTTAACTCTTTTCTTCAGAAAACACACCTTATGGCTGGCTATTCCATGCAGAAACTCAAAATTAATTTCCGCTGGCATCCTGGCATGTTCCCATGAGAAGAGCACATCTTACATGTACAGTCTGACCCTCTGCCCACAGTCAAGCACAGCCTCTGGCCTCCTTTCAGCCACTTGTACCGAGGAGAGTGTTGTGTAAATTTGTATATTTGTTAGCAGAGCACGGCAACAGTCTGAAATGCGTATGTGCCAGTGTGTGCATTTACCTAAGAGAGCAGGCTTTTACCTTGCATTGAGATCACTGAGACTTAAGACTTAGTAAAATAAGAAAAGCTCCTTTATGTATAGACATACATAGTAGATAGAAAGGCAGACCTAGCTCTAACTAACTAACTAAGCTGGAGCCATGAGACTCCCAAGCCACCTGCCGTTTTCTGCTAACAAATATACACATTTACACAACACCACTCTCCTCGGTACAAGTGGCTGAAAGGAGGCCAGCAGCTACGCTTGACTGGGCAGAGGGTCAGATTGTACATGGCTAGTACCTGTCAATGGAACCAATGCCTCCCTGGGCCAGAAATAGCTTTGCAAGGGAGGTGGGCCAGGGCTTGCCGTCGGCACCCTCAGTACCACCAGCAGGAGCTGCAGACCATGCTTCTCCAAGTAGCTCACTTGCCTGACATGCTTCAAGAAGCTAGATTTGGCCCCAGGACCTCAACTTTCTCATCCCCACTGTAAGCACAATGTGGGGAAAGGTCTTGTGCCAGTTATATTCCTCCACTTTAATTGCCTCACTCCTCCCTTTGGGAGGCTACTTTCATTATGCAAAAGAGAAACAAGGACAGCTTCAGATTTGTGCTTTGCCTTGCTGGTTGCTACTCCAAGACAGGATACATATCACATATCATCTGTCTGTTGAGGATCACCAGCATGGAAAATGAGAACTTGGGTCTTGCTTCTTCCCAGAAGGAGTTTGGTTATTGAAGACAGCCCTGACCCAGGCACTGATGAGTTGCCGAGGTCAACCTGTTCCAAGGCTGTGAGCGGGATTCTCTCAACCCTGAAACGCCACCTGATGGACCAGCCACCCCCTCCCATCCCAAAGCCTGTGGGGAAAGGCTTTCCTGAGAGCAGAGCAGGCCTCCTTCCCATTGCTCAAAGGGCAACAGGCAGCCCTGGAGAGTGGGTGCATGCCAGAGCCCCAGGGGGTCGGTCAGTTGCCGCATATCCTACACACACTCACTTCTGCCCCATGGGAGGAGGACAGGCTTGTCTGCTCTACCGGCACCCAGGTGCAGCTGGGCCTTTTCCTCAATGGTGGGCTTGATTTCCTCTGCCGCTGACCCCCTCCCTGGCCCTTTTCTAGCCAGCCAGTGCCAGAAGCAGCCCATTTAACTCTACTGAAGAAGGAATGGCCGGGGGGGGGCAGTAGCAGAGAGTTCTCCCTTGGCTGATGGGATGTTCTTGGCTGTGCCTGATCCACCCCCTTGACGGGCTGCCTTGCCCCTGCTGCCTTTCACTCTCAATGTTATGTGAGCAAAGCCCACAAACATGACTAGCCTCCACAAAAAACTCACTAGCCTGCTGGGAGAAGAGGAAAAGAGACCTCTGGCCATACTCTAGCAGCCCCCACAGGGCAAGACCCATCCCCAACATGGCAATAAGGCTTTTTAGAACATGGATGGGGAGGCCCTGTAGGTGGCACCAGGCCCAGCATCTCCCACCCCTGCTAAAAAGTACGGAATCCAGGCTTGATTGAGCTGCAGTGGTGCAACCTCCTTGTTCTGCAAAAGGGATTCTGCAAGAGAGCGTTTGCTACCCAGGGAGGGGGTGAGGCTGCTTCCAGCTCAAAGCATTAGGGGGTCCTCATGGCCATGCCCGGCCAGGGGATAGATGGCAAGGGGGAGGCTCCAAGGGGCTTCGGTAAGCCCACAGCTATGGCACCCCATAAGGAGGCCGAAGGGGTCCACCCAAAAGAGTCTGCCTTCCAGTTAGGGTTTTGCTGCCCTGCATGTCAAACTGAATCAGAGCCAGAAGGAATGAGATGCATCCCAGATATATTTTGGGATCTGCCCCATTCAAGAAGCTGAACTGGACCACTTGCATCTCAGACACGGTGCACATCCATCTGCTGCAAAAAGCAAGGGCGGGAAGAGGCAGTAGAGCGTGGCCACAAAACAGTTCAGAAACTCAGAGGACATATGTGGAGGTGCTTCTCCTACAGGCAGGCCACTCCCCTCTCACTGCACACTCTCATTGGGCCCAGAAAAATGTAAATAGACTGCCTTCAAGTCGACCCTACTTATGGCGACCCTATGAATAGGGTTTTCATGGTAAGCAGTATTGAGAGAAAGGAAAAGATTAGAGTGACACACTTCATTGTCTAAAAAAAGACGCCACGGTTCCTTTCCACAGGATGCTTTTTGTCTGTCTCTGGGGGAGGAGTGCAAAACTGACTAGTGCCCACAGGAAACAATGGAGAAATCTGAAACTTCAGCATTGCTGCAATTGGGCAGAAGAGCATATTTCCCCATTCTCCTCCCCACAAAAAAAAACAGGAAGTAGAAGAAAACAGGAGTTCTTGCTTTTTTTCTGGGTAGGAAATATGAGGTGTTTAGATTTTTAAAATTGTTTTAGTTTTTAAAATATTTTGAAATGCAAATGCAGCCTATTATCCCCACATTGCCAGCAGGGCAAAGGGACGGTGGCTTGCAACAGCCCTGCAAAGTAGTCCACTCTTAATACTGAAGGTGAGAGGTGGGGCTGAGTCTGGTTTGGCTCTATAGCCCCAAATCTACCCATTTTAAACATTCCTCAGGGTGCTGCAAAGGTCAATCTACTTATGAATATAATCTTTTATTTGAGATGCGCTAGTTGAGAGACAACACAATAGAACAGAGGTCTGGAGATTGTCACTTCTGACCAGGGGGGTGAACCTCTGGAGCACACAGTGCCTAGCTGTTACCGGCTGGCTAAACACTGATGACAAAGTTGCTCTGCAGTGATTTAGCTGCTGCCCTTATGGCAGTTCCAGCAGAGGAGTTCACTGCAATGTCAAACCCAGTGTTGTGGGGTCAATTCCAGTTAATGTGGCCTGATGATGTGGACAGGATGCTTGCAGTGATGCCCACAACCATTTGCTCATTAGATCCTTGTCCATCCTGGCTTATTAAAGCTAGCTGGAGTGGGGTGACTGAATGGGTCACAGGTGCAGTAAACACATCTTTGTGTGATGCCCTCTGCCCTTAAAGAGGTGGTGGTGCATCCACTTCTTTAAAAGCCCACATTGGACTCAATAGTGTGTAACAACTATAGACCAGTCACCAATACCCCTTTTTGGGCAAATGTGGTGAAGAAGGTGGTTGTAGAGCAACTATAGGCATTCCTGGATGAGACTGATTATCTAGATTCTAGATCCATTACCATTCAGTGTGGATTCAGACCCAGTTTTGGAACAGAATTGGCCTTGGTCACTGATTAATGTCTTTAACATGACAGAAACAGGGAAAGCAACACTATTACTTCTGCTTGATCTGAGTAACAATGGGTGAGCGTTCCTCGCCCCCCTGGCATTTTTGCTATGGGGTTCTACAGGATACTATTCTCTCCCCAATGCTATTCAACTTCTATATGAAGCAGTTGGGAACAGTCATTAGGAGTTCTGGAGCAAGGTGTCAGCAGTACGCTGATGGCATGCAGCTCCATAACATCTAAATCTGGAGAGACTGTAAACGCTCTGGATCGGTGTCTAAATGCTGTAACAGACTGGATTTGATCTGAATTCCTGCACAGAGCGGGGGTTGGACTGGATGGTCTTGTATGATTCTATGGATGCGGGCCAATAAACAGTGCTTGAATCCTTGGGAGATGGAGGCTCTTTGGGTAGGTGGCTCCCATGTCCGTGAGACAGGCAGGTTACCTGTTCTGGATGGGGTCGTTCTGGACCAGGTGTGTAGTCTAGGGATACTCATGGATTTATCTTTGTCTCTGTTCGAACCCGCGAGCGCCTTCGCTGTAAGCGGAACCGCAGCCCGGTAGTAGGGACAAGCCAAGCGGGGGCGGCCGGGCATGGCCTCCAGTGCTGCAGCCTCCCCGTTGCCTGTGAGACGAGGCTGAGGCGCAGGGGGCGGGAGGAGCTCCTCCGACCTCCTCTGGCCAGGCTTCAGCCGCTCCTCGCCGGCGCGCATCTGGCCCGGAACCATCCTGCGCCGGGAAAAGGGCGGCGGGGGACGGCGGCGGCAGGCGGCTTCCGGTCCCCAGGGGCCACTTCCGGCAGGGTCGTTACGCTGCCGCGATGGAGACCATCCTAGAGCAGCAGCGCCGCTACCACGAGGAGCGCGAGCGCCTAATGGACGTCATGGTCAAGGAGATGCTCACGCGCAAGTCCACGGTGAGGGGGCCGCGGGTGTGAGGGGGGCCGCGGGCGGGGGGGGCGCACCAAATCCCCCCCCGTGGCTGACTAACTGGCCTCCTCCTCCTCTCTCTCCCCGACCAGCTGCGGGACCAGATCAACTCGGACCACCGCACGCGGGCCATGCAGGACGTGAGTAGCCCCGGCCAGGCCCTCCCGGGGTGGGGGCGAGGGGGCCCTGCGGAGCGGGAGCGGGGCCGTTCCGAGCTTGGGGAGGCCGCCGGCGGCGTCGCTAACTTCTGACCCCCCTTTTTTCTTGCAGAGGTACATGGAGGTGAGCGGTAACTTGAGAGACTTGTACGACGACAAGGACGGGTAAGGGCCCCTCCTTGACAGTCCCGGGGGGACTTTGAGCTCCAGCTGGATCTGGGTGGCTCTGGAAAGGGGAGGGGGAGGCATGGTCCGTCTCCTTACAATCAAAAACCGTGAGCTGGGGGTATCCTTGTTCAGCTCTGCAGAAACACCAGTTCCATCTGGCTCCTGCCCCTGAACTGCTGCTGGGACAGCTGGTCGTTAGAACTACTCCTTAAGAACTGGGGCCTGGGTTTGATTTTCCCTCCTTGCCCCTTGTCTGTGGTGTTTTTAGATTGCACGCCTGCAGGCAGGGACTGTCTTGTATTAAGTGAGTGCATGTAAGCCACTCTGGGAGCCTTTTTGCTGAAGAGTGGGGTACAGATGCCACCTATCAATCAATAAATGCAGCACCCATTGGGTGGTACTGGATTACATTCCTTGGAGCTGGGAGAAGAACCCAGTGCCCTCATTTCTTTTGCTTTTGTCAAGCTGTTCTAATTAGCTAACCTGAACAAGGTTTCTTTTTCTGCTTCTCCAGGTTGAGGAAGGAAGAGCTCAGCGCCATTTCAGGGCCCAATGAATTTGCTGAATTCTACAACCGCTTGAAGCAGATCAAAGAGTTCCATCGGAAACACCCAAATGAGGTGAGGACGGGTCTGTGTGTGCTCTAGTGGTAGCAGCACCACCACTAATGGGGACTGCCCAGCAGCCCTGTAAGGTCTGATGCTGCCCTGAGAGGGGTGGGGAGTCCATGTTTATTCCCAGTATTGTGGAGGTGGCTCAGTTGTTTGTGCTGTGGCCTGTTGTCTAATGCTATATTTTCCCACCTGATATTTTCTTCTGTTATGCTTGTCCCCATGCCAGGAGCAGTCTCTGCTACCTCTCTTCAGACTGTCTCTTTATCCTCCAGACATTTGCTTCATTTCTCCACAAAACCTTTTGGCAGCCTTTTAACCTCCCCACAGCTGCCTCTCAGAATCCAGTACAAAGAATACTGCTGCCTTATTTTTTTGACTTCAGTCATGTCCTGTAAACTGCTGGTTTCTTTCCTCCTTGTCTTGTTTAACTAGTGTAGGTTGTTGTAATGTATTTTGGACCAGGTACCATCACTTCTGTGATTTCTTCAGTATCTGGGCTCTTAATTCTAAGCAGCTGTCATAATCTCTCCCCTGTAGATTTGTGTGCCAATGTCAGTGGAGTTTGAGGAGCTCTTGAAGGCCCGGGAGAACCCCAGTGAAGAGGCTCAGAGTAAGCTTAAGACCTAACCCATTTGGCATAGCGCCTTCCTTGGCCTCCTATCCTGATGCCCATCTCCCTTTTTAAAGGAGTTGAAATAAATGACCGGTTGCTGCAAGGTGGCTTCTTGCTTATCTCAGGATGCCATGCAACCAAGGTAGAGAAAGTGGTCCTTGTTTCTGGCCTGGAGATACATCTCTCTTTCTCACTGTGCTAGTTCTGGGTTGGGTCTCATTCTTTCCTTTCTGCAGACCTTGTGGAGTTCACTGATGAAGAAGGATATGGCCGCTACTTGGACCTGCATGACTGTTTTCTCAAGTACATTAATCTGAAGTCCTCAGAGGTGAGATTTCCAACCATGTTGCCTGAGCTTTGGAAACTTTTCTTGGCTGCTCTTACCCTGCCCTGCCCACCCACAAGTATAGTATCCATTATTATAAACAGAAGAAAAAAGGAACGAGGAGGGTAGAAGAAACAGGCATTTGGGCACTAATTCTTAAGTTTCACAAACATTCAACATCCAAGGAGATGGTTCTAGAATCATAGACCTGTAGAGTTGGAAGGGGGTGATAAGGCCATTAAGTCCAACCCCCTGCTCAATGCAGGAATCCAAATTAAAGCATACCTGACACCTGCCTCTTGAATGCCTCCTGTGTGGGGGACTCCACCACTTCCCTAGATCATTACTTCCATTGTCATACCGCTCTAACAGGAAATTTATCATGATGTTCAGTGGAAATGTGGCTTCCTGTAACTTGAGCCTATTTCAGTGTCCTGCCCTCTGGGACGATCTGGAAGAGGAGGAGCAAAAGCAGGCCATTGGTCCAACTGAGCCTATAGAGCTGTCTCTGCTGCCTCCCTCTTCCTCAGCCTAATGGAAGGCAGCTGTTGGGATCTCTGGGGGCATTGTTCAGGAAGCAGTTCAGGGGCCATTGGATCTTGCATTAAGTTATAGTTCTCTTTCCCACCTTCTCCCCCCCGCCCACCTGTTCTTTGTAGAAATTGGACTACATCACATATCTGTCCACTTTTGATCAGCTTTTTGACATTCCTAAGGAGAGGAAAAATGCAGAATACAGGAGGTGAGAGCTTAGACTTCTTTTTGGTGGGAGGAAGAGAACAGACACCAAAGGCTTCCCAAGCCTCTAGTGAGTCATTATCTGGCCTGTTCTGCCGCTAACGTTACTAAGGCCTTTCAGGTGAAGTTGGTTTGTGCCCCAAAAAATCCATTGTGAGCACAATTTCTCTGTTCCGTGCATGGGCTTAGTAATGGGTAGAAAGAGACTTACACCTGGTTTGGCTTCTTCCTATATAGGGTAGATTTCTGTTAGAGGAATCCTTGGGGTGGGAAGTGTTGTTTGCAGCCTCCTGTCCAATCTCCTCCTTTCCTATACTTGGCGCTTGTTACAGGTACTTGGAGATGCTTCTGGAATACCTGCAGGATTACACAGACCGGGTGAAGCCGCTGCTAGACCAGAATGAGCTTTTCGGCAAAATCCAGGCAGAGTTTGAGAAGAAATGGGAGAATGGCACTTTCCCTGGTTGGCCGGTGAGCAGCAAGGGGGGAGTGGAGATATGGCAAGACAGGCTCTTTCTAGCAACATGGTGATGGTGGCCGCTTGCATTTCTAGCCGTGGAAGCTCTGGAGTGTGTTTGGCATCTTTAGCCACTAACCCTCTTGTTGTTGTCTTTTGACAGAAAGAGACCAGCAGCGCCCTCACCCATGCTGGGGCCCACCTGGACCTCTCGGCCTTCTCTTCCTGGGAGGTTTGTTTGCCTTCTTGAGCCTGTTGTCTTACGGCTGGGAAGGGAGTGGGACAGTTGCTATGGCCTTTGGGACTCTGGGTGCTCTTTTGTGCTCCATTGCCTTGCGGGACAAGGAGCAGGAGATGATTGGCCGTCAGCTCGGGCCATGCTGACTCTGTGCATTTGTACATCTGCCACAGGAGTTGGCCTCCCTAGGACTGGATAGGCTGAAATCTGCACTACTGGCTTTGGGTCTGAAATGCGGTGGGTAAGTAAGAGGTTTGTTTGGGGCAACTGCAGGGTAGTTCTTGTTGCTGGAACCATGTGCGAGGTGGCCTAGTTGTGTGGATGGGCTCTGGATTGCTCCCCATCTGGAGATCAAGAACTTAAAAGGTTTATTCTCCTGCCCAGGACACTGGAAGAACGTGCACAGAGGCTGTTCAGCACCAAGGGCAAGTCCCTGGAGGCCCTTGATCCCTCCCTCTTTGCCAAGAACCCAAAGACAAAGGGGAGCAAGCGGTGAGGGCACTTGCATGGCCTGGAGGCGGGGGAGCTGGGCATGTCCTGCTTGGGTCACCTTCCAGACAGCCTGGATTCCTCTTGGAGACCTGCGGGGGCAGTTCCTCTGCTCCCCCACCAGCTGCTTTGGAGGTGGGGCGTGAGGCAGGGAAGTGCTGCCGTTGGCGTTAGCTTTGACTGGCAGTCGGAGCTGCTGTTGGCGCCACAAGTGGAGTAGTGCTTGTACCTTTACAGAGCTGTTGTTTTGACAGGGACACGGAGAGGAATAAGGATTTGGCCTTCCTGGAGGCTCAGGTCTACGAGTACGTGGAGATCCTTGGGGTAAGGCCCCACATCCCTTGCCGTGGCCCTCTCTGGGTCTGTTGCTGTGGCTCCTGGGCAGGGCCAGCGGTGGGCTGCATTCACAGGCTCTGCTTCTCACTGTAGGAGCAGCGACAGCTGACCCATGAAAACGTGCAGCGCAAGCAGGCGCGGACCGGTGAGGAGCGTGAGGAGGAAGAGGAAGAGCAGATCAGTGAGAGTGAGAGTGAAGATGAAGAGAACGAAATCATCTACAACCCCAAAAACTTGCCCCTGGGTTGGGATGGCAAGGTGAGCCCTGCTCCTTGGGGGGCTTGCAGGGGCTCTGGGGCCGGCTTGGTGTGCTCACGCTCGGACTTGCCTTCCAGCCCATCCCCTATTGGCTCTACAAGCTCCATGGCCTGAACATCAACTACAACTGTGAGATATGCGGGAACTACACGTACCGAGGGCCGAAAGCTTTCCAACGACACTTTGCGGTAGGGAGTGCCACGTAGGGCTTTGGTTTACCTGGTGGAGGGAGGGAGGGTCTGCCTGGCTCTCAGGACAAATCATTACCTCGCACAGAGTCCCTGCAGCCTGAATCTTGGTGCTCGGAGAGCAAGAGGGGTCCCCTTTCTCATTGGCTGTTAAGCCTGTCAGTAGCCATCCCTAGCCTTGTTCTGCTCCTGCAGGGAGGCAGTGGAGCAGGCCAGCCTCTTCTCCCTTCCCCACTCTTGTTGGGGTGCCGGGCCATTTTTGTTCTGGGGCCCTGTCCCTGCTATGCCTGTCCCTCCCCTTGACACCTGTCTGTGTCCCGCAGGAATGGCGCCATGCCCATGGCATGCGGTGCCTGGGCATCCCCAACACAGCTCACTTTGCAAATGTGACGCAGATTGAAGATGCCGTTTCATGTAAGTGGCTGCAAGTTGCCTTTCTGGCCCTGGACTCTGGCTCCGGCAGCTGCTTCCACACTTTAGAGAGGGGGCCGCCCTGCTGGAGTGGTGGGTGTGCTCTGGGGCCTGCTGGGCTCTTGTGTGATTTCTTTCGTTTTTGCTCAAGGACGTGGCTGGGCGGGTTAAGGGTTTCAGGGGGCAGAAGCGATGAAGCCTTTACTCCTGGCGCTTCCCCAAGCAGAGCAGCAGGTTTCTCTCCCCTTGGACCTCTGCTTTCGGTGGGGGGAGGGGAGGTGGCTGTGAACTGGCCCTCGGGAGGTGCACCTGACTGTTTCTCTGTGTTGACAGTGTGGGCTAAGCTGAAGCAACAGAAGGCCTCTGAGCGGTGGCAGCCGGACACAGAAGTAAGCTGGGGGGGGGGGTTCTTGGCCCATCCTTTAGATCTCTGTCTGTTGGGAAAGGGGCTGGAGGGGTTCACGGTGTGGGCCTTCCGCCTGTACAGACCAAACTACCAAGGGTTCCAAGTTGTAGCAAACAGAATACAAAGGCTGCACAGGCTAGCAAAGTCCAGTGAATTACCTCCCACCTGGTCTTCTGCATCCTCCCCCGCCCTGAGCGCGCACAGTATTTTTAGGAGGGCAGGAGGGAGGGGTACTGGTCTAAAACCTTTTTGTGTCTTGGCTGCCCCCCCCCCCCCGGGCCTGTAAGCAAAGGTACTCACAGCTGAACATCAGAAACAGAGGGAACAATGGCTCAGTGGAACCTCCATCTTCAGACGCAGTATTCCCCAGAATACTTGGGAAGCAGCAGTTGGCAGGGGTGTGGGCGGGTGCTGTTGCCCTCATGTCTTGCTTGGGGCCTTTCCAGAAGCATTTGGTTGAATCTTGATCTGCTCCAGCAATCAAGCCCTTCTGATGTTCTCAGCCCTTCACTGTTTCCATGGTGGGAGAGACCTTGAGGCCAAAGTAAACCTTCTCCCAGGGCCCTGCTGTTGCTTTCCTCATTTGCCCCACTTGGATGCTTTCTCTTCCCCCCAGGAAGAATACGAGGACTCCAGCGGGAACGTGGTCAACAAAAAGACCTATGAAGACCTGAAACGTCAAGGCCTGCTGTGATTAAGGAAACATTGGCTTTCCTTGTCCTGCTGTGGTCCTCCTCCCCCCTCCACGTGAGCGTCAAGGACACTTACAGCAAACCGGGTGGAGCCTGTAACCGTTTTTATCTGAAAATAAACCCTACTTTTAGAGGCAGAAGGAATGGGCAGCTGGTGTGGTGTGTAGCCTTATTCGATGGGCCAGTTCCATCTCCCTTCCAGCTTCTTTCATGTATGAATCTGTCCTTGTTCACTTGAGTCTGAAGGCACAGATTCACTACCTCACTGAGCACTAGGCCAGAGCCAAGCCTGAAGTTTTCCCTTCCCAAAGAAGCAGAGAAGGCTCCTGCCTCCTCCCTTCTTGCAGTTCACTTGGCACGCTTCTCTCTCGGTGGAAGGGAAAAAGGGAAGCACCTTTGCTGGCAACTACTCTGCATGTGGCCGGCCACAAGTCATTGTGTCTACTTAGTGTCAACCTGGCTGGCGCTTCAGCCGGCTGCTTGTGGATATTTTGTTGCTGCTTCCAGCTACTGGAGTCATAACGCCCAAGCCTGCATCTCCTCTGAGCAGACCCTGTGCTCACAGCTGGAAGGACCCCCCCCCTTTGGAGAATGGCTAGGGTGGCTTTGAGGCAGGGAGCCTGCTTTGGAGAAAACAGGCACTCCATTGCAGTCCCAGCATGTATGGGGCAGGGGGAAGAAGGAGAGGAAATTGTAAGCGGCGGCGGCAGCAGCAGGTGCTCTGGCATACCACAGGGGGGAGATCATACAATGACACACACGCGTGACGCAGCCTAGGTGCTTGTTCTCTGGGACATGCTCCTCTCCTTGTTTCGATTTCTCTGCTGCTCCGCTGCATCCCCGGAGATCCCCTGGCAATGGAGCGTGTGGATAAATACTCTAATTGGGATGTTGTTGCTGTAATTGCCTCAGGAAGGCATGGCCAAATGGGGGAGGGGGACAAATGGGGGAGGGGGCTGGGCTGAGGGAGGTTTGGGGTCCTCTGCCATGATGCTGGCAGGGGGGAGTCAAGAATGGATTCCGTCACGCATGGGGAAAACCCCACGGCTGTGTGCTGCAGGCCTGGAGCAGAGCTGCTGGCCCGTCAGGGAACAGCTGTGTTTATACACCCACAGCCGTGTTAATGAACCTCCTCTTGCTCCTCCCCCAGTGGCTGGCAAGGGCTGCCTTTCTGCCAAGCATTGGCAAGGGGAGGGCAGGACACACACTCCCAGGCCCCTCCACGGCCTGCCCCTCCGTTCACAGCACGGACGGCAGCCTGCCTGGCTTCCCATGAAGAGACCTTTCCTTGGGGGGTGTCCTGCCAGAGAGGAGGGGGAGATTCCAAACTGCCAGTGGTAGCTTGACTTGCTCCTTATTTTGATGGGAAGGGGGTGCTTTCATTGTGATCTCAGCAAGGTAGTTGCTCAATTGCCTCCCTGCGTGTCCGTTTCTCCCAAAGCAGCCTCCGGCTGACTTCCACACTGCCCAGCTCTAAGGCTGTACTAAGAAATGAGAGGGGAGACCTTGCCCCCCCCCAGCATTTGGGGGTGGTCCAGGGCTCCTGAGCCTCCTGGCCGCTTGCAGCTGGCTCTGGTTCGCCTGACTTGTCCCCCCCCACACACACACACAATGTGCTGGTGAGACCCTTCAGCCCCCCCATCTTAATTTCTCTATACATGTATATTAGCATCTGCTGGTGTGCCCTAGGTCTGTGCCCCACGTCCTTAACGACCTTCCAATGCTACTCCCACAGTGGCCTCCCTTTGTTCCACTGGAAGATGTTTGGGAAATTGAGAGGGCTTTCCATGCACTAAGTCTGCAGTCCCGGGGAACAGGTAGGTATTCTCAAGGGCTGCTTCCTTCCTTTTGGCCAGAGGTCCAAAAAAGCCTGAGTTGCCAGATTCTTCTTTATGAACAGCATGAGTCTGGGGGGAGAGTCCTTCAGGGCTGATTCCCCCCCCCCAATCTTTTATGAAGATTATTTAAGTGCTTTGATGTTTCCAACTAAAAGTCTCCGTGAAGCCAGGCTTGATGACTGCCTCACCCCTTCTCCCTTTCTTAGCAATGGGCTGAGTGCCAGGTGGGAGAGCATTTGTTTCCCAGAGAATCGGGCAAGCAAGTCCCTCCTTATCTCCACCACTCAACTCCACCTGCCGGTTGGTGCCATCTCTGCTTGGGCGGGGAAGAGGGGTCCCCAGTGGGGATCTCTTCTGTCAACACCAGAGGAAAACATTGCTCAGACAGACATCCAAGGCTCCCAACAGGTGACGGGTGAGCAAGGTAAGTGAGTGCAGCTGGTGGCTTCCTTTGAGGGACAAGCTAAGGAAGGGAGGTCCCTGTGGAAGACCCACCTGCTATGGTGGGGGCTGGTAGTCTCAATGTCTGAGCTGGGCTTCTGGGTGAGATGATCCATCTGGCTCAGGCAAAGTTGACTCCTTAACCTGCATCCTCAATGAAGGATGGGATCCTGAACTACCAGAGGTTGAGGGTTAAGAGCCTCTAAAAGAAGGGAGGTTTGTTCCTCAACTCAGCCAATCTCCAGTTTCTTAGTTAGAAGTGATGGTCTTTGGACTGTGCATTTTTGTCAATTAGCGATGAAGAACTTGGATGCTTTGGTTTCTGAGAACCTGAATCAGCAGTGATTCTTCGAGATTCTAAGAGAGTGAAAACCAAGTAAAGGAACACGGCATCGTGACTTTAAGCTTTGGTCCTATGTTTGGGGCTCTATCCTTTTCTGGCAAGCCTCTGTTTTGGCTCTCTGTGCTTCCTCTTTCAAACTCATCTTCCTCTGACATGCAGCACCCTTAGAGAAAAGCCAGGACCCCTTTTCAGCTGAGGGGCCCAGTTTTGTTTCCAAAGCACCAGAAGTCGTCGATAAGAGTGAAGTTGGATGTATTCTGAGCAAAGTTGACTCAGAGCTGCGCCGACCAGGGGTTTGTTGTTGTTGTTGTTGGGTGTTGTTTGGCAGGAGGTGCTGAGATGTGGGTCTCAGTTCTTGATGGCTACAGCTTTGCCATTTTTCCTCCGAGGCTTAACCAAACATACTGTTGCTGGGCCAACGGTGCATGTCATTAGCAAGGAGCCTTGGGCCTTTGGGCTTGTCATTTTCCAGTCTCCATGGCAGCTGCTGCTTGGGGACTGGCATGGGATCCTAGAACTCGCCCCACAGCCATTCTGGGGCTTTGTAGGTTGGTGTCAGCTCTCTCCACACTGTGGCTCCTTAACTAGTGTGTGGTTCCCGTCTGAAAGCGCAGTGGCCTTAATGGTCCTAACTACCACACGCGATCATGGCCTTGGAGGGTTGTCAGAGTCTAAGCAGGTCTGACCGGGTAGCAAGACACAAAGCCACCAAATAGTTTAATAAACAATTTTTGCTGGTGAGAACCTGTATTCTGAAACAACTGTCAGCCTAGTTATAGGCATAATTCAAAGTCCTGAGGCTGTTACTAGCAAAGCCCTATACAGTATGTGGACTCCTGGGTTTCTGAAGGAGGTCCTTCTCCTGCCAAAACCCACCCATATGCTAAGATCCTAATCAGGGGCCCTCCTCTGGGCTCCATCTTCTGGTTTGGGAATGTGCTCCCCGGGAACATTTGCCTGGTGCCTCCTCTGGTGCCTTTTCTTCATCAGGCGAAGACTTCCTTGATCTGCCAGGCCTTTTGCTTTCTGGCTTTGCTTGTTAAATTTTATAAACTGCCGCTGCTATAACTATGTATTTTGTCTTGCTGTGGTTCTTTGTTTCTCTTGGTTTTTTATTTTATTGTTAAAGACAGTCGTATTCCTTATATACCCAGTTGGTCACTATGCTCTGCAGGTGAGGGCCTCCTGCAGATATCATTTTATCAGGATGTCTGTTCTGCACAACATAGGAAGTGGACTTTTCGTGTAGTGGCACCGACACTTTGGAATTCCTGCCCCTTAAATATTAGACAGGAGCCATCTCTGTTATATTTCCAGCGCCGACTGAAGAGCGTACTGAAAACAAGAGTTTAACAAGAGTTTTATCCCAATCTACATCTGTACTGGAATTGTTTTTAGATTTTTTTAAAAAGAGATTTGAACAATTTATTTTTAAAGATGTTTTAAAGATATTTTAAAAGATGTTTTCAGTGTTTCTGTTTGCTGCCCTGGGCTCCTTCTGGGATGAAGAATGGGGTATAAATAACAACAACAACAACAATAATGCTATGCATTTTTGAAATAAAATAAAATAAATAAAATAAAATAAAAATTTAATATACTCCTAAATCATTATCCTACAAAACACGAAAGTGTTATCAATACACACCACCCTATTAAATCTAGATTATAAAGTTGATTAACCTTATAAGAATTGTTTTGGTGGCTGGTTTTAACAAGATGTATGATATCCCAAAGAGGAAGGAGGGTCTTCTGCTACTGCAGGAAAATATGTCCTCTTGGACCCCAAGGAATGACCTTTAGAAGGACAGCCACAGGGAATACAGTGAGCCACAGAGAAGGAGTCCCACTGAAACAGATACAGCACCCCAGGGCTCCCACTGCACATTCACCCACCCATCAGCCTGCAACCATAGTTGTGAGGCTTCTGAAAGATGACCAGCCTTAGGTTTGGCTGAGTCCTCAGGTGAAGAAAGGAAGGTGTGTGGCTGGGGCAGCCACCAAAATGTGTCTCACTGGCATTCATTTTGCCTTGCCAAGAAAGCTGTCTTAACTGGTGTAAGCGTTACCCTTTATAACATATAAACGAATATAGCCGTTGCCCTTTATAACATAGCAAAACTGCAGCCCTTTCTGTCTGTCCCCTTGACAAAATCTCTGGCCCACACCCTTGTCATCTCTTATCTCTGGCACACTACCCACAAATAATTAACCTTGTTGCTCTGATCACTTGATGGTGGCCACCCTCCCCTCTCCACCCTGACTTCCTGTTTGCTCCCAGATTCAAGATAGCCTTCTTGGCCTCCCCTTCAGATACCCCCTTCCATGGCTTCATGTCTGCTCTTGTATCCCAATGCATCCCTGCCCTGGACCTTTGGCAGCCAAAGGTCTCCTGCTGGCTCAAACAGCTCCCATCAGTGCTGCCTGCCAGAACATGTCTGTGATGCCCCCTCGCTTGCTTGCTTCCTTCCTTCCGCTGGAGCCTTTGTCTCAGCCCTCAAGTTCTCCTGCCCTAATGCAATGATGGCACACACAGCTCCTGGCTTACGTCCCCTTCCTCTGTGGCCAAATGTGAGTTGAAGTCTCTTGCAGCAGGGATGTGGTCTCTTGTGCTTGTCCTGTAAAGTACCAGACACCCTGATGCTGCTACATATAAATAATAGATGCTGTAATGGAAAAGGGGGAAGGTCCCTCAGATGGGTTGGTGTTTCATTTTTTGCCATATCTGTTGGGTACTTTGTGTCTCATAACCTGGATCACCTGTTTCAGGAGTCACTGCAGGGAGGGCGCCTGGCTCCCTCAGTGTTCAGGGAAGCAGTGGCCTGTGCATCCTCCTCCTGGTCTAAGAAGCACAAAGATCCAGCTGTCTCTAGAGGGAGAAATGATCTGATCAAGGCAACTCCTTGTACCGTTTCCCTTTTCTGCTTGTGTGAGCTGCCAATTTTTAAGAAGCCCACCGTATTGTAGGCCCAGCTGATTTCCTGACGCAGATTCCTGGCCACTGAGAGCACAGTATCATGGCCTGGATGAGCAGACCAAGAGAAAGGAACGTGCAAAGGGCTCCCTGGGCGGCCTCCTTTGTTCTGCCAGTTACTCCTCCCGTGTAGTATCCTTCAGCTGCCTCATCTTGTAGTTTGGTGCTTTGCTGCTTTCTGCTGGGCAGGCTGGAGAAATCTGATAAAGGTCTCTGTGTGTCCCTTTCCCAGCAGGTCCTACAGGCTCAGGTCCCCTTGGCTGACGATGGCAGTTCCTAACCACTACCAAATTCTCCCAGTCCAAGGTAAGATGCCCGATAGCAGTGCAATTGCTGGCTGAAATGTGATATGTCATGTGGCATGCTCCTTGATAAGCTGATCTATGGAAGGTACAGAGCCAGAATACTGGGGAGCAAGGGGGGCTCTATTTGTTGGATTTCCACTTGCCAAGCATCTGGTGAAAGTACAAGAGCCCTGCCCCAAAGAGGAGTGGTCCGCATTGGCAAAGTAAATGCCTGGATGTGGCTTTGACAGTCCCCTTGGACTGGAGATGGACAGGCTCCCTAGGGTTGCCACGCCTCTCTGCCCTTCAGTAAAGAAAACCACCTTGTTTGTGTCTGTCTGTAGGCTTCCTCCTGCTCTGGGCTGTTCTGCATTTCAGCACCTGGACCTCTTGTGCACTAGCAGGTGAGATCGATGGCTGGTTGCATGCTGAGAAGGGGAGGGCTGGGTCTTGGCCAGTGCAGGTCGCTGCCCACAGGCTGAGGGAAGAGCCTTAGGACTACACGTCTCCCAAAGCATCCGCAGGGCTGGAGTTGGCAGGAAGGGATTGGAGGAGGAGATGCTCCCCCTGCCCACTTCTCCCCTTCTCTTTCAGACTCTGAGCCCATTTCAGGAGCAGCCCTTTCCTCCAACAGCTCAATGAACAGGACAGACATGATGCCCGTAAGAAAACAGACCCACCATGGGGGTGCCAGCGAGGGGTGGGGGTGGGCAGGGCATCTGGCGTATGGAGTGTCTGACTGAGCCCTTCGGTGAGAGGCGAGTCCTGTCGATGGGAGAGTTTACTGGCAGGGTGGAGACAAGTCGGGAAATGCCTCCGTTGGCCAGCCGCTGCAGGTGGTCCAGGTCCAGGTCCTAGGGGAAGGGTTGCACCAGAGGGTGCCCGGTCCAGTTTTGCTGCCCTGCAAGCTCGGTGCCCTCCTTCTCTCACTGCAGCTCACTTGCCAGCATTTCCAGTGTTCTGGGAAGAGGTGCTACCAGGACGAAGCTCATGGAAACAGCACTGAGGCCTGCCACAATGCATCCCACTGTGAGGTACGCTTCCCGGGAGGGAGGGAGAAGAGGCTGCAAAGGCCTGTGGGACATCTTGGCCCCAGTCCTCGACTGTTTCCCAATGAGTGGGTGGATCAGTTAAAGTGGGAATGCGGGATACAGCCTCCCCCCAGATGAATTAAAAGGTAGGGATTATTGGCTCCGTGCTTGCCCATGACTGCAGGGCTGGCCCTGCTAATCCTTCTGTGGGTCTTGCAGCTTTACCGCCTGAACAGTACCAGCTACACAGCCAGGTGCAGCAGTGAGTGTGGCAGCCCCAACAGCACGGAGCCGTGCCTGGTCAATGGCAGCAGCGTGGGGACCAGCCTCTGCACGATGGACTGCTGCAGCTCCCCAAACTGCCTGCGCCTCAACGCCAGCGCCTACGGTAAGGCTGCCCGGCGGACGCTCCCTAGCACCCCCCGCCCTGTGGGAGGGAGGGTGAGCTGCTCTGCTGGGGCACCTGCATCCCAGAGAGGCCTTTCCTGGACCTGCAGGCTCAGTCCCTGCTGCCTGAGCGGGGGGTTTCAGCATCCGTCTTGGCATTATGGCTCCTGCCAGCAGCCCAGAGCCTCGGCCGATTTCTTCTCTGGTTTCTGTTCTAGGTGACCAGCTGCTCACCACCACCCTGGCTCCCACCACCACCATCACCACCACCAAAGCACCCCCCAGAAATGTAGGTGCCACTTCATCCCTGGTGGGGCAGGACACGTATTCATGACTGGTGGTGAATTATCCTCCTGGA
The DNA here is from genome assembly GCF_030035675.1 of Rhineura floridana. Taxonomy (NCBI): domain Eukaryota; kingdom Metazoa; phylum Chordata; class Lepidosauria; order Squamata; family Rhineuridae; genus Rhineura; species Rhineura floridana. The sequence goes on from NC_084494.1 coordinate 1,238,127, forward strand.
CCCTGAACTGGGTTCCACCCCTGGCCACAGGCCCATAGCTGGTCTCAAAGTTCAGGGGGGCACCAAAAAGGGGAGGGGGAGGTTTTTTTGTGTAATACCTTTATTTTTTGTAAAAACATTGAGGGGGGCAGAGAACTCTTAGGCAGGTGCCCCTCTGGCAATGGGCCTCCTGGGCCACGCTGTAACCACTCCGTGGCCTTTCCTTCCCTAGGGAAAAGTCTGCTCGAGCTTCACCTGCCATGGCGAAGGATGCTACAAAGGTCAGAAGGCCTCGGTCAGCTGCATCGTCGGCTTCGATTTCTGTGAGGTACCATTTCTGAGCCTGTCCTCCCCACGTTGCTGCCTTCTGAGGCCAGCATCATCCTCTGAACTGAGCCCCTCAGCCGGGCAGAAGAGGTGCTGTGCCAGTCCGTGGCTGCAACAGGCAGCTGGTTCCCTTTTGCAGGCAAAACACCCTTGAAGGCCTGCAAGAAGCCACGTCCCTTGCTGTACCAGCAGGAGCCATGAGGCAAAGCTGAAGGGATCCAAGCACCCGTGGCGACACCTGCTGGGATCCCGAAACCTACATGGGTCCCAGAGGACCACCAAGAGAGCCACCCCATATCTGCCTCCAAAGCCTGGGAACCTAAGCGGGAGGCCAACCAACTCCAAGTTCCAGCTGCCCTTTCAAGGGGCGGGCTCTTCCCATTCACCCTACTTGATCCCGGCCCCCCACCCAGAGCCAGTGTCTGAAATAGCAGCCAGCAGCTAAGCGTGTTTCTGGTTCTGTCACGTGGGCCAACTCCTGCTCATTTTTCTTCTTCCAGATGAAGAAAACAGGCTCTCACTTTGTGGCAGGCTGCAGCAACGTCTGCAAAATGGCCAGTCCGGCCTGCTCCACGGGATCCACGGCTCCCTGCTATCAGGAGTGTTGCCCGGCTGTGCCCAAGACCAGCTGCCTGAAACTGGATGGCAAAGTGCACTTCAACAGGGCCGGGCGTGTGGCAGCTCTGGGCCCCCTGCTCCTGGCATGCGCAGCAGCTCTCTGCCTGAACCTCTCAGCCCTCTTCTCCTCCCCCTGGCCCAGGCCCAACGGCTGGGGTTCTGCAGTGGGCCTCGTGCCTTAGGCGGGGGCTTGGGTGGAAGCCTCCCCCCTCCCTCCCCCCCTCATGCCCACTTTGTCTGCCTTTCTCAGGAGGCATCTGGCAAATTCCTCCCTCCTTTTCTTCCACAGCACCCAGAGCAGTTATTCTGTTTCATTCTCAGCCTTTGGACTGTGTGCTTGCATTGAGTTTAAACCTCCACGGAGAACAGCCATCCTCCTTTCCTCTGTCCTGGTCCAAATGGCAGATGTGGGCTGGAGCAGACAGTTGGTCTTCAGGGTAACAAGCTTCAGTGAGGGGCTGTGCCTTTGGTGGGAATCTGTTGGGGGGGCAATCATTTTAGCTGTTTCTGCTAACTCTACTGGTTAGAGCCAGGTCCAGGTTTGCAGAAAGCTAGAGGTTGCCTTGGTTTTTCTACAGCTGGCCCCCTTCCAGCAGTTCCTTCCCAGGGCAGGGGAAGGAAGAAGGTGGGCTGTTGGTTGAAATCAGAAATGCATGAAATGCTGCTCTTGCATAACATTTGAATAAATTCTATTCAAATTTAATCTGATTAATGGTGTGCAAATGTTTTGTTTGACTTGGACAGAATGGCGCTCTCTGCAAACAGGACAGCTGAGACAGTTTTCATGGTTTTTAACACTGAATTAAAAGTTGCTGTAACCCAGCCTGGCAGCTGCTGGAGGCGGGTACGAAATAAATAAAACATCATCATCATCGTCATTTAACAGCCCTGCAGGTGGATCAGGCCAAAGGGGGGCCATCTAGGCCAGCATCCCATTCTCAGGCTTCTGGGCTTGGGGAAAGCTTGCAAGCAGGACCTAAGGGCAAGGACTGCTCTTCCCCCCCCCATGTCTCCTTCATATTTCTCTGCTGACACCTTGCTCCAAATCTCCTGATGACCGCTCCCAAGGGGTTCATATAGATGTTAAACAGCATGGGGACAAGATGGTACCCTGCGGCACCCCACAGCACAACTGCCAGGGGGTCGAAAGATAATCACCCAATGCTATTCTCTGAGAGCAACCTTGGAGATAGGATCAGAACCACTCTAAAACAGTGCCTCTCACCAAGCTGGCCCAGAAGGATACCATGGTCAATGGTATCAAAAGCCGCTGAGAAATCAAGTAAGAGTAACAGGGTCACACTCCCCCTGTCCTTCTCTCAATAATGGCCATCCGTCAGGGCGACCAAGGCTGATTCAGTCCCATAACCAGGCCTGAACCCAGACTGGGATGGGTCAAGATAATCTGTTTCATCCAAGAGTGCTTGCAATTGCTGCTCCACAACCCTCTCAATCACCTTCCCTAATCAGCTCAAATAACAGAAATAAGACATGTGCTGATCTTGTTTTACCTGGGAGGAAGCAATAATATTAAGACAGCTGATACAGTTCAAATAGTCGTTTTAAATATGTTTGATTTACTTTGCAATTTTAGTGAAGTTTTCTACAGTAAATCATTTTCTTTTGCTCTGTTTCTGTGACTATGTGAAGAACAGCACACTGCATAATTTACACTAAAAAAATCTCCAAAAACAATTGTGGAATAATGGCACTGATTATGCTGTCTCCAATGGGCAGTCTCCAATGGACAGGAGGAGTTTTTCAGTTTGCACAAAATAAAACAGTGGGAAGTGAAATATATTTTAGCAAATTTCTAGGTGTGCTGTATGTTTTTAATTGACCGTGCTCAAGTGGAGTGGTTTAAGCATAGCAGGCTGAACACATGCATCATGGGCAGGCCACATTTGTTTTTTTCCAACAGCTAGATTCATTGCTTAAGTAGCAAAAAAAAAAATTGACACAGATTTCTAGGATGAATAATGAGAGAAATATAATTTTCTAGGTTAGATTCTCTATAGAAACAGTAGTAACACAGAAAAGATGCAAAGTAAGAACACCAACAAACATGCAAAAAATGAAATTCTTCATCTTTGGAGATGCAGTCCCTATTGCAGGTGTTGCCATCACTCACCATATGCTCAGAGGCACGTTACCGAATTCTTCCAAGCTACACAGGAAGTGGATTGGACTGTGAAAGACCAACCCAAATGGTGTTTGCATTTTGACAACTTTGTAGGGCAGTCCAATATCTGAGAGAGGAGTTCAGGTCTCCTGCTCCCCTGGTGCATTCACTATAGCTGCCCAATTTCCCTGCTTTTTAAAGTTTGATAGAAATATCTGTGGGCTATAGGTAGGTTCTTTAACTACAAGGTTTTTTTTTGCTTATTAGTGAATATACTCAATCAAATAACTGACAGTTTGTTGCCCTTTCAGGATAGCCAAGGAAAGCTGCCTCAGGTAAGGGCTGGCCCTGGGCTCCTTCCTCCCTTTTGGAAGGAGCGGGGATAGAAATGTAGCAGTGGGAGCAAATCAAGCTGGCCCGCTGCTTAAGCGCCGGTGGAGCCGCCACCTCCGCACTCAACAGAGTCCGGCTGGCCAGCTTTTGTAGGGAAGGGGGCGGCGAGCTTCTCAGCATTGCCTTCGGAGCTGGCTAGGTTTGGCTGAGGGGCCGGACCCCTGCGCTTTGCGTCCTGCGCGGGCCTCGGCCCACTGGCCTCCAGTGTTGGAGCCGCCGCCAGGCCTGGGCGAGTCTGCCTTTCCTGCGCCGCTTCTCCGGCGACGAAGCGGTCCCGGCGAGCGAGGGCCGGCTTTGAGTCCTGGCGGCCGGGCACCAAAGCGGGCGGAACCTCTCCGGCTGCCGCAAGGAAGAGGCCGGCCGAGCTCAGGACAAAGGCGCGTCCCCGGGCGGCTGAGGAGGAAGCGGAGCCTGCTCCTGCGGCGGAGTCTCTCCGACGGCGGCAGGAGGCGGCTGAGGCGGGCAGCGAAGCTGCTCTCTGCTTCTGGGCGAGCTGCTCCCGCTGTCGTGTGCCCATAGAGCGGCGGCCCGACCCAGCCGGAGGGGACTGCTACTCCCCCACGCGCTCGCCCAGTGGAATCGGCTGGGGCAGCCCCACCTCTTGCCGCTTCCTTCCCTCTCTTGCACCCCTATCCCCGGCCCGGCTGCCGCGGCGTCCCCTTTAGAGGCCGCCCTCTGGCCCTCGGCACCGTGCAGCGAGGGGTCTGCCGTCCGCAGCCTTCTGAAGCGCTGCGCTGCGCTCCGCACGGGCGGCGTCCGCCCTCGCCGCTGCGGCGTGGCCCAGGATGGACCAGTCCGTGGCGATCCAGGAGACGCTCTCTGCAGGAGAGGCCTGCCTCGCCGTATCCTTCCGGGGCTGGGCCGGTTGGCTGGCGGGGGACGCTGGGCACTCTGCTCCTTACCGGGCCTTTCCTTGACTGCCGCTCTGCAGGCCGTGCAGGGGGTCCTGACGCGGGAGAAGAGCATGGAGAGCCGGCTGCTGGGCCTCGTGGAGAGCCGCGGAAAGAGCATGTAAGCGCCGCCGCCGGCCTGTCGCGAGTCGCTCCCGGGAGGTGACCAAGGTGGAAGCCGGGGCCGAGCGTGGCCAGGAGGAGAACGGCCCTAGGCTCTTCCCCGGCCTGTCCATCTCGCGGGCCCCAGAGAGGACCCGGTTAATAGAGGGGGCCATCCAGAAGCAGGCCCGGGAAGGCGGGTGCCTGGCAGCAGTGCTCAGTGGGCCATAAATACTGTATATAAATCTCAGTGTTCTCCCCAGAGGGAAATCATTTGGCTGTTTGTATAAATGCCAGGAGCTGACCTATCTTATCCACAGAATTCTTGTAGCAAGTCTGGAGATACATGGGTTAGAATGGGTGGTGTTTTTCTAGTGGCCGGTCGCACATAGTTCTAGGACTTTCGCAGTGTCATTGTTGGTTGCATGAGCCTGATGCTCAGGGATCCCCTTAAACTGTGCCTCAACCCACCTGTCTGCCAGAGAGGCTCTGCTCAGACAGTGAGTGTCTGAGTCTCAGCAGAGTGCTCCCTCAAGTTGTGTGCCCGGGGGGGGGGGAGAATTAGTCTGGGGGCTTGGGACGACTTCCCTGTGGTGCTGAGGAGCAGTGGGCAGGGTGCTGGGGCACGGGCAATGGGCAGGGCCAAGATTCTGGCTGGTGCTGTCTGTGGTGGCGGCTGTTGATGGGGAGGGGGTCATTCTCCTCCATGCTCTATGTCTGCAGGATCTGTGTGTACACCCACCGGCGCATGGCTATCACTGCAGATGACGTGTGCCTGGAGAGAGTCCTTCTCATGCAGGACGGATTTGCTGTGGAGGAAGGTAAGCGCCTCCGCTCCCTCCTGAGTCCCAGAGGGGAGCGTCTCTTGTCCGTTTTGCCTGTGACTCTTGCTGGAATGTATGAGGTTTAACTCCAACTTGTGGTTTAAGGGTGCATGGGGTTAAAAAGGGTAGCTAGAGAGGAGACCTCTTGGTTGCTAGGCTATATCTGTCCTTTGATCTCCTGCTGTCTCTCCCTTCCTGCTAGACTGATACGCAAAGGATGTTGATCCCAGTTCCTTCCTGCTTTCTCACTCTTCTTCTTTCTCTTGAGAGGGGAGCAGACATCTTTCCTTTGTCTCTCCCTCTCATCCAGCATGAGGGCGAGTACTGGGCTCAGTGCTCGTTTCTCCAACTTAGCTAGTTAGCTAGATAGAGGACTCTTTCCTATCAAACATGTACTTCCAGAATAAAGTAGTTATTTTTTATTTTAAAGCTTAAAGCCTCTGTCTGACTAATTTGCAGGGAAGGTGGAATCTTAGCAAAGATTCAAACACACACATGTAAGCTCGCTCAAAACTCTCTGTTCCGCTAATTGCTTCTCTTTCTCCCTTGACAGTCCCCCAGGAGAGTGACCTGCATGTTCCAGGTAAGTATCCATGGTGGCTTTTGTAAATGATGATTCCTAAAAAGTGTAGTGTTCCTCCTCTCCTACACACACAACTTGACATCACAGAAAATGGGCCCCTTGCTGGAGATCAGACACCCATTTCTGGGAACCCCTCACCCCACTCCCTGGCAAGCAGTGGTGTGAGCAAGACCAACAGGGCCATGGTTTGTTTTCTGGACTAAAAAATAACCAAAATGTTGTACCTAGGAAAGCAACATTGCACGACTGAGTAACATGGGCAAAAGTCAAGCAATATACATTTAGAGGTATTCCTTTGCATGCTTTATTTGCTTCAGCCAGCCTTTTTTAAATTCCTTTCCTGCCCCTCCTCCCAAAGGAGTCATGGGCGAAGGAGCTCTGCACTCAACAAAGCGAAGCCTGCATGTCCAGTGCACCTCAGTTTGAATTCCGAGGCTTTACCAGCCACACACCAAAGCAAATCTCTGTAACCCATGAGGGCTAGAATCTTGCTTTTTGAAATATAAAAATCTGTGGTGCTATTGTGAACCACGTAGGCATGCAAAGTTCAAGTGCTGCCACTGAGCCTCTCTGCTCTGTCTCATTTTATGTATATTGTTCATTTATTTTATAAATGTGTATGTTGCCCTTCAATACAAATATTTCCAGGGGAGCTTATAAGATAAGGCAGGGGTGGGGAACCACTGCCCCACGGGCCAACTTAGCCTGCCAGGCTGTTTTGGGGAAGCCATGCCTGCCCCCCCAACACCTGACATCAAACATGAAATCTGGGGGGGGGGCAGGATGAAGCTTCAAAGGAACAATTAGGAGCTTAAAGTGGGTTCCTGCTTGTTCATTTGATGAGCAAGGCATGCCACCAATCAGCTGATGGGCAGGGGGTGTATGCCTTGCTCAAGACAGGGGAAGCTGCTTCTCCCTCCCTCCATGGTTGTGTTCACCGCCAGTGTTGGAGCTGCAAAGGAGCAGGGCAGGGCGGCTTGCAAGGGCCTTTGTGAACCGCAGGGGTGCTTGGGAAGCCCCAGGCTGGCAAAGCGCCTTGTGCTGTGGTTCCCACGCTTGGGTACTTGACGGGCAGGCAGGGCAACCTGCTGGGTGGAACCAAAGAGCTTCTCTACTCCCGATACGAAGAAAGTAAACAATACAGTCCCAGTCTTGTCCACTGCGGTGTGCAACGGGCAGTGGTGGAAGTGCTTGAGACCTGCTTCTGCCAGATCAACCCGTGTTATTAATGCTGCCCTCCTCTTGCATCCTCCATGTGCAGGGTCTGATGTAACTGTCCAGATAATGTCAAGCGACGCAATCTTGCTGGTGCGGCTGCCTTTTGGCTCACAGACCCAAAACTTCTTGAGAGAGGTCAGGAAGCGCTGCAGCCCAGGTACGAAGCTGTGTTGATGATGCTTGGGTCACATTTACTTTTGCAAAGATTGGAGCTGGGGTCAGTGTGGAAGCCCTGGTGTGTGGGAGGTGGTCACAGTTACTGACTCCACAGGGAAGACAAAGATCCAGGCCATCGTATACTCTGTTATTACATATAAGTTCCAAGGGCAGAGTTTCAGGATAGGAAACAGGTCCTTGGCCAAGCCATGCTGGGCTTGCCTCTGCCCAGGCTGGAGCAATCTACTGAAGGGCTCTGTTGTGGACGCTGCCTGCGTAGCAAAGGCACAGAGAGGTTACCAGCTGTACTAGCTGGCTGCTTTTCATAATATTCTGCAAGGCTTCCATGTCTTGTTTCTGCTCAGAGAAGGGTAAATGTCACTCCTAAACATCTTAGTTAATTTTTGTATATTTATATCGCATCTTCCTTCCAAGAAGCTTGGCGGAGGGCATACCACATCCCCTCCCGTTTTTAATATTGGCACACTCAATAGGGCTTGAGAAGCCAGAGAGAGGAGTCCAAACGTTACCAGGGAAGGGGAGAAAGCCTCCCATTGCATACCAAGAAAAAAAAGTCATGTTGAGGCACAAGAGGAGGAGCACCTCAGGCTCGACCCCCCACTGCAAACATCCCAGAATAACCACTTAGCCACACCACCCACATCATCAAATATGAAGATGACATCAAACTAAGGTAACTTAATAACTTACCCAAAGACAGAAACAGCATTCTAGGCTATTTTGACAGGATGGGGAACTGGATCAAAACGAATGTTTTCTGCATTTAGATACGAAGAATCAGATACACAAATACAGGGCAACTGAAATCAGGCTTGACAGCGGTATGTCTGCAAAGGATCTTGGGGTTTTAGCAGACTGCAAGCTAAATATGAGCTTGCAGGGTGATGTGGCAGCTAAAAAGGCTAATGCTGTTCTAGGCTGTATCAACAGAAGTGGAGTGTTCAGGTCACAAGAAGTAGTAATGGTACCGTCTCTATCCAGCTTCACCTGGTATACTGTGGCCATTTGTGGGCACTGTAGTTTAAGGATGACATTGGCAGACTGGAGTATGTCCAGAGGAGGGCAGCAATGGTGGGAGACCCAAGTCTTTGGAGGAAAGATTGAAGGAATTGGATGTGCTTAGCTTAGAGGAGAGACCCTTATCACAGTGATAATGGGGCAAATTTGTTTCCTGTTGCTCCCAAGGTGGGAACTGAACCAAGGGATTCATAGGGTTAGATGAAACACCCGGAAGAACTTCCTGACTGTGTGAGCTGCTTGACCATGGAGCAGGCTGCCTTGGAAGATGGTGGACTCCGCTTCATTAGAAGGTAGATACTATCAGGGGTGATAGGCATGGGACTTCCTTAATCAGCAGGCAGCTGGATGAAAAGGCCTTTCAGACCTGTTTCAGTTCTATGATCATGGGGTATTTATCTCCCCACTCACAGCCTCAAAGACTCCAGAAGCAAAGGGAATGGCCTGGGGCAACAAGAGAGTTTGCCACCCAGGTTCAAATCTAGGAAGTGCAGTGGGGAGAGGAGGTTTGCTCTGGGGGATTTTCCAGCAGAGAACGCTGATGAACCCATCGAAACCCTGGTCTCACGGCAGAATGGCAAAATGACATGGGACGTTGACGTGATCTGGAGTCTAGAGCATCCACTCTGGGGTTGTAGAGACTGAGTGGCTCTTTGGTATTCTGGGGAGCTTCAGGCTATAAAGCAAGCTGGACTGAGACTAGAGCACAAGTGGTGGAAGTCTCGCTCTGATGCTGACCAAACACTAGTTAGTGCACACAGTCGTGCCTACCATGTGGCAGTGTGGACTGCGAAAAAGGCTCACTTCACAGCTTGCATTGCAACTTCTAGTAGCCATCCAGAAGAGTTATTTCAAACGGTCTGCGGTTACTGACCCCCTACTGTGGGGGAGGGGCCTCTGGAGCATTGAAGGACCTGCTGTGACCAGCTACACACTTTGAGGATAAAGTCGCTCGACCTTGAAGGGACTGGCTGAAGAACTCTTGGAACTACTGTCTATTATCTTTGCGAAATCGTGGATGATGGGTGAAGTGCTGGATGACAGGAGGAGGGTTAATTTTGTCCCTTTCTTCAAAAAAGGAAAAAAGGAGGAACCTGGGAACTACAGAAGAGTCAGATTGACATGAATCCCTGGGAAAATTATGGAGCAGATTATAAAACAGTCAAGTCGGTAAGTACCTTGAAAACAATGCAATGATTACTAGATGCCAACATGGATTTAACAAGAACAAATCCTGCCAGACTAATCTTATCTCATTTTTTGATTGGGTAATCTCACTGGTAGACTGTGGGACATAATATATCTCAACTTCAGCAAAGCTTTTGACAAAGCGTCCCATGATATTCTGATTAGCAAGGTGGGCTGGATGAAACAACCATCAGGTGGATCCACAGCTGGCTACAGAATCGTACTCAAAGAGTGCTTATCAATGGTTCCTTCTCAAACTGGGGGAAGGTACCAAGTGAGGTACCGCAGTACTCAGTCCTGGGCCCAGTTCTGTTCAACATTTTTATTAAGGACTTGGATAAGGAGGTGCCAGGAATGCTTACCAAACTTGCAGATGATACAAAATTGGGAGGAATAGCTAATACCTTGGAAGACAGAAACAAAATTCCAAGGGATCTTGATAGGCTGGAGCATTGGGCTGAAAACAACAGAATGAAATTTAACAGGGACAAGTGCAGAGTTCCACACCTAAGGGGAAAAAAAGTACAGTTATAAGATAGGGGATATTTGCCTCGGCAATACTACGTGCAAGAAGGATCTTGGGATTGTTGTTGATCACGAGCTGAATATGAATGAACAGTGTGATGTGGCTGCAAAAAGGGCAAATGCTATTTTAGGCTGCATGTAGTTTCCAAATCGCATGAAGTACTGGTTCCCCTCTACACGGCACTGGTTAGGCCTCATCTTGAGTACTGCATCCAATTCTGGTCTCCGCACTTTAAGAAGGATGCAGACAAACTGGGACGGGTTCAGAGGAAGGCAACAAGAATGATCAGGGGACTGGAAACAAAGCCCTAGGAGGAGAGACTGAAAGAAATGGGCATGTTTAGCCTTGAGAAGAGAATACTGATAGCATTCTTCAAACACTTGAAAGGTTGCCACACAAGGGAGGGCCAGGATCTCTTCTTGATCATCCCAGAGTCAGGACATGGAATAATGGGCTCAACTTGCAGGAAGCTGGATTTTGACTAAACATCAGGAAAAAATTCTTGTTAGAGCGGTATGACAATGGATCCAATGTCCTAAGGAGGTGGTGGGCTCTCCAGCACTGGAGGCATTCAAGAGGCAGCTGGACAGTCACCTGTCAGGGATGCTTTAAGTTGGATTCGTGCATTGAGCAGAGGGTTGGACTTGATGGCCTTGTAGGTCGCTTCCAGCTCTACAGTTCTATGATTTTGGAGTGACCTTGACTCTGCTGTTGTTGCAGAAGTACCCAGTGCTGGAGTTGGTGATATGTTGTGGGATCAGTTTCAGCTTATGCAGTCAGCTGATGTGGACAAGATGTTGGCAGCTACACGTCTGATCACGTGCCCTCTTAACCCGTCACTCCTGGCTTAGTAAAGGCAGTTTGACTGGTTGGGTCCAGAGCATGGTTATCACTTCACTGCATAAGGGGGTAGTCCCTTTGGCCTTGACAGAGGCGGAGGTGAAGCCGCTCTTAAAGAAACTGGCCCTGGACCCCTTGCATTGGAATAACTAACAACCAGTTGCCAATACCCCTTTCTTGGGGAAGGTGGTGGAGAACGTAGTGCTGGGGCAGCTGCAGGCCTTCTTGGGTGATGTGGATTACCAAGATCCGTTCCAGTCTGGGTTTGTGCCTGGCCCTGGACTGAGTCAGCCTTGCTTGCCCTGATGGATGACCTCTATATAGAGCAGGACAAGGGGAGTGCAACCTGCCTCCTGGTGGAATGAAAATTGGAGACACCATGTTATGGTGGTTCCAGTTCTGCCTACAGGACTGGGTCCAGAAAATAGCATTGGGCGATCGATTTTTGGCACCCTGGCAGTTGTGCTATGGGGTCCTGCATGGTACCATCTTATCCCCAATGCTATTTAATATCTACTTGGAGTCACTGGGTGCAGTGACTGAGAATTTTGGGGCAAGCTGTCATCACTATGCTGATGACAGTGAGCTCTATTTCTCCATTGTATCTGAATCAGGAGAGGCTGTGTGGGCCCTGGACCGGTGCCTGGACACAGTGGTGGGATGGATGAAGGAAAATAAGCTGAGCTTGAATCCTGGCAAGACGGAAGCAGTCTGGGTGAGTGGCTCCCATGTCTGAGAAATTGGTCAGTTGTCTGCCCCGGACAGGGTGGCACTCCCCCTGAAGGAGCAGGTACACAGTCTGGGGATGCTTCTGGACCCAACTCTGCACTGGAGGCCCAGGTAGTCCCAGTAGCTAGAAGTGCCTTTTATCTGCTGCACCTGGAGAGACAACTATGAGTCCATTCCTGGACCGGGAGAGACTGGCCACAGTAGCTCAGGCACTGGTGACGTCAAGACTGGATTACTGCAATGTGCTCTGTGTGGGGCTTCCCTTGCACTTGACCTGAAAACTGCAATTTGTGCAGAAAACTGCAGCCAAATTGCTGATGGGAGCGAGACTTTGTCAGCATGTAACACCTCTGCTCAGAGATCTGCACTGGTTGCCGATTTGTTACTGGGAAAGTTCAAAATGTTACTGCTGGTACTACTGTGGAATATGCTCCCTAGTGAGGTGAACCTGGTGCTGTCATTAACATATTTTCAGCGCCAGGTAAAGATGTACATTTTCTCCCAGGCTTTTGATAGATTGAGATGTTTTGTTTTTAATATGCTGCCAAACCTTCTTGTGGCTGCGTGGGGGTGCTATTGTTACTGCTTTGTGGTTGCTTATTATGTTTTTATAGTCTGTTTTGTCATTGGATTGGATTGGATATCAAGTGACTAATAAATCTAATAAATAATAATAATATAACGCCCTTAACATCTTGGGGCCTGTTTACTTGCGAGACCGCCTTACTCCATAGCACTTCAGTCTGCAGAACAGGCGCTGTTACAGGTGCCACATAATACTCGTTCCATACTTGTAAGAGATTGCTCTTTTAGTGTGGCAGCCCCTACTCTTTGGAACTCCCTGCCTATTGACACCAGGCAGGCACCTTTCAGTGCCTGCTTAAAACTTTTTTAGTTTAGGCAAGCCTATCGATACCCACAGATGTTGATCTGTTGTAATTTTTTTAGTTAGCTGTTGTTTTAATTGTTTTAAATATATATATGTAATTACTTGGTTTTAACTGTTTTGATAATCTTAATGTTTTTTGTAAACTGCTTAGAGGTCTTTACATTTAAGTGGTGTATAAATTTGGTTAAATACAATAGCATTAAGATAAATTATTGTTTGCCACGGAGCACGAGAGTACCTGGAGCCAGCAGCTTCAGAACAGTTGAGGAACAGCTGGAATATCCAGCTCCCTGCTGCTGTGAGGACTTTCTGGGGCACCCTGCAGAAAAGGAGAAGGCCCTGAGCGAGAGGCATCTGCCATGGCGGTCCTTCTGGTGCAGCCGGGCTTTCACCAGCTCCTAGCCATGTGTCTCCAGTGCAGGATTGCAGCCTTAAGGCAAGGCAAATGCAGAGCCAAAGGCCGCCTTCCTGCTGCTGTGGTGGGTGCACCGAGTGTTTCAATAGTGCCTTCTTAACTCGGAGAAGCCGGTGGCTGCTACGCCTAAAGCTTTATTCAGCGAAGGAGTGCCAGAGCTGCAGTGCTTTCCCAGTTCGACCTTTATGCTGGAGTTCAGCTTCCAGACCTCTGCGGCGTCTCCCTGCACGACTCTTTGCTGGATGGAACCGGTGCCTGTTTTAACACCGGGTACAGCCTAAACACGTCGCAGTGCCTCGCGCCGGCGCCCGGACCCCTTCCTCCTGCCCAGAGCGACCGCCCCTTCCCTGCTCTGTCCCTCGCGCCTGGAAGCCCGAGCCCCCCCGCCTTCAAATCCCTGGCCTGCCCTCCCCGCTGTCCTGCAGCCAGCCGGAGCGACTCGCAGGCAGTTTGGCGGGGCCACAGCGTGCGAGCGCCGCGCTTCCCTCTGTCCCGCGCCGGCTCCGGCGCTGCTGCAGGTTGGACGCCTCTGGGCCGGTCTTGGGGGAGCGCGGGGGCGTCGGAGCACCGGCAGCGCTCGCAGTCGAGGGAAACCGCCTCACCGGGCTCGCTGCCCTCCGCGACGCCCTGCTTTTCCGGCAGCCGCGGCGCGAGCCGGGCCCCCTTGGACATGCCCGCGGAGCTCTGTCGTCTGCTCTGTGGGCATTGGGCGGAGGCGTGGCCCGCTGTGATTGGTGGAAAGGCAGGGGCGGGGCCTGGCTGCTCGCTGCGTGTGGGATTCAGAGCGAGCGATGTGCGCTTCTCGGCGGCTCCGCGCAGGTAGGACGAGGCTATTGAGGACTAGGCGCTTGCTCCCTCTTCGGGCGGAAGCGGCAGCTCGCCGTTCACTGCGCCGCTGTCCTGGCTGGAGGAGTGCCTTCGTGCTGTGGCCTGCCTCGCAGGGCCGGTATAAGGGAAACGGACGGTGGCATAACCGCGTGCATCGCTGGAACTCCTCGGGAGGAGAGCGCTAGAGGGTCCCGCCAGTGGGTCCCGCCAGTATCCGCGGGGCGGAGGAGAACGCATCGGCCCTTCTCCGGCGCGAGGCGCGGAGATCCCCCCGAGAGGAGGCGCGGGCGCCTGCTTGGGGAACTGCGCTGCGAGGCCTGGCCTACAGGTGCTGGCGGGCGCCCTCTTCCTGCTGCGAGGCGGGGTCCCGAAGCGCCGCCCCCCTCTCCGGGCTCGTCCCGCCGCGCAGAGGGAAGAGGCTGCAGCTTTGCAGGTTGCCCGGGATGCCCGCCCCATCGGAAGGGATGGACCCGTCGCCGCCGCGCCTGTGGGGCTGTGCTGGGGGGGGGCTGCCTGCGGGAAGCCCCCTGGAAACGCGGCACCTTCCTGGTCTGCAGGACGAGGCGGACCGCCGAGCAGATGGCTGGTCCTCGGGGACTTCCTGCACAGGGGCAGCCTCTCGCTTTCCTTCTTTGACAGCGCTCTCTGCCAAGTGGCACCGACCCGGTGGCTGGATGCTACTGCCCAGCCGGGGAAGGAGGCCGCCTTCCTGCATCTCTGCGATGTTGCCATTTCAAGGTGGCTCCGCCTGGGCCGAAAAGCCCATTCCAGGGACCGCTGCCTTGCCACCGCCTCTGGCACCAGTGCCTACGCACTCCGGCCTTGCCTTCTGGGGGCGGGGAAGGTCGGGCAAAGCCTCCGAGAGCGGGAGAGACTTGCTTGAGGAGACCCTGGCCTGGTGCAAGGTCAGGAATCCTGCTGCTTCTGGACCTAGAGGAGAACTGATGGTCTTCCCTGCCCCCCCCCTTGACTCAGCCTGGAGAAGGGCTGGGGGAGGTTTACCAACGGGAAAAGTAGCTCTTCCACCGTAAAGGAGCAGAGCCGAAAGGAGCAAGTGCTGAAACGTCCAAGCAGGCGCTTGCTTGTACAAACTTGGTTTACATTCCACCAAAAAACAGTTCTCAGATTTTTAATATGTCAGTTCAAAAATCCTTAGATTTCCTAAAGCATCCCTCAAAACTCAGTTTCAACATTTAAAAGTTCAAACTAAAGAACCTTGGAGTAAAGTCTGAAGGTTTGCCAAATTGTGAATGTGTGTATAACTCAGGGCTCATCCAGACGACTGTAAAATGTGTGACACGATCGCTTTGTGTTTTCATTATTTTTCGGTCGTCCATATGACGCCACATGCTTTTGCGCATTTTTGCGCGGTTACATCCGCTCCTGCAATACTGCAAATCATGCGATTTGCTTTTTTAAACCGGGAATCATCCACTGTACCTTCAGGCGCTCGGATGCAATACCGCAGACTTTACAGCTGTGGGCGTTTGATGGGCGGTTCTTGGGCGGTTCCCCATATCCCTTCCCTCATTCTCAGCCAATCACGTATTTCCACTGTTGCACATGTGCACAAATGTCTGGGGAAAGCGGGGGGGGGGGGGAAGGAACCTATCAGAGCAAACTGGGCAGCCGCTCAGGGTGAGATCTGCAATTGTGGTTGTTTGTAAACTTTTTCAAGGGAGAAAATATTTATCTTTGCCTAACCTCCACCCCTCACCCCCGCATCAAATGTCCTTCTTGAACCTATTGGTCTTTGCTTCCAGGCATCTAGAGTCGAGGGAGAGGGGGGAGAAGAGAAATACAGTAGGGCCCCGCTTATATGGTGGGTTCCATTACAGACCCCCGCCGTAAAGCAGAAAACGCCATAAAGCGGAACCCCATTGACTTTAATGGGCTGCGTCGTGCAAGAATGACACGAAAATTGCACACAACGTCTCAAAAGGGGGAAAAAAACCCTTTAAAATGGAAAACGAAAGGCGCCGTATCAGCGGAACGCCTTAAAGCGGAACACTGTAAAGCGGGGCCCTACTGTAGAGGCTTTCCTCTTGGATTACAGACACTCAAGCACCCTTACTCAATTTCGCTTTCCTGCCTGCAAGGCTACTCTCTTTGAGTCTTGTCAATTTGAACCACAGCCTGCAGGTTCTCTGCAGCCCGGCTGAGCTGGAAACATACAGTGCTTTTGCGAAATATCACAAATACAATAAATAAATAAATACAGGAATTATAGGCATATAAGTGGTTTGCATGTTTCTTTTATCAGAGGGAACACCGCAAAGCCTGTGCTGGTCGCTTCAGCGCAGACTGACACAGCAGCATGCGGGGCTGTTTGCCCGCATTCCCTGCCTGAGCCAAGAGCGGCCTCCCGTGTGTGGGGGGGCTGTTTGCTTCCCTCAGGGGCAGCATTCCTGCTGCCGAGCCGCATAATGGTCCGCGGCTGAACCCTGCAGTGAATGAGCCCAAGGGTTATGGGGGGGATTCACCCGGCGGTTACAAGCGCTGATCCCTTGCACTGCCCACAATCCCCCTGGATGGTCAGGGGCACCTGAAGACACCTCCTTGGCTGGCGCTGCTCCAGAGTGGTGAGCGACAAGGAACTCCATTACCATCAGAAAATTCAAACTTTCGCGCTCGTATGTTCAAGCGCATGCGCCTTGTTGTGCTTCATTGCAAAGGGGGAGAGGAGCATACGTCATATTTTTGCGGACCAATTGGCTGATAGGGGGAGTGTTATGGGCGGAGCTGGGAAAAAGCAAGAAGTACAGGTCCTCTCGCTGCGTGTGTGGGCGCAAAGAAAGTGGGGGGGGGTTTATTGGGAAAGAGCGAACAAACAGGCAAAGTGAGGACTGTCAGATGACGAACCGGATATGGAAAACGTGGATTATCCCGCTCGTTTGGATGAGCCCTCAGAAAGACTTATTGCAAGCACTGCTGGGAAAGCCCCCCCCCCCCCCCCGGCAGTATGGCCCCTTGTAGGATGAGCTTTGAAATACGACTTTTTAAAACAAATGCGATTTTTTAAAACAAATGCACTTTAAAAGCTGAACTCAGCATCTAGGAATGTAAGAGATTATAAGTGACTGGTGAGGGTGAGTGTCTGTTTGGTGGTGCTCCCCCCAGGTCAGGAGAGGCCAACTGCTCAGTCACTCAGTCGCTGGCTTGCCTGGTGCAGAGAGGGTTGCCAAATGGGTGGCTCCCTTTCTGTTTAATTTGCCTGCACCCTGTGATTTTATTGCTGGGTGTTTCTTTTTCAATCAATGCCTTTCCTTTTCTGGCTCTAGTACTCTGCTTCTGGCCTGGAACTTAGGAAGGAATACAATGTACAAAGGGATGCCTGCTAAGATGGCCTGCGCTCCGTCTGAGGTGTGCTGCTGTTATGCCCACTTTTCAGACTGGAGACAGGCTGAGGCAGGGCAACTTGTCTGTGGCCAGCCCATGGAGTCCTTGCAGAAGGGATTTGGATCTGGAAGGTTGCCAGTGCTGGATCCTCTGCTCTGGCACTGGGACGCATTCTGCAAACAACCCCTGGGGGTCCCTGCTTCTTTTGTGATCTGTAACTCAGGTCTGTGCCAGAAGGGAGTTTGTTTTCCTCGGACTTCTCCCTCTAGTTATATTTCTTTCTCCCCCTTACCAAGCAACCTTTAGTTGTCCCTGAGTCCAGTGTGAGCAAGGCAGCATTCTGGCAGCCCACCCCCAGAATGGAGAAGCCAAGACAGGGAGGATCCTTCTTACATGGGAATGGCCTTGGGCAGAGGGTGTTTTCCAAGGCCCTGGTCAGAAGCACACAGCTCTCATGGGCTTCTTCTGCTTCCAGGAGTCGCTGGGAATGAAGACCCGAAGCAACGAGGGAAGCCACTGTCAGTCATGAGCCAGGGGTGCGGTGCAAGTGGTGTCCACACAGCTGCAGCTGCTGCTACTGGTGCTGCTGCTGCTCCCAGGTAGGTAGGGCCTGACAGCCATGGCCAGGTAACACAATGGCAGGAGCGGCTTTGTGACTCGCTTCTGGGGTTAGAGGGCTGGGTGAGCACTGGGTAAGGTTAGCTGCTGCTGGCATCCTTCCTACCAAAGGAGTGTGCAAGCTTTGGAGTTACATAAATTCCTCTTCTTTCTGTCTGGCAAGGAGCTCTGTGGAATTCCTTTACCAAAAGAAAAATAACTGTTGACACTTGATGAATTGGAGAGGAAGAGAAGACTCCCTCTGCTTCAACAGAAGTGGAGAACCTGTGAACTACAACTCCCATCATGCCCAAGCACTGATCATGTTGGCTGGGGCTGTTGGGGGTTAAGGGTCCAACAGGTTCCTCACTCCTGCTTTAAAACATCACCGACTGCTGAGTCCTTCTTTGAGAGCGTGAAACACCATTACAGCAGACTTGGGTCAGGGATCTGCTGGGCTTGAGAACAAAGGAGACTGGAGCCAACTGGGTGAGACCATGAGTCACTGGTCCTGAAAGTGCTGCACTGGCTGCCAGTGAGCTGCCAGGCCCCATTCAAGGTGTTAGTGCTAGCATATAAAGCTCTCAGTGGCTTGGAACCCAAGTACCTATAGGAGCACCTTCCTCCGTATCAACCATCTTGGACCCTACAATAGTCTGGTGAGGCCTTGTTGGTGGTGCTACCACTGGAGGCTGCTCAGCTGGTATTGACCTGTGACGGCGCCTTTTCAGTGGTGGCTCCCCGTATTTGACATGATATGTATCTGCCTCCCTCATTACTGTCTTAGAGGAAGAAGTTAAAAACACTCCTATCTGATGTCTGAAAGATACTGTTCCTGGCAAATCACAGATTTAGAGATTGCTTTTTAACTGTTTTAGAATGCCTCTAAAATGTAAATGTACTGCCTTCAAGTCGATTCCGACTTATGGCAACCCTGTGAATAGGGTATTCATGAGGCTGAGAGGCAGTGACTGGCCCAAGGTCACCCAGTGAGTTTCATGGCTATGTGGGGATTTGAACCCTGGTCTCCCAGGTCATAGTCCAACACCTTAACCACTACACCACACTGGCTCAGAATGCCTGTGCAATGGCTTTTTTCCCCTTGATATGTTTGCCCCCCTGGACTCCTTCAGGAGGAAGGGCAGGATATACATTGAGTGCATGAACAAACTGGATGGGAGTCTGCTTTCTCAGATTTCCACAGAGGAGCCAGTGTGGCAAAAAATAGCCTGGAAAAAGAGGAGACCTTAGTCTACATCTTGTCATGCCCTTTCCCTTGGAAATGCTGACATTGTTGTGCTGTGTGTATTTGTGTGTGCTTAATTTCATTTAAAGCAACACCACAGCAGCAGAGTAACAACAGATGTTGAAAATGCGAGTGTGCTAGCATGTCCGTGCGTTTGCCTAAGAAAGCAGGCTTTTACCCTGCATCAGCATCAATGAGGCTTGAGACTTAGTAAAATAAGAAAATATACTTTATTTATAGAAATACATAGTAGATAGAAAAGCATACCTAGTTCTAACTAACTAGCTAAGTTGGAGGCATAAAGGGAGTTAGCCCCATGCTAGGAGAGAGAGCAGAGACAAAGGATGTCTCTTCTCTCCCAGACAGTCAGAGGACAAAGGAGTTGGAAAGGGCGGAAGGAGAAGGGGCAGGTAAGCTTCCCTAAGACGTCATAGTCTAGCGACAGAAGGAAGTCAGTCAGAGCATCACAGGTAAAAGGTAAACAAAGCCTATCCATCTGGAGGACCCTTGCTCTCTCTCCCTTCTGGAGCATAAACAAAAGAACAAAACAGGAGTTGCTGTTGCCCCACTTCCAACAGAAATGTGATGTGCTTGTGTGAGAGAGATCTACACCCGTGACGGCTTTGTGGTGATCCAGCTGCGGTGGAGGATGGACTTTCTAGCTGGAGGGCTGCCTGCTTCCTTCAGGCTGCAAAACCCTGCAATGAACCAAACATCTCCAGGCTTTCTGTGCCCCTGGAGCCACTTGCCTGTCCTCCTGTAAGGGTTGTGTCCTGGCCAGGGAAGTGACACTGTGAGCATAGAGCAGCATTGCTATTATTTGTCCTTGAGGGCAGAGGGTTGTGGCCTGGTCCTGAATCAAGGCAGCGAGGCCTGCGCGGCAGTCCCACCCGGTGCTCTTTGTGCTTCCTACCAATTGCAACATCTGAGAATAACCCTAGTGCCAAAATATCCTCCCTCCGGCCTTTCTGGTTATTTTCAGGCTCAGGAATGAAGTCACCAGCGAGATGGTCCGATCCTCAAGTGTGCTGGTGTCGGACACGGTGCGGGGCTTGTCCATGCAGACTTTTGGGCTGAGAGATACCATCATAAGGTCCCATCTTCTGCAGAAAGAGGATTTGTACACGCACCTCCAAAGCTTCAAGTAATGGTGGTCCTGAGAGGGGGAGGTGGGAGGCAGCCTCATGCCTTCATGAGATTGTTTGCACAAGCCTGAACATTTTCTGCTTGAAGCCCACCAGCCCCTTTGCCCGTTGCCTCCTTGGGGGTCAGAGCGGCTGAGGCTGGGAGTAGGACAGGCAAAGGTGCTGTGTGTGGGGGAGGGGAATCAGGGTGGGCCCCCCTCCATCTCCCTCGGCTGCCTTTCGGGCACTTCTGGAGCAATGCTTGTTTCTCTGGGCAGGTTTTTTGTTGGGACATACAATGTGAACGGCCAGTCCCCCACGGAGCCGCTCCAGCCTTGGCTGACCCGAGACGCTGACCCTCCAGACCTTTACTGTGTGGGGTGCGTAGGCCACATGATCGAACGAATTAAGTACTTACGTAATTACTGCTTAAATGTCGGAATGGCTAAAGTGGCACAGTGGTTCTCCCCCATTTTATCGTCACTGCAACCCTGTGAGGTAGGTTAGGCTATGAGACAGTGACTGGTGAAGGTCACCCAGTTAGGCTTCATGGCTGAGTGAGATTTGCACCTGAGGTCTCCCCCTCCAATCATGTCCGTTGAGCTGTCCCTTCTTGGACAGACACATCTTTGCAACTCATTTGAGCCCTTGAATGCAGGCTGTTTAATTAGTGCTTAATTCCTGTAACTCTTGCTCCTCTGTGGAGGGGGGGTGAACAAGGAGGAGTCATGCTGCACCACTCATGGCCTTCATTTCTTGGATGCAGCTTCCAAGAGCTGGACCTGAGCAAAGAGGCCTTTTTTTTTAACGACACGCCGAAAGAAGAGGAGTGGCTTAAAGCCGTTACGGAAAACCTTCACCCGGGGGCCAAGTATGCCAAGGTGAGTGGCTTCAGCTTCTGAGGGCCCCTTCCCTGAGGGAGGCTCTGCTCTCCTTGTTTTGAACCACTTCCTCCCGTCCGCCATGCGTGTCTGCAGCAGAGGCAAAAAGGGTTGTCCCTTCACCAAGGAGAGGAGCCTCCGACGATGACAGTGAGGGACACCTCCAGTATCCTCCCTCGTCCCCCATTTCCAGGACAAGGGGGCAGGGCATATGATGTCACACACCCCTTTATCTCCTCGTTCCTCTGGTCAGGACCCCCCCTGCCCTCCCCGGCTGCGTCACAAATGGGGTGTGTGAGCTCACTCTGCATCTGATGGGGGATGTATTGCCAAGGCCTGGAAGCTCTGGCCCCGATTTCCGTTGAGCAAATTTTCTCAGTCACAAGGCAGGAGAACTGACAGACAGCTTTGCCCATCCCCTCCAGTTGCAGGCAGGGCCAGCCAGTGTGGCACCACTTCCAAGCAGGACGCACCTCCTGTACGCATTTTTTCTGGCTCTGCCTTCAAGAGAGAGATCCCAATTCTGGAAAGGAAGCACAGTCTGATGGGGTCACTGAGATTTGGTGGGTTGGCATACAGCAATTGCAGGCTATGCCTTGTGCAAAGGAATAGACCCACCAGAAAAGGGGGCAATGGACGGCTCAGCTGAAAGAATGAAAAAAGGGATATATTTGTGGGAGCGCATTACAAGGCTGCCCAGCCATCCAGAATTCTAGTAGTGACAGAGATTTCAGCAAACCTGTCATTTGCTGGAAGTCTAACCCTGCTGACCATGAAACACCCGACATTCTTCACTTCCCTTGCTTGAAATCTTCATCTTTCAGAAGGTGGAGGGAGGAACAAGGGGATCTGCTATCATGACAACTTAATCCTGGCCACCAGGGAAGAGCCGGTTGGTGAAATAAAGGTGGCAGGAACTGTGGGGGAAAGTAACAAGGCCATCTTGGAATTTGTAATAGCGAGGGATGGTAGGGTTAAGTGCAGCTGAAGGTGTGCCTTTGCATTTAGGAAGGCAAATTCCAAAGAGCTCAGAGAGAAGTATCTTCTGTCCTGAGTCCTTCATATATTGGTAGTGCAGAGTGCAATCCAGCCAACCAGACTTTTCCTGAGGAGCCGATCTGAGGAGCCAATTGTTCATTCCCAGGATCCGGCTTTCACTTCCGTTCGGTAGGAAGGAGTGGTGAAACACCACACATGCTCCTTCCGATTTCTACCCAGAATTCAAAGTCTTTGGAGATTCAGTCGAGATTTCTTCTGGCTGTCTGACTTGTTCCTGTGTGGATCAGCAGTCAGTTGGTTTGAGCCTCAGAACCCTCTCGCTATCCTGCCTTCAATACATGTTCCCGGCCACACGCCGCCTCCGAACCTCTCAGTGGAGAGTCTCCAACATGGCCTTAGACTGGATTTCTCCCATCCAGTGTATCAGGGCCAGAAGAGTCATCTTCTGCGTTCCATGGAGAATGGTGCGCTGCTGCTGCTGCTGCTCCTTCTATGGGCCCCCTCCATTGGAAGAGCCCAATATCTGTTGCACAGTTCCAATGGCACCAAATGTCTCCTGGCCCTGTACGTCACATGCTTCCTTCTCCTTGGTGCCCTTTTGCCTCTCACCTAAAAAACTTCCATCCTTCCTGATGCTCTGGAGTTAAAGGAGGGGTGTTTCGAGCCCGTTCACCTTGTCTTCCAGCAGAGCTGCTAGCTTGAGATATAATTGATGCTGGAAGGACCTGCCTTTCAGCTGACTGCACCATGACCCAGGGAAAGCGGAATAAAAGGGTCTTCCCCACCCCTTGCAGACTCCTCCCGGCCATCTCTTTCCTGCCTGTTGTTGTGCCTTGTGACTGTGTGGTTGGCTGGGTTTGCAGTCAAGTTCCATTTTGTTACATAGGCACACCCACCTGTTCTTTGGAGAGGGGAAGTAGGACTTATGGGTAGTGATACCCGCGTGTGGCATGGTTTTTCCGTGTACTGCTTAACTGGGATCCTCCCTCCCTATGTTTTCTCCTGTATATTATGCTCTTGTCTTACGAGTTGTTCCTTCCCATATGGCTGCATTCATGTCAAATCAAATTTTCTGGCCGGAGGGTGGCTCAGCCTTTTCCTGCCTCTGCACCAGGATGGAACGTCACAGTGAACCCAGTTTGCATTTGCACAAGCACTCACACTTTTTTCTATACAGGTAAAGCTTATCCGGCTTGTCGGGATCTTGATGCTGTTGTATGTAAGGTCTGAGCTTGCTGTGCACGTTTCTGAGGTGGAGGCCGAGATGGTTGGCACAGGCATCATGGGGAGGATGGTAAGTGATCCCCAACACCCGGTTCTCATTCAAATTGGGGGTGGGGGAGGGAGATCTTCCACCCCTTCCTGCAGCAGGAGACTTTGCTGCAATTCTGGGACCACCCGGTCCCTTCGCGAGAGAGACAAGGCTCCTGCCCTCACCCTTACATGGGCACAAACAGGCTGGCAGAGAGCGGTGGGCTGTGCATTATTGTTCAGGTTTCCTCTTCCAGCATTGAATCTCCTCTTGCAGGAGGTGGGCACAAACTGTTTTCTGGACCTCGCCTGGCCTATAGAGCAGGAATGGCTAATCTGCAGGTTGTGAGCTGCATCCAGGCCCCCAGAAGGTTTTTGTGGTCCTCCAATTCCCTGTGTCCCGTCATTCTTAAAAACATAGAAGTTTTAATCCCCCCCCTGCACTTTAGGACCACGCCCTTGGGTCCCTTGCTAGGACTCTGTGGTGCCCAAGGCTTTTGCACCCCCCAAAATCCCTCCTTTTTCAAAGTTGGTTGCATCCACTATGACACTTCAGTCCCTGGAAGGTTGATCATGGCCTGACCGTAGACCTCAGGCCAAAAGAGGTTAGCCACACATGCTCTGTTGGGGCTCCCTTTGGCTCCCTTTGCGCCTCCCTGCCTGCTTCAGAGGCACACGGACTAGTTACTTGGGGGGCCATTCAATGCGCTCCACCCTGCCTTTTCCTCTCTCCTGGCTCTGCTGCTAAGGGCAACAAGGGTGCCGTGGCCATTCGCTTCAGGTTGCACAACACTTCCATCTGCATGGTGAATGCCCACCTGGCAGCCCACACCGAAGAGTACGAGCGGCGGAACCAAGACGTCCGCGACATCTGTGCCCGCATGCAGTTCTGCCAGCTGGAGCCTGGCCTCCCACCCCTCGCCATTGGCAAGCACGAGTAAGTGGGTCAGCAGGGGAGGGGTCGAGTGAAACTCTGCTTTGTGGGTCTGGGAATGAAATTTATTTCTTCTGCTACGATGGTATGCCTCGCAGCTCTCTTCTACCTCCATTTCCCTAATTCTATGTACGTGTTTGGTGTTACATAAATCTGATTCCATAACCTCCCCATTTTTGTTTTTGAATGAAAAGCAGTTGGGAAAGGGGCTGCGTAACCCCTTTCTTTCCAGCCACCTCCCTATCAAAATTCCTCTTTTCACCCCCCACCACCCCAATTTCCCATTGTACCTTTCCCTCATGGAGGCAAAGCAATGGGGACGGGCATTTTGGGCAGGGAAGCAGCTGGAAGGAAAAGGATTCGGCAATATTGGGTCCTCCTGCTTGTTCTCGCGGAGTCCTGTGGCTGCTTTTCATGAACCTTCCTGAAGAAGCCTGTTCCCGGAGGCAGGGTGTGTGGCCGCTGTGCAATGGCAACTTTGGTCGTGGGGCTCAAGTCTTCTGCCAAGGCAGTTCGCCAGTGGTGGGGAACCTGTGGACTACAACTCCCATCACCCCCCACCTTTAGCCATGCTGCCTGGGGCTGATGGGAGTTGGAGTCAAGTAACAGCTGAAGGGCCAGATTTGTTCTTTGTGAAATGCATAACCAGCCTTCGCAGCGTGTCTCAAAGCAGCTCTTTCCCACCATGGCAGTCTGCTGTCTTCCATCTTTCAGCTGAGTGGGATATCTTGTCCAGGACTTGTGTTGAGGGTCGCCTGAATCTACTGGACCTTTTGCTGGTCACTGTTTCACTTGCTCCTCTCTAACTTACTCCAGGGAGCCAGCAAGGTCTCGGGTGGGGAGCAGTCAGGGCTGGCGGCTGGCACTATTTTTTCCTTTGCTGGAGTGACTCTCGGCATCTGAGGACAGGAGCTACGAAGGGCCTAACAGGTGATGGAGTCATCTCACACAAATGCCTTCCTTGCAGTGTTGTCTTGTGGTTGGGAGACCTGAACTACAGGCTGGAGGAACAGGACACAGAGCGGGTGAAGAAGCTTGTGGAGGCCCAGGAGTTCCACAGCCTTTATCAGCATGACCAAGTACGTAAGGGGGCTTTCCGCAGACAGGCAGGCAGCACCTGCATTTTCCCCTTGGAAGGTTGTTTCTGTGGGGAGCGCAGAGCTCTCGTAGCATTCACAGGCCGTTGCTGCTGCTGTTGCTGTCAGAACATGGTTGCAACTGGCTGGAGAACCTTTCTGCTCCACAGGTTCCTGAATGGCTTAAACACAGGGAAATGTTTAACTTGTCAGAATATAATGCTATAGTGCCAAATTGCCAGCCAGCCCTGGTTCTGCAGCGAATGGTGGGAAGGAGGTGCCTGGCTCCGTCGGCAAAGAGTCTACCACAAGCCCTTGATCGCCAGGGGGCTTCATTCCTGTGCTCGTGTGCCTTTTATTCACATGTGCCTGAGGGCTTCTCTGAGGCTTGCAAGCGGAGTTTCCAGTTCTTGTTGCCAACCTGTGACTCCGTTTGTAAGGCAAGACGGTTGACAGCAGCAAGGATGCTTTTCCGGCAGGCTTAGCTTGTCCGTTACTGCTTACTGGGGGAAGCACTTGGCTATACCTCAGCGGTACAGCACCTGCTTTGCATGCAAGTTCCATCCCCAATGGCAATTCCAGGTTGGGCTGCCAGTCAGTGTAGACAGTAGTGAGCTAGATGGAGCAATGGCCTGACTCCGTATACAGCAGCTTCTTATGTTCTTATTTATTTATTGCATTTGTATACCGCCCCATAGCCGAAGCTCTCTGGGCGGTTTACAACAATTAAAAACATTCGAAACAAATATACAAATTTAAAAACACATTTTTTTAAAAAAAGCAATTTAAAAACATGCTAAAATGCCTGGGAGAAGAGGAAAGTCTTCACCTGGCGCAAAAAGATAACAGTTATGCTTATTATTGGTTTGCTTGGAGGATTAGCTCTCAGAGAGTGGAGCTTTGGTCACCCAGCATGTGTGAAATCTACCTTGAAATGGAATGAAAGCGCAAAGGTTTTAAAAACCTTGCTCCTTGGACAGGAGGAATCATGGGCAGCCTTTATTTTCCTTTCCTTGGCATGGCCGTGGCATGTTCTATTGATTTTGCTTATATATACCTTCCTCCAAGGACCTCATGGTGGTGTATGTGGTGCTCTCTCCTTCCGTTCTTTTCCTCCCAATAGCCCTGCAAGGTAGATTAGGCTGAGATAGTGTCAGGTGTGAGATCATCCAGTGAGTTTAGTGGGGATTTTAACCCTGGTCTCCTAGACACTTCACTACTACGCTGGCTGTCCATTGCAGGAATACTTGAGGCAGGGAGAAGCAGCAATTTGTGCAAAGGCACTGTGGGCGCTGTGTATGTGCGCATGCTCTCAGCTGCAAGGTTTAATTAAAAAAAGGGGGCAAGGACACCTCAGTACAGGGACTTGGAGAAGGCAGGAAATGGTGTCGCAATTCTGCATGACTGCTAAGAACGCAAGAAGAGCCTGTTGGATCCGGCCAGTGTCACAGTGGCCAGCCAGATGCCCAAACCCAGACTTGAATGGAACAGCCCTTTCCCCATAAGTGTTTCTCAGCAGCTGAAGTTCAGAGGCTCACAGCCTTCAATGTTGGCAGGAGATCATAGCCATTGTGGCCAGTAGCCACTGATAGCCTTCTAATCCTCTTTTAAAGCTATCCACATTGATGGCCATCACTGCAGGAGCAAATTCCATAGTTTATGCACTGTGGGAAGAAGTACTTTTGTTTTGCTGTCCTGATTCTTCCATCATTCAGCTTCACTGGATGTCCACAAGTTCTAGTGTCGTAAGAGGGAGAATTTTTTTCTTCCTCTCTCTATGCCATGCACACTTCTACCATGTCTCCTCTGACTCACCTTTTCTCTAAACTGAAAAGCCCCAAATGTCATAACCTTTCCTTGTAGAGGAGTTGCTCCATCCCCTTGGTAATGTTGATTGCCCTTTCCTGAACCTTTTCCAGTTCCACAGTATCCTCTTTGAGGTGAGGCTGGGATCCTTCTGCACGCTTCCTAGGGAGCAGAGAGTAAGCCCCACTGAAGTGGGACTTGATTTTGAGTATGCGTGCATAGGAGGAGTTTGCATCCTGTTGGCAAGGCGTGCTTGCTGTGTTCCCTTTTCTTTCTCTGAGGAACTAGCAGGGTCTTAGCACTGAATGATCTCTGCAGCCAAGACCGGGCATCTGCTCCTCTCTCTGCTCCATCCTCTTTGAAGGAGGGAGAATTGCCCAAGCACTGTTATTCAAACAAGTCATTTTCACTGTATTCTCACATAATAGGTCTAAGAGGCCTGTCAGCTGAAGCCTGTGTGAAGACTGCAGCCTCCAAAACAGCCCAGAATGATTGCCAGGCAGTTCCCACAGGTGCTAATAAATGATACGCAGTTTCTGACTTTAAGGGGTTCAGTCTGGGCCTGGAGTGGCTGCAGTAAGCAGAAGCAGCATCCAGAGCGCCTTACAGGAATTCCTGGCTGGTTTGGAGGCCGCAGCTTCTTCACGAGGGCTTCAGTTTATAGGGCTTCTTAGACCTATCGTGATGATCATGCGAGAATTAAACTCAAAACCATACGGAGCAAACATGCATTAAAAATATTTTAACGTTTGCTTGAAGAGAGATAGGGTTGGTTTATGTTACATACAAAAGGGAAAGGGAAGCCAGATGCCAGTTTTTTTTTAGAAATAGTAATAAATATTTATTAAGCTTCAATATACAACTACACAATTTCTTCTTAGTAGCCAGCTGTGAAATTTCAGTTGACTTTCTAAGGAAAGTGTTACTGGAATTATAGCTTAATCTTGAAGTTGTAGCAGAATTTGATTTTGTAAGTGGCTACTAAGGAAAAAAATGGTTGGTTTCCAGGCTCATCTTTAATTTGTGGAGCCCTGTATGTGATGTACTGTTATCAAAGTTTTTAAATTCTGGTGCATGCATGATAGGAATTGTTGCAAATCACATTGGGAGGAAATCTATATTTTTGCCAACCTCGCCTGCCAACTTTAGGCTGGGCTTTGAGAGGAGGAAAAACACACCCACATTCAGCCTGGGCCTCTTTAATTTGTTGACATCCCACAACTGGAAAAAAGGCCACACTGAAGCTCCAAGAGGGAATAAGTGAATTGTGGCTGGGATGGGGAAGAGTCTCCTTACTGCTGGATACCCCTCCCCCATTTTGTAAGGACTCCCCAGAAAAGAATCCTGACAGGCTACCTGCATTCAGGTGAAGCCTCCTGACAAACCCTTGGTGGTCCAACTGCTTGAGGGGTGTCTAAGACAAGAATCCATCTTTCCAGTTCTAGGAAAATATAAACAGTGTTATTTTCCCAAAGCCCAGAGGACACCAAATCCTTCAGAACCTAGTAGTGGGACTGTCCTTCGGACACAAAGGGTAGATAAACAGCTATGCACTCGTAGCGTATTTTGGGGAAGATACTAACAAGAAATGCCAGCAAAATGTCTTTCTAAAACAATGAAGCCAAATGCAAAAGTATGAAAGAAGCTTATTTGGGGAAAGGCAACAAATCACACACACAGGCTTTGAAAATAAAACCAATAAAGTCAATCTAATTTAACTAGTTCAGTTTTATCTATTTTAGTGGTCTTGGATTTCAGAGCATGTTTAGCATTCTTTGCAGGAAAGAGGTTCTGAGAAAATGTTAAGTCCTTACAGAGCACTTCCAGTCCGCTGGGTGGATAATGCCAAGTGAATACAGGGACGGAGGGAGATGTCTTAGATACTTAGAGGGATTTGAGACCAGTAAAGACTGGTCTTCTTCCTTAGATGGCATGTTGGGTGAGTGATGGCTAGAGAAGCTCTCTCTGATGCAAGTCCTCTAGAAGTCAGTCTGACATTTCTTTACAGTGGTGTGGCACTTCGTTGATGGTTCTGAACTAGCAGTTCAGACCCATTGGGCTTTTAACAAACAAAAAAGGTTGGGATTAAACTGGGAAAGTGGATTTAGATAATAAAACCCCAAGATATTTGTCTATTCAGGATTTCTAGCTGATGCTGTTGGCCTATATCAGCAGCAGAGAATTTATCAAGGAGGAAGGCATGGACTTGGAGTTTTGAGGGAGACTTGGATTTAAACATGCGTTCCTTCTTTGGAGGTTGCTTATCTTCATCTCTGCTTTCTTCCATTTCCAGCTGAAAAATCAGATGGAGACAAAGATGGTCTTTGAAGACTTTATGGAGGGAGACATTTCCTTCCCGCCAACTTACAAATACAACACGGGTTCCAATGACTGGGACACCAGGTAGGGTGCTCAGTGTGCAGGGCAGTCAGCTTGGATGCTTTGCCCTCTGCAGACCACCTTCTCTTCCAGGAGAAAGGCAATGTGCAAGATCAACCGGAGGACTTCCAAGGCATTGCAAGCCTCTCTTTAGTGTCTGCTAAAGCAACACAAGCACACACACAGCCACTTTAACTTTTAAGCTTAAGATTTTGGTGCCCAGACAGAATGCTGCTTTGGAGAAAAAGCCCCAAGTACATGAGCTGGCGATGACACCACCTTAGAAAGCTCCCAAACTGGGGAGGGTGAGTTGAGAAGCAGAAGCAAAATGGCCTGGATGCCCTGGGAGTGACAGGCTAAGCTCTCCTGGGATTGTCTATAGCAGCCTTGAAATGTGATCAGGCAGTTATGTATGTCCTTTAGAGAAGTTTCCAGGGGATGCACTGTTCTCTCTCCACGCTCCTCCCGCAGTTCTCTTATCAGGGCCAATACACTCACAATTCTCAGAGCAGCTAAAACAAGAACAGAATGGCATCTCTAGGGGGAAGCTAAATAGAGCAACGCCAACAGCTGTTCCTGCAGCATCTTTAGAAACTGACCAGGCTGCGCTGGCTTATGGGCTGTCAGTATCTTCCACATCTAAGAAGGCAGGAGGGTCTTGATCTTGGGTGGAAATCTTGTATCTGGGCTATGCCACTGAAAACTGCAAGCAGCCACTGAACTGAATATTCATCTGCCCATATATCTCTGCTCAATAGAAAACTAGCCTACTGGGGTAAATGCTAGGTTAGAACCCTTACCTCTAAAATGCTAGTTTTCTATAGGCAGGAACTTCTTTTCGGGGGGTGGTATTCAGTGATACGAATCCACACTTGCAGTGGCTCAGGTTTCCATTCTCCCAAGCAATTGCAGAGTCTGACTTACTTTCCCATACTCTTGCTGTGTTCTTTCCTTCTGAGAAAAAAACAGAATGGACAGGAGCTTCCACATGTAGAGTTGTGCCAAGTCTGGTAACAGAAATGACTGACCTTATCCTTGCTTTGCCCCCCATGCAGTGAAAAATGCCGCACTCCAGCCTGGTGTGACCGCATCCTATGGAAAGGGAAGAACATCTCTCAGATGAGTTACCAAAGCCACATGGCTTTGAAGAACAGTGACCACAAGCCAGTCAGTGCTATGTTTGACATTGGGGTAGGCATCCTTCCTGTTGCTGGGGTGAACCGGGGCACAGGTGAGCCTCATGTGGGCACCTGTTACTCTGGCTTCCTCCATTTGCCCCTCTCTTCCATTTCTGAGGCTGGCCAGTCACTGTGCCCAGGACAGGCGTGGTTGCACAAGCAAATTCTGCCTCCCCCAAATCTGGGACCTCCTTTTTGTATCTGGAGGTTAATCCTGGGGGCCAACTCCCATGGGGATGTTCCTCACTGCCAGCTGCGCTTATACCCTTTCCAGGCATGCAGGTTGGGTTTCTCAGGGCAACTCCTGCGCATCAAGGATTCTGTTGGGATGGAACTGATGTGGAGTTTGGCTGGTGTGAGCCAAAGGTGCGGGCTAGGGGGTTGTGCATCCTTGATCACTTGGGGCATCCTGTGGGATGGGTTTAACATTTAACCTCCTCTGTAACTTGTTTGGTGGGTGCTTAGCTGAAACGGCAGGCAATGCTGATGACTCCCCAGCAGGGGAAACCTCCCCCCCCATCATGCTGTTGCTGCAGTGCATGTTCCTTCCAGGTGAAAGTGGTGGATAAGGAGCTCTATCGCAAAGCCTTTGAGGAAATTGTGCGCTCCTTGGATAAGATGGAGAATGCCAGCATCCCGTCGGTCACTCTCTCCAAGCGGGAGGTAGGATGATGCAGCCCAGGCCCGTGGAAAGCATCAAGAGGCTTCCTCACAAAGAGACCAACATCTGGGTGCTCCAGAGAGGGCACTGCTGAACTGGCTCAAGGCCATCTGTGGGTCAGGGGAGGACCATGACATTCCTTGGCAACTTCTTTGCCAGGGTTGCCAGTGGAGCTTGTGGGCAAGTCCTTGGTTTGCATAGGTGTCTCTAACCGTGTTGCCTGTTGGTCAAATGGCTGGGAGAGGACAAAATGTGGGACTTGGAGAGCTCTGGGTGAGACAGGGAAGTAACCTTCAAGGAAGGGAGGCTGATGCTTTTTCTTCTTGTCTCTGTATGTGTGGGTTCTCTTTCTACCCCCAGTTCCTTTTCAAGGATGTGAAGTACATGCAGCTTCAAGTGAAGCCTTTCACCATCCGTAATGGGCCAGTCCCCTGCCAGTTTGAATTCATCAACAAGCCAGATGAAGACTCCTATTGCAAGCCGTGGTTGATGGCAAACCCTAGCAAGGGCTTCCTGTTGCCTGGTGAGCTGACCATTGATGAGGGTGGGATGCTCTGGTTTGTCCTGTTGAGTTGCTCCTCAGCCGGAGTTGCCTCAGATGGTGGCGTCAGGTGGTTCATCCAGAGAAGACAGTCCAGGGACCCAGACATGTTTGTGTCTGCAGTTGCTTAGACCTGCAAAGCAATAAACTCTTCCCTTTTCTTGGGAAGATTCTCATGTGAGCAGTTTCAGGCTCATCAGTTTATATTTACGGCTTTGGGAAATGATCCGTGCCTTAAGCTCAATAGAGGCAATTGCACTGAATTTATCCTGTTCAACTTTTGAGGCCTTTGATACTATTGATCCTGGTGTGTTGACAGTGGGGCCTGGTGAGCATTTGGGGGTTGCTGTGGACGGTTCCATTTGCCTCTTTCAGACGGCCACAGCAGGAGATCGCTGGAGGATTCCTCGTCTGCCCTCTGGGACCATCCTTGCAGAGTCCCACAAGGGTTCCATCTTGTCTCTCCTCCACCGCATGATATTGTAGGAGGGTTTGAGTCTGATGTTGTCATACTGTACCTCTTTCTTCTCCTGAAGATGCTGAGGTGACAGTTGAGTTGGAATTGTTTGTGAATAAGTCAACAGCAACACATTTGAACTCTGGAGAGAACAAGCTTGAGGACATCCTGGTCCTGCATCTCGATCGGGGCAAGGATTATTTCTTGTCTGTGTCGGGGAACTACCTGCCCAGCTGCTTTGGGTGCCCTCTGCAGACGCTGTGTCACATGAGGGAGCCTATCCAAGAGATGTCACCAGAGGCCATCCAGGAGCTGGTGAGTTCTTGCTGCCAGCCAGGGGGCTGCCCTCACCCCAGAGACATTGCTTTGGCGTTAGGTGGGATGAGGAGCACTGGCCCAGGGGTGACGCTGCGTTGCACAGAGCACGCTAATCTGCAGCATCGTAGGAATCTGCCTATGTTGTGTCTGACTGCTGGTCCATCTAGCAGTGTTGCCTGCACTGGCTGGCAGTGGCTCTCCAGGGTTTCAGGCAGGGAGTCGTTCCCAGCGCTAGCTGGAGATGCTGCCACTGAGGGCTGAGCCGGGGGCCTTCTGCAGGCAAAGCAACTGCTCCTCCACCACCCTTCCCCAGTTGCGCCACTCCCTTTCAGACGCTGATGCCGCTGCGGCCAGGTGATGATGCCTCCTGGGGCGAGAAGCCCTTGGACATTCCCAAGGAGTTGTGGATGATGGTCGACTACCTGTACCGCAATGCATGCCAGCAGGTTAGCAACTGATTCCTTTCCATGTGCATGGCCTCATTACGGATGGAGGTGTCTTTTTTTCAGCTGGTGTTTAGCTGTGACGCCCACAGGCAGGAGATTTATATGAGAACTGGGGAATGGTTCTATGGGGTCAAGCACTTGCTAGCTGTATGACACGGGTGCTTCCACGCAGGTTTTGCTTGGTCTGCACCTCAGAGCTTGGCTGTCGAATATGTTGTGCAGCTGGGGCTGTGGGAGCATCTGTGGATGCAACTAAAGGAGGCACTGCCAGAAGATCTAGTGAAGTGGGCTGAGCTTCTTTCTTCTCTTTGTTCTCGCTGTGGCTGCTCCTGTTTGCAGGAAGACCTCTTCCAGCAGCCAGGCCTGAGGACTGAATTTGAACAGATCCGCGATTGCTTGGACACAGGGATGCTGGACACGCTCGGTATCCTTTGGTGTTTGGAGTGGCAGTTCTGCTTTAACATTGATCAGAATTACCTCTCTCTTGCTCTCCCTCCCTCCCCCCTTCATTGTGGAGACTGCTGATCATATCTGCAAGGGAGGCTCCCCCCTGCCCCTTGTCTCCATGGCTGGCATGAAAGGAAACATGTCACTTTGCATTTGCCTTTCCGCAAGAGGTGGGAAGCTCAAGGGAGCCTTGATGAGAGTTAGTTTTGCAGGAGACAACTCTGGAGGTGTGTATTGAGGACTTGGTGTTTGTAAATAAGCAGGCTACGACGAGGTGGTGAGGCCAGAGAGATGCTCTCTGGCCATGGCAGTTCAGCCTCCCCCAAACTCAACTTGACACTCTATGAGCAGAGTTTATTCCAAAGTGTTGCTCAAAGTATGTGGTGGTGTAATTTTTGGTTCGACAAGGCAAACATTTCTCCCCATAAACAGCTTATTTGCCCACTTAGATTGCTTTGCTGTCCCAATGGGCGGTTGGGTTCCATGATGCTCAAGAAGAAATGGCTCCCTGGCTTGCCCGGTGGCTCAGCATTCATTGTGCAGATTGGAACTGGCACTCGTCTCACCTTGGCAGTTGCCTTTCCTTGACCATCGCTGGCCAGATGGCAGCAACCACTCAGTGGCTGAAGCTTTGCTGCTCTTCTTGGAGAGCCTTCCTGAACCGGTCATCTGCTACAGGCTGTACGACAGCAGCTTGGAGAGTGCCGACAGCCACGTGCTGAGCAGCCAGGTAAGGCAGAGCACCCTTGGGGGGGGGTGCAGGGCCTTTCTGTGCAACAGCTGCCCTCTCCATTTCTCCCAGGTACTTTCCACGCTGCCCAAGTGCCATAAAAATGTCTTCAGTTACCTCATAGCATTTCTGCGGGAACTGCTGCAACACTCTGGGAAAAACCACTTGGATGTGAATATTCTTGGTGAGAACTGATCCTTGCTTTGGCAGGTGGTATCCTCCAGTGATCTTATTGGGACAAACATGGGGTTTGCTTGGAATGCTCCGACATACATCACAGCTGGCAGATGTGCAGCTCACCTAACTATGTCCTGGAACAACTCGTTTAAAAGATGGCTTGGATGGCTTTAAAAGATTAGACAAATTCATGGAGGACAGGGCTATCAATGGTTACTAGCCACGATGGCTGTGCTCTGCCACCCTAGTCAGAGGCAGCATGCTTCTGAAAACCAGTTGCCGGAAGCCTCAGGAGGGGAGAGTGTTCTTGCACTCGGGTCCTGCTTGCGTGCTTCCCCCAGGCACCTGGTTGGCCACTGTGAGAACAGGATGCTGGACTAGATGGGCCACTGGCCTGATCCAGCAGGCTCCTTATGGGTTAAGCCAGGAGGAGGTGGTGAGTTAACATGTCAGCCTTCGGGATCTCGGCTGGTGTGGGCCTTTAGGAGCACAATTGTCTCTACTGAGCGCTCCCTGCCTGGAACTTACATGCCCTTTTGTGTTTGAAAATGCTAATGGGCATCATCCTGTTTCCTGTGCAGGTAGTCTATTTGGGGGCTTACTGCTACGTCCCCCTCCTGGCCACCTGAAGCCGGGCATTGCCGAGAAGCGGAAAGCTCAGCAATTCATCCAGCAGTTCCTTTTGCGGGAAGGGGGCACACTGTGAAGGCTGTGGACTCCTCATTTTATAGGCTATTACTTCTGTAATAGTTATTATGTATATTCAGAATACTAGATCTTGCAGTATTTTAATGACTTTGTGTGTACGGATGTGTACATACTTTTTAGTTCTGGAGTACAGGTCAGGTATGAAGAATCAGCTGCCACTGTGTTAGCAACATTATAAAGCACAGTAAATTTCAAAGTGCACTTTTATTTTAAACTAGTGGTCGATATGCACACTATATCGTAACTGTGATGTCACATTTTGTGATAAAACAATTTTATCTCTATTTCCCATTGCCTTAATACTTAACCTTTGAAAACCTAACTAAGCGACTTTTATAATCAAAGAAAGAATGCAACTTTAATATAATTAAACATTTTAAGTTTTTAATGTTCATGCTGTTTGTTCTCCTTATTAACCAAAGGCACAAGTGGTGGGATAGAGAGCTGGCGTGACAATACAGGTAAAATGTTCTGCGTGATCTTAAGCTGAGCAGCAGCCATGAGGGTGATGTGGCAGCTAAAGCAGTGAATGAAATCTTAGGCTGCGTTAAGAGCAGCATAGTGCCCAGAACATGGGAAATATTAAGTTCTCTTATTATATGCCACATCTAGGCCTAGGGGTTGCCAACTGGCACCTCTGGAAGCCTTCACGCATGCTCTCAGGGAGGGGCCCTGGAATCTGAGCTTCCTTTCTAAGTCTCTAGCCCCCATAGAACGATTACAAAGCACAAGGTGCAGGTACTCTTGTATGACCAGCCTGTCGATTTTAGCCATTGAGTGAAGTCAGAGCTGCGATTGATATCACTAGGCAAGAGGAATCGCTGGGTCATAAAGACCTTCTGTTTTCCCATCCCGTTTAGTGCGCTTTTCCTGCTCCTGTTTTGTTTTCTTGTAGCTCTTGGAATCGCTGTAGTTTGCTCTTCTTTTTTCCATAACCACAGGGTGCTTCTTTCCTGTGGGGGTTTGTCAGAGATCAGGTACTCCCTAGAAGTTATTTTCTGTAAATACTACTACTAAGTGTGGGTGGATGTCTCTCCCCAAATAGTAAATGGAAAGTGAAAACTTCGCAAAGAGGCTTAAGCATGTCTTCTGCTGTGCAGGACCTGGAGACCAGGCAGTCATTAAGAATTCACAGTATAGTTAACATTCAGTACAATGGTATACATGTCTATTTCAGAAGCAAATCCCTTTGTGTTTAATGGGTCTTACTCCCATGTAAGTGGGTACAGGATGGCAGCCTAAACTTTGGTTTGGGGTTGGCATTGGGGGAAAAACCAGGATTCTTGCCCCCTCTAACAGCTGCATCTCCACATGGCTGACTTCCCATGGTAAACATGAGGTTGTGCCGAGAGGGGTGGGGGGAAAAGCAAAGCAGGAATAACTGTGCGTTACGCCATACTTGTGTGTTATACCATGTCCCCCATGACAGCCATGTTGTGACTGGCACCCTCAGCACTCTCTCAAAATTCAAAATGAGCCCCTGGTCCAAAAAGGTTGGTGACCCCAGCATAAGTTGTGTTGGGAGAATGTATGCATGCATGAACTGGGCCTCTCCCCAACCCTGTCCACTCCCAACCTTTCTCCATTGAGAAGGGTCCAAGGAGGATTTCTAAGTGCGTTCAATTGACCATGTTTGGAACCCCACTCAGGATTGGGAACTCTGATAATGCAGAGGGCCAACCGCACTTAGGAGCCCCATTTGCGTCTCTCTGCTTAACAAGGGGAATGCCAGGAGTGGAGCAGGCAGGGACATGGGAGGTGAAGGCAGCCCACATGTACTTATTCCCCCTACATGCCTTAATGCCTATACTTGTTCCCTTGAACACACGAATAAGGCCACACCTCCCCCATGGATGGAAATAGCAGGGAAGCAGCTTTTGGTAAAACACGAGCAGGAACTCCTGGAAGGAAGGAAGGGATATAAATTTAATAAAATAAATAATAATAGAATCTTGGGCCCAGGACCAAGCTCTGCAGTACCCCGCTTGTTACCTCCCCCCAGTTTGAGAAGGAACCATTGAGAAGCACTCTTTGAGTACAATTCTGTAGCCAACTGTGGATCCACTTGAGCTGTTCCATCCAGCCCACATTTAGATGGCTTGCTAATCAGAATATCATGGGGCACTTTGCCAAAAGCTTTGCTGAAGTTGAGATGTATTATGTCCACAGCATTCCCAAAGTCTACCAGGGAGATTGCCCAATCAAAAAATGAGATTAGTCTGGCAGGATTTGTTCTTGATAAATCCATGTTGGCCTCTAGTAATCTCTGCATTGTTTCCAATGTACTTAAACATTGAGCACTTTATAATCTACTCCAGAATTTTCCCAGGGATCGATGTCAGGCTGATGATGTCTGTAGTTCTCAGGTTCTTCCTTTTTGAAAATAGGGACAACATTAGCCCTCCTCCAGTGGTTCCAAGAGTTTTTCAGCCAGTTCCTTCAATACTGTACGATGCAGTTCATCAGACTGCAGATTTGAACTCGTTCAAAGTGATTTATTTATTTAGTGATTAGCCATCCTTGACCATTTGGCTATCAATCTCAAACTGCAATCCTGCCCCTTCAACTTCACGTTTCCCAGAAGAGCCATAGACCGTCTTTTGGGAGAAGACTGAGCCTTTTCTTTGTCATCTGTTATCATTTTGCCATCCTCATTTCTTTTGTCTTTTACTATATGGATGTACCTGAAGAAAGCTTTTTTGCTGCTTTCGGCATCTCTCACTAACCTCAGCTCATTCTCAGCTTTAGCCTTCCTGACACCATCCCTGCAATTCCATGATACCTGCCTGTACTCTTCCTTTGTGGCCTGGCTTTCCTTCCACTTCCTGTATGTGTCCTTTTTTGTTTTAAGCCATCTCTAAGCTTTCTGTGAAGCCACATAGACTTCTTCTGCTGTCTTCTCCCATTTTGCTTGTTGGAATTGTTTGCAATTGTGCTATTAGAATTTCCTATTTTAGAAGCTCCCACCCATCTTGGACTCCTTTTCTCATTAGGGTCGCTAGCCATGGAACCTTATTTACCATTGTTCTGAGTTTATTAAAATTGGCTTTCCTGAAGTCCAGGGTATGTGTATGGCTATACTCAGTTTTTGCTTCCCTTAAAATCAAAACTAAAGTATAGCTTGGTCACTTTTTCCCAGAGTTCCCGTAACTGCCACTTCATCCACCAAGTCATCTCTATTGGCTAGAATAAAGTCAAGGATCCTCTGGTTGCTTCCTCCACCTTCTGTAGGAGAAAGTTATCTCCAACACAAGTCAGGAATTTATTGGAGGAGCTGTGTTTGGCAGAATTTGTCTCCCAACAGATATCGGGGTAATTGAAGTCCCCATTACTTTCATTACATTACAAAAGTTTCATCCTCCTCTTCTCCTTGATTGGGTAGGTAGTAGTAGACTCAAAGCACCATGTTCCTTTTATTCCTTGCCCCAATGATTTTAATCCAACTACACTTGGTGGAGCTACCAAGCTCAGCCTGTATATTTTTAACTTATAGAACGACTCCACCTCCCTTTGTTTTCCTTCGGTTCTTTATGAACAAGTCATATCCTTCAATTACTGTATTCCAGTCATGGGAGTCATCCCACCAAGTTTCAGTTATACTTTTCAAGCCATATTTACTCTTCTGTATTAAGAGTTCAAGTTTGTCCTGTTTTCCCCCCATCATACTCTGGGCATTAGTATACAGACATGGAAGACCATGTAATTTACAGCCTGGCTACCTTCCTACATTTTTTAAAGACTATTACTGGGCTCCAATAAAGCTGTTTAGGTCTCCCTCCTCCTTAGGATTCAGTTTAAAGCTCTCCTGATGAATTTCTACCTGCTGTGGCCAAACACGTTCTTCCTAGTCCTTCTGCGGTGCAACCTTTCACTTGCCAGCAGTCTATCTTCCAGGAAGCGTACCCTGCAGTCCCAGAATCCCAATCTCTCATGTCGGCACTACGTTTGTAGCCAGTCATTCACCTGGAGTATTTTTCTATCCCTTTCTGCTCCTTTTCTAAACACCGGAAGGATGGATGGGAAAACTATCTGGGCCCCAAAGTCCTTGAGTGTCCTTCCCAGAGCTTCAAAGTCTGACGTGATTTCTTTGTAGTTTCGCTTGGCAGTACCATTCATTCCATGGATGACAAGAAAGGAATATCTGTTAGTGTGCTTTATGAGTGATGGCAGCCCTTCCGTTACATCTCTAACCTGTCCTCCAGGAAGATGGCATACATGGTGAGTCCAAATAGAGCAATGGAACAGGCTACCTCAGAAGGTGGTACAAGAGTAACAGGACCATATCTGGAGAGGGTGGTGGTGGGCAGGGCTGCTGCTGCTGTTGTACCCTGCATTAAGCACAGAATTCAACCCGATGACCTCCAAGGTCCATCTCTATGCTATGTATTACCTCTCCAGCCAGAGAGAATGCTGGGGTGGGGGTAGGCAAGAGATTGAACAGGGCTGTTTTTCACATTTGTTGTAGACTACCCCTTCAGCACCTGCAAAAATTGGTTTGAGAAGTTATACGGTAAAAAGTGACACAACAGTCAACAGGAAACAGTAATAAATGAACTGAACCGCACACAGACAATATCTTCCTATATAATAAAACTGAACGGAAACTTGGACTTACTGTGAATTGTCCTTCTGTTCAACACAGAGTGGAGCAGACAGGAATGGGTTAACTCTCCTGGAGGCAGAGTCAGCACTATAACACAAAAGTTTAGCTGTTGGCTAGCCGGAAGGGGAGGAACCTTCTCCCGTTCTCCAGTTTGTGACACAGCTGTCAAAAACCGAGTACTGAGCAGCCGGCCACTCCACCTACATGAACTTGAACAGAGGATAGAATAACAAGTGCTAACAAATCAGCACAGAGTGCCAGGAAGGGATGAAGGGAGCCTTTACTACTGTATCCAGATGGTGAGCGACCGGCGGCCACCAGAGGGTTTCCGGAGAGATCCCCTCCCCACCCCATGGCCTAGGTTTTGCTGCAGGGTGGGGCTGTGTGCTCCACTCTCCCCTGACCAGAAGGACACTTCACAGTAAGTCCAACTTTCCATTCTCCGTCAGCGGAGGAGTGGAGCAGACAGGAACGGGATGTACCTGGGCAGTGACCCCCCTTACATCCTTGGGTGGGAGCAAACCTAGGCCACCACCCTCTTCAGAACCCTTCTGCTGAAGGCAGCTTCAGCAGAAGCAAATTTATTCACTTTGTAGCGTTTGATGAAGGTGGATGGGTGAGCCCAGGTGGCAGCTTTGCAGATTTCCTCCAGCGGGGCATCCTTGTGGAGCGCCCTCTAACTGAGTGTGCAGTGATCCCTGGAGGGGGGAACTCTCTCTTTTGCCTTATGGGCCTTAACTACACAATCCCTCACCCAGCGGCTGAGGGTGGAATTGGACACCTTTAATCCCTGCACCTCTTGTTTAAAAGACATGAACAGGGCCTCAGACCTCCTGAACAGCATGCCCTGGAGTGGGCTGTCTACAACCAGGCATAGTTAAAAATCCCAGCTGAAGAGGGAAAAAGGCCGGGGCTGGAGCTGCCCCCCCCCATTAGAAAAAGAAAGCTTAGTGGCTTTACCTGAGATCAATGCGGCAAGGAGGCCAACCACAATTAGCGGAGGCCTGTTGCCCCAGGGGGTTTTGAATCAACAAAATGCCTTGGATAGCGAAAAGCCAATCTCTGCTCCTGAAAGCTTCCCTCTCCTTGGGACCGTGAAAGAGTGTTCGATAAAGGACAGCAGGGGGAAGTGCGAGACAGATCTTGGCCTCCGCTGCTTCCAGCGCCTCTTCAGAAAGCACAATCCCTCTCTTCCTCCCTCCAATCTGGCTGTTTAGTGAGGGCGGGAATTGAAAGAAGAGAGGCAAAAGTCTGTGCACTTCCACTGCAGTTGATGATGATAAACTCTCTGAGAAGAGCAGAGAAAATAGCTAAACTGTTCCTGAATCCCTTATGGGGACCCAGGAGGAACAGGCCGACTCTGTTGCTCGCTGAAGGAAGAGTCAAAAACTGGAGAACGGGAGATGGTTCCTCCCCTTCCGGCCGGCCACCAGCTAAACTTTTTGTGTTATAGTGCTGCCTCTGTCTCCAGGAGAATTAACCCATTCCTATCTCTCCTCCGCTGACTGAGAAAGGTAAGATGTGATGCTATTACACAGTGTGACATCAGAGGCGCAGCAGTAGGGCAGCAAAGCACAGGACAGGGCATCGGTCAGCACAGCTCCACTTGCATGGGCAGGGGCCAATACTTCCCTGACCTCCCCCCTCCAGGCCACAGCTCTAGGGCGCATTCTTCTCAACTTGTGTGCACAGGTGGGCCCTGGCTGTTGAGCTCTGGTGAATCTGCACTGGCCATGAGCCAGCAGCCCTCTGCTCTTCTTCCAAGCTGCTTCTGGGGTGTTAGATGGCAAGGGGTGTCCAGCCCACCTTCACCCTGACGCCACTGCAGGGTGTTTCATTGTGTGCCTCCCACGCAGAGTGGTGTAGCTCCTCCCTCCTGGTCCAAAGTGCAAGACTCCCAATGCCATTCTCTGAGGAAGAAGCAGCTCCTGCAGGAAGCCCAGCAGCAATGGGAAGGCTCTCTGCCCCACCCTCAGCACCTTCGCTTTAGGTCGGTGGGGAAAGCCACGGGCACAGCTTGCTTGAGGCCTCTCGCCCACCCATGTGCTACACACCTCACTTTCTTCTTCTGGCGTTTTATGGCAAAGCAAGGCCTAAGAGGCCCTATTACCGTCACCTACTGATGACTAAAACCACACGAAATCTAATCACAACAGACCAACTAAATTACAGAGTTACAAAAAACTCCAAATGGCAGATAAAACTAGAGTTTGCAAACCACAGTCCCTAAGAAGGACTCCCAAGTCACCAACAGGAGCTCCTCTATCAGCCAATTAATGAATAAAACTCACTTTCATCTCTATATCATAAGCAGCCCCAAAGAATATGGAATATGGTTTCACATACCCCACAAACGTCGCAAAGACCGGAGCTCGCCTGCCTAATGCTAAGATGACGACTATGTGCTGCACAATGTCCTGTTAAACATACATAGCCGACAAACTGATTGTGCTCGACCACACTGGCTAAAGATGTGAAAATCCCTCAAATCAGGGCAAAAGGAGAAAACTACATCCCACTTTATTCACTTTCCACCGATG
This sequence comes from Rhineura floridana, assembly GCF_030035675.1. Classification (NCBI taxonomy): domain Eukaryota; kingdom Metazoa; phylum Chordata; class Lepidosauria; order Squamata; family Rhineuridae; genus Rhineura; species Rhineura floridana. The sequence continues at coordinate 1,280,230 of NC_084494.1, forward strand.
TTGCCATTCCTTAATAATTTCCCCTTGAAGACAATAGTTCAACCCTACAACAACTTCTCTTTCTAATAAAGGCAGAGAGAGATCAACAGCTGGGCGCTGCATTCTTGGCAGTTAAATCAGCCAGTTCATTCCCCACTATTCCTATGTGGGCAGGTATCTGTCAGCTCTACACTGCGTCAGCAGGGCCGGTGGGGGGCTGGAAATTCCTGGGTGGTTGGCAGGGAAGCAAAGTCCTTAGCCGGCAGTCTGGTCATAAATCTGCCAGGTCTAGGAGGAGGGGAGCTGATAAGGGCCAGGCTTATCCGAAGCGTACTTGCCGAGTCAGGAGTCCAGAAGTGAGGTCAGTAGAGGTCCGGGATCAAGTGCCAAGGGGTCAGTCCAAAAGAGGGTGCCAGGAAACTAGGAACACACAAGCCACGCCTGACGTTGCAGTCAGCAACAAGCTGCAGCCAAGGTGTGCCTTATAAAGAGCAAGGTTGACAGCAGGTGTGAGTCCTCAGCATTTGGGCCTGAAGGAGACAGGCCTGCCTCTCTTCTGCCTGACCTTCTGCTGTCTACGTTCTGCAGGTGAGGGGGGAGTATCCTGTTCACTGTCTGCAGGGACTCTGCTGTATCTGGGGTGCTCTGCAGCTGAGGGGGAGAAGGAGCTGGATTCTCAGGAGGCTCCTCCATGTCTCCTTCTGAGTCTGCTGCTCCTGGGTCTGCTGCTGTTACTCCTGAGTCGTCCTCATCTGAGGAGTCCTCTGACGGGGCCATGACACCATCCCCCGCCCCACGACCAACCCTCCGCCTCCCACCGGGGCCCGGCTTATCCGGGTAGCGCTGGTAGAAGCGCCGGACCAGACGAGGGGCATGCACCTGCGTCGCATCTTCCCACGAGCGTTCCTCAGGGCCGTACCCCTGCCAGTCTATGAGGTACTGGTGAGTTCGGAGAAGTGGGAGATGAACCGGCGGTAATAGTTGGAGAAGCCCAAGAAGCGCTGCACATCTTTGGGGCTTCCGGGAGTCCAGGATCTGCGCCACTTCGAATTCCTCTTCCCCGTCGACTTGTATCGGCAGCGGGGGCCGCGGTTTACTACTCAAGGGGTGAGGTGGGAGAGCGGGAGTCAGCAGTGATCTATGGAAGACAGGGTGAATGCGGAAGGAGGCAGGGAGTTGGAGCCGGAACGCCACTGGGTTAATTTGCTGGGTGATCCGGAAGAGACCTACGTTCCGAGCCTCCAGCTTGTGAGACGGCCGTTGCGAACGCAGGAATTTGGTCGAGAGCCATACCCGGTCCCCTACCTTCAGCGGCGGGCCTGGTTGGCGGTGGCGGTCAGCAAAGCGCTTCTACGCGTCCTTGGCCTGCTCCAGCTGCTCCTTCAGGACTGCCTGCAGGGCCTGCAACTCCTGCAGCATGACATCCGCAGCGGGGACCGGCGACGGGGGTCGCACTGAGGGGAAGAATCGGGGGTGGTAACCGTAGGAGGCAAAGAACGGGGTCTGGCACAAGGAGGCATGCACGGAGTTATTATATGCGAACTCCGCCAGCGGTAACAGATCCACCCAATTGTCCTGTTGGAAGCAGATGTAACACCGCAGGTATTGTTCGACGGTGGCGTTGGTACGTTCTGTTTGTCCATCTGATTGAGGGTGGTGGGCGGAGGACAAGTGGATCTGGACGTGCAGGGCCCGAAACAGGGCCTGCCAGAACCGGGCGGTGAACTGGGCTCCTCGGTCAGAGATCAGGTGGTCGGGGAGGCCGTGCAACCGGAAAACCTGGGTCAAAAACAGTTGCGCAGTTTCTGGGGCAGAGGGTAGTCCGGCACAGGGGAGGAAATGGGCCATCTTGGTGAACAGGTCTACGACTACGAGGATGGTGGTCATTCCCCGGGAGGCTGGTAAGTCCGTGATAAAATCCAGGGAGACCGAGAGCCAGGGCCCTGGGGGGGTAGGCAGTGGGAGCAGGAGCCCCGGGGGCTTGCCGGGGTGGCTCTTGGCTCGCTGGCAGGTATCACAGGCCGCTACATAGTCCTTGACGTCCGCTTGGACCCAGGGCCACCAGAAATCCCGTAGGACCAGGTGGAGGGTTTTATACGTTCCAAAATGCCCTGCAGGCTGGCTGTCATGGCAGAGGTGGAGCACCTCTCCCCGCAGAGCTCCCGGGGGAATGTACAACCGGTTCCGGTGGTACAAGAGGCCCTGATGCAAGGAAAAGGGGCTGTCCTGGGCGGCCGTCCCGGACTGGAGCTCTCGCTGCTGGGCCAGGGCATAGGGGTCCTTTTGCTGCTGCTCCTGCACCCGGTCCAGGAGGGGTTGTGGTTGGTGTGTAGCGGCGAAGTTCTCTGGGCGGAGGATTGGGCGAAGGGGGCGATCGACATGCTCGGCTCGGTATTCCGGCTTGCGAGAGAGCGCGTATGCTAGGGTGTTTCGGCGGCCAGGGAGGTAGGTGACCGTGAACTGGAACCGGGAGAAAAACAGGGACCACCGGATCTGGCGTTGGTTCAGCCGTCGGGCGCTTCGCAGGTGCTCCAGGTTTCGGTGGTCCGTTCGTACCTGGACCGGATGGCGTGCCCCTTCCAGGAGATGACGCCAGGTCTCGAAGGCTACTTTGATGGCCAGTAACTTCTTCTCCCAAATGGTGTAGTTCTGTTCCGAAGCGTTGAGTTTCCGGGAATTGAACACACAGGGGAGCAGGGACTGCTTGCTCCCCACCGGCTGAAGTAGGACCGCTGCCACTGCCTTATCAGATGCATCGGCCTCCACTATGTAAGGTCAGGTAGGGTCGGGTTGCTGGAGGATGGGTTCAGATGTAAAGGCGTGTTGGAGGCGCCAGAAGGCCTGTTGAGCGGCCTCGGTCCAAACAAACTTCTCTTTGCCTCGAAGCAGGTCTGATATGGGCGTGGTGAGTTCGGAGAAGTGGGAGATGAACCGGCGGTAATAGTTGGAGAAGCCCAAGAAGCGCTGCACATCTTTGGGGTTTCGCGGAGCTGCCCAGTGGAGGATGGTCTCAATTTTGGCGGGGTCCATCTGGATACCCGAGGGCGAGATCCGATGGCCTAGGAAATCCACGGTCGTGAGGTCAAAGGCGCATTTTTCAAGCTTGGCGAAGAGGCGGTGCTCCCACAGGCGCTGCAGCACCGCTCAAACGTGCTCCTTATGTTCCGAGGCGTTCCGCGAGTAGATCAGGATGTCATCCAAGTAGATCACCAGGAAGCGGTCTAGGATGTCCCAGAAGATGTCGTTCATGAAGTGCTGGAAGACGGCAGGAGCGTTGCACAAGCCAAACGGCATCACGGTGTACTCAAAGTGCCCATAACGGGTGCGGAAGGCTGTCTTCCACTCATCGCCCTCCCGCATACGCACCAGGTTGTAGGCCCCTCGCAGGTCTAGTTTGGTGAAAATGCGAGCGCCCCGCAGCCGCTCTAACAGTTCTGGGATCAGGGGCAAAGGGTAGCGATTCCGAACTGTAATCTGGTTGAGGGCGCGGTAGTCATTGCACAGCCGGAGTTCCCCACATTTCTTTTTGACAAAGAGGACAGGGGCGGCTGCAGGGGACGTGGAAGGGTGAATGAACCCTCGGCGCAGGTTCTTGTCTAGGAACTCTCTGAGGGCTGCCAGTTCGGGTTCTGACAGGGAGTAAAGCCGGCCCACGGGAATCTTGGCTCCGGGTAGCAGATCAATGGGACAGTCTTAAGGACGATGGGGCAGCAACTGGTCTGCCTCTTGCTTCCCAAACACATCCGCGAACTCCCGGTACTGCTCTGGTAAGGCCTCGAGTGCGGAGCTTGCCTCCCGGGTCATCAGGATGCACTCCTTTGGCCTCCAGCAGGTGGCTTGGCAATAGGGGGATCCGAGGGTCAGCCGGCCCGTGGACCACTGGATGATGGGGTCATGCCGCTGGAGCCACGCCAGGCCCAGCATGACCAGGAAGTGGGGTGCGGCAGCCAGGTAGAACTGGAGGCTTTCCTGGTGCTCCCCCAGGGCCACGTCAAGCGGCACTGTCTCCTGTATTACAGGGCCCGAGGCGAGAAGCCGGCCATCAATCGTCTCCACCAGGAGGGGGCGGCGAATGGGTTGACTAGGAACCCGGTGGAGCTTGGCAAAGGACACGTCCATAAAATTGCTGGTGGATCCCGAGTCCAGCATGGCGGGTACTTGTAGGGTCCCCCTTCCGGGGACTGTCAGTGCGATCAACACGGTCAGATGCTTGGGCGGTGAGGAACTGAGGTGGCAGGCCCCTTGAACCATGAGGTTGCCCTGGCTCAGGGGCCTGTGAAGGCCAGGGCATGGACGTTTCCCAAGGCAGGGGCTGTGGGTCGTTTCGCAGAACACTGGGCTGCAAAATGTCCCGGGGCCCCGCAATACAGACAGAGGCCCTGTTGCCGGCGTCAGCAGCTTTTCGGCCGCAGAGAGATGTGGCCGAGCCCCTCCCAGCTGCATCGGTTCTGCCGGGGGTGTAGGGTCCTTGCCGACGGGCTCCGAGGGCCCAGCCACTGGGGCAGATGCTCTGTAGACTGGCCGGGGTCGGTTGGCAGCACGCCTGCTTTCCAGCCTCCCGTCAATCTGGAGACACAGGCGTATGAGGGCGTGCAGGGTTCCAGGGCGCTCCACCCTAGCTAGCTCATCCAGAAGCTCATCCGACAACCCCTCCTGAAATTGGTCCATGAGAGCTGCTTCGTTCCAGCTCAGGTTTTGTTGTAATAAACGAAAGTCTGTTACATATTCCCGCAAGGGGCGTCGGCCTTGCCGCAGCCGGCGTATCCGGCGGTTGGCTGTAGCTGATTGGACTGGGTCCTCGAACATAGCCTTCAGTTCTCTGGTGAAGGTGGCTAAGTCGTTGAGCACGGGGCTCCGCTCGAGGAGTAGGGGCGTGGCCCATCTAGCTGCGGCCCCGGTGCACAGGTTAATCAAGAATCCCACCCGGGTCTTATCATCTGGGAAGGCCTCTGGGTGTAACTCCATGAAGAGCTGGGCCTGGTCCAAGAAGGCTGGGAGCTGGTCAGAAGCCCCAGTAAATTTCTCTGGGAGAGTCACAGGGCACTTGGCTCTCCCTGTAGGGAGAGGGGGTGGGGCTGCTGCTAGCTGGGTTTGCAAGCCTTGGACGGCCAACAACAGCTGGTCTACTTGTGAGCGCAGGAGCAAGTTTTCCTGCTGGAGTTGCTCCATGGTCAGCACTTCCCCCACTCCCTCGTTTGCCTGCTTTGTTTTGGGCTGACTGCAAACTGTCAGCTCTACACTGCGTCAGCAGGGCCGGTGGGGGGCTGGAAATTCCTGGGTGGTTGGCAGGGAAGCAAAGTCCTTAGCCGGCAGTCTGGTCATAAATCTGCCAGGTCTAGGAGGAGGGGAGCTGATAAGGGCCAGGTTTGTCCGAAGTGTACTTGCCGAGTCAGGAGTCCAGAAGTGAGGTCAGTAGAGGTCCGGGATCAAGTGCCAAGGGGTCAGTCTGAAAGAGGGTGCAAGGAAACTAGGAACACACAAGCCACACCTGACGTTGCAGTCAACAACAAGCTGCAGCCAAGGTGTGCCTTATAAAGAGCAAGGTTGACAGCAGGTGTGAGTCCTCAGCGTTTGGGCCTTAAGGAGACAGGCCTGCCTCTCTTCTGCCTGACCTTCTGCTGTCTACGTTCTGCAGGTGAGGGGGGAGTATCCTGTTCACTGTCTGTGTCTGGCTGCAGGGACTCTGCTGTATCTGGGGTGCTCTGCAGCTGAGGGGGAGAAGGAGCTGGATTCTCAGGAGGCTCCTCCATGTCTCCTTCTGAGTCTGCTGCTCCTGGGTCTGCTGCTGTTACTCCCGAGTCGTCCTCATCTGAGGAGTCCTCTGACGGGGTCATGACAGTATCCAACAAAACCCAAGCCAGATTCCCATGGAACTAAGTTCTGTATTTAAAGTCCAAATGTCATTGATTACATCATTCTAGCAGGCTAACCCACCAAACTGAATAGCCTGAAATCCCAAACGAGAATCTGACAAAAGCAGAACATTATCAGGTCTTGCATCCTTAATCCACTCAACTGCCAATAGGATAACCATCATGTCTGCCATCACTGATATCCAACTGGAGAGCTGTAATCCCTTTTTAATCCCAAACCAAGGGACACAATAAGAGGCATTCACTTTACCATCAAAGGAATCTCAGGAGCCATCCACAAAGATCATATAGCGAAGAGAAAAAAATGTATTCGAAAGCCATGTTTTTAATACCCAAAGCCTTAGACTGCTGCAACCCTCTCTTACTAATGTGCACATCCACCAAAGGGGGAATCCAAGGCCAGCCATAGTAATTAGAAATAAATTTCCCTGGAATAAAACTGTTAACTATGCTATATTTCCTTAACAAACAGCATACTTGAACAGCAGAGGGAAGATCATTAATCATAACATTAAAAAGGGTGAGGCTAACTACACTCCCCTGCGGAATATCGTTATCCATCAAACAGGCCTCAGATAAAACTGAACCCACAATTTATGGCCTTACAAAAATTCTTGCAGCTACCAAAAATTTGTACCCCCCAAGCCCAATTGAAACAATTCATAGATCAGGCCTTCCTTGCAAAACATGTCATAAGCCTTTTCAGTATCAAGGAAAACAGCTACTAGAAACTCTCTGGAGCAAAAACTCTTCCAAACCTCTGTTTCCAATCAAACAACATGATCCATAGCATGCCGGCCACTACGAAAGCCACTTTGTACTGGTGTCAAGGGAATATGTCTCTCCAAAAAAGCCACCTGTCGAACATTAATCATAACGCTCCATAATCTTGCACAATACAAGAAGTGCAATAGGCATATGAATGGAATGGACTGCCTTCAAGTCGATCCAGACTTATGTTTACCCTATAGGAGGTTTTACCATTGCCTCCCTCTGAGGCTGAGAGGCAGTGACTGGCCCAAGGTCACCCAGTGAGCTTCACAGCTGTGTGGGGATTTGAACCCTGGTCTCCCAGGTCGTAGTCCAGCACTCTAACCACTACACCACACTGGCTCCCGCAATAGGCCTATAGGAAGTAGGATTATAATAAGACAGAATCTTCCCCAGTTTACCAATAGGAACAACAACTGCATGTTTCCATCCTTCAGGCAGTGTACCTAGCTTCCAAACCAGATTATAAAAAGAAGAAGTACTAGCAAACTCTCTCTAGGATAAGTGTCAAAGCATTTCATATCGTATATTGTCTTCCCCAGGAAAAGTATTCTATTTCGCTAAGGGTGGTATATAAATTGAAATAATAAATAAATAAAATAAATTTAATGCAGATTCCAATTCTATATTCAAAGTGTCTTCATCACTCAGTGACCAGTCAGTTAAAATATCTTTATATGATCTAAGAAAGACCTCCCGCCAGAGTTTAAAAGCCTTGATCCAGCTATCGATACTACAGACCTCTTGAAACTCCTCTGACAATACTTTAGGTCTCTTAAGATGAATAGTGCATACTTCTGAATCAGCAGAGTAGGAATACTCTTCCTGTGGCCATGAACACCACTCATTGCTCTCAGTTGGTGAGCAGTACCAATGGTACTGGCTTATGCATAGTAATGTCACTACAGAAATGTGGCCAACGATCTCTCTTTGCTCTTCTGAGTGTCCTTTTAACCAAGGCCTTACAGCGTTTATACTCCACTAAATTTTCTCCAGAAAATGGGTGCCTAGCCTACTGAAAAGCAGAGTTATGTGCATGCTTCGCTCTGCTACAATCCTCTGGCTACTAGGGCACTACAAGATAGTGTCTTTGCAGTGGTCTATGCTTGGGAACAGCCTGAGAAGCAGCATCTAATAGACCAATTATAAATTTGTTAAGAAATGTTTCAACATCATCCACGCCAATTAGAGAGCCAATAAACTCCAAACATTTTTGCTGAAATAACATCCAATCAGCCTTTTTATAGTTCCAAAAGAAATCGAGTTCGTATCATCAATACAGCCTTCATTTTATGGGTAATAAAAACAGGAAAGTGATCACTTCCCGAAGCACTTTCCTGAAAAACCACCTATCCACAAAAAGCAGCAGTGCCTCTGGAAACAATCCCCAAATCCAAAGAAGACAGATGTCCTGTACGTGAGTCAAAGTGAGTAGGTGTTCCATCTCATTTAAAGCAACTACTGTAAATCAGCATCATCACAAAATTCCTCCATTGCTATCATCCTTATGACTGCCCCAGAGAGAATTATGGCTATTAAAATCTCCACAGATAATACAAGCCCCCCTTTTCCCTTCTAAAACGCAATCCAACCCTTCCACGTCAATAGGAAGGCAAGGATTATAAGCATTAACAATTCTCAAAATAGCAAGAGAGTCTGCTAAAGGGACGTCCACTGTTTCCTTCCTGTATAAAGATTGCAACACCTCCACCTACTCCATTAACTCGATCTCTATAGAGGGCAACATATCCCAATAACTTAAAATCTAAGGGCTCAAATAACCCAATTTGTTGAATACAAACCAAATCAGGCAATATATGCACAAAGGAAAGCAGATGTTTCAACTCTTGGCCATGGGCAATAAAACGATGAGCATTTCAACTCCAGGTCTCAATACCAGAAGAATTAAACCTCAGGACTGCCTAGTAATTTACAAGTCTGTTCCGTAGTTAAGTCCTCCACTCCCAAAAACCTTCCAAATAATCAACATTTTTTCTGTGTTTGGGCGGTACAATTCATCGCTTCTGCCGTAACGGCTATAAAACGCTCCTTCTCATCCAGCACGCTCTTCCCTAACAACGATACCGGGTTCGCCACCGGGAAAAGAACGGGAGACGACAACCGCATCCACTCCCTTCCTCTGCCCCTCGCAACGGCTGCCTAAGAAATCCCCACCTCGCTCTCCTGGCCCGGCTACACCACCCACAAACCTGGGACTGCGAGGAGGCCCCACAACGGCACCACTCTGGGGGAGCAGGACCCCTACGCGCCCCCCAGCATCGAAGGGGCGGCGCCACAAGGCGTAACACCCGCTCTGGGAGGAGCGGCGGGGGACAGTAACTCTTACCCCCGCACCCGTTTTCCGGCCCCGAGTCGCTCTGCCAGCCCCCTCGCAGCCCTCCTGGAGGCGCCTCTTGGCAACTGACTGGGCCGCAGCAAAGAACCGTCCCCGCACGCGCTCCCCGCACGCAGCTCCGGCCCTTCCCAAGAACGCCACGCCACTCCTGCGGGGGGAAAGCCGCAGCCTCTCGGCCCGCCAGTCCTCCTCCTTCCCACCGCCACGCCGCTCTGCACTTTCTGCCTCTATGGCCGGGAGCGGCCGGAAGTTGTGGTCTCCCGGCGTGCCCTGCGCTAGGCGGAAGCGGAAGCGCGGATGCCTGAGGAAGCCCCGGACGGACAGACGGGCTGGCTGGGCGAGCCGAGCGGACGGGCGAGCGCCGGTGCTCGGCGCTCGGGCTGCGTGTGGCGGCCAGCCGGCTGGCCGGCCAGGCGGGCGCCATGGCACCGAAGCGGGCCGGGCTCGGCTTGCAGCTGGACGTAGCTGGTGAGGCGCGCGGGACTGACAGGCGGTCCAAGGAGGAGCCTGGCGGAGCTTCCCCGCGCCTCCCTCGCGGAGGTGGCGGGTTCGAGGCCGGCCTAGTCGTCCTTCGCGTGGGCCGCGGCCTGCCAGGGGGCCGCCGCCCCTCGCCCTCGCGACGGCAGGGAGAGGCCCAGCAGGGACGGGTCTCTGTCACGAGCGTGCGCGCTCTCCCCGCGCTTGCCGGGCAATAGACCGAGAGCCTCCCTCGCTGAGGCTGAGGCTTTCTCCGGCCTCCCACTATGACTCCTTAAGTATTTAGGGGGATTCGTCACGCGGTCTGGTGGCCAGTAAGAGCACAGGAAGGTGCCTTACCCCGAGTCAGATCCCCGGGGCCATCTAGGTCAGTATTGTCCGCACTGGCCGATAACAGCTCAGAGGTGCCGGGGATTGAACCTGGGTCTTCTGAGCACAAAGCAGATGCTCTAGCACTGAGCGGCAGCCCTTCCCTTGCATAGACTTCGATGACCTGTACAATGTATTCTTTTGATTGCAAAGAGAGTCAATATGTTTATCCAGATGCCTTTCATGGTCTGCATCCTACAACAGACGAAAGGAAATGCAAAAGTACCCAGTGATGCAAATGAAAAAAGGGAGACGTGTATATTGGTTATGTTGACAAGGAGGAATGTTTGTTGCTATGTTAGCCTGATGCATTTTGGTTCAAGTGAGCTTCTTCAGGTCACTTTTAAAAACACTTGCTAAACCACAAATAAAAAACACGTTAAAACAACTATACTCAGTAAATTAAGATAATTCTAAAATGGTAAAATAGAAAATAATGCTACTTATTGCATATCCAGGTGTTCTGACTATCTTACTCTGCATTATCCTTTTATAGATGAGCTGTCACGTGTTCATTCTTTGACTACTTGAATTCCACTAAGCCATGGGGGAAAACAGTCCTGAGAATGTCATCTATTTCAAAGTGGAGGAAGATGATTTGGCCCATGATGACAAACTGTTGAGGTTTGTAGACAAGAATGGCCTCATCCCATCCTCATCCAGGACAGTGTATGACAGAACAACAGTTCTCATTGAACAAGACCGAGGGCCGCTGGAGGACGAGGAAGATGAAGGGCAGTGTGGGGATCACTTGCCTTTTTTACCCGATGGTCATGAGGATAGATTTCCCTTGATAGCTGACCATGAAGGAATGTCCCAGGGTTATGTCCAGCACATTATTTCTCCAGATCAGATTCATCTGACTATCAATCCTGGCTCAACTCCTATGCCACGAAACATTGAAGGAGCCACCCTCACTTTGCAGTCAGAGTGCCCTGAGACAAAGCTTAAAGAAGTAAGTAATGGACTCTAATCTAGCTGCTCTCTCCCATCAGGAGGTCTCTTATCTCGTTGTGTAGAACTCTAATCAGAAATCGTTGCTTTTTGTGTTACTTCTAAAAACCATGGGGTTACTTTTGGGAACTTCATCTTTGTCAGAAAATGCTCAAGAAAGTGAATTTCCAGATCCTATTCTTGTTTTCTCTTTTCATTTATATATAAAGGTTATACACCATCTCACAAAATGTCAGGGTGATGCACAGCAATATAAAAGCCTTATAAAATGTCAGAGGCTACTTGTTGCTGAAGAGCTGCTGCCTCCATGAGGGTGACTTAGGGAGTGCTTTTCAGAGAATTTGGGGACACACTTCTGCCTCAGGCCTCTTAAAAATAGAAAGGAACATCTAATCTCATCTCAGCAGTCCTACTCCATCCCTAATATTTTTAATCTCCTGAAATAAAAACCCTTCTAAGACACCCTGTATTGGCTTTATTTATTATTTATTAGATTTATTTATTAGATTTATTAGTCGCCCATCTGGCTGGTTGTCCAGCCACTCTGGGCGACTTACAGAATAAGAACATACAAATACATTAAAACATTAAAATCTCAAACACTAGTAATAAAACCTAACCCACCCCAAAAGCCTGTCTGAAGAGCCAGGTCTTCAAGGCCCGACAGAAGTTCATCATAGCGGGGGCATGGTGGAGATGGTTTTGGAGGGAATTCCACAGAGTGGGAGCCACAATAGAAAAAGCCCTCTCCCTAGTCTTCACCAGTCTAGCTGTTTTAACTGGTGGGATAGAGAGGAGGCCTTTTGAGGCTGATCTTGTTTTGTGGCATCCTTGATGAAGCTGGAGGCGCTCTTTCAGATAGACTGGGCTGAGACTTTCACTGTCTAAAGCTTGCAAGTGCAAACACACAGGTTCCCTGTCCTTGATTTATACTCGTTCAGTCTTGGAATAGGCTTTACTTCTCTTTCTCGCATTTTATACTTTTTGTACATTTCCCTTTTTGGCCTATAATATCTTTAAAATACCCCATACTGGATCTTTTTCTAATCAGCACCTGTGGTGGGCCTGTGGCCTGATCTGGTGGAGATGTTCTAGCGACAGTTTATAGGAAGAACAGAGGAAGCTGCTTTATAATGAGTCAGACCATTGGCCCATCTTGCTCAGTTTTGTCTGCACTGACTGGTAGCTGCTTTCCAGGGCTTCAGGTGGGGACAGTCCCCAGCCCTACCTGGAGATGCCGAGGATTGAACTGGGATCTTCTGCATGCAAAGCAGAAGCACCACCACTGAGCTACAGCCATTCCTACGGTTCATACTGTTAATAGGGCAATCCTATATGCATCAACTCAGAAGGGGGGGGGGAAATCAGCATGTTCCCAGGGGGCTATGCCCAGATGAGTCTTTTAGAATAACCTTTTTAAATATATACTTCTGCAAAAGGCAGTGCATTATCAATATCTTCCCTGCTACATTAGAGCCTGGTGTTCAGCATTACTGCCTACTTTTCTGCACAGTGGAGGCTCAGTGAAAAAGTCACATTCTCCCTGCTGCCTCTGCTGTCAGGGCTAGCCACCAGACATTTTGCTGCCTGAGACAAAAAACAAAATCTGACCAAACTAGCAGTAGCCTCTTCCTTCAGCATTGGTAATGGAGGGACATCCTACACTGCACCTGGGGGCAGGAGAGTCTGCACGGCGCACACAGCTCTGTCCTTGCAACAGCTCCCCATGCCATTCCCCCTCTGCCTAATAGTAGGGCCAGCTGTGGCCACTGCAAAGCTGAGTGGGCTTGGCTGATTTACCATCCAGGAGGCCCCTTTCTAGGCAGGCCTGGTTTGAGGTGTGTGATTGCTGCTGCAGTAATGTCCTCATTTCATGTTAAGCACTGTTATTTTATAGCGCGGTGAGTAATGGCTCAGCTGGGTCAAAGCCAAAAGGAAGCCCAGAGGCTGATGCGCACAGATGCGAAAGGAGAGTCCAGAGTTGTACAATGCACACAATAGGAACATGGAATGTGAGAAGCATGAACCAGGGAAAGTTAGAAATTGTCAAGCAAGAAATGGAATGTATCAACATTACAATACTTGGCGTGAGTGAATTGAAATGGATGGGAATGGGACATTTTCAATCAGGCAACTACAAAATATTTTATGCAAGAAATGAGAAATTAAAAAGAAATGCGGTTGCTTTAATAGTGAGAAGTGATGTAGCAAAAGCAATTAGGAGCTACAAAGGGAGGTCTGAGTGAGTGATTTAATCTGAGTGAGATTAAATGGGAAACCTATTAACATGATACGGCTGGCGCTCCTGTCAAAACCCTGGTTGAACTGTGGACTACAGAAATGACACGGGCAGTTGACATGATTGCTCCTGAGCGCCCTCTCCTGTGTCGAGCTTGTACAGTTCCATGGTATACCCCAGAGCTGAGAGTGATGAAACAATATAGGAGATGGATTGAGTGCAGATGGAGACGAACCCTAGTCAGAGGTAGTATGCTTCTGAAAACCAGTTGCCGGAAGCCTCAGGAGGAGAGAGTGTTCTTGCACTCGGGTCTTGCTTGCAGGCTTCCCCCAGGCACCTGGTTGGCCACTGTGAGAACAGTATGCTGGACTAGATGGGCCACTGGCCTGATCCAGCAGGCTCTTCTTATGTTCTTATGGATGCAATTATACACTGGTAAGTGCCTATGGTAAGCTGTATTTAGGGGCAGCGATGGCAGCAAAAAAAACAATATTTTGCTTGCCACTATCAAATCTGCTGCCCAGTGGAGCTCTTCAGAATTGTCTGGGGGCTATTACACTCTGGCCCCGGGACGTGGTAGAACCATCTGAGGCCCGCTGTAATGAATTCGCTAGGCACTTCCAGGATAAAATCTCTACCATCTACCAGGACATAGACTGCAGTGTTATAGTAGGTGAATCAAGTGAGGTATGCAGAGCACAGCCTTGTCCTGATTTCTTGGATGAGTTTCAGTTGGTACAGCTTGAAGATGTTGACAAGGTGCTTGGAAAGGTTCGTGTAACCACTTCTGTGCTGGATCCTTGCCCTTCTTGGCTAATAAAAGCCAGCAGGGATGGAACAGCCGGCTGGGCCAGGGAAGGGATTAATTACTCTCTGCGAGAGGGGGTGGGCCCTGGCTGCCTGAAGAGGCAGTAGTGAGACCACTCCTGAAGAGACCCCCCCCCCTGGACCCAGAAAATTTTACTAACTATAGGCCGGTGGCAAATGTTCCATTCCTGGACAAGGTCCTTGAACGAGTGGTTGCGGGCCAGCTCCAGACACTCTTGGATGAGACCGTTTATCTGGATCCATTTCAGTCGGGTTTCAGGCCTGGTTTTGGCACAGAAACAGCCTTGGTCGCCCTGTATGATGACCTTTGTCGGGAGAGAGACAGGGGGAGTGTGACTCTGTTGATTCTCCTTGATCTCTCAGTGGCTTTCAATACCATCCACCATGGTATCTTTCTGGGACGACTGGCTGAGTTGGCAGTGGGAGGGACTGCATGGCAGTGGTTCTGCTCCTACTTGGCGGGTCAGCTCCAAAAGGTGGTGCTTGGGGAACATTGCTCGGTACCCTGGACTCTCCAGTATGGGGTTCCGCAGGGGTCAGTTCTGTCCCCCATGCTGTTCAACATCTACATGAAACCGTTGGGTGCGGTCATCTGAAGCTTTGGAGTGCGTTGTGATCAGTATGCTGATGATACGCAGCTCTATTTCTCCTTTTCATCTTCTTCAGGTGAGGCTGTCAATGTGCTGAACCAGTGCCTGGCTGCAACAATGGACTGGATGAGGGCTAATAAACTGTGGCTCAATCCAGACAAGACTGAGATGCTGCTAGTGGGTGGTTCTTCTGACTGGATAGTGGATGTCCAACCTGTCCTGGATGGGGTTGCACTCCCCCTGAAGGAGCAGGTTCGTAGCTTGGGGGTTCTCTTAGAACCATCTCTGTCACTTGAGGCTCAGGTAGCCTCGGTGGCATGGAGTACTTTCTACCAACTTCGGTTGGTGGCCCAGCTATGCCCCTATCTGGACAGGGATAACCTGTCTTCAGTTGTCCATGCTCTGGTAACCTCCACGCTAGATTACTGCAATGCGCTCTACGTGGGGCTGCCTTTGAAGACGGTTCGGCAACTGCAACTTGTGCAAAATGCTGTGGCCAGATTGGTAACAGGGACCAGACGGTCCGAACATATAAAGCCGATTCTGGCCCCTCTTGCATTGGCTGCCTGTATGTTTCCAAACTCGATTCAAGGTGCTGGTTTTGACCTATAAAGCCTTACACTGCTTGGGACCACAATACCTGATGGACCGCCTCTCCCAATACGAACCCACCTATACACTACGCTCAACATCCAAGGTCCTCCTGCAGGTGCCTACTCGGAGGGAAGCTGGGAGTCTGGCAAGAAGGGAGAGGGCCTTCTCGGTGGTGGCCCCCAAATTATGGAATCATCTCCCTGATGAGGTGCGCCTGGCACCCACACTGTTATCTTTTTGGCGCCATGTCAAGACTTTCCTCTTCTCCCAGGCATTTTAGCATGTGTTTTAAATTGTGTTTTAAATTGTTTTTAAAAGATGTGTTTTTAAATTTGTATATTTGTTTTTAATGTTTTTAGTGATTGTAAACTGCCCAGAGAGCTTCGGCTATGGGGCAGTATATAAATATAATAAATAAATAAATATAACCATCATCCAAGTCTATGCTCCAACTGCGAATGCAGAAGAAAAAGAATTGGAGAGATTTTACACAGAAGTACAGGTGGAAATTGATCACACACCAAAACAAGATGTGCTGATAATCATGGGGGACTGGAATGCAAACGTAGGGAACAGAGAAGGACTAGGAATTATGGGAAAATGGGGCTTAGGAGACAGAAATGAAACAGGAGAGACTCTTAATGAATTCTGTGAAGCCAGTAATTTGTTTCTTGCAAACACTTTTTTTGAGCAACTGAAAAGACTACTGTACACATGGACATCACCAAATGGTCAATATAGGAATCAAATTGATTATGTAATTGGCAGCAGAAGATTGAGAAGTTCCATACTTTCTGCGAAAAAAGACCAGGAGCAGACTGTGGTACAGATCGTGAACTGATCGTATTGAAAATCAAAGTAAAGCTAAAGGAGAACAACAAAGCAATCATAATGCCAAAATACAGTTTGAATAACATCCCAGAAGAATATAAGGATCAAATAAGGAACAGGTTTGAGGCTTTAAACTTAGTTGACAGAGAACCAGAAGAACTATGGAATGCAGTCAGAGACATTATCAGGGAAGAATGCAGAAAGACAATCCCTCTAGTTAAAAAGAGAGAAAGACCTCAATGGATGATGGACAAAACTCTTAAAATGGTTAAAGAGAGAAGGAAAGCAAAAGCAAAAGGAGATAGAAACATGGTCAGAACCCTAAATGCAACTATACAACGACTAGTACGTAGGGACAAAGAGAACTATTACAATAGTTATTGTAAAGAAATAGAAGAGGACAACAAAAATGGAAGAACAAGATCCCTATTCCAAAAGATTAGAGAAATGAAAGGGAAATTTAAACCAAGAGTAGGGAAGCTGAATAATCAACAGGGGAACACACTGACTGACCGAGATGAAATAAAAGGAAGATGGAAGCAATACACTGAAGAACTCTATAAAAGAGATGCAAGGATGACAGATTCATTCATGGAGGAACCGTATGATGAAGAACCAGAAATTTTAGAATGTGAAGTGAAAGCTGCTCTTAAAATACTTGGAAGAAACAAATCACCAGGAACAGATGGCATACCAATAGAGTTGCTACAAGCTAGTGAGACTGAACCTGTCCAAATTTTGACAAAAATTTGTCAACAAATATGGAAAACTAAACAATGGCCCACAGACTGGAAACTGTAAAGTAATGCTCAAGATTCTACAGCAAAGGCTGTTTACCAGAGCTTGGAAGTAACTCGTTATTTTTAACGAGTTACTTGTAATTTGTTACAATTTTAAATAACGAGTGGGTAATTCCATTACATTTGGCAAGTAACGGAACGACTAGTAATTTCCCTACTTTTCAGCTGCAACTTTAACGTTTCCACGTTAGGTTGGACGTTACTTGGGGGCGGGAACAAGGGGAAGTCAGCTCCTGGCTGTGATTGGTTAACACAAGACATGTGCCTCACACTGATTGGACTTCTGCGCAGACTGTCTCTTCCCTTGTGATCTGTGTTAGGAGGCATGAGGGAAGAGGTGAATAGGCAGGGCCTGCTAGCGTCTGAGAGGAAAAAATGGACGCCGGAGGAAAAAGCCAGGGCAAGGACAACGGAGGAGAAGGCAGCAGCAGAATGGTAAAGAGCTGTGGAGGTGAGTGACGATGATTTGTGTGTGTGTGTGTGTGTGTGTGTGTGCCCCCCCGCGACCCCTTCCGCCCCCCCATGGCATTTTTGCCCCACCCCCACCCCCCCGCAACCTGTTCTGCCCTCCCCCCACTGCCTCTGCTTAGGTATGCATGGGAACAAGGGGGAGAGTTCAAAAAGGGGGGGAAGGAAGAGAAGTACTCCCCCCCTTTTTGAACTCTCCCCCTTGTTCCCATGCATACCTGTGTGCTGTATTTATCCAGACAGAGCACTCCTGCCTTTTAAAATGCCGGCTAGCTTTTTATTGTATATTTATTTGAACTATTTGTCTATTGGGCTATTATAGGTTATATGTTTTTTTCATTTTCTATGGCAAAAACTCCAACTTCAGTGGAATTTATGTGATGTGTTCTAATCATTTGAATTTGGCTAATGAATGCTTTATTCTTTCATCAGAACTTTAGCAGTAGTACTAAAATATTAATAAAAAAGAAAAGAGAAAGAAAAAATACTTTCCATACATCATTCAGCTGTATTGCTAATTATAGATATAGATATAAAAGATAAACGGCATTTTGTCAAAAGTATTTTTGTCTACATTTTATACCTCATCCTTGGTTTTCCAAGCTTGGCATGGAATGCTTCTCATACAGAATTAATTTGAAATGCTGCATATTTATTATCATAATCTTCATATTCAAAATAAAAAATATATGTACCGCCTTCAAGTTGATTCCAACTTATGGTGACCCTATGAATAGGGTTTTCATGAGGCTGAGAGGCAGTGACTGGCCCAAGGTCACCCAGTGAGCTTCATGGCTATGTGGGGATTTGAACCCTAGTCTCATTTTGTTCTCACAACAACCCTGTGAGATAGTAGGTTAGACTGGCCCAGGCAGGGTTATTCAGTGAGCAAAAATGATGCAAATAGGATCTCTTTTAATTGTGCTATTGACCTGCTTCCACTCTGAGTGGGGGATCTTGCAGCATGGGGAAGAGATGGGGCACATCACAGCTGAAGTTCACCCATATAGGAGCATTATCTCTTGTTTATTACAGAGACGCCTGTTGCAGGTTTTGCTGCTGAGAGCAGCAGTCAGTTAGTGCGGCCACTTGAGTCACAGCTTGTTGATCCTGAGGAGGCAAAACTAGAAAGTGAGGTTCAGAAAGGAGGCCCTGTGCATGAGGAGGAGGAGGAGGGCATGAAGCAGTGCCAGTTGCCCACAGCCACATCTGCAGAACAGCAAGTACCATGGTTTGGCTTTGAGAAAGCTTGTACATTTGTGAGCCAGAGTGGGAAAAATGTTGTTGTACGATGCAATTACTGCCTTCCAAGGATCAAAAATCTGAGATCAGCTGTTTCCTCCTCATCCAATGTGAAGAAACATTTTGAGGTAAGCCTTTGTCATGCTGGCCCTCAAAGAGTGTCCATTGTCTATTTATGTTTAAATTGTGAAGTTCCTCTTCCATTTTTTCTTGGATTCATGCTTTGTTCTTCTTCCTCAGAGGGCACACCCTGAGAATCTGAGAGCAATTGAAGAAGCAATAAAGGCAAGGAGATGCGGCCTTCCTGAACCAATGCATGACACCCCTCCTCCCAAAATGCTGAAGCAGCAGCAGACAACACTTGAGAGGTGGGGATCTGGCAGGGAGCCTGTCACCCAGAGCAATCTCGACAGGAGAATCATTGATTTCATTGTAGAGGAGACATTACCACTTCTGACTGTGGACAAACCATCATTCATTAATCTGGTTCGCATTGGACTCCCCAAAGATCTCACCATCATATGTGCCAAGACTCTGAGAGACAGAATTGAGAAGAGAGCATGCCACATGAGAGAAACTCTTGCAAACCGAATGGGTGCTGTGGCATATATAGCAACCACTGCAGATTGTTGGACCAATGGCAAGAAGAGTTACTTTGGGGTAACAGCCCACTGGATCAACCCAACTACCCTGAAACGTGAGGTCGGGGCCTTGGCTTGTAAGCGTCTGAAGGGGCGCCATACATACGATGTCCTTTCAAAAGCACTGCATGATGTACATGTGCAGTACAGGATCCACAACAAAGTTATGTGCACTACTACAGACAATGGCTCCAACTTTGTGAAAGCGTTCAGAGTTTTCATGGCCAAAGAACCAGTGGAAGCTGCAGGCACCAGTGACGATGATGGTGATAACCAGGAGGAGGAGGAGGCTGAGGTGGAGTTTGTGCCTATCTGTGAGATCCTGGATACAGGACCTGAGGCAGAGGAAGAAGCTGCAGACTCAGGAGAGGATTTTGTTTTACCACCACACCAGAGATGTGCTAGCCACACCCTCAACCTTGTGGCAACACAAGACATAGAGGCCATGCTTTCTGACTCCTCCAAAAGTAGTCTTCTTGGTCCTTTCAAGAAACAGTTTCGTTCCTTGATGGGAAAGTGCAGCAAGTTGTGGTCCAAGCAGAACCAGTCAGCCCAGATTGCTGAGTATATCCGTGCGCAATGTGGTGTGTATCTGAAGGTACCAAATAAGACCAGGTGGAATTCCACCTTTGATGCGTTGAAGCAACTACATGAGCTCCTGTCAACTGTGCCACTAAAAATGCATGCCATAATGGACCGCTGCTCCTTGTCCAGGATCACAGCTGCTAAGATTGAAGTGGTACAGGAATACACAGAGATTATGGAGCCACTAGCCCAGTCCCTAGATATCCTGCAACGGGAGAACGGCATGTTCATGGGGTATTTGCTACCAACGCTCTGCAATCTGGACCGCAAGTTAGAAGGACTGGAAAACAAACCTGAGAGGTACACATACTGTTTTCAGCTGCTGAGAGGTGTGCGCGAAGCCCTAAGAAAGCGGTTTGCAGCTATCTGGGAGGACAAGAGGCTTCTTCTGGCAGCCTGCCTACACCCTCGCTTCAAACTAGATTGGCTGGAATCGTGTCAGGCCACCACCCATACCAACAAGTAAGAGCATTAGGGAAGCCCTTTGGGTGGATTACTCCAAGGGAAATGTTGTCTCAAGGGAGGCATCAGAGGGCTTAAGGTGGTAGGCAGGGGCTGGTCCTTTTCTTCCTGGGGCTCCTCATCACAACCTTGGGTTGCAGCAGGTAATCCTTAAGGGTCTGCTGTGCTGCCCCATGAGTGTGGTGACTTGGTCACTTTCCTACCTTCCATGTCATCATCCACAGGCTCAGGCTGGACCCTGAACCAGGGGACATGACAAGCATCAGGAAATGAAGAGCAGATGATGGTTTCCTAACATATATGTGTTAACATATCCTCTCTCTTTCTTAGATACACAATGGAAGCCTTGTTGAAAGCTGAAATAAAGATGGGTGTACTTAATGAGGACAGTGATCAGTCTTCAGATAAAGACCAGGAAGGAGATGACTTAGAAGATGACTTCTTTAACTTTCTGCCCCAGGGCAAGAAGTCAGCAGTGGACACTGCTGAGGAGGAACTGGTGAGGTACCTGAGGTCTCCCAGCAGGGAAGTGTCATCACTCCATGGCTTTCCACGTGTGCTGCGGTGTTTTTTGCAGCACAACACAGGCATACCTTCAAGCGCCGCAGTAGAACGCCTGTTCAGTACTGGTGGCAATGTAATGACTGTAAAAAGACATTCCTTGTCTGACATGCTCTTTGAGCATCTTGTTCTTTTGAGACATAACAGAAACATATTATAAAAGCGTTTCAAGTGTAAAATTTGATTTCAAGAGTTGGGGTATCTTCATTGCTTGGGGGGATGTGAGATTCTGTTATGCCATTATGTTAATCTTATGGATAATTTTTTTTATTCTACTACCCCCTGTGTGTGTGTGTTTATTTTTAATATTGTTTTAGGCTTCTTAGATGTGCAGCAGCCAAGGCCAGCACCTTGTAGGAGTTTTTAAAAAAAAGTAACTGAAATGTAATTGTAGTGATTACTTTTGAGAAAAAGTAAAGTAATCAGTTACTTTCAGAGCAATTGTAATTGTAATGGTAATTACTACTTTTGGGCCAAGTAATTGTAACTGTAATTTATTACTTTTTAAAAGTAATCTTCCAAGCTCTGCTGTTTACCATGTATGGAGCAGGAAATGTCAGATGTCCAAGCTGGATTTAGAATGGAAGAGGCACCAGAGATCGTATTGCAAACATACATTGTATAATGAAACGGACTAAGGAATTTCAGAAGGAAATCACCTTGTGCTTTATGGATTACAGCAAAGCCTTTGATTGTGTAGATCATGAAAAACTATGGAATGCTTTCAAAGAAATGGGGGTGCCACAGTATCTGATTGTCCTGATGCGCAACCTATGCTCTGCACAAGAGGCTACTGTAAGGAGAGAATATGGAAAAACCGATTGGTTCCCCATCGGAAAGGGTGTGAGACAGGGGTGTATTTTATCACCGTATTTGTTTAATCTAGATGCAGAACATATCATACGGAAAGTAGGATTGGACCAAGATGAAGGAGGTGTGAAAACTGGAGGGAGAAATAGCCATAATTTGAGATATGCAGACAATACCATACTACTAGCAGAAACCAGTAATGATTTGAAATGAATGCTGATGAAATTTAAAGAGGAAAGCACAAAAGCAGGACTACAGCTGAACGTCAAAAAGACTAAAGTAATGACAACAGAAGATTTATGTAACTTTAACATTGAGAATGAGGACATTGAAATTGTCAAGGGTTATCAATACCTTGGCACAGTCATTAACCAAAATGGAGACAATAGTCAAGAAATCAGAAGAAGGCTGGGACTTGGTGTTCCCGATCTCTATGTATGGATGTGAAAATTGGACAGTGAAAAAAGTGAATAAGAGAAAAATCAACACATATGAAATGTGGTGTTGGAGAGCTTTGCACGTACCATGGACCGTGAAAAGACAAATAATTGGGTGTTAGAACAAATTAAACCAGAACTGTCACTAGAAGGTAAAATGATGAAACTGAGGTTATCATACTTTCGACACATCATGAGAAGACATGATTCACTAGAAAAGACCATAATGCTGGGAAAAACAGAAGGGAGTAGAAAAAGAGGAAGGCCAAACAAGAGATGGATTGATTCCATCAAGGAAGCCACAGACCTGAACTTACAAGATCTGAACAGGGTGGTTCATGACAGATGCTCTTGGAGGTCACTGATTCATAGGGTCATCATAAGTCATAATCGACTTGAAGGCACATAACAACAACAACAATGCTGGCTGGTCGGTGACCGAAATAAATATTGATTGATTGATTGAACAACAACAACTGTTACGTTACTGAGCATATTAAGAAATCCTTCCTAAGCCTCCCAGTTAGTGATGGCTGCTTATGTTCCCCTCAAGCAAACTTATATTGTTTAGAAAAAGAAGCAGAGAGAATGCTGAGCTGGAGGTTCTTTTGAGTCTGCTTTTCCAGAGTTCACATTGAAAGTAAAGGAGATCCTTCAGGATATCCTTGAGTCAGTATGGTCTTCACGATGTAAGTGTGTAGCATGATTGTGCTGTGTGGGAGGAAACATCAGGTGTGACCTGTGACCTTTTGAATACAACCAAGGCAAGGAGCTGAACTTCTCCTGAGTTTGTACAAGGACCTGCTCCTTGAGGCTGGGGCAAGTCCTTCCACCACCACTCTGGAGCCAGTGGTTTGAGCCTGGGATATGCTAAATGTCTTGGAGGCCCTAGAATTGTGACCGTTCTGGTCTGGAGAAACGTGCCGTTGCTAAGCGGAGATGGAGGAGAAGGCGACTTGTCAGTGCTGGTGGTTGTCCTCTAGCTGATGCGGCTCTTCTCTCAGGATCAGCTTCAGCTCCTCTCAACACTCTTCCCTCTTCAGACCCGTCCCTCCTTCTGCTAACCAAACTTCTCTCTTTCATATCCAACACCTTGGATGGAGTGACTCATATCACCCGAAAACATCATGCTTTTTCGCAGGGCTGGTACATCGTTGTGTGAGATGTCACCCCACTGAACTCTCCCGACCCACATTGCCATCACCAGTCACTTGCACCCTCCTCCCATCCTGTGAGCTTCTTCCTTGGTCCCAGCAAGGTGGCATTTTAAAATAGTAGGCTGCTGCCATCTTGGATTCTTGAAAGGCAGCACCTGGCATGATCTCAGGATCCTGTCAGGCCTTTCGTTTTGGGGGATTTAAGATGATGGCCATCTGCTATCCAGGGTAAAGAGCAGGCACTCAGCTCCTATTTTAAAGTGCCGCTGTGCTGCCACTTCAGGTAAGGAGGGTGGAAGGGACTAGCAGCATGGAGGTTGGGCCCCTCTCCAGCGTCGCCGCCATTCCTAGCCACTTACACCCTCTCTCTGGCTGGTCTTAGCAACAGGGTGGCTTCCATGAGAGGCAGGCGTCTGCCCTCCCCCACATCGGTAGCAGCCCATGGCGGGGCAGGGCTCGCCCAGCCTCCCAACAGCTGAGTGGCTGCTGCTACTCCTGACCAGGAGGGAGAGAGGGAGGTCAGCATAGTGGGAATGCAGCAGGCAGCCCATCCAGTGCTCTGGCTGGTGTGTCTGCACTGTGCCGACCTTCCTGCTGCTGCCTCCTCTCCCTCCTGTCCCCTTCTGCTGCCTGCCACTGCCCAACCTCATTGCCTTTGAAGTGGACCGGATGAGGACAAAGAGGGAAGGGCGGAGCAGTCGTGCCACATGGGGCACACGGCACAAGGACTTGCCACAAAAGCCAGTCGCTCATGCTCCCCCCTGCCCAAGGAGCTTCTTCCTGATCCCAGCGGCAGGGAGCAGAGCTCCTTCTCAAGCTGCAATCTGTTGGCAACAGGCAGTTGCTGTTTCAGAATCCTCAAAATGCCACGTTGGGCATTTTATTTCGTGGGTTTTCAAGGTGGCGGCTGCCTTCTGCTACAAGTGTTCATTTGGGTCTGAGAGTATCCTGGAACTGGTGGCCAGAAGCAATGCTGGTTGTTCTGCTGCCTGAGCTTAGTTGCTTAGTGTGCCTCCCGGAACGGCTGTTTGTGCTTTCCAGGCAGTCAGTTCATACGATCATCAAGTGTAGCGAAATCATGTAGCGGATGTACACTTGTAAAGCAGCCCTGAAGGGTCATGTCCACATTCATTTTTATCTGAGTCAAGGCATACATTTTTTACATTCTGCTGGCTGGCTGGCTGGATGCCTGCAATATTATGGCTGCAGCCTACGGGGGGTGGCACGTTGCTTCCTATGCCAGGGAACTGGTTCTTAAGCTTTTACCTTGGCATGCAAAGTGCAGGCTGGTCCCAAAGAGGGATGCACATTCTAAGAAATGTTCCTGAAATGAGACATTTCAGGTAAAATTAGCTTGTATTTTTTTTACCATATTAAAAACAAAAATGGGAATTGGGCCAATGTTAACACATCTTATGATGTATCCTGCTTTACTAGTTCAGCAGCACATGAGTGTATGAGACCAATCCAGCCATTAATTTCAATTGAGAAAGCTTAAACTCTCATTTTTTTAAGTAAAGAGAATTTTAAGATTTTATTTTTCACTAACAAAATGACGTTAGTGCAGTCTAACATAAATTTACAGGCTTATTAGCTTAAAGAGAGTATTTCTGAGTCCGAATCCTAGCAAGACGGAGGCACTGTAAGTTGGTGGTTCCCGAGTTCAGATAATTGGTCAGTTGCCTGCTTTGGATGGGGTCATACTCTCTCTGAAAGAGCAGGTCCATAGTCTGGGGATGCTCCTGGATCCCTCTTTGTTGCTAGAGGCCTAGCTGACCTCAGTGGCTAGGAGTGCCTTTTACCAACTTCATCTGGTAAGATACCTACGGCCGTTTCTGGACCAGGATAGCCTGACTGCTGTTTTCCACGCACTGGTAACCTCCAGGCTGGATTACTGTAATGCGCTCTATGTGGGGCTACCCTTGAGGTTGGTCCGGAAGCTGCAGCTGGTGCAAAATGCGGCAGTGAGACTGCTCACTGGGGCAGAGTATCGCCAACATGTCACCCCACTGCTGAAAGAATTGCACTGGCTGCCCATTTGCTACCGGGCCAAGTTCAAGGTTCTAGTTTTGGTGTACAAAGCCCTATACAGCTTGGGACCAGGACACCTGAAAGACCATCTTGCCCCTTATATACCCAGTCAATCACTGCACTCTGCAGGTGAGGACCTCCTGCAGATACCATCTTATCAGGAGGTCTGTTCTGCGCAACATAGGAAATGGACCTTTAGTGTGGCGGCACCTACCCTGTGGAACCTCCCTGCCTTTAAATATTAGATAGGCGCAATCTCTTGTTATCTTTTCTGCGCCTATTGAAGACCTTCCTCTTTCAACAAGCCCTTTAAGTTGAGACCTTAGTCTGCTTCTGCGTTGGAATTGCTTTTTAATATGTTTTTAAACCTTTTTTTAAAAAACAATATTTTAACTTTTAAAAAAAGTTTTCAAAGCTTTAAGAAATGTTTTTCAAGTTGTTTTGTTTTAATGTATTTTAATGTCTTTTCATGATGTTTTAAAGTGTTTTTAGTGCTTTTGTTTGCGGCCCTGGGCTCCCGCTGGGAGGAAGGGCGGGAGATAAATCAAATGATAAATAAATAAATAAATTTCACTGGCTAGCTAGAGGCACCTTCTCTGTAGACCTGGTTTCTGTTGATTTCACCATCACCCTGTGAAATCTTCTTAGAAGAAATCCTAGATTTGACAGGAGCTGTAGCTTGGCCAAAAGTATCCTCACCAAAAAACAAAAAGTTAGAAAAGGTGGGGAATGCTCTTTCTCGCTCAGACCTTAGTTTGTGTGAGTATTTTTATTTTTAAAAAGACATTTAAACGTGCAACAATTACTTCATGAAAAGTTCAGGTTCAGAGGAGGGCAACAAGGATGATCAGGGAACTGGAAACAGCCCTCTGAGGAGAGACTGAAAGAACTGGGCATGTTTAGCCTTGAGAAGACTGAGGGGAGATATGATAGCATTCTTCAAGTACATGAAAGGTTGTCACATAGAGGAGGGCCAGGATCTCTTCTGGATCATCTCAGAGTGCAGGACACTGGATAATGGGCTCAAGTTGCAGGAAGCCAGATTTTGGCTGAACATCAGGATAAATTTTCTAACTGTTAGAGTGGTATGACAATGGAACCAATGGCCTTGGGAGGTGGTGGGCTCTCCAACATTGGAGGCCTTCAAGAGGTAGCTGGACAGCCACCTGTTGGGAATGCTTTAAGTTTCATTCCTGCATTGAGCAGGGGGTTGGACTCGATGGCCTCATAGGCCCCTTCCAACTCTCCTCTTCTATGATTCATTATAGCATAATGCTTTGTGCAGTTGAGCAGTGGATTTGGGTTCTGAAGAAAAAATGTAGAAAAGTGACTTTTTCAAGTAGCAGCTGCTGTCACTGAAAGAAAAAAAAAGTTGCCAGAGCTGTACAATTGGCAAAAGCTGTTGTCCTCTGTCAAAGCCCCCTTGCTGAAGTGTAGCACTCCAGTGCATGCACAGGGGCATGGCTATAGCACCTGATGTGGTGAGCAGCATTGATGGTGGAATCTGTGTTGGGCCCTCTAGAGCCCTGAGGCCACCGGCAGATACCCAGCCATGTCAACCTCTGCCGCTGGCTCTGGCTCTCTTTGTAAAAAAAAAAAGCCAACCATTGCTGCTCTGGCTCCCAACCAGCAGGCTTCTCACTGTACTCTTCTGAGGAGCTTGGAAAGTTACTCTACCCTTGTGTTGCAGTGGAATAACTAGCTGTAAGAAAGCCTGTTAATCAGTGGGTCTAATGAAGGCCAAGTGCAGCGTCCCAAATGCTGGCCTGCATCAGCCTTCCTTGCATCCTTTCAGTCCTGGTTCACTTTGCTCAGTAGCAGCCCAGTGGAGTAAGGAAGAGCACAGAAAAGCTACAAACTCAAAATGGAACAGAAACAAATACACCAGTTTGTTGATACACAATGCTTAATGATATTGTAGGACTGATAGAAAATAAAACAAAGTAACTTAGAAAATATCTTAAAGCAATATGATATCTTTGCATAACCTAATAATGGTTAATGATGAAATGAACTAACAATAAAATAATAAAACTATTAATTAGCAGCATTGAACAGATTATTATAGATAGCATTATTATTGTTGTTGTTGTTGTTATTGTTATTAACATTTATTACCCACCTTTCACCCAAATATCCCAAAGGTCTCAAGGCGGGTAATAACAATTTTAAAATACAGCATTAAAAACAATTAAACATACCCTAAAATCACAACATTGGATGGGTCCTAAAAATACACATCTAGGGTATAAAAAAACAGGGTAAAGAGGTTTGCCTTCAGCATTCACCTAAAAACTGCACAGTGACGCTGCCAGATCATAGGCTCATAGAATCATAGAGTTGGAAGGGGCCTATAAGGCCATCAAGTCCAACCCCCTGCTCAATGCAGGAATCCAAATCAAAGCATTCTTGACAGATGGCTGGCCAGCTGCCTCTTGAAGGCCTCCAGTGTCGGAAAGCCCACCACCTCCCTAAGCCATTGGTTCCATTGTCGTATGGCTCTAACAGTTAGGAAGTTTTTCCTGATGTCCAGTCGAAATCTGGCTTCCTGCAACTTGAGCCCATTATTCCGTGTCCTGCATTCTGGGATGATCGAGAAGAGATCCCGGCCCTCCTCTGTGTGACAACCTTTCATGTACTTGAAGAGTGCTATCCTATCTCCCCTCAGTCTTCTCTTCTCCAGGCTAAACATGCCCAGTTCTTTTAGTATCTCCTCATAGGGCTTTTTTTCCAGATGCACCTTGGTGGGGAGGGAGTTCTATAACTTAAGGGCCACCACAGAGAAGGTCCTCCTGGGTCATTCCTTTGAGCTTCTGAGAGTGGCGGAACTACCAAGAGGGGCCCTCTGCTGCTGTCAGCATCTGAGAGGGTCTGTGAGGAAGGAGGCGGCCTTTCAGATATTTGGGGCCTAAGTCATTTCAGGCTTTAAACAGTAGCGTGAGCGCTGGGAATTGGGCCCAGAAACAAACTGGTAATCAATGCCGCTGTTTTAAAGCAGGGGTTATATGAGTTCTAAAGGGAACCCTAGCCAGTAATCTGGCTGCTGCATTTTGGACCAGCTGAAGTTTCTGTCTTCAAGGGCAGCACCATGTAGAGAGCATTGCAATAATCCAGTTCAGAAGTTACCAGAGCATGGATTACTGTGGCCAAGTAATCTCTGTCCCAAAAGGGCCAAAGCTAGTGAATCAGCCAGAGGTGGAAAAAGGCACTCATAGCAACTGAAGCCACCTGAGTCTCCAGTTACAATATTGGATCCAGGAGTACCCTGAAACTGTGGACCTGCTCTTTCCAGGGGAGTGCAACTCCATCCAGAACAGGCCATCTCCCACCTCCTGGACGTGAGAACTCTGGATACATAACATCTCTGTCTTTTCAGAATTTATCATCAGTGTATTGGCCCACATTCAGTCCATCACCTCCTCCAAATCTCCTACTGACAGCTCCTAGCGCCTTCATACAAATGTTAAATAGCATGGGGGAGAAGACAGGACCCTGAAGAACACCGTAGCTCCCATGGTGGTGAACAGTAGCCTCTCATAACTACTTTTTGGAAGCAGTCCTGGAGGTATGAACAGAACCACTGAAGCACAGTGCCCCTAACTCCCACCTCCCTGAGACACTCCAAAAGGACACCTTAATCAACAGTATCAAAAGCCGCTGAGAGCCAGGTGAACAAGCAGGGTTGCACTCCCCTTATTTCTCCTGATAGATGTCATCAACCAGCGTCACCAAGGTGGTTTCAGTGCCATGGCCAGGCCTGAAGCCAGACTGGAATGGATCCAAGTAATCATTTTCTTCCAAGCATACTTGAAGCTGGACTACCACCACCTTCTCAAGGACCTTGCCCTAAAAGGGCGATAGTTGTTTTAACACTTTTGGGTCAAGAAGGTCCTCTGAAGAAGGGGATGCACTACCACCTCCCCTTAACAAGCAAACATTCTAGATACATGATTATATTTCCCACCTAACTTCCTTCTGCCTTTCTACTTGTGTTTTGGCTCTAAATTTACTGGAATATTAGATTAGGGTTAGGGTTAGGGTCACAGTTATATATGAGTGGACAGACCTGAAGCCTTCAGCTGAGCAAAGCACACGAAAGCAGGAAGAGCGATAGCAGCAGGAAAGAAGGAAAAGTAATCCAGAAGCAGTTCCCCATTCCCTACACCAAGAAGACCTAACTAACCCCAAACTTGAATTTCAGTGAATGCAAGTGGACCCCCATAATACTACATAATCATACGTAGACTATGAATCACCATAATCTGCCTGGGAGGGTCACAAAGAGGAGTAAATGGGCCCTTGCTTCTGCAGTGATGCTTCACATAGACACCTCTGACCCAGTTCAAACACCGTTCCAGTATGCAAAAATTATGTTATGCTTTCACTTTTTTTTGTCTTCACACAACTATGTAGTCCAGCTCCTTATCAGGTTGCCAGAGATGCATGCACATTCTTGTGGCTAGCAGCAGTGAGATTGCTTTCAGAAATCCAAGAAGCTTGCTAAACTGAGACAGACAAGCCAAAGTATCTTCCATCGTGATTCATCCTGGCTGCCCTATTCTGTGCACTCACTTTCCATAACTGCCCTGAGCGGCCTAGCAGGAACTAAACTAACAAGTTTCCCCACTTGATATCCTGTCAGGCTAAGGCCTAACACAGATATAACAACCAGTTAGACCGAATTACCTGACCTGCTCATTTATTAATGTAAAAGAATGCATTTATTATTTTATTTATATCCCGCCCTTCCAGTAGGAGCCCAGAGCAGCTTGCTTATATCCAAGTCCACTGACCCATTAGAAATTATCTTTTAAAATGCTGACTACCTTAGACTTTAAAAAGAGAAAAACAAAATACAAATAAGTTTAAAACACAAATATAGAATACAGTACTGTAATAAAAGCCTCAACATTTACAAATATGCTGTATACAGAAAAAAAATCATAGAATCGTAGAGTCTGGAAGGGCCTACAAGGCCATCGAGTCCAACCCCATCATCAAAACAGTTAATGTAAAGATGTCTTCATCTGGAATTTTGTATCCTTCAGTCAGCACGCTATATGCAATCATAGCAGGCTTTAAAAGCTGGATCTTCCAGGAATTGGTATTTCACAGTGTCATCAAAGGGATAATCAAAGTATCCAGTCCAAAAGATAATATCCAAACTCACAGTGCCTCAAAGTCTGTATCAAAATATAAACCACATTCTGTTCCAGTTCATCTTCAAATGCAGCTCCACGCAGAGCGTATTATAGTAGTCTAATCTGCACTTAACCAGTGCATACATAACCAGAACTAGGCTCTGGTAGAACTCTGAGTCCAGAAAAACCCTGGAACGTCAAGCTTGGTCTTTCAGGGAAGTGCAGTCCCTTCCAGAAGAGATTGCAACCCTCTAACCAGATCAGCAGGCTTTTCTGCTCACATCCATCTCCCTTGTCTGGCTTCAACTTGTTTGCCCTCACCAAGCGAGACAGGAGATACTCTTTCCCAGTACACAAGAGACAGGATGACAATGAGACGGTGATGGGCATGAAGCTGAATGCTAACTAGGCTTCCCCGTCTCCTACGTTGAGGCTTAGGGGCAAGGCTTGCTTTAGGTGGTACCCATCTCTAGGAGATGAACAGAAAAAGACCACCCCAGGTAGGAACTAGGATTTGGGGCTCATCAGAGCTCTCTGCAGTCAGTGAAAACAATTTGCAAGGTGAAATATGAACTAGTAGCATTGCTTCTAGTGTATTTCCCCCCCCTTTCTTTTTGAGAGCAACTTTGTTTTTTGCCTTTTTGCTTAGGCCTAAGTTCAGCACTGCAAAATTGTTTAAAATTAAGGATATTGCTGGCTAAAGCCTGTACCAGAGTTTTAGTTTGAAGGACGACACACTGTTAGGAAAAATAAGATATCACATGTAACTATTAACGTTTGGCAAAAAGGCACCAGCAAAATACCTGGGCTAATTGAATGCAACTTTAATTATGATACTTTTCTTTTCTTAGTTATGTTTATTTGAATTGAATAACTGTTTTCTGTCTTGAAAATTGTACTGAAAACTTTCAGATTGTTTATCTGCTGTGGTTGCTGGGGTCCTTGTTTTAGCTAGGCTAAGCAGTCAGAACTTATTACATTACCAGTTCTGTTGGTTATCAGTACATTTCTGGGCTCAATTCACAGTGCTGGTTTCAATTTTTAAAGCCCTGAATAGTTTGGAACCAAGTTGTTTGAAGGACTGCCCATACCTTGAGAATGAGATGGAGGCCCTGCAATTACCTGTTATGATTCCCCTAACTTGGAGCCGGTGCAGCCTGCAGGTTACACTTCAGTTAGACTTGATGACTGGAAGTGAAATGTCAGGTGCAATGTGTAAGATGCATTGAAAGAGACCTGAATGTGTCAGTTTTCCCTCCTTCCATTTGGCACAGGCTTTTGCAAGGGGATGCACAGGTGAGAAGGGGAAGGGTCTAGCTTCTGTTGCAGAGTCAGGTTCAAGGGCCAGAGCTCAGGTGGGGCTGTGTGAGCAGAAGGGGCAGGCTGGAGGGGGGGAAGACAGGCCAGTCTTTTACTGGGGTCCTGTTGAGATATGCCAGCCCTTTGTGTCCCCTGGATCAGCCTGCTTTTTTCTGTTCACAGAACAGGAATGGATGTTGAGGTTGCTCCCTATTCTGCCTGCTGGAGAAGAGCAGTGATATTCTGCCCTGGGCTCCTACTGGGAGGAAGGGCGGGAACGCCTCCCCTCCGTTTTATAACTTGCAATAAGTTTGGCTGTATTTTAATTTGTTTGTTTGTCTGTCTGTCTGTTGTGTGAATGAGATTGAGTGAATGTGTGTTTGTGTTTATGTTGTTTAAGTGTTTTGCTGTATTAGATTTATTTTAAGATGTGCCTGGGAGAACATGCCTTGGGCCTCGCAGGGAGATTTTCGGGGGCCCCAATTAACGTTGTGACGGGTAATGGGAGGTATGGCGTTGGGAGGAGAACGTGCCAGGTAAGGGGAACTCGTCCCAGACAAGTTGTGTCTGTGCCTTGTTCCGGTTCTCCTCCTATCCACAGGACTGTTGGTTGTACTGTCAGCCAGCTCTCGGATCTCCACGTGCTGCTTTTAAATGCTAGGTCGGTCGTTAATAAAACCCCCCTTATCCACGATTTGATTGTGGAGAAGGGTGCCGACCTTGTGTGTATTACCGAAACCTGGGTGGGTGAGCAGGGAGGAGTTGCTCTTTCCCAGCTTTGCCCACCTGGGTATTTGGTGCAGCACTGTGGTAGATCTGAGGGCCGGGGAGGCGGGGTTGCTGTGGTCTATTGGAGTTCTTTCTCTCTCACTAAGCACCCTGTCCAGACGGCGACTGGCTTGGAGTGTCTTCATCTTGTGCTGGGCCAAGGAGACAGATTGGGAATACTATTGGTGTACCGCCCACCTTGCTGCCCAATGGCTTCCCTAGCTGAGCTGACGGAAATAGTCTCAGAGGTATTGTTGAGATCCCCCAGACTTGTGGTACTGGGGGATGTCAACATTCATGCCGAGGCTGCCTTGTTCGGGGCAGCTCAGGACTTCATGGCCTCCATGACAACCATGGGGCTGTCTCAAGTTGCTACTGGCCCGACGCATGTATCAGGACATACTCTTGATTTGATCTTCGCCACTGGTCATGGAGATGGTGATCTGAGGGTGGGGTATTTTTCATCTACTCCATTGTCATGGACAGATCACTGCTTGCTGAGCTTTAGACTCACGGCAACCCTTTCCCTCTGCAGAGGTGGGGGACCTATTAAGTTGGTTCGCTCCCGGAGGCTTATGGATCCTGTTGCTTTCCAGAGCGCTCTGGGAGTTTTTCCGGCTGATAGCACTGGAGCTCCTGTCGAGGCCATGGTCGATCTGTGGAATGCGGAGATGACCCGGGCCATTGACATGATCGCTCCCGCGCGCCCCCTTCGGTGCAGAACTCAAACAGCACCGTGGTATACCCCGGAGCTGAGAGTGATGAAGCAAGAGAGAAGGAGGCTAGAGTGCAGGTGGAGGCGAACTCCTGACGGATGTAGTCATTCTTTGGTGAGTGCTTCCACTAAGTTGTATGTAAAAGCGGTTAGGGCGGCAAAAAAGTCATATTTTGCTGCCACCATTAGATCATCTCTTTGCCGCCCAGCGGAGCTTTTTAGGGTGGTACGAGGGCTTTTACATTCTGGCCCTCCTGATACTAAGGAAACATCGGAAGCTCGCTACAACGAATTTGCGGAGCACTTCCAGGATAAGATTGCTTGCATCCGTCGGGATTTAGACTCTGATGTTATGACAGATGACTCCATTGAAGTGTCCAGAGCGCGGTCTTGTCCTTCATTGTTGGATGAGTTTCAGTTGGTGCAGCTCGAGGAAGTGGACAAGGTGCTTGGAATGGTGCGGGCGACCACGTCTGCCCTTGATCCTTGCCCATCTTGGCTGGTGAAGGCCAGCAGGGCTGTAACCACCGGCTGGGCCAAAGAGGTGATAAACGCCTCCTTGAGAGAGGGAGTAGTCCCTGGTAGTCTCAAGGAGGCAGTAGTGAGACCTCTTCTAAAGAAACCTTCTTTGGACCCAGATATTTTGAACAACTATAGACCGGTGGCGAATGTCCCTTTTTTGGGCAAGGTCCTGGAGCGGGTGGTCGCTGGCCAGCTCCAGGCGCTCTTGGATGAAACCGATTATCTGGATCCGTTTCAATCCGGTTTTAGGCCTGGTTTTGGCACTGAAACAGCCTTGGTCGCCCTGTATGATGACCTTTGTCGGGAGAGGGACAGGGGGAGTGTGACCCTGTTGATTCTCCTTGATCTCTCAGCGGCGTTTGATACCATCGACCATGGTATCCTTCTGGGGAGGCTCGCGGAGTTGGGAGTTGGGGGCACTGCTTGGCAGTGGCTCTGCTCCTACTTAGCGGATCGTCGCCAGAAGGTAGTGCTTGGGGAACATTGCTCGACACCCTGGACTCTCCATTGTGGAGTCCCTCAGGGGTCGGTCTTGTCCCCCATGCTCTTTAACATCTACATGCAGCCTCTGGGTGCGGTCATCAGGAGTTTTGGAGTGCATTGCCATCAGTACGCTGATGACACGCAACTCTACTTCTCCTTTTCACCTTCTTCAGGTGAGGCTGTTGATGTGCTGAACCGTTGCCTAACCGCGATAATGGACTGGATGAGAGCTAATAAACTGAAACTTAATCCAGACAAGACTGAGACACTGTTGGTGAGCTCTTTACCTGCCCAGATGGTGGATGTTCATCCTGTTCTAGATGGGGTTACACTCCCCTTGAAGGAACAGGTTCGTAGCTTGGGGGTCCTTTTTGACCCTTCCTTGTCGCTTGAGGCTCAAGTGGCCTCGGTGGCACGGAATGCGTTTTACCATCTTCGCTTAGTAGCCCAACTACGCCCCTATCTGGACAGTGACGATCTCGCCTCAGTTGTTCACGCTCTGGTAACCTCTAGACTGGACTACTGTAATGCGCTCTACGTAGGGCTGCCCTTGAAGACCGTTCGGAAACTTCAGCTAGTGCAAAATGCGGCAGCCAGGTTGTTAACGAGGACCCGCTGGTCTGCGCATATAACACCTGTCCTGGCCCGCCTGCACTGGCTGCCTATTTGTTTCCGAGCCAGATTCAAGGTGCTGGTTTTGACCTATAAAGCCTTACACAGTGTGGGACCACAATACCTTGTGGAACGCCTCTCCCGCTATGAACCTACCCGTTCACTTCGTTCAATATCCAAGGCCCTCCTCCGGGTACCAACTCATCAGGATGCCCGGAGGATTGTTATTAGATCTAGGGCCTTTTCTGTAGTGGCCCCCGAACTGTGGAACAGCCTACCTGTGGAGATACGCCTGGCGCCTTCGGTACTTTCTTTTAGGCGCCAGGTTAAGACCTGGCTATACTCCCAGGCATTTTAATGTTCAATGTGTTTCATTTAATTTTTTTTTTTCGTTTAACTTGTTGCTGATTTTATTGTAATTTTATTGTAATATTGTATTTTAGTCTTGTTTTGTTCACCGCCCAGAGAGCTATTCGCTATGGGCGGTTTAAAAATGAAATAAATAAATAAATAAATAATAAACCTGATAAATAAATAATATTTGAGATTTCCAGAATGCCGTGTCTTGAGGGCCCGTCCTGGGCACTGCCAATAGCGGGTGCACAATCAAGACTGGGGAGAGGGGAAGAGTTGGTCCCTCCCCACACTACCAGTCAACACTGCTTATTTGTTTTAAAAACCAAGCCCGCTAGGGCAAACTCCGACAAATGCTACATTTAGTGAATTATTTTCCGTATTAATATCCAGCTCTTCCTCCAAGGAGCTCACTCCATATGTGTGTGCTCATTCCATATTTTTCCTTACAGTAGCCCTGCGAAGCAGGTTGGGCCAGTGATTGGCTTGTCCGTGGTCAGGTACGTAGGTTTAATTTACATCATGTTTGTTTGACAGGTGAAGCGCTACCAGTGCACATTTGAGGGCTGTCCTCGTACCTACAGCACCGCAGGCAACCTGCGCACTCACCAGAAGACACACCGGGGGGAATACACCTTTGTGTGCAACCAGGAGGGATGTGGAAAGGCCTTCCTGACCTCCTATAGTCTCAAAATCCATGTTCGAGTCCACACCAAGGAGAAACCTTTTGAGTGTGATGTTCAGGGTTGTGAAAAAGCCTTCAATACACTGTACAGGTAAGAGATGGGGCACCCCCCAAAGACATAATATAAGCAGAGTGTGGCTGCTGGATCAGGCCAGTGGCCATCTAGTCCAGCATCCTGTTCTCATAGTGGCCAACCAGGTGCCCGAAAGGGAAGCCCACACGCGGGACCTGAGCACAGCAGCACTCTCTCCTCCCGCGGTTTCCAGCAACTGGCATTCAGAAGCAGACTGCCTCTGATTGTGGCGGTGGAAAAGAGCCATCATAGTGATAGTCTTTTTCTCTGGATTTGCCCAAAACTGTGCACTACTCCACACAACAAATAGATTTAGTAAGAATGGATTCTCTGAAGAGAAATGGAAAAAATGTGACCACAAATATTAAGCCAGCTGTGGCTGGCATGTGGTTCTCCAGACAGAATCACAGAACAGTGGCATTGGAAGGGGCCCATAAGGCCATCGAGTCCAACCCCCTGCTCAATGCAGGAATCCAAGTTAAAGCATCCCCAACAGGTGGCCACTCTTGAAGGCCTCCAGTGTTGGAGAGCCCACCTCCCCCCTAGGTAATTATCAGCCCCAACCAAGGCTCAGCTAGGATGAGAGTTGTAGGTCAGCAGCATTGCTGCCCTTGCATTAAATGAAACCTCTTTCCTGGGGGAAAACACTGTTTTCCTTACAGAAGTCTCTCTCTTGCAGCCACACCAGTGATTTTAACTCCTCTGAAATTCATTGCCTACAGCCTAGCTCCCCCTTCAGATAGCTGCCTGCAAGGGTTGAGGGAGGAACTTATCTGACTGCCAGAAAAGTGGGTCATTTCCGCTTGCTCTTCCTGGCAAATGGAGCCTGCTGTTCCCTGTGCCTGCCTTGTTGGATATGGAGCCTGATTCTTTCCTTCTCACAGGTTAAAAGCCCATCAGAGGCTTCACACAGGGAAAACATTTAACTGTGAATCGGAGGGTTGCAGCAAGTACTTCACCACACTCAGTGACCTGCGGAAACACATTCGGACTCATACTGGAGAGAAGCCGTTCAGGTGAGCCCTCTGGTTGCAGGCGGGGGGGGGGGGAGTCCTGGGTCGTTGACCAAATTCTCCTCTACTGAATAGGCCGGAGTTTTCCTAGCCTCTCCTGCTACTCCTTGAGTTCCTTTTGAGCTCTCTGCAGTCTACCAGGCCTCACCCTGGCCTACAAGATTCTAGTTTCTA
The DNA here is from genome assembly GCF_030035675.1 of Rhineura floridana. Taxonomy (NCBI): domain Eukaryota; kingdom Metazoa; phylum Chordata; class Lepidosauria; order Squamata; family Rhineuridae; genus Rhineura; species Rhineura floridana. The sequence continues at coordinate 1,317,124 of NC_084494.1, forward strand.
GGCTTTCTCATCCTGATTCAGCAGTGTATCCTTCTCTGGCAAATGTCCTCTTGGCTTGCCAAGTCCCATGTAGCCTTAAAAATCTATAATTGCCTGGTGGCTTTAGTCCAGAGGTGGGGAACCTTTGGCCCTCCAGATGTTGTTGGTAGCACCAGCACCAGCCTGCATGGCCAGTGGCCGGGGAGTGGAAGCAACGTCTGGAGGGCCTCTGGTTCCTCACCCCCACCTTTTGCCCTTGCTCAGAGAGGAGCATTTTAGCAGTCATTGTGCTAGAGTGGTGGGAGAAGTCACAGCTACAAGGTTTTCTCTTATTACAGAACCTCAGAGGCACAGGAGTCCCACCCTACACTGAAGCCTGGCCCAGAAGTACTGCCCTGGTCAATCCCTGAGCTCGTCCTCAGTGGGCTTAGGGGAGACTGCACTGGCTGGCATTCTGCTTGTTTTCTTTCTTTCCTAGTTACGGCCCTGTGTTCAAGACACCCAAACGTGCATCCATTCTGCAGAGGGAGGTTTTTGCTGCCCTGTGTGCAGATGAAGGCCTGGCCTGGCCCTGCACTGGGAAGCAAGAGGGGAAGTTAGGGCTGGTTCTGCAGGAAGCCCCTTGCTGATTTCTCTCCCCCCCCCCACCTTCCAGGTGTGATCATGATGGCTGTGGAAAAGCATTTGCTGCAAGCCACCACCTGAAGACGCACGTCAGGACACACACCGGTAAGGCTGTGGGGACAGGCTGTCCTTGAATCTCTTTCCTGATACCTTAATGATGCAAGGCACCTGTAGCCTGGATGTAGCCACACACCAAAGACATTTGACACAGTCTGCCCTGTAGGTCTGAGTGGTTAAATGGTGCCGGCTCATAATCAAAGGCAAATTAAAACATTTCTGATAGCAGCCCGTGATTCCTTGGGAACAAGAAAGGAACTCTTCCTGTGGTAACAGTCAGTTGGTGCTGAAACCTGCTACACCAGGATCTAGCGCACTGGGGGCCTGAACACCCCCAGCCCTTTCTGTCTCTCACACTGAGCATGGAGTCTGACTTGATCTCGGTCTAGGTGTTAGAGACCCTGGATCTACTGAGCAACGAGCAACCCAGCAGGTGCTGGACACGTACAAATCCATAGATCTTTGCCGTTGCAGGTGAAAGACCTTTCTTCTGTCCCAGTAATGGCTGCGAGAAGACTTTCAGCACACAGTACAGCCTCAAGAGTCACATGAAGGGACATGAGAGGGGGCCCTCCTATGCTGTGCTGTCCAACAACAGCATCTCTGAGGTGGGTGCCTTCCTCCCGGTGCCCAGATAGCGCTGTGTGCTTTGTTGAGTGTGTGTCTGCCAACTCCTAGGACCTTTGGGGGACTGCAGCTCCTGTCACACCTTTGCAGGTGAAACTATGGAATGGGGAGTGAGGGGAGACCCTCTTTGTGCTTTTTCACGCAGTCCAGTGGAATCCATTGCCACTGAAAGAGATTGATGGGGCTTTATATGAGCGACACTGGTCATGCCTCTGAAAGATGTGTTTATGCTAATGCTGGAATTGTGTAATGCTGGAATTCTTGGTCTTACAGAGGCTAAAGATGAGCATAGCCAGACATGTACCTTGAATTTCCGGAAGGCTGATTTAATAAGGTTAGGCAAATGCTAGTGAGGACTGCATGACTAGACAAATTAATAGGGGAAGTTTGAGCTCCTGAAGGAGGAGGAGCAGAACATTTTCAGGTAATTCCAGTGAGAGAAAGAAATGGGAAACCTCTAAGAAAACGAACGTGCCTGCTGCTACACAAACATCACAGTGAGGAGCTCAGACTTTTTTCAAAAGGCACGTCTAAGAAGTGGAAGGGAGGGCAGGTCATTAAAGATGGGAACAGCTGAGACTTGTAGGGATAGCGTCAGAACAGAAAAATCTCAGTGTTTTATTATTTATTTATTTATTCATTAAATGTATATCCTGCCCTCCCTCCCAGAAGGAGCCCAGCAGCAGAAAGTGTAGAGGCGGTGAGGGATGCTGAGAGCAAGAGGCGTTTTTGAAGAAAGGGAGATTATGGCTGGGTATTTGTTGTTGTTATGTGCCTCCAAGTTGACTACGACTTATGGCGACCCTATGAATCAGTGACCTCCAAGAGCATCATCCAAATGCAGAATGTCAGTCCAGTCTTCTATTCTGTCAAGGTCATTTTGAATTTTATTCCTGTCAGCTTTGTGTAATTCACAAATGTGATACGGATTCCTTTCACCCCTTTATTTAACTGATAAAAATATTAAAGGGTACCCCCCCCAGCTTAGGAGAGATCCTTGTGGCACGTTTCAAAATCTCCCTCTGGTGTGATGAGGAACCAGCTATGAATATAGCCGATTATGGCTTTCCAGCCACCTGTTATCACCTAGTCCAGATTTAACTCATTTGCTAACCAAAACATTATAGGGAATTGCTGACATCAATCCTACCTGGTCAGTGGGCTTACCAGTTGCTGCTGGGTGGGAGTGCTGTGACACCTCTTGATGCACAGAGGGGGCGATGTATGGCCCAAGGGCTGCATGCAGTCCCCCCTCCTCCACTTCAGCCCGACACATCCTGAAGCTTCTATCCCATCAGAGTTCCTTCCTTCCTTCCTGGCTCGTTTCCTCTTTATTTCTCCTGGGTTTTTTAAAGTGTGTTAAAACACTCTTTCTATAAAGTTTCAGAACAAGTAGAAGGGACAGAATAAATTGATGTTTTTCTCTCTTTCCCCCTCCGATTATATGGCTTGAGGAAAAGATTGCTTTTCCCTACCTCCGAGAACACGGTGGGCTTCTGCCATATAGTGGTGGGCTGGTAACATTTTGAGTCAATAGGGCTGCAATTTTTTAACCTTGCTGTTTTCACCACTTGTACAGCACTTATTTAGGAAAGTGTGTCATTACCCACGTGCAGAGTGCCATTGTCTTCTCACTAAAAGTATATCAGTTCTCTGCATAGTTATGGTAATGGAAGAGCTTCCATGGAGGAGGGGCCAAGGATGATTTTCAGGCAAGATTGACTTCACACTTCTCATTTAGAAATGAAGCCATATCACATGACATAACTTTCAGAATTCATGTACTGCTTACACCTACACATCCATTGCCAAAAAACAAAACACAAACACACACAAACTTTTACAAAGTTAGGGGCTGCTGCCTGTGACGCCCTTCCCTGGCTCTCCCTGTCAGGTTCCTACCTGCTCGTGGCTACTGCCTGTCACTAGGCACCACCAGGGACTCCACCAGTCCGGACTGTCCTTTTTTATGGTTTCTCTCTCTGCTCTAGCACAGACCTCACCAGATCCCCCTGCTAGGCAGCACCACCAGTCACGTCCTATAACCAGTATTCCCAGAGACTCTGCCTGAGTCTCTCTCAATCAGGTTACCTCTGTGACTGCGTGCTTAAGCTGTCCCAATCCCTTTGATCTATATAGAATGCATATAATTCTGGGTTGCTCTGGATACTTGTGGTGTTATATTCTTCCCTTCACCGCTGCCACCAATTGTTACAGTTTCCCTTCAGCCTTGGTAAGTACCTTGCCCTCCCCTCTGGTCTGTATATTCCCCAGCCAAGGATCAGGCCTCCGGTAAACCAAAATAGTGTTTATTAAATATTAGAAATAACAAGATTACTTTATAAAGGCACATAAGCATATGGTTTCATCTATTCCTGTGATACTTGTCTTAGTATTAATCCGAACTCCACACTCTCCCCACATCCACCTCCAAACACCCAGCTCCAAACACCTCAAACACCTCTAAAACCCACCAACATCCACCCAGATTCAACTGTCATCCTTCCATTTATACTCTCAGCCATCCAAACACTCAGCCAATCATCCAGCATTCTACTGCTCATTTACTCTCCCCTCCTCTTTCATTCCACTTACCATGTATCTTCTATACAAACAGCACTTACCATATATACATTAATACAGGAACATCACATTTCCCCCCCCTTAAAAATAACGGCAGAGTATTATTCCTGCTCTAGGATTCATATGCCGCGTTAACAATAAAACCAAGTCTTTATGGGGAAAATGTCTTTTTTGTTCCTACGTCTGCGTCACGTCACTGCAGTCCCAGCCACCTGCCTTGACAGTCCATCGGCCAATACATTGTCCTTGCCTTTTATGAACTGGAAGTCCACTTGATAGTCTTGTAGGGCCCAGGACCACCTCTGCAGGATAGTGTTATGGTTTTTCATAGTCTGTAACCATAACAAGGCCCGATGGTCAGTCGTCACCGTAAATCTTCGTCCCCACACGTATGGGCGCAACTTGTTCAGTCCCCACACGACCGCTAGGCACTCCTTTTGGACCAACGAATAGTTTCTCTCCCTCGATGTTAGCTTGCGACTAAGATACGCCACTGGATGTCTGGTGCCTTCTCTCTCCTGCAGCAAGACGACTCCCAGCGCGAGGTCCGACACATCCGTAGCCACGATGAATGGTTGCTCATAGTCTGGTGCTATTAATATAGGTCCTTGGCACAAGGCTTGCTTCAGCAGATCAAAAGCCTTCTGACATTCATCCGTCCATACCACACGCTCAGAACACTTTTTCTTTGTCAACTCATGCAAGGGAGTTGCTATTTCCCCAAAATCTTTCACAAACTTTCTATAAAAACCAGCCACACCTAGAAATGCCCTTACTTGTTTTTTAGTTAAGGGGATAGGCCACGATTGTATTGCCTCCACCTTGCTCCATAAGGGGGTGATTTTCCCACTCCCCACCTTATGTCCTAAATAGATTACTTCCTTTAACCCAAACTGGCATTTCTTAGCTTTTATTGTGAGGCCTGCTTTTCTTAATGCCTCTAATACTGTTGTTAGGTGTTGGACATGCTCAGGCACCGACGTGCTAAAAATGGCCACGTCATCTATATAGGCCACTGCAAAATCTGACATGCCTCGCAACACAGTATTGATTAGCCTCTGAAACGAACTTGGTGAGTTCCTTAGTTCCATGGGTAAGGTCACAAACTCATATAACCCATCTGGTGTACTGAAGGCAGTTTTGGCTCTGGATTGCTCGTCTAGTTCCATTTGCCAAAATCCCTTACAGAGATCTATTGTAGAGATAATGGTTGCTGCCCCCAATAACATTGCATCTACCCTAGGCATAGGATATGCATCTGGGACAGTAATTTTATTGATTAGCCGATAATCAATGCAAAATCTTGTCGTTCCATCTTTTTTCGGAACCAGGACAATACTTGAGGCCCAGGGACTGATGGATTCCCTGATCACTCCTAGTTCCAGCATATCTTCGACCTCCTTTTTGATTTCACTCAAAACTTTCCCATTCATACGGTACGGCACAGATCTGATTGGGGCATGATCTCCAGTATCAATGGAATGTTTGGCTATACTGGTTCGGCCAGGTTTATTGCTAAAGAGATTCCCATAGTTTTTCAAAACTCTCAGAATCTCTTCTTTTACTTCCTCCTTCACCTCCTCTGACCATTCCAATTGATCTACCCCTCCTTTGTCTTTGCTTTCTTGTACCAAATCCAGAAGTTCAGGCCCACTTCCCTCAGGGAATAAGGTAACTTGCAACACCTTTGCATCCCTGGGTGGTAAGGCTTTAACATATTTACATGAACCACTTTGTTTTTGTTTAACTGGTCTGTGGTAATTACATACGTCACTGTGTCAAGCTTTTCTCTTATGGTATATGGTCCCTCCCAGTTAGCCTGTAATTTATCATGTTTCCTGGGTATGAATGCCATAACCATATCTCCCACATCATACACACGTTCCCTGGCTGTTCTGTCATACCAGTAACTTTGCTTCTCCTGAGCTTGACTCAAATTCTTTTGTACAGCTTCCATCATCGATGTTAATTTGCTGCGGAAGTCTAATACAAATCAACTACAGATGTTTTGTACTCTCCCAGGGTTCCTTCCCATGAATTTTTTAACAGTTCCAAAGGTCCCCTCACTTTTCTAGTGAACATCAGTTCAAAGGGTGAGAAGGCTGTTGACTCCTGAGGGACTTCTCTGTACGCGAATAAGAAGCACCCCAAACGTTCATCCCAGTCTTGTGGGTGATCTTGAACATAACTTCTTATCATGCCCTTCAGAACCCCATTAAATCTCTCAGTCAATCCGTTAGTGGCTGGATGGTAAGTGGTGGTCTTTAGATGTTTTAGACCACAACATTTCCACATACATTGCATCACTTCTCCCATGAATACACTGCCTTGATCCGTCAGCACTTCATGAGGGAAACCCAGCCTCATAAAGATTTTTAACAAAGCCTCTGCCACTACAGGGGCTTCTACGGATCTTAATGCTTCCGCGTCTGGGTACCTGGTGGCAAAATCCACCACCACCAATAGATATTTCCTGCCATGCCTTGTGGGTTTGGAAAAAGGGCCCACCAAATCTACTCCCACTCTATAAAAGGGTTGTCCAATTATAGGAAGGGGCTTTAAGGGTGCCTTAGTCTTTACTCCACTTTTTCCCACCTTTTGGCATATACCACAAGATAGACAATGTTGTTTTACATCTTTGGAGATATTTGGCCAATAATAGTGTGCAGCCAATCTCCTCTTGGTCTTTTTTATTCCCAGATGTCCTGCACATGGGACATCGTGGGCTACCTCTAGCAATCTGGTTCTGTATTTGCTAGGTACTATCAATTGCTTCACTGGTTCACATTCATCATTTCTCTCAGCAGGCATCCACAGTCTATATAAAATCCCATTCTCACACACAATTTGATTCCTCAGCTTGTCAGTAAATGGAATCTTTTGTGTCAGGGCTTGCTCCTTTATTTGCTTCAAACTTGGTATCCCTATTCAGTTCTTCCCTAAACTGCTCTGCTTCTTGTCTAGCGACCATTTGATACAAGTTGATTCTTTCAGCAGGCCTTCCAGGGGTTGCTATGGTGACCGTAGGCTCGAAAACAGGTTCCACCCTGTTTCCTTCAGCCCTTTTTAACATGGCTTCTGTTTCTCTGCCAAGTTGTTGTCTGGTTACCACATATATTTTTCCTTGTGCCCCCATTACATCTCTTCCCAGTATCACTGGTTCTTGTTGTTGGGCATTAATACCTACTTTATATTTTCCCTCTCGGCCTCTCCACTGCATTTTCACTAGAGCCATGGGTAAGCTTTCTGGTTGACCCCTCACTCCTTGGATAGTCACCGTTTCCTGAGGTAATATTTCCTCAGATTTTATTAAATCTGGCCTCAGTAACGTCTGAGCGGCACCAGTATCAAGCAATGCCCAATAATTTGCCCCTTGTACACTCACTTCCTCTCTCAGACTTGAATCAAGGTCTTTTACTTCTGTCCAGTTTATCTGGCAGAACTGAACCTTTTTCGTTGTTAGATCTTTTGGTTCTGTTTTTACTGCCCTTGCCTGAGCAGGATTACTAATGGGGTTGGCAACCTCACATTGAAAACGTAGGTGCCCCAGTCTACCACATTTATAGCATAATTTCTCCTCCATTTTAGGGTACACAGATCCACTCTGGGGTGTCCTGTGCCCTTCAGATTTTACTGGAGGACTCACTCGCTGTGGCACCACATCCTTTTTGCCGCCATTATATGGTCTGGGTTTAAACTCTCTTGATGTTTTCCCCACCCAGCCAGTTCTGTTGGAGGCAAAGTGATCCACCATCTCTGCGGCCTCCTGCACCGATGTAGGGGAACGGTCTTTGACAAGGAGCCTTATTTCTGGTGGTAACTGATGGAATAATTGATCCAGTATCATGAGGCTTTTCACCTCTTCCACTGACTGAGCTTTGGCACTACTCATCCACTTTCCAAATATATCCATCAACTTTGCTCCCAGTTCAACAAAAGACCTCCCTGCTTGGATCTGACAGTTTCGGAATAACTTTCTAAAATAGTCAGGTCCCAGTCTGAATCTTTTGTATACTGCCTCTTTAAACTCGGCATATGTGACGGGCCTGTCTGAGGGGAAATATTGGTATACCTCTACCAATTCCCCTTTGATCAGGTTTGACAAATATTGCATATATTTATCCTCTGGTAGCCCCCACATTTGAGCTGCTTTTTCAAAGGTGCTGAGGTAAATTTGTGGATCTTGTCCAGGCTCAAACACTGCAAAATCTTTCGGTGTAACCTTTATTTTAGTTTCATTTCTGTCCTTTCTTGTTTCATCAGAATGAAACTTCTCTCTTTCAAACTTTAACTTTTCCACCTGTAATTCAGCATCCAATGCTCGTTGCTTCTCCCTCTCCTCAAACCCCATTCTCATTCTCTCAATTTCCAACTCCCTCTGCTTTTCTTTCTCATCCGCTTCAAAGACCCTCTGCTTGTCTTTCTCCTCAGCCTCCCTCCTCAATCTCTCAATTTCCAACTCCCGCTGTTTGTCTTTCTCTGCACCTTCCATCCTCACTCTCTCAGTTTCCATCTTTAACTTCTCTCTCAAATACTCTATATAAGCGGGATTGCTTGAGTATCCTTCTGGGGTCTCTTCCCTGACAGGTTGTTTTTGCTGGGCAGTTGCAAATCCTATAAGTGCTACCCTCAATTCATCTACCCCTTTACCCTCGTGAGGTAAATTGAATGTTATGCACTTCTCCACCAGCTCCTCTCTTTTCATTTTTATATATTCAGCCATGGTGTTGGAGTTCACTCACTCTTTGCCACACACTCTTTGCCAGTCACTCTCACAAGTAATCTTTATTTGTTATTTCTGTTTGCCACACCACTTTTAGGGATTCTCTAGTATTCGAATCTGGATTCTCTGTTGTTCGTATCCCACCGCTACAGCCAACACCTGTGACGCCCTTCCCTGGCTCTCCCTGTCAGGTTCCTACCTGCTCGTGGCTACTGCCTGTCACTAGGCACCACCAGGGACTCCACCAGTCCGGACTGTCCTTTTTTATGGTTTCTCTCTCTGCTCTAGCACAGACCTCACCAGATCCCCCTGCTAGGCAGCACCACCAGTCACGTCCTATAACCAGTATTCCCAGAGACTCTGCCTGAGTCTCTCTCAATCAGGTTACCTCTGTGACTGCGTGCTTAAGCTGTCCCAATCCCTTTGATCTATATAGAATGCATATAATTCTGGGTTGCTCTGGATACTTGTGGTGTTATATTCTTCCCTTCACCGCTGCCACCAATTGTTACAGTTTCCCTTCAGCCTTGGTAAGTACCTTGCCCTCCCCTCTGGTCTGTATATTCCCCAGCCAAGGATCAGGCCTCCGGTAAACCAAAATAGTGTTTATTAAATATTAGAAATAACAAGATTACTTTATAAAGGCACATAAGCATATGGTTTCATCTATTCCTGTGATACTTGTCTTAGTATTAATCCGAACTCCACACTCTCCCCACATCCACCTCCAAACACCCAGCTCCAAACACCTCTCAAACACCTCTAAAACCCACCAACGTCCACCCAGATTCAACTGTCATCCTTCCATTTATACTCTCAGCCATCCAAACACTCAGCCAATCATCCAGCATTCTACTGCTCATTTACTCCCCCCTCCTCTTTCATTCCACTTACCATGTATCTTCTATACAAACAGCACTTACCATATATACATTAATACAGGAACATCACACTGCCCCTGCTCACTTCACTCCCCACTCCCCCCCCGGGTCACCAGAGCTCCCCCTGCCCCTCCCAAGGTGGCCTGCCACCCACCTGCCCAGGCCACAACCCTCATACCCGCCGCGGCCTCTGCCATCTCCACAGCCTCAGCCTCTGCACCGTGTGCCACCAAGACCACTGCTCCCAGCTCGCCCACCCGCTCGGTCAGCGGTCTTTGCCACCATACCATGCCGTCATGTCACATGACATCATGACGGTTTACAAAAATATAGTAAGATGAGGAACACTTGCTTCCAGATGAATGTAGTTTTCTTCTCCCAAAAATATCAATTTAACTTTTAATTATCCAAACCACTTTTTTTTCTAAAATAAGAGCAAGATATTCCAAGCAACAGACAAAAAATTGTTTCATTTGAGCCAGAGCACAGGACAGCATATTTGCAGAACGTGACTCACTCCTGGAAATGTGAATAGTTTCTGCTCATGTGCACTGTACATCATACCAGACTAATCATAATCAGCTTCCTACATCTGAGATTAGGTAGAATATCTCCCCGGTTTGGGGGAAGATGTGGAGTCATATCCGGACAGGCATAGAGCCCAAGCTTTTCATTTTAGAAATTACTGACAAAATTCACCAAAAAGTGAGCTAGAAGTTGTTGTTGTTGTTATGTGCCTTCAAGTCGATTATGACTTACGGCGACCCTATGAATCAGCGACCTCCAAGAGCATCTGTCATGAACCACCCTGTTCAGATCTTGTAAGTTCAGGTCTGTGGCTTCCTTTATGGAATCAATCTATCTCCTGTTTGGCCTTCCTCTTTTTCTACTCCATGCTGTTTTTCCAAGCATTATTATCTTTTCTAGTGAATCGTGTCTTCTCATGATGTGTCCAAAGTTTGATAACCTCAGTTTCATCATTTTACCTTCTAGTGATAGTTCATGTTTAATTTGTTCTAACACCCAATTATTTGTCTTTTTCACGGTCCATGGTATCCGCAAAGCTCTGCTCCAACACCACATTTCAAATGAGTTTATTTTTCTCTTATCCACTACTTTCACTGTGCAACGTTCACATCCATACATAGAGATCAGGAATACCATGGTCTGAGTGATCCTGACTTTAGTGGTCAGTGATACATCTTTGCATTTGAGGAGCTTTTCTAGTTCTCTCACAGATGCCCTCCCCAGTCCTAGCCTTCTTCTGATTTCTTGACTGTTGTCTCCATTGTCTTCCAGACCTGAACTTACAAGATCTGAACAGGGTGGTTCATGACAGATGCTCTTGGAGGTCGCTGATTCATAGGGTCGCCGTAAGTCATAATCGACTTGAAGGCACATAACAACAACAACTTCTAGCTCACTTTTTGGTGAATTTTGTCAGTAATTTCTAAAATGAAAAGCTTGGGCTCTATGTCTCTCCGGATATGACTCCACATCTTCCCCCAAACCGGGGAGATATTCTACCTAATCTCAGATGTAGGAAGCTGATTATGATTAGTCTGGTATGATGTACAGTGCACATGAGCAGAAACTATTCACATTTCCAGGAGTGAGTCACGTTCTGCAAATATGCTGTCCTGTGCTCTGGCTCAAATGAAACAATTTTTTGTCTGTTGCTTGGAATATCTTGCTCTTATTTTAGAAAAAAAAGTGGTTTGGATAATTAAAAGTTAAATTGATATTTTTGGGAGAAGAAAACTACATTCATCTGGAAGCAAGTGTTCCTCATCTTACTATATTTTTGTAAACCGTCATGATGTCATGTGACATGACGGCATGGTATGGTGGCAAAGACCGCTGACCGAGCGGGTGGGCGAGCTGGCAGCAGTGGTCTTGGTGGCACACAGTGCAGAGGCTGAGGCTGTGGAGATGGCAGAGGCCGCGGCGGGTATGAGGGTTGTGGCCTGGGCAGGTGGGTGGCAGGCCACCTTGGGAGGGGCAAGGGGAGCTTTGGTGACCCGGGGGGGGAGTGGGGAGTGAAGTGAGCAGGGGCAGCAGCCCCTAACTTTGTAAAAGTTTGTGTGTGTTTGTGTTTTGTTTTTTGGCAATGGATGTGTAGGTGTAAGCAGTACATGAATTCTGAAAGTTATGTCATGTGATATGGCTTCATTTCTAAATGAGAAGTGTGAAGTCAATCTTGCCTGAAAATCATCCTTGGCCCCTCCTCCATGGAAGCTCTTCCATTACCATAACTATGCAGAGAACTGATATACTTTTAGTGAGAAGACAATGGCACTCTGCACGTGGGTAATGACACACTTTCCTAAATAAGTGCTGTACAAGTGGTGAAAACAGCAAGGTTAAAAAATTGCAGCCCTATTGACTCAAAATGTTACCAGCCCACCACTATATGGCAGAAGCCCACCGTGTTCTCGGAGGTAGGGAAAAGCAATCTTTTCCTCAAGCCATATAATCGGAGGGGGAAAGAGAGAAAAACATCAATTTATTCTGTCCCTTCTACTTGTTCTGAAACTTTATAGAAAGAGTGTTTTAACACACTTTAAAAAACCCAGGAGAAATAAAGAGGAAACGAGCCAGGAAGGAAGGAAGGAACTCTGATGGGATAGAAGCTTCAGGATGTGTCGGGCTGAAGTGGAGGAGGGGGGACTGCATGCAGCCCTTGGGCCATACATCGCCCCCTCTGTGCATCAAGAGGTGTCACAGCACTCCCACCCAGCAGCAACTGGTAAGCCCACTGACCAGGTAGGATTGATGTCAGCAAAATGTTTGATAAAATTCCCTATAATGTTTTGGTTAGCAAATGAGTTAAATCTGGACTAGGTGATAACAGGTGGCTGGAAAGCCATAATCGGCTATATTCATAGCTGGTTCCTCATCACACCAGAGGGAGATTTTGAAACGTGCCACAAGGATCTCTCCTAAGCTGGGGGGGGTACCCTTTAATATTTTTATCAGTTAAATAAAGGGGTGAAAGGAATCCGTATCACATTTGTGAATTACACAAAGCTGACAGGAATAAAATTCAAAATGACCTTGACAGAATAGAAGACTGGACTGAAGTTCTGCATTTGGATGAATATGCATTATCTAAATATATAATATAGTCTCAATTTTTTTTTATCTTGATGGGCTGAAAACAGCAGAATGAAATTTAACAGGGATAAGTGCAAAGTTCTACCCCTAGGGAAAAGAAGCCAAACGCACAGTTATAAGATGGGGGATAGTTGGCTCAGCAATACTACATGTGAGAAGGATCTTGGAATTGTCATGGATCACAAGCTGAATATGAGCCAGCAGTGCGATCTGGCTGCAAAAAAGGCAAATGCTATTTTATGCTGCGTTAACAGAAGTATAGTTTCCAAATCGCGTGAAGTATTGGTTCCCCTCTATTCAGCACTGGTTAGGCGTCGTCTTGAGTACTGCATCCAGTTCTGAACTCCACACTTTAAGAAGGATGCAGACAAACTGGAATGGATCCAGAGGAAGGCAACAAGGATGATCAGGGGACTGGAAATGAAGCCCTATGAGGAGAGACTGAAAGAAGTGGGTACAGTGCCTTGCAAAAGTAATCAGACCAGAAGCGACATCCAACCAACCTGAACGGCCTGGAGTGAATCTGCCAAGAAGAATGGGCCAAAATCCTTCTGCCACTGTGTGCAAAGCTGGTACATACCTACCCGAAAAGACTTATTGCAGCGAAAGGTGGCTCTACCAAATATTAATGTGTATGGGTTGAATACTTATGCAAGCAACTTGTTTCAGTTTTTTATGTTCGATCATCCCAGAGTGTGGTGGACTCAAGTTGCAGGAAGCCAGATTACGACTGAACGTCAGGAAAAAAAAATCCTGTTAGACCAGTGCAACAATGGAAACAATGACCTAGGGAGGTGGTGGGCTCTTCAACACTAGAGGCCTTCAAGAGGCACCTGGAGAGCCACCTGTTGGGTATGCTTTAATTTGGATTCCTCTATTGAGCAGGGGGTTGGACTCAATGGCTTGATAGGCCCCTTTCAACTCTTTGATTCTATGAAGTGCACAGATTTAGAATGGCAAGAAGGGATGCCTGGCTTGGCAGCGCTACATATGAAAAGAATCTTGGGATTGTAGATGATCACAAGCTGAATGTGAGTCAGCAGTGTGATGTGGCTGCAGAAAAAAGGCTAATGTGATTTTAAACTGCATTAGTTGAACTATAATTTCTAATGGATGGTAAGTAATAATTCTGCTTTATTCCACACTAGTCAGGCCTTGTCTGGATTTCTGCATTCTGTTCTGGGTGCTACATTTTTCAGAAGGATATAGAGCTATTGGAGTGGGTCCAGGGAAGGGCAACCAAGTTGCTCAGGGATATGGAAAGTAAGACCCATGAGGAAAGGTTTACGGAACTGGATATGTGTTGCCTGGCAAGGAGAAGGCTGGAAGCAGGGGCATGCTGGCACTTGCCAGATACAAGGAGGACATGGTTTGCAGTTTCCAAGAATGGGCAAAGGAGTGCCTGCAGCAGTTGGTTCAAAGGAAACTGAAATGCATTTTAGAGCCCAGCATGTCAGTGTGGTGGAGGAGCCCCGGCCACGAGTTTCCTTCTCTGGAGTCCAGCAAATGCAGTAGGCTCCACCCCCAGCAGGTTCTCCTCATGGGCCAGAAAGAAGCCCTCAGGTGACCGCCCCAACATGAGCCTCCTGCAGAACAGCAAGGCCATCCAGGCCTGGAAATCACCGGGGTCGCCATCCCAGGGGCTGAACTGCATCAAGGCAAGAGTGGGCCATCCCCCCACCCTCTCCTGTGCTTTGTTTTTAGTCCAGAATTCCTGCTAGTTCCAATAAACAAAGATAAGATAATTGGAGAAGCATTCCTGTATCGATACGCCTTTTAAATTTGAGTTCTCATCCAAATATTGGTAGCTAATTTTAAAGCCTGTTCATTCAAGTCAGAGGCCAGAAAAGGGGCAATTTCCAAAGGATTAGTCTGTTGCAGCAAAAACAAGGAGTCTTGTTGCATCTTAAAAACTAATAAACTATATTGTAATAAGCATAAGCTTTCATGGACCAGAATCCACTTCATCAGATGCATGAATAGTAATCCAGAATTGGCAGGGATATGGTTGGGTTGAAGAATAGATAGGAAAGAGGTTAGAGGGAAACCAAATGCAAAAAGAACAGTCAGTGATAATTACATAAATGCAAAAAATTAACATTGACAATTGACAGATCACTGTTGGTGATAACATAAACATCCTGGCATTGGTAAGCTAATTAACATATGTAACGTGATACAAATACTAAATCTTGATTCAGGCCACCAGTGATAGAATTGAATTTCCTGACAATTTGGTACTAGTCAGTGCTGAGGACCGTGGCTCAGTGAGAGGACATGTGCTTTTCAAGGTCCCAGGTTGAGTCCCAATGGCGGCATCTTCAGGTGGGGCTGGGCTGGGAGAGCCCTTGTCCAAACTCCTGAAGTCACTGCCAGTCAGCATGTAGACAGGACTGAGCAAAATGGAGCAATGCCTGACTCTGAATGTAAATGTAGCTTCCTGTGTGTTCCTACATACCATCACATCAGCCATTTATTTTATTGCACAACATTTGTATACTGCTTGATATTAATAAAACCTCTAAACGGTTTACAAACGAAACCAATTAAAACATTCAAATTATCAGGAAAACACAGTTAAAACAGGTACTTAAAAACATTTGAAAGATGATTAAAAACTTTAGTAAGTGTATTTGTGAATCCTTGCAAATAAATGGCATTTGTTAATAGTTTCCTTCTGCAGGCTGCCTTCCTCAGTGAGTAATCAATGGGGTTTAATTTAATGTTAATTTTTTTTTTGTAAGAAAGAGATAGAAAATGGATTTGGACTAAAGATCACCTTTACTACATGTTCTTAAATCAAGGGCTGAAGCTCTTGAAAAGGCTGCCATTCTGGATCTAACCAAGCTCAGAGTTGTAAAAGTTACACTGCTTAATGAATGCAGACTCCCTCTCTTTTTCTGCAGGATACGAACCACTCACTCTGTCTCAGCGACTTGAGCCTCATGTCTACAGATTCAGAACTGCGGGATAATTCAAATCCAGTAAGTATCTGTTGTATTCAGTTCTGACAGCGCAGTGGACAGTGTGGGCCATAGAAATAGCCTTCCATCTTTCCTTTGAATAGAATCACAGAATCAGAATAGTAGAGTTGGAAGGGGCTTGTAAGGCCATCAAGTCCAACATAAGGAGTCACGTTCCCCATGTCAGTGGTGGAATACTATCACGTTGCTGAAACCAAGCGGAATTCTTTGATCTCTCTGCACCGGATGCATCAGGGAGTCTTGCAAATTGGTGCTTCCTCTGAATGTACTGCCTGAGTCTATGACTGGCACTGCCTCCAGGCTGAGGGACAAACAATTGATGGTACGTGCCTCACCATTCCCTCCTTTCCCCAGATGCATGGACAAGACTTGAGTACGATCTCACCAGCAAGTATTTTCGAGTCCATATTCCAGAGCCCAGAGCCTCCTGCAAATCAGGAAGACTCTCAGCACACAGGTACAAGTCATCTCTGTGTCATCCCTGGAAAGCACAGAGACCCCAAGAGCCTAGCAAAGTGCCCCATGGCTTGCAGAGTGGGGTTCTGGGGTGCAGGGATGTGTGGTTGGAGGAAACCATGTCCAGAAACTGAAGAATGTCAGACTGTTGGTGGCACTTCAGTCTGTTTCCAAGATCCCTGCTGCCCTCCTGCTCCATAATGCTGTAATTCACAGACTGGTGCCAATGAAGAAATGCACTCCCCAGTTAGCACTGAGTGGGAGTAGATGGGCCCATAGGGAATTAGTCTGCTTCAAGAAGTCTGGCTTATACTGCCTTGAACAAAACTGCAGTAACTGTGTAATAAAGGTAGCTCCTGCTAGCCTCACCAGAGCCCAGGCAGCAAGGGGCGGTGGGGTGGGGCACATGCCACTGGCCTCCTCGGAAGGCTGTTCCTGGTCGAGCCACCCTCTGGGCGCATCCGTCCTGGGTCCTGCAGAGCTTTCTCATTTGCTTCTTCTTTGGCAGACGCCTTGATCAAAGATTTTGGTGATGCAGAGCCAGCCCCTGCCATCCAGACACCTCCAGGAGAGGCTCCTCCTTTATCGCTGCCGCTCGTTCTGCAGCTTGGCCCCTCTGAGCCTCCCCCCCCAGCACTGCTTCCTGCCTCCGCCGGCACTCAGCAAGCAGCCTACGGGACCCCTGCCACTGTCCTCCACGCCCCAGGAGTACCTGCTCCGGACAGCACGCTGTTTGCACCCAAGCCCCAGGACTTCCTGCAGCAGCCGCCCCCTGTTGGGACTGCCCCTGTAGCAGCAGCAGCGCCAAGCCAGGTTCAGACAGTGCCTGTTGGAGGGAGCTCTGTGCTGGCTGCCATCACCCCGTCACCGCAAAGGGCCGCCATCCTGCAGTCCAGCATTGTCGTGGGAGAGCAAAACCTCCAGTGGATTTTAAATGGTGCCAGCAGGACTCCCCAGAGCCAAGAGCAAATGGTTAGTCCTGTGAACCCCGTGCCTGCAGCACAGGGAGCGAAGCCGTGTGGCCAGCTCCGTGCAGGACTCTGCTGTGGCTCTGCCCTGTTTCCAGAGGGTGCGCTGACACCCTGCGTTTGCTTCCTGGTCTTGGCCTTGTTTTAAAAGTGTCTGTTTTCTTTTCCCAAAGCCACAGGCCCCAGTGGTGGAGAAGCTCTTCTTTACTACTGCCCTGCCCGTTGCTGGTAATGCAGGTAAGTGACACATCCTCAGATCACCTCCTCCTCCTCTTTCCTCATGAGTCACTGACACTCCAAAGGGCGAGGCAGATGGGATGGACCCCTCATCATGTGTTTCCCACAAGTGAGGCAGGCATGCAGACAAGAAGGACCCCCTGGGGAGGGTTGAGGCGAGGAACTTGCCATTGGCTGGCTTTTTCAAGCTGTCTTTAGCATTCAACGAGGGATGAATCTTCACCCCTGGAAATCTACTTCCCTCAGCTCCATTCTGAGTGAAATCCACCATCTTTGTGGATTTATGTGTGACTTCCTTCCATTTATTTATTTACAACCTTTCCTCCCCAAAGGGAGTCCAGGGCTGCTCCCAATAAAAAAAAATCACATAAGAACTGTTTAAAACAATATTATAACATATTGCAGACAGCAAGTAAAACTAGCAGGGTAAAAAACAATACTCACTGGATAACTAAGCCTGGATAACTAACTAAAATCATTATATGTTTCCTGAATGCAGGTAAAGGGGGGGAGGGCGGCCTGATTTCTCTTGGGAGTTCCGTAGCTGGGATGCCTCCATTGGGAGGGAGTGCTGCCACAGAGAAGGCCCTGTCTTGGGTCTCTGGCTTTGGTACTCCTCCTACTGAGGGGACTGTGAGTAGGACCTCTCCCCCAGATTGTACATTTTGGGTTGGAAAATGAAAGAGCTCTTTTACATACCTGGTTCTCAAGTCCTTTAGCATTGTGAACACTAGTACTAACACCTTGAATTGGGCCGGGTAGCTCACAGGCAGTCAGTGCAGTGATGTGATCTCTTTCCACACAGTATGATAGTCAGTCAGCACCGCAGACAGTCAGTGGACCCTAGCAGAAAAAGGATAAGAGCACTCTTTGGCTGTGAGAAATTGGAAGCTGTCAGTCTCCATTCCAGGGTTAAGGTGAACAAAGCCAAGAGTTGAGCCATTGTTAATTCCCTCTGAGCAGGAAATAGTTGCTGGGTGATTCAGTACCCATTTGGTTTATGAGGCCTCCCAGTCTGTGACAGCAGGAGCGGCCTATGGACAGAGCCAGGGCCTGGGCATGCTTGACGCCAGCAGCATCCAGGCTCTGCATTTGGGATCAGGTATGCAGAGAGAGGTACAGTTCTGTCGTGGGAACAAGCTGGCAGCAGTGGAGACGTACCTGTCCTTCCTGCTCTGCTGGAGAGGCCACCCCCAGCCCCTCCTTCCATTGATGGGTCTTTCCTCACCTTTGCTGCTGCTTGTCCTGTTAGCATCTCTGCTGGGAAGTGCCTGGGACGCAGCAGGCGCCTGCCTCCATGCTGATGGTGGTGTGTGTTTGTCTTCAGGGAGCTCCGTGCAGCAGATTGGCCTGAGTGTGCCTGTGATCATCATCAAGCAGGAAGAAGCCCACTGCCAATGCCAGTGTGCCTGCCGGGACTCAGGCAAGGAGAAGGCCAGCAGCAGGAAGAGCTGCTCCTCGCTTGGCTCCAGGACATCAGGGGAGCCTCCTGCCCCAGGGCTGCGGCCTCAAGCCTTCTCGGTGGTCGCAGCTGCCAGCACACCCTCAGCCACCGTCTTCTCAGCCGCGTTGCCTCCTTGTGAGCAGAGCGCCCTGGCGGGGAGCTCCTCAGGCTCACAGAGCCACTCCCTAAGTGCCATCGACGTCTCAGACTTTCTCTCCCTCCAGAGCCCCGAAACCTCCTCTCCACTGATTCCAATCGAAGCCCTCCTGCAAGGGGAGGAGGAGCTGGCCCTAGGCAGCAGCTTTCCCAAGTGAGAAGAAAAAGCAGTGGTGTCACTTGGGCTCTGTGTGACGTGATCACAGGAATCAGTCACTCCAAGAGGGTTCTGAGAGCTGGCGGCTCTCTGAGATGCACCTTGCCTGGGTTGGAGAGGACCGCTGGTGGCGCGCAGCTCCTAGGAGCATCTTTACTGCTAAGTGTGCACTATTATAAGGGGGATGGGGGGAGAGAGAACAAGATGTTTGTGAGGGAGGAGTAAACCGGCAAGGGGAGCTCTTGTTGAAGAGGCAGCTGCACTTTGCAGGGAGATGCCCTCAGGGCGGGGAGGCTCTCTGGTGGCAAGGGCTGGAAGTACAAGCCAGGCACATCATTCTCTCTTCAGAGTTTGCACATGGCGAGATGGGCTTGCTCCAAAGGAGCCTCTTGGTGTCTGCATCTGATGCAGATATCTGGCTTGGCAGGGAGTGAGCCACTCTCTCCAGGCTGGCTGCTTGGGTGTTTTCACAAGTCCAGGGGCTGAGAGGATTTGCACTGTTGCAGCTTTACCAGAAACAGTCATCCAGCACATCAGCTTGTGGCATCAAAAATGCCCCCATAGATGATTGTCAGGCTTTTGCTCTGGATTGGCAGAGGTGTCTGTAGAAGACTTTGAGCTGATCAGGTGGAGCTGCTTCTGCCACTTAGGAACAATCCAGCTAGTTTGGGCAAAGCACACACCTTGAATGTTTTGTGGCTGCTTAATGTCGTTGGGTCGCCAGAGCAACTTACTTCCTTTGCAGAGAGTGGTGCTCAGCCAGCCAGTCAGTCCTCCAACTCCTCTCAAAGGCTTCCTCTTTTCTGTTAAGCGTTCAGTTCTGCCCTTGGCCTGTGCACTGGAAAGTGCATCCTTTCTTCTAACTTACTCAGGGTAAAATCCTAACACAGAATGTCCCCCCCCCTCCCAAAGCCTGTAAGGTTTCAATAAGTCTCCTTGGAAATGTTTTATTTATATGCCATTGTTACTCATTCAAAATAGATATGCTGTTCATAGGGTTCTTTCATTTGGTGGCCAGCCTCCTTATGTTCTTGGGGAGACTACGTGAGGACCTTCATTCATCATGTAGGTGGAATATTTGTCTGACAGACCATGGTTTCTTGCAGAGGGCAGGAGCATCTTTAATAGCTGTGAAGAAGAGGGATTTCAGGATTATGCTGAAATTCCATCTTCTCCCCAACTGTGAAAGGCGCAGGAGCAGCCCTGCCGCCCCCTTTTCACCGCCCGAGCTCAAAGGTAGGCTGGGTGGGCGGCCAAAGGGCTGCTCTCAGTCATCAGCTCAGCTGTAGCAGAACAGGGACAGCTTTGGACTGGGAATGTTTTGGCTGCAGCGGTTGGTTGGTCTGCTGTCCCTTGGATGCGGGGCATAGGAGATGTAATTTTTCCCTCAAGTGTGGTAGGACTCTGTACACCTTGGCTGTTTTTCACTTTGATGACCTTGGGGTGCTGCTGAAGACAGCAGCCTGCCCTGTGAGGCAGTTGCAGTGGCTTTAATGAAACCTGCTGTGCCGCTGCTGCCGCCACCCTGTGTGGGTCTCTGGGAGGGTTGCACATGGTGGTGGGGAGCAGGATGGCCCTTTGGGAGATTCTTGCTTCTGTCTTTACTGATAATTATTTAAATTGAACACACAACCAGAGCCTTGTGAGTTCCTGCTCTTGCTGCTGTGCTGGGGAGGGTTGCAGAGAAATGCTCCTTGGTCAGGCAGGGAGAGGCCGCCATGCTGGGCAGTCAAGGACGGAGTTTTGCACAAGGACAGAGCTCATGGGTGTGGGAGCGTTGCCTTGGCTTGATGCAGTTCAGCCCCTGGGATGGCAACCCCAGTGACTTCCAGGCCTGGATGGCCTTGCTGTTCTGCAGGAGGCTCATGTTGGGGCGGTCACCTGAGGGCTCCTTTCTGGCCCATGAGGAGAACCTGCTGGGGGTGGAGCCTACTGCATTTGCTGGACTCCAGAGAAGGAAACTCGTGGCTGGGGCTCCTCCACCACACTGACATGCTGGGCTCTAAAATGCACTTTAGTTCACTTTGAACCAACTGCTGCAATTTCAGTTGTAAATAACTTTTCACAAAGTAATTAGAGTCCCCCTTTTTTGCTCTGAGTAAAAGTTATATGTGGTTGTGCAAAAAGAGCACTTAACCTCAGTGCAATATGTGTAGCTAGAAGTGGCGTCCACATGAGCTCCGTAAGTGTGAGTGAGTGAGTGAGTAAAACTTAATAGAATTGATGTTGGACTGGCTAAGCTGCTTGATCTATGCTCTTCAGACATACACATGTTTAAGCAAATGCCCAGTCTATGCAAACCGTCCACTAGGATCCCGAGCAGAATGGCATCAGGTTGCATCTCTCATTCATTCCAAGGTGTCCTTGATCACTGCTGGGTACCGTCGTAGGGTTGCAGTTGCCATCCTCCTGAATGCTCCACACAGGGAAAGAAGTGTAGGAGCGATGCAGAAGCAAATTGTCCTTTGATGGGCATGTAGCACCTTGTAGGATCGATGCCGCATTCCTGCCTTACTTCACTGTATAGCAGAACTGGAAAAACCCTTCAGATGGTGTGTGTTTTTTTAAAGGATTGATAGTCTTCTCTGGCACTCTGGCACTATCTCCAAGAACATGCTAGTGGTTGATCTATAGATGTGAGCAGTTCAAAACTCTAGAGGTGCCAACAAGAGAACCTTCTGTTGAGAAATAGGGGCACAGAAGGTGGCAGCTACATTGCAGGCTAGTTCCCCTCTGCAAAACCACATGAAAGCTTATTCCTCTTTGCATTGGGCTAGAAGATAGATGGTTCTCTTTAACAAGTGGACACTCTGGCTTTTTTAAAAAAATTGGAGTATTTCCTTAGCATCTTCTAGAAATAGTTTTTTTGTTTTAAGTAAGCATCCTCTGTAGCTGGGAAGAGGGCTCACCTTTCAACTTTTGCGTCTTATATTGCTGTTTCTAAGGTTTGGACTCTGATTCTGCACTGAGATATGCCAAGGAAACTGGATATTTATGTAGGGGATGTGTGTCTGTTTGTGGAAATGGTGCGTAGCCCGCACTGTGTTCTTAGTTGTGTGCACGCTGGCCAAAAACGGTATCTATGCAGTGGACACTTTCAAGTAAATGCAGTTTCTACTTTCCTTAATACATGGAGTGTTTTGGTTTTTTGTTCCCCTCATACAAACTTCACTAGTAAGGCCTGGGGAGATATCTTATTCTTCCACAATCTGTTAATTGAAATTGCTCATTCTTTTGCTCTGCAGTGT
Organism: Rhineura floridana; assembly: GCF_030035675.1. NCBI lineage: Eukaryota > Metazoa > Chordata > Lepidosauria > Squamata > Rhineuridae > Rhineura > Rhineura floridana. The sequence continues at coordinate 1,339,365 of NC_084494.1, forward strand.
CATTTCTTTCCAAATGTTAACGTATTGAAGCTCTTTATGTGGGAACAAGAAGGAGCTGCCGTTCGTTCATTCTAGTGGCCAGGAGAGCGTGGGACGGATGTCAAGGCACCACGGGTAGCTGAGGGAGGATTTAGGCTGCCTCTTTTGCAGTCCTCATGGGCAGGGCAATAGTCACACCACATATGTGAGATGGGGGTAGGGTGGGGAAAGGAAAACCTTGTTTGAGGTGAGGTTTCCAAACTCCTTCCCATTAATTGCCACTTTCCCACATGGGGGGGTGGGGTCACTTGTGATGGAGCTGGAGGCCCTCAAAGGCTCTCGGGTAACTTTTGCAAAGTGCCTTTCTGGGTCTCCCCACCCAGCCCAGATTAACTCCATAACAGCAGCACCACGTGGCATTGCTATGGCTCAGATGCAGAGCCACACAAGGAGTGAAGGGGAGATCATTTGAAGTTGCCAGTTTCTCTCAGGAGTATGTGTTTTGTGTTTTAAACAAATTTAACTCTGAAACATGGGAACAAATGTCCTTGCATTGAGTTGATGTGAAGATGTTAGTTACAGGTACAGTACTTCCAAAGGAAGAGCCTCTCCAAATCCCCAGACGCAGAAACATGAATTTGTATTTTTGAAGAATGTGAAATAACAGTGTTTGCTTAACTGCTCCATTTTGTATAAAATTAATATTGTACTTTGGAATACCTGCAAGGAAGTGGAAATTAATTTTTTAATTGAAAGCAATATTAATACCACTGGGATCCTAATTAAATGCTTATTTAAATCTGGTGCTTTTGGAGGAATCATTTCTGAAGGTGATGGGAACTATTTGCAGGGGGGCAACAGCTCAATGGCAGAGCAGATGCTTTATAAGCAGAAAGTCCCAGGTGGTCAATTTCTGGCATTTTAGAGTTTACAGTCTATGCTGTAGTCAACTCTGAGCTAGATGGACTGATATTATGACCTGGCAGCTTAACTTATGTTCCATTGTATTGGAGAAAGCAGGAATGCAGTGCTCCATTCTGCCTAAATTCTGCTGAGGAATGTGATAGCTTGGGCTTTAATGCGATAAGGAGCCAAGACAAGGTCCAGGCAGAGAGCCTTTTTCCAGCTCCATTTTCTAGTAACCTCCAGGCTGGATTACTGTAATGAATTGTGCTGGGAGCTGCCCCTTGAAGATGCTCATTTTATTGGTGCAGAATGTGGCGGGCAACTGCTAAACCCTACAGTGGGGCAAAACCACATTACACCAGTTTTGTTTGGGGAGGGCTGCCGTCTCACTGGGATGTGCGGGTGCCCAGAGCAATGCCCTAAATGACTTGCGACCAGAATACCCAAAGGGGCGAGCGCCGCTTCTCCCCCTATCCCGCCTGCCCTTGCATTGGGGGGCAGCACTCTTCTCCCTACCCCGCCTTCGGGGGAAGCGTCTCCTGCGGCGCAGCACTAGGCAGAGCCTTCTCCGCGGTGGCGCCTCTCGCTTGCCTTACGCGCTCCTGCTCGGCGGCGAGGAACCCTTTCCTGGCGCGGCGACGATGATAGCGAATAACTAAGCTGCCGGTTGGGGCAGCGGCCCCGCGACGCTCGGGCCGCTTCGCGTTTCCAGCTCACTCCCTACGGCCGACTCCGGCCATCGCATCCGGACCACTTCGCCTCCCCCACCCTTGCTGGGCAGCGCCATCGTATGGGCAGCTCCGTCACTTCCGCCCGACCGGGGTTCAGTTTAGTGTTTTGCGCGTCCATGGTCTGGAGTTGATGACCCGCCCGGACTTCCTATAAGAATCGGAAGCAGCGCTCCCCCCGCTCCCCCCTCCCCCAGCTCTTTATGGGTGGCGCCTCTCTAGGCTCTGTTCTGGCCAGTGACGCCGCGCGTCGGCTTCTCACCGGAAGTTGCGTCATGGCAGCGCAGGAAGCGGCGTCCCCGCGCTGGGAAAGCGGGAGCGCCGTGGGCTCGGCTGGCGAGGCCGCTTCCTCCTCCTCTGCGCATGTACAGAGCGCCTCTCCTACTCCGCACGCGACGTCGGTTCTCTCCTGGAGCCGCCGTCGCCGCCGGTTGCTTCGTGCCGGCCTCCCCGCCGCGGCCCGCTATGGCAAGCGCCGACCCTCCGCCCCGGCCTCTGCCGCTGCCCCGGGGGTCCCCGCAGGGGCTCCCTCATGCTGCCGGTGCCGCGGCGGTGGGGGCGGCGGCGGGCGCGTTGGGGTCGGGCGGGCTGGTGGCGCTGCCCACCGACACCGTCTACGGCGTGGCCTGCCTGGCACAGGACTCGCGCGCGCTGCGAGCCGTGTACCGTCTGAAGGGCCGCGCCCGGGACAAGCCGCTGGCCATCTGCCTCGCCGACGTCGAGCACGTCTACCGGTGCGTCGGAGCGGAGGCCCGGCTGAGCCGCGCCGCCACGGCGCCTGGGCGAGAGGCCGCCTCCTGAGGACCGCTTCCCTTCCCACGCCGACCGCATGCGTCCCTCCGTGGGACACCAGCCGAGGAGCCCTTTTCCTCAGGCGGGCGGGTGGGTGTTGATGGGGCAGCCCAGCCCTCTGGCGGGGGGAGTAACGATCTCCTGCGCCTTTTGCAGGTACTGCCACGTTGCTGTGCCTGACCAGCTGCTGCGCGATCTCCTCCCTGGGCCTGTGACGGTGGTGCTGGAGCGCTCGGAGGCCCTCAACAAAGACCTGAACCCCTTCACCCAAGTGAGTCTTGGAAACGTGGGCAGACACTGCTACAACACCCACATAGGGACATTTGCACGTGGGAGAGCCCTCAGTTTTTATACATTGACGTTCTTGGACAGTACGTTGAGGGGTGTTGAGTTTGGGGACTCAAATGTTAGGCAGTGGCTTCACTAGGGGTGGTGTCACCCGGTGCGGTAACTCATGGTGTCACCCCCATGGACCTCCTCCCATATCAGACCATACAGAATCCTTAGTAATGTTTTTTGTACTAATGTTACTCGTAAATCGTAATTCCCGTATATCACTGAATGTAATGGCAATAGTAGTGAGATAAACAGCTAGCAAAATTAAAATTACACCTTTAAATTACAATATCATATGCACAGCCCAAATTCTTGCTCTTATCACTAATGGGAGTTAATTATCTTGCATATGCCCATAATAAATTTTCAGATACTTTCAGACCCTCAGCAATTTTCAAGTGGTCTGTGTAGAAGAAAAGTTTGGGAACCCCTGGTATAAGACATCTGCTTATGTCCCTATGCTGCTCTCATCCCTCATTTAGGTTCCTGGGATGCATACGTGTGGACATACCTCCTTACAATTATGGAAAGTGATTCTTAATAAGAAGTCTCCAGACACAAAGTTACATCGGTATTTATCAGTTGTTTAGTAGAAAATTCAGAAGTGCAGAGTCCCTTCATGATAGTTGCAGCCACATACACTCTTTTTTGCTCCTGGATTAAGAATGAGATCTTTGTTAATGCATTCTCTCACAACAACAAACATCTCTAGGAGCCAATCAGCATGTAAGTGGAGAGCATTAGCAACTGAGAAGAGTCTTCTCAGTGGCTGACTCACCTCCTTTCACTCTGATTGGCTCCAATCAGCAGGAAAGGCAAGGAAGCATATTAGAAGTTTCTTCTCAGTGACTAACACACTTTTCATGCTGACTGTAGGATGCTTGGAGACATAGGGACCCTGCTCCCAAAAAAGCAGAGGGACTAAGACCCCCTGGGCGACTACCCTCCTGGTGCTTATGGACATGACCGTAATATATTTTGTGACGTGCAAGTTCGATATTATTTATTAAGTGTGTTTAGGATTACACTTATGGCATTCCCAAATATGTACTTTCACACAGACTTTGGTTTTCCATAACACAATGTTTGTCCAAGCCTCCACACTGGGGGGGAGGGGCACTACTTGCACACCCCTCCCATAAGCACATCAAAGTTGGATACACACCTGAACCAAGACCCAGACAAAAGAGCACTCAAAACAAAAAGGTAATTACAGTGGCTGAGTAGATCTTGTACAGTGGTTATACTGACTGGGCAGCCACTGTCCTTCATATTTTACAAAATACTTTTTCCTATACAAAGATTAAATTTCTGTGTATGAAAAAATAATATATGAAGTGGTCTCAATACTGAGAAAAGTAAACAAGTGAAAATGTTTTTCATTCTCATGTTATGAAGCTAGCTGCCAGATGATGTATCACCTTCCCTACGCATGCAGCGTAGACTGAAAAAACAGCACCCAAGCCACCATTCAATATGTGCACGTGTTCTTTCCAACATGAATCTACAGGTCTCAAAAAGTAATGTGTGACAAAGTCCTCAAACACCTTATAACACGCGTCAAACATGGTCTCTTGTTCTACCAGCATGCCTTCACACCATCACTTTGCCAAAACATAAGGATAGGTAAATTGCTTTTAGGGAGGTTCACAATTATGATTTCCTATTTATTTAATCTAAAAATATTTAAAATACATAAAAACAGCCAGGGGAAGATATTGGAGAAATATAAACTAAATACAAATAAAAAAAGGGAGGGAGGTGAAGAGACCTTAAATGTGCTACTCACCATCTCTCAGCCTATCCTCTCCTCAGGATGAAAACATAAAAGCGTATTATAGCCCGGAACGGGTATTGGAACGTGGTTTTCGTGGGAGTTTTGTGTCTTATTGCATGCATCCCATGTAGTCATGTGGGACTGGTGAATTTCGGAGGTCTGGCTCACTGGGAAGTTGCCGTTCCGGGCTGTTTCATTCTGTTCCGGAGGGCATTTTGGTTGTTAAAGGGTTAATAAAAATCCTATCGGAATGGTTTTTGTTCCTAAATGTTGTTCTCAAGTGTCTCTAACACATCCCATTGTTTTTGGCATCAATTTCTTTTATAAAGGGCCCATTCCGGCCTGTTCTGTTCCGTTCCGGCTTTTACACCGTCCCATATATACTTACCCAATTTATGAGATTTTCAGATAAACCGGGGGGGGGGGGGACCACCATTTTCTGGCCTTGCAATGAGGTTTACTAGACACTGCCACAGGTCAACCAAACACTTCACTGATTGGCTGCAATCCTGAACGGGCGGGGTTAAAGCTATGAAGTGCTATACAGTGGTTTAAAAAAAGATTTAATGGGGGGGCTGACGTTTTTATGTATATCTCGAGAACCGGACCAGCTAGAAACTTAATTTTTTTTTAAATTAAAGCTGAGAATCAGCCCCCTCTGATGGTGTCACCCGCACGCCCCTAGTGACGCCACTGCTGTTAGGTCCATGTCAGAGCAGACATCCTTCCACCCTGAGCTAAAAGTCAAATCTGATTGACTTGGAATACTCATAGAGAGAAGAGGATTTTTTAACGCTGTTTATTGCAGGGGTCCGTTGACATTGTTTGCAAGGCACTTTGAGCGTAAACGGGCTCACCTCCATAGCAGTCTTGATGCCCATCCACATCTACTGTAGCCCCCAATGAGGTGTCAAGTGCAACGTCTGCTGCAACTTCTTGGGAACGGTTTCAGTTGATGCGGCCTGATGACATAGACAAAGTGCTTGTGATGATGCGGCCAGCAATGTGTCCTCTTGACCCTCACCCTTCTTGGCTTATAAAAGCTTGCCAAGGGGATTTGACTGAGTGGATCCAGGGTGTGGTCAATGCATCATTGCGAGAGGGAGTGGTTCCGACCGCTCCTGAAAAATCCCACCCTGGACCCATTGGTTTGTGACAATTACCTACAGGTTGTAAATCTTAGGGAAGGTGAGATGGTTGTGGTGCAACAATTGCCAGTACTCTAGGATGAAACAGATTATCTTCACCCATTCCAGTCTGGGTTCAGGCCTGGTTATGGGACTGAATCAGCCTTGGTCACCTTAATGGATGACCTTTATCGGGAGAAGGACAGGCGGAGTGCGATCCTGTTATTCTTACTTGATGTTTCAGCGGCTTATGATACCATTGACCACGGTATCCTTCTGGGCCAACTTGGTGAGATGGGTAGTGGAGGCACTGCTTTACAGAGGTTCCAATCCTATCTCCAAGGTCGTTTTCAGAGAATAGCATTGGGTGATTGTCTTTTGGCCCCCTGGCAGTTGTGCTGTAGCATACCATGTTGTCCCTCATGCTGTTTAACATCTATATGAACCCCTTGGGAGAGGTCATCAGGAGATCTGGGGTGAGGTGTTAGCAGTATGCTGACAATACCCAGCTCTATTTCTCTGTAACATCTGAATCGGAACAGGCCATGCAAGCCCTGGACCGCTGCCTGGACTCGGTTGTGGGCTGGTTGAGGGCCAGTAAACACAGCCTGAATCCTAGCAAGACAGAGACACTGTGGGTTGGTGGTTCCCGAGTTCAGGTAATTGGTCAGTTTCCTGCTTTGGATGAGGGCTTGGGGATGCTCCTGGATATTTGTCGCTAGAGGCCCAGATGACCTCAGTGGCTAGGAGTGCCTTTTACCAGCTTTGGCTGGTAAGACAACTGTGGCCGTTTCTGGACCGGGATAGTCTGACCACGGTTGTCCATGCACTGGTAACCTCTAGGCTGGATTACTGTAATATGCTCTATGTGGGGCTGCCCTTGAGGTTGGTCTGGAAGCTGCAACTAGTGCAAAATGTGGCAGTGAGACTGCTCACTGGAGCAGGGTATCACCAACATGTCACCCTGCTGCTGAAGGAATTGTACTGGCTGGCTATTAGCTACAGGGTTAAGTTCAAGGTTGTAGTTTTGGTGTACAAAGTTCTATACAGCTTGGGACCAGGATACCTGAAAGACAGTCTTATCCCTTATGTACACAGTTGATCACAGCGCTCTGCAGGTGAGGGCCTCCTGCAGATACCATCTTATCAGGAGGTCTGTTCTGCACAACATAGGAAACGGACCTTTAGTGTGTCTGCACCTACCCTGTGGAATTCCCTCCCCTTAAATATTAGACAGGTGTGATCTCTGTTGTCTTTTCGGCACCTATTGAAGACCTTTCTCTTTCAACAAGCCTTTTAAGTTGAGACCTTATCCCAGTCTGCATCGTGTTGGAATTGCTTTTTAATGTTTTTAAACCTTTTTTAAAAAATAGATGTTTCTAAACCTTTTTAAAAGATGTTTTTAAAGATGTTTTAATGTATTTTAAAGTCTGTTTTTATGATGTTTCAGAGTGTTTTTAGTGTTTTCGTCTGCCGCCCTGGGCTCCTGCTGGGAAGAAGGGTGGGAGATAATCAAATAAATAAATAAATAAATAAAGTAACAAACAAATACATACATACATACTAGACAGCAACTCTCAAGCTAAAAGTGGCTGTTCTTTCTCTTGGCTAGCTTAGCTGGCCTGGAACTTGGAGCTGGCCGCGTTCTGAGGTGCAACTGATTATTGTTTACTGTAGTGCACATGTATGTTGATCCTTTGCCTTACAACTGAGAGTGGAGACATTGCCCTCTGATTCTCATAAGAACAAAATAAGAGCCTGCTGGGTCACGCCAATGGCCCATGTAGTCCAGCATGCTGTTCTCACAGAGGCCAACCAGATGCCCACAGAAACAGAGCAAGAGCACTCTCCTCACTGTGGCTAGTAGCCTTTGATAGCCATAGCCTCCATTAATTTGTCTAATCTTCATTTAACACCTTACAAGTTGGTGGCCATCTCTGCCTCTTGTGGGAGCAAATTCCATAGTTTTAACTGTGCTCTGTAAAGAAGTACTTTCTGAGTTCTAACATTATGAGGGAGATAGACTTCAGCCACTTTCTCCATGCCACTTTTACCATGTCACCTTTTCATTTCACTCCTTGATCAATTTGGCTGCCCTTTTTTGAAACTTTTCCAACTCAACAGTATCTTTTCTGAGGTGAGGCAACCAGAACTGTACACAGTACACCAAATGCAGTTGCACCATAGATTTGTATAACAGCAGTTCCCCCCCCCCAATTCTTTCATGTTCCCTAGCACGGAATTTGCCTTTTTCATAGCTGCTGTGCACTGGGTCAGCATCTTCATTGAGCTATCCATGATGATCCCAAGGTCTTGTTCCTGGTCAGTCACTGCCACTTCAGACCCAATGAGCATATATGTGAAATTAAGATTTTTTTGCCCCAACATGCATCACTTTACATTTGTTTACAGTGAATTGTATTTGTAATTTTACCGTCTTTTGGAGCTCTTCACCATCCCTTTCTCTTATAACAATCCTGAACATTTAGTACCATCAACAAACTTCACAGCTCACCCCCAATTCTAGATCATTTATGAACATGTTAAAAAGTACAGGTCCCAATACCAATCTTTGGGGGACTCCACTTTCTGCAGGCCTCCATTGGGAGAATTATTCACGTACAGTAGGGCCCTGCTTTTTGGCGGCCTGCTTTTCAGCATTCCGCTAATACGGCGGCTTTCAATTAGAGTAAGGCCCAACTCATACGGCACTTGTTCTGCTTTTATGGCGTTTTTCGGGCATCAGGCGCCATTTTATCGACTGAGTCCCTACTGTATTCCTAATCTAATTCCTGTTACTTAACCAATTCCTGATCTACAAGTGGGGACCTCTTCTCTCATTCTCTGATTGCTGAGCTTACTCGGAAGTCTTTGGTGAGGTACTTCGTCAAAAGCCTCATGAAAAGTCCCAAGTACGCTATGTCAACTGGATTGCCTCTATCTATATGGTTGTTGACACCCTCAAAGATCTCTAAAAGGTTTGCAAGAAAAGACTTGCCCTTTCAGAAGCCATATTGGCTTTTCCTCTATATGCTTTGTTTTTTCCTCAAGGATTCCTGGTTTACAGAAAGATAGCCATATATGGTTTGGGGCCAAGATACCTGAAGGGCCATCTTCTCTCTTACCAGCCTGTCCACTCCACAATATCTGCTGGGGAGGCTCTTCATGTCCTGATGGCAGCTGAGATCTGATTAACCTCAGGGTTGCATTATTGCACTGCACTTTACGTGGGGCTGCCTTTGAAAACGGTTCAGAAGCTTCAATTAGTGCAGAATGCAGCTACTGGACTGTTGAAGAGTTCAGGGTGAACAGAGCACTGTTCCAATTGCACTGGCTGCCTGTATGCTTCTGAGCACAGTTCAAAGTGCTGGTTTTGACCTACAAACCTCTTTACCGCTCAGGGCTCCAATATCTTCTGTAACGCCACTCCCGATGTGAACCTAGCCGGACCCTTAGCTCTTCCTCTGAGGCCCTTCTCTAGGTCCCCCCTTTGAGGGAAGCTTGGAGGGTGGTGACAAGGGAGGAGGCCTTTTCAAGTGTGGCTCCCCATCTGTGGAATATGCTCCCCAGTGAGGTCTGCCTGGTGCCTTCATTGATGTCTTTTCGGTGCCAAGTAAAGATGTACTGTTTCTTCTAGGCATTGAGATGATGTTTTGTTTTTAATATGCTGCCAAACTTTCCTGTGGCTGCATGGGGGTGCTATTGCTAATTATTTTGTTGTTGTTAGGTTTTTATAGTCTGTTTGATTTGTTTTTGTTGTAACATTGTGTAAGTTGCGTGGGGACCTTTGGGTATCAAGCAACTCATAAATCTAATAAATAACAATAATAAAAATAATTTTGAAATAAGTAGTACTATTCATTCATCTTTCTTGGCTTAGCAGTCATGGAATAAGAGGAGAGGTCCTCTTGTGGATAAGGAATTGGTTAAGAAGCAGAAAGCAGAGAGTAGGAATAAACGGACAGTTCTCCCAATGGAGGGCTGTAGAACGTGGAGTCCCTCAAGGATCAGTATTGGGACCTGTACTTTTCAACTTGCTCATTAATGACCTAGAATTAGGAGTGAGCAGTGAAGTGGCCAAGTTTGTTGACGACACTAAATTGTTCAGGGTTGTTAAAACAAAAAGGGATTGCGAAGAGCTCCAAAAAGACCTCTCCAAACTGAGTGAATGGGCGGAAAAATGGCAAATGCAATTCAATATAGTGTAAAAGTATGCATATTGGAGCAAAAAATCTGAATTTCACATATACGCTCATGGGGTCTGAACTGGCGGTGACTGACCAGGAGAGAGACCTCGGGGTTGTAGTGGACAGCACAATGAAAATGCCGACTCAGTGTGCGGCACCTGTGAAAAAGGCAAATTCCATGCTAGCGATAATTAGGAAAGGTATTGAAAAAAGGACAGCTGATATCATAATGCCGTTGTATAAATCTGTGGTGCGGCAGCATTTGGAATACTGTGTACAGTTCTGGTCGCCTCATCTCAAAAAGTATATTACAGAGTTGGAAAAGGTTCAGAAGAGGGCAACCAGAATGATCAGGGGGATGGAGCGACTCCCTTACGAGGAAAGGTTGCAGCATTTGGGGCTTTTTAGTTAAGAGAAAAGGCTGTTCAGAGGAGACATGATAGAAGTGTATACAATTATGCATGGCATTGAGAAAGTGGATAGAGAAAAGTTCTTCTCCCTGTCTCATAATACTAGAACTCGTGGACATTTAAAGAAGCTGAATGTTGGAAGATTCAGGACAGACAAAAGGAAGTACTTCTTTACTCAGCGCATAGTTAAACTATGGAATTTGCTCCCACAAGATGCAGTAATGGCCACCAGCTTGGATGGCTTTAAAAGAAGATTAGACAAATTCATGGAGGACAGGGCTATGAATGGCTACTAGCCGTGATGGCTGTGCTGTGCCACCCTAGTCAGAGGCAGCATGCTTCTGAAAACCAGTTGCCGGAAGCCTCAGGAGGGAAGAGTGTTCTTGCAGTCGGGTCCTGCTTGCGGGCTTCCCCCAGGCACCTGGTTGGCCACTGTGAGAACAGGATGCTGGACTAGATGGGCCACTGGCCTGATCCAGCAGGCTCTTCTTATGGTCTTATGTTCTTTCCTCCCCTTCCCTTTTTGTCCCAGCTAGTTGGTGTCCGCATCCCTAGTCACTGGTTCATCAGAGAGCTGGCCAGGGTGTGTGCTGCTCCGCTGGCCTTAACAAGTGCAAACATCAGTGAGGGGGCCAGTTCCCTCACAGTCACGGTAAGGGCTGCTTGGAACCTCGGGGGGGGGGCATGTGAGCCTGGGAGCTCTCCAACTCTTACACTGTGTGTCTAAACTCACTCTTGGCTGTTTTGTGGCTGTTAGGAATGTTAATAGCTTGGTGGATCTTATCTGGCAATGATCTGGGCTCAGTGATGCTGGCTCAGGTGAATCCTCAGGTGCCAGTCAAGTTCTTATGCTCCCCTTTCTTTTCCCTTTTAGGAATTCCAAGAGCTGTGGCCTCACCTGTCACTTGTAATTGATGGGGGTCCCACTGGGGACCTCCATAGTCCAGAGTGCCGCCTGGGCTCTACTGTGGTTGACCTCTCTGTCCCTGGCAAGTTCAAGGTCATCCGAACAGGCTGGTAAGCCTCACGGGAGAGGCATCTGTAGGCTGCACAGTTGTCTTCCTATGGAGAGGAGGGGACGATGGTGGCCCCTGGAATGGTAGGGCTCTCCTCTGCAGCTGATTCCCATAAGTGCACCCGCTCACTCTTGCAGTGGGAGGGTCATGTGGGTTGGGGCGGGCCTCCTATATTGTAACACGCAGTTGATGCTAAATCGGTATTCAAGAATGCATCTTTCCCCCTGCCCCTTGGTCATCATACATTCTTTTTTCTCTTTTCTACAGCGCGCTTACTCAGACTATTGAAATCCTGGTGGCCAAGTACGGTCTGACAGCTGAGCTGCCTGGTTTATGAAACTCGCAAGCTTTTGGGCAACTAGATGGTGTGCAGCACTTCAGGAAGCTGTTTGCAGCAGCCTTGCTCAGGAAAGGTGCAGAGTTTAACTCTGCCCTTCTGGGGTGCAAGGGGAGCCCCTCCTCTCCCTGCTGACCTCTGCAACTGCTTACAGCCTGAAAACCTGCCCTGTTTGTGACTCAACGAGGGTGAAGCGATTTCTCCCTCTTTGCATTCCCTTTAAGACTCAGAGGCGGGCACGCACTGTTCTGTGACTAATGCATTCCTCCCTTTTAGGAAGTCTGTTCTTGCCGTCCCTTGAACAGTTGGCTTGCAGAGGCTGAGGCATTTGAACAAGACAATTCTGTTAACAATCATGTGGGGTGTAGAAAGCAGGAAGTGCATTTAGCCTTCCCTGGTACCACAGACCAAACTGTCTTGAACCCTGCTGTGCTGAAGACGGAGGCCAGGCCAGCCCCTGACATGCTACAAGCTGTTTTTTTACCAATGTCATTAAAATGGGAACCTTGTGCAGACTGTCATGTTTCCGCCTGTCTTCTTTACTATACAGAGCTGATTGTCAGGACTTCAGAGCACAGGGCGGTGCTGTTTGCGAAGGGCTTTTAGAGAGCCCCGCGCTCCTGTTTGAGCCCCGGAAAACTTGGAAGCTCAAACAGGAACGCTGGGCTGCTTGAATTTTGCAGGACATAACCTCTGCTCATCAAGCAAGGATGAAATCCTGCTGTCCTGACTCTTGTGAGCCTGTTCCCTGGTGGGAACAGGTGTGCAGAGCCAAGACAGGATTTAACCCTGTCCTCCTGCCCATCAGCTGACATCACCGGAAATGTCAACTGAAGGGCAGGTGGGTGGGGGTGGGAGGAAATGGCCTGGCAGGCCAAGCTTGGCCTGAGGGTTCCCTGCCCCCGTATTGGAAGGTGACATATGATATTAATCAGAATGATGTAGCTCAAGGGTTCCCAAATTGTGGTCCACAAGCTTCATTCAGATGGTCTGTGACATGGCTGTAAAAATACAATTAAAAAACACAGCATGTAGCCCAATTGCTACATCAGGCAGAAAAGACCCTCACCAATTTTCAAGTGGTCCATAGGAGAAAATGCCTGGGAACCAGTAGTATAGATGGCAGAATGAGAGCACTGTTTATCTTTCCCAAACAATCACTGTAGAATTCTTTTAGTGACACCTTTAACTCCCAAGTCTTGGGCCTATGCAGTGTGCTTGCTTGTCCATGCAACCTTTACACCCAACCAAGAGCTGTTATTTATGCGTGAAGAGAAGTACAAGCCACTCCACAAACTCTGCAAGAGATGAGGGAGGAGTCTCCAGCTGAAGCAGAGGCCAGAGTGTGCAACAAGGCCCTTGTCCTGGGCCACTAGGCATCACTCTTCTGCAGGTGCTGCCCATCTTGGGAGGAACAAATGCTGATGCTAGTGAAGGTCGCATTTTATTGCAAGATGAGGTACACTTTTCATCATTGGAATTCCAAAAACATGATACATCACAGTTTCTGAGAACTGTCCTGCATACACAACTTGTCTGTCTTTAAAGGGTGGGGCTCAAACAGGTTAAATTTGCTGGGAGCGGTGGACAGAGGTCTAACTAGCAGCTGCAGACTAGGAACAAATGTCCCAGGAACAAAACAGCAACAAGGGTGCACTGTTCACTTGAGCACCTCCTGCAGAACTAATGCTTGATATGAATTGTCCTCGGCTTGCAACAGGGGAAGAGATGAGAGCTCCCTGTTTAATCTGCTCGGACGTTTTGCGCAGTAGCAGATCAGTATGCTGCCCTACTGGAGCTTCACAGCCCTTTCAAGAGGTACGTGAACTAACAGGAACTGAAGCTCACCCCTGTGTTACAAAAGAATCAGGCCTGGATGGATGGCTTGACTCATGAAAGGCACTCAATTCCTTGAGATGCCAATAAAGAATGGAGACGAGACCAGCCAAAGTGCAAAAGCTTGCCTTTATTGAAAACCTTTGCAAAGGGAGAGCATCGCATGGGTGGAGCTCTGCCCTCCGACTGACGACTATCACATTTATAAGGAAAGGGACTTAGCTTGGGATGCTGCGCCTGGTGGCAGCACTGAACTTGAGAATTACTGACGTCTCATTCTTTATGGTTTACGAAATGCCATACCTAAGACAACCTGTCTCAAAAGGGGCCGTGGCACTATAACTTGTCCTGTTAGCAGCTTCCACCACCCTTCCGGTGTCAGAGATGCTCCTTTGGCGGCAGCATCCTCTGCTTCAACGGGTGAGTAGTGAGGCTTTAAAGCATTCAGAGGGGTAAGCTGGAGAGCAACTGTGGGACCTGTTTCAGAGAGGGCTGCTTCCTTTGCCGCTTTATCAGCCAAATTATTCCCTTCTCTTAATCTCTTTTCCTTTTCTTTGCCATGTGCCAAAATATGCATTACAGCCAATTGTTGAGGGAGGGTGACTGCTTTTAAAAGTCTCTTAACACCTGTGTGCCCAGGTGCTCAGAGCTCGAGAGCAGCTTCCTCTGCCTGAACTGCCAGGTTGTCTTTGGGACTCTTCACGCCCAGCAGACTCAGCCTGGCAGCTTGCTCACATGAGCCATTCCTCCTTCTCCTTGCTGTAGTGTTCGGCCCACTTGCGGGTCAGCTCTAGATACATGTCTGGCTGGTGGGGTGAGTAATCCAGATAAAGGCGGGTCACGGTCTTCTTGGGAACAGCCTTCTCAATCTGGGTGCCCTCATGCCAGTCATTGAAGGAAGTGATGGAGACAATCTCTGGGCGCACTAGGAGGGCCGCCTGCAGGGCCGTCTCGTAGTACTTGCCATTCACCCTGTGGCGGGTGTTGTGGTGGTTCCACGGGCGGATGCTGGTGTCTATGTAGCCAGGGCCCACGCTTGGGATGAAGAGGAGATTGTTGGCGTCGCAGAATGCTTTGATGGCTTTCCAGTTGTGGTGGGAGGAGCCGTAAGAGAAGCCGTTGGAGGCAAAGTAGGTGTAGAGGCCATCATAGCCTGCTGAGAGGATGTCCTGTTGGTGTCTGTCTTCCACCAGCAGTGCAATGAAAACAGCATCATAGGGGGTATTGCGCAGCGAGTGGGAGCCTGATGGGGTGAGCAGATTAGCCCACGCTTCGGGTGGTGTAAGGTAAGAGTCATAAATATAAAATAAAGGCAGGCTGCAGCCTGTGCTGGTCTTGTATCTGTAGAAAGCTTCATGCATTCCATACCTGCCAAAACAACAGGCTGTTTATTTAAGGCCAAAGATTGGGCATTAAAGCCCATAAGCACCCTAGAGAAAGTTGGCCCTGCTCTCAGGAGGACAACCCATTGCCTGGTTTGCCCTGCCCAAAACATTGCACCAGGACCCTCTTCCCCCTTCCGCCCAGACTTTGTCTGCCAATAGATAGACAAAGCGGAGCTAGTACTAGAGTCAGGCCTTTTCCAGGGAGACTCTCTTGGACTGAGCAGAGTGAGTGCTCTTCCCCCATTCCAGTCAACCAGCAACTGCCACAGAGCCAGTGGATAAAGGCTATTAAGGTTTCATGTAAGAGGATCTCTTTCCAGACAAAAGACTGTTCTTAGCTGTAAACCACAAACTCAATAAGCAGCATTTAAAACATGCAATTTAAGTAAGTTGTAATAGTATCTCCAGCCTCAAGCTCTTGGGTTTCTCACAGGCCGCAGTTGCCTCACAAGGGTCTGTCCTGTCCTTTTGGCCCTTCAGCAAGAGTTTGCTGCTGCTTTCCCAAGTGGGTGAAGACTTGGCATTTGGACTTCTTGGCCATCGAGCACTTACTTGCCTAGGATGTATTTCACGTTGTTGTGCACTGTGTTGTCGTCACGCCCCTGGTATGGCTGGATATGAAATGCGACCTGCAGAAAAGGAATGCAGAGCTACTGTTGGGAGGCAGCCCCAGCCATGTTAATGACTCCGAGGAGAGCAGCTGCAGGAAGAACTCTCCTTCCCCCACCTCTACCTAATTCTCTGCAACCATTCATGCAATGGCGGCTTTTTGCTAGGACAAAATAAAAGTAGTTATCAACAGCAGCATCAAGTCATTATTCTACCAATATCTTTTAAAATGGTAAATCTGGAACTGTCTCTCCCAAAAGAGAGGCAATTCATCCATTTCTGTTCATTTTTATTTTTCAAAATCAGCTGGGGGACAGGGAGGGAAGACCCTGAATTGCCGCTGGTAGGCCTGCTCTCAAACTATGTCCCCAAAATCAGTGCCCTAACAGATTTTCCCCATCCCATGGCATAAAGAGGCTCCATGGAGGGAGAAGCTAACCAGTCAGAAGCTGCACCAACCTGCGACTGTGCATGTACTGCTTGTGAGTGACACCCCCTCCCCCCGCAAGCATAGCCAGGCTGCTACAAAGTAGGAGGCAGTTCTGATAAATGCTCCTAATGGCTCCAAGCAGCGGCAACAGCAGGCACCTTGATCGCATATCTGTGTGCAGCATCCAAGATGAAGGCCACCAGGCTCTCAGAGGGCTCCCCGTTGTCATTTGCCAGGCCAGGTGGGTACCAGGATAGAACCATGACTCCTGCAGCGAGAGAGAATTGCGTCCAGGTCATCTTAGGATGGGGACAGAAGGAATCCCTCCTTAAATCTGTATACCAAAAGGCACTGAAAAGGAATATCCAAGCCACGGTGTCTACCAGCAACCCCCACCCCCCAAAAAGCTTCAGGCTAGTTGGTTGGAATAATGTTTTTGTCCTGATGCTGTCTTCGGGATGGTTTCTCAAGCACCCCCCAAAATCCAAGCCTGGTTAACCGTCCCATCCACTGGATTTTAAACCTTCAGGTGAGACCTAGAAGCAGGAGCCAACCTTCACCCTCTGCCCCGTCGGCCAACAGACAAGACTTCTGGCCTCTGCAGAAAGTTCTTGGAGGAGCTGTCCAGACCAGAATGGTGCTGACGTTTCATCTGAGGTGCAGATGCTGGAAATTCAGCCTCTTGCCTCTCATGGAAACACCAGACAGCCCAAACGTACCTGGCTGGGTCTGCCACTAGAGTGGAATCTGCTGCACAACCCTCCCGCGACCCAGAGACGCGAGCGAGGGGGAAGGATGTCGCCTCTCGGATGTAGAGGGCAAGTGCCTGTTAACGCGGAGGGGGAGGGCTCCTCCGCCGGGTCAGCCGGCACGGGGAAATCTCGGCATGGGGGCATCGCTTGCTGGTGACCCGGCCGCCTTTCGCCCTCTCCGTGGCGCCTTCTTCCCCTCTGGCGCTTGTCTGTGCCCGCCCCGCGGTCCTTTCGTGGCTCAGGCCGCCCGGCACCGCCCCAGCCCCCGCGGGAGCGCGCCCTTACCGATGGCGGCGGCGCGCAGCTGCCGCATGTGCTCCTCCAGCACGGCCGGGTCGCGGGAGCTGTAGGGCCCCAGCGCCGGGTAGAAGCTGGCGCCGATGTCCTCGGGGGGACTGTGGCGGCCCTTGGGGTAGTTGGCCGAGATCTTGGGGTCCCAGTGGGGCACCATCGCATGGTCCCAGTGCACGTAGCGGCTGTCGAAGCGCGGTGTCCCGTACCACGTGTAGTAGAAGGCGTGTAGCGCCGCCGAGGTCCGCCTAGGGCCACCCGGCTGCGCCTTGGGGCTCGGTGGGGAAGGCGCCGCAGGCCCGGGGAAGCGGCGGCGGCGGCGGCCCTCGGCCAGGGCGCCGGAGCCGTCGGAGGCCTTGCGGGCGCGCAGCGCCAGGAGGGCGCCGAAAACGAAAAGCGCGCAGAGGAAGAGCGCCAGGCAGGCGCGGCGGCGCAGGCGCACCATCCCGACCAGCCGACCGGCGGGCTCCGTCCCTTCCTGGTTTGGTTGGCCCGCCCTGGGCCCGCCCTGGCGGAGCAGGAGCTGCCCGATGCCCCGCACGACGCGGCTCTGGGGCTCGCCGCCCGCCTCCCGCTCCGCCCTCCCTGGCGGGAGAGCTCACCGGGCCGGCCGGGAGGACGCGCGCTCCCTCCCCTCCCCTCCCCCCCTCGCCGGATGGTAGGGTCCACGCAAGCACCGCGGAGCGGGGAGCGCGCGGACGGCATTAACCCCTGCGTGACCCGCCCGCTCAGCTCGGAGGGGGGCTCGGCCCGCCGCCTCCTTCACCTCGGCCCCCGGCCATGCCAGAGGTGGGAGTCCTGCTGCCCTTTCCCGTGGGAGGGGTGGGGGTGGAGGCGGCGTCTGCAAGAGGCGCGCAAGCGGAGCGTCCCTCGGGGCATCCGCAGCAGCTTGGGGGTCCCTTTGCCCCACGTCAGGAAGAGCAGTGTGCCTCCCCGTGAGCATCGTGGGCCGGGCGCCCCTCCTCGCCTGCCCAGGACCGTGATGGCATGGCTCCTGTTCCCGCAGGGCGGCCAAGCAGGGCGAGGGCGAAAGCGGCAGGCCACCTTGGGCATGCAAGCACAGGCTCCGCGAAGGGATCAGCTGGGGGCTCTCTATGTGCTGGCAGCCTCTGCTCTCTGCCTCCAGGCAAAAATTAAACATGAAAAAATTACACCAAAGATCATAAGCCTTGACTGTAATCCCTGGAGTAGCATAAAGGACACCCTATCATTTTGGGGGGGCTTTGATTTGTCTTTGCCCAGAGCAAATTTTGTGATGAGTACCCCAGATTCTTTTTTCTTCACTTTTTTTTGGTCTATTTTGGTTGTGTATAGATGCTCGTATACATGCCCTGCACCCAACAGAAGCTCTGGGCCAGGTGGGAACCACTAGCATCTGGTAGAGGACACCCTCTCCTTTCCTGGGCTGTATGATTTGTCTTGGCCCACAGCAGATTTTGCCGTGGGCACCCTCAGTTACTTATTTTTTATCATTTTACTACCTCATTATGCATTTATGTGCATTTCAGAAGCCTGATCATTTTGATGCAATAAATGTATTGTTGTTCTTGACGGGGAGAGTCCCCAGATCACAGAGTTATATGATACGGGCTACCCCAACATATATTTTGGGATTCAGAGACATGTTAACTTTGCTTTGGAGTTGCTCTAGCTGTGAACTTTTCTTTTTTGTAACATTTTGAAGCAAATTATGAACTGGGAACTAGTAACCAACTTCAGTGTTATAGGTCTTAACGCATCTGGACATCCCCAGAGACACAGGGCAGCATGCTTGCATAAATACCCCTCCCTTTCCACTCTTCCCTGGTTATAATGGGCTTGCCAATAAACCAGTTCCTGGCTCCCCTGGACAGTCGTGTAGTGGTAAATTCAGAAGTGCAGGGTCCCTTCAGGATAGTCACAGCCACATCCCCATCCATCCTTTTTTTTACTGCTGGGTTGAGAATGAGATCCTTGTTAAAGTCTCCCACAACAACAGACACCCCTATAAACCAATAGAATGAAAGGTGAGTGTGTTAGCTACTGAGAAGAGTCTTCTTAGTGACTGACTCACCTCCTTTCATTGGCTCCAATCAGCAGGAAAGGACAAGGAAGCATGTTAGAATACTTTGACTAGTGGCTAACACATTCCCCTTTCCTGCTGATTGGCTCATAGGATACTGGAGACCTAGGGACTCTGTTGGGACCCTGCTCCCCCAAAAGGAAAGTGTCTAAGACCCCCGAGCCCCTGGCCGACTGCACCCCCGGCCCTGGCCCCACCCTGCCCCGCCAGCCAGTTCTATTTCCACGTTGTTCAGGTCAAGCTGCCTCCAGGGTTCTGAGCTCGCCCTCCTGCCTCGCCCCCGCTCCCCTCGTCGATTTCCTCGCTTTCTGCCTTGGGCCGGTCCCCAGCTGCCCGCCTGACCCTAGCCTACCTGTCCTGGCTGTTGTGAAGACCCAGGGCAGGGCGGCTTCGAGGCCGGCCTTCTCCGCGGGGCTGCCAGAGAGGGCGCGTCGAGCGGCCCTTGCCGGCCACAGCCCCGCCGCGCCTGAGGGGCGCCCCCTCCTAGGGCCAGCTGCGCCTGTCGGCGCGGAACACGCCTTCCGTCGGCTAGCCTATCTCACAGGGTCGTTGTGGGCTAAAAAGAGCAGGGAGAGAACAACGAACGCCCTCCTCAAAGGAGCGCTCTGCACATGCCCCAAGGATCTCTAGTCCGCCTCACAAGCGGAAGCCGCGGAGTCGCGCCCCGTCACCAAGGCAACCGCGGCCCGCCTAAAGAGCCGCGCCTTGTCCTTTGGCCGCCAGCCAATCAGCGACTCGGGAGATCAGGCTCTGCCAATACAAACTCTGCGGGGGCGGGACAGCGGGGAGCTGCTGAGAGCGAAGGAACTACGCTTCCCAGCAGGCCGCTCGGCGGCGCAAGCGCAGAAGGCGCCTCGAGGCGGAAGCGGAGCGAGCGAGACGGAGCCAGGTAGGGAGACGCGAAGGGAGCGTCCGGCAGCATAGACGGGATGTGGTGGGAGGGTCGGGCCCCTTGGCCGTCCCGCCTGCCTTCCGGGGCCTCAGGCTGGCCGCGGAGGGAGGGGCGGGCCGGAGTGGGCTCTTCTTCGGCCCGCGTGGCTGGCTGGCGCGTCAGGAGAATCCTCTTGTCCGCCCGCCCCGAATAAAAGGCCCTCAGCGTTCCGGCTAGAAGAAGCGCTCTGCCCGCCCTCCGGGCGCTGCTGGTGGCGGCGGCCCCTTGCGTTGAGGGACGCGCCTGGGATAGCTCCGTAAAGTGAAATGTCTGCAATGTGAAAGAAATCGCCGGTTCAGGAGAACACTGCGTGGCAGTCTGCAATTTAGCAAATAAAATAAATGAGATGGACGGCCCCAAGTCGATCCCGACTTACGGCGCCCCCACGAATAGGGTTTTCATGGTAAGCGGTATTCAGAGGGGGTTTCCCATTGCCTCCCTCTGAGATAGAGGCAGTGACTGGCCCAAGGTCGCCCAGTGAGCTTCCTGGCTGTGGGGGGATTCGAACCCTGGTCTCCCAGGTCGTAGTCCAACACTGTAACCACTACAAAAAACATGGAAGTGGCGCATTGAAACTCTAGAAACACACAAAAGCTAAAAGGCGCATGAAGGATGCAATCCTGTGCTCGCTTCATAGCAGACTTAGACAAGATTACGCCGCTGGTGGATTGAGCCAAACAGTACTCGGTCTGAGTGCCTCAAGGAACTGAATGTTTCGGACACTTATCTGCGAAGTAGCAGATGGTGTGCATTACTGTATACATTTCTTTAATTGCACATCATATTGCCCTTCCTGCAAGAAATGATATCTCTGTGCAATGTAATGCAAATCAGAATAATTGTTGCGCAGGATCAGAATAATTACTTGCAATTGGCCACATTGCTACCTCTTCTGCCTCTTCCCCCACATCTCTGTAGAACCAGGCATAGTATTTGTAAGTGGAAATGGACAAAGCGTTCCTTACACAGAGAGAGCTCCTTTTCAGTAGGGGCGTTTTTTAAAGTTTAAATTTTATTTAGCTCCTGCCTTTGCAACAAGGCACTCAAGTGGTGTTCGTGCTTCTTTTGCCTCCCCCACTTTTATCCTCACAACAGCCCTGTGAGGCAAAGTGATTGACCCAAGGTCACCTGCCCAGTGAACTTTGTGGCTGAGTGAGGAATTGAACTGAGGTCTCCCCAGCCATTGTCTGACGCTAACCCAACCTTCTCCAACCTGGTGCCCTCCAGATGTTTTGGACTACAGCTCCCATCAACCCAAGCCAGTCCAGCCAGGTGATGCTGGGACTGATGGGAGTTGTAGTCTGAAGTGTCTGGAGGGCACCAGGTTGGCTACACTAACCACTGCCCCAGACGGGACAGCCCACATCTGAAATACCCTTGTAGCAATTTGGATTTTAGTGGCGTGTGTGTCTGTGTTTGTGTTGGAAGTGGATGGCCAGCCTGCGTGGAACATGTTACAGAAATACACTCAACCAGCGTGCCAAAAAACCACAGTGTGGATGGTTCCCACAAGCCTAACATTTTCATATTTCCCATTGCTGCCAAGTCGCCTTTGGCTTTGGTGTTAGAATAACAGGCTTGTTTGTGAAGACACGGCGGCTTTTGTTTGACGGGCAGAAAAGGCCCTTTTCACTCCCCCATTCAAGGCTGCCTTCTCTCTCCCTGCTTTATTTTTTTGTCATTTTCCCTTCACTTTCCTGTTTCCTAAGCTGCTGTGGGAAGCTTAGGATAGCACGACTTGGCTGTGGAGGAGGCCCGGCGCTTGAAGAAGATTCCTTGAAAGCACTTGGTGCTTGGATTTAGTATTGTAGAGGAGAGTGGGGAATTAAGGGGGCTCAATGAAGCACAAGGATTTATGGGTTCATCAGGTCCCATGCACAACCGAGTCTCCCCATACGCTCCCCTCCCCCCGTAGGGATCATCCACAAGCAAATGCAAGCCCCCCACCCCCGCTTTAGGGGAAAGCAACAGATTACCTCTGGGACCTGTTTGGTTTGTCCTGGTCATCAGATGGCCACAAAGCCTACTGGCTTTCAGGCCAAGACTCCTGGGTAGAGGAGGATACATTTCTGGGCTGAGTCTTGGACCCCCAGTAGCTACAGGGGAGGTGCAGAAGCCAGAAGACCTGCCGAGCAAGCCTCTTGCCATCTGATGCTGATGCTCTGCTTTACGCTTTGGCCCTTTCTGGAAGAAGAGGAGAGCCGTCAGCCCACCCCTAGAGGAAGACACCCCACCCGCACCCCACGCCTTGGAGGCTGAGAGAGTCTTGGGTGGGCAGGGATGGAACATCCCCAGAATAACACACCTGACCTTGGGCTGGATGTGTGTATGTGTGTTTATGTTTGTGTTTTATTTTTAATTTTTACTGCTGGAGGGTGGGTGAGATTTTTTGTTTTTGCTTTTTTTTTGCTTTGGCAGCCAGGATTAGTCTGCTGTGTGGGGGTGGTTATTGTTTTGTTTTATGTTTGTTTTATGTATGATGTATTTTTGGCTTTTAAGTATGTTGTCCAAACAAGAGATGGATTGATTCCATAAAGGAAGCCATAGATCTGAACTTACAAGATCTAAACAGAGTGGTTCATGACAGATGCTCTCGGAGGTCATTGATTCACAGGGTAGCCATAAGTCGTATTTGACTTGGAGGCACATAACTACAACAACAAAATATGTTGTAAGTCACTTGGAGACTTTTGGGTAGCAAGTAGCTAATAAACCAAACAAATGAATAAATAAAACAGACTCTCCGTTGCTTGCCAACTGGTTGATGGGATCAAAGTGATTTTTTCCAGCCTGTGGAAGGAGACCAGGGAAGGACAGGCATGGAATCCTCAGAGCAGAGCATTGCAGGGCTCTGGAGCCACCATGGAAAAGGTCCTGCTCCTGGTGGGTGGCATAAACTGACATTGATCCCATAGAGTATGGGAAAATACTGCACTGAACACCTTGACAGGCTGCAATGTACACAAAGCTATGGAGATGAATGACTTTAGTCTCAAAGCACCGTGCAAACTGCTGACAGCATGGTACGGAGTGCTCCAGACACCCGCCCCCCACTTCTGATATACGTAACTAGTGGCCTGACCCCCTGAAACAACTCTGCCGGATGGCTGTTCAAAGATGCAGTGGAGGTGGCAAGGTGGTTCTTTTTTGCTATAATGAGCAAGAGTTCGTTCAGTTTTGGAGCAAATTTTCTGCCACCTGTGCTCTAGTCAGCCCCCGGCATGCTTCACTGTTTGTAGCTCCTCAGTAAACAAAGGTGCAGTGTGGACTCTGCAGTGCCGGAGACGACCCTCGGG
Source organism: Rhineura floridana (assembly GCF_030035675.1). Classification (NCBI taxonomy): domain Eukaryota; kingdom Metazoa; phylum Chordata; class Lepidosauria; order Squamata; family Rhineuridae; genus Rhineura; species Rhineura floridana. The sequence goes on from NC_084494.1 coordinate 1,362,552, forward strand.
AGCAGTTGTGCCAATAGCCCTCCCGAGTTCCCCATCCCACAGTGAGAGCAGGGCTTTGACAGGATCACCAGCTCTATCCACTGCAAAATCCCCCTGACAGTCAGGAATCTACAAAGTCTCCAGGATGGCAGGGGGCATAGGATCTGTCCTCCACTTCTGCAGGGGCTCCTGCCAAAAGCCAGAGTTCATGAGGAAGTATTCTGACTACGACAATGAGGTGAAGATCATCCTTCCTATATCCAGACTGCATCTTTTACCCTTAGGAGCAAAGACGAAATAAAGCATATCTTTCTTTGTGTGTAAGTCCAGTGACAATCTGAGACAGTCCCATGCAGGCTATGAAATCCAGAGCGAGACCTCAGGTGTCCTCAGCATGGATATTGAAGAGCATACTTGAGGCCACCTCGGTCAAGGAAGGTTATCTGCTCATGCAGCTAGACTACACTAGGATTGCACCAGAAAATGGTGTTAAAATGCACTGTAAATGAGTGGCACGATAGACTGTCAGGATCATTCAGACTGTGGTATTCCCGATCTCTATGTATGGATGTGAAAGTTGGACAGTGAAAAAAGTGGATAAGAGAAAAGTCAACTCATTTGAAATGTGGTGTTGGAGTAGAGCTTTGCGCATAGCATGGACTGCGAAAAAGACAAATAATTGGGTGTTAGAACAAATTAAACATGAACTATCACTAGAAGCTAAAATGATGAAACTGAGGTTGTCATACTTTGGACACATAATGAGAAGACACGATTCACTAGAAAAGATAATAATGCTTGGAAAAACAGCATGGAGTAGAAAAAGAGGAAGGCCAAACAGGAGATAGATTGATTCCATAAAGGAAGCCACAGACCTGAACTTACAAGATCTGAACGGGGTGGTTCATGACAGATGCTCTTGGAGGTCACTGATTCATAGGGTTGCCATAAGTCGTAGTCGACTTGAAGGCACATAACAACAACAACAAAGTTAATATGCTGGCTGAGAAACTAGCATAGCAAATCTAGTTGGCTCAAAGACTTGATAAAGAAGACTTTTTTTTAAAAAAAGCAATGGAAAATTGGTATCCATTTATTTCCTTTGTTTAATGATGACCACAAGGGCATCACTTGCCCAGCTAGCAGCTACTGGTTTTTCTAGAAAGACTGGGAAGACTGGTTTCCCCCCCTCAAAACTTTACCTACAGCAGGGTGAGGACCATCTCTGGCCCTCCAGCCGTTGTTGGACTCTACCTGCCCAGCCAGTCTGGGAGGTCATGGATGATGGGAGTTGTAAACCAGCAACATCTGGAGAGCCATAGGCGCTCCACCCCGAACGAAACTTTATCTCCTCTATGCAGAGGATAATAAATATCTCTTCCATATATCGATATAAGTGTTTGTTTAAAAAAGAAACTGGGTGTCCCCCGATATCTTGGATGAGTTTCAGTTGGTGCAGCTTGAGGAGGTTGACAAGGTGCTTGGACAGGTTCGTGCAACCACTTCTGTGCTGGATCCTTGCCCTTCTTGGCTAATAAAAGCTAGCAGGGATGGAACAACCGGCTGGGCTAGGGAGGTAATTAATGCCTCTCTGCGAGAGGGGGTGGTCCCTGGCTGCCTGAAAGAGGCAGTGGTGAGACCACTCCTGAAGAAACCCTCCCTGGACCCAGAAAATCTGAATAAGTATAGGCCAGTAGCAAATGTTCCATTCCTGGGCAAGGTCCTTGAACGAGTGGTTGCGGGCCAGCTCCAGACACTCTTGGATGAGACCGATTATCTGGATCCATTTCAGTCGGGTTTCAGGCCTGGTTTTGGCACGGAGACAGCCTTGGTCGCCCTGTATGATGACCTGTGTCGGGAGAGAGACAGGAGGAGTGTGACTCTGTTGATTCTTATTGATCTCTCAGCGGCTTTCGATACCATCAACCATGGTATCCTTCTGGGGAGACTGGCTGAGTTGGGAGTTGGAGGTACTGCATTGCAGTGGTTCCGCTCCTACTTGGCAGGTCGCCTCCAGAAGGTGGTGCTTGGGGAACATTGCTCGGCACCCTGGACTCTCCATTATGGGGTTCCACAGGGGTCAGTTCTGTCCCCCATGCTGTTCAACATCTACATGAAACCATTGGGTGCAGTCATCCGGAGCTTTGGAGTGCGTTGCCATCAGTATGCTGATGACACACAGCTCTATTTCTCCTTTTCATCTTCTTCAGGTGAGGCTGTCAATGTGCTGAACCGGTGCCTGGCTGCGACAATGGACTGGATGAGGGCTAATAAACTGAGGCTCAATCCAGACAAGACTGAGATGCTGCTAGTAGGTGGTTCTTCTGACCAGATGGTGGATGTCCAACCTGTCGTGAATGGGGTTGCACTCCCCCTGAAGGAGCAGGTTTGTAGCTTGGGGGTTCTCTTAGAACCATCTCTGTCACTTGAGGCTCAGGTAGCCTCGGTGGCACGGAGTGCCTTCTACCAACTTCGGTTGGTGGCCCAACTACATCCCTATCTGGACAGGGATAACCTGGCTTCAGTTGTCCATGCTCTGGTAACCTCCAAATTAGATTACTGCAATGCACTCTATGTGGGGCTGCCTTTGAAGACAGTTCAGAAACTGCAGCTTGTACAAAATGCAGCGGCCAGATTGGTAACAGGGACCAGATGGTCTGAACATATAAAACCAATTCTGGCCCACTTGCATTGGCTGCCTGTATGTTTCCGAGCTCGATTCAAGGTGCTGGTTTTGACCTATAAAGCCTTACACGGCTTGGGACCACAATACCTGATGGAATGACTCTCCCAATACGAACCCACCCGTACACTACGTTCAAGATCAAAGGCCCTCCTGCAGGTGCCTACTGGGAAGCTGGGAGACTGGCAACAAGGGAGAGGGCCTTCTCAGTGGTGGCCCCCGAAATTATGGAATAATCTCCCAGACGAGGTGCGCCTGGCACCAAAACTGTTATCTTTTTGGCGCCAGGTCAAGACTTTCCTCTTCTCCTAGGCATTTTAGCATGTGTTTTAGATTGTTTTAAATTTTTTAATTGTGTTTAAATTGTTTTTAAAAGATGTGTTTTTAAATTTGTATACTTGTTTTAATGTTTTTAGTTACTGTAAACCGCCCAGAGAGCTTCGGCTATGGGGCGGTATATAAGTACAATAAATAAATAAATAATGTTTCTCTTCTATGTGCACAGGTAGATTTTGGGTTAGTTTATGAGATTATATGTGTAGATTTTAATGTTTGTACTCAACTAGGTTTAATTTAAATCCAGGTGTTGTTTTTTAAAAGATACACTCTAGCTGAAATGTTTTTTATACAATTTATTTGATGGGTTTTGAACATCAGTTTTTATTCAATCTGCTGCTGTCATTAATTCTGCATGTTTGACACTCTGCAGCAGCTGTTATTTAAAACAGATCTCTGATTGAGAATGCCTTAGCAAACTAGATGTAGGTGTCCGTGAAGCCAGATGAAGGTATGTGTGTATGTGTGTATGAAGGTATGCAGGTAGAGATGGGCAACTCAGCTCAACCCTGACTCAATCCAATAGAGAAGACTTGGCAAGGGAGTGGCTGCTCTTTCTCCACCGGGCTGAGTGGACCCGGGTGCTGTTGGAGCCTTGTTGCGTGGGGCCTGGCTTGACCAGAATTCTGTGTTTTGTCTTCAGGATGGCTTCTGAAGGTGCAGGCTGCCTGCACACAGTCCACTGCTCCCTGAAGAAGTGTTTCCACGTCCTCCAGGAGCAGCACAAGGCCTGGAAGAGGGCACTGGCTGCCTGCACACCTCTCCTCAGCTCACTGGCCAATCTGGCTGGGCAAATGCAGGCCTCCCAGAAGGTTCCCTTTGCTAATACCCCGTTGAAAGACTTTCCGGGTCTGCCGGAGAGGCTCAGGTGTAAGCAGCGATGTGCAGTGGAGGCTTTGTTGGAGGAGCTGCAGCAGGACCAGCTGTAAGGACTGCCTTGCAGTGTGGGCTGGGCAGGGTCATGCGCTGTATCCATTGTGTTCGTCTCAAAATCATGTGCTAGCTGGCAAAGTGGGGTTTTTTTTCTGGCGTGAATGATTCTTTATTTCTCACTTGCTGTAGCCCACAAGTGTGGCATCTCACGTCTACATTTATTTTGGTTGGAGCCAGACCTTGAATTCCTGGTGAAATTAAGTAAGTTCAACTAACTTACTCTGGCCCCAATCAGTTATTTCTACAGCACTTTCCCAGGCAAACAAAGCGGTTTCATGTTATTATTTGTGTCCATAATAGCCCACGAGGCTGTTCAGACTGGCTTCCCTTGGCTCTGCCTAGTGAGCTTTGTGGTAATTTTATAGTGAGCTACCCAAGCTCAGCACCTTTCCCATTGCAACTTGTTGAGCCATTTGGAATTTTGGTAAGATCTTTGCCAATTCGTGCTTTTCTTAAGTCGTCTACATAGCAAGCATTGCTGTTAGAGAATTAGCCAAAAGGGGAGGGGAGAAGCCAGGTTCCCCTCTTGGATTTGTTGAGGTTCTCTTCAGACATGATGACAGAAGTGCAAATATGAGAGAATGTAACCGTGTCTGATGAAAGGCAGTGTTGAAATACAAAAAATTAACAGTTGCTCTGGGTCATCAACCATCCCAGCGTGTGACATGGCTGGGTCTTGTTTTGTACAGAACCGAACTCCAAAAGGTACGGGATATTGCTGGTGCTCACGTGGCCAGTGTTTTCCTGCTCTGTGAGCAGCAAGCAGATGGTCTAAGCCTGGAGGCCTTCTTCCAGCGGTCTGCACTCTGCCCTTCATTGGCAGACATGCTGGAGTGGTTGCTGGATGTTGAAGAGTGTTACCACCGCGTGTATCCTTTGAAAAAGTTCTTCATCTGCAAGGTCCTACTGTTCTCCAGAGACAGGCCTTTGTTAAAATACTTCTCTACGCAGCGTTTGCCTTTAAACAAACCCCAAAGGCAGCTAGCTGTTCAGCTTAGTCTAGCAATAAACTTTGAAATACAAGTCAGTAACAAAAGAAGAAAAAACACAGCACACCAGAATTCTTGCAGTCTCCAGCTGTGGATAAGAGGCCTCACTTAGCTGAGTTGCCGTGAAGGGCTGTTGATTCAGTTGTCGCTTGTGGGGGTTGCAGGGCCCCAGCCTCAGGGCTATTCCCAGGGCATTGCCTCTCCAACTCCAAGCTGTGTTGTTGATAGGTAGGCAGATTTAGAGCTGCCAGAAACGCTCTCATTTCCTTCCTGTAATGGAGACAAGAGTCACGCTCTTCTCATTGCCCCTGAAAACTCCTGTTGAGAGCATCTGGCAAGATGTAAACTGAGCAAATAGTCCCGTGCTGGATTGCTCTGTTTGTCTCTCTGATTTGTGAGGTTTCGCCCAATTGGGTTGCCTCTGACAGAGGCCCCTTGGGCTTTCCCTTTGTTCATGGAGCAGGGTGGGTGGGGATTTGTTCCTGTTGCTCCTCTTTGAGCTGGCGGCTTATCTGTCCTTAACACCTGAAAAGATACCTGGGGGTCAAGTTGCTCTTCCTCCAGGTCAGCTGTGAGAACATGATGGAGATGCAAGGTCTCCCCAAAGCCTGGGAGCAGGTGCTGCAGCAGGGAGTCCAAAACACAGTAGAAGGTAGTGATGCCAATGTGGAGCTTGTCCTTGGGGATGAGATGGGGCAAATAGCGAACCAGACCTCCAGCACCTAGTAGTGTGGTAGAGGTAGAGTACCACTGAATATGGAGGCATTGCTTCTGGATATCACCAACATTCGTATTTTGAAGGTGTTCAACGCACCTTCACATACGCTGCTTTGTCGTAATCCTTATGCTATTCCTGCAAGGTAGGTCAGTGGGTGGGTGCTGATACTGGGAGAGGGTTCATGGCAGAGGTAAGAGTTTGACTGGAGACTTTGATTCAGTGGCTCACCCAATGGCAAATGGCCACCAATAGGCCAATCCTCTCTGAGCAGGGGCACATCTGAACCAGCACTGACCTACAGAAAATGACAGTGCTATGCAGATTTGGTTTCAGGGCACACCCACAGAGTCTCTGCTTGGGATTCTTAATCATGATCAGTTCCCACAAAGAATCCTCTTCTGATCTGTTTCTCAGAAGTATTGCTGAAGGTCTCCTTCTTCCTGGAAGCTGTGTGAGGATATGTAGCAGAGAGCCAACTTGCACCGGACAGCTCACCACGCAGAGGAGCCAAGACCTTCGGCAGGGCTGCTGTTCCTTTGGATGGAGCTCCCCACCCACCGTCAGAAGATGCACAGGTCTGGATTCTGCTCTGTGTAGGGACCTGGACGTGTGCTGGTGATTGGATTGGAAATGAAGACTGTGTGAACCAGCAGCAGCAGTAGCCAGGGATCATTTCCTATTGGTCCACTCACCACCATTTCTTGTAGGCATTGTGCTGTAAATTAAACTTGGTGTTGCACCCTCAGAGTACAGAGGGCCTTCCCCCATTCTTGCCTGCAGCTGTCCAGAGCAGAGCAGCAGTGAGAAACAGAGTGGGCGAGGGTTTTGTGATTGGTTTCTCCAAAAGATCAGCTGGGGACAGAGGTGTCTCTTTTTTCAGGAATAGATACGCATAGACTGGATAAATGTGTGTTTCAGCCATAACAAATTTCTAGATACCCTCAGCCCTGGTTTGGAACCCTCAGCTGGTGCAAAATGCAGCGGCCAGACTGCTAATGGGGGCATATTTATTTATTTATTTATTTCATTTATACCCTGCACTTCCTTCCAGCAGGAGCCCAGGGCGGCATATGGCCAGCATCATGTGACACCACTCTTAAAACATCTGCACTGGCTGCCCATCCACTACTGAGCCAGGTTCAAGGTCCTTGTATTAATTTGCAAAGCCCTGAACAACTTGTATGCAGGGTATCTTAGGGACCACCTGTACCCTTACATCCCAGCTCAATCACTGAGATAATCTGCAGAAGTGGCTTTGGTCGTCCCCTGAGTTGCTCTGCCAAGAGATTCAGCAGGCGCCTTCTGTTTTAACTTTCAGTCACCTGCTTTACCACCAGCCTTATGCAGGAATTAAGAAGATGCCTTTTTGCAATAGTTGGCCTTTGTTTTTACTGTGTTTTTAAGGGTTTTAACTTTAGGGTTTTTTGTTTGTACACGGCTTTGTTTTTAAATGAAATGTTGTGATTATATGCCTTCAAGTCGATTACACCTTTTGGCGACCCTATGAATCATATATGGTGCAAGATGGAAGTGTTGTTGAACTGGTTAGGAACAGCAAGCACAGGGCTATCAAATTCAATCTGGATAGAAATGGACCATTGGACAAACATGTCCAGAACATTCACATTTGAATTGAAAAGAAGAAACATGTTTTTTAAAAAAATAATTAAGGATTGGTAAAAAGAAATTTGAAAGGGAAAGTGAGGAGGATCAAATTTCTCCTTAATGTGTGAGGGTTGTTCAAAAAAAAAATAGTAATAGAACCTCAGCTAGAATGTATGACACAGATCAGGAAAGGAATCACCAGGGATGCCAGCATGATTGACAAGGAGAAAGAAGATGTATTTCAGAAAATGGCAGCCTACTCCAAATGAAGAGAACAAAAAGGAACACAAACTTTGACAAGTTCTGGACAGAAGAATATGAGGAGCTTAAGAGCAAAATTAATAAAAACTAGAAACATGCAGAAACAGGAAGCTGGCTAGGGAGGTGGTCGGACCTTTGGACAACCAGGGAGTTTAGCTGTGCTATAGAAGGAACAGGAGGTTACAGAGAAGCCAAATTATTTATTTGCATCTGTCTTCACTGCAGAAGACAGAGAACAGATCCCCATGCCTAAACTAACTTTCTCAAGTAGTGATTGTAAGAACGGAGGCAAATCATGGTGGCAAGAGCCAAAGTTTGAGCCTAGTTGACAAATGAAAAATGGGCAACTCGCCAGATCCAGATCCTCCCAAGTGTTCTTAAAGAACTAGTGCGAAATTGCTGACTTCTTCTGACAAGAATATGTAACTTGTCCCTAAGATCAGTCTCCATACATGAAGACCGGAAAGTGTCCAATATAACATTCCTTTTAAAAAGGGATCCAGTGAATTACAGGCCCAATAGCTTAATGTCTGTTCCAGGAAAACTGATGAAAAGCATTATTAAAGATAAAATGACAAGCAGATGGAAAAACAACCCTTACTAAAAGAGTTGCAGTGGTTTCTGCAAGGCTAAGCTTTGTCTAGCCTTTTAGTGTCAATATGCATGTGGATAGAGTGATCTAATGGCCACTGTGTACTTGGCCTTCCAAAAAGCTTTTGACAAATTTCATCACTGAAGACGCTTAAGTACAGTTAGTCACAGGGTAAAAGGACTGGTGCTCTTATGTATCAGTAAATGGTGAAAGAACAGAAAGCAGAGAGCAGAAATCAATAAGCAATTCTCCCGGTGGTGAGATGTAACTAGTAAGTAAGGTCTCTCAAGGATCTCTCTTGAGACCAGTGCTTTTTATTTGTTCATAAATGATCTGGAGTTAGAGGTGAGCTGTGAGGGGGCCAAGTGGCAACAACAAAAAGTAATTGCTTGGAGCACCAAAAGAACTTCTCCAAATTGAGTAAATGGGCATTACAATGGCAAATGTGGTTCAGTAAGCAAGTGTTCAAGTGATGCACGCTGGGGCAAAAAAATCTGAACTTCATATATACACTTAAGCTGAACTAGCCAGGAAAGAGTTCTTGGGATCATGATGAACAGCTCAATTAAAATTGCCCTAGTGTTGTAAAAAAGGAAAATCCATATTAGGGATCATTAGCAGAGCTTGGAAAGGTTACTTTTTTGAACTACAACTCCCATCAGCCCCAGCCAGCATGGCCACTGGATTGGGCTGATGGGAGTTGTAGTTCAAAAAAGTAACTTTTCCAAGCTCTGAATTAGGACAAGGACTGAAAATAAAACTGCCGATATAATAGTGTTATGTTGCATAAAGCTATGGTGCAACTGCCCTTGGAATACTGTATACAATTATGGTTGCTGTACCTCATAAAGGATATTGTAGAGATGGAAAAGGTTCAGAAAAGGGCAACCAAAATGATTGGGGGTGAAGTAACTCCCTTATGTTTGGGGTGTTTTAGTTTTGGAGGAAAGGAGAGTAGAGGGGGTGACCTGAACATAAGAGAGGTGTATATGATTGTACATGGTGAGAAGAAAGTAGGTAGAATTCCCCCCCCCCATAAAACTAGAGCTTGGAGCCTTCCAGTGAAGTTGAAATGTTGGAAGGTTGAGAACAGACAAAGAGAGGACTTCTTCACGCATCACGTAGTTAAACTACGAGTTCGCTCCTGCAAGACGGAAGTGATGGCTAACTTGGATGACTTTAAAAAAGGGTTAGACAATTTCAGGGAGGAGAAGGCTATCAGTGGCTACTAGCCACAATGGTTCTGTCTCCCTCCACTGTCGGAGGCAGAATGCTTTTAATAGCACTTGCTGGAAAACGCAGGAGGAGAGGAGGCTTTCACGCTCAGGTCCTGCTTGTGGGCTTCCCTTTGGGGCATCTGGTTGGCCACTGTAAGAACAGGATGCTGGCCCACATGGGCCCCCTTGGGCCTGATCTAGCAGGCTCTTTTTGTGTTCTGAGGGTGCTGAACAGGATAGGCCTTTGGGCAGCCAGGCCCTTAGAGCCTTAGGAATTGTCTTGAAGTTGTCAGGAGCCAAGGGGGCGTTGATGCCTCATTTCTCCCACATATTTCATTGCTCCTGATGAGCGCTGTTCCCCTTGAGAAGCAGGCTTGAGCTGGCAACTGCTTTACATCAATTTTATATGTGTTACTTCATTCACTCTGCAAAGTTTCCTGTCACAACAGCCCTGTGAAGGTTGGTCACCTTCCCATTTCTCTACTGTGGCACCCTAGTATCTGGAAGTAAATTCTACAATCAGTGTGGCGTCTTTCCTTCTGTGTGTCCACATGAGGGCACTCGCAAGCCTTTCCGTATAGGGTTAGGGGAAGAGAAAACTCATGCAGCTCTTACTAGGCGTGTTGGTTCGTTCCTTGTTTCATACTCCAGTGCAAAACACCCCTCCGTGTCTGCACACCTTTTGTTCTGGAGGAAGACTCCACCTTTATGCAACGTGAACAAGGAAACTGGCTTTCTCTGACATAACTATTTGCAGCAGTTTATTGTGAGCTGCTTGGAGTACACTTTGGGACAGAAAAGGGATAGAAACTATTAAAATAATACAATTTTAAATTCATTCTGGCAGTTCTTCCACTTCCCTCATTCTTGCTCCTCTTTTTGCATCCCTTGAAAAGCTTCTAAAGGCTTAATAATATCCAAGCACTTTTAGCTTCTTGTTCCCCTTTATTACATTTTCCATCTCTTTTTACCAAATACATTTTATTATACTTTACTATAATATTTATTACAATGTCTATTATAATATTTAAAATATACTAAGCCGCTGGGGATGGCAGCGATGGCAGAAGAAGGCCTTTGCCGTCTCCCGGAGAAAGTGGCACAAGACTGCAGATGCCTCTTCTCCCTCCGTCTGTGCACTCTTATGGCCACCTCCCAGCACTTGTGCTTGTCACTCACAGATGCCCTTTCACTGTTAACATTGCACAACGCATCCTAATGCATCATTTCTGGCTGGAAGTGGTGCTGAGTGGTTGGAGGCAGCAAGCAAGATGGCAGCCAAACGCACCCTTGTCCAAGTTGCTGCAAAGAGTCATAGAGGAGCTTGCCATGTTTGCTGTTGCAGCTGTTGCACTGACCTGCCCCTGCACTTGATAAAACAGCAGCTCTTCCACTGGCTGAGTCTGTGCTTGGCTGGGTCCAGAACCCACATGCCTCCAGACACATAGGGAGCAGAAGAGTGGTCTCTTGCAGCAAAGACAACAAGATGCTGTGGCCAGAGTCCAAATGCAAGCAGTGGCCATTGCACCTGGGGGTCTGAATATCCTAAGTCCAGAAGGGGGATGGGGAGGGGTTCTCCTTCCTTGTACTCAGGGTATACCCACCGCAGTATTTTCTGTCTATCTTCGCATATCCTGCAAGGATATTTTCTTTAGACCAGTTGTGAACGTGGCTGTGTCACAGCAGCAGTCATGGTTAGCTTGTGTTCCTGTTTGTTTCAGAGAAACTGGCAGGATTTCTTCAGCCCTTGCCAGCAGTGCAAGGAAACAGCAGCCGTGTCCCATTTCTGGAGCCAAGACTGCTGCTTACATTTCTGGGTCCCCCAGATCACTCTAGGGCACTGTCAGCCAAGGAGCCATTTGTGATTTTTGCTGGAGCACCTTTGGGGAGCTGATGATGCCCCAGCAGTGCCGCTCACTCTAGCAAGCTAATAGCCAAGCCCAGCTCAGACTGCACGTAGTTGCAGACCTGGAACCAATCGGACAGGGCTAAGTAGACAAGGCAGTAACCCAAAACTGTCACGCACATTAGGCTGAGATTAAGTAGTGAGTTGGAGTTCATTGCAGAACAAAACACAACTTGTGGCAATGAAATATAGACGCAGCAGGTTCTGCTCATAGAACCCCTTCACGTAAGAAAACCTAATAGAATTATCCTGTAGGAGGACATGTATTGAATGTCAGTTTAGGAAAGCCAAATGAAAACTTACAAAAGCAACAAGAGTCTTGTGGCACCTTAAAGCCTAACAAATTAATTATGGCATATACCATAATGTGTCACAAGATTCTGTTGCTTTTTTCTGCAACAGTCCAACACAGCTACTACCCTTCTGAAAATGACAAAACCTGGTTTATTCCAGAGGAGGTGGAAAGGGTGGGGGGTGAGCAAGCTGGGAAGTCACGTTGTGAACTGGCCCCGCCGAATCATGGAACCCTGAAGAGCCATCCTCAGCTGCCGTCGGCATTTTGTTCCAGAAAACGATGAGAAAGAGAAGGCTTGGAATGCTGGCCAACACATGATAGGAACAGGTTGGCCATCTGGTCCAACTTCTTTCCGAAATGTGATCGGATCCATTCATCAGATCAGCCCGTGGAAGAAGCCAGGCACCCACGTTCAAAACGGGGAGGACTGCAGGCCCAGGAGCAGCACCCAATGACTGAGCAAATGGGCAAAGCCACACATGGCCAAGAAAGACCAAACAAACGGAGGGCTAGTGCAGAATAGCACGTAAGAGCGCCAGGGAGACCTGGGCCAAATCCCATTTTAGCTGCTTCATTGGGCTACCTTGGCCTACAGGTCGTTGAGAGGCTGAAATTATATGGTTATTCTGAAGTTTATTTATTTATTTAAAATATTTCTATCCCACCCTTCTACCCTATAATAGAGCACTCAGGGTGGCTTACAAAAATAAAATCAAACACATACATAATAAAATTGTAAACAGTAAAATCACAAAAACATTAAAATACATAAAATACGATACACACACACACACACATATATATAGGAGGTGGTACTAACGGGACTACAAAGGTAAAATTTAACGTAGAATGCATAAAACCAGTGTCAGGCTCTACCTTCAGTCCCAAAGGCTCTCCGGAACAAGATCGCTTTCAGAAGTCTCCAGAAAACCAACAGGGAGGGAGCAGAGCAGGCTTCTTGGGGTAGGGTATTCCAGAGCTTGGGGGCCACAGCTGAAAAAGCTCTCTCCCGCGTGCCTGTCAGTCTTAACATCTTTTATTCCAGGCACACAGTGGAGACCAGAGGCAGATGAACTTAAATCCCAGGCAGGTACATATGGGCGTAAGCGATCCCTCAGGTATATTAGTCCAAGGCCGTTTAGGGATTTAAAGGTCAGAACCAGCACTTTGAATTGGGCCCAGAAACAAACTGGGAGCCAGTGGAGTTGATGAAGCACAGGGGTGATATGCTCCCTGCGCCATGCTCCAGTTAACATTCTGGCTGCTGAATTTTGAACCAACTGCAATTTCCAAACCGTTTTCAAAGGCAGCCCCATATAGAGTGTGTTACAGTAATCAACCCTCGGTGTCACCAATGCATGTGTCACTGTGGCCAAGTCAACTGCCTCCAGGAATGGATGCAGCTGGTAGACCAGTTTTAGTTGGCTGAAAGCACTCTTGGCTACTGCAGCCACCTGATATTCAAGCAGCAGGGCAGGATCCAGGAGGACTCCCAAACTGCGGACCTGCTCCTTCAAGGGGTATGCAAACCCATCCAGTAAAGGTTGCAACCCCATCCCTGATGCAGTTTTTCCCTTGACCAGCAGTACTTCCGTCTTGTCTGGATTAAGTTTCAGTTTGTTAGCCCACATCCAGCCCTTCACAGCCTCTAGGCGCCTGTTTAGGATGAGCTGTCCCTCCCTGCAATCAGATGGTAGGGAGAGATAGAGTTGAGTGTCATCAGCATATTGGTGACATAGTTCTCCAAATCTCCTGATGACCTCTCCCAGTGGTTTCATATAAATGTTAAAGAGCATGGGAGAAAAAACAGAACCTTGCAGTACCCCACAGGCCAACGGCCAGGGGGTTGAGCAGTAGTCTACCAGCACCACTTTCTGAGTCCTGTCCGTTAGGTAGGACCGGAGCCACCGTAAACCAGTGCTTCCCAATCCCATCCCAGCTATATGGTCCAGAAGGATACCATGGTCGATCATATCGAAGGCTGCTGAGGAGTCCAGCAGCACCAATGGATGCACTCCCCATGTCTGATGCCTGGCATAGGTCATCAAGCAGGGCGACCAAGGCAGTCTCTGTCCCATGAATGGGCCTGAAGCCCGATTGAAAAGGGTCTAGATAGTCCGATTCATCCAGGAAAACTTGGAGCTGAGAAGCCACTACCCTCTCAATCACCTTGCCCAGAAAGGGGAGAGTAGAGACTGGGCAGAAGTTGTTAGGACCCGCAGGGTCTAACGAAGGCTTTTTCAACAAAGGTCTTATCACAGCCTCCTTCAACAATATTGGCATAGAAACTTTCCTTAGGGAAGTGTTCATTAAATGTGCCAACCAGTCAGCCACTCCCCCTCTGGCAGATTTGATTAACCAGGATGGGCAAGGGTCAAGGGAACAAGTAGTGGCCCTCGATTCACCCAGAATCCTGTCCACATCCTCAGGCTTTACAAGCTGAAAAATATCCATAGAAAAATGACCAGAGGAAGCTTCAGGGATATCTGGCACAACTATAGTTAGTGAGGAGTCCAAGTCAGTCCGAACATAAGCAATTTTGTCTGCAAAGTGCCTCGCAAGCATGTCACCATGAGCAACTGAGGGCTCAGAGTCTAATGTAGGGCCAGAGCCCAAAAGACCCTGGACCATGTGGAAAAGCATCACCAGATGACACTGAGCAGACGCAATGGTGGCAGAGAAGTGAACTTTCTTCGCTGCCATCACCGCCACATGATAGGCTTGAAAATGAGCTCTAGCCTGTGTTCAATCGAAAGTGGACTGAGTTTTTCTCCATTGTTGCTCTAGCTGTTGTCCCTGCCGTTTCATCAGACCCAAAGTTTGAGTAAACCAAGGTGTATTACGGTCCTTCCCTGGTGGGAGAGGGCTGTTTGGAGCAATAGTGTCCACCACCCGGGTCACCTCCATATTCCAGAGATTGACCAGGGCTTTGGCAGTAGCGCCAGCCATGCTGGGAATATCCCCCAGAGCATTCAGTATAATTTTTATTTATTTATTATTTTTAAAAATAAAATACAAATGAAATACAAAAGAAAGATAAAGAGAAAAAAATGCAAAAACAGGTGACTTCCGATTTATCTTCGATCAGCTATAACAGATACATATAAAGATACCTTGTTCACTCATAAATTACGTAATCTCCTTTTTTCTCAATTAAATAATCTAGTTAATCATCAAATCCCAATATCACCAATTCCTTTTCTGTGTCTTGCAAAAAACTCAAAAAGGGATCCCAATCCTTGAGAAATGTGGCTGTTGTTTTTTCTCTCAATAGACACGTCAGCTTATCCATTTCTGCCAGGTCCATTAGTTTTAGTAGCCATTCAATTGTTGGTAATGTTGTATTCTTCCATCTTTGCGCATATAGTAATCTCGCTGCAGTAACCATATATTGAATCACTCTTCCATGATTCCTTTCCAATTGTACATCCATCAAGCCCAACAAAAAGAGTTCTGGTTTAAATTGAATATTAATCTTTAAAATTCTCTGCATTAATTTATGTATTTGACTCCAAAACGTTTTTGCTTGTTTACATGTCCACCACATATGATAAAAAGTCCCTTCCTGTTGCTTACATTTCCAACTCTCATTATGAACAGTATTGTATATTCTTGACAGTTTCTCTGGGGTCATATACCAACGATACATCATTTTATAAAAGTTTTCTTTTAAGATTTTGGCACAATGTAAATTTCAGCTCTTTTGCCCACATATTTTCCCATTGGTCCATTTGTATGTTATATCCAAAGTTCTTAGCCCATTTTACCATACAGTCTTTAACTTTTTCTTCTTCCATTTCAATTTTTAGCAAAAGTTTATACATTTTGGCAATTACATGTTCATCATTTGTACACAAACTCATTTCAAACTCAGATTTACCTTGTTCAAAATTAAAGATTCTTTTATCAATTTTAAATCTTTCCATCAACTGTAAATAAGAAAACCAATAAAAACTATAACCCTCTGCTGCCAGCTGTTCCCTCGATTTCATTTTGTATTCGCCTTGTTCCTTTTCCAAAAGATCTTGATAAGTTAGCCACCTTTCTTTTCCTAAAATTTCATTTCTATAAAAAGCTTCCTGCACTGAAATCCATAGTGGCATTTTAGTGCATAGCCTTGGTTTATATTTATGCCATATTCTCAACAAAGCACCTCTTATAAAGTGATTTTTAAAATCTACATTAACTTTAACTTTATCATACCACAAATAACCATGCCATCCAAACCTCAGGTCATGCCCTTCTAACTCCAATAACCTTTTATTTCTCAACAGGATCCATTCCTTCGCCCAAACTAAACAACAGGCAGCAAAATACAATTTCAAATTTGGCAATCCCAATCCCCCTCTTTCTTTTACATCCTGTAGTAATTTTAATTTAATTCTTGGTTTTTTCCCTTGCCATACAAACTTAGAAATATATTTTTGCCATTGTTTGAAAGGTAAATCATTTGCTATCACAGGTATTGTTTGAAATAGAAACATCATTCTAGGCAATACATTCATTTTTATCACAGAGATTCTTCCCAATAATGACAACTGTAATTTATCCCATCTCATCATATCTTTCTTAATTTCTGTCCATATCTTAACACAGTTATTTTGAAATAACATACTGTTCGTATTTGTAATAGTAACACCCAGGTATCTCACCTTTTTTTCCACTGTAAAACCAGTTTTTTCCATTACTGCAATTTGGTCTTGTATACCCATATTTTTTGTTAACATCTTCGTTTTTAAGTTATTAATCTTAAAGCCCGCCAATACCCCAAAATCCTTTAATTTTTCCATTAACACATCTAATCCTTCCAGAAGTTTTTCCAAAATTATCACCAAATCATCAGCGAAAGCTCTCGATTTGTGTGTTTCTTTTTTAATCTTTACACCCCTAACTCTTGTCTTATGTCTCTGAGCAACACTTCAAGGACCAATATAAACAAAAGTGGAGACAGTGGACATCCTTGTCTCGTTCCTTTTTGTATTTCACAGGCCTTTGTTAGTTCACCATTCACAATTATTTGTGCCTTCTGTAATGTATAAATTGATCTAATCCATTTAATAAAATTGGCTCCAAAATTCATCTTTTCCAAGACTTTAAACATAAAGTTCCAATTCAAATTATCAAAAGCCTTCTCTGCATCTAAAAAAAACAATGCTACTTGTTTGTCACTATGTTGTTCCAGATATTCCAATATGTCCAACACACTTCTAACATTGTCTCGCAAGTGTCTTTTAGGTAAAAAGCCACTTTGGTCCTCATGAATAACTTTCTGCAAAATTAATTTCAATCTTTCCGCTAAGATCGTTGTAAATAACTTGTAGTCATTATTTAATAAAGATATTGGCCGATAATTTTTTGTTAAAGTCAGATCTTGATCCTCTTTAGGAATTAAGCAATATTAGCTTCTTTCCAGCTGTCAGGTATCTTTCCATTCTGTAGAATGGAATTCATTGTTTGTTGTACAGGTAACAAAAGTTCCTCCTCCAAACATTTATAATAACATGCTGATAAAACATCTGGCCCGGGTGCTTTTCCTAATTTAACCTTTTTAATAACTTCGGACATCTCTCTTACCGTTATAGGTCCATTAATAGTTTGTCTCTGGTCATCTGTAATTTTTGGTAACTGCTGCCTAATCAAGTACTCATCTATTTTTTCAGACATAATATCTTGGTTCTTATATAAAGATGAATAATATTGGTAAAAAGCCTTTTGGATATTTATGTTGTCTGTCAATACCTCATTCCCTTCTTGAATTTTTAATATCAAATTTTTCTTTCTCTCTTTTCTTAATTTATATGCCAACCACTTTTCTGGTGCAAACTCAAAGCTTCTTTGACATAATTCATCTTCGTCTCAATTTCGCTCACTGTCAACATTGATAACTGTTTTTGTAACATCTTAATTAGGTTTATAATAGATATCTTTGCAGGAGTTTTCGTTAATTCATCTTCATTCCTTTTTATCTCATCCAAAATTAATTGTGTTTTCTCTTGTTTTTTCTTTTTTAATACAGAGTTATACTGAATAAAGTATCCCCTCATAAAAGCTTTACTAGCATCCCAAACCATTGTAACATCTGTTCCTTTATTCAAATTCTTTTCAAAAAATTCTTTTAAATTCTTTTTACAATCTGCAATCACCTTTTCTTTCTGCATTAAAGTCTCATTCAGCCTCCATCGAAATGTACCTCTTTTTTTCTAAAAAAAATTAATATCACAGGGTTATGGTCCGAAAAAGTTTTTGGTAATATCTCTACCTTAGAAACATTAGTCACTGCAGATTTTGACAACCAAATCATATCAATTCTTGAGAAAGTTCTGTGTCTCTCAGAGAAATACGTATATTCTTTTAAATCCCCATTAATGTGTCTCCATGCGTCCAATAGTTCTAAGTTGTCCAGCAGGTCAAAACAGATCTTTGGCAACTTACCCTGCGCCACTTTAATTTTTCTTCCAGACTTTCTATCTCTTTGTGGAGATACCACACCATTCCAATCTCCCATAATACACCAATTCTCATATGAGAGCTCTATCAACTTATCCACAAGTGCTTTATAAAATCTTGTTTTGTCGACATTTGGTGCATAAATACCCAAAATTAAAGTCTTAAGACCTTGTATAGTTATTTCCACTCCTATATATCTACCCTGTTCATCAATTAATATCAACTTTGGACATAGTACCGAATTTATATACAGGACAACTCCATTTGTTTTCTTCAATCCTGCAGAAACAAACTCTTCCCCTAAACTCTTATAAATCAGATACTTTGTATCCTTTTTCCTGATATGAGTTTCCTGTAAACAAATTACATCCAATTTTAACTTTTTCAGATAATGAATTTTTCCCCCTCTTTTGTGGAGCATTGGCTCCATTAATATTCCAAGTTAAATATTTGTAAGCCATTATTAAGCTTGTAATTTAAAAGTGTCTATTCCTGTATCTCCCAATACCAAGTTATCTTCCTCCATTTCAGGGATAAATTGTTGCTGTCCTACTTTCGCCTCTGCTGACTCAATATCTTTCATTTGTTGTTTCTCCATATTATCTTTAAATCTTTCCAAAAATTCTCTTGCTTTCTGTACAGTATTCAATCTGAACCGCTGGTGTTTGTATATAAAAATAACACCTTCCAGTTTGTCCCATCGAAATTGGATATTACTTTGTTTGAGTTTATCTGTCAAAAACATATAGTCTTTTCTCTTACACAAGATCCTAATGGGAATGTCTTTGAGCACAATTATTTCTTGATCACCCACTTGCATTTTAACAGTAAAATGTTGCTGTAGAACAATATCTCTAGTCCTTTTCCTAACAAAATACACCAACACATCTCTTGGAACTCTTCTCTGGATCCATACCAATCGGGTTTCAGGACTGGACATGGAACTGAAACAGCCTTGGTCGCTCTGGTGGATGATATGAGGAGGGCATTAGATAGGGGAGAATTTACCTTTCTTGTCCTCCTGGATCTTTCAGCGGCTTTTGATACCGTTGACCACGGTATCCTGTTGGATCGCCTGGAAGGACTGGGAATAGGAGGCACTGTTCTACGGTGGTTCCGTTCCTTTCTCTCTGACAGGCATCAACAGGTAGCATTGGGAGATGAGGTTTCAGACCCTTGGCCTCTCACTTGTGGAGTGCCACAGGGTTCTATCCTCTCTCCCATGCTATTTAACATCTATATGAAGCCGCTGGGATCCATCATCAGGAGATTTGGGCTGCGGTGTCACCAATATGCGGATGACACTCAGCTCTATCTCTCGTTTAAGTCCTCACCAGAGTTGGCTGTGGAGACCATGTCCAAGTGCCTGGAATCTGTGAGTGGATGGATGGGAAGGAACAGGCTGAAGCTAAATCCTGACAAGACCGAGGTACGGCTTGTGGGAGACAGAGGAAGGTTGGGTCCTGTTGACCTGAGGTTTAATGGGGTACAATTACCCCTGAAGGACCAGGTCCGCAGTCTTGGGGTTGTTCTTGATTCCAGGCTGTCCATGGAGGCTCAGATTTTGGCAGTGAGCCGGGCAGCCTGGTACCAATTACACCTCATACGTAGGCTGCAACCCTACCTTCATGTTCATCAGCTCCCACTGGTAGTACATGCCCTGGTCACCTCTCGATTAGACTACTGCAATGCGCTCTATGTGGGGTTACCCTTGAAAACGGTCTGGAAACTTCAACTGGTACAGAATGCGGTGGCTCGTTTATTTACAAACAGTCGCCGCCATGATCATATTACGCCAGTATTATTTAATCTACGCTGGCTTCCAGTAGTTTTCCGGGCCCAATTCAAGGTGTTGGTGTTAACCTTTAAATCCCTATATGGTTTTGGCCCAGTTTATCTGAAGGAGCACCTCCAGCATCACCAATTATGCCGCCTGACAAGATCAGCCACGCAGGGCCTTCTCTCAATCCCACCAACAAAAGCAGCTAGGTTGGTGGGGACTAGAGAGAGGGCTTTTTCGGTGGCGGCCCCCACTCTCTGGAATTCCCTCCCGTTTGATCTTCGGCATGCCCCTTCCCTGGATACCTTCCGCCGAGCCTTAAAAATGTGGCTGTTTGGACAGGCCTTTGGGACCGCTGGGATGGGCTAATTACATACTGAATGCCCGTTGTTGTGTACTGCATATGTTGTTATTTTTGTTACTGCTGATTATATTATATTTTATTGTATTTTATTGTATTTTATTGAAATTTGATGTGTATGTCACCTAGAGTGGCTTCGGCCAGATAGGCGACCTAAAAATTAAATTTACATTTTTACATTTACATTTACATTCTCAGTGTGGCATATCGTGTGTTTATCCTATAGACTTAATCTATCTCCAATTCAGTCATTTCTTCCTCCCATTTCAAAAAGTTTGCTATAACCTTGACCACTTTTTCTCTAATATCTTCATCCAAATCCTCAGGAATCGCCCTCAATCTCAAACAATGTTCTTTTTCTCTGAGTTCTAACAATGCCACATTATCTAAATCTTTTTCCATTTCCCTAGTTAAGACTTCAGTTTTGCACTCTAAGATCCCCATTTTCTCAGTAACTTGTTTTACTTCCCCCACCAGTTGCTCTATTGTTTCTTTAATCTCATTAACTTCTTTTTTCATAATTATAGTCATATCCTGTTTCATTTGTTTTCTTAAGTCTGTATTCATTTTATCCATTTCTTGTTTCATCTGTTTTTTTTATATCTAAACTCATTTTTACCATATTTTGTTGTAAATCACTTTTCATAGACCTCATTTCTTCCATCATTTTCTGTACCAAGTCTGAAGAGCTTGACCTTTCTGGCGTATCTGTGGAGCCCCTTCTTTCAGTAATCTTTTCTTCATTCTTGCCTGTCTTTCTTGTATTCATGATGTAGAAAAGTTAAAGGGACAAGCCTCCCCAACTTCTTCTTTTCTTCTTCTTCTTGTTCTTCCGGCTCAGGCTTGTAGCTTGTAACTATCTACCTAACGACAATTTCATCATAGAACCACAGTTAGCTTTCCACCTATCATACACCTTGCCAAAGATGAATAAAGTAAAATAAAATGAATAGTATATTTCCCACCATCCAGACTAGCAAGGCAGATTTATCAGATAAGAAAACAATCTTTTTGAGTCAGAAAGTCTTCAGTTTTCAAGGATGAGAACCCCTTATCCATTACACACTTTCTATATTCAAGTTCCTTTTAAGCTCCTTGCCATTTAAATTTAAATAAAGTCTCTTATAACCGCCATTTTTCTTCGTTGTTAGCACGTAAAAAAAGGTAATTCACCAAGGCTTGAATTTCAACTGACCTTCGATAGACCTCTCTTCCAACATAAATAGCCCCAATAAAGTGATTAAGAAGGTGAGCTGTACGCGGATCTTGTGCCTAACACAAGGCTCTTTTAAGTGGTAAAGCTTGTTTGTAATCCTAGGTCTCATTCTCCGCTCCATTCGCATTCAACCTCTGACTCCTCAGTGGTCTCCTACAAACAAAGATGTTTCGAGACACTTATGGTAAATCTCAGGCACTCTCCTTATACAGAGAGGAACTTTAGCTGTTCAAATGAATGCTCCTAAACAGCATATTTACCACTTGAAATTTCCCTGATACAGAGCTCACTCAGGGAACCTCAACCCGCCACAGGTGCTCACCCAGAAGTCCAGAGCATTCAGGAAGCCTTCTGGATCCATGAGTCTCTGGGGGCGGACCATCTTAATTGGCCCTTCGCCCCTGCGAAGGTTACCGGGGGCACAAAGTCTAAACCTTGTCATGTGGTGATCTGTCCATGACAACGGAGTCACTAAGAACCCCTCCACCCTCAGATCACCTTCCTGTCCCGAACAGAACACAAGAACAAGTGTGTGTCCTGCCACATGCGTTGGTCCAGATGATATTAGAGACAGCCCCATGGTTGTCATGGCAGCCATGATGTCCTGAGCTGGACTTGTGAGTCTAATCTTGGCATGTATCCGGAGCACGGTCTTGTCCTTATTTATTGGATGAGTTTCAGTTGGTACAACTTGAGGACGTTGACAAGGTGCTTGGACTGGTGCGTGCAACCACCTCTGTACTGGATCCTTGCCCCTCTTGGCTAGTGAAAGCTGGTAGGGCTGGAACAGCCGGCTGGGCCAGGGAAGTGATAAATGCCTCCTTGAGAGATGGAGTGGTCCCTAGTTGCTTAAAAGAGGCAGTAGTGAGACCACTCCTGAAGAAACCTTCCCTGGACCCAGATAATTTGAATGTTCCATTCCTGGGCAAGGTCTTAGAACGGGTGGTCGCCAGCCAGCTCCAGGTGCTCTTGGATGAAACCGATTATCTAGATCCGTTTCAATCCGGTTTTAGGCCCAGTTTTGGCACTGAAACAGCCTTGGTCGCCCTGTATGATGACCTATGTCGGGAGAGGGACAGAGGGAGTGTTACTCTGTTGATTCTCCTTGATCTCTCAGCTGCTTTTGATACCATCGACCATGGTATCCTTCTGGGGAGACTCATGGAGTTGGGAGTTGGAGGTACTGCTTGGCAGTGGTTCCGCTCCTATTTGGTGGATCGTCTCCAGAGGGTAGTGCTTGGGGAACATTGTTCGACACCCTGGACTCTCCATTGTGGAGTCCCGCAGGGATCGGTCCTGTCCCCTATGCTTTTTAACATCTACATGAAGCCGCTGGGTGTGGTCATCAGGAGCTTTGGAGTGCGTTGTCATCAGTATGCTGATGACACGCAACTCTATTTCTCCTTTTCATCTTCTTCAGGTGAGGCTGTTAATGTGCTGAACTGTTGCCTGGCTGCGATAATGGACTGGATGAGAGCTAACAAACTGAAGCTCAATCCTGATAAGACCGAGACGCTGTTGGTGAGTGCCTTCTCTGACCAGATGGTGGATGTTCAACCTGTTCTAGATGGGGTTACACTCCCCCTGAAGGAACAGTTTCGTAGCTTGGGGGTTCTTTTCGATCCATTCCTGTCTCTCGAGGCGCAGGTGGCCTCGGTGGCACGGAATGCGTTCTACCACTTTCGGTTGGTAGCCCAGCTACGTCCCTATCTGGAAAGCGACAACCTCGCTTCAGTTGTGCATGCTCTGGTAACCTCTAGATTGGATTACTGCAATGCTCTGTATGTGGGGCTGCCTTCGAAGACAGTTCGGAAACTACAGCTAGTGCAAAACGCAGCTGCTAGACTGCTGACGAGGACTAGGCGGTCTGCACATATAACACCTGTTCTGGCTCGTTTGCACTGGCTACCTATTTGTTTCTGGGCCAAATTCAAAGTGCTAGTTTTGACTTATAAAGCCTTACACGGCACGGGACCACAATACCTAGCGGAACGCCTCTCCCGATATGAACCCACCCGTTCACTACGTTCAACATCTAAGGCCCTCCTCCGAGCTTCGACTCACAGAGAAGCTCGGAGGGTAGTAACAAGATCTAGGGCCTTTTCAGTGGTTGCCCCCAATTTATGGAATAGTCTTCTTGATGAGGTGCGCCTGGCACCTACACTTTTATCCTTTCGGCGCCAGGTTAAAACCTTTTTATTCTCCCAGGCATTTTAATTCATTTGTGTTTTTAATCTATATCAGGTTCTTTACTTGTTTAATAATGTATACTTTGCTGTTTTTGTGGTTTTATTGTATTTTATCCATGTTGTGTACTGCCCTGAGAGCCCTTGGGCTGTGGGCGGTATATAAATCGAATAAAATAAATAAATAAAATGTATGTTGAAGTCACCCAGGACTATCAACCTGGGGAACTGCAACAGCAATGCTGAGACCAGCTCGACCAGCTCAAGGAGGGAGACTGTTGGGCAGTGGGGTGGACAGTACACCAACGTAAGAACATAAGAAGAGCCTGCTGGATCAGGCCAGTGGCCCATCTAGTCTAGCATCCTGTTCTCACAGTGGCCAACCAGATGCCTGGGGGAAGCCCACAAGCAGGACCCGAGTGCAAGGACACTCTCCCCTCCTGAGGCTTCCGGCAACTGGTTTTCAGAAGCATGCTGCCTCTGACTAGAGTGGCAGAGCACAGCCATTGATAGCCCTGTCCTCCATGAACTTGTCTAATCTTCTTTTAAAGCCATCCAAGCCGGTGCCTATTACTGCATCTTGTGGGAGCAAATTCCATAGTTTAACTATGCGCTGAGTAAAGAAGTACTTCCTTTTGTCTGTCCTGAATCTTCCAATCTTCCAATCTTTCAGCTTCTTTGAATGTCCACGAGTTCTAGTATTATGAGAGAGGGAGAAGAACTTTTCTCTATCCACTTTCTCAATGCCATGCATAATTTTATACACTTCTATCATGTCTCCTCTGACGCGCCTTTTCTCTCAACTAAAAAGCCCCAAATGCTGCAACCTTTCCTCGTAAGAGAGTCGCTCCATCCCCTTGATCATTCTGGTTGCCCTCTTCTGAACCTTTTCCAACTCTATAATATCCTTTTTGAGATGAGGCGACCAGAACTGTACACAGTATTCCAAATGCGGCTGCACCATAGATTTATACAACAGAATCCCCACTCTGTCTCTGTCTCGATTCTGACTTATGGCGACCCTATGAATAAGGTTTTCATGGTAAGCCATATTCAGAGGTGGTTTACCATTGCCTTCCTTTGAGGCTGAGAGGCAGTGACTGGCCCAAGGTCACCCAGTGAGCTTCCTGGCTGTGTGGGGATTTGAACCCTGGTCTCCCAGGTGACGATCATAGTCCAACACAGTAACCACTATGCCATACTGGCTCTCCAGCTTGTTTTAAGGAAGGTGTAATTTAAGAATAGGACCCTTTGAAAAATTCAGTGAATAAAGCAGGGCAAGGTCACAACAAATGCCTCATCTGGAAGAACCCCCAAAAATTTGCTGTCTCAAGATTTCCCCTGACTGCAGGTGGATTGTTCATGATCACAATCACCCTATAATTACTTAAGTGATCCTGGGGGGGGGGAAACCCTATATAGTAACATGACCCTTTAAGAGTTGAATAATAGAATGTTGTATTATGGGCTAGAGTTAGACTTTCCTTTGCTCTGATTTTCAGTTTCACTTTCAGTTGTGCTGTCTACTCAGCCAGCAAAAAACCATGTTTGTTTGCTTGCAGTAAGAAGTAAGAGTTTGTTTATTCTGCAGTTATTATGATGAGTAGAGCAGGATTTGGTGCTTATTGCCAGGGGCATCACTACTGGGGTGCAGAGGGTGCAGACCGCACCCGGGTGACACCCTGAGGGGGGTGACACCCAGAGCTGCCCCACCCTGCACCGTTGCCCCGCGCCAACTCCTCCTCGGCGGTGGGTGGGCGAAACCAAAAGCAGGCGCCCGCTCACTGGCAGTGAAGCCAGGACAGGCCTCCCACTGCCAGCCTGGAGCGTGTGGTGAGTGTGTGTGCATGCATGCGCATGCATGCGCAAGACCAGCCACCCTGTCCACACACCTGGGAGGGTGCGTGCCGAAGGCCCACACACCCCCGCACTCCCTCTAGTGACGCCGCTGCTTATTGCTAAAGGGTGAAATAAAGAGAACTTAAAGTGATCTGAAAAAATGGCTACCTTTTACTCTTTTAAGGCTCGAGCTATAGTCACAATCATAGTGGCAATTTGATTACTTGATGGCAAAGGATGAAAACAGCCAAAGAGGAATAGAAATATTTCTGTATACACTACTGTTTGCTAGCTGGCTGGCTGGACACCTAGGCTGTATCTCAGGCCTAATTTCTGATTTTCCCAATATATGCAGCTTAGCATGAGGTCTTTTCAGGGTTTCTGGATAGAAAAATCCAGCAACCATTAAAAAATAAAAATCCAATTGCTTTCCACAGTTAGTTTCCAATTGCTTAGTTCATCTTTTATATAGTGGCCAGTTAAAAAGTTTCCCTTGATTGACCAACAGGAAGGAAAATCTAAAAGTCAGGAACAAGAAAGGAGGGACTCTCAAAGAGTAATTATTTTCTCTCTGACCTTCTCTACACTTGTGGTATGGACAAGTTTGTTTTTCGGGTGGAATCTAAAACTGAGATACCTAATGCAGCATCAAAGCCAAGCTCAGGCACTCACTGTTTTTTCCACAGTAATTCAGCTCATGAAGAACCAGAACACAGAGACAGACCACCAGTGAAAGTGGACTGTAGCTATAGGCAAAGTCAAGCTTTTGAGTCTGGTATTCCCGGGGGTCTCTCAAAAATGAATCAGACATTCAACAGATTAAACTTCATTCATGTAAGTTAAGACACACCCTGGATGGAGTAGGTGAGAGGGGGAAGGTCAGTGCCTTTCCCTTCCGCTGGCGTGGCCCTCACGTCATCTCTAGCAATGAGGGGAGGGGATTGACTGGCACGTGTGCCTCTCTCCACCAAAGAGAGCAAGGAGGGCTGACTACAGGGCTGTAAGGATCACAGGGTCCCTACACTGCTTTACAAGGTCAGTGAAAACTAGACAGGTCTCTACATGCAATCTCACCATTCTAAAAGGCACCACACAAAAGAAAAGGGAAGAGGAAAACAAACACTAACTTGGGCATGAGTTCTTAAAGTCACATTGTAGTTCTTTAGAGTCCATTAACTGGAATAGAATCATCTCAGGTGTCTCCCAGCAGAGCCAATACTGCGGTCTTCCTCAGTGTTGCAGCCTAAAGAAAATCCTGCCCCTGCAGTCACTGCAACAGACCAATGCGGCCACTTCTGACTTCTTTGCAAGAGGGCTGCTTGCCCTGGCTGTACTCTAGCTATGAATATATATGCACACTGTCAGAAATGTGCCATTGTCCCAGAATCCTGCCAGAGCAGGAGTGACTCTGGGGATACCTATTTATCCTTCTATAATCTGATAGTGTGTCTCCAGCATCCAAGGATGGATAATTTGTATCTGGGCAGTACACGGTGATGTCTCCTTTCGGCAGAAGGATTGCAGGGGGACAATGCAGTTTGCAAGCAACTCCTCCTCCCCCCTCCCTCCTTCCCTTCCCCAGCGGTATTAACAGAAGGAGAATAGTCAGAAAACTCCAGCTGCAAATGGCTGCTGGAGGGACTTAATCAAGCTGGGGAACCGCCTGGTGACCAAAAGCAGGTGCTCGCCCACTCTGGAAAGCAGCCCTCTGTTGACCAGGCTGAAGGTTGAATCGCTCTTTTAATTGCCACTTTTGGGTGTTTTTTGAAGGGCAAGGCCAGCGCTTCATGAGCTAGAAGAAGGAGGGGGAAGGTCGCTTATATCTAATAGCTCCCAGCTATTGGTGGGATTTCTTCCCTCCTTCTTGGATAAATGAGATGAAGAACCTGCCTTACACTGAATAAGACACATAGTCCAGCTAGGTCAGTATTGTCTACTCTGACTGGCAGCAGCTTTTCAGGGGCTCTGACAGAGACTTTTTCCAGTGCCTGCTCCTGATTCTTTTTAAGTGGAGATGCTGGTTCTGAACCTGGGACCTGGGTGTTCTTGGTGTGCAGGGGAAGGGTGGCGCCATTTGAGCCTGGGACATCTGTGCAGTAGGCCAAGCTGCATAGCTCCCCCTGTCACCCTACTGCACTGCCCTGGAGCAGCTGTTTACACGGCCAGGCTGGCGCACCCCACCCACCATCAGAGTGCTTGGCTGCCTCGCGTCCAACTGAAAGGGCATCAGGGAGAGCGAGGAGGAAGCCAGAAGAGCTGACACGTGGGCCCAGGACGTCCGGGTCCACACGTGCACGTGGGGTGCTTTCTCACTGCCACTAGGCGGAGACGTCCCCGTGGCTCTTTCTGTAGCAGTTTCGCTTGCAAGCACCCTTCCACAAAGCCAGCTGCATGTGTGCTGGCTGAAGGCCAAGAGCGGAGAAGGGAGAGGAATTAGATCTCATTGAAGCCCACTTTGGTTGTAAATAAACTATAAACACTTCCAGTGTTTTGCTTAGTAAGGAAAGGATGTGAATCATTTGGCAAACACTCAGCAAGCGTGCTACCTCCAGACTGCAGACAGCAAAGAGGAAGGCGATTCAACCCGAGCTGTGAAAACAAACCCAAAGATGGATTTGTACTTCTTTAGATCTGGGTCTTTTTTCAGGCTGCTGCACTCTGGATTCCAAGAATTAAAATTAGCATTGGCAATGGGGAGAAAGGTGTGCCAAGCCACCTCCATAATCCTCAGAAGTGGCGGGAGCACATCTCAGGCTGTGAGGGCCTGCTGCGTATGAGGAGCCACTCATTTCCCTTCCCTCTCCACTTCTGCAGGAATGTGGTTCCACCCAAAGCCTTTCACAGAGAACTTGGGTCTGATTCACAAATGGGCAGATGACTTGCAAGGGCAAATGCAGCCAGAAGGAGAGATGGAAGGCAGGGCTCCCTCTCGGCTCTGCGCAGAGGCCAGCTGCCTTCAGTTCTCCCTCCTCACCTTGGGCAGACACTCTACCAGGCTGCAGAGCAGAAGGAGAAGGGGGAGGCCACTGACGCCGGCACCACGAGAAAGCAGCTCCTTCTCTCTCTGAACCGTATCCGTCCCATCTGGTCCTTATAAGTACTTTGTCACTGTAAGAATTGATGCCTGGCTTTGTGTTTTCCTCCCCCCCACACACACTTTTTTTCTTATTTATTGTGTCTTTCAGATTGAAAGTCTAAAGACAGTAACTGTTCAATTTTAGTACTCTTTTTGTTCTTTGTTCAGTGATTTTGAGAGTGTCAACAAACTTTAGAGATAATCTAGTTGACACAATGCACTTTGACTTTCAAAAAGCTTTTGACAAAGTGAGGTGGCCAAGTTTGCTGATGATACTAAATTGTTCAGGGTGGTTAAAACAAAAAGGGATTGCGAAGAGCTCCAGAAGGACCTCTCCAAACTGAGGGAATGTGCAGTAAAATGGCAAATGCGATTCAATGTAAACAAGTGTAAATTCAATGTAAACAAGTGTAAAGTGATGCATACTGGAGCAAAAACTCTTAATTTCACATACATGCTTATGGGTCTGAACTGGTGGTGACTGACCAGGAACAAGACCAGAGGGTTGTACTGGATAGCTCAATGAAGATGTCAACCCAGCTGTGAAAAAGGCGAATTCCGTGCTAGAGATCATTAGAAAATGAATTGAAAATAAAACTGCTGATATCATAATGTTGGTGCACTAACTAATGTTGGGGCACTTCCAAAATAAAATCGCATGCATCCGTAGGGACCTCGACTCTAATGTTAGGACAGTTGAATCCATTGAGGTACCTAGATCACGGTCTTGTCCTCAGTTGTTGGACGAGTTTCAGTCGGTGCAGCTTGAGGAAGTTGACAAGATGCTTGGACTGGTGCGTGCAACCACGTCGGTACTCGACCCTTGCCCTTCTTGGCTAGTTAAAGCTAGCCGGGCTGAAACTGCCGGCTGGGCCAAGGAAGTGATCAATGCCTCCTTGAGTGAGGGAGTTGTCCCTCGTTGTCTCAAGGAGGCTGTAGTGAGACCTCTCTTGAAGAGGTCATCCTTGGACCCAGATAATTTGAACAACTATCGACCGGTAGCGAATGTTCCATTTCTGGGCAAGGTCTTGGAACGGGTGGTTGCCAGCCAGCTCCAGGTGCTCTTGGATGAAACCAATTATCTAGATCCGTTTCAATCCGGTTTTAGGCCCGGTTTTGGCACAGAAACAGCCTTGGTCGCCCTGTACAATGACCTTTGTCGGGAGAGGGACAGGGGGAGTGTAACTCTGTTGATTCTCCTTGATCTCTCAGCTGCTTTTGATACCATCGACCATGGTATCCTCCTGGAGAGACTCGCGGAGTTGGGAGTCAGGGGTACTGCTTGGCAGTGGCTCCGCTCCTACTTGGCGGATCGTCTCCAGAAGGTAGTGCTTGGGGAGCATTGCTTGATACCCTGGACTCTCCATTGTGGAGTCCCTCAGGGATCGGTTCTGTCCCCCATGCTTTTCAACATCTACATGAAGCCTCTGGGTGCGGTCATCCGGAGTTTTGGAGTGCGTTGCCATCAGTATGCTGATGACACGCAACTCTATTACTCCTTTTCATCTGCTTCAGGTGAGGCTGTTGATGTGCTGAACCGTTGCCTGGCCGCGATAATGGACTGGATGAGAGCTAATAAACTGAAACTCAATCCAGACAAGACTGAGATGCTGTTGGTGAGTGCCTTTTCCGCTCAGATGGAGGATGTTCATCCTGTTCTGGATGGGGTTACACTCCCCCTGAAGGAACGGGTTCGTAGTCTGGGGGTTCTTTTCGACCCTTCCTTGTCACTCGAGGCTCAGGTAGCCTCGGTGGCTCGGAATGCGTTTTACCATCTTCGTTTGGTAGCCCAACTACGCCCCTATCTTGGCGGTGACGACCTCGCCTCAGTTGTTCATGCTCTAGTGACCTCTAGATTGTATTACTGTAATGCACTCTATGTGGGGCTGCCCTTGAAGACGGTTCTGAAGCTGCAGCTAGTGCAAAACGCAGCAGCCAGACTACTGACGAGGACCAAGCGGTCCTCACATATTACACCTCTTCTGGCCCGTTTGCACTGGTTGCCGATTTGTTTCCGGGCCAGATTCAAGGTGCTGGTATTGACCTATAAAGCCTTACACGGTGTGGGCCCGCAATATCTGATGGAACGCCTCTCCCGCTATGAACCTACCCGTACACTTCGTTCGACATCTAAGGCCCTCCTCCGAGTACCGTCTCACCGAGAGGCTCGGAGGGTAATGACAAGATCTAGGGCCTTTTTGGTGGTGGCCCCCGAATTGTGGAACAGTCTCCCCGAGGAGGTACGCCTGGCGCCTACGCTGCTATCCTTTCGGCGCCAGGCTAAAACCTTCCTATTCTCCCAGGTATTTTAATATATTTCTATGTATTTTACTGTTTAATGTTTTAGCTATGCTAATATCATTTAGTGTTATTATGAATTTGTATTTTTATCTGTGATTTTGTTCATTTATTGTATTATTGTATGTTGTACACCACCCAGGGAGCCATTGGCTATGGGCGGTTTATAAATGAAATTAAATAAATAAAATAAATAAATAATCTATGGTATGACCACACTTGGAATATTGTGTACAGTTCTGGTCACTTCACCACAAAAAGGATATTGTAGAGTTGGAAAAGTTCAGAAAAGGGCAACTGAGATGATCAAGGGGATGGAACAACTTCCTTACAACATTTACAAGGTTTGGGGCTTGTGGTTCCAAGAGTTTTTCAGCCAGTTCCTTCTACTTTTCTATCATTTTATGAAACAGCCTGCTTAGATGAGCTGTAGTAGAAAATTTGTCCCAAGCAATTTTTATCAGGAAGCATCAACCATTTCCCTTGATAAGAGTTTTCTCAAAAAGCTTTAGGAATCATGCCTATTGTGCCGCTGTGTCTGTCGTGGGATGAGCCAATGAACACGTGTTCGCGCCTGGAGTCTGGGACATCCTGGGACATCCTGGCCAAGGGTTATACAGCTGAGCCCAAGGCTAGGAGAAAGGGGCTTTTGGAGATGTAACAGCTAGATATTATTTTGCAGCGGTGAGATCAGCAGCAGCTCAGGCACTGCCAAATGGAAAAATCATCTAACAGAATGAAAATCTATCCGGGAGTGAATGCTATTGAACTCCACCGGAGATTTTATTTATTTATTTATTAAATTTATTAGTCGCCCATCTGGCTGGCTGTCCAGCCACTCTGGGCGACGTACAAAATAAAAACATACAAATACATTAAAACATTAAAAATCTCCACAATAATAATAAAACCTTCTTAGTACAAGGTTGTCCTGTTGTTTTCTTATGTAAGCATTGATTTGATTGATTTATACCCCATTTGATCATACACAATTTAAAGACAGCTCATTCTAAGCCATAAAGGGCATTATAGGTTAACACCAGCACTTTAAATGCCCAAGGAACCGAGGGGACTTTTCTTTTTTATAATGGTGATGTTTGCTTATTTGACAGATGTATTCCTCACTAAATGGTGGGCTAAAGGTGGCTAACAAGCAGAATGAAAAAATAGAAAACCTCCCCAAATCATCCATGTGCTTAGTCTTCTGTCTGATAAATGGGGCCAGTGCCTACTCTCCTTCATTTCTGCAGTCTCAGGAAAGCTGCCCGTGGGACTGAGTATTGCTTTTTGGCAGGGGAGGAAAAGCAAATGCTTTGTAGCTGCTCCTTTGCCAGCTGAGGAATGACTCCAGATTGGTCCTCCCCTCGCCATGATGTTTTTCCTGGGAAGGGGGCGATGCAACTTCCCATGTTCAGAATTACCCTGCTAGTCAGTAGTTTAGCTACTGTAGTTGGCAGTGTTTGAGAGGTCTTTAAAGGCAGCCCCAATCCATTGTCATAGTCTGCTCTAGATGTTGCATGTTCTCCATGCCTGTCTCCTCTGAAGTGAGCTGTCTTGGTGTTTCCTGGACTGTCTGCCTTTCCTACTCTGTGAATTGGCCACACATTTGCAGGCCATGTATATGATTAACAGAGTCAAATTCTGCCTGCAGGGATGCCTGGAGGACAGCAGTTGCTGGACTGTTACTGGATGCTCACAGTGATTTATGCCATTGAGGACACTGTGCTATAGTTGTGTCTTTATGTGGGAGATGAGATAAGGTAAGATCATGGAGTCTTCTTGGCATCACTGTAGATTGGCACTTTCCATGCTGCTCCATGATTAGTGGGAATTGGTGTTGCTGCCATGCACACTGGCAGAATGTCTCATGAAACTGCTGTGTTTTGTGTTGGTTAAGGTGATACTTGCTTGGCTTTCTTGTGACTGTAGAATCACCAATGTTGTGCTGACATTTGTGGCCACCAGTGTAGCTGGGACCATAGGGTGGCTTGCAGACTTCTAAAACCACAGGGCTCGGTCCTGGGCCCAGTGCTCTTCAACATTTTTATTAATGACTTGGATGAGGAGGTACAGAGCATGCTTATCAAATGTGCAGATGATACAAAATTGGGGGGCATAGCTAATACCGTGGAAGACAGAAAGAAAATTCAAAGAGAACTTGATAGGCTGGAGCATTGGGCTGAAAACAACAGAATGAAATTCAACAGGGATAAATGCAAAGTTCTACACAGGAAAAAGAAACCAAATGCACAGTTATAAGATGGGGGATACTTGGCTCAGCAATATGACATGTGAGAAGGATCTTGGAATTGTCATTGATCATAAGCTGAATATGAGTCAACAGTGTGATCTGGCTGCAAAAAAGGCAAATGCTGTGTTAGGCTGCATTAACAGAATTATAGTTTCCAAATTGCGTGAAGTATTAGTTTCCCTCTATTCAGCACTGGTTAGGCCTCGTCTTGAATACTGCATCCAGTTCTGGTCTCCGCACTTCAAGAAGGATGCAGAAAAACTGGAACGGGTTCAGAGGGCAACAAGGATGATCAGGGGACTAGATCAGGAGAGTCTGAAAGAACTGGGCATGTTTAGCCTGGAGAAGAGAAGACTGAGGGGAGATATCATAGCACTCTTCAAGTACATGAAAGGTCACACAAAGGAGGGCTGGAATCTCTTCTCGATCGTCCCAGAGTGCAGGACATGGAATAATGGGCTCAAGTTGCAGGAAGCCAGATTTCAACTGAACATCAGGAAAAACCTCCTAACAGAGCCATACAACAATGGAATCAATTACCTAGAGAGGTGGTGTGCTCTCCGACAGTGGAGGCATTCAAGAGTGTCGGAAGGCAGAGCTGGGGTCCCAATCCCGGGGAGCTGGATCCCGGAGAGTTGGGAGAAGAGTATTCGGATGGATGGCAGAGGGAAGGGGGAGGAACTTCCCCCCTTTGGAGCGAAGACGAAACAGAGGAACTGCCAGTGATAAGGTCGCTTAGCGACGGGGAGCCTGAGCCCTCCCTGGACATTCTCACGCCTCCCCCTCTTTCAGGCTCAGAGCAAGAGGGGGAAGAGGGAGGGCTGCTCACAGCCGAAAAGTGGGGAGGCAGTTTACCATCAGCCCCTCCCCTATCCCCCATCCTGGAATCGGAAACTTCAGAAGAGGAGGGGGTGATGCTTCCCCCCTCACCGCGCACACGCAGACAGCTGAAAAGACAGGAGAGAAGGGGGGGAAGGCGGGCAGTACCTGAGGGGCAGTTAAGGAGGAGCGAAAGATTGCGCGCCCGTTTGGCCCCTTCTTAAAGAACAGGCGGGAAGAAGTCCCTTGCTCTGTCAACTTTCTCCCAATGCCGCAGGACCTGTATCCCTGTATTGATTCATGAGAAAACGCAGTCTTTGTTTGGACATTACCCTAATAAAACACGAATTAACTACAACCGCTGGTCTGGTTCCTGAGTCACATCCTGGGCCTGACAAAGAGGCAGCTGGACAGCCATCTGTTGGGAATGCTTTGATTTGGATTCCTGCATTGAGCAGGGGGTTGGACTTGATGGCCTTATAGGCCCCTTCCAACTCTACTATTCTATGATTCTATGAAAACAATTAGAAATGGCGTAGGCACAGGAGAAGAGAAATATGTCTTTTATCACCAGTGATGATTTCGCAGACACAAACTAGTAGGTGATGTCACTGGGTGCACTGGCCAGACACTTGTGCAGCCACAGTAGATAGTCCTGTCCAAACAGTAGTGAGTGCAATAGCCAGCAGGGTAAGTATTGCATAAACTTTAGCACTAAGAAAATGTGATGAACATGCCCCCAAGTCACTTGAATCCCTCAATAGCTAAGGAATTACTGCATTTATTGCACAATAAAACAAATGTCTGAAGAATCTTTTTCATGTCGATAATCATGAGGCCTGACTGTAAGCTGGTGGTTGGTTTCCCTGGCCCTTGGTTGCACATGCCTGCAGAGGAGTCTGAGATGCACAGGAGTCTCAGGGAAGGGGGGGGGCTCATTCAGCACACAAATGTTTTTGTAATTGCTTGCTTCAGAATTAATTTTTCCTTTTTGAAGCAACATGATTTGCATTAAACTTATATTTTCTTTGGGGGGAAAAGCATGTTTATGTATCCCTGCATATTTAATTTGAAAGATTTAAAATGTATAAATAATCCAATAATTTGGGGGCACTGAAAGAAGATTTTATGTGAGGAGATAAATCAGGTCCTCATTTACATGCTTAACTTATTCCATATTTTGTTCACCAGCTTTCTTGGAAAAGACTCAAAGGAATTTGTCTGAAGGATCTGCCTTTTGCAACATCTCCCATTGCTGTTCAGCCCAGAGATAGAAATGGAACTCCACTCTAGGGCCAAATGTTGCACCCAGATGTCACATATTCAGCTCTCTCTGAAGAATGCAACAGCTTCCCAAAATCTGCTGTCATCCCTACCAGATTGGTGAAGTTAGGCATGCCTGTTTTGGAGCAGGAGAAGTTATTTGGGGAGTGGCTTCCACTGATGAAATCAAGCAGGGTGGGGAATATGGAAACCACGGCAAGCACAATATAGTGGTACTCTAGTGTCTACACTGCTTGGCTGAAGCTTTCAAGGTGCTAGTCTAGTTTTATAAATGCCTTAAATATTTGAGACTGTGAACTGTTGTAGTGTAATTGACTGTGAACTGTTGTAGTGTGATTGTGTTGTAGTGTGATTAAACATAGTCTAAATCCCCACTCAGTCATTACAGGCCAACTACTTCACAGGGTTGTTGGGAGGGTAAAATGAGATGACCCTAGGGAAGTGGCTGTGTTGAGCTTCATGAAAGACCCAAGTGTCAGGATGAATCAAAGCATGTCTTAAGGGTGCCACTGAGGAAGGAAGAGCTTTGGACTGTGATGTGGCCTCTGCCTGTAATGATGTAGCTGTGGTTCACCCCCTTATACTGCCCCCCAAATCTCTGGACTGTTGTCAGGTGGAGTTTGAATTCGTCTCTCCCACAGTGCTCCACCAACCAACCATTCTAAGGCTTGAGATCTTCTTCCTCAGAGATGCTCAGCTAGACCATTCAGACTCGTAGCGTTGCCAGATCAGCGGCATCCCAAACCCTGAGATTTCAGGGGTGGGCCCTAGTGATGTCATAGGACAGGTTGTAGTGATGTCACAAGGCAGGCTGTAGTGATGGCATGGCGTAGGCTTTAGTGATGTCACAGGGGTGGGCCTTAGTGATATCACAGGGGCAGGCCCTAGTGATGTCCTTAAGCATGACATATTAAGCATCAACCACAGTTGCTTGGAGCATACAATTCAAACAAAAACCTTTCTCTGATTGGAAATTAGGATAGAAATCTTAGCTCAAAGATGGAGCCTGGGTATGGAACATTTAATCTAGCCTACTTGCTTCTGGCAAGAAGGGTTTAAGTGCCATCAGGCCAGACCAGTCACCAGAAGGCTATGAGATGTTAGATGGGAGCACTTGGGAGTAAAGATGGATGCCCCTGAAGGGTGCAATTCTAAATACACTTACTAAGCCCCATAGAATTCAATAGGACATACTTCTGAGTAGATATGTTGGATTGTGCTGTTGGTAAAGCTTGACTAGGGATCCTCTGCAAGGATATCCATATCCAAACAGCGTTGGCAACCCCCTGCCTGGAATGCCCTGCCCCTGCCTTTTAACATGGCTGCTCCTAACCTTTACAGATTTGACCCTTCACTTCAGAAAGAGGTCTGAGAAATGAGGAAGAGGAAGAAGATTCTCTGCCCTTTTTTGTCTACCCTGTGGGCTGCTATAAACTCACTTTGACAGTCAACCCAATTCCAGTGAGTAATCTGACAGAAAACACACATAGCTTGGTCTACCTTCACAGATAGCAGCTTGGGAACAACAGCAATTGCAGCCACACTTCCCAGTATGTGAATTCTCTTTTACCACTATTGGGCAAGAAACAAACCATCATGCAACCAACAAGGTGCATCATCAGTGGGTTTAAGGGGGTTGAGCTGAGCCCATGGAACCACTGTTGTTGCTTCTATGGTTGTAAGGGAGTGAGATCAGAGGTAAATTAAATGCAAATAGAAAAAGAAAAACAAAAGACAGTAATGATTTCCCAAATGCAATACCATACGAACCACAACAAAAAACTTATGAGTAAGGCAGAAAACTCAGCATTGCACAACCAGTCAGAATTCCTAACCAAAAACCAAAACTAAAAAAATCCTTGCAGCCAGTCAGACAAGGTCACAGAAATCCCCATGCCTATTTCATGCCTTTTGGAATTACAAAAAGATGAATCAAAATGATGACTGATGGATAGGCAACAGCTTGGATGCCTCCCTGAGCAATTTCTGTTCTCTCAGCAATGCTTATTTATAACCTAAATCTTCAAAGTACACTAATTCAGAAAGTGTTTAGGTGTGATTAAAATGACATTAGCAATTATAGGAGTAGGTAATAAACATATGCAGACCATCTTTGTGAATATTAAATATTACATTTTCCAAACAAGCATTTAATTAAACACATTCAGAGTAAAAGAATCCTGCCTTGTAATTTAGCCTATGACAAGTTGTAATTCTTCTCTGGCAAGTAACCACATGGCAAAACTACTGTAGCTTGTTAGGATCAACCTTACAATAAATGCTGAACTGGTATCGTGAGTGCCCCTCGTTGGGTGCTTACGATGCAAAAAAACAGGAAGAGGGGCAGGGGGAACTGTTGGCATTAAGCGCATATGCAGAAGAAGGGCCGCCATGGTGAAGCCTCTCTCCGCAACAACCCTTGGCAGCAGACAGAGTCACCCCTCTCTGGAAGAGGGAGGGCTTCATTGCATCTGTGCAGTGGCCATGGCTCTGAAGCGTGCGCCTGAGCAGTGGCCATGGCTTGCACTCTGAGGAGAAGGATGCCGCTGAAATTATTTATAATGTTGGGCCGGCTGCTGGTGATGTAGCGAGGAATTTGGCAGTGGTGGCGGCGGAGGAAAGAAGGAAGGAAGGAAGGAAGGAAAAGCTGAAGAAACATAAATGGTGGCTTTTCCTCCTTGCCAGCCCTCCCCTCTCTCCCTGCGTGCAAGGCCTCTGCTGCCAATGTGGCTGGAAGACCAGAACACACATGCACGGCAAGCTGCCACACCAGAAAACCAGAGATCCAGGGACAGGGAGGTGATTTGGCCAGAGAGCTGGAAGCTGGAGGTCTGGTAAACCCATCAGGAGGCTTTCTGCCTCAGGGCTCGTTCTGCTTTGTGTCCAGGACAAACAAACCCTGTTTTGTCTGTTCCAAAAGTTGAAAAACAGGTGCAGAGACACTTGCATCC
The DNA here is from genome assembly GCF_030035675.1 of Rhineura floridana. Taxonomy (NCBI): domain Eukaryota; kingdom Metazoa; phylum Chordata; class Lepidosauria; order Squamata; family Rhineuridae; genus Rhineura; species Rhineura floridana. The sequence goes on from NC_084494.1 coordinate 1,400,574, forward strand.
GTTGAACTATTGCAGAAGTTGGCAGCTTGGACCTTTATATATATATATATATATATATATATATATATATATATATATATGCTCAAAACATTTTTTCCAGAGTAATAAATTACCCATCCAATTGTCAGCAGATGAAGATGACAGGTGTTGTGGATTCACCAGCACCCCAAAGAGCAGGTGCAGGAGTCCAAGGAGACCTGCTGGCTCTCCAGATATGCCAAGAGATGTCTGGGCCATGTCAATCTCTCTCCCCCTCCCCCCAATTGAGGGTGATGCCCTGACACATGGGAGTAGACTGGGAATAAGGCAGCCCAGCAGGAGTAGAGAGAGAGAAGGAGTGGGGGTCCTGGGCCTGTGTAGTGTAGCCTCATATTCTGCAGCTAGAGCATGGTCAGGGTTGCCAGGTTCATGGCCTGAGACTGATCCTGTAACTTTAGGAGAAGAGAAAGCCAAGTGCAGGTGTTCTTGCAACACTGTAATGGGAAAAACCCTGCACAACTTTTAAAGATACAGAAGACCTCTTGGTTGCCAGGCCCAGCCTCCAAGAGGTCTTCTGTAGCTTTAAATGTTGTGCAGGGGGAAGGGAGAATTCCACCTTGTGGTTCTTCCCATTACAGGGTTGCAAGAACACCTGCACTTGACTGACTTTCTCTTCTCCTAAAGTTACAGGATCAGTCTCAGGCCGTGAACCTGGCAACCCTAATTATCTATCTATACTAATTAATTAAGTCAATAAGAATATGAACTAACAATAAATCATTCATGTTCCTCTTAACTCCCTCCAGCTCACTACTTGTGTATTTTACTCGAAGTTTCCTATAATAGGCCTGAAGTCTTCAGCTTAGCAAAAAGCAAAAGCAGAGCAGAGCAGATAGCAGAAGAAAAAAGTAATCCAGAGGCAATCCACCCCTCAAATAGCTAACTCACTAACCTTTGAATGCATCTTTTATACCAACCAGCAAAACTAGATTGGGGGGTGGAATTATCCAATAATATTACATGAATTTTAATAATTGAGGGTAGATCCCCCCAAAATACGCAGACCATGCACTACCATAATCTGTCTGGGAGAAGAACCCTGAGACCCTTGCGGCAGTGATTTTTCATTGGCACCTTTGCCAGAGTTTCAAAAACACATTTGCATTATTCTTTCAGTTCGACATTGTTTTGGCCATCCGACATCTCTGCGCCAACTTCTTATCACAAGCTCTTCTCTGGCAGCAGAAAGTGCAGCGTTCACAAAACTGGAAGCAGCCTTCAATGAAATATGACACACACAGCATGAAATTGTCATCCCTCTTGGTCATCATGGCTTCACCCTGGCTGTTCTATTCTGTGCATCCGCTTCTAACCTGTCTGCCAAATGTAAATGTACAGGGTCCAGCAATGACTTTATTAAGACCTAACTTCTGTTGTTTACATTCTTGTAACCTCTAGTTTGGATTATTACAAGGCATTATACATGGGGCTGCCTTTGAAGATGTTTCAGAAACTGCAGCTGGTGCAGAATTTGGCAGCCAGAAGATTGAGCAGTGCAGGACAGTCAGAACACATAACCGCAATTCTGGCACAACTGCACTGGGTACCAGTTAGTTTCTGAGCTCAGTTCAAAGTGCTGGTTTGACCTATAAAGCCTTATGCAGTTTAGGATCTTAAGGATTGCCTCTCCCCACGTGAACTGAGCCAGAGCTTGCATTCCTCATTTCTGGCTCTTCTCCATGTGCCCCCTCCAAGGGAGATGCGGAGGGTGGCAACATGAGAATGGGCCTTCCCAGAGCAGGGAAGCATGCTGGGCACCACCATTCGCTATTTTTAGGTGCCAGGCAAAAACATTCCTTTTTACCTGGGCTTTTGGCCCTTAATTTGAAGGGCTTCAAGTACTAGTGGCCTCTTTTTGTGTGGCAGGTTTTGCAAGACCCATCTTTTATTTGCTCAGATGTGTTTTTAAGGTTTATTGGTTATTTGTTATACTTGGTTTTAGAGGATTTTTTGTCATTGTAAGTTGCTTTGGGTCGCTTTTGCAAGTAAAGTGAAATAATAATAATAATAATAATAATAATAAATGTGGTAAGTGAGCAGGAGGGAGATGTTGCAGGACAGAACTGTGTGTGCTAGCTCTGCCCTGCAGGCCTGCATTTCCAAAAGGAGCCTGCTGCCCTCAGGTTTTTTTAGTCCTACCACCAGCAGAGTTGTATTGGTAACACTGGTGTAACCTTGGTACAATATACCAGTCCACTGGTATATGGTGAATATTCACCAGTGCAGGAAATGTGGAGAACTTAATTTAAGATTGAGAAAGCAAGAAACGGAAAGCACTGAAATTGGCAGATCTTCACTGGTTATGATGTGGGTGCATGTATGTGATAGGGGACTTGTTCTCATGAGCCCTCTGCATGTGTGAGTGGCATTTTTATTTTATTTATTTACTAAACTTGTTACAGAAAAGTCTCCAAGTGACGTACAGAATATTTAAAAATACAGACATAAAGAAAAATACATTGTGATATAGATACACTCAGACAACACCACATGCAGTTCATAAACATATACAACACCACGCACCCTTCCCCCAAATAACAGAAACAGAACACTTAGGCAGCACACTATCAACAATATCATCATAGTGCATCAAATGCCTGGGAAATAGATATGTTTTTACCTGGTGTCAAAAAGATGACAAATAAGATGTGCAGTGGGCCTCACTGAGAAGACCAGTCCACAAACAGGGAGCCACAACTGAAAAGACCTTTTCTTTGTCATTGTCCTCTGAACCTCCCTTCAAGAAGGGGCATGTGGCTGTTGTCACTGGCACAGTGGGCTGTGGCTTCAATGTTTCCAGGGATCTGTCATCTTTATGTGGTTTTTGGATTTTCTATGCTGCGTGTTTCCCCCTCTCCTCGCAGGCTGAGTGTGCACTGGCCAGGGAACAATGTCAATTCTGCCAGTGGAGCACCATGTCCCCCACCCACCATAAAGAGGGGAAGTGTGTGTGTGTGTGTGTGTGTGTGTGTGAGAGAGAGAGAGAGAGAGAGAGAGAGAGAGAGAGAGAGATGTCAAATTTGTTTCTGAAAAATTTGACCCAGCAACATTTAATGGGGTCCTTGCTCAAAAACATTTGCTTGGTGAAAAAGTCGATTCCTGGCTGGTCCCACAGCTCTAGAAGCAGCTAAGCAGATTTCAGGTCTATTATCACGGCTCTTGAAAGCACAATCCTATGCATGTTTACTAAAGAAATAAGGCCTGTGTTCAATGGGCTTCTTCTCAGGTAAGTGCTCTGCCTTCTGGAGTGGTTGGAGCTGTGCTCCCCCTTCTTCAGAGCTCAGTAGCGGCTCCCAGAGTGAACTCAGAAGAAGAAGCCCCACAGAGCACATACCACATGAAAGAGCCCCCTGGCCTGCCCTCCCTTCTCCAGAGGCTTTTGTGGGATTAGCAACTCAGCAGAAGGATGAAGGGAGAACAGGCAGAATAGTGCAGCAGCAGCATCTTCTCTCCAGCTTTGGATGCCTGATTCCAGGCCAGGCAGGAGCTGCACTAGGGAGAAGCAACACCAGGAGACCCAGGGGAGGGGGCAAAGGAGGAGCCCCTCAGGGCCACCTTGAAGGTCAGGTCAGGGAGCCTGGATGGTTCGCAGAGGAGCAACAGAGATGTAGCAGAAATATGAGCAGGGAGTGGGACGCTGCATGCTGCTTAGTGTGGGAAGCAGGGAAAGAACACAAAGTTGTGTGGTGTTTTGCACAGCCCTAGATAGCAATCCTGCATTTCAGCAGCTGATTGCCCATTGAGGTAGTGGCCAGGGTGGCCACATGCCTAACTCCAGCTCTTTCTTCCACAGCAGTTCCAGTGATTGGACTCCCAGAGGTCTCCCAACTGATAGCAAATCAACTCCATTGTGCCCGCTGAGTTCATTCACTGGTGATTACTCATGGCCAAGTAAGATTGTCTTCCAGTGGGTCTGTAAGTGACTGTGGAGGCTAATTCTGGATCCACACAGCCTCCCACAGTGAGGACATCGGTTTCCAGATGGAAGATGGTCATGATGAGGATTTGTTTGACGTGCCTTCCGCTTAGCTTGTTTGTCCCTTTCGCCCTGTATTCGTGCTTCTTCAATGTCCACAGCACATTTGATATTAGCCAACCTCCATTTGGGATGTTCATGGGCCAAGACTGTGCTAGAACAGCTGCGGGTTTGCAGGTGTTGGCTCTAGGGCTCAGTGTGGCAGCCTTGGAGCCACTCCTTTCCCCATATAAGCCCACCTGCCACAGCCACTCTTGCCTCTGGCTGACCATTCCCATGGACCTTTCAGTGGTCCCCCATCATCCAGGGCACCAATCTTGTCCACAGCCACAACTCACGGTAGTTTTATACATTGTTGGAGGAGGGCTGGTCTATCAGCAGGGGTTAGACATGATGGCTCAGTGGAACCATCCCATTGCGAGGCACTCTCTCTAGATACAGATCCTGGAGATACACCATAGCAGATCTATCCCTCCTGCTCACACTGGCCTGTGAGCGCGTTCATTGGTGAGGCTTCATTGATTTGTGAGGGATCTGTAAGCTCTGCTGTTCAATACTAGACAACCTCCTTTGCATGCAGAAGGACTCTGCTTCAATCCCTGGCAGCATCTCCAAGCAGGGCTAGGAAAGACTCCTCCTGAGATCCAGACAGTCACTGCCAATCAGCGCAGAGGCAACACTGAGCCAGGTGGGCCAATGGCTTGACTGCCTGTCTGGTCCCTGTTGGTTGCCCTCAAAGGGCTCACCGTGGCCTCATCTATTTCTTTCCACTCCTCCCCGGCTTCTTTTCTGAAAGCTGAGCCTGAGACCACGAAATGCAGAAAAGGAGGGGCGGGATGGGGTGCGAGAGGCCTGTGAAGAGAAGGATGCTCTGTACCTAGTGGGCTGTCCGACACTGGAGACATTCAAGAGGCAGCTGGACAGCCATCTGTTGGGAATGCTTTGTTTTGGATTCCTGCACTGAGCAGGGCATTGGACTTGATGGCCTTATAGGCCCCTTCCAACTCTACGATTCTATGATTCTATGATGGCAAAAGCCACCGCCAGTCTTGTGAGATGACGCTTCCAGTTGGCCTCCTTTGCCTCTCAGCTCATCCCTGGTCCCAGGGGCCATGCTCCAGAGAGCCCAGCTCAAGTATCTTGTAAGGACTGTGATGAAAGGTATATTTATTGTACTTCATTGTGGCAAGTTGTTTCAGATGTTTCCAATTCATTGGCTGGTTCAGACATCTGTTCTTGATTAGATTAAAAAAAAAAACTTGCAAGAAAAAAGTGTTTAGTTTGGAGACTTAAGACATTCTCTCTAATCCCAGCAAGTTGTCTATTGTTGTTAATGGACAGGTGAGTTACAGTGAGTCCCAGACATGTTGCAACGAGGGTCAGTTGATGTCAGCCCCAGGAGGAGCCAAGTAGGTTCACTCCAACCAGCCACTATCCCCTGCCAGTGGAGAGACTGGACAGTCATCTGATCCCCTCCACTCCTTTCAACTGGGCTTCCACTCCCACCATGACCAAGGGATCTGCAGAGTGACCTGGAAGTAGAGTGGACCACCAAGGAGGAGGAGCAGGAGGAGGGATGCTTTTGCACTTGTGGTCATGATTGGGCCCCACCACTGGCCTTGCTCAGCTTAAACATTTGGGATTAGTCATGTGGCATTTGCCTCAAGCAGGCTCAAAGGGAAGCGCCGCTGCAGCTTGGTGGCAGAGCATCTGCTTTGTGTGCCGAAAGCCTACGTTCAATCCCCAAAGGCATCTTCAGGCAGGACTGGGAAAAACCCACAGCCTGAAACTCTGGTGAGCCACTGCCAGCCAGTGGAAACAATACTAAGCTAGATGGGCCAATGGCTGCCCCTGCTCCCTTGCACACCACAGTCAAGAATATGCACAGGGGATTTATTAATTTCATTTGTTCAAAAGAACCCTCTAAGTGGTTTACAGTGTTAGCAAAAATCACAAATACAGTGAAAACAAAAGTGTACATTTAAAGCTGTTACGCATATGCAGAGATCCTCAGTGTCTGAGCTGCGAGTGTGTCAAGTGTGTGCATTTACCTAACAGAGCAAGCTTTTACCCTGCATTGAGAACACTGAGACTTAAGACTCACTAAAATAAGAAAAGCTACTTTATGTATAGAAATACATAGTAGATAGAAAGGCAGACCTAGTTCTAACTAACTAACTAAGTTGGAGGCGCAACGCTCAGGCTTGGGAATTGCCCTCCTGGCTCAGGAGAGAGAACAAAGATGTCTCCTCTCTCCTTGGACAGTCGAAGAAGACAAAGGAAGGAGGGGCAAGTCAGCTTCCCTGAGCATATCAGTTTACAATGGAAGGAAGAAAGGTAGAGAACAGCACAGGTAAAGGTAGGCAAGCCTAGCCAGCTGGAGGACCCTAACTCAATCTTCCTTCTGGAATACAAACAAAAGAACCCAAACAGGAGTTGCTCTTGCCTCACTTCCAACACCCTTTCTCAAAGAGTGTTTGGTTCAGCCCATGAGATTCATCTTGTCTCGCAGCTTGCAGTATCTGATTTTGCCCAATGCCTTCGTGAAAGCATCTGCAGTCATGTCTTCCGTTGTACAATACTCCATCTTGAGTAGTCCTCTGCGGTAGGTATCTCTAATGAAATGGTGCTTCACGCCTATGTGTTTGGTTTGTGAACACCCCTTCTGACTCCATGAATCTGATGCATCCTTGTTTGTCTTAATGGAGAATTTTTATATATCCACACATACAAACATAATTATTAGAAAATATGATTATGAAACATAAGGAAAATCACAAGGAACTAAGCAATAGACCCACAGGTCTTTTTGGAGACCCCAAAATCCAGTAACCCTAAATCTTCGCATTAAATTCAGGCCTGTGAGCAAGGCCTGTTGCTGGCTGGCAATGGTCAGATTCACCTCACTGTTAACTCCTTGCGGTTGCCAGGTGCGTGACTGACTTTGATTAATGATTATATTGTTTAGAAGCAATGAGCATATAGCCTATGATTGATATATTATACTGTTTGAGCTTAAAATAGTTGGCAAGTATATTCTTGTTTTAGTATTCTGTAGAACAAGAGCTCCAACTACTGGAGAAAGTTTTTAACATTAGAAAAGCAGGAAAGAGATAAACTTTAAGCTTTAATACAGATTTCTAAAATAAACCGGTGTGTTTAATTTCACTTTTGATAAATAGAATACAACTTTGTAAGTGGGTATTCATGGTAAAAAGGTATTTTGGAGTGGTTTGCCTTTTCTATTCCCCTGGGGCTGGGAGATAGTGGATGGCTCAGAATCCACCCACTGTATTCCCTGACTGTGTGATCTCCAGTCACAGTCCATAACCCCTTCTCTTTAGCTATGTATTTTTAAGTTAGGAATTGGACTTCTGAAAGATATAAGCAATAAGAACCCCTATAGTAAGTTAATAGAACTGTGGTGCTCATGGACACCCTAAGTTGAGTCAAACTCAGCCCAGCATAGCTAATATCTCCAGGTGTACCTGGAGTCAGCCTGGCCGATCAAGAACAATGGGCAATAGAAAGTATCGGGTATGCATGAAAGCCCATTCACAATAGTAGAATGTAGTATATGGTAGTAACTGGTTTCAACTGGCCTGAAAAAGCATTAGTCTTGGAGGACAACAGAACAATGGTGATATTAATAAGATGGACAGAATATTGGAATAAGAAATAGAATTACCTAATGCTTTCTGATTGGTTTGGAAAGATTGCAGAGAGGAGGAACTGTGGGAAGGAACTTGTGGGATTGGTAAACTAATGTCACATATGTTTTTAGTACTGTATAAAAGAGCCTGCAAACAGTGTCTCATTGCAGTCCTTACCAGACACTCTGAGAGGCTGGCCCTGCATATGCTTGTAAAGAATAAAGGCCTACCTTTTTGCTTCAAGCCTGTGTCTTCAAATTTCTTCAAGGACCCCCAGTCTAAGATCCCAAAGGAGAAAAATTCTCCATCAGTCTTCATGCATCATGACAGAACCATGTATAGAGATGCCTAATTCTTTGAACAGTTTAAATAGCCATTTCAATTGTCATGCTTCAGAAGCTGACACATACTCTGCTTCTGTGGAAGAGAGTGCTACAGTCTATTGTTTCTTACTTGCCCAGGTGATCACTGAATGTCCATAGTAGAAGATTCCACTGGTGGATTTTCAATCTGCAGTGTCTTCAGCCCAATCAGCATCTGCATATCCCACTAGTTTGGGATCTTGGGCAGCTGCTAACCTCAGTTTCATGGTTGCAGTGCCCTTCAGATATCTTGCCACCCTCTTGATTGCTTCCCAGTCCTCCTTGGTTGATAAAGTGGTTTTTCTGCATATGTATACTACTCCTACCACCACATCTGGCCTGGAAACAGTGCTGATACACAGAAGTTTCCCGATGGCTTGTCTATAGCTCTCATGGTCTTCCCATGGTTGTTTGCTGTGGTCCAGTTTCAGGTATCCTACTTCCATTTTAGTAGGTGATGGATGTGCATCCTTCAGTCCTAGATTCTCGAGAAGGTCTTGGATCTTTTGTCTTTGACTCAGCAAAAGGATCTTTCTCTTACAAATTGTATTCTGAGGTATTGAGTGACATCACCTAGGCACTTCACTTCAACCTCCTTGTTGAGATGATTCACTAGTTGTTGCTTGTCCGGTGGGTCTTGATAAGCCAACAGTAGTTCATCGACTCAAATCAGTAGGTAAGTCCATCTGTTGTTCCTGAATCTGCTGTACAGGCATGGCTCTGCTATGCCTTGCACAAAGCCTTCTTTCAAGAGCATTTTGTTCAGTTTCTCATTCCAGGCCTTGGCAGCTTGTTTAAGTCCATAGATGGATTTTTGAAGTTTACACACTAGTTTCTTTTCCTGGAACTTCAAACTCTGGTAGTTATTGCATGTAGATTTCCTCTTCTATTTGTCCATGCGAGAATGCTGTTTTTATATCCATGTGGTCCACTTGCATTTTCTTGTTAGCAGCAACACTCAGAAGAGTTCTGATAGTCATGTGTTTGACTACAGGAGCCAATGTTTGATTGTAATCTTGTCCATACTTTTGAGAGTATCCTTTGGCTACTAGTCTTGCCTTGTATCTCTCAACATTTCCTTCAGCATCTGACTTCCTTTTGAATACCCACTTGCAGCCTACAGCTCTCCTTCCTTGAGGAAGCTTGCTCAGTGTCCAAGTTTTGTTCTTATGTAGAGCTTCCAGCTCTTCCTTGGCTGCCTGCCTCCACCTCTCAGCTTCAGCTTTGGGTAAATCTTCAATTTCTTTCTAGGTCTCTGGCTCTGGAACTTCATCTCTTACAAGGAAAGCAAGTCTGTCTGGTTGCACACCTTTGTAGATGCGTGCAGAGCATCTGGGTGCTGGTGCTTTGTCTGCCTCTTCTGGCTTTGATGCCTCTTCTGGCTCATACTCCTTGCCTTCTTCTGCTGGTATATTACTATGATCCCTTCTGTTGTGGAATAATAGCTCAGTTTCTTCTTCCATTTTGCTGTCATCTGGTGTGGCACCCCTTCTGGTTGGTGTGTGCACTTTCCTTCATCAAAGTGGACAGCTCTGTATACACCAACTTCACCAGTTTTCCGATCTATGACTGGGTATCCCTTCTGTGTTGCAGAATATCCTATGAATATGCCTTCCTTGGCAGAGTTGTCAAATTTTGACCTCTTTGTTTCAGGATGTGCATGAAGTCCTTGCACCTGAACACACAAAGGTGAGACATGCTTGGTATGTGCCCACGCCATAAGTCAAAAGGTATCTTGTTGGTTGCAGTTGCCAGAAGTCGGTTCTGCAGATAGGTGGCAGTAACCACTGCTTCCCTCCAGTATTTCTGTGGTAATTGTGCATCTTCCAACAAGGAACAAATCATCTGTCCAAGAGTCTGGCTCATGCATTCCATGACCCCATTTTGTTCTGGAGAATAAATGATAGTACTCTGGTGCTCTATGCTTTCCTTGCATAGAATGTCCTGCATGGTTCTGAACACAAATTCTCCTGCATTGTCAGATCTTGTAAGTCGTGGCTTTCTGCCAAATTTGCTAGATACAATTCTGATATAGTCCTTCGATTTTTGAAGTACTTGACTATTCATTCTCAGCAGGTACATTGTAGAATACCTTGATTAATCATCTGTGAAAGTAAGCATGTAAAATAATTTTGCCCTGTGATGGCATTCTAATGAGTCCTGCAGGGGGGTTATGGACTGTGACTGGAGATCACACAGTAAGGGAATATGGTGGGTGCATTCTGAATCATCCACTATCTTCCAGCCCCCCTGCATAATTACTGCATTCCCTGGGATCCCCTTTCTTTGGAATTGGGATGTATATTGAACACTTCCAGTCTGCGGGCCATTGTTTAGTTTTCCATATTTCTTGACAGATTTTAGTCAAAATTTGGACAGATTCAGTCTCAGTAGCTTGTAGCAACTCTATTGGTATGCCATCTGTTCCTGGTGATTTGTTTCTTCCAAGTATTTTAAGAGCAGCTTTCACCTCACATTCTATAATTTCTGTTTCTTCATCATACAGATCCTCCATGAATGAGTCTGTCATCCTTTCATCTCTTTTATAGAGTTTTTCAGTGTATTACTTCCATCTTCCTTTTATTTCATCTCAGTCAGTCAGTTTGTTCCCTTGTTGATTATTCAACTTCCCTACTCTTGGTTTAAATTTCCCTTTCATTTCTTTTTATTATTTTTTTATTATTATTAAATTTGTTAGTCGCCCATCTGGCTGGATGTCCAGCCACTCTGGGCGATGTACAAGATAAAACAGTATATAAAACAATTAAAATTTGAAAACAGTAGAACAGTAAAAAACTAGCCCATCTCAAACGCCCATCTAAAAAGCCAAGTCTTCAGGGTCCTGCGGAAGCTCATTATAGACAGGGCATGGCGTATATCACCTGGGAGAGAGTTCCAGAGGGTGGGGGCCACTATTGAGAAGGCCCTCTCTTGAGTCCTCACCAGCCTAGCTATTTTGACTGGTGGGATCCAGAGAAGGCCCTCTGAGGTCGATCTTGTTGAGCGGCATCCCTGTCGATGCTGGAGGCGCTCCTTCAGATAGGCTGGGCCACAACCGTATAGGGTTTTAAAGGTTAAAACCAACACCTTGAATTGGGTTCGGTACACAACCGGTAACCAATGCAACTCCTTCAACACAGGAGTGATGTGATCTCTACGGCGGCTGCCTGCAATCAGACACGCCGTTGCATTCTGTACCAGCTGTAATTTCCGAACCGTTTTCAAGGGTAACCCCACGTAGAGTGCATTGCAGTAGTCTAGGCGAGTGGTGATCAGGGCATGTACCACCGGTGGGAGCAGATGATTGGGAAGGTAGAGGCGTAGCCTCCGTATCAGATGGAGTTGATACAGAGCTGCCCGGCTCACAGCTGACACTTGAGCCTCCATAGACAGCTGGGAGTCAAGAATGACCCCCAGGCTACGGACCTGGTCTTTCAAGGGCAATCGTACCCCGTTAAGCACCAGGTCTATATCTCCCAGCCTTCCCTTGTCTCCCACAAACAGCACCTCGGTTTTGTCAGGATTCAGCTTCAACTTATTCCTTCCCATCCAGCCACTCACCGACTCCAGACACTTGGACAGGGTTTCCACAGCCAACCTTGGTGAAGATTTAAATGAGAGATAGAGCTCTCTAATCTTTTGGAATAGGGCTCTTGTTCTACCCATTTTGTTGTCCTCTTCTATTTCTATACAATAACTATTGTAATAGTTCTCTTTGTCCCTACGTACTAGTTGCTGTATTGTTGCATTTACGGTTCTGACTGTATTTCTATCTCCTTTTGCGTTTGCTTTCCTTCTCTCTTGAACCATTTTAAGAGTTTTGTCAGTCATCCACTGAGGTCTTTCTCTCTTTTTAACTAGAGGTATTGTCTTTTTGCATTCTTCCCTGATAATTTCTCTGACTTCACTCCATAGTTCTTCTGGTTCTCTGTCAACTAAGTTTACAGTCTCAAACCTGTTCCTTATTTGATCTTTATATTCTTCTGGGATGTTATTTAAATTGTATTTTGGCATTATGATTGCTTTGTTCTTCTTCTTTAGCTTTATTCTAATTTTTGATATGACCAGTTCATGATCTGTACCTCAGTCTGCTCCTGGTCTTGTTTTTGCAGAAAGTATGGAACTTCTCCATCTTTTGCTACCAATTATATAATCAATTTGGAGTGAGCGGGGCTTCCGGTTGGCCGGGGAATGGCGCTGGGTGAGTCATTCTCGTGCTCCTGCCCCGATCAACTCTGTAAATTATATTTGGTGCCATTGTGACTCTGCGGGACAGTTGGAGGGGGGGGCACTGGTTTTTAGCCACAATTGAATTCCCAGCGGGAGAAAGCGCCCGTGTAGTACGTCATTTCGGTGGTATTGTAACTATTGTAACAAGCCATAGGGAGACTAAGGCGAAGTCTCTAGCGGTATTGTTTACAGGGAGTGACTGGTGGTGCTGCCTAGCAGTGGGATCTTGTGAGATCTGGGCTAGGGCGAGCTAGAGAAAAATAAAAACTATGTTTCTCTCTGGTGGTGCCAGGGTGGGATCCTCACAATAGCGAAAAGCCTTTTAAAGTCTTTTAGAAACACTCACTCCTCAGCTCGCATATATGGCTATCTCTCCTCGTGGGACAGGATGAACCTCCACGATAAGCTAAACTCTCCGGTCTAATTTATTATCCTAAAATAGCATTCTGAAAAGAGTGGACTAGAAAATATTCAACAAAGTGAGGGAGCTTAGCCAGAAGGCAGCCGACACCATCACTCTCTGCCCAATTATATAATCAATTTGATTCCTATATTGACGACTTGGTGATGTCCACGTGTATAGTCTTTTCGGTTGCTGAAAAAGTGTTCGCAAGAAACAAATTATTGGCTTCACAGAATTCAATAAGTCTTTCTTCTGCTTCATTTCTGTCTCCTAAGCCCAATTTCCCCACAATTCCTAGTTCTTCTCTGTCCCCTACTTTTGCATTCCAATCCCCCATGATTATCAGTACATCTTGTTTTGGTGTGTGATCAATTTCTTCCTGTATTTCTGCATAAAATCTCTCCAATTCCTCTTCTTCTGCGTTTGCTGTCAGAGCATAGACTTGGATGATGGTTATGTTGATAGGTTTCCATTTAATCTCATTGATATAACTCGCTCAGACCTTGCGTTGTAGCTCCTAATTGCTCTTGCTACATCACTTTTCACTATTAAAGCAACCCCGTTTCTTCTTGATTTCTCATTTCCTGCATAAAATATTTTGTTGTTTCCTTATTGAAAATGTCACCTTCCTGTTCATTTTAATTCACTCACACCAAGTATTGTAATGTTGATGCGTTCCATTTCTTGCTTGACAATTTCTAACTTTCCCTGGTTCATGCTTCTCACATTCCATGTTCCTATTGTGTGCGTCGTACAACTCCGGACTCTCCTTTCACATCTGTGCGCATCAGCCTCTGGGCTTCCTTTCGGCTTTGACCCAGCTGCGTCATTAGTCACAGAGCTACATGTATTTGTCCTTTGTTCTTCCCCAGTAGCTCGGTGAATGCCTTCTGACCTGGGGGTCTCATCTTCCAGCACTATCTCGTGTTGCATTTTGGATACTCTGTTCATAGGATTTTCGTGGTAAGAGATATTCAGAGGTGGTTTACCATTGCCTTCCTCTGAGTTTGGATGCATCTTCATCAGGTGTCTCAGCTTTGAGTATTCCGCCTTGGGTGCCCCTGCTAGGAGTCTAGCCTCTTGGTCTAGACTCCTGACGGCATTGCTCTCAGCTTCTTCAACACTCTCAACCCCCTTCACCACATTAAGGTGTGCATCCTAGAGGGGGACAAAACATTTTAAAAGATCTTAAGAATCAGTATAAACTAAAACAACTAGCATAGTAATTACAATCTCTGTAATTACAGATCAAAGCACAAAAATAAGACAGACAACCAGCTTCACCCACCAAATCCACAAGTGTGTGTGTACAGGTAGCGTCATTACCCCCACTTCTGCTGCTACCTCCCCACCTTACCCTGTCACCAAAAGGTGGGGCAAGACTGCACACTTTCCACTCCTGGAGCTCCCTCCTCTCACCAGGGAGCACCTAAGATCATTCCATCCCCACACAACAGCAACAACAGGGGGTGGCACTCTCATCTTGAGAATAAATCACAACGGTGATCTGCAGTAGTAGGAGTTGTATGTCCATGGACTGGGATTGAGAGATGCATCTTGTTGAGGCCATCCAGCGACTACACTCTCCTTCCCCCTCCATTAATGCCTTATAGACCAGCATCTTCTGCTCAGGCTGTTCATCCCAGCTGAGAGCTGCAGGACGAGAGCCCGTTTGCTCTCACAAAATCTCTTCTCGATTAGCCACAGGGAGGAAGTGCAGACCATGGAGCTTCTTCACCCAGTCCCCCAATTATCTAGAAATGAGGTGGAGGGGAGGGAGTCCAAGGCAGGAGTAGTAAGGAGGCAGAGGCCAAAGTGCCAACAGCAAAGGTAGCCCAGGTGTCTCTTTTCTGATCAGCTCATGCAGAATTCCCAGAGCTTAAGGACTTGGGGTCATTTGGCCTGCGGTGGGGGACACTCAGTCTCACTACTTTCCATGTTGCACTTGTGTGGAGAGGACACAGCCTGGGCATCATCACAGCGTCTTGGTGGCTGCACTTCCTGCCTCTCCTGACCAGCTTTGCACTTGTTGCAGCTGCTGCTTTGCTTCCAATTAGCTCACATCTGTTACAGCTCCAGAGTCCCCCCTCCAGCAGAACTCTGAGCCGCCTGTAAGTGATTTCATGTGGCAATAACTGGAATCACGAAACCTGAAAAGAATCTAAACAAGAGAAGCCACTCCAATTAACCTTGAAAAGCAACGACTAAAGGGGCTTCTGGGTGTCATCTAGCTGTGGCTTGGGCAACTTGAAGAACTTCTGGGACCAGGGTGTGTTTAAGGTGGCATTATGAGTCAGGTTATTGAAAGCCTCTCAAAGATGCTGTCCAAACCCTCACTCCTTAAAACTGTAGCAGACTCAGATGAAACACAAACGGCTGCAAAATCAAAATACTTAAACACATTGAGCGCAAATGGGCTAATGCTTCTTCTCCCAACCCCATGTGCCAGATGTTCCTCAGATGGCCGGAACCAGAGATCCAGATCCTTGAAGGGCATTGTGGCACTCTGTTTTGTGTTATGTGATGAAATAGTGGCCTTTTAAGTCTCCCAGGATTCCCATTTTTATTTTTGTGAACTGTTAATCTCATTTCTCATGAAAAAGATCACAAAGAGTTGTTTTTAAAAAATACACTCAGAACTTTTGTCAAAAATGTTAAGCAGAAACAGAAAATTCTGTTTAGTGTTTTGAATCTATGGAACTGCTAATTTTAAAAATAGTAAGTTAAATTTTCCTCCAAGCCTCTCCAGATGTCAAGGAAATGCTCCTTGCTAGGGCCTGTTCCTCTTTTTCTCCCTCGGCCTGAATAACACCTGAACCCTATATGTGCTTGCACGTCAGTGAGGTCAGGGTTTGCCTGCATATCTTGCAACCACGTGTGAGAAATCTTGTATGTCTGGATGGTGCACGCATCAGCTCTGTTTGTGAGTTTGGCATTTGAGCTGAGAACCACCTGGGACTCTCCCACAAATGCTGGGCTCTCCAGCAACCAAGGAAGTTGAAGTCATCCTCTTGCTTTTTGTCATGCTTTGTCTGGATCTTTTGAGGCAAAATAAAACCAAACCTGGGATCCACCATGATCCAACTGGGGTTTCTCACAAACTGACCCCAATCCATAGATTATTGCTTATTCTTGCAGTTGCCCCAATCCTTCCAACTTTGTGCAGCTAATAAAGCCCATGTGTGAGAAAACAGGAACACCACACATAGCAGGCTGTGCAAAAGTGCCTCTGTTGCAACCTGAGCAACAACAGGGGAGCACATTTTGTGAAGGGCAAAACATGAACTGGGATTGGTTATTTATTTTATGATGTTTATATTCCACCTTTCTGTTATCACAAGGGGCTCATCCAAACTGACCCGGATAATCCATGTTTTCCATATTCGCTTTGTCATCTGACAGTTCCCACTTTGCCTGAAATTCGCTCTTTTCTGATCTGAAAAATACGCTTTTTTTGCGCCCACACACACAGCGGGAAGACCCGTACATTCTTTTTGCTTTTTCCCAGCTCCGCCTGTAACACCACCCCCTATCAGCCAATTGGTCTGCAAAATATGACGTATGCTCCTCTCCCCCTTTGCACCGAAGCACAATAGCACACATGCGCTTGAACGTAAGGGCTCGAAAGTTTGGATTTCCTGTTGGTTTGGTAGTAGTGGCTGTAATGGAGTTGACCGAGTTTTTGGCTCTTGTGCAGCTCCACTTCCAGCTATTACATTTCTGCCTTGTGCAGTTGAGGGCAGCCGGAGCCCAACGGGCGCCTGGGCAGGGTCGTGTGCCACCCCGGAGCCCAGGAACAGCAGGAGCCCCAGCAGCGCCAGAGCCATGCTGAGCTTCGACTCATGCAGGGGTAGTGGTGGAGGAAGCTACTTCACAGCAGCTGCACCAGCAAAGCTTCGGGATAGGAAGCGCCGTGATGCAGCGAGCTCAGCGCGGTGGGAGGTGGCAGCGGTGGCTACATTTTCCTCCCTTCTGGCAACATGGTTCATATGCCAGAGCTTGGGGAGGGGGATCTCCATCTCCCCCCTCCCACCCCCTCCCACCCAGCCCCCAGCAGCCTTTCCTAGCTAGGGAACCCCACGCGGCTGCTGGATCCCTCGATTCTTGGGGGCTGCTGGTGGTGGTGCCTAGTCCAGGGCCTCCCCTCCCCTCTTTTGCACACACACACGTGCGCTGGACAAATTCTCCAGGAACAATTTGTAATAGGAATGCATGCAGGGGGAATGAGGTCAGAGCTGCTAAACATCCTTTCCTCTTTCTCCGCTTTGAAGTGTTCCCCCTGATAAAAGAGAACTGCAAACCACTTATCTGACAATAATTGCTGTATTGTTGTTTGCTTGCATTTGCGATATATCGCTAAACCGAATGTATGTGGTTTTGCCTTTTTCCATATCAAATTTTCTGGGGGTAAACACGCCTGGCAATTCCACTTATTTCTCATGGAACTGCAAGCAAGTAACAACGTGTCATGTCTAGGAAGGTAGACCACCAATCTCTATGATTGTGGGTGGCCAAGACGCTCTAGCAAAAAATGTGCGGTTTGTGAATAGGACGGCCAGCATTTCTCCCTCCCTGCGAGAGAGGAAAACAGTCCCAAAATTGTTTCTGGTCCAGCTGCACCAGCAACAACAATCATTCCTGGCTTCTTCACCCATCAAGAGGTGTAAATGTTGAGTTTTTCTAGAACGTAGAGCTTGGCGGCGGCTCCCAGCTCCTCCCCATTCTCTCTGTCACTCTGCCTGCCTCTCGCTCTCCGTGTAGGCAGCATCAGCAGCATCAGGGTAGAGCCACCCAGAGAGGCTTCCCATTGCCTTCACCCCCCTCCTCCCTTTCCTTCCCATGGCCCTTTGCAAAGCGCCAGGCTCTCACTTTTCTCTGCTGTGTGTGCCTGTGCGTGTCTGCCTGTCTCTGAGCGAGGAGGAAAGAGCAAAGCGAGCTCCTTGCACCATCCAGCCGCACTTGAGTGAGACCAGCCAGGAAAAGGGGGGCTCTACAAACAACCACGATTGCAGATCTTACCCAGAGCGGCCACCCAGTTCTCAGGCTAGCTACAAATTAAACAGCTGCTGCTGCTTCTGTGCAAATCCACATTTTTGCATTTGTGCAGTAGAAGTTTCAGAGCCCCCCCCAACACCACACCATTGCTCTGATTGGTTCAGTTTTCCTGGGCTTTCCCCAGACATTCGCGCACATGCTCAAAAGTGGAAATACATTTGTGGCTGGAAACGAGGGAAGGGGTATGGGGAAATGCCCATGGACCGCCCACAGCTCTAAAGTCCGCAGTATTGCATCCGAGAGCCTTAAGGTACAGCTGATGATTCCCAGTTTTAAAAAGCATATCACATTTTTTGCAGTACTGCAAAAGCGGGTTTAACCGTGCAAAAATACGCAAAAACAGACGTCATATGGACCACCGAAAATTAATGAATACACAAAGTGATCATATTGCACATTATACAGTCATCTGGATGAGCCCAAAATCTAAAGTACATGTTTCCTGGAGGTCTCCCATCCAGGCACTAACCAGGTCTAGACCTGCTTAGTTTCAGCGGGGGGATCAGCATCCTCTGTCATCCAGAGAAGGAACTCAGGAAGCAGGACTGGGTCTTCTTGAGACTTCCAAGTCCCAATCCCAAGCAAGGGTACGCAGGTTTGGGCCAGGTGGGTTCTCTGTCTCTTGCACCTTCTCCGATGGCTTTTTGCAGTGTTTGCATTTGTGACTACATTGTTGTTATGTGCCTTCAAGTCGATTACGACTTATTTATTTATTTATTTAAAATATTTCTATCCCACCCTTCTACCCTATAATAGGGCACTCAGGACAGCTATTACTACGGTGACCCTATGAATCAGTGACATCCAATAGCATCTGTTGTAAACCACCCTGTTCAGATCTTGTAAGTTCAGGTCTGTGGCTTCCTTTATGGAATCAATCCATCTCTTGTTTGGCCTTCCTCTTTTTCTACTCCCTTCTGTTTTTCCCAGCATTATAGTCTCTTCTAGTGAATCATGTCTTCTCATTAGGTGTCCAAAGTATGATAACCTCAGTTTCATCATTTTAGCTTCTAGTAACAGTTCTGGTTTAATTTATTTTAACACCCAATTATTTGTCTTTCTTATGGTCCATGGTATGTGCAAAGCTCTCCTCCAACACTATATTTCAAATGAGTTGATTTTTCTCTTATCCACTTTTTTCACTGTCCAACTTTCACATCCATACATATTTGTGACTACAGGTGTTCCAAATTTCCAGTATGCTAATAATAACTAATGCTGGATTATTCGTGTACTTTGGCTTCTATTCAGGAAGAACCACAATACCGCCACAAGCCACTCAGTGATGCTTCAGTGTCATTGCAGATCTGCTTTCAGCCCTACCACTTTCTCAGTCTATGTCAGGATCTGACACATTGACTAGACTATCATCGATGAAAACCCATATACAAAACTATTTAGCCTTTCAAGGTGCTATGGTAAATTTTCCTGTTATTTCTACAACAGATGCAGACAAAAATCATTAGTTTTGTAGTTCCAGTTTTGTGTTTTCCCTTTCCTTTGGATATTTGCTGATCCCATGATATGACAATAAAAAAGCTAATTGAATAGGAAGGGAGGAGAACTCCAGCGCAACACATGTGGTGCAAGAAAAACAAATGAGGAGCCCATGTGTTTTGTGTCAGGCATAAACTCATCAACATTAAACATCACCAACAAGGAGAGTGCATATTAACCTGTAGCACATCACAAGATACTGTTGGCTGAGAAATTCAAAGGAAAACATGTTGTCTTTGCAATGGAGTCTTCTGAATGCAATGTGACCTAAGAACTGAAGTTGATTCCTAGTGGGGGGAAATTGTGGTCCTTTTCTTAGTATCATAGAATTATAGGGCTTATCCAAACGGAGCGGGATAATCCACGGTTTCCATATTCGGTTTGTCATCTGATAGTCCCCACTTTGCCTTTTAGTTCGCTCTTTTCCAATTAAAAAACACGCTTTTTTGCACCCGCACCCGCAGCGGTAAGACCCCTACATTCTTTTAGCTTTTTCCAAGCTCCGCCTCTAAAACCTCCCCCTATCAACCAATTGGTCAGCCAAAAAATTACGTATGCTCCTATCCCCCTTTGCAACGAAGCACAATATGGCTGTAAAGGAGTTCTCGCCTGGGAAGGAAAGGCTGCTGGTCGGTTTCACACCTGCCTTGTTTGTATTTGCGATATTACACAAACGAATGTATGCTTTTCTGCCTTTATTGATATTTAAGGAGATACACATGCTGGCAATTGCACTTATTTCTCCAAAAAAGCAAGAAAGGTGTCACCCCCCTCCTTCTCCTTTTCCTTCCACAGAGAGTGAAATTGACAAAGCTTTCCTGAGCAGGCTTGAAACTGACCAGAAGCCCTTTTCTAAGTTTGCATTTGCCATATTACACTTAAACGAATGTATGCTTTTCTGCCTTTATTGATATTTAAGGAGATACACATGCTGGCAATTGCACTTATTTCTCCAAAAAAGCAAGAAACTGTCACACACACCCTCCTTCTCCCCTTCCTTCCCACGGAGAATGAAATTGACAAAGCTTTCTGGAGCAGGCTTGAAACCGACAAGAAGCCCTTTTCTAAGTTTGTGTTTGCAATATTACACTTGAATGTATGCTTTTCTGATTTGAAGCAAAACCCCCAGCAAGTACAATGAAATTGACAAAGCTTTCTGGAGGCAGGCTGAAACTGACCAGCAGCCCCTTTCTCGCTTGCTGTGCATTGCAGATCTCACCCAGAGCGGCCACCCAGTTTGCAGGCTGGCAAAAAATAAAATGCATCTGCGCAGTAGTTGCAGACCCCCCCAACCCCCCACCATTGCGATGATTGGTTCAATTTTCCTGGGCTTATTCTCGCACATGTGCAAAAGTGCAGATACGTGATTGGCTGGAATGAGGAGAAGGGGCAAGGGGAAATGCCCAAGAACCGCCCATCAGGTGTAAAGTCCACGGTATTGCATCCTAACTCCTGAAGGCACAGCAGATGATTCCCGATTTTAAACAGCAAATCGCATTTTTGCCGGTATTGCAAGGAGTGGATTTAACCTGCAAAAATGCGTAACAGCGTGAGACGTCATTTGGACGGCCGAAAAATAATGAACACACATAGTGGGCGTGTCACACATTTTGCAGTCGTCTGGATGAGCCCATAGAATAGTAGAGTAGAAAGGAGCAGTCCAACGTCCTGCTCAATGCAGGAATCCAACTTATACTGTTTCTACAAAGATAAATTGCCCAGCAGCGTTTCATCTTCAATTTCTTCATTGTACATAATTGCTGTTAGTGGAGATAGTCCTGCGCTTACTTTCCTTTTAAATTTATCCCAATTCATAAATAAATTACTGGTGCATGGATTTGATTTTAGTATACCTTTAACAAAATTTGATTGATGCCAAAGTATGTTCTCCAGATCTGTTGAAACGTTTTGTTGCTCTAAAAAGGTAATGGTGTCCCCGCACTTGTAGTGCGAGTCGTTTCCGACTCTTAGGGTGACGTCTTGTGATGTTTACTAGGCAGACCGTATATATGGGGTGGGATTGCCGGTTCCTTCCCTGGCCTTTCTTTACCCCCCCAGCATATGCCGGGTACTCATTTTACCGACCACGGATGGATGGAAGGCTGAGTGGACCTCGACCCCTTTTACCGGAGATTCGACTTCCTCCTTCTGTTGGAATCAAACTCCAGCCGTAAGCAGAGCTTTGGCTGCATTACCGCCGCTTACGTCTCTGCGCCACGGAGGATCTAGAACAGGCAAAAACCGATTTTTAAAGTGTATTAGCATAGCTGCTTATAGATATATATTTTTGGCAACTTTTGCTTTCTTTTCACTCTGCACAAATTTTATAGACACATTTTGCCAATTGTTAAATGTCTTTAGCAACACTTTTAATGATATATTAATAAATAAAATAATATTTTGGGGAGTAATGCCATTTTTAAAGCTGATATCTGTCCTGCCCTCATGACAATATCCTACCAAACTAAGAAATTTGCAGTTGGTTCCATCAAGCCACATCTTCTTCTACTTCCATGTTAACTTTGTTATTATTATAATCTGTTAAATTATTTAAATCCTCTGTGATTCATACACCATCTGATTAGTTTATCTTTCCATGGATATTATTTTTATTTTTTTGCAATATCATCCTTTAAAGAATTGCTCATATTATGCAGTAAATTATGCAGTGTTGCTGTACTTCACATAGTCGCAGAAACAGAAGCAAAAGAAAATGATTTACTATAGGAAACTTCATTAAAATTGCAAAGTTAATCAAACATATTTAAAGTGACTATCCTAACTATATCAACTGTCTTAATATTGTTGCTTCCTCCCTGCTAAAACAAGATCAGCACAGCACATGTCTTGTTTCTGTTATTTGGACTGATTGCAGGTGTTGCCACCACTCACCATAAGCTCAGAGGCACGTTACCAAATTCTTCCAAGCTACACAGGAAGTGGATTGGACTGTGAAATATCAACCCAAATTGTGTTTGCATTTTGACAAATTTGTAGGGCAGTCCAATATCTTGAGAGGAGGTCAGGTTTCCTGCTCCACTAGGTCATTCACTGTAGCTGCCCAATTTCCCTGCTTTTTAAAGTTTGATAGAAATCTCTGTGGGCTATAGGTACATTCTTAAACCGCAAGGGTTTTTTTTGCCTATTAGTGAATTTCCCTGCTTTTTAGTCCAGGAGGTAAGAAATGGGATCTTGTGCAAGTTTGCTGAGAATGGATTTGTCATTTGCATGCTTAATGAAAAGTGGGACTCCCCTGCAATCATGTTTAGGATAGGTGAAACTGACCATGAGGGAGGAGGGGGTGGAGGAGAAGAGATGGGAAAGGAGAGGGGGAGGGGGAAAGCAAAGGGAGGGGAAGGGCAGGAGGGAGGGGAGAGGAGGGGGAGGAGGGGGGAGGTCTGATCATTCACATGCTTATTGAGTTCAGTGGGATTTACTCCTGTACAATCATGCTTAGGATAGGTGAAACTGACCTGGGGGAGGGGCAGGGAGGAGGAAGGATGGGGAAGGGGTGTAAGGAGGAGGGGAGGGGGAGGAGAGGAGACTGGATGGGTGGGCCCTGGGCATAGGGAAAGCCCCTTTCCTTTCCAAAAGGAAAACATTGTTAACAGTATCATTTTTCAGGTTTTCCCCACCTTTTTATTCTACAGCAGACACAAGTAGTCTCCCACTGAAATTTAAACCAAAGCTGTCCCTGGCTACTTCCCCACCAGACATTTATTCTAGTTTAAACAGTCATGGCTTCCCCCAAATAATCCTGGGAAGTGTAGCTTGTAAAGGATGCTGAGAGTTGTTAGGGGATGCTCTATTCCCCTCACAGAGGTACATTTCCTAGAATTCTCTGGGAAGAAGGGCTGAGTGTTAAACCCCTCTGGCCACTGTAGCTCTGTTAGGGGAATAGGGTGTCTCCTCACAACTCTCAGCACCCTTCACCGGGATCATATCACCCCAGTGTTAGTAGACCTACACTGGTTACCAGTGGTTTACCGGGCTCAATTCAAGGTGTTGGTGTTGACCTTTAAAACCCTAAACGGTTTCAGCCCAGTTTATCTGAAGGACCACCTCCAGTATCATCAATCAGGCCGCCTCACAAGATCAGCCTCACAGGACCTTCTCTCGGTCCCTCCAGCCAAAACAGCTAGGCTGGTGCGGACCAGGGAGAGGGCGTTCTCGGTGGTGGCCCCCACCCTCTGGAATTCTCTCCCGTATGATCTCCGACATGCTTCCTCTCTGACAGGTTTCCGGAGAGCTTTAAAGACCTGGCTCTTCGGGCAGGCCTATAATCTTGGGGTAGATTAGCTTTCAGTTGTATATATGAGATGTGGTGTTATCAGAGATGTTATATATTGTATATTGTTTGTAGTATTTTAATTGTGTTGTAAGTCGCCTAGAGTGTCTGTATAGTCAGACAGATAGGCGTCTAACAAATAAAATTATTATTATTATTATTATTAAAGCCATGACTGTTTAAAGTGGGATAAATGTCTGGTGTGGGTTTGGCCCCCTGATTAGCCAAGCCAAAGAGGTGTGAGTCTGGCTTTTAGAACACTGACAGTTGGTTCTTACTGAGCATACCTGCACTTATTATTGACTCCAATGTTAATTTTTTAAAATTAATTAGAATCAGCCAGACATTTCTTTAACTTTTAAACTGCAGAAGATGAAGATCAGAGTATGGGGCAAGGTTAGTAATAGGATTACAGGTACTCTGTGAACATGTCTTTTTTAATTAATTTCAACTATGAGACCTCTGACAGAAAAAGTCCAACAGGGGTCTGGGATTTTTTCCCTCTTGTTTTACACTTTGAATTCTGGATTCTCTTTGAGTGTTTTGTGTGTCACCATGAAAACTTAGAGAGTTGTTAAGCAAGCATTTCTGAGTTCAGGACTATAAATTTTGTAAGATTTTGTTTTGAAATGAGCTTATGGGAAGCAGCAAAATGGCATGTCCCCCCCCCCCAATTTAACATGGTGGAATGTGAAAAATCCATGCTGGCTGTAGTATACAGCAACTCTTGTCACTCATCTAAGTCATTCATCTTATTTGTTATCTTTATGCCAAGATATAATGTAGCTCTCCCACAACTACCATCAAATCCATCTTCTGTTTCCTAGAATCTGCCCATTTATACCCATAAATTTACACCCGTAACCTATAGGCATAATCTGTCTTTTGCTTTGTTCAATTTTATATTCTCCTAATGATCCATATCCAATTATGAGGTTTTTTAATTGTAAAATTGTAATTGCCCAGGATTTGTTAATGTTTAAGCTGTATCATCAGGGTTAAATTTAATTTTTCCATATTTTTATTATATTTACTTGTCTAATGAAAAAGCTATGGCCTTCCGTGGCGCAGAGTGGTAAGCGGCGGTAATGCAGCCGAAGCTCTGCTCATGGTCGGAGTTCAATTCCAATGGAAGAAGGAAGTCAAATCTCCGGTAAAAGGGGATGTGGTCCACTCAGCCTTCCATCCATCCGTGGTCGGTAAAATGAGTACCCGGCATACGCTGGGGGGTAAAGAAAGGCCGGGGAAGGAACTGGCAATCTCACCCCATATATATGGTCTGCCTAGTAAACGTTGCAAGATGGCACCCTAAGAGTCGGAAACGACTTGCACTATAAGTGCGGGGACACCTTTACCTTTAATGAAAAAGCTAATGAGCTTTTACTTAATTTTTTATTGAACACAAGGCACTTTTAAACATGCATGTTACCCTGTAGTTTTAAACTGCAGGTTGCACTATAGCTTTGATAAACTAGACTAGTTCTTAGCTGGTTTTTACTGAAGCTTTCAGCTGAGTCTGAATCAAGTGTCCCCATGTAGGTCCTAGACTGGCATCTGGATGCAATGGCGGCCAGATTGGGTCAGTAAACTGAGACTGAATTCTGTGGAAGAATGGTACCCAGGTCACGGGAATAGGTGAGTTGCCTGTTCTGGAGGGGGCTGAACTCCCTTTGAAGGAGTAGGTACATAGTCTGGGTGTCCTGGCCCACCCCATCAGAACTGCAGTTCCCATGATTCTGTGGTGGGATTCATGTGCTTCAAATGTGTGTTGAACGTGCTTTAAATGAATGGTGTGGAGCTGCCCTAGGTATGATGTGCATTCAAGAGTGAATTGAAAAGAACAATTTTAAAAGATACTTTTTTAAACAGGGAAAGGCTCTAGGTCAGTAGTAGGACACATGCTTTGCATGCAAAGCTCCAGATTCAATTTCTGGAAAAGAGTTAGGGTTAGGGTTAGTCCATGCTAGTCCATGTCATCAGTACTGAGCTATTTATTATTATTGTTATTATTATTATTATTATTGTTGTTGTTGTTGTTGTTGTTGTTGTTGTTGTTGTTGTTTATTTGTTTATTTAATTTGTATCCCGCCCTTCCTCCCAGCAGGAGCCCAGGGCGGCAAACAAGGCACTAAAAACACTTTAAAACATCATCAAAACAAATCTTAAAATACATTAAGACAAAACAGCATTAAAAAACATTTAAAAAACTTTTTTAAAAGGGTTAAACACATTATTAAAAAACATATTAAGCAATTCTGACAGACACAGACACAGACTGGGATAGCTCTCAACTTAAAAGGCTCATTGAGCTAGATGGTATCAAATGGCCTGGGTCAGTATAAGGCAGATTCCTTTGTTCCTAAAAGTGTAAAGAGATCCAAGGGCCACAGTGACTCCAACATTTATTTATGTATTTTATTTACAACATTTTTATACAGCTTTATTATAAACAATCTCAAAGCGGTTTACAGAAGGAATTAAGAATAAAATTATTGGCAAAAACGGTTGAAGACAGGTATTTAAAAACATTCAAGATAATAAAACCAACGAGTTAAAAACAGATAAAAAACATAATAGCTTCTACATGCCTCAGTAGGCTTGCCTAAACAAAAATGTATTTAGCAGGTGCTGAAAAGAGTACAATGAAGGCATCTGACTAGTTAATAGGCAAGGCGTTCTAAAGCGTAGGCACTGCCACACTAAAGGACTGATTTCTTACAAGAGCAGAACCAGTACCATGTGGAACCTGTAACATGGAAAGCACACCTTGAACTTGGCCTGGTAGCAAATCAGCAACCAGTGCAGATGTCAGAGCAGAGGCATTATGTGCTGGACCAGGTATTGTGGTTTTTCACAATGATGGTGGGAGTCCAGACTTTACTGCATATTCCTGATGCCCATACATCAGCTCTGGCATGGGAGGAGCATCATGACCTCACAATACAGATGGAACTGGCCCTTGGTATCAGGAGTGACTGATAAACACTGTGTGGATGCGCATGGAGGCAGGCAAGCAGTTAGAAAGCTACAGGCTTATCACAGTATTCACCTCGAACAGCCCCACTTGACAAGTTTCCAACTTGCAGCACAGGGTAGTTACCGGCAAGTAGTGTATTGACAGCCAGTCACCTATGTGGATCTCTTTTCCTGCCTGTCGCTATTGATCCGCAGTCCTTTTATACACCACCTTGGCCTTCTCCAATTGTTCTTGTAAAAACTGTTGCATGGCTTGCAGCTCCTAAACATACTCTGTTGCGGCCGGGACTGCTATGGTGGCAGTAGGGTTCTGAAAGACTACAGGTGATGTGCATAGTTAGCAAAGAATGGTGTCTGTTGAAAAGAGGAGTGCACCAAGTTGTTATAGATGAATTCTGCCAATGGTAACAAGGAGAACGAGCAATCCTGTTGATAATAAGCATAGTAACATAGTACTGTTCCAGTGTGGCATTTGTGCACTCAG
This sequence comes from Rhineura floridana, assembly GCF_030035675.1. NCBI lineage: Eukaryota > Metazoa > Chordata > Lepidosauria > Squamata > Rhineuridae > Rhineura > Rhineura floridana. Next base: position 1,427,537 of record NC_084494.1, read on the forward strand.
TCTGCCTATGTGCCTGCAGGTGGTGCGCAGAAGACAAGCTTAACTCTGTCTCCAACAGCTGCAACAGGGCGTGCAGAAATGGGCAGTAAATTGGGGGCCCTGATCTGAGACCAGACTTTTGAGGAGCCTGTGCAACCAGAATGTATGTTTCACAAATTGTTGAGCTGTTTCTTTCACTGTGGGGAACGCCACACAGAATATGAAGTGGGCCATTTTGCTGAAGACATCCACCACCATCACCAGTATGATGCTTTGCCGCAGAGAGAATAGCAGACCTGTGATAAAGTCCAGAATCACCATTTGCCAAGAATTTGCAGGTGTGGACAGCGGTTCTAACAGACCAGCCAGGGGTCCCGGGGGGCATGCTTGTCCTGCATGCATGTGGGGCATGTTTGCACATACACTCCTTGATAGCGCCAGAATTGGGGCCATCAAAATTCCCAGGTCCCTACTTAAAGCATCTTATACTGTCCAAAGTGCCCTGAGGGTGGACTGTTATGGCATTGCTTATCACCTTTGCTCATAACTCTCTGGAGGATACTTACAATGTGTCATAATGGTATAACTCCCCTGACCTGAACAAAGCCTTGTTCAGCCTCTGATGGCATATCTTTCAATTCTTTTACTCTCTCCACAGAAAAGAGATCTCATTCCTTGGCTGCCCACAATTCCTCCACCCAGGTGTTAGTACCGGAGGCTGCTACTAATTTTTCCAGTGGGATAATGTGACTTAGGGCAGTGCTTCCCATGGGATGTTGTGCTCTGGCTTACAGGAGAGTGTGTCAGCTTGCCAGTTTTGACTGCTGGGCATGTAGGTGCAGGGGCGTCACAACGGAGGTGCGGGGGGTGCGGATCGCACTGGGTGACACCATGAGAGGGGGTGACACCCAGAACCGCCCCCCTAGACACCACCGGGAAGTGGCGCAGGCAGAGAGCTGCCCTGCTGCTACCGTGCTAACGCCACGGTCGAACTGGATCTCCCACGGGGTGGGGCCTTGAGCCATGTTGCAGCCTGTTACCAGGCAGGCTAGGCTAGAGGCTGCTGCACCACCACCACCACTACACCAGGGGTGACTGTCTTGCACGCCACTGGGTGGCTGGGGCAGCCGCCACTCTCTTGCCATGTGTAAGGCCGGAGAGGGACTTGCGGAAGCAGAGAGAGAGAAAGAGCGAGCGAGAGAAAAGCTTCTTGCCACCCTTGCCGGCGGGGCGCAGACCGGGGAGACGGCTCCTGCTCCTCCTGTTGCTGCGGTCCTTCTGGCAGGCTTGCCGGAGACCCGTGTGGACGAGGCCTGCCTGCAACCTGAGCCACGCAGCCAGAGAGCCAGAGAACCCCCCGGGAAGGACGGACACTAGTAGTTCGGACCTTCTTCCCCATCCAATCTCCAGGGTTTTGTCTGCTAAGGTCTCTTCCCGTTGCTGGGCGCTCGGAAGTGAGCCTCATAGTTTAATGGGACTTATATGCACACCCGAGGAAGAAACTCACAGTAAACAAGCGCAGGGGATGGCAGTGCACGCCTGCCATCTTGCACAGGATTGCAGGCGTGCACTGCCACCCCCTGTGCGTGTTTACTCGGAGTTTCTTCCCCGAGTGTGCATATAGCATTGTATCAAGCAGACTGATCCTATGCATGTTTACTCAGAAATAGCTCCACTGAGCTCAGCGCAGGACTGTATTGCAATGCAAGGAAAAAACGTGTGGCTTGTGTTCTGCACAACTTCGGGTGGTTGTCCTCCCGTCTTTCCTAAACAGAGCCTTGAGTATTCGGGAAAATGCTTCCATCCTCAGGGGGTGTTATTTAAACCTGTGTTTTACTTTGTTGCCTGAGACTGCAACTCTACATCCGCAAGCAAGCCGCATTGAACTTAATAGGACACTTCTGAGCATGCAGGTATAGGATTGCACTGTATTCAGTTATTGTTGCTTTTATACATTAATGTGTTCATAGTTCCTATTTACAAGTGTTATGCTCTTAGAATTTCTTGCTTTTCATCCACTTTAAAAACGTGGTGTTCTTTTACTAACAGCATAACACAATGGATTAGGCAGACCACTTTTAAGTGCTGAAGGTTTAAAAGATGGAAGTAATTATGTCAAGTGAGTCAGCTTAGCTGAGTGAGTCACTGGCATTTGGTAACAGAGGCAGCCTCTGTGTGGTACTGTACAACCTAGTATTGTTGGTAAATATTACTTGGAGAAGCTTTCAATATATAAGTGATACTATTCTATGCATTGCAACAAAAAATGTGTGCAAAGAATTAAAATGCATATCCTATGCTTGGCTTTTTAATTAGTTCTGTTGCTTTAACTGGAACTACTAATCATTGGAATATTGTTTTCATTGACAATGAACTTAAACATATTTGCCTTCTAAGTATCTGACTGGGAGGGACCTGTATTTAAGGTGACTCGAGCACATGCTTCTAGTGGTGTGTCACCAATCCTCTGGAATTCTGTTCCCTTAGAAGTGAAGCAGGCCCCAATGCTGTCAACATTTTTTACTTTTTTGAACGCTTTTCTCCCATGCTTTTCCAAATTAGTCTATTTTCCCCCTAGCAGTCCTTAAGACTTGCTGGTTTTTATATTTTAATAGTGTTTTATGAGTTTTATGAACACTTGGGTGTTCCCTGAATGTAGAGTGGTTTTGTTGTTGTTATGTGCCTTCACGTCGATTACGACTTATGGCGACCCTATGAATCAGTGACCTCCAACAGCATCTGTCATGAACCTCCCTGTTCAGATCTTGTAAGTTCAGGTCTGTGGCTTCCTTTATGGAACCAATCCATCTCTTGTTTGGCCTTCCTCTTTTTCTACTCCCTTCTGTTTTTCCCACCGTTATTGTCTTTTTCTAGTGAATCATGTCTTCTCATTATGTGTCCAAAGTATGATAACCTCAGTTTCATTGTTTTAGCTCCTAATGACAGTTCTGGTTTAATTTGTTCTAACACCCAATTATTTGTCTTTTTTTGCAGTCCATGGTATGTGCAAAGCTCTTCTGCAACACCACATTTCAAATGAGTTGATTTTTCTTTTATCCACATTTTTCTCTGTCCAACTTTCACAACCATACATAGAGATCGGGAATGCCATGGTTTGAATGATCCTGACTTTAGTGTTCAGTGATACATCTTTGCATTTGAGGACCTTTTCTAGTTCTTTCATAGCTGCCCTCCCCAGTCCTAGTCTTCTTCTCATTTCTTGACTGTGCCAAGGTATTGATAATCCTTGACAAGTTCAATGTCCTTGTTGTCAACTTTAAAGTTACATAAATCTTGTCATTACTTTAGTCTTTTTGACATTCAGCTGTAGTCCTGCTTTTGTGCTTTCCTCTTTAACTTTCATCAGTATTCGTTTCAAATCATTACTGGTTTCTGCTAATAGTATGGTATTGTCTGCATATCTAAAATTATTGATATTTCTCCCTCGAATTTTCACACCTCCTTCATCTTGGTCCAATCCCACTTTCCGTATGATATGTTCTACATATAGATTAAACAAGTAGGGTGATAAAATACACCCTTGTCTCACACCTTCTGATGGGGAACCAATCGGTTTCTCCATATTCTGTCCTTACAGTAGCCTCTTGTCCAGAGTATAGGTTGCACATCAGGACAATCAGATGCTGTGGCACCCCCATTTCTTTTAAAGCATTCCATAGTTTTTCATGATCTACACAATCAAAGGCTTTGCTGTAATTTATAAAGCACAGGGTGATTTCCTTCTGAAATTCCTTGGTCCGTTCCATTATCCAACATATGTTTGCAATATGATCTCTGGTACCTCTCCCCATTCTAAATCCAGCTTGAACGTCTGGCATTTCTCACTCCATATATGGTGAGAGCTTTTGTTGTAGAATATTGAGCATTACTTTACTTACATGGGATATGAAGGCAATAGTTTGATAATTACTGCATTCCCTGGGATCCCCTTTCTTTGGAATTGGGATGTATATGGAACTCTTCCAATGATATACGGGAATTACGATTTACGAGTAACATTAGTACAAAAAACATTACTAAGGATTCTGTATGGTCTGGTACGGGAGGAGGTCCATGGGGGTGACACCATGAGTTACCGCACCGGGTGACACCAACCCTAGTGACGCCACTGTGTAGGTGATCTGGAAGTGGAAAAGCACAGAGAACTGTGACCATTGCACCTGCCTCTGGTTGAGCTTACAAGCTGTCTGGAGGCTCTCCAGGTTTGGTAAGTCATGTGATGTCACCAGACCTTGAAGGCATCTCAGATGGTGAGCAGCTCTTTCTCTTGGACTGTGTAATTCTTTTCTGGGGCTGTTAATTTTCAGGAGAAGTGGGCACATGGATGTAGGCATCCCCCTTTTCCAGCTTCTGATGCAGAACCACCCCAGTTGCCACATCAAAGGCATCTGTCTCCGCATGAACGGTAGCCAAGGATCAGCATGCCTCAGGATGAGCTCTGAAGCAAATGTTTTGAGATGGTTGAAGGCCTGTTGGGCAGCCTCAGTCCACCAAAAAGGAGTCTGTCCTTTCAGGCAGTCCATCAGGGGGAAGATCATTTTGGAGAAGGTGGTGATGAACTGCCAGTGGTCATTGGTGAACCCCAAGAAACATTGCAGGTCTTTCTTGGTCTTGTGCCAAGTAAGCACACAGTTCAACTTCCCTGGGTCCATTTCCACCCCATGAGTGTAATGTGGTATGCCAGTGAGTCCAAGATGGTCAAGTTGAACCCATACTTCTCCAGTCTATAGTCAGTATTCTCATTATGCTCAGACTCTTCCTAGCAGCATGAGGACCACATCCAGGCAGTGCTGCAGAGATTGAGGAAGTAGATGATGCTCAATCTCTGCAGCACTGCCTGAATGTGTCCTCTTGCTGGTGGGGAGAGTCTGAGTATAACAATAATACCATCAAAATACACAATCATAAATAGTCTACATATTCTCCAAAGATATAGTTCATGAAATGTTGGAACACCATAGAGGTGTTAGCCAAACTAAATAGCATGACCGTATATTAAAAATGTCCATACACGAATACCCCGCTATACGGACCTTCACTTTACGGACACTCGCGAGTACGGACATACTCACAGTAGCACCATTCCCCTGTTTACGTACTTCGCTTCGCAAGAATGGACACTTAACCTTTGGTTGTGGCCTGTTCTTTCGGTGGGGGGTGGAAAGAGATGTGACCGCGTGACCCCGAATCAGCTGGGAGGCGCGATCACGATCAGCTGAGAGGCACAGCAGTGCAGCAGCAGAGGCTTTAGTGCAGGGCTTTGAGGCTCTGCATGAAGGAGAGGTGGCACAGTGGCGGCGCAAGTGAAAAAAGAGTGCTTCACTTTAAGTTCATTTTCGGTTTACGTACTCACTCTGGACCCATTGCATACGTTAATGCGGGGTATTCCTGTATCTCATTTTGAATGCAGTCTTCCACTCACCCCCTTCTTTGATTTGCACCAGATTGTAAGCCCCACTCAAGTCCGACTTGGTAAAGACGTCAGCCAAGCACAGCTGCTCCAGCATCTCACTGATGAAGTGAAGGGGGTAGCAATTGGGGGGGTGATCTTCTTGACCACCTAACAGTCATTACATGGATGTAGTTTGCCTGACTTCTTCACAAACAGCAATGGGGTCCTGCCCATGATGTAGATGGTTGGTGAAACTCCTGCATGTGATTATCATTCATGAACTCTGTCAGCGCTGCCAGATCCATCTTGGACAGAGATTGGATGTGGCCAACTGTGTGTGGGAGTGTGTGGATGTGCTTGGCTATGAATGAAGTTTGAATGTATATATGTATGTTTGGTCCTTGATATGTATATGTAAGTGCGTTTGATGTGTATGAGAGCGTGTGTTTGTATATAGTGTCATTTTATTGTTTACAAGTTTATGGTATTTAAGTTTTGTCATGTGCCTAGGAAAGAGGTTTTCTCACCCATCGGGGGGACTGGAGGGGGCCCCAATTAGTGTAGTGATGGGCAGAGGGAGGTATGGCGTTGTGAGAAGGACGTGCCAGGTAAGGGGAATACGGCCCAGACATGTAATGGCTGTGCCTTGTTCCGGTCCTTCTCACACCCGCAGGGTTGTCGGTTGTCCTATCAGCCAACTCTCGGATCTCCAGTTGCTGCTTTTAAATGCCAGATCGGTACAAAATAAATCTTCCCTCGTCCATGATTTGATTGTGGATGAGACAGCCGATCTGGCATGCATAACCGAGACCTGGGTGGGTGAGCAGGGAGGAGTTAGTCTTTCTCAGCTTTGCCCACCAGGGTACTTGGTTCAGCATCATGGTAGATCCGAGGGTCGGGGAGGTGGGGTCGCTGTGGTCTATAAGAGTTCCATCTCACTCATCAAGCACCATGTCCATGCAGTTACTGGCCTGGAGTGTTTGCACCTAGTGTTGGATCAGAGGGACAGATTGGGAATCTTGTTGGTGTAATGCCCACCTTGCTGCCCAACGGCTTCCCTAACTGAGCTGACGGAAGTGGTCTCGGAGGTGCTGTTGAGATGCCCCAGACTACTGGTACTGGGGGATCTCAACATCCACGCTGAGGCTACTTTATCCGGGGCGGCTCAGGACTTCATGGCTTCCATGACAACCATGGGGCTGTCCCAATATGTCAGCAGCCCAACACATGTGTCGGGGCATACTCTAGATCTCATCTTTGCAACTGGACATGGGGATGGTGATCTGGATGTGGGGAGTTTTACATCTCTCCCGTTGTCATGGACAGATCACCACTTGCTGAAGTTTAGACTTACAGTGGCTTTTCCCCTCTGCAAGGGTGGGGGACCTATTAAAATGGTCCGCCCCCGGAGACTAATGAATCCTGAAGGTATTTAAAGGGCTCTGGGGGATTTTCCGGCTGATAAGACTGGCGCTCCTGTCGAAGCCCTGGTTGAACTGTGGAATGCAGAGATGACTCGGGCTGTTGATACGATCGCTCCTGCATGCCCTCTCCTGTGTAGAGCTCATACAGCTCCGTGGTATACCCCTGAGCTGAGAGCGATGAAACAAGATAGGAGACGGCTTGAGCGGAAGTGGAGACGAACTCCCGATGGATGCAATCATGCGCTGGTAAGTGTTTCCACTAAACAGTATTTAGAAGCGGTGAGGGTGGCGAAAAAACAATATTTCGCTGCCACTATTAGGTCATCTCTTTCCCGCCCAGTGGAGCTGTTCAGAGTTGTCCGAGGGTTACTCTATACTAGCCCTCAGGACATGGTAGGGTCATCGATGGTCTGCTGTAATGAGTTCACTGGACACTTCCAGAATAAGATCTTATGCATCCGCCGGGACTTAGACTCCCAGTTTATAGCAGATGATTCGAATGAGGCGTCCGGAGCGCAGTCTTGTCATGTTTTATTGGATGAGTTTCAGTTGGTTCAGCTCGAGGACGTGGACAAAGTGCTTGGACAGGTACATGCAACCACATCGGTACTAGATCCTTGCCCCTCTTGGCTAATAAAAGCTAGCAGGAATGGAACATCTGGCTGGGCCAGGGAAGTGATAAATGCCTCTTTACGAGAGGGAGTGGTCCCTGGCTGTCTGAAGGAGGCGGCAGTAAGACCACTCCTGAAAAAAACCTTCCTTGGACCCGGAAAATTTCAACAGCTACAGACCAGTAACAAATGTTCCATTCCTGGGCAAGATCTTGGAACGAGTGGTTGCTGGCCAGCTCCAGGCGCTATTGGATGAAACTGATTATCTAGATCAGTTTCAATCAGGGTTTAGGCTTGGTTTCGGCACTGAGACAGCCTTGGTCGCCCTGTATGATGACTTATGTCGGGAGAGGGACGGAGGGAGTGTAACTCTATTGATCCTCCTTGATCTCTCGGTGGCTTTTGATACCATCGACCATGATATCCTTCTGGAGAGGCTTGGGGAGTTGGGAGTTGGGGGTACTGTTTGGCAGTGGTTCCGCTCCTACTTAGCGGGTCGTCTCCAGAGGGTTGTGCTTGGGGAACATTGCTCGACACCGTGGGCTCTGCAATGTGGAGTCCCGCAGGGTTCGGTTCTGTCTCCCATGCTTTTCAACATCTATATGAAGCCGTTGAGTGCGGTCATCAGGAGCTATGGAGTGCGTTGCCACCAGTACGCTGATGACACACAGCTCTATTTCTCCTTTTCATCCTCTTCAGGTGAGGCTGTCAATGTGCTGAACTGTTGCCTGGCTGCGATAATGGACTGGATGAGAGCTAACAAACTGAAGCTCAATCCAGACAAGACTGAGATGCTGCTGGTGAACGGCTTCCCTGATCGGATGGTGGATATACACCCTGTCCTGGATGGGGTTACTAAAGGACTGGGTTCATAGTCTGGGAGTCTTTTTAGATCCTTCCCTGTCACTTGAGGCCCAAGTGGCATCGGTGGCACGGAATGCTTTCTACCAGCTTCGGCTGGTAGCCCAGCTACGTCCCTATCTGAGCAGGGAGGACCTAACATCAGTCGTACATGCTCTGGTAACTTCGTGACTGGATTACTGCAATGCGCTCTACGTAGGGCTGCCTTTGAAGACAGTTCGGAAGCTACAGCTTGTCCAAAATGCGTTGGCCAGATTAATAACGGGGACCAGGCAGTCGGAACACATAACACCTGTTCTGGCTCGCTTGCACTGGCTGCCAATATGCTTCCAGGCTAGATTCAAAGTGTTGGTTCTAACCTATAAAGCCCTATACGGCGCGGGACCACAATACTTGTCGGAATGCCTCTCTCAATATGAACCTGCCCGTACACTACGCTCTACATCGAAGGCCCTCCTCCGAGTTCCATCTCATAGGGAGGCTCAGAGGGCAGTGACAAGATCTAGGGCCTTCTCAGTGGTGGCCCCCAAATTGTGGAACAGTCTCCCCGAAGAGGTGCGTATGGCGCCGACATTGTTGTCCTTTCGGCGCCAGGTTAAGACCTTCCTCTTTGCTATGGCGTTTTAATATGTAACTTGTTTTAGTTTTAAATTTTGTTGTAATTGTTTTCTGATTCCTTGTTTTTATATATGTTTATGCTGTATTTATTATGAGATTTTGAGATGTTTTGTATTTTTATATTTTGTTGTACACCACCCAGAGAGCTAATGCTAGTCGGGCGGTATAAAAATCTAATAAAACAAACAAACAAATAAATAAATAAATAAAATAAACTGGGATCTCAGCTCCAGGGATCAGTTTGATGGAGCAGACTGATGGGGATGGGGACAACTGGTCAGCCTCTTTCTGGTCAAAGACATTCCTGCAGTCCTGATGCTTGGCCAGCAAGGACTGCTCAACAGGCAGGGAAGCAGGCACCACAGCAGATGCAGCCACCTTTTGGAGAAGGTGGTGATGAACTGCCAGTAGTAATTGGTGAACCCCAAGAAGCATTGCAGGTCTTTCTTGGTCTTGTGCCACAATAGGCTGACAGTGTTGCTTGTAATAGTCTGAAGGGAACTTGATGGACAGTAACACCATGAGATACTTAGATCATGCTGTGCCAGCCATGTCATCCCCAACTCTGCAGGGAAGTGAGGCAGGGCCACCAGGTAGAACACCAGCTGCTCATGGTGGCCTGGTAAATCCAAAGACATAACTGTGGTGACTTGAGTAATGGCTCCTAAAGCCAGGGGACTGCCATCTATGATTTCCACTGCGGCCTCAAGGGGCTGTACTGGGATACCTTGCCGCATCCAACCCCATCAAGTTGCTAGAGGCACCTGAGTCAACCATAGTTTGCACTGGGACAGTCTGGTCAGTGGACAAGGCTAGGAGCACTGGTAGATGTACAGCTGGCTTGGGTGGTGGTGGCCTTGGGTGGTGGTGGTCTGGAGGTCTGTTCTTGGCATCTGATCTCATCTCTTGGACCTCTAAGACAGTTGAAATTTGGAGGTTTCCTGCGGTCTACACTTGTCCGCTTCGACCAGGGTAAGAAGTGCTCAAACTTGCTCCCATCTTTACCTCTCCTCTTCGTCTCCCACGAACCCGTTGCTGAGCGCTTACTATCTCTGGGACTTAAGAAAGACTGCCAGTTCATATTTCAATTTCCTTCTGCTTCCAAATCCCACTCTCACCCTCCTTCTTGGCTTCACGGCTCGGATTACTGCAGAAGCCGGAACTGGCTACCCCCCCTCCAAACTGTAACAAGGGACTATGACAGGATTTACGATAGTCTCTCAAGCTTTCTGTTTCACTAAGAGAAATTAAATCATTAAACCATTAAACCATTAAAGCTCCCTGCTGGGTTGAGCCATTCAAGTGCGGTAGTCCCTGAAATGGTCATCACACGGCAGAAACAGAGAAATGGGACTAATAGAAGAGGACGAGATGCTTCACCAATCTACAATTACTCACTTTTTCTCCCCCAAGCCTAATCCAAACTCTCAGCCGGAAACTCCGCTTGATTGGTCGCTAGACCTACAACTTCCCATCCATATGGGAAAAGACCACACACACTCTAAAAACTTGGCTGAGGAGCTTCAAGACGCTGGCTTTCAGTACTCAGCAGAGGGAGATATTCCCACCGAACTGATAACAATAGACTCTCTTCATGAAACTCAGGATCCCATCACTCCATCTTTAATGACACACTCTCCTCTTGAAACACACTCCCTAAAGTCCACTGCTGACTCACGCTCTCTCTCCCGGGCCAGAGACGATATAGTGCTGGAAGAATTAGCCTCGATCAAAGTGTATATCGCGGAGACCAACAGCTTACTGACAACACGGGTACAAGCTACGGGACAATTACTAAGTAATAAATCCAGTGTTAATAACCAGCTCCCTACTCTGCCCTCCGGTAACCTTCCATCTAAAATGGCCCCCAGGAACAGCTCTAAAGCTAACAAGTCACGCAAGACAGCCCCTCAAGGAACAAAAAAACCCAAGAACGTCAAGAATGTTAAATTTAACCCAGGTAAGAAAATGAACTTCAAACCCCTGTTTAACCTTCTGGGCTCCCCCCCCGTCCCCTCTCGATGACTTCGCATCCTCAACTTGACATCCCTCATAAAGATGCCAATCAACAGAGATCTTTATGTAAGTCCAACCGTTCACCTGATAGAGAACTTTCCAAACCTGAAGAGCCCAGAGGGAATCCCCTACATTCTACTAAGAACTCACTGTTTCCACTTTCTGCTAACAATGGAACGAAGAAACCAGTATCTACTCTCAGCACTAAAACGAAATCCTCCTCTTCCATATCTCCATGCACACCCCCTGATTCCCCCCCCATGGAATCTAGTGCTACAACCTCGTAAACTTGCTGCCACCGGATTATACCAGGACTTTGATTCTCGGTATCTGCCCCCGAGTATTCCCTTTCTGGATTCCTGTTTTAGCCGGGCCCGCTTGGATAGCCGACAAAAGAGCTATATTAACTATACGACCAACTTATCTTCTCACCCACGCTCACGGAGACTTATTATAACATTTCACTCAGTCCAACTGACAAACTGGATTTACAAAGTAAGAGATAAGCTTCAGGACCAAGGCATCTTGCTTCAACGTTATTTTTTAAACAATTCCCCCCCAAGTCCACTAATTCTCTTCTACGCTACTATCCCAGACTCCCCTACAGTTACTCCCCCTAGCCTCCTGCAATCTCCCCCCCATCAGAGTCATTTTAAAGGAGCCCCGAGGCTAGAAACCAGGATCACCAATAGTCCTACTCCCCTAGACAAGCCTCTGTCTGCTCCTTTCCCAGAGCCAGCTATCTCTACTTCTCCCCCAAGCCAACTAAGTCTATCAAATGACTCCGCAGCCAACGCCTCTTCTCTTAGCATGCTAGAGGGATTTCCTAACGGAGATGAGGCTTTGGCCTCTTGCTCCTTTGCCACACTCCCCCCCCAGCACCAACTAGATATTCTCAGACTAGAACGTTTTAAGGACCATTTATTACATATCTTTAAAGCGGGCGAACCTGAGAAAACTAGACAAACTACAGAGTCTGACTCCGCCCCTATCGAACTCCATGTGTCCAGAGAAACAAACCCCCATGCCTCATTCTCTCTATTCCCTTTATTTGACCTTCCTAATTATAACACCCCAGAACCCTCACACTGACAACCTAAACCCCGTTACCCCCCTCCATTTGACTTCTCCTTCTTTCCCCATCCTAGTTCCAATAGGTCCCTCCCTTCACTCAGTCTCCTATCCTGGAACATAGCAGGTTGGACATCTAAAACCAATTCACCCGATCTTCTATCATTCCTGCACAACTTCGATGTGATACTATTACAAGAAACGTGGGCAATGGATGCAATCACACTGGCAGGCTTTTCTTCCATTATGCTTTCAGCAGTTCCCCCCCAAAGGCAAAGGTAGACCCAGCGCAGGCCTGGCTATTCTTTTTTCAACTTCTCTAACTGCAACATTTTCCAAACTCCCTTCTTATGGTTCTATGGCCATGGCTGCTTTGATAGAACTTAAAGACCTGTCTTTTGTAGTGATTAATGTCTACATTCCCCCCTTGCCATCTAGAAGAGAAATCTACGAGGCTTGGGAGACTCTGGAGTACTATATCCTGGACATTGAAATACATCATCCATGCACTCCGTTTGTCATATTGGGAGATTTCAATGCCAGGATAGGCCCAAACAGCACCGCCCTCCTCTCCTCCAATCTCTGGGATTCCACTGATCTTATCGAACAATGGATTTCCCAAGAATGGTCTTCAAAAGACCTAAAGTCGAACTACGCCGGCACCCGCTTGCTGCAATTGGCCGGTTGCTTCAACCTCTCAATACTGAATGGCCACCACAAACATGATGGCTGTGTGGAATTCACCTTCATCTCGGGCCGAGGCAGCAGCTTGGTAGATTACGTGCTGGTTTCCTCTCCCTTATCCAGTGCTATTGCCCACTTTGCAGTGGGCACAAGACTCGACAGCGACCATCTCCTGTTAATCTTATCAGTTTCAACCCGAGATCCGATCCATTTAAAAACCATTTCTACATTTAATCACAACTCTGTTAAGCTCAGACACACAAAGGTCAAATGGTCCCCAAATATCTCTTCTAGAATATCATCCTTTCTGGACTCCACCCTGGCCAAGGAGATCAGAGAAAATATTCTGATGGAGTCAGACCCGCAAACCAAACTTGCTGCATACTCGGACCTGATCCTTGCTTTGCAACCTATACTAAAAAATAACTCCCACAAACCTAATTCCCGAGGCCCTGCCCACTCTGCCTGCTGGTTCGATAAAGACTGCGTGGCCGCTAAGAGAAATCTGAGGAAGATTTATATGACATATATGATGCTCAATTCCAATCAACTCCCTTCCACATATTACACTACCAAATGTCAATACAAAGCACTCCTGACTTCTAAAAAGAGACTAGCTATTCAGGCCGGCTGGAAGTCACTAATCAATGCGGCCAAACTCAACGATTCCAAGATCTTTTGGGCCCTGGTCACGGACGCCCTCTCTTCCTCGAATCCAGTTACTTGCCATATTCCCCCCCAAGAATGGGAAAAACATTTTTCAGACCTTTTCAAGGAGCCCACACTTTCTCTTACCAAAAAGCTACTCCCCTCTAGACCCTCAGATCTACCCCTCTGGCCTCCAGTATCCCAAGCGGAGATTATGTCACTAATCCATAGCCTGAAGTCCGGAAAGGCTCCAGGGCCTGACGCAATTCCAGCTGACCTTCTGAAGGTGCAAGCTGCATGGTGGTCCCCTCTTCTCTCCAATCTTTTCACCTCAATAAACACCCACGGCAGTATCCCAACAACATGGCTGGATGCCATCGTGATCCCCATCTATAAAAAAGGGTCACAAGAGGATCCCAATAACTTCAGACCCATCAGCTTACTATCTATCGTTGGGAAACTTTATGCCAAATACTTGAACGGTAGGCTGACCACCTGGATCGAGGAGAAGTTCATCCTCGGGCCGGAACAGGCGGGCTTTAGAAAACTGAGATCCACTCTTGACCATTGTGCCCTGTTACTCCATCTGGCCAAAAAATATTCTAGTCTCCACGGGAATGGGCTCTACGTGGCTTTCATAGACCTTAAATCGGCCTTTGATTCGATACCCAGAGATAGGCTATGGTCAAAGCTCCTTCAAACATCTATAGATAAAAGACTCCTTTTTCTTATCTTCCAACTCTATCAGCCCTCCACCCTTCGGGTTCGTTGTAGAACTGATGGTTCAGTTACCAACCCTATTCTAGTCAATAGGGGGGTGAGACAGGGCTGCATACTGGCCCCTACTCTATTCAACCTTTACCTAAACGACCTGAGCACATACTGTCAAGCAGTTAACTTCCACCCTCCCAAAATTGCTGAACATGCATGCCCTCTATTAATATATGCCGATGATACGGCTCTACTCTCCCTATCCAAAATAGGCCTCAGAAGGCTATTCCGCTCTTACATGGCCTACTGCGATCAGAATTTCCTGTCCATTAATTATTCAAAAACAAAGATTTTGGTGTTTTCCCCTCGGCGCTCTATTCCGGTATGGGCCATCAATGGCCAGAAAATCTCCCAGGTCAGGGAATACAAATATTTAGGGGTAATATTTCATTCTTCACTTTCATGGTCTTCTCATATTCACTCCTCTGTGTCCACGGCCAAGGCTACGGCCAAAGTGCTACTCCATTATTTTTTCTCAAAAGGGGGTCAATTCATACCAGCTGCCATCAAAGTTTTTGCTGCTAAAATCGCCCCACAGCTCCTTTATGGAAGCCCAGTATGGATCAGCCATTTCTGCTCCAAAGTGGAGGCGGTTCTCTCTAATTTTCTCCGTTCTATTTTCGGCATTCCCCGATGCGTCCCCAATGCAGTCCTAAGGTTAGAGGCAGGGCTCACGTCCTTGGAATGCCAGTCCTGGTCCCGCACCCTATGCTTTGGTCCAAGCTGGCCTCTCCTAACCTTAAATCAGATTACGCTACTTACATCCAACAGGATTTCTTTACCAGCTCCTGGGCTAAAGCAGTCCAACTCAAATTCTCCTCCATCGGCCTCCCACTGCTATCCCTAACTGGTTTAGACCCAATTACAACTAAGGTCTCTATCAACAGAAGACTTAAGGATATTGATCTACAAATGGACACAGCTAAGGCCTCCACCTCCTGTTCCCCTTTTCATTTTGGTTTGAGCTTTTCATCCCCTTTCCCTGCCCCGTACCTGGCTTTTCTAGACCTTCCATGCTACAGACTAGTCTTCTCACGGGCCAGGTTTAATTGCCTAAAGTCAGCCCTTCTCAAAGGCCACTTCAGGGACATCCCATATATCAACCGATCCTGCCCCTGCAGCCCCAATGAAATCGAATCTCTTGTGCATGTTCTTTTTATCTGTCCCTTTTATCACACGCCTCGAATTAAGTTTCTAAATCCCCTGATTGCCAAATTGCCTCAATCCAGCTCATTTTTAGACAAACTACAGTTTCTTCTAAAAGGGACAGACAAGTATATATCCCATGGGACTGCCAAGTTCCTGCACACAGCTCAATCTCTACGATGCCAACTTTTTTAACCTTCCCTGTTTTTTAATTTTGTTTTTACTGTTTGTAGTTCGGGTCTCTGACTGCACAATAAATTTGAATTGAATTGAGGTTTCCTGCACCGTGGTTTTCTCACTCTTGCCTGGGCAGGCTTGTGCAAAATGCCCTGCCTTCCCACAGTAAAGGCACAGCCCTCCTTTATGATGCATCTCTTTCTCTGCCACCATCAGGTGAGTCCCTATCCCACCTATCTGCATGGTCTCTGTCCCTGGATAAGCCAAGGTTCCCATGCTAGCTGTGAAGTGGGGGGGAGCAACACTGGAGGTAATGGTTTAGCTGCAGCAGCTTTCGAGTCTACTGCTGATTTGTAGACATGGTTGTATGAATTCTGATAAGGTTTTCCCGGGCTGTACTCATGCCAATTCATTTAGAACCTCATTGTTGAGCTTCCTTTACTACTGAAACATGAGTGCTGAGTCATTCTAATCATCCTCCTGCACCACAGAATGAGAAAAGTGTTGGTATAAGTCATTCCCAAGGCTGTCCCCTGGCACAGGGTGCAGAGCTGTCACACAATGGTCATGTTTCACTGGGGGTTTCTGAAGATTTCCACCATGGTGGCCACAAAATTGTCATACTGCCCCCCGGGTTGTTCCTTAAGACCAGTGGTGTCACCCAACTTTCAAGTTGTCAGTGGGAAGTCTACTAGGTGCACCTTGATGTATAGTTCACACTACATTATAAACATTGGAAATTGTTCTTGGTTCCTCCTATACTTCCCCAGGAGCCCAACAGGGGTCTTGGAGCATGAAACAGGCACCGGGAAAGAAGACTGGAGCCAAATTCCAAGGCATTCATCATCATGGAAAGCTGGGCCAGTTGATTCCACAGGGTCTAGTTCTTGACATGGAGGGCTTGGGTCTCGGCAAGCACATTCTACAAGAGTTGATTAGGGCCCTCCCCTGCTGCTACTGCAGTGTCCATCTCAGTCATGGAGCCATCAGGTAGAGGAGACAGAGGTTGCGACAAATTGACGTGGTTCACGGAATCAGACTCAGGATCACTGATTTGCTTTTCTCTGTTATTTTTAATGCAGAATTTCACTCTAGAGTGGTACTTAGATCAGATTACAGGTTACATAGGTCTCTAGTTTTCTACAAGGCACAGCTAGACATGGTTACTCAAGTGAAGACATTGTTGCAACAATTCGACATGCCCCCTGAGACCACTTGGTAGACTCAGAGCAGGCATACTATTTGTGTGGGAACTATCTCCTGACTCAGAACTACTAATAAAACAGCATCATCTCTATCAAATGCCTGGGGTGAAGGCTAAGTCTTTACCTGACACTGAAAAGATGTCATGGAAGGTGCCAGGCAGACCTCATGGGGGAGCACATTCCACAGATGGGGGGCCACAACTGGAAAGGCCCTCTCCCATGTCATCATTAATTAACGATGTGCCATCATCCTTATATCTGGTATCTTATAATAGTTGTATATAACAAAGATAGATATATTTTAGTCACCCATATTCAGCCACAAGATAATACAATGTTTCGGGAGGAAGTGGGGGGATATAAATTTAATAAATAAATTAATAAATAATAAAATAAATAAATAGCATTCTTGACTCTGTCCCCTCAGTCAGTGCTTCTGTGCCCCCCTGTGCGCATGCATGCAGGCATTTGTTCACCTCTGTGTGCACTCATTTTTTTGTTTTTGAGATACAAGGTTTCCAATATACCAGACTATCACAATGATGAAAGGATGATACGATGATGATGGTACCAACAACAACAATAATATGTGTTGGACTGCCTGCTCCACCAGCAACTCACCCTCCCTGAGTTCTGGAAAGCTGAGGACCATTATGGGCATGTGTTGGAGGCCATAGAATCATAGAATCATAGAGTTGGAAGGGGCCTTGTAGGCCATCGAGTCCAACCCCCTGCTCACAGCAGGAAATCCACAGCTAGAGCATCTCCCGCAGATAGCTGTCCAGCCTCTGCTTGAAGACATCCAGCGAAGGGGATCCCATCACCTCCCTAGGCAGTCGGTTCCATTGCCGAACTGCCCTTACTGTCAGGAAGTTCCTTCTAATGTCCAATCTGAATCTACGCTCCTGCAACTTAAAACCATTAGACCTAGTCCTACCCTCTGGGGCAGCAGAGAACAAATCTGTACCCTCCTCTATGTGACAGCCCTTCAGGTACTTAAAGAGTGCAATCATGTCACCCCTCAGCCTTCTCTTCACCAGACTGAACATGCCAAGTTCCTTCAACCTTTCCTCATAAGACTTGTTCTCCATACCGGCTATCATCCTTGTCGCCCTCTTCTGAACCCGCTCTAACTTGTCTATATCTTTCTTAAAATGAGGCACCCAGAACTGAACGCAGTATTCCAGATGAGGCCTGACTAATGCAGAATATTGTGGGACTATTACTTCCTTCAACCTGGAAACTATAGCATTGTTTATGCATCCCAAAACCGTGTTTGCCTTTTTTGCCGCAGCATCACACTGCTGGGTCATGTTCAACCTGTGATCCACTACAATTCCAAGGTCCTTCTCACATGCACTACTGCTAAGCCGGGTATTTCCCATCCTGTACCCATGCATTTTGTTTTTGTGGCCTAAATGCAGAATCTTGCATTTGTCTTTCTTGAATGTCATTTTATTAATTTCAGCCCAATTTTCTAGTCTATCCACGTCCCTTTGGATTTTATTCCTGTCTTCCATTGTGTTAGCTATCCCGCCCAGTTTCGTATCATCCACAAACTTCATAAGGCTTCCCTCCACCCCATCATCTAAGTCATTGATAAAAATGTTGAAGAGTATCGGCCCCAGGACAGAACCCTGTGGCACTCCACTCGAAACCTCCTTCCGGTCCGAAGCAGAGCCACTGACGACCACTCTTTGAGTACGGTTTTCCAACCAGTTGTGAATCCACCTGACAGTATTTCCATGTAGTCCGCATTTGACCAGTTTGCTAATCAAAAGGTCATGGGGGACTTTGTCAAATGCTTTGCTGAAATCTAGATAGATGACATCTACAGCATTTCCACCATCTACTAAGCTAGTGACCCGATCAAAAAAAGAGATGAGATTAGTTTGACAGGATTTTTTCTTGACAAACCCATGCTGGCTCCTACTAATCACAGCATTGTCATCTAGATAGTTGCCAATGGACTCTTTTATTATCTGTTCTAATATCTTTCCTGGTATTGAAGTCAGACTGACCGGCCTGTAATTCCTCGGATCTTCTTTTTTACCCTTTTTAAAGAGCAGGACAACGTTTGCCCATCTCCAATCCTCCGGCACCTCTCTCGTTCTCCAGGATTTCTCAGAGATGATGGCAAGAGGTTCCGAGAGTACATCCACAAGTTCCTTCAATACTCTGGGATGCAGTTCATCAGGCCCTGGAGATTTGAACTCATTTAGGTTAACTAGGTATTTTCTGACTATCTCCAACTGCAATCCTGACCCCTTACTGAGATTGCTACCGATGCAAGGTTGCACACTGTTCCCTTTTTGGGAGAAAACGGAGGCAAAATAGGCGTTGAGCAGTTCTGCCTTTTCCTTGTTATCTGTCAACATTTTGCCATCCTCCTTGAGCAGCAGTCCCACCATTTCCTTGGTCTTTCTCTTGCTTTGAACATATCTGAAAAACCCCTTTTTGTTGTTCCTCGCTTCCCTTGCCAGCCTCAGCTCATTCTGGGTTTTAGCTTTCCTGAGCAAATGAGCAATTGCAAGCGACGTGATGTCTCGAAGGGCAGAAAGGAAAGTGGGATGCTCCCCTATGGGACACGCTCATTGCAATGTCACCGTGATGGGCAGCCCCCACAAAGAAAGGCACTCCTTGCATGCACTTTCAATGGCACACACCCTGGATGAAGTGCAGATTTATTCAGTTTTAAATCTCTTTTCACATCAAAAATGGTATGTTGAAAAATGCATTAACTCACAGAAATAAATTGGGATATGTCTGGATTGGGCTCCTGACATCGTACGTGCATCACTTAAAAAACCAACACAGAGAGCAGGTTGCATCTACAGACTAAACTGTGGTGTGTAAAGAGGCTGATCACCCAACAGGGCATGTGCTCTGTTTGCAAAAAAAAAAAAAGGGAAGGACAAGTCCCCAAACTGTGACTCTGTTTGGGTGAGAAGAGGGGCGAGTGCTAGGCCCACATCAGGCAGAAGAAGCCAAGACCATCACTTTGTTGGAATTACAGATGAAGAGAGAAAAGGTTAACGCTGGAGCTGTTAATTGTTCTCTCTCTGTTTAGAAGCTGCCAGCTGCTGGCCAGGCCTAAAGAATCCAGAGCTTCTCAGCTGCGGAACTTGGCACAGATTGGGTGAGACAGGGTTTTAGTCTTGGGACCTCAGCCCTCGGCAAAGCACCTGAACTTAATTAAATTGCCATTCTGTTCTTTTTAACTTTGTCAGTAGATGGGGGAATGGCACGCAGAAGGAGGGAGGCCTTGAGCCTCATCACTGTCTCAAGCAACATGGATATGGAGGGATGCCTCACTGAAACAGGAACATCCCATCCAGGGCTCAGGGTAAAGAGTTAGCACTGTCCTGCTTAGCTCTTGTCAGACCTGAGATTGGGCTTCCAGACTTTACCAGTTGTTGGAAACAGCTGGAGGGGAGAGTGCTCTTGCACTCAGGTCCTGCTTGTGGGCTTCCCATAATGGGCATTTGGTTGGCCACTGTGAGAACAGGATACTAGACTAGATGGGCCATTGGCTGGATCCAGCAGGCTTTTCTTATGATAGTATGTTCACACTTGTGGAAGAGATCCTTCCTGCGATGGGGAACTCAGAAGAAATGCCAGCTGAGTTCAGTTCTGCAGCCTGAGATCCATTCAGGCAATTGAAGCAAGACTTCTATGCAGTTGTGCAGCCGCTATTGCCAGTGATAGCACTGAAATATTATTCAGGACAGTTGGTGATAGCGGATAGGTTCTGGGGAGGGATGGGCAAGGTTGTGAGATAAATTTGAGGATCTTGACCAGGCTCATAGACAACAAAGTCCTTTGGAGTCATTTTTATTTTTGCTCCATCTCTGTCTTTCCTTGTTTCATCAGAATGAAACTTCTCTCTTTCAAATTTTAACTTTTCTGCCTGTAATTCCGCATCCACTCTCATTCTCTCAAATTCCAACTCCCGCTGCTTTTCCTTCTCTGCACCTTCCATCCTCAATCTCTCAGCTTCCAACTCTCTCTGTTTATCTTTTTCCTCAGCTTCCATCCTCAATCTCTCAATTTCCAACTCTCGCTGTTTATCTTTCCCATCAGCTTCCATCCTCAATCTTTCAGTTTCCATCCTCAACTTCTCTCTCAAATACTCTATATAAGCGGGATTGCTTAAGTATCCTTCTGGGGTCTCTTCCCTGACAGGTTGTTTTTGCTGGGCAGTTGCAAATCCTATAAGTGCTACCCTCAATTCATCTACCCCTTTACCCTTGTGAGGTAAATTGAATGTTATGCACTTCTCCACCAGCTCCTCTCTTTTCATTTTTATATATTCAGCCATGGTGTTTGAGTTCACTCATTCTTTGCCACACACTCTTTGCCAGTCACTCTCACAAGTAATCTTTATTTGTTATTTCTGTTTGCCACACCACTGTTAGGGATTCTCTAGTATCCGTACCACCGCTACAGCCAACACCTGTGACGTAGTCTCCTTTGTCACCACGTGTCTTTGGGACTCTCTTTGGTTCGTATCCCACCGCTGTGCCACCACATGTGACGTATGTGACGCCCTTCCCTGGCTCTCCCTGTCAGGTTCCTACCTGCTCGTGGTTACTGCCTGTCTCTAGGCACCACCAGGGACTCCACCAGTCCGGACTGTCCTTTTTTATGGTTTCTCTCCCTGCTCTAGCACAGATCTCAACAGATCCCCCTGCTAGGCAGCACCACCAGTCACGTCCTATAACCAGTAGTCCCAGAGACTCGGCCTGAGTCTCCCTCAATTAGGTTACCTCTGTGACTGTGTGCTTAAGCTGTCCCAATCCCTTTGATTTACTCAGACTGCTTGTGGTGTTATTCTTCCCTTCCCCGCTGCCACCATTTGTTATCCTTCAGCCTTGGTATTTACCTCACCCTCCCTTCTGGTCTGTGAAACCCCAGCCAAGGATCAGGCCTTTGGTAAACCAAAAGTATTTATTAAATAACACAGAGAACAAGATTTCTTCATAAGGCACATAAGCATATGGTTTTATCTAATACTAATCCGAACTCCACCCCCCTCCTTCTTCACGCTCTCCTGACAAACAACTCTCTCAAACCCACCAAAACAACCCACTCCAGTCCACCCACGTCCACCTCACATCCACCTCACATCCACCAACTCTCCACACAATCTCCTCTCCCCCGAACTCTGGAACAGCTTACCTGAGGAGATATGCCTGGCGCCTACGGTACTTTCTTTTAGGCGCCAGGTAAAGACCTGGCTATACTCCCAGGCATTTTAATGTTTTTACGTTTAATTTTGTAAGTAAACTTGCTGCTATGTGTTATTGATTTTATTATATTATTGTATTTTAATCCAGTTTTGTACACCGCCCAGAGAGCTACTAGCTATGGCCGGTCTAGAAATGAAACGAAATAAATAATAATAATAAATAATAAATAAATTCAATTCACATTTGAAGCCGAATCTATTAAATTCGCAGTTTATAATATGTGAGTGAAAGTAACATACAAAAATGCATTGTATGGATTTCTGTAACTTACAATAATTGCTTACAAAAATATATTCGTCAGACTGCCTACAAAATATGTTTATTGGGAATAATTTGCTGGTAATTTTCATAAGGAGTTTTAAAAAAAATTGTGAATTGCTTTAGGAATGTGGAGAACTGAATTTACAATGGAAAAAATGAGAAACTGAGAGAACCATAATTGACTGATCTTTCCATCCCTAATTCTGGGGGAAGTTTTTAAACTGTGGGCAACATTTTGAAATCTAAGAGTGGCTGTGAGTTTGTACCTTCTCCTTCCCAGGAAGACCCCATCCAAACACCTACCTTTTATCTCTGGGAATGGCTACGCACGCAGCCCTGGGGAGTGTTTATGGAATATGTCTGAGAAAAACCTTTGTTTTTCCCCTGTCCCTGTTCAAAATGTGAAATCAACAAGATATGTTTAAGCTACTCCAAATCTTGGGAATAATAAACAAATACCTTAAAAAAAATTCTTATCCATATATATTTTTCACTGATTCCCCCATCCCTGGTGATGGGAAACAATATTTTTGAAACAAAACCTAATACAGACTGTGGAAGGCAACCTGAAGAGTACAAAATCATGCATCTTGTACGACATTCATTACTCCCAGACCCTGAAGGAAAATCCAGACAAAAAGGGTGGGATATAAATCAATCAATCAAACAAACAAACAAACAAACAAACAATAAATAGCTAGCTGGCTAGCTACTAGCAATCAATTGCAATGCTTGGAGAAACTGCTTAGACTCTTGTGGAAGCATTTTTTTAGGCATGGGGGGCATTTTGGGGCAAGCCAAGCCTGTACAAAAGGGATGGAATCCCTAGGGAGATGATGAGGTGCAGGAAATGTTTCTGATCATGGCAATGAGGTGGAAAAACTCAGCAAGGAAAGTGCATCAAGGTGGGTGGAAGGGCGGGGAGAGACATAGAATCGTAGAGTCTGAAGGGGCCTGTAAGGCTACGGAGTCCAACCCCCTGCTCAATGCAGGAATCCAAATTAAAGCATCCCCGACAGATGCCTGTCCAGCTGCCTCTTGAAGGCCTCCAGTGTTGGAGAGCCCACCACCTCCCTAGGTTATTGATTTCATTGTTGTACCCCTCTAATAGTTAGGAAGTTTTTCCTGATATTCAGTTGAAATCTGGCTTCAAACAAATGAAAACATCTAATAAAACAATGAAAACATCTAAAAACTGTTCCAATACAGATGCAGACTGGGGTCATTGGTTCCACCATCATACCACTCTATATAGGAAGTTTTTTCTGATGTTCAGCCAAAATCTGGCTTCCTGTAACTTGAGCTCATTATTGCAGGTCCTACACTCTGGGAGGACTGAGAAGAGATCCTGGCCCTCCTCTGTGTGACAACCTTTCAAGAACTCGAAGAGTGCTATCTTATCTCCTCTTCTCAAGGCTAAACATGCCCAGTTCTTTCAATCTCTCCTCATAGGGCTTTGTTCCTAGTCTTCCTGATCATCCTTGTTGCCCTCCTCTGATCCCATTTCAGTTTGTCTGCATCCTTCTTAAAGTTCAGTGTCCAGAACTGTACACAAGATGAGGCCTAACCTAATAGAGGGGAACCAATACTTCACACAATTTGGAAACTATATTTCTGTTAATGCAGTCTAAAATAGCATTTGCCTTTTTTGCAGACACATCACACTGTTAGCTCATACTCAGTTTGTGATCAACAACAATCCCAAGATTCTTCTCACATATTGTATTGCTGAGCCAAGAATCCCCCATGATATAACTGTGCATTTGGTTTCTTTTTCTTAGGTGTAGAACTTTGCACTTATCCCTATTGAATTTCATTCTGTTGTTTTCAGCCCAATGCTCCAGCCTATTGAGATCCCTTTGAATTTTGTTTCTGTGTTCCAGGGTATTAGCTACCCCTCCCAATTTTGTATCATCTTCAAATCTGATAAGCATTCCCTGCACCTCCTAATGTAAGTCATTAATTAAAATGTTGAAGAACACTAGGCCCAGGCCCTAACCCTAACCCTTTAGAATTTCCTTTTTTAGAAACTCCCACCCATCTTGGACTCCTTTTCTCATTAGGGTTGCTTGCCGTGGAACCTTACTTAATTGTCCTGAGTTTATTAAAATTGGCTTTCCCGATATCCAGGGTATGCATATGGCCACCCTCAGTTTTTGCTTCCTTTAAAAATGAAGAACTTTAATATAGCATGGTCACTTTCCCCCAGAGTTCCCGTAACTGCCACTTCATGTCTCCTCGAGACATTGGCAATTTGCAAAAGTTTCATCTTTGTCTTCTCCTTGATTGGGTTCCACCATGTTCCTTTTATTCCTTGCCCCAATTATTTCATTCCAGATACTTTAGGTGGGGCTGCCAAGTTCATCCTCCTGTATTGCTGTGCAGGGATACATATATTTTAACATTTTTAACATATGACAACTGATCCACAGGCCAAAGCTCTTAGGCTAAAAGGCAGCTGGCAATGACATTTGTAGATGGACACTACGTATATGCCAGTGTATATGCTAATGCTAGAAGCCTCTGAGCCAAGATGGGGGAAATGGAGTCAGAGGTTGGGGCATAATGAGGAGATTGGAATCACTGTGCCATACAAGTTAGTGGAACTGGAGGCATAGTGTCAAAAAAACCAAAGAGGTGCAGAGAATAGCTGAGGGTGGCAATGCCAAGCCTCAAATGTAGTTCAGTATTTGAGACCATAGTATCACCCACCAGCCCCTTGATTAAAATGTTTGAGATGAAGAATGAAATCAAGGAGGCACCCAAAGAAGAAAGTGTTGCATAATGGGTGACTTCAATTATCCTCATGAAGACCTGGGCGAATGCATTGCTAGTAACATCAAAGAGCTACATGGTTATGGAACCATCCTGAGGGGAGGCAATCCTGGACTTAATTTTCAGTGGTGCTCTGAGCCTGGAGCTAGATGTTAGTGTTGTTCAACCAATTTGAAAGAGTGACCACAGTGCTATCAAATTCTACATATAAGTAGATAGACCAGCCTCTCCCAACCAGTGTGCCTCCAGATGTTGTTGGACCACAACTCCCATCTTCCTGACCATTGGCAATGCTGGCTGAGGCTGATGGGAGTTGTGGTGCAGCAACATCTGGAGGCACACTGGTTGGGAAAGGCTGAGATAGACCATAGACAATCACATTTGATGTCAAAAGAGAAAACTTCTCAAAGATGAGAGTGCTGGAAAAGAAGAAGTTGAAAGGGGAAGTAAAGATGGTCAAATCTCTCCAGAATGCTTGAAGGCTATTGAAAACCACAATAATAGAAGCTTAGAAAGAAAGGTACCATCAAGTCCAAGAGCATGGCAGCATGGTTTATAGGGATGGGATCCAGTGGCTCGTGCCGCTTTCAAAGAATTCCATCGACCTAACAGGCCGGTATTCAGTTTCTTCTTTGTTTGCTACCTGCTGCTTTTACCAATCTGGGTTTTTTTCCCTGGCAAAAAATACTGATAATTTTAAAGGAAATAATATTTTGAAAGGAAATCTAGATAAATGAAAGGAAATGTCAATAAAATTATCATTCTTAATATCGATACTTTAGAGGCTTTTAAAATAAAAACCTTTTTTCAAAAATAGCCACGGAAGATCGCTACATAAAAATCCAATCCATAATGACAGAGAATAAGCAAATCAATTGAAAATTCAGTACCAAATCTGTTTGGCAGAATTCTAGCACATCCTTAATCTGGGACCAGCTTCTGTAGGACTAGGTGGCCTCATTCACTCAAGCTGGCATAAAAAAAAATTACTCTCTGTTCATTCTCACCATCTTCAGAGTAAATCATGGGCCAAAATAGAGGCAGGTAATGCTCTCAGTGCCTCTTGCCCTCAAAACCCACAGGATTACTGGTTGACCCTTCTTGCTGGAGTTTGCTTAAGGGCTGCACCCACTATCGGAGCTGGATGTCACCCTGTAAGACCATTATGGGGCACCTAAGGGGCAAAGTCACTTGAAGATTTTATCTCACCCATTTCTCCAGGCACTGGGTGGCTCCTCTCAAACTTTTTCCTGCACAGCCATTTCTTCAGGCACTGGAGGCTCCTCCTGTACCAACACACATGTCTCCATCTTCTGCATTTTTTCTTCTGCAGCTGGCACACATGGAGCGGAGAAATTTATCAGCAGCACCTCTTCTCCAGCCTGCACTCTACTTTTCTCTTTTTTTTTTTCAATAATTTTTATTCAAATTTTCATAAAACATACAAGACAAAATCATAAAACATTCAAAGACAAAAAACAAAATCAAAAATAGTTAAACAAAAAAAAATAAAAAAAAATAAAAATAAAAATAAAAAATAAAGAATAAAATATTGACTTCCCATTTGTCAAAGATCAGATCAGTTATAAGTCTATAATATATAACAATCCTGTCTCTTAAGTCATATTATAAAATCACTTTCCTCCAATAGTTATCTTACTTAATCATCAAATCTCATAAACATTACTTTATTCTTTCCACAAAAAGTCAAAGAGAGGTTTCAATTCTTTAAGAAATATATCTATCAATTTTTTTTTTCCAGATAAGCATATCGATTAATCCATCTCATTACTAATTATGATAATCTTATTGTCATAACCATAGTCAAAATAAACATTTCAATTAATCCATCACATCAGAATCTGTTAGGTTCAGTAATTTCAGTAGCCATTGTTCTATTATCCCTATTAGTTCCATTTTCCATCTTCCATCTTCAGTAGTCTTGTTAAGTCCAGTAATTTCAGTATCCAATCTTCCATTATCAGTATTCCATAATAATCTTGCTGTCAAAGCCATAGTCATATAGTAAGAGTCTGATGGGAATTACCTCTATCCCAAATATTTTCTTGCCATCCATTCTGAATAGGTTGCTGAAATACTGCTGTAAAATCATATCTCTGTTCTTTTTTTCAAAATACACTGGGTCATCTCTTGAAAGTTTTTCCATTGTCACATGGCTGCAGTTAATTCCATAGATTTCCTCTATATTGGGCTCCATCACATCATTCCAGTCCAGAAGATTATCCATGCCATTGATAACTTTATCTCTAGAATCTTCATTAATTTCTTCAGAGATAACATTGAGTTCCAAACAATAGATTTTATTTCTAAAGTCCATAGACTCCAAATCTTTTTCCTGTTCCACGTTTGTTCCAATCTCCGGGGTCTCCTCTCTCACAGGGACCCCTGTTCCAGTCTCCAGGGTCTCCTCTCTCACAGGGACCCCTGTTCCAGTCTCCAGGGTCTCCTCTCTCACAAGGACCCCTATGTCTTTAATCTCCTGTGTCTCCAAACAATAGATTTTATTTCTAAAGTCCATAGACTCCAAATCTTTTTCCTGTTCCACGTTTGTTCCAATCTCCGGGGTCTCCTCTCTCACAGGGACCCCTTCCAGGGTCACCTCTCTCACAGGGACCCCCATATCTTTAATCTCCTGCGTCATTTTACTCAATTCAATTTTCAGCTCCTTACAACCCTGTCGCAGGTTTTGTTTCGTTATCTCAATCTCATCCATAATTTTCTGAAACATAGTTATTTCCAGATTCTCAGCCACTTTCTTAATTGCCATTTTAAAAGAAAAATATAGGAAAACCACTTCTTATTTCAGCAACAATTGGGTTAATACTCCAAACTTGGTGACATCACAGTATAAACAGAGCAGACAGCCTTATCTCTCCATAGTTAAGTAAACAAAATGCAGTTCCCAGGATCGAAACAATTAATGGCAGTCGTCAGAAAACAGATTCGTCAAAATAAAATAGACCAAAAAGAGAGTAGTCTCAGACAATATAATATTCTTCAAAATAAAAATCTGGAATAGAAATCCCTCTTCTGTGTATATCTTTAGAATGCAAATCCAGGACAGCTTTTTGCAACAAAAACAGAGATAAGCTATTAATTAGTGCGTAGCAGAGAGAAGTTATGGCTCCCCAGTGAGATGTCAAAAACCGATCAATCTGGCAAATCTCTTTTAAACAGCAACAATTTAAGTCAAGTAAAAGAAAAATATAGAAAGAAGGGTGCTTGCCTGTTAGTGCGTTCTCTCTTAGAAGATAAGATGAACGTTCGCTTTATCAGATAGAGCTTGCTGTTGAAAATCCGTCCCACCTTCGTCGGCTGGACCTCGTCCCATAAATTAATGAGATCTGGTCGTCCCAACAAAAATAGGCTTTGAGGTTAATCTCTTCGTTTCTCCCTACCCGGGAGAAGTTTAATCAGTCAAAAAAAAAGAAAAAACTGACTGATATATCTGAATAAGCTTCTTTTGAGGCAGGAGCCCGTCTCAAAAGCAGGCACAGGCTAAGTCACCCTTCCCGGAAGTGACTGCACTCTACTTTTCTCGAGGCACCTTCTTCCTTTTCCAACCTGTCCTCCTCCAGTACTTGGGGCTTCACCTCCATCTTTCCAGCATCTTCCCTTCTGGCAGGCTCCTGGACAGTCCAAGCCTCTTCCTCTGCTGCTGCTGTCACTGACTGCAACTCCTTACAATCCAAGCCCCTCAGCTTCCCACCCCCTCCCTGGATCTCTTCAGCCGTCCCAGTGTGGGTGCTCTGCAGTTGGGCTTTTGGATCAATCTCAACCCCTCGTGGTGGATGATTAGGCAGAGCTCTCACCTCCTCACATGGGGCCTCCTTTTTCTCTTCAAAAGTGCTTTCAAGCTCCTCCAGCCCCTGTGTGGACAGCTGGTACATCTGCCCTCTCTGCTGTCATTCCTGCCAGTTTTCCTGTTGCCTTTGCTGACATTACCCCTGGTGGTCCTGTTTCCTTGGCTGCTGGTAGTGCTCCTGGAACAGCAAATTGATCTGTTCTAGGAGTGTTACTTTTCCTCCCTCCATTTTGCAAGCACAGCTTTCTCCCAATTCTTCATGCAGGAAACTCAATCCCACTCTGACACCAGTGTTGTGTGCACCCCAATCCTCAAGAAGTGAGAGACTTCCAGGGGATCCTGTATTTACCCAGGGTTTGGTTTCCTTGGAATGAAGGACTGTGGTGTCTTTAGGATATATGGTTTAATTACACATGTATACAACTTGAGAGTAAGATGGAGGGTTCTCAGCATTAACATTCCAATAGATCTTGCTTCCTTCTCCTTGGGGCTGCCAGGGAGGCACCCCAAAGCCACTCTAAAACACAGACCTTGTTTGTCAGATGGGAGGGTCTCTTGACAGGTGTGAGGGGGGGCTCCCTCCTGAAAGAATTCCTATGGCACACATTGCTCTGCTAGCTAAATCCTTACACATGTTAATGGGTGCCGCTTGACAAACTTGGCTGAACCCATTAGCTTAATCAAGGAAGCTAGTCTGACCAGCAGGTTTCTTCGACTGCAGATCCCAACCTCCAGATACAGGATTCCAAATCAAAGGCTGGAAAGAAGACCCAAAGACACCATCCATCTCAACTTCCACTCCTATAACAATAGGGCTGTGCGCAGCTCCCTGATCTTATTCAAGTCCCAGTTCAGCACTCCAGATTAGGCCCACCGCAGGACATTGCAGACCCAACTTGCTCTGACCCCCAAATCTGGATTGCAATCTGGAAATACAAATCTCCAAAACTCCTATTAACTTGCACTGGGAAACCAAAATAGCTACAACTTTGGACACAATAACTCCTGCAGAGGGGATTAATCCTGCCAAACAGAGAGCTCCAGGGGGTTTGTCCTCGTCACTTTTAAAGTTTCTTTAAAAATAAATAAATTAATGTCTGTACAGTTACCTGAGCGCTCAGTTCTGCCAGTTCCCAGGCTCCTGTGTTTGGCCTGTTCTAGGAATATTTTAAAAAACAAATTGCTTGAAGGGTGCATGTAACTCCATCTCCCAGGCACCTAAGTCAAAGAGAGACAGACAACATCCTTGCCAGGCAGGCATTAAGAGACATCTCCTAAGTGCAGAGCTAAAATGAAAGGCAGTGAGATGGGCAGGCAGAGGCAGACAGTAAGTCCACATTCACACCAGACATTTATTCCACTATTTCCTCCAATATTATGTGGCTTAACAGTCAGTCTCCCTTCACACGCAACTCATGGAATTGTAGCCCTGTGAGGGACATTGGGGTCTCCCAACAACTCTCAGCACCTTCCACAAACTACCCTTTCCAAGATTCTTTGGGGGAAGACATGACTGTTTAAAGTGGAATAATGTATGATGTGAATGTGGCTTAAATAGCAACTGGCAAGCAGCACTTTGAGGTAGCTTAGGCAGGCAGCAGCAGCTGTTGAGGTGATATTTATTTATTTATATATTTATATACTGCTTTTCAGGCAGACCTCACAAAGCATTTAATAGTACAACATATACAAGCACAGAATAAAACCATATAAATATTTAAAACTTGCAATCATTTAACTATTGCAGAAATATATTGCCTGCATAAGCCTGGTGACA
Source organism: Rhineura floridana (assembly GCF_030035675.1). Lineage (NCBI taxonomy): Eukaryota > Metazoa > Chordata > Lepidosauria > Squamata > Rhineuridae > Rhineura > Rhineura floridana. The sequence continues at coordinate 1,458,052 of NC_084494.1, forward strand.
TAGAAAACTTTCAGCAGATGTTTTAAAATTATTATTATTATTTACATTTCTATCCCACCCTTCCTCCCAGAAAGAGCCTAGGGCAATCAACAAGGGACAAAACACAAAAAACATCTTAAGAACATCTTTTTAAAATATATATATATATTTAAAAACATCCAAAAAAGCAATTCCAACATAGATGAAGACTGGGATAAGGTCTCTACTGACAAGAAAGGTCTGCAGTAGGTGCTGAAAAGATAACAGGGGGCTCATCTACATGGTGCTTTACTGATGTGTTTGGTGCTACTCACATCTCCTTTAAATTTGCATGGTTCACATGACATTACCGGCAAACAGAAGCTATCACAATTTCCCGTCTATAAATCTGCACTAAGCCAATCCACTGATAATAAGAAAAGGGAAGAAAAAAAGTCTTCACTCCATATCTCTAGTGCTTGCAGATGCTTTGCTCCAATGCTTTTAGGTGGGTGTGTCAATTGTTCCCCTATCCACACACCCCTTTAGGGGGTTTGAAAGTGTTGAAGAAGCTGAGAGCAATGCCGTCAGGAGTCTAGACCAAGAGGATAGACTCTTAGCAGGGGCACCCAAGACGGAATACTCAAAGCTGAGACAGCAGACTAAGATGCATCCAGACTCAGAGGAAGGCAATGGTAAACCACCTCTGACTATCTCTTACCATGAAAACCCTATGAACAGAGTATCCAAAAGTGCTGGAAGATGAGACCCCCAGGTCAGAAGGCATTCACCGAGCTACTGGGGAAGAACAAAGGACAAATACATGTAGCGCTGTGACTAATGACACAGCTGGGTCAAAGCGAAAGGAAGCCCAGAGGCTGATGCGCACAGATGTGAAAGGAGAGTCCAGAGTTGTACAACGCACACAATAGGAACATGGAATGTGAGAAGGATGAACCAGGGAAAGTTAGAAATTGTCAAGCAAGAAATGGAATGTATCAACATTACAATACTTGGCGTGAGCGAACTAAAATGGACGGGAATGGGACATTTTCAGTCAGGCAACTACAAAATATTTTATGCAGGAAATGAGAAATCAAGAAGAAATGGAGTTGCTTTAATAGTGAAAAGTGATGTAGCAAGAGCAATTAGGAGCTACAACACAAGGTCTGAACGAGTGATATCAATGAGATTAAATGGGAAACCTATTAACATAATTTATTATTATTTATTATTATTTATTAGACTTGTATACCGCCCGACTAGCAATAGCTCTCTGGGCGGTGAACACAAGAAATACAATAAAATACGCAGTAATACAACAAAGACATATAAAAATAAAACAATCTAAAATCAATTACAACATAACCATCATCCAAGTCTACGCTCCAACATCAAATGCAGAAGAAGAAGAAGAATTGGAGAGATTTTATGCAGAAGTACAGGTGGAAATTGATCACACACCAAAACAAGATGTGCTGATAATCATGGGGGATTGGAATGCAAAAGTAGGGGACAGAGAAGAACTAGGAATTGTGGGGAAATGGGGCTTAGGAGACAGAAATGAAGCAGGAGAAAGACTTATAGAATTCTGTGAAGCCAATGATTTGTTTCTTGCCGACACATATTTTGAGCAACCAAAAAGACGACTGTACACGTGGACATCACCAGATGGTCAACACAGGAATCAAATTGATTATATAATTGGGCAGAGAGTGATGGTGTCGGCTGCCTTCTGGCTAAGCTCCCTCACTTTGTTGACTATTTTCTAGTCCACTCTTTTCAGAATGCTATTTTAGGATAATAAATTAGACCGGAAAGTTTAGCTTGTCGTGGAGGTTCATCCTGTCCCACGAGGAGAGAGAGCCATATATGTGAGTTTCTAAAAGACTTTAAAAGGCTTTTCGCTATTGTGAGGATCCCACCCTGGCACCACCAGGGAGAAATGTGGTTTTTATTTTTCTCTAGTTCGCCCTAGCACAGATCTCACAAGATCCCACTGCTAGGCAGCAGCACCAGCCACTCCCTGTAAACAATACCGCTAGAGACTTCGCCTTAGTCTCCCTATGGCTTGTTACTTTGTGTCTGGGTGCCCTTGCTGTCCACAACCCCCTGAATCTTTTTATATAAAGCATACTATCCTGCATTGCTCTGAATACTTTACGATGTTACAATCTCTCCCTTCACCGCTGCCACCATTAGATACAATTTCCCTTCAGTCTTGGTAATTACCCTGCCCTCCCTTCTGGTCCGTGTATCCGCAGACATCTTGCAATCTTGGTATATGCCCACCTGCGACATCACCGGGCAGGTGTGGATACAACTTTTATTGCTGGGACTGTTTACATCTGTTTTTAAATTGACACTGCAGGGTAATGCAGAATCAATCTGCAATGAGCTTTTATTTTTAGAATTAAAACAGTTTGTCAAGAAGTGCTTTTCAGGAGCAAGAAAGATGCAATGTGTCTAGATTGTGTGTGGACTAGGTAGAAAAGCAAGAACTTGATTCTAGAATAAAATGTCATGTATCTGCAGCCTCAGGGCTGTGTGTCTGGTGCTACTTGCATTCCCTTGTAATTCACATGGTTCACAGGATGCTGCAGGCAAGCAGAAGCTATAACGCTGTTTTCCCCTTTAAATTTGTATTAACCCAATCCAATTATAATGCGAAAAGGAAAGGAAAAACCGTCTCAGCTGTTGATTTTTTTTAGTGGGCAGGCTGACTTTTAATGCCCCATCGCTCGCTCCCTTTCTCTCTGCCGCCCACAAAAGCTGCCGCAGCCGCTGTCTACTTCACTTTTTCACTCACTCCCCCCCCCCATCTGTCTAGGCTGGGCAATGGAGAAAGGTTTTTTTTGTCATTTTCATTTTTCTTGTCAATTTTACACCAACACTCTCTCCTGGCTTCAGCCTTGAACCGGAGTAAACATGTAAAATTAGAGGGTGGAGCCACAAGGAAACAGTGACACTAATCTTTCCCAGAGGAACGCCTACTAGTGTGGATGGGAAAAAGTGGATTTGAAGCTGCCATTGAGCACAAAGTGTGGACCTTACAAATCTTGTTGTTGTTGTTATGTGCCTTCAAGTCGATTATGACTTATGGTGACCCTATGAATCAGTGACTTCCAAGAGCATCTGTCATGAACCACCCTGTTCAGATCTTGTAAGTTCAGGTCTGCGGCTTCCTTTATGGAATCAATCCATCTCTTGTTTGGCCTTCCTCTTTTTCTTTAGTACAAAGATATATTCCCATGTGGATAAGCCCTCAGTCTGCAGAACGTGCAGTTTTACAAGTGCTATAAAATATTTGTTCTTCATTTGCCTGGATTCAGTTGATCTTTCAGTGTGGCAGTATCTATTCTCTGGAAGTCCTGATCTATTCATATCAAGCAGGCACCCTCATACTGCTGTAGCCACCTGATAAAATTGTTATTTATTTCAGCAAGGCTATCCAGAGACATTTTAGTTACGTATATTTGTTTTTAACATGTGCTGATTTTAACTCTGTTTTATTGATAATTGGTTTTGTATCACTTCATGTACACCACTTAAGAACATAAGAAGAGCCTGCTGGATCAGGCCAGTGGCCCATCTAGTCCAGCATCCTGTTCTCACAGTGGCCAACCAGGTGCCTGGGGGAAGCCCGCAAGCAGGACCCGAGTGCAAGAACACTCTCCCCTCCTGAGGCTTCCGGCAACTGGTTTTCAGAAGCATGCTGCCTCTGACTAGGGTGGCAGAGCACAGCCATCATAGCTAGTAGCCATTGATAGCCCTGTCCTCCATGAATTTGTCTAATCTTCTTTTAAAGCCATCCAAGCTGGTGGGCATTACTGTGTCTTGTGGGAGCAAATTCCATAGTTTAACTATGCACTGAGTATTTATTTATTTATTTATTTATTAAATTTATACCCTGCCTTATGGCCCAAAGGCCCTCAAGGCGGCTTACAAAAAAACACGAACATAATACATCAATAAAATAATACAGTTATCAAAATTAAATGACAAATAACATTTGCAGTAACTAACTATAAAATAAGGTGATTCCCGCATCATAATGTAACAGTCAGCAATAAAATAAAATAAAAACAAAACAGAACAAAGCAGTAAAAACAAAGAATCTTCCATGGTCTTCTTCTCCAAGGTAACCTCAAGGCGAATCCAAGTGCGACGCTAAGTGCGCACTTAGCGTCGCACTTTGCGCAATGCCAAGGCGCTGACTCAGGCAGCCCCTCTCCTTTATATACCTGGAGCAGAGAAAAAACAGGATGGCAGAGTTGTGGAGTAAGTGGCCACAGCTACAGCAGCATACAGAGTCTCTCAAACACAGCATCCTTCCACACAGAGTCCTTTTGTCTGTCCTGAATCTTCCAACATTCAGCTTCTTTGAATGTCCACAAGTTCTAGTATTATGAGAGAGAGAGAACTTTTCTCTATCCACTTTCTCAATGCCATGCATAATTTTATACACTTCTATCATGTCTCCTCTGACCCGCCTTTTCTCTAAACTAAAAAGCCCCAAATGCTGCAACCTTTCCTCGTAAGGGAGTCGCTCCATTCCCTTGATTATTCTGGTTGCCCTCTTCTGAACCTTTTCCAACTCTATAATATCCTTTTTGAGGTGAGGCGACCAGAACTGTACACAGTATTCCAGATGCGGCTGCACCATAGATTTATACAACGGCATTATGATATTGGCACACTGGGTCGAAATTTTCATCGTGCTGTCCACTACAACCCCGAGGTCTGTCTCCTGGTCGGTCACCACCAGTTCAGATCCCATGAGCGTATATGTGAGATTAAGATTTTTTGCTCCAATATGCATAATTTTACACTTGTTTATATTTAAATTCAATTTAGGATGATTATTTTATATTGTATGAATGTATATAGTATTCTTGTTGTAACAGCCTATGGCTATAAACAACTTATTAATAAACTGAATAATAATTTTACACTTGTTTATATTGAATTGCGTTTGCCATTTTTCCGCCCATTCACTCAGTTTGGAGAGGTCTTTTTGGAGCTCTTTGCAATCCCTTTTTGTTTTAACAACCCTGAACAATTTAGTATCATCAGCAAACTTGGCCACTTCAACTGCTCACTCCTAATTCTAGGTCATTAATGAACAAGTTGAAAAGTACAGGTCCCAATTCCGATCTTTGAGGGACTCCACTTTCTACAGCCCTCCATTGGGAGAACTGTCCATTTATTCCTACTCTCTGCTTTCTGCTTCTTAACCAATTCCTTATCCACAAGAGGACCTCTCCTCTTATTCCATGACTGCTAAGCTTCCTCAGAAGTCTTTGGTGAGGTACCTTGTCAAAACTTAAAGGTTAGCTTGTTTTTTGATCAAGTGGTTCACTTTTCTCTCTCTCAGCTAAATAATAGCTGTGACGAGTGGGGGAAGAGGAATGGCCCCAAATTTTCTCAATACAATTCTTCTAAAGACTCATAAATGGAGATTGATGGCAGCTATTTGTGTACTATATATAAAAAAGACTCAGTGCAGGCAAGCCTGTTGCAACATCAACAAAGCCCACAAAGTAGAAAATAATCCAGGAAAGAAAAAAAACCTACCTGTGCCCAACACCAGCAATAGCTAAGAACTTCCTTTCAGAAAGTCAGGTACAGGACAGACAAAGGGAAGTCTTTCTGTAGTTCATTTGTGGAATTCATAGCCACAACATTCATGAAATCAAGAGTGATGGTCTCTAGTTAAGATTTTTTTAAAAAAATAGTATCAACAACAACATATGAAAGAGGAGAACTCCATCAATGGCCATTACTGCAGACGGGGGAGGAATTTGATTCAGTTTGCATTTAAAGCCAAATCTGCCAAATCCGTGCTTTCTGAAACACAGCCACCCTTCAAAATGAATTCTTATCAGAATTTTGTGATGTAGTTCTCCAGCCAAAGAAAGATTACAAAAATGCATATATTAGGGGGAAATGTGCACAAAAGGAATATATTGGTGAAAATAACATACAAAAATGTATTGTATTAGGATAAATTCCTTGAAAAAGATGTATGCATTAGTCAAAACTACATATGAAAATGAATATCACGAGAAATTCACACTAAAATGATGAAGAATTTTCGTTTAATTTTTTTAAATCACAAATTACTGCAGAAATGTAGAGAAATCAATTGAAGATTTGAAAAATGAGAAATGGAGATTGACAGATCATTCCATCCCTCCTCATGATAGCCACAGGCAGCATGTTGTCCTGCAGATGCTATTGGACTCCAACTTCCAGCAGATCCAGTAAGGCCAATAGTCACAGGGATTATGGACAGTCCAACAATATTTTATTTATTCGTTTAGTTATTATTTGATTTATATCCCGCCCTTCCTCCCAGCAGCAGCCCAGGGCAGCAAACAAAAGCACTAAAACCACTTTAAAACATCATAAAAACAGACTTTAAAATACATTAAAACAAAACATCTTTAAACACATTGTTTATAAAAAGCTTTGAAGACTTCTTTAAAAAAAGGTTAAAAAGATATTGTTTTCTTTAAAAAAAGGTTTAAAAAACATATTAAAAAACAATCCAGACTGGGATAAGGTCTCAACTTAAAAGGCTTGATGAAAGAGGAAGGTCTTCAGTAGGCACTGAAAAGATAACAGAGATGGCGCCTGCTTAATATTTAAGGGGAGGGAGTTCCAGAGGGTAGGTGCCGCCACACTAAAGGTCCGTTTCTTAGGCTGTGCAGAACAAACCTCCTGATAAGATGGTATCTGCAGGAGGCCCTCACCTGCAGAGTGCAGTGATTGATTGGGTATATAAGGGATAAGATGGTCTTTCAGGTATCCTGGTCCCAAGCTGTATAGGGCTTTGTACACACAAACCAGAGCTTTGAACTTGGCCTTGTTAAATGAAACTTTTAGCCCTTGGTAGTCCAAAGTACCTGTTTGGGAATGCTATTTGCTAAAGTAAAGTCTAATGCCTAACGATGTGCAAAGTCCTAATGATTTAAGGAATTTGGCTCAAGATGTTTTGCTAACTATCTGTCTCCTGTTTGCCTTGTAAAGCTGGTAAAGTATAACCACAAGATGTGTGCAAGAAATGCAAACAGCATAAACAGCATGACAAAGGGTCAGATACTGCTTGTATTTGTTTGTTTGTTTAAAAGTTTAAGGCATGGTCAGCAGACTGTGACTCACTGTTTAAACTTGAGTTTGCAAAAGTAAGGATCAAACTGTTGAACCCTTGGGAAAAGATTAACTAGACTACTGATGAAGCAGAGCATAACAAACATGGGTGTAAAATTAACCAGCTTGTTTTGTACAGGGTACAAAAATCCCTGTTTTGGGGGGGCTCAGTGCTCTCTCTCCTGCCTCACCCCTTGTGTGAAGTGTATGGTTTGCCTTTATTGCAATAAATCATAGTGCCTTGGACTCGATATACCCGTGTTAAGTGGTTATTGTCTCTGCCTGGAAGGACCATAAGTCATTCTTATGACAGCCTGGTTGCAAATGGGCAGCCAGTGCAATTCTTTCAGCAGCAGGGGGGGTGACATGTTGGCGATACCCTGCCCCAGTGAGCAGTCTCACTGCCGCATTTTGCACCAGCTGCAGCTTCCGGACCAACCTCAAGGGCAGCTCCACATAGAGCGCATTATAGTAATCCAGCCTGGAGGTTACCAGTGCATGGACAACAGTGGTTGGGCTATCCCAGTCCAGAAACGGCCGCAGCTGTCTTACCAGCCAAAGCTGGTAAAAGTCACTCCTAGCCACTGAGGTCACCTGGGCCTCTAGTGACAAAGATGGAACCAGCAGCACCCCCAAACTACGGACCTGCTCTTTCAGAGGGAGTATGACCCCATCCAAAGCAGTATTCCAAATGCGACCACACCATAGATTTATATAGCAGCATTATGATATTGGAAGTTCTATATTCAAAACCTTTTCTAATAATCCCTAGCATGGAATTTGCATTTATCACTGTTGGAATAGGCAAATGTTGCATGTTCCCTTTAAGGGATATTTGGGGAATATCCCATGTATATAATAAATAAATAATAAAATTTTATTTATTACTCGCCCATCTGTCCGAGTAAACAGACACTCTGGGCGACGTACAACAATACAATACAACAATTCAGTACAGTATAAAATAATACATAAACAACAAAACACATCAGCATCAATTCAACTAAAACCATCTTCAATAAATACTATTAAAACTAATCCCCCTCAGAAATCTGATAGGCCTGCCTGAATAGCCAGGTCTTTAAGGCTTGGCAAAAACTCATCAGGGAGGGGGCATGACGGAGGTCAAAAGGAAGCGAGTTCCAGAGGGTGAGGGCCACGATCGAAAATGCCCTCTCTCTGGTCCGCACCAGCCTAGCTGTTTTCACCGGTGGGACCGAGAGAAGGTCTTGCGAGGCTGATCTCATTAGGCGGCATGATTGGTGATACTGGAGGCGGTCCTTCAGATAAACTGGGCCGAAACTGTATAGGGTTTTAAAGGTCAATACCAACACCTTGAATTGGGCCCGGTAAACAACTGGTAGTCAGTGTAGATCGATCAACACTGGGTGATATGATCCTGGCGACGGCTGTGCTTTATCAAGCGTGCCGCCACATTTTGTACCAGCTGCAATTTCCGGACCTTTTTCAAGGGTAACCCCACATAGAGCGCATTACAGTAGTCTAAGCGAGAGGAGACCAGGGCATGTATCACTCGTATCTGTTTTACCATGATGTATCTGTTTTACCATGATGTAACTTCCTAATGGGTGGGGTTACTTACCTGACTTCCTTCTCCTTTGTCCTGGGGGATTTTTGAATATTCTCCATTGCTGATCTATCCACCATTGAGAGAGGCTGCATGGCACAGATGCTCTCTCTGAGAGCATCAATACTAAACCACTAAAATGAACTGAGACTCCTATTTTCTTTCATCTAAGCTAGAGCCTATGTTTCTGAACATATGAAGAATTCGTGAGTAAATGTTTTATCTTTTACCTAAGAAGGTTGTGCCTGTTGTTATTTATATAGAGAAAGGTGGGCCTGGTTTACATTCTCATTCTGCTGCTTGTATTTTTATATCTCTGCTAAGAAATAGGACCAACCAAATTAGTTCCTATTTCTGTGTGTATTTTTATAATACCGAACAATCACAGCTGCTACACACTGGATCGACATCTTCCTTGAGCTATCTACTATGACCCAAAGTCTCGTTCCTGGTCAGTCACTCCAGTTCAGATCTCATCAGCATAATTAAGATATTTGCTCCAATATGCATACCTTTACACCTGTTTACACTTGTTTACATTGGATTTCATTTGCCATTTTACTGTCCATTCACTCTGTTTGGAGAAGTCATTTTAGAGCTCTTTGCAATCCCTTTTTGTTTTAACAGCCCTGAATCATCAGCAAAACTTGGCCACCTCACTGCTCACCCCTAACTCTAGGTCATTTATGAACAAGTTCAAAAGCACAGGTCCCAATACTGATCCTGGGGGGATTCCACTTTCTGCAACCCTTCACTGGAAGAACTGTTCATTTGTTCCTTTTCTCTGCTTCCTTCTACTTAACCAATTTCTGATCTACACGAGGAACTTCACTCTAATTCTGGCCCACTTGCATTGGCTGCCTGTATGTTTCCAAGCTCAATTCAAGGTATTCGTTTTGACCTAAAAAGCCTTACATGGCTTGAGACCACAATACCTGATGGAACGCCTCTCCCAATATGAACTCACCCATACACTATGTTCAAGATCAAAGGCCCTCCTCCGGGTGCCTACTCCAAGGGAAGGTTGTAAGCTGGCAACAAGGGAGGGGGCCTTCTCAGTGGTGGCCCCCAAATTATGGAATGATTTGTATGATGAGGTGCGCCTGGCGCCAACACTGTTATCTTCTCAGTGCCAGGTCAAGACTTTCCTCTTCTCCCAGGCATTTTAGCATGTGTTTTAAATTGTTTTAAATTTTTAAATTGTGTTTTAAATTGTTTTTAAAAGATGTGTTTTTAAATTTGTATATTTGTTTTAATGTTTTTAGTTACTGTAAACCGCCCAGATAGCTTTGGCTTTGGGGCAGTATATAAGTACAATCAATCAATCAATCAATCAATCCATCCATCGATCAGCCAACAATTCCATGTCTGCAGTCTTTGGTGAGGTATCTTGTTGAAAGCTTTTTGAAAGTCTAAGTACATTATGTCTATTGGATCACCTCTATCTATATGCTTGTTGGCAGTCTCAAAAGTTAGTGAGACAGGACATTCCCTTGCAGAAGCCACGCTGGTTCTGCTTCAGCAAGGCTTGTTCTTCTATATGCTTGGTTAATTTATATTGAATAATACTTTCTACAAGTTTTCCCAGGACAGACATTAAGCTAACCAGCCAGTAATTTTCCAAGATCCCCCCTGCATCCTTTTTTAAAGTTTGGCATTACACTGACCACTTTCCAGTCTTCAGGTATGGAGGTGGATCTGAGGGTCAAGTTACATGTTTTTGTGAGAAGATCAGCAATTTCACATTTGAGTTTTCTGAGAACTCTTGGGTGGATGCCATCCAGACCCAGTGATTTATAAGTTTTTATGATGATGTTGTTGTTATGTGCCTTCAAGTCAACTACGACTTATGGTGACCCTATGAATCAGCGACCTCCAAGAGCATCTGTCATGAACCACCCGGTTCAGATCTTATAAGTTCAGGTCTGTGGCTTCCTTTATAGAATCAATCCATCTCTTGTTTGGCCTTCCTCTTTTTCTACTCCCTTCTGCTTTTCCCAGCATTATTGTCTTTTCTAGTGAATCATGTCTTTTCATGATGTGTCCAAAGTATGATAACCTCTGTTTCATCATTTTAGCTTCTAGTTTCAGTTTAGTTTATTTGCGGTCAAAGACCCGTTTTGTTACAGGTATATAACAATAAAAATAATAAAAGGAAAAATATAAAGCAAGAGACCATACATTTCAGTTCAGTATTTACATCCATAAAATACATTTGTTAAGTAAGTAAAAATTCCGATCTTAACAATTGCGCTGCATATATAAAATTCGCAACCTTCATTGTAGTTTCTTTCTTAATTCCTGTAATTAAATAACCCAGCTTATTATTGGGGACTACCCGTGTAATACTTTCCATTTCAGCAGATAGAAATTTACAATGTACAGCTTCATATATAGGGCAGTCATACATGACATGATAGAGTGTTTCGATACTACCTTCCCCACAGGGGCAAACACGTTGTTCATAGGGTAAACCTTGATATCTCCCAATCAATAATGCGGAGTGGAGCGAATTAAATCTAGCCTTAGTAAAGGCTAGACGTAATTTTGGAATCATGAGAAAATCCAAATATGGAACATATTTGAATGGGTCTGGCTGTAATTTAAAGTGGATAGGAGAGCACATTTTTGTGGCCATAGTAATTGCCATTTGGAAGTCTGTGTCCTTTAAACGAGTTCGAATATCAGATTTAGCCGAGGTAGAAGTTCGTGTGGCTAAATACTCAGGGGAAAAACCCAACAAGGCAAGTTTGCTCCCAAATTTTTTATTCCAACTAGATGTAAAGGTATCTCTCTGAAAATATGATAAGAAACCCGGGGGCTGTTCATAAGCTAATCTAACCCAATAATTGGTAGCCATCGTCCATGCTTGGCATTCAATAGAGGCTAGACCACATTCTAGTCTAACGGCCGCCGTTGGGACACATCTCGGTAAACCCAAAATTCGGCGTAAAAAAAGGGAAAGAACCGATTCAATCGTAGAATTGAATGTGTGAATCCATAAGGGAACCCCATAGAGTAGCTGTGGAATAATTTTTAGTTTAAAAACCTGAATAACTGCAGGCACATAACTCCCCCCTTTGTAAAAAAAATATCGAAGAACATTTTTAAGAGTGTTATGTGCCTTCGTAACAGCGGCTCATATAAGAGTGGCCCAGTTTAGCGTTGAATGAAAGATAATACCTAAGTATTTGTACTGTGAGACCAGAGCAATTCGTTGTGCATTGACTGTCCACGTACCAGATATTTTTTTTCTTGAAAAGACTAAAATTTTTGTCTTAGAGTAGTTTATAGTTAGGTAATTCTGACTGCAGTATGACATAAAGGCTCGTAGTAACCGCTTAAGTCCCACCTTAGATAGAGAAAGGAGAGCTGCATCATCCGCATATAAAAGCAAGGGGCAGAATTGTAAACCTATTTTAGGGGAGTGAAGGTTCCTAGATATACAACTTGTATTTAGGTCATTGAGATATAGATTGAATAGGAGGGGAGCTAAGATGCACCCCTGTCTCACCCCTTTGCTTGTAGAGATTGGATTTGTCAGACCTCCCTCGCGTCCGCAACGGACTCGCAGTGAGGTATGTTGATGTAAGTGATAAATGAGAAAAAACAATCTTTTATCCATTGAGGATTTTTCTAATTTACTCCAGAGATGTTCCCTTGAAATGGAGTCAAATGCGGATTTTAAATCGACGAATGCAACATAGAGGCCATTACCCTTGCGATTCATATATTTTTCTGCGAAAAAAATTAGCAGAAAACAGTGATCAAGGGTAGAACTTCCTTTTCTAAACCCAGCCTGTTCCTTACCTAATATGTTTTCCTCCTCCATCCATAAGTATAATTTGCCTTTTAGGTAAGATGCATAGAGTTTGCCAATTATGGATAGTAAACTAATTGGCCTATAGTTTGATGGATCCTCTCTGTCTCCATTTTTATAAATAGGGACAACTATGGCCTCCGTCTACGTCTGAGGAAAGGAACCTGTATAGTTAATTTTGGTAAATATATTAGCTAACAGTGGAGCCCACCAATCAGGAAAATTCTTCAGCATTTCTGGCAAAATATTGTCTGGGCCGGGGGCCTTTGCAGATTTTAGCCCTACTATTAAGTCCTTTATTTCATACGGAGTAACCAGAGACCACTGGGGAAGATTAGCAAAGTCTAGAGTAGGAGTGTAATTTGAGGAATGGTGTTGTACATCCTCATAAAGTTCTGAAAAATGTCGTTCCCATTTTTGCGGCGGAATATTAGATGGCACATAAGAAGTAGATATCAGAGAGTTACCAATAATTGTCCAAAAGGTTTTGGAGTTTTTATTCCTAGCAGCAGTTATTACAGATTTCCAATCATCTTGGATGGCCAAATACTTCTTAGACGCTACAACTATTTTATATTTTCTTTTTATTGCGTAATATTCAGGGGGAAGAAAATTCAAGTTTTGTTGCCGGTATTGTAGATAAACACTCCTTAGCTGACGTTTTAAGGCTAAACAATCACTATCGAACCAACTAGCTTTTACTACAGATTTTATATTAGTTCTGGAGTTTGTAGATAACATAATAGAACTTAAATATGAAGTTAACTGGTCATATTCTGTAAGGAGGGAATATATATTGTTATCATTCATTAATTTCTCCCGAGTACTATGCGCCCACGAGGTTTTAAGGATGCATGCTATCTTCAAGCCTGACGCTTCAGACCAGATCGATTTTTTATGTATAAGATGATTTTCTTTTAAGGTTGGGATATGTTCAGGCTTTAAGTGAAATTTCTCTGTAAGATGACATAAGAGGGTAAGGGGAAGATGGTCACTATTTTGAATAGTTCCAACCTTGAAAGCAGTGATTGACATTAATAGTTGTTTTGAGATTATAACATAATCGATCACACTGCTTCCGCGGTTGGAAATGTAAGTAAATTCCCCTTTGTTGTCTAGACCGTTTAGTATCAACAAATCATGACTACCCACCAAACGAGCTAAGCATATTCCCCCAACATTGACCTTAGTATCTTTTGATCTTCTATCAAGAGAAGGATAATACGATTTATTATCTTCACCACGCCACAGCTTGGATGAAAAAAGGAATCATTATTGGTTCCAGTCCTTGCGTTTAGGTCTCCTGTAAGAATCAACTTCGCTTTAGGGAATGCATATTTAAGTTCTGATAGATAATTGTCAAGATCTTCCCAAATCAGCTCCGTTTGTTTCCTCGATTTAGCGGGAGGGATATAAACATTGATAATCAAAATAGACAGCCTATTAAACATCAAGAGCACTGCCATGGCAGTGTTTTCCAAAGATTGGAGTTCTCTATGACGGACAGTCAACGAGGTTGAAATCATAATTGTTAATCCCCCTTTCGCTCTGCCTCTATTTTTCCCTGTAGACGTGGCTGGAAGATGGTAAGGAAAGTATCCGTTCAAAACCGGCGAAGTAATAATCCAGGTCTCTTGAAGTGAAATTACATCATATTCACTCAAATAAGTAATTAGTTCTGGATCGTTTTGTTTTAATTTCCATCCAGCTATGTTCCATGAAAGAAGATGAAGTATGTCATTTTTTGGAGAGGAAACATTTGAATGTGAAAAAGGAAACGGAGTATTAGTCTCAGGACCTTGTTTACTGTGGGTTGAAGGCAGATGGTGTCAAATTGATTCCGTCGTTTGATTTAGTATTTCTATGGCATCCTCAGATGTTTCCCCATTTTTGATATTACGTTGAGGATTTTTGATTGGATAAGGTGTAGCGCTTGGCCGCGATGGAGAGCCCAGTTCTTCAGGGTATAAAAATCTGGCTTTATCCCACTCATCGCCTACCATAATTGGTTTGTGGGGTATTTTAGCTCTGTCCACTATCCAAGAAGCAGAAGAAGAACTCCTTCGCTTTGATGTATTTGTTAGCATGGGCTCTTCTCCAAGAATCATAAATTTGGAAACCTTTTTTGCCTGATCCGTCTCATATGCAGTTTTTTCAAGACATTGGATCCGTTGGTGCAACTTATGGATAAGTATTGTTCGGCCATTTTCCGAAAGTTGAGAGTAAAGCTCTGTAAGCTGTACCTCCTCGGGTTCCAGATCCTGCATATACATTGACAGCGGTAATGGTTCCTCATCAATCGAGGGTTGCTGTGGTCTCATATCTGAAGCCGTTTGAGTAAGGTTTCGGCAACTGGGATCTACTAAGGTTTCTTCTGGTAATGGATTTTTCCCACGACTAACAGGTGCACAGAAAGCCACCAGTGGATGCGAAGGTGCCATATTTATGTAGTATTTTTGTACTGTAATAACTCATTTCCTTATTAAGATATCTTTTACATGATAGATCTGATTTACTATATATTTTGAATGGAAAGTCACAATCAGACGCCATTCCCGGTCACTCGTGGATATATTGGACATTGATTTGATGTAATTTATACGTGGACCTGCTTGTATTAATTGTCCAGAGCACATATCCAGGAAGAAAATATTCGGGTAATTTGGGCAACTCCCATGAACTACACTTTTATAGGAAATTACCAGTTTGGTCGGTTGTAATGCAGGATCCCAAGGGGACTCATATATTTTCTGAATATCTGGACTGGTGTCAGGGCTGGTGTCTGAGAAAGACGTCTGAGGTGTTAGAGGTTGCTCCATCATCTCAGTAAAATAATCACTTTCTCGAGAATTTAGTTCTAAATTCCTCTTTGCTTCAATATTTCCAACGTTATAATTTTCAATATTTAGATTTTGGTGTACCTTTAAGGAATTTGCCTTCGTCTGATCATCTAGAAGTCTAAACAGCGGTTTGAAGTTTAATTTCTTTGGGCAGGTAGTTTTTATGTTCTTAATATTCTTAGATATTTTATTTTTTTGTTTTTTTGATTTTTTACAGGATAACAAAGTTCTCTTGGGAAGACTGACATTCTTACCGGCCATATTCACCATATTGCTAGGTTGGGTGGTGGGGATAGCTTCCGGAGACTTATGTACTCCATGATGTTCATTTAGTCGGGGTCCAATCGCCTTCACCAATGTAGTAAGTAGTTTATTTGTTTCTACAATATATACTTTGACTGCTTTTATTTCCTCAAATAGTAATGACTGCCAATTTGGATATATTGGAACAGGGGAAGATTTATGTGCCTCAGGGTTCCTTCCATCTGACGACATTGACTGTTCCTCAGACAGTTGATATGAGACAATTGTTAGTATTTCCGAAGGGAAACCCTCATGTATTGATCTCAAGGAGGAGTTAAAGCTAGCATCCAACAGTACCTCTGCTAGGCTTTTAACTGCTGGCTTCGTCACATCAGCCTTGTCTGAGATACTATGTTCAGATGACCTTTAATAGATCATTTCCGGCAGTAACGCTTTCTGAGTTGTTTTTAACTGGCACTGCTGATGTTGTAAATTAATCGGAGATAAGAAGAAACTTGTGATTTTCGGTTGAAAGCTACTTGGCGTTGCGTCGCTTTCAAATTTTTTTGTTCTCATTTCTTAATGACTCCTCGTGATCAAGACCTTGAGTCTTGTAAGTACTGCGTGGTTTGCTCGCTAAGTTTCCTCTCTCACAAGGAATTATTTAAAGATTTATTGATTGAGAGACTTAGTATAGCATATAGACAGTCTATAAGCGGTCTCATTCCACAATTCGTGTGATTTGAAGACTGTGTCTGTGTTTGAAGTATTTTTAGGCTCCAATACACTCTTGCTTATGTTTTGTTAATAGCGTTTACGTTAAAAGCCCTTCCAGCAGATTTATGGCTTTATAACCTTATCTCCCGTAGCTCAAAGCCAGAGGATTTTCAAGGTTGAGTTTAGCTCAATTTGGAAAGGTTGCTGCCAAAGATTTTTAAAAGCCTCTTAAAAACTTTTAAGATAAAAGTAAAATAAGTTCCACAAGACAAAAGATACAGCTTACCGGAATTCTTACCGGAACCGGACAAACCAAGCTTCTAGTGATAGTTCTGGTTTAATTTGTTCTGACACCCAATTATTTGTCTTTTTCGCAGTCCATGATATGCACAAAGTTTTTATGTTTTCTATTAAGTCTAGGACTTCATCTCTCTTCACCACTATTTGCCTCAGTTCTCAGACTCCCTTCCTGCAAATGTTAGTTCAGGTACAGGGATCTGCCCTATAGTTCCACTATGAAGACAGATGCAAAAAAAAAAATCATTTAGCGTCTCTGCAGTCTTCCTGTCCTGCTTTAGTACACCTTTGACTCCCTTATCATCCAAGAGTCCAATCACCTCCCTAGATGGACTCCTGCTTTGAATGTATTTAAAGATATTTTATCAGTTTTTGTTTCTAGCAATGTGCTCCTCAAATTCTTTTTAGCGTCCCTTATTGTCTTCTTGCAATTCTTTTGTCAGAGTGTGTTGCTATTTATTTTTCTTATTTGGACAAGACTTCCATTGTTTGAAAGAAGTCCTGTTGCTTCTAATAGCTTTTTTGACTCTGCTCATTAACCATGCTGGCATCCTTTTGGCCATTGTGATACATTTCCTGATCTGCGGTATATGCTGCAGTTGAGTTTCTATTATTGTGTTTTTAAACAACTCGCAAATATTTTGGAGTGATTTGAGCCTCTTGACTTTTTTCCCCAACTTTCTTTTTCCAGTCCTCGCATTTTTGGGAAGTTTCCTGTTTTGAAGTCAAATGTGACAAGTGTTGGATTTTCTTGGCAATTCGCATTTACATGTATGTTTAATTTAATAGCACTAAGGTCACTATTTAAATAACATCCCAGAATAATATAAAGATCAAATAAGGAACAGATCCGAGGCTTTAAACTTAGTTGACAGAGAACCAGAAGAACTATGGACTGAAGTCAGAGACATTATCAGGGAAGAATGCAAAAAGACAATGCCACTAGCTAAAAATAGAGAAAGTCCTCAATGGATGACTGAAGAAACTCTTCAAATAGTTAAAAAGAGAAGGAAAGCAAAAGCAAAAGGAGATAGAAACATGGTCAGAACCCTAAATGCAGCAATACAGCGACTAGTACTTAGGGACAAAGAGAACTATTACAATAGTTATTGTATAGAAATAGAAGAGGACAACAAAAAGGGAAGAACAAAAGCCCTATTCCAAAAGATTAGAGAAATTAAAGGGAAATTTAAACCAAGAGTAGGGATGTTGAATAATCAACAGAGGAGCACACTGACTGACCGAGATGAAATAAAAGGAAGATAGAAGCAATACAATGAAGAAAGAGATGCAAGGATGACAGATTCATTCATGGAGGATCTGTATGATGAAGAACCAGAAATTTTAGAATATGAACTGAAAGCTGCTCTTAAAATACTTGGAAGAAACAAATCACCAGGAACAGATGGCATACCAATAGAGTTGCTACAAGCTAGTGAGACTGAACCTGTCGAAATTTTGACAAAGATTTGTCAAGAAATATGGAAAACTAAACAATGGCCCACAGACTGGAAGCATTCAACGTACATCCCAATTCCAAAGAAAGGGGGATCCCAGGGAATGCAATAATTATCAAACTACTGCCTTAATATCCCATCAAATATTTTGCTGCCACTATCAAATCATCAATTTGCCGCCCAGTGGAGCTCTTCAGGATTGTCCGGGGGCTATTACACTCTGGCCCCAGGGACATGGTAGAACCATCTGAGGCCCACTGTAATGAATTTGCTAGGCACTTCCAGGATAAAATCTTTAGCATCTGCCAGGACTTAGACTCCGGTGTTATAGCAGGTGAATCAAGAGAGCTATCCAGAACACAGACTTGTCCCTTATGAGGAAAGGTTGCAGCATTTGGGGCTTTTTAGTTTAGAGAAAAGGCGGGTCAGAGGAGACATGATAGAAGTGTATAAAATTATGCATGGCATTGGGAAAGTGGAGAGAGAAAAGTTCTTCTCCCTCTCTCATAATACTAGAACTCGTGGACATTCAAAGAAGCTGAATGTTGGAAGATTCAGGACAGACAAAAGGAAGTACTTCTTTACTCAGCGCATAGTTAAACTATGGAATTTGCTCCCACAAGATGCAGTAATGGCCACCAGCTTGGATGGCTTTAAAAGAAGATTAGACAAATTCATGGAGGACAGGTCTATCAATGGCTACTAGCCATGATGGCTGTGCTGTGCCACCCTAGTCAGAGGCAGCATGCTTCTGAAAACCAGTTGCCGGAAGCCTCAGGAGGGGAGAGTGTTCTTGCACTCGGGTCCTGCTTGCGGGCTTCCCTCAGGCACCTGGTTGGCCACTGTGAGAACAGGATGCTGGACTAGATGGGCCACTGGCCTGATCCAGCAGGCTCTTCTTATGTTCTTATGTTCTTGGCTAATAAAAGCCAGCAGGGATGGAATAGCCGGCTGGGCCAGGGAAGTGATTAAAGCCTCTCTGCAAGAGGGGGTGGTCCCTGGCTGCCTGAAAGAGGCAGTAGTGAGACCACTCCAGAAGACGCCTTCCCTGGACCCAGAAAATCTGAATAACTATAGACCGGTAGCAAATGTTCCATTCCTGGGCAAGGTCCTGGAATGAGTGGTGGCAGGCCAGCTCCAGACGCTCTTGGATGAGACCGATTATCTGGATCCATTTCAGTCGGGTTTCAGGCCTGGTTTTGGCACGGAGACAGCCTTGGTCACCCTGTATGATGACCTTTGTCGAGAGAGAGACAGGGGGAGTGTGACTCTGTTGATTCTCCTTGATCTCTCAGCAGCTTTTGATACCATCAACCATGGTATCCTGGCTTCAGTTGTCCATGCTCTGGTAACCTCCAAATTAGATTACTGCAACACACTGTACGTGGGGCTGCCTTTGAAGACAGTTTGGAAACTGCAACTTGTGCAAAATGCAGTTGCCAGACTGGTAACAGGGACCAGACGGTTTGTACATATAAAACCAATTCTGGCCTGCTTGCATTGGCTGCCTGTATGTTTCCGAACTCAATTCAAGGTGCTCGTTTTGACCTATAAAGCCTTACATGGCTTGGGACCACAATACCTGATCGAACGCCTCCCCTGATACGAACCCACCCATACACTATGTTCAAGATCAAAGGCCCTCCTTCGGGTGCCTACTCCAAGGGAAGCTCGGAGGGTGGCAACAAGAGAGAGGGCCTTCTCGGTGGCCCCCAAATTATGGAATGACCTGCATGATGAGGTGCACCTGGCGCCGACAATGTTATCTTTTCGGTGCCAGGACAAAACTTTCCTCTTCTCCCAGGCATTTTAGCATGTGTTTCAAATTGTTTTTATATTGTTTTAAATTTTAAAATTGTGTTTTAAATTGTTTTTAAAATATGTGTTTTAAATTGTATATTTGTTTTAATGTTTTTGATTGCTGTAAACCTCCCAGAGAGCTTCGGCTTTGGGGTGGTATGCAAGTGCAATCAATCAATCAATCAATCAATCAATCAATCAAGTAATGCTCAAGATTCCACAATGAAGGGTCTTACCATATATGGAACAAGAAATGCCAGACGACCAAGCTGGATTTAGAAAGGGAAGAGGCACCAGAGATCATATCGCAAACATACGTTGGATAATGGAATGGAGCAAGGAATTTCAGAAGGAAATCACCCTCTGCTTTATCCATGCATTGAGACTACAAAGACTACAAAGCTGTGCCTGGCTGGCTGGCCCTGCACGTGGAATCCTTAGCATTTCAGAGGAAGCCTCCTTGGAGGTTCTACCTAGCAAGGTAAATTTTGCTTCCAGGCCTCACGGCTGCATTTCCTCATGTCATTGGTGCCAATGTGCACCACAACCACTGATTCCTCTCTGCGCTATCTACCAAGCTATTTATATGACAGGCGACATCAGCAACCTTTGCACGAAGCAGGCAAATCACCCTGCGGCCAGCTCTAATGATCAAATCACCCATTATGAGGATCCCTCCCCACACACACCCAGAGAAGCATCCTCAGGATGAGAGGACAGCTGCTCATTTCCCAAGGAATGGGTCCCTTCTAAGGGATGGTTTTCCTCTTCCTCAGACAGATGCTGTTCTCCCCAGAGGCCCTCATTCTCCAGGAGAGCAGGAGGGTGATCATCCTTGGAGTGGGACACAGCTCTAATGTCCAAAAGGCCTCATCCACAGAGCTCTCTGCCCCTCTCAGCTTCTCCAGGTCTAGCTACTAAAAATGGGCCCTTAGGTATACTTTTGAATACCAGTTACTGGAGCCAAGTGTAAGGATCATCTTTCATATCTCGCTTGTGAATTTCCCAGAGGGAAAGCCTTAACAGACTTTGGATTGATCCTGCTCTCTCTTTCTGTGCCCCCTCCTCAGATCTGCTTTACTCTCTCATTTTCCCCTTCCTGTTGGAATTTTGTAAAAAGAATATTAAATATGTTGTTATTCTTAACTCAGAATGCTGGCTAATATGCCCACAAGGTTTGGCTGTCTGATTGGCTAATAATATATGACTTCTGTGCAAAATGACAATGGTGAGAGGTGTGTGGAGAAAAGATGCTTGATTTTAAAACTAATGTTTTATTACTCATTATGACTGTCAACTCTTATTGCTAATGTTAGTAAGCAACTCTGGAAACATTTTTAGGCTAAAGAGTGAGGTAAAAATACTTTATTTTTCTGTTAGTTGTATAGTATGCAAAATTAAAATCTTCATGCTTCATGCTTGGGGTTGGCTAAGGTTCTTGAAGCAACAAGTTGTGTTCACAGCTTAGCAAAAATAAAAATAAACTGGACTCAACAAACCAGAGAGAAGCAATCTTCCTTTAAAGAAGGGAATCCCTTTGAACGTAAGAGCAGCTGTGCTGGGTCAAGCCAAAGGTCCATCTAGTCCAGCATCTCTTGATTCCCACAATGGACTCTAGAGCCTCACCAATCCCACAGGCAGCATTGGAGGACAAATCACAAACCACTGAAGTGGAGAAGAATCACAGCCCAACAAAAAAATTTTTTTGTTTAGTTGGCAAGGATGTTTGAATGACTTTAGGGTATTTTGGGGGTGCTAAATCCAAAAATGACATTAGTTTTGCCGAATTGGCTCTAGTTTTTGAGATAATGGATACCCCTCAAATAATTGTACCTCAATATGACCTGTAGCTGCTGACATATGCAGCAGGGTTTGGTCTGTCATTTTATTCTTGAACATTGTTTTGCAAGTTTATCCATTGCATATAATATCATATTGATACTTTTTTTTTTTTGAAGAGGAATATGAGTTCATCACGAAGAGGCTGCTTAAACAATCCTAATGCATTCTGCTACATTTGTGGCGAATACACTCTGCAAAAACAAAGAAAAAACATAACTGACTTTGTAAAACAAGCACATCTTGCTTATTTTGGAGTGAAGCTTGGAGATCAAGATAAGTCTTGGGCTCCCCATAAGGTTTGCAAAACCTGTGTAGAGTGCCTACAACAGTGGAAAAATGGAGAAAGGAAACGTTTAAACTTTGGTGTGCCTATGGTGTGGAGAGAGCCGCAAAACCATCATGATGATTGTTATTTTTGTGTTGTGAATGTGAAAGGCTTCAATCGCTACAAGAAACATAAGTGGGAGTATCCTGATTTGGACTCAGCAAGGCAACCTGTGCCACACAGCAAAGACATTCCCATACCAGTGTTTACCTCACTGCCTGACCTCCCATTGTCAGATGTTGAAGAAATGCTGGATGTGGAGTGTAGCACAGGTGGTAGCCCTGGAAGTGGATATGAAGAAAGCTTTTCAACACCTGAGCAGTTCTCCCAGAAAGAACTCAATGATCTGATACGAGACCTCAGTCTGTCAAAGCAAGCATCTGAACTTTTAGCATCCAGGCTAATGGAAAAGAACTGTGTACAGCCGGAAGCTAACATAACAGCTTATCGGACAAGAGAGGAGGGACTTCTTCCATACTTCAGCCAAGATGAAGAACTTGTATACAGCAATAACATTCCTGGACTTCTTCTCCAAATGGGACTACCGGAATATCAACCAGAAGATTGGCGGCTTTTTATAGACAGCTCCACCAGAAGCTTGAAATGTGTTTTATTGCACAATGGTAACCGCTATGCATCTCTTCCAATTGCTCACTCAACAAAACTTAAAGAAGAATATGAAAATATCAAAATGGTCTTGCAGAAGCTCTGCTATCATGAGCACCAGTGGTCTATTTGTGTTGATCTAAAGATGAACTTCTTGCTTGGGCAGCAAAGTGGATACATGAAGTACCCTTGTTTCATCTGCTTGTGGGATAGTAGGGCAAAGCGAGATCATTGGAAAAAGGTGACATGGCCTTCAAGGGAACACATGACTGTAGGTGCAGCGAACATCATTAACAAGCCATTGGTTGTCAGAGAAAAAATCATTCTCCCACCACTCCATATCAAGCTTGGACTGATGAAGCAATTTGTTAAGGCCTTGGACAAAGATGGTGATTGCTTCAAATACATTTATAGATCGTTCCTTGGACTGACTATGGAAAAACTAAAAGCAGGAATCTTTGATGGTCCTAAAATTCGTAAACTCATCAATGATTTGAATTTCACTAAATTTATGAATGATGTTGAAGCTTCTGCCTGGTGCAGTTATGTCTCAGTTGTCAAGAACTTCTTGGGTAATCACAAAGCAGACAATTATGAAGAATTGGTGCAAAACATGCTTGCTTACTTTAAATATTTGGGTACTAATATGAGCATAAAGGTACACTATCTCCCTAGCCACTTAGACAGATTTCCGGATAATCTTGGTGATTTTAGTGAGGAACAAGGGGAGAGGTTCCATCAGGATATAAAGGTGATGGAGGAAAGGTATTAAGGCAGATGGACTACTGCTGGAGCCTCCAACGTGATTGTCCTGATGCCCCACATAAAAGAAAATCATACACACAGCGTTTTTCTATGCATTAATTGTGATTATCTGAATCAGCTTACTTTGTTCTAATGTTATTGTACTGAATACAACGCCATTAGGTATTTCATGTGTTTACTTTTGTATGATTTGAGACAGTTTCCATGTCATTTGTGGGTAGGCTATGCCTGACCATTAAATTTTTTGAATTTGTTATGTTTCTCAATGGGGGCATCCATTATCTCAAAATTTAGAGCCAATCTAGCAAAACCGATGCCATATTCGGAATCAGCGACACAAAGTTACCCTAAAATCGATCAATCATCATTGGCAATAAAATGTGTTGTCCATAGAAAAGGGCTTTTGGCCTCAAAACCGGCTTTGTCTAAACCAGTGGCCAACACCACACAATGTGCTGTAGGAAAGTAATCCTTAATCTACTGCTGCCCTTTAATTTCACTGGTGGACCCCTGAGTTCGGGGGGGGGGGACTATGGATATGAAAATCAGTACCATGCCAATATTTACACAAAACAATGCTTGGAGAAATACATACAAGACCATTTATATACACAGAGACATGCCATGCAATTCTTTGCCAGCTCACTCAGAATTAACCCCCAGTACATTCAATGTGGATGGCTTCCTTCTCCCTCGTCAAGGTGTTTAACCCTCCACCACTCTCCCAGCAGCTCCCCCACTCACATTTCAACAGAAGCCTCCCCAATTCTCTTTTCTCCCTCCAGCTGGAAGTTCTCCAGAGACTGAGAGAAGGAAGGCCTTGTTGCCCTCCATCTCAAGGTCTGCTGCTCCACAGGTGCTCTTCCCACCTTCCTGCCAGCCTCCCATTGAACAGGGAAAGGCCCTCAAGAAAAGGCCAAGAAGGAAGGCAACACTTTCCCATGTAAGTTAGCGACTCCTCTCACACGCACCACCTTGGCCCAGGAGGAAAGATGTGCTGCAGTTGGTGGCAATGTATAATGTATAATATGACTGTGGATGACAGGAGAACCTCTGGGCTGCTGTGGCTTGGGGGGTACATCCCACAATGCCCATCATAGGCTCCTCCCCTTCACGAGGGGACCTGATGCTTGCAGGTTACTGGGAGTTGTGCAAAGTGTGTTGCTGGGCTGGTGGTGGTGGTAGAACTTGGCCTGATTTCAGCACTTCTCATGTTCTTAGGCAAGGAGGCAGACTCAAGATCACATCACACCGATCACTTAGAGAGTGTAAATGTGTACTCTTCCTGGTATAATTAAAATCCACAGGTGAACCGCAGAGATTCTTGTAAGTACTCCATGCAAGACTGTAGCAGCAGCGTGTCAGCTTGGATGAATGTCATTCCAAGACACTGACATTTCATGCAAAGCTCTGCAATTTATAATAGCTGATGAGATATTCAGTAATAGGCAAAAAAACCTTGCCATTTAAGAATGTACCTATAGCCAACAGTTATTTCTATTGAACTTTAAAAAGGCAGGGAAATTAAGCAGTTATAGTGAATGCACCAGGGTAGCAGGAGACCTGACCTCCTCTCTGAGATACTGGACTGCCCTACAAATGTGAGTTTGAGTTTGAGTTTATTTACAGTCAAATTGACCCTTCATACATAAATATTACAAAGTAAAACAAATACAAATGACTTCCATTTGATTTAACAGCAAGGAGATATATATCAAATAAAATCAATATACAAAACAATCGGATTAAAATTAGTTATTGGACTTTTATTTTCCTACATTTAATAGCAGCAGCGCTAAATTTGGCGACAGCAAGTGTCACCTCAGGTACATAATCGCCTAGTAGATAATCTATGTAAAAGGATTCAGGACTAGATGGAAGAGACGACAAGATAGGCATAATCAATTGAGATCTTAAATCATGATAAAATATACAACGAAAAAGAACATGTTCATTTGATTCAATTTCTCCATCAGCACAGGGGCAAAGTCTCTCAGAGTATGAGATTTTATTATATCTACCAGACAATACAGCGGATGGCAATATATTTAATCTAATTAGAGTAAAAGCCCTTCTATAGTTGGGAAGTTCCAAATTCATGAGGTAGGACATTAAGGTGAAAAATTTCGGGTTGTGTCTTTGTTTCTTTACAAGAAGTAAATGATGCTGGAAGTCAATATCTCTTAACCGTTGTTTAATTATCGCACAAGCAGAGTCATAACCCAACTGGAGAATGTAGGGCAAAGAAAAGCCTAGGCTTAAAAGTTTGTCATGAATCATTTTTTCCCAAGGGGAATGAACTTTATCTATAAGTACATGTGGAGCCAACCCGATGGGCCTAAAAATTAATTTCAACCATAATAGTAATCTCAGTTTCCACACGCAAGACTCTATGGATTGGAGACCACATTCTAGTCTCAATATAAAATTTGGAACACAAGTAGGGACTCCTAATATTGATCTTAAAAAGGAGTTTTGTATGGCTTCTAGTTTAGTAAAATTGGTGTATGTACTAGTTTGAGCCCCATATAAGAGTTGCGGGAGGATTTTTGCAGCAAATACTTTTATGGCTGGAAAGATAAATTGCCCCCCTTTGGTATAGAAGAAAGATAATAGGGCCTTTGTTGTGCGTCTGGCAGTTAACAGGGAGGAGGAGATATGCATCTGATGGGAACCTGATGCTTGAAGTACAATACCGAGATATCTAATAGTTTTTACTTGCTCAATCGGCAAGTTGTCAATCCTCCAAATATGTTTTGTCCTTTTTTTAGTAAAGACAAGAACCTTCATCTTCTGCCGATTTACTACTAGTTTTTCTTCTTGACAGAAGGATGACAGAGCTGCCATCAATCTTTTGAGACCAATGGGTGTCTGTGAAAGGAGCAGTATATCATCTGCATATAACAGGCAGGCTCTCGGGTTAGAGGCTAGCACTTCCTATGTAGCTTGCCATCTCCAAAGATGGAGAATTACATTTTTGTATGTTTATTGGTGTTCTTACTTTGCTTCTTTCCTGTTACTACTGTTTCTGCAGAGAATCTAACCTAGAAAATTATATGTTTTTAATTGACCATGCCCACCTTTCCTTAGGTGAAGTGGTGTGAGTCTGACTTTTAGAACACTGACAGTTGGTTCTTACTGAGCATGCCCAATGCTATGATAGACTCCAATGTTAAATTTCTTAAATTAATTAAAACTCATCCATGCATTTTTTAAACTTTTAAACCGCAGAAAATGAAGGTCAGAGTATGGGACAAGGTCAATAATAGGATTACAGGTACTCTGTGAACATGGCTGATTTTTAATTAATTTCAACATATTATGAGATCCCAATGGGGGTCTGGTTTCCCCCCTCTTATTTTACATTTTGAACTATTGTGTGTATTGGCATGAAAACTTAGAGGGTTGTTAAGCAAGCATTTCTGAGTTCAGGACTGTAAGTTTTGTAAGGTTTTGTTTTGAAATGAGCTTATGGGAAGCAGCAGAATGGCATGGGGTAATTTCAATTTAACATTGCGGAATGTGAAAAATCCATGTTGGCTGTAGTATACAGCCACTCTTGTGGCTGTATAATTATTGATTTCATAGGAAGTCTTTGTCATCAGTGGAATTGTACAGTTTCATGAAATTGCAATCAAGATCTGGAGCACATACAGGAGTGGAAGGAAGGCCAGGCCACAAAGGAACAGTTCAGAAAGGTAGCACAGGATTGCAGGGATGTCATCAGGAAGGCTAAAGCTGAGAATGAGCTGAGGTTAGTGAGAGATGCCAAAAGCAACAAAAAAAATTCTTCAGGTACAGTATAAACTTAGATTTCTCACTAAAAATAGAGGAGAGAAGAATAATGACTCTAATGGGGTTGGCCAGGACACCAGTTAACATTGGCTTTACCTAGGGTTGCCATATTCCAGTTCCACAAATCCGGGCAGGTTAATTTGCATATTATGTAAGTATTTGCATATGTATGCAAATTATTTGCATATAATACTTGATAGTCCAGTTGTTTTGTTTTTGTGCCTAGGAATTACCACCAAAAAACTGGGGAAAGATGTGAGAAATCTTTTTTTTTAAAAGCAACATTTTTAGCCTTAAATGCCCTAGACTCTAGTTTCCAACACTATGGAGTATTTATGATTGATTAAGAGAATTTATATCCTGCCCTTTTGCTGTTAAAAGCAGAGCTCAGCACAGCTTACAAATATAATAAAAACAATAAAAATACACAATCAATATAAAAACATAATAAAAACACAAAATAGCAACAAACATAAAGTAAGTCAGGGCAACAGTACGGTTTAACCATATACGATATATTCAAAGATGTGGTGGTGTGGAGAAAAACAAGAAGCCAAAATGTTAGGAAAAGGAGTCTTTCACACCACATGCTCAGTTTGTAAATACTGTTGCAGCAAGCTTTACAAGTTCCTCCAGTATTCCACTGGTGCAGGCACTCAGACATTCAAAGTATCTGTATGTTTCTTAGGTTTTATAAAAGCAGAGCTTTGCTTAACTCAAAATTTCTTCTCCCTTTGATCAACCACATCTACACAGGTTCAACCTCCATACTCAAAATGAAACTGGGTCTGGAAGTGTGCAACAACCCCACACATACCTTGCTAAATTAGATTACCAATGCCAGGATGTCTGTCTTATCGACTACTCTCCTGCTCCCCCCGGGCATCATGAGTCCTGGGCTCAGAAAGAAAATAAATATCTGGTCCTCTTCAAAGTATTGATAAGCCTCTTGTTTTAATTGAAATAATAATTATAAATTCTTGCTCTTATCACTAATGGGAGTTAATTATCTTGCATATGCTGCTGTTGCTTCTATGGCTGTAATGGAGTGAGGTTAAAGATAAGTGAAATGCAAATAGGAAAAAAACACAAAAGGCAGTAACACTTTCACTAAATGTAATACCATACCAACCACAACAAGATTCCTATGAGTAAGGCAGAAAACTAAGCATCTCACAACCAAAAATATGATAAATGAAGAAATATTTATATAAAAGCATGACTATCAAATATATTTATTATTTACACAAACTGTAAAGATATTTATAGTGCAATCCTAGTTTATTTATTCAGAAGCATGTCCAGCGTATTCAGTGGGGCTTACTCAAACAGGGACAGAAATGCAACTTCAAGTGATAAGCAACTTCATTCACACAACCCAAAATTCCGAATCATGCCACTTTACGCTGTTTTGCAACTGTTTATACTTGTTTTTACATACATACAGCCCATATAATAGTTTATTGTCAAACCAGTTGTCATTGCAGAAAAATCCAGTATTAGTTTTTAAAAAATCAGTATCAGTTTCCTACAGAATAAAAACTGTAATAGCTAAGTAAGCCCTGCCTACTTGCTTTAAAATAGGACTGGAGAGCACAAACACAATTCTTTTTTACATTCACTCCAAAGTCCCTTTGATTTTCAGCACATTCATAACTATGTCTACTCAAAAGTAAGTCCTATTGAATTCAATGGGATTTACTCTGGGCTTATGGGATTAGCATTGCTTTTACAAAAAGCAAGCATTGGAAGGTTTTCAAAACACTGCCCAAGCTCTGACTCCTGCACACAAGAGGAAAAAAACCTGAAATGTATATACTTACCCAATTTATGAGATTTTCAGATAAACAGGGGGTGAAACCACCATTTTGTTTTCTAGGACACTGCCTAAGGTCAATGAAACTGAAACACAATCCCTGATTGGCTGCAATCCTGAACGGGCGGGGTTTAAAGCTATGAAGTGCTATACAGTACTGTTTAAAGAAGATTTAACAGTCAGGGGGGGCGGCTTGATGTTTTTATGTATATCTCGAGAACCGGACCACCTAGAAACTTAATTTTTTTAAAAATTTAAAGCTGAGAATCCGGGCCACCTAAAGGGCTAGCA